>NC_069781.1:183512468-184809611 GCF_027406575.1 Nycticebus coucang | reverse complement strand
CTTTAGTCAGTGGGACCTGGATGACTCTGTATTGTCCAACTTGAATCCCATTTCCTGGTGGAGAGTTGGGCACATAAGAGTCCTCAATAAAATATGTCTTCTTGAACAAGGAGACTCAAATTCAGACTCACTCACACAAGCTCTCTTTAGCCACACCCTGCGCTGCCTTCCACATTCATGCATCCTTCAGGCTAGTGGCTCCTAACCTAACAGATCCCTTTCCCCTCATAGGAAAAGTCATTAGAGATGATTCTCCCCTAAGTCATCAAGAGTGTCATTTCTCAGTAGAATGAAACAGCTGCAAACTCTTGTACTGAATCTAGGGATCGGTGTGAGGGAAGGGAGCCTGTGAGGGGAGCAAGGCAGGTTTGAAATGGCTTGGAAGATATTTGTAGTTTACAGAGGAAAAGTCACTGCAGCTCCATCTATGGAAGGAGTAAAACTGCCTCTGAGTTACTGGAGGGTCCGTGGTGTGGCTAATTTGTAGAGAAGGCACGTGATGTGGGTTTTCTGGATTTTATCCCTGTAATACTAACACTCTGGGAGGCCGAGGCAGGTGAATTGCCTGAGCTCAGGAGTTCAAGAACAGCCTGAGCAAGAGTGAGACCCTGTCTCTAAAAACTAGCTGAGTGTTGTGGCGGGTGCCTGTAGTCCCAGCTACTTGGGAGGCTGAGGCAAGAGGATTGCTTGAGCCCAAGACTTTAAGGTTGCTGTGAGCTATGATACCATGGCATTCTACCCAGGGAGACAAAATGAGACTCTGCCTCAAAGAAAAAAAAAAGATGCCTTGAATAAAAATAGAATGGAAAAATGGACTGTAAAGGTCCATCACACACTTGGTGGAAGATTATCTGCCTTAACACAGAGAAGAATGATTAGTGGAACTGGTCTTACCACACAGCAAAGTAGATGGCACAAACAGCTTTGTAACAGCTTTGTTTACATCTATTCTGATCAAAAATTTTCTCTCTCAGCAGAACCAAAGCCAGAGATTCGTCCATGTCCATCATGCTCTCTGGCCTTCTCCACTCAGAAATTCCTCAGTCAACATGTAGAACACACCCTCTCCTCTCAGATCTCCCCAGGAACATCTGGAAGAAAACACCTCTGACCAGAAATTCCCTGCCCCAGGGATGAGAATCAGGAGCAGCAACATTCTGATCCACACAGCTGGAATGAGAAAACCAAAAATCAAGAAGTCAAAGAAATGTCAAAACCCTGTCATAAAAAGACACAGTAGAGCAGGATTTCAAGGATATTTTCCTGCCCACCTAAGGGACAAATGGGGAGCTCTAGGGAGGGTGAAAGAATGATAGAGGAAGAGCCCAGACGAGACCAGAAAGTGGGTCCAGGGGATACGGGAGAATTATGTGTGACAGTAGGGATCTCAAGAATTATAAAAGTCAAGAATGGAAAGTGTGGGCAAAGTTTCAGTGATAAGTAAAACCTCCTCACACACAGATGACACACACAGGGGAGAAGCCCTACATCTGCAGGAAGTGTGGACAACCATTTAGCCATAAGTCAACCCTCCTCACACACCAGACGACACACATAGGGGAGAAGCCGTACATTTGCAGGGAGTGTGGGCAAGGATTTAGCCAAAAGCCACACCTCATCACACACCAGAGGACGCACACAGAGGAGAAGCCCTATGTCTGCAGGGACTGTGGGCAGAGCTTCACTGATAAATCATCCCTCCTCAGACACCAGAGGACACACACAGGGGAAAAGCCCTATATCTGCAGGGACTGTGGGCGAAGATTTAGCCAAAAGCCACACCTCATCACACATCAGAGGACACACAGAGAAGCCCTACATCTGCAGGGACTGTGGGCGAGGATTTAGCCGTAAGTCAAACCTCCCTACACACCAGAGGACACACACAAATACCTATGCTTTCAAGAAGGGTTAGTAAGTCATTAGTAATAAAAACATCTCAACAGCCACAAGAGGGCAAATGTGGCCATAACACACCTCCACACCTTAGCTCTGAGAGGGCTTTACAGGAAGTCTCCTGACCCCTTAGATTCCCCAAAAGTGTAAACAGCAGAAATAACTGATTAATCAAATCCTCTACTTTCATGACTAGAGATGAGGAAGAAAAACTGGTGGGGAGGTCCTTCAATGTTCAGGGGGTGCTGACTAGTGGCTCTTTGCCACATTGATCCCTTCCATGGTTAGTTTTGAGGGTGATTTGTGGCCTCCTGTTCTAATAAATTTTTTCTCCATAAAAATCTGAAGCCCAAGCATGTATCTCATTCTCTTATCACTGAAGGGAGATGAGTCCAGAAAGACCACAGGGAATGCATACCTACAGATTCCAACCCCTAGAAAGGTGTAAGCCTGCAGTCTATCTGGTTAAATTATTGGAGAATCAATTTCTGAGCCCCAGGAGAGAAAGCCAGGATCTGAGACAGAGTTGGGACAGGGAAGGGAATTCCCTGGTTTCCTGGGAAGTGTGGTCTCTTCTAATGTGACCTTCCCCTCTGCTGCCACAGTCCTTCCCTGGCTTTTCCTGGTTCCTCTCCTAGTTCCACCAAGCTCTGTAGCCTCTGAAGTGAAAGCCTGACAAGGACACATGTGGGCATGCATATGTCCATGTGTGCTATGTCTTATGCATGCATGCAAGGGGGTTTCCTGGGTAGGTGTATCAGTGTGGGTATAGGGGTTGCAAGGGTATATGTGCATTCACATGTGCCTGCACATATGTGTCATGTATTTGTGTGTGCATATATGGTGTGTCCCTTGCCAGTCAGGGAGGGAACACCTCCCCTTCCTCCAGGGGAGTCCTAGATCCTCACTCTTGTTCTATAGACAAACAAAAATTTAAAAGCAAACACCTTCCTCTATTACAAATGATATGGTTTAAAACAGAAATTCATTATCTCACAGTTTTGGAGGCTAGAATTCCACAATAAAGGTGTTGGCAGGGTCTGAAACATGTTTAGGAGGATCCTTCCTTGCCTCTTCCAGCTTCTGGTGGTTTGCTGACAATCTTTGGTGTTCCTTGGCTTGCAAAAAATACAGCACAGGTGAGCATAAATTTAAAGCCAAGGAGCAGGTAAGGGGTTGGTGGATGGAAAGTTACAAAGAGGAATCATAAGGGGTGAGGGAAATTCTGGCCAAACCTACCTAACAGAAGGCAGGCCAGGGAAATCAGACATCACCTAGGGGTGGTGGGGAATGATCATAAATTGAGATGATTCTCACTAAATTGACTTAGGGAGTTTTTTGCAAACCCTGCATTTTACAAGGAAATGCACTGATTGGCCCAGGGAATGCTAAGGAGCTTAAACAAGGGTGGGCCAAGCAGAGACTCTTTGTCAAAGGAAAGACAGTCTTTTTTTTTTTTCCTTTGAACAATCTAAGTCCATTTTCTCATTTAGTCGCATTTTCTTCATTAAAAAGCAGCTGAATCATCTTTTGGGACTTCGGAGTAGAGGATATTTGCTCGTTAGTGCTAACAGACATTTAATAAGAAGGAATTGCTATGAAAATAAAGAAAATAGGCCAGGCACAGCAGTTCACACCTGTAATTAGCAGTTCCTGAAAGAATGGGTTGAGATCAGGTTGATCAACATAACAAGACCCCCATTTCTAAAATAAAAGGTGTGTGTGTGTGTGTACCTAGCCAGGCTTCATGGTGGTTTGTGCCCTGCAATCCCAGATAATTGGGAAGCTGAGGCAGAAACTGTAGCCTCTAACTCCTGCTTAAGCCCAGGAGTTAGAGGCTACAGTGAGCTGTGGTTACACCACTGCACTCCAGCCTGGGAAACAGAGCAAGACTCTATTTCCTAAAAAAAAAAAAAAGAAAAGAAAAGAAAGAAATAGTCCCACTCTGAAGGACTTGCATTCTACCTGGGGAGAAATTCTACCTCGGCATGACACGTGCAGCAAATATAAAGGTTTAGAGGAGGGGAGAAAATGGCAAGAGTGGGTTAGGAGAGAGAGTGAGCCTGCCACCTGCAGGACAGTAGATTCTGCTGGGGCTGTGTCTTCTCTAACACAAATGCCCAACAGCACAATAGCCAGTGTGTGACAAATGGCCAAAGCCTTGTGTGTGTTCTCACTGTCTGTGGGCACCAGGAGTCAGCAATATCAGCGTCCACGACCCTTCAAGGCTACACCCCTTTCAGCCTCGTTGCCACCACATTGTTTCTGCAGCTTTTGTCTCATGCTCTCTTTAAACAGGATGGCTGTGGAGATTGTGTTCACAGTGACACATCAGAATGACAAGCCCAAATTCACCCCAGGGTCTTTGTGGGGGGACTGTGATGGAAGGAGTTACCCAGAATAATTAGAACCATAGGGAGTTTTAATGGCACATGGCAGAAAATCAGGGAAAACATGAAGATTCAGTACATACCAGAGGAGAACTCATGATGAAGCAGCACTGTGCACCTAGAGCACTTTAAGGTCAGAAGGACTGCAAAGGCCTCTGCAGGTCTGAAGGAGCACACACCCTCAGGCTTGCTCCAGTAAATTTCAGGTGGGAGGGCCAAGGGCCAACAGGTTCCAGAGATGGGCCAGTTGGGCTGTGAATCTAGCGGGTCCTTCTGGGCCCAGGGTTGCAGATCTGTACATTGTCTTGCACTCCAGATCCCTGGCTGCCCAGTCCCCTGTGGCCACTGGCTTCTGATCCTCCCAGACTCCACCCCACCCTGTGGCTGCCAACTTCCCACCTTCTCCCTTCATACCCTCAATTTCCCTTTCTCCCAATTCTTTTTCCTGAAAACGGATGTGAAAATACTCTTGATGCAGTGGCCATCCTCATTTCCAGATAGCTTTTATGGGAACTTGACACTTGCAAGCAGGATCATCCTCTGACCACTGCTGCAGCTTTTTCAGAGCACACTGGCCTCATCATGGACATGTCCAGCAAACCCATGAATCCACATTTGACATTTGGGGGATTGTTGTTGAGGCCCTAATTCTCTGAGGCTGAAAATAAAATGGAAACTGGGTGTGGTGGCTCACACTGTGTGGTCCCAGCTACTCAGGAGGTTAAGGTGGGAGAATCACTTGAGCCCAGGAGTTGGAGGCTGTGATGGTGCCGCTGTACTCCCACCTGGGCAACAGAGCCAGATCCCATCTCTTTAAAAAAAAAAAAAAAAAATGGGCCAGGCACGGTGGCTCATGCCTGTAATCCCAGCAGTCTGGGAGGCCGAGGTGGGTGGATTGCTTGAGTTTTGAGACCAGCTTGAGCCAGAGTGAGACCTCATCTCTAAAAATAGCTGGGCATTGTGGCAGGCACCTATAATCCCAACTACTTGGGAGACTAAGGCAAGAGAATTGCTTGAGCCCAAGAATTAGAGGTTGCTGTGAGCTAAGATGCCATGGCACTCTACCAAAGGTGACAAAGTAAGACTCTGTCTCAAAAAAAAAAAACAAAACTGGAAATTACAGGATATTTCATTGTACAAGGATATTCAAATGTGATGTTCTCACCTCCCTCCTGACAGCAGGAACCATGAAGCTTTCTCTCTTTCCCCTTCTTTCTGTCCATTGTCCATACAACAAACTACTGCTTCACCAGCTTGCACCAATCACCTCGTTATCATCCACACAACAGAGATTTCAGGATCTCTCAGGGGAACAAACAGACAAAAACTTCAGCCACTTGGTTCTAGCAACCAGAAAAAGATGAACAAGGGCCTTCTGAAAATAGGCAAGGTGGGTGAGAGCTCTAAGGAAGTAGGAAGCCCATTGACTAGGCTGGGGGGCTCAGCCTCCCTCTTTTAGCTGGGATAGCTGGGAATCCCTGAGTAGTGTCTGCCCTCGATGAGGAAGGCGGTGGGAAGCATGCTTCTTATGCAGTCACCATCCCTGGGTTTTCTGCTTTGAGTTTTTTTGTTGTTCTTGTTTGTTTGTTTCTTTGTTTCTTTGATAGGGTCTTTCCCTGTCACCCAGACTGGAGTGCAGTGGCACAATCATGGCTCACCATCACCACAAACTCCTGGGTTCAGTTGATCCTCAGTCTCCCAAAATGCTGGGACTACAGGCATGAGCCACCATGCCTGGTTTGATAGTTTCTCAGCTTAACATTTTCTACTGAGATGGTGGTCCTGGCCTTAACTCTTGTCTCAAAATGACCAAAGAAAAGTCAAAATATGACCACAGTATTGTCCTGAACCCCCAGGGGAAGTCCTCCTGATTAAAAGTGCATCTCCCAGAAAAGTACTAATGTGGGAAGTTTTTGGAGACCTGAACTGGGCATAGATGTTTTCATTTGGGTTCCCCCAAAACAGACATTGGAACAATAATTTGTGGTAGGGGGCCCAGGAAGTGAAGGTGAGGAGTCAGGGAGGTGAGAGGGGCTGGGCTCAGGCCCCCAGGGACCCCACATGCCTTGGAAGCAAGAAGTTGCCTATAGGCTATCCAGGTTGGGATAGGAACCCAAATGAAGGGGCTTGGAAAAATCAACTCCAGGTGGGACAGTGGAAGAGTCCCCTCTCCATTGACAAACCTAAGATGAAACCATCAACAAGAAAGAAAATGGCTTGGTACCCATAGCTCAGTGGTTAGGGCACCGGCCACATACACTGAGGCTGGCAGGTTCAAACTCAGACCGGGCCTGCTAAACAACAGTGACCACTTCAACAAAAAAATAGCCAGGTATTGTTTGGGCACCTGTAGTCCCAGCTACTTGAGAGGCTGAGGCAAGAGGATTGCTTAAGCCCAAGAGTTTGAGGCTGCGATGATGCAAAGGCACTCTACCCAGTAGAAAAAGCTGGTGCCATGGTATTGGCTTCTATGTGCACTCTGCAGCACTGGCTGGAGGAAGGCATGAAGACCATACCTAAACTTGCTGGCACTCACTGTGTCAACTCTTAAGCACAAGAGTTTGGGGTTGCTGTGAGCTATGACACCACAGCACTCTACCAAGGGTGACATAGTAAAACTCTGTCTCAAAAAGAGAGAGAGAGAAAAGCAGGTGAGAAGAAAGGTTCACGGAGAAACTCAGTTGTAACCATGGGACTAACCCAAACCAGACTTATTCTGTTGATAAAAAAAATGTCGAGTTAACTTGTAGGCTTCATGTGGATTCAGAGCCAAGAAGACTGGGACATGACGAGACCCTAAACATGGGGACCTTTCCAATGTCCATTGGGCTGGAAGACCTAGAACGAAAACCTGCCTCAACATGTTTCACCCTAAATGGCCAAAATGGAAGTCTTCTGATCAGACCCTGCCAAGCCAACATTCCCTGAACCAGGGAAACAGAGGCTTTGCACTGTCATGCATCTCTAGCTGTGTCCTGAGCAAAGACTCCTGATAGCCCACCTCTATCTAGTCTTCTTGCTGGGCAGTCTTTTCTCTAAAGCTGGTGCCATATCCAGGTGCAGTGGCACACACCTTCAATACTACCATTCTGAGAGGCTGAGGCCGGTGGGTAGCTTGAGCTCCAGAGTTTAAGAACAGCCTGAGCAAGAACAAGACCCTGTCTCTACTAAAAATATAAAAATCTAGCTAGATATTGTGGCAGGCACCTGTAGTCCCAGCTACTCGGGAGGCTGAGGCAAGAGGATCGCTTGAGCCCAAGAGTTTGAGGCTGCTGTGAGCTATGATGATGTCATGGCACTCTATCCAGTAGAAAAAGCTAGTGCCATGGTGTTGGCTTCTGTGTGCACTCTGAAGCACTGGCTGGAGAAAGGCATGAAGACCATACCTAAACTTGTTGGCACTCGCTGTGTCCTGAGAATGTGGGGGCACCACACCCTGCCTTGCAATAAGACTGAAAGTTGATTCTGTTCGGGTACCAGATATGGTAAGACCCAGCCAACTAGCTAGACATCAATTCATAAATGCTGTCATTTCTGCATGAACCAGTCTACACAGGGACGACACAGAGGGTATGAAGAGCCACCGCTCATAGCCCTCCTCATAGCTGTGGGTGGCAGTGAGAGTATGGGTGTTAATATTTGGGCCTTGCCACTCCCACAGCCCTGGTCACAGTGAACACTTTGGATAGGTGTTGTGCTTCAGGCATCAAGGCTGAACTGCAACTTCATAATCTCAATGAATCTCTACCAGAAACCCACGAGGAAGGGACTGTGCTGTCCCACCCATTTTACAGACTGAACATGGCTTTAGGAGACTAAATGATCCATTCAGAAGGAGGGTGAGTGAGGATGTACTCCACAGTGTTGGGGGGAGGGCAGACGAAGGTAAGGAGGGTAGCAAAAGCTACCCTCTGAACCACAGCTCAGAGAGCCTCACGCCTTAGCCTATGGAGCCATGTCAACAACCTTGGGAATTACTGCTCCCATTTCACAGATGAAGAAACTGGGGCAAGATCACATGAAGGCATGAAGACCATACCTAATCAACTTTCATTCCAGCCTGATCTGCCTTCCAACCTGAATCCTCAGAGAGGACACATCCTGGCTGCTGGGCTGAACTTCCTGCCTTCTTCCTATTACATCAAAGGCTAAAGTTGGGTGATTACCACAGACAGAACGCCATGTGTGTTGTGGGAGAATGGCAGAGTGTCCTAGACGCTCTAGGGTACAAAGCATGCACACAGCACCCTCACAGCACACCCTCTCATGCACACATGTTCACACACAGGACACCCTCACATGCATACACTCCCACAGCACATCCTGTCATGCACACATGTTCAGACACAGCATGCTTACAGCATATCTTTAGACACTCTCACACAGAGCACACCCCACATGCAAACACTTGCCCTCACTGCATGCACACACTCAAATACCCTCACACTCATACTCACAACTTACACTGAAATGCTCACAGACTCAGACTCACATATTGCCTCATGCACGCACATTCAAATACCCTCACTCATTTGCATACTTATGCACATGCCAACTTGGCTCACAGGTGATCACACTCCCACACATATGCTGGGGCTCATTCACACAAATACACTCCCATACACCCCCACAGACTCAGTCACACACACCATGCACCCTCACACCCTTACTTACACATGTGCAGACTCCCACAGACTAACACGCATATCTGTTCACATGTTCACATACATACTCTTGGCTTCACACAGCACTCATTCATACACTCAATTGCTCATACATACAGTCAGTCCCACCACTCACTCACAAACTCTCATGACCACAGGACCTCGCTCAGTCCACCTTGCCTCTACCAACCTAGCACCTGGTAAAATGCATCCCTTCACAGTGCTAGAGGACACAGGCACAAGGGCTCAAGGAGTAAGTCAGAGAAAGCTCCATGGAGATGCGTTTTGAGTTAGACTGGAGAGAAGGAGATGGTGTGGACTTGTGGTGATATCAGGATGGATGAATGAACCACACAGAAAGGCTGTTGGGAGTGGCCTTAGGATCACAGCAGACCACATGAGACAGGGTTAATTTGGAACCGTGAAGGAAATGTGGCTTGCAGGTCCCAGGTGTGAGGTCTGATATGCTCTATCCTCTTCTTCTTGTGGCTACCTCTGGTCATAGTCACTGGGAGTCTCCCCTGACCCTCTCTCGCAGCCCCTCCCAAGTCCTACATCCATGCCCTTCTCCCTACCCGGGTCACCAGGATTTTTCACCAAACACATAGGCCTTCTAGAGGCTTCCTGAACTGTAAAGATGATCTCTCAGATGGGTTTCCAGCCTGGGTCTCCCTTTGTCAGAGAATGGCAAATACTATGTTCAGGTTGTGCACTGCACATCTTTTCATAACTAGATATTGCAGACTCCACACTGCATCTTTATTGTTTGAAATGTTTTTCAATTTTATTATAACTTAGTTCACATCCAAAGATGGACTATCACCTCCTCTGTAAGATAGTGATAATATTTAACATCAAGAGGTTGTGTGGATTAAGCAAGCTGTCTTTGCAATACAGCCAGATTTATATATAAATTTACAAGCCCTCCCTTTATTATATACAGTTTTGTGCCTTGTCACTAGCTGCTGTTTCCAGGAGGTTGCTCTTACACACAAATGTGCCTCATTCTTTTTAAATGGCTGCAGAGCACACTCCAGTGCCACTGAGCTCATTTATTTATTGATTCCCAAGGGGGCTAGCACCCACAGGCATTTCCTTAACAGGTGTGAACATTTCTTTGGTGTTATCTCCTATTAACAGAAGCCATGCCAAACATCATGGGAATTTAGATGGCAATTGGATGTTTCCTTATTACCTCAAAAGTGGTTGTAACCAGAGCACTCTTGACCTTTGTTGAGAAGGTCTCCTTCCCTTCCGCCGGAAAGACCTGATCCTTAACCTACTATGTTCACTATCAAATTATTAGAAAATGCAACTTGGCAAGAATAAAAAGTTTCCATATCCCAGAGCAAGACAACCAGTAAACCAACATTATGTTGTGGAGTTTTCCAGATTTTAAACATAGAATGCCCTTATTTTATTCATATATACATCCAAATTTAGTTCTCTGAGTGTGCTATATAATTTTAATACAATGATGGATTCATGCCAGTGCACACCTCTCCACCACTTGTTTTCCTCATGCTGTGCAGGCAGGGTAAGCACTTTCTACCCGATGTACTTCATAGGGTTGGGGGGAAGGCAGAGGAAAGTAAGGAGAGGGCAGGTAGCGAAAGCGTGAGAACCACAGCTCAGAGAGCCTCGCCTTGGCCTATGGAACCATGTCACGGGAATTACTGCTCCCATTTCACAGATGAAGAAAGTGAGGCAAGGTCACATGCGTGTCGGGGCAGCCAGAATCGGAAAACAGTCCTTGTCCCACAAAGGATTTTCTATCCAAATCTTTTGGGTCTTGGCTTGTAGCTCTGTCAGTAGGGCGCCAGCCACATACACCGGAGCTGGTTTGAGCCTCGCCCAGGTCTGCTAAACAACAATGACAACTGCAAGCAAAAAATAGCCGAGCGTTGTGGCAGGCGCCTGTAGTCCCGGCTACTCTAGAGGCTGAAGCAAGAGAATCGCTTGAGCCCAGTTTGAGGTTGCTGTGAACTGTGACGCCACAGCACTCTACCCAGAGCGACATAGTGACTCAAAAAAAAGATCTTTTGGTTCTCTGAGCCTCCCAGCGGGAGATGGGCCCACGCGTCCTTCAACCTGAGCTGATCTCTGGACCTGCCGTACGTCCAGGTCACCTACAGGTCCCCAGCACCCACAGCTCCTCCCCCCCACGACGTCCCTGCCCCCAAGGCTTCCCCCCTGCACAACGTCCCCACCTCGCAGGTTCCGGTCCTCCACAGGTCCCCTCCTCCCGCCAAGTCCCCGCCCCGTACGTCTCTGCGCGTGCGTCCCGCCCCTCCCCCCTCCCAACTACACTTCCATTCAAGAGTTATTTCCACGGTCTCCTCGGGGCTTGGGCTCTGTCAGGTCTGTGTGCCCCCATCACTCACCCTAACCCTCCTGGAAAAGTCCCTGAGGTCCTTCTGCTGGGCAGCGAGATGGGCCCTGACGGGCGATTCTCGGCAGATTTGGTGGACTCAAGGGCCACGGCGCTGGGAAGGAGTACCCTGCTCGCCCCACCCCGTAGGCGCGGTGCAGTTCCCGGTGGAGCAGCCATGAGCTCCAGGGCCACCCCGCGGCTGCTGACGCTGCAGCGACACCTGGGACCCGCAGAAGTCGGAGGTTGGGGGACAGAAGTAGGCAGCAGGGTTCCTGTTCCTTGGTCTGCGGTGTGTGTGGTGGGGAGTGCGGCTAAGATCCGAGAGCTCATGAACTGGGGTCGTGGAGAAGAGATCCAGGTTCTAGGAGAACAAGGGAACCCCTCTGGCACCCCAGACCCAGCACTAGCGGGCTGCAACTGAGGAGCTTGGGGGCAAATGGCCCTTAGTGGCTAGATGGCGGGGAAAGTGGGTTAGGGGTACCTTGTGGGGGCTGGAAAGCAGGTGAGAATGAGGACAGAGGTCAGTTGTTTAAGAAAATATTGCCTCATCGTGCTGGCTCAGCAATTCTAGCAGTTTTGTACCCTGCCCGTCCTCTGGGCAGTTTGGATAAGAGGACTCTGTCCAGAGGGCTGTCTACCCTTACCATCGCTGGTGCGTACACAAGCCCCCAAAAGCTCACTCCTTCCCCTCTCTTGTGACCCAGAACAGTGCCATGGATGCAGCCAGCAGCTCACTAACAACACACGTGCTGGATACTACCTTGGGGCTCCCAGCCCAGGGCCTCTGCCTTCATTTGTCCCGACTGGAGGACCATGGCCAACAGTGGACTGAGCTAAGGACAAGGTAGGAGAGAGGTCCTGGGGTAGGGGGTCACTCCAGAGCACCTGCTCCCCTGCAGAGCATTTCCCAGGTCCCTGGATCCCAAACAGCCAAGCATAGATGCACCGAGGGCTGGAGGGCAGGGTTGACTCTGCCTCAGGGCCCACTGCCTGGGTTCACAGCCACTCCCCTCCCTATTGATGAACTTCAGTTTCCTCACCTGAAAATTTGAGGATGATGGGGGTAGTTGTTCGATTGGTGTATACAGTCTGGGACAGCATGGGTTGCTCACCTCCGCCCCTGAGCCTGCTTGGGGTGGGAACAAGTCTCTGCTGGTCCTTGACAGCCATGCTTGGGAGCACTGGATTAGCAGAGACTTGAGGTAGAGTCTGAGACCTCACTGTGCCCACAGTTAGCTGGTGCCCAGCCGCTCAGTAGAGGGCTGAGGCCACTCTATTCTGCTCTTTTTACTCTCTAAACACCTCTGGGTAGGCACTGCAATCACCTCTTTAATAGATAGGAAGGCTGAGGCAGCAAGAGACAGGTAAAAGCTGGGATTCCAAGCCAGGCCTGTGAGGCACCGTGGTCTTCAGCCTCACTCAAGGTGGGTACTTGCACACAGGCTCTGCAGTGGGGAGGGTTAGCAGGCCTTATGGCCCTTGGGTGGGCCCTGTGTGCAGATCCCCAGCCCTCCCCTTAAAGGAGACAGGATCCCTCTGGCAGTCTCCTCCCTTCCAGCTGGGGTCTGTGGGTGTCATTCCTTCCCTCCTCGGCCCTTCACAAAAGCAAAAGTGTGCACATCCAGGTCTCATCTGAGCAGCTGGCAAAGCCCTGGTTGGTAGGAATCCCGAAGAGGGTCACATACACTCAACCCCACAACCCACACGCTATGCTTTCTCCTCACAGTAGAAACGCACATTCTGAGGTACAGCTGGTCAGGACAGGAGGTCTTCCTGCAGGTGACTTACCAAAGCCTTCAGGACCCTGACAGGGGTGGAAACAGGCCACCATGTGGGTGAGGATTTGGTCATTATTGACCCAGAAAACCACGTGATATACTACATGAAAAACACAAGTTACGGAACAAATAAAACAATCCATTTTATGACTTTTAAAGTTTGTGAATAATATGTATAAAGAAAATCTAGAAAAATACAAGCCAGAGATAAAGTTGTTCCTGCTCATGAGGTAAACTATGGAAGATTTTTCCCTTTTGCTTCTCTGTATTGTGATTTCCTAAAAAGACAGTGCAGTGGGGCCAGAGTCTATTCTCGAACTGTAAGCCTTAAAACCTGTCCTGCTGTGTGCCTACTCACCCATGTCTAAGTTGGACTGTGGGATGTGTCTGAGGCCTGTCCAGGATGTAGGTCCAGAAGCACTAGGGTAGGGTGGCTCCTTGCCCCATCTTTGCATCCCTGTCCTCTCCCCAGCTACACAGACCCAGATGGCCGTTGCCCCGGGCTCCTGACCCACACCCAGATGAAGGCAGGCACCTACAAGCTCTCCTTTGACACTGAAGCCTACTGGAAGAAGAGGGGACAGAAGAGCTTCTACCCATATGTGGAGGTGAGGCCATGGGCAGGGCAGCAGGGCAGAGACCCAGAACTCACTGTGACTCACAGGCCAGGCCTTGCTGGCTGGGCCTCCTCCGGGCAGTGGGAAGACTGGTCCTGCCTGTCCTATCTTCCCCAGGGTGTTGGCAGATGGGTGAGCTCCCAGAAGAAAAGTGTCCAAGCATTATCAGACTTTATGAGGACACACCAGTCCCTTCCCTGCCCCTGAGTCAGGCTTTATGGAGAAGCCAGGCTGGGCCCGAGTACTCAACCCCACTTTGTAGACAGAAGTTGTCATCAGAGCCCAGACTGCAGCTCACTAGACCAAACCTCTGTGCTCCCCTCTGCATCTGGAACTGACATGGAAGCAATAGGCCCATCACGTTGTAGATGTGCCAGCAGTGCAGGGGCTATAGCCTCCCTGGAGCTGTCCCTCCAGTGAGGAGGATTCACCCCACCCTTGGCCCTGGGGAAGTTTACAGTTGTTCACCCTGGGGTGACATCTGCTCCTCCCTTGACTCCAGCCCCAGTCTGGGCTACTAAATTCTCCCTGAGGGCTGAGGCTAGACAGCATGTGTGCACAAGCCTTTTACTCTCATGGGTGTGTCTCTCAGGTCATTTTCACCATCACAAATGAGACCCAGAAGCTCCATGTGCCTTTGCTGCTGAGCCCATGGTCCTACACCACCTACCGAGGGAGCTAGCACCAAGGCTGACACCAGGAGAGCGTCTGCTCATCCAACGCTCACCAGAGTGGGCTTCACGTTCACCATGGAGCACCATAGTCACCTCCTTCCTAGGGGAGGACCTGCCCATCCCCCAAGCTTTCTAATGGGCAGCTGTGACTCAATAAAGTCTATGCCAGCATCTGCAGAGCCACTCTGTCCACCGGGTACAAAGGGATGTGGAGATAAGCAGAGCATGGGTAAGGGCTCTCAGAGATGTGCTGACTGTAGTAGGGGCAGACCCTGGAGGGAACAGGTATGGCATAGGATGGGACACAAACCTAGGGAAAGCAGCAGCCAGAGATGCCCTATGTAGAGGCGCCATGGGTGTCCTCCACAGACACAGGCAAGAGGACAGCAAGGAAATGTGAAAAGCCTTCATTTGCTGACAGTAAAACCTAAAGAACATAAACTTGCTGTCCTTAGTGTGGGACAGGGGGTGTCATCCAGAGAGAGGTCCCAGGCTGGCTCTGCAGGCCTCAGCCCTGGGGCAGAGTGGCTACGTAGGGGTGCTCACGAGTCCCGCAGGGCCCTGGCCCAGTGTCTGCCCAATCAAAGCTGTCTCCAAGGGCTTGAACCCCACATTATCCAGGGGGATCCCGAAGGCCAGCAGCTTTGCCTCATACGTGCGCAGCAGGTCGTTATGGGCCTGTGGGGATGGGTTATGTCAAGAAGGAAAGGAACCTTGGCTTAGCACCTATAGCTCAGTGGTTAGGGCGCCAGCCACATACACAGGGGCTGGCGGGTTCAAACCCAGCCCAGGCCTGCTAATCAGTGACAACTACAACAAAAAAATAGCCAAATGTTGGGCAGCACCTGTGGCTCAGTGAGTGGGGCACCAGCCCCATATAACAAGGGTGGCGGGTTCAAACCCAGCCCCAGCCAAACTGCAACAAAAAAATAGCTGGGCATTGTGGCGGGCGCCTGCAGTCCCAGCTACTCGGAGGTTGAGGTAAGAGAATCACCTAAGCCCAAGAACTGGAGGTTGCTGTGAGCTGTGACGCCATAGCACTCTACCAAGGGCAACAAAATGAGACACTTGTCTCTAAAAAATAAATAAATAAAAAATAGCCAGGTGTTGTGGCTGGTGCCTGTAGTCCCAGCTACTTAGGAGGCTAAGGCAAGAGAATCATTTAAGCCCAAGAGTTTGAGGTTGCTGTGAGCTGTGATGCCACAGCGCTCTACCGAGGGCAACATAGGGAAACTCTGTCTCAAAAAAAAAAAAAAAACCCCACCTGAGCCTGGGCACTAGGTGACACATACAGGTCCACCCTCAAGGAGGGCCAGGTAGGGAGAGGCTAGTGAGTGGCAGAGTGCACCTCACTAGCTAGGTAGGCCACCACAAGGAGGTGCTATCACCATTCCTCTTTCACAAATGGGGAGACAGAAGCAGAGGGTAGGGACGTAGAGCAGATCTGTGGCCTGGGTGGGTGGGCTTTGGGTCCTGGCATCTATTATGTGCCCTGGTGTGCCCTCCATATCCCCCTCCACCGATCTCAGGGGAGAGATGGCCTGGGCCTAAGCAACAACACTGTGCTCACAGCACATGGCCTGTCAAGCAAGGTAGGAAGTGGGGCCAGGTGGCAACAGACTGAAGCTGGCTCCAAGGAATAGACCTAAGGGCAGGGCCAGGGGCGTAGCTATACCTTGCAGACCCGGGCCAGCTCATACTGCAGGTCCTTTATGGTGCTGTTCTTTGATTCTAGAACGTCCTGGGGAGAGAGGCAAATATGAATTTAACAGACATCTTTTGGTGGAGGCAGATGGGGTGGGTAGTGATCTGGGGGCTCCAGCAGGGGTCCTCCGAAGTTCAGGGAGTAACAGACTGGCTGGACCAATATGTACATCCACACAGACGCAGGTCAGCAGGAAAAGGTCTTGTAGGGTCTAGAGAAGACAGTGAAGAAGACAGGGAGACACAGGAGTGCACACCTGTAATATCTGTATCTCTATAAAGAAACTACCAAGACTCATAAGAAATAAAGATGGCATAAGCAGGCCAGGAGTGCAGTCCCCACATTGTGCAGACTGGTAGCTAAACACATTTATAATTCCTTACATTTCTTGAATTATCTGAGAGTATTATCCTTTTTGCTTTCATTAGAGAGGAGTACAGTAGCACCATCACAGTTCACTGCAGCCTCGAACTCCTGGGTTCAAGTGATACTGCTTCAAGGCTCCAAAAGTGCTAAGACGTCAGACCACTGCACACAGCCCTGTATTTTCTTTTAACAGGGAAAAAAGTCACTAACTTAAGACTTAAGCAGTGTTGGCCCCACGGATGTAAGCATGGGTCTGACCACAGGGTGAAGCTTCCAGGGCTCCCACCTGAGGGCCACTGCTGGGCCCAACTTGGCTCTAGAGCCATCTCTGCTGCCAACTGACCAGAATCCAGAGAAGCTCCCCAAATCCCCACCTGCCCAGCCTAGAAGCAGCCCTTGCAGAGGCTGCTACCACTTCCTGGTGAGGGAACTTTCCTTGCCCACACCCCCTCTAAAAGAGCTAGGACCGTCTCTTCACTTTCCAGAAGCAGACCTCACTCTCCCACCTGCCTGTGCTCTGCCCTGGACAGGGCCCAGCGTTGAACAGACAAGGACAGGCTTCCCATCCCAGATGAGGCCCCTCCCAGCTGGCTTCACTACCTCAGGCCCAAAGAGCTGGCCTATCCCAGGTGACCTAGGCTCCCACAGGCAATGCCAACTACCAAGCCAGGACCTGCTGCTACCTCATGAGGGCCCCCATGGGTGAATAACCAGTGACCCCAGCCAAAGCGTGGGCATGTCATCACCTTGGCCCCTTCCAGCCCCCTCCTCAATCAGCAACAAGTCTTGTCAACTCAGCCTCCTAACAGCTTTTTTTTTTGAGACAGAGTCTCAAGCTGTCACCCTGGGTAGAGTGCCATGGCATTGCAGTTCACAGCAACCTCCAACTCTTGGGCTTAAGCGATTCTCTTGCCTCAGCCTCCCAAGTAGCTGGGACTACAGGCACCCGCCACAACACCTGGCTATTTTATTTATTTATTTATTTTGGTTGCAGTTGTCATTATTGTTTAGCTGGCCCAGGCCAGGTTTGAACCCGCCAGCCTCAGTGTATGTGGCTGGCACCCTACCCACTGAGCTACGGCACTGCCTGCTAAAGGCTTTCTAACACTCTGCTCTTTTCTACCCTACACTAGCCCCTACCTGCCCTTTCCAGCCCTGTGTCCCCATCAGTAGCAGAATGGCCATCTCTGATCCATTCCTCCCTGCCCAGAAGCTTCCATGGTTCCCAACTGGCACTAAACTCACCAGCATAGCTAACAGTCCTTTCAGAGCAGCCCTCTCAGCTTCAGCCCTGCATCCCTCAACACTGGAGGGCCCAGGACAGCTCAGCAGAGGTTCACTGGCTCAGACATCAGGTGGAGGACAGCTGCACATATGAGTAGATATATGGGCACCAGAAAAACGCTGAGAGTGTCTTAGAGATTAGGTGACTGATGTGAAACAGTCAATCCCCTGGGCCTAGAGTCAGTGGTGAGCAGACGGCATTTATGTTCAGCTGACCAGTACACCAACAAATCACCTTAGAAATGCTGCTTGAGATAGTTCTCAGGATAAAAAAAAAAAAAACACTTCTACAAACAGCTGAAGAAATCTCAAGCCTACAGCCCAGACGTCTGCTTCTCCACAGGCCATGTGTGGCACAAGCAGCAGAGATGAACAGGTGTCCTGTGACCCTGGAAGGCTGTATGTCTGGGACAAGTCAGCCTTTCTGCACTGGGCCTGGTGGTGGGGGATTCAAAACCATCTGTTTCCAGCTCAGGAAAGTAGCTGGGCCGGGCATGGGCCATCTGTATCTGAGGGCCCTGACAGCTACTGGTCACCCCAGCTGGATGGGATTCCAGTGTCAGCCAAACCACCCCCACCACCCCCCGCCCCGATCCTGCATCACCTATTCCTCCTCTGACTCCTCCCAACCAGGTCCAGGGAGTAGAGGAACAGGACAGCTCCAGAAGCTTGACATCAGGTAAGAGGCTACCAGTAAGGCCCTGGCAGAGGCTCCCCAGAATTTTGATTCGTAGCTGACCACATGCTGTCTCCCCAGCTGGCCCATGAGGCCAAGGCCTCACCTGCTCTATTGGTTGTCCCCCATGCCAGGACCACCCTAGCAGAGCACCAAACAGTGGTGGGAACACAGAGGGCATGCTCTGGGCTCTGCTCACACCTCACATGCCCTGGCATCACAAAGGCTGGGTCAGGGCCTTCAGGCTCGCCCAGCCCCACACTCCCCATTGTAATTCTCTGCATCCTAAATCTGCACATCTTAGGGGCCTCCCAGTGCTGTCTCTGTCCCAGGACAGGAGCAGTACCCCAGAAACAGAGGTACTCAGGAGTAACAGCCTATGTCTGGGTCTGTCCACAAGCAGCTGAGCTCAGGCCCATAGAGATTCTGACAGTGGCTTTTCCACCCCTGACCCTCCTCACACTGTACTTAGGTGACGAGATCCTGACATGCTCAGATAAGCCCTGCTTGAGAACTACAGTGAGCAGAGGGTCAGAGGTCATGAGTTACCAGAGCTGATGCAGGGACCTGTGAAGAGAGATTCAAGCAAAACTGAAGAGAAGACACTGCTAGTGTAGGTGCCTAAGAGCCACACATGCCCATAGCAGCCCCACTCTGCACCCACTGTGGGCAACCTAGGGGTCTATGTGACCATCCAAAGAGACACAGTACAGAGCTGAAGGATCCTACTGCAGGATGAGGCTACCCCTGGGGGCAGAAACCCAAGCCGGGCCTACCTCAAGCTTGCGGGACACCAGCGTCAGGGCCGATGGGTCCAGGTTGGATGCCGCCAGCACCTCATTGAACTGCACCTCTCTTTTCTCCACGGCAGTACTCAGTGCCTGTAGCTTGCGCTCCAGCACCAGATTCTTGAAGCCCGTCTTCTGCTGCACTTCCTGGATGGCGGAGGTAAACTTCCCATAGAGCTCATCCCGCTCCTGCTGCACCTAAAGGGCAGCACTGGGTGAGTGATGAACCCCTCGCTTAGGACATCTCCCTGGGGAGCAGCCAAGTCCACCTTTGCTTCTGTGGAAGGGTCACCTCCAACACTGCCCATGCCCACGGGCATGTGGGTCTACGGATTGTCCACACGGCCTGCACCCTCCCTTCTGTGCAGCTGCCAACACAGGGGAAGACAAGAGGGAAACAGCACAAGCCCTCCTCTCAGGAAGCCATCTCTGAAACCCAAAGGGTGTCCTGGTAAGAACTGGAGCAGTCCCTACCCCAAAAGCTGTTCCACTCAGGCCATCCCTGCTATGAGTCAGGGCTGTGGGCTCAGGTGAGAATTGTCCCTGCTGCTTCCACGTGAGATTCAGGGCACTGCACTGCCAACAAGCAGTGTCTGTGGGGGCCTTGGGAGGATCCACTCCCTTGCTCAGCCCCAGATCCCAGAACTCCACATGTTATGGGCATGCCCACAAATGGCAGATCCACAGCACAGCCCTGGAACCAGCTGCCTGCCAAGTAGGGAAACTGTATTCTTCCTAATCTCCTAACTCTTCTACTTATTATCTGTACACTGTAAAAAAACTAGACTTCACTGAAGGGCCAAAAGTAAGAAGCGAATACCCCCTTAACCTCAATTCCCAGAGGCCACTATTGTGAACAGCTGGTGTGACTCCTTCTGGAACGTTCTCTACCCATGTGAAAATATTTATTACTGTTTGGAAGAAAACAGTATCACACTAAAGTGCTGCACATATTTCACAGCATGTCCCCTGACACGGGGTATCCTGCAGCACCTTCCAAAGCAGCACATATGTGGATTCCTTCTAACTGTTGTACAGAATTCCAGATTTGCTTAAATCCAGTTCCCTGTTTACAGATATTTGAATTGTAACTACCTTTGGTCTCCATTTTGCTGATAAATTTGGGCTCTCAGTTCTCTAAGAAGTTAACACTGAGTTTCCTGGCACATACCAGGAACCACATTCAAATGGAAGACACTGTGGCAGAGAACACAGGCTCCAACCCAGGCTTATCTCTGCTCTCCTCTTCCCACTAATGCCCACCACAAAACCCACAGGAGGGAGAAAAGGATCCCTGTCTGACACAGTGGGACTCAGGGTCTCCCTGGCTACCCTGCACAGGGCCATAGCTGACAACTGGCAGAGCCCAGCAGTTCATGCCCCATGAGACTCCAGGTGTACACAGCTGATATACTGATAGGGTGCCCTGAGGAGCCTGCTCTGGGGGAGACAGGCCAATCCTATTATTACAGTCTGTGTTCATAAATTTCAATTAAGAAAATAAAATAGCACATGTAGCTACAACTCATGGATAAAATGCTGTGCCCATGCATACCACAAACAAAACACCAAGTGCCCTGTGGTACAGGGATGGGCCCTTGGCCACACCTTTGAAACTGCACAGAGGCTGGGGGTAGGGAGTTGAGGGGCAGAGACAGGACCAAGCATCTCTATCACTCAATAGAAATCTCAGAAATGCACATTAAGTTAGATGTTTTCTACCCAATTACATCAGCAAGGGTTTAAATTTGTCAGATCTGATGCAGTTAAGGAAGAAATAGAAGGGCCCTTCAGACATTCTGACAGGAATATAATTCAGAACATCCCTCTGCATGGACTATCAGAATTCTGAGCACTGCTGTAATCCCAGCACTCTGGGAGGCCCAGACAGGTAGATTGTCTGAGCTTACCAGTTTGAGACCAGCCTGAGCAAGAGTGAGATCTTGTTTCTAAATAACCAGGCCTTGTGGAAGGCGCCTATAGTCTCAGCTACTCAGGAGGCTGAGGCAAGAGAATTACTTGAGCCCAAGAGTTTGAGGTTGCCGTGAGCTATGATACCACAGCACTATACCGAGGGTGACAAAGTGTGACTCTGTCTCAAAAATAAATAAATAAATAAAAACAAGAATTCTGAGCACTGACCCCTCAGATCCCATAATCCACTGCTAAGAACTGACTTCCAATAAAAGGGATCTCACACAGTTGCACAAAGATGAATGTAAATGGGTAATTCAAGCAGCAGTGCCTAAGAGCAAAGGGTTACAAATAGAAGTGTTCAGCAAGAACAAGCAAAATCACTCACCAGTCATTCACATACGGAGCACCTTGTGCTACAAAAACAAGGCCACTTCATATGTGAACCTGGTAGACCGTGACATTAAATAGCAAGCTGTGCTTAGAGTGTGATCCCAATTCTGAGGAGCATGAAGCCACATCCACTCTAGAGCATTCACAGAAAGATGCCTGGAAGGAGGCTCACAAAACTGTCACGTGTGAGAACCAGTGCTGAGCAGCAGAGAAACGCTCACTTTTACTTGTACACTTAGGGCTCCCATGACTTCTTTACCACAAGTGTGTAACAGGCTAAAACATAGAAAGGACACATACATGTGAAAAGATAGCTGCTGCAAGGGTGAGGCCTCCTCCATATGTTTTGAGAACTAAGTTTATGAGAGGACAGAAGTATGTGTGACGTGCCCCTGGCCAGACAGCTTGCTACAGAACAGGCCACACGCTTGTGCCTCGCAAACACAACATGGAATAAGGAGCAGGAAACAGGACCTCCAGCTTCTCAACCCAAAACCTGGTCAAGGTATGGTCATCATGAGTGCCCCAGGGGCCTGGCCAACAGGGAGAGCCCCTCCCCAGCAGGGTCCCGCCTGCTCACTCTGAAGAACCGCTGCTCCAGCACCTCGTGCTCCCACTGCAGATCTTTCAGCTCTTTCTCGGTGACTTTCAGGCGTGCTTTTGTGCACTGGAGAGAACGTAGGGAGTGGGGACAGAAAGTACTCAGGATTCACAGGCATCCATGTAACACAGGCTCCTGAGAGACAGCAAGGCCAAAAATAATTGCCAGGAAGACTTGGCTTAAAGACAGAGCAGCCAAGCCCACGCTGAAGCAGGTCAGGGGGACAAGGTAGAATCAGGGCTCATCTCCAAAACACCCACTAACTCTATGTTCCCCAGGAGTAGAACAATAAAAGACAGAGATTTCAGACTCCTGTCCTAAGGGCCAAGCCCTTCATGGGGCCTCAAGTGCTCCCAGGTTCCCTCTCTCCTAAGGCCAGGGAGCACATGCCAAGGAGGGAGGTGAAGGCAGCAGAGACTCACGACCAGGATCTGCTTGTCTCTCTCATAGTTCTTGAGCTGCTTCTGCATCTCGCTCATCTCATCCCGAGCCTTCTGCAGAGGGTCTGCCAAGCGCTTGTTCTGCACAGACACCTCTGCCATCTCCCGCTCCAGGTGGTCCTCCTTCTTCCGCATGTCCTCCATTTGCTCCTGCAGACACAGGCACAGGTAGGGCTCAGTGGATGGTATCAAGGGGGCTGTGGCCTGGGAGGCAAGGGCTGGAAGCTCTTCTGCCCACAGATACATCCAGCCTAAGCATGTGGAGGACCTGCACCTGTTCTGTGTACAAGCAGAGTGTTCTGCATACATTCAACTTACTCTGAATTTTCTAAGAACGCAGCTTGAGAAACTATACTCAGTTAAGACCAAGGGCCGTCTTCATTGTGAGAAACACTATTGCTATAGCATCTCAGTGACGATGACACCTGTCCACTCCAGCTTCCCTGTGGCCACATCATGGCATTTACTGCGGTTCTGCCTGAGCTTTCACCCATCAGAATGTACTTTATTATTTCCCCCTCAGCATTACACTTGGGGAAATATCCTGATCGTTTTCAATTATAGGTGTAGACAGGCCACATTATTCACAAGTGTCAGTGAAGGCCAGAAGAGGGGCCTTCTTGAGTATTCTTACAAAAGAGTGTGCTGGGTCTGACAGGGTGAAAACTGGTGTCTGGATCCCCTGGGCTTTACGACCCCACATTTAGGACAGGCAGCAGGTGTCTCCCTAGCCCATCCCACATGCAGCACCTTGAGGGAGTTGATGAGGGCCAGGTTGTTAAGGGTGATGTCGTTGTAGTAGTTCTTGATGTCGGTGAAGGCCTCCTCATGCCGCCGCATCAGCATGTTGATCTGGCCGTTCTTCCTCTCTTCTACCTCATGGATTTCAGTCTTTCTCCGCAGGTCAAGTTCATCCCTAAGCATCTTCATCTTCTTATCATACTTGGCCTCAATTTCTGAAAGGCAGCAGCAAACAAACCAGTTTAGCAGAGGAAGAATAGGTGTCCCTGTGGCTACAACAGATAGGACCTGTGAACAGGGCCCAAGAAAATCCATCAGGTCAGCACAAAGGCTGGCAAACAAGCTCTTCCAGAGAAGAACAGGACAGGTTTACGGGAAGTTTTTCCTGCTTACAGATGATATATTCAGCACACACCCCAGTGTCAGCTGCCTCTGCCAGTGACAGGGACTGCTAATCAGCCCCTGCACTGGGGCTCCCAATAGCTGAAAGTCAGCTGACGTCCTAACCATGGGCTGTGTGCACCCAGCCAGACTCTAGGGCTTTAACAGTAAGCCAGATGACTTCTGAAAGTACAGCCTTCTCAGGCCAGGAGTCATGCAGAAGACTATTCTAAGAATGCTGCCCACAAATAACTACCACCTACTATTAACTGCTGATTTTAGCCAGGAGTGGGAAAGTATGTGGTAATGAAAGCCTCCCAAATTCACATGGAAATAAGTCGTTCTGGGATGCTGAGTGGGTCCATTGGCCTTGGAAACTCCCACATTCTTTCTCTTTGCATGTTTGGGCTGTTTTAATCTAGCCTATGTGCCCTGAATTAACAGACTCTGGAGGTAAGTTTCCTTCTGATGGGAGGGGACCTTTGACACCATTGTACACAACATGCTTGTGAGAAACTGACCTCGCACTTGCCTCTCAAAGTCGTTCCGCATCTTGGTGATCTCCTCAGTGTGCTTCTGCAAGGTGAGAGCAGGCTGTCACCAGACAATGGCACAGAGAAGCCCACTCCCCCAGACTTCTATGAAAACTCCAGCCCAAGCCGGGCGCGGTGGCTCACGCCTGTAATCCCAGCACTGTGGGAGGCTGAGGAGGCAGGATTGCTTGAGCTCAGGAGTTCGAGGCTTGTCTGAGCAAGAGTGAGACCCCGACTCATGGAAAAAAATGGAAAAACCCAGCCGGGCGCCGCGGCGAGCGCCTGTAATCCCAGCGGCTTCGGAGGCTGAGGCAACAGGATGCCCACAGCCGGAGTCTGAGGTTGCAGTGAGCTACGATGCCATTGCCCTCTGCTCAGGGCATAGGGTAGAACTCTGTCTCGACAAAAAAAAAAAAAAAAAAAAAGAAAAGAAAACTCCAGCCCAATACACTCTGTGCTGCTATTGCCAGTTGTTGGGTTCCCCTCCCCTCCAAGTTTTGGAATATGCTCTGAACAACACGGTTTTGGTAACCTCTATAATTCCTAACTCACTTCCCTCAGCAAAAGGTCCCCTTTCAGCACGAGAGAGCATGAACAGACCTTGTGAGCCCTGAGCCTGGTCCAGTTCCTTGGCCCTGCACAGGCTGGAAAGCACCAGCCACATGTGCTCAGAGCTATGGGCTCTCTAGGGGTTGTACATAGCTCTCAACCCACTTCACCATTACTTAAAATTACTTTCATAAAACAATTCCATGTTAAAATTTTGAATAAAAATTTGAAATTATTTTGGAGCAGCATTTTTACCCAAAGGAGACCTCTGATCATGTAACGATACCATATCCAGGCCTTAGGCTAAGCAGACAGTTTCATGTCATTTGAAACCAGTCGTTCTGTGCTTCTCAAGAAAGATCAGACAACTCTGGAGGGTACAAGACTTCAGCACCTTCATGGTTTGCTGCAGAGTCTGAATTTTGCCTAAGTTAAAGCTGGGATTCCAGGCATGAGACAAAAAGTGTGGACAAGGCCTACTCAACCCAGCATCCAGAAAGTAACCATGACAGGGGCGGCACCTGTGGCTCAACGGAGTAGGGCGTCAGCCCCATATGCCAGAGGTAGTGGGTTCAAACCCAGCCCCGGCCAAAAACTGCAAAAAAAATGTACCCGTGACAATCTGACATTTTCCTTTGCCCCAATTCTCAGAGGGCACCTAACTCACCCAGGATCAAAGCCCCAGTCCTACCATGGCTTCCAGGGCCAAGTTCACATCCAACTTCTTGGCTTCTCTGCACCACACAGGGAAAAGAGTTGTCTTAAGGCTGCACATTAAATACCCAACACTAATGAAAGCTGATGAGCAAAAAATAAAAGGTCTGTGTATATTTTTCGTGATATCCACCATGATAGATACTCACACAATTCACATGCAGCCTGCAGGCCACAGTCTGGACACTCCTGCCAGCCTTCTTACTCCTTGTTCCCCTGGCCTCTGGGTCTTCTCACTGGCCCATTCCTTCTCCTGGGCTGTTCTCCCCAGCTTGGTCACATACCTCCTTCTGACTGATGGCCTTTCACTGAGGCATTCCCAGAACTCTTGCAGAAAACTGCACTCTTTAACCACACCCAGCAGCCCAACCTTTCCCACTTTGCTCTTTCCATAATACCCCACCAGTACATTGTGTGAACTGACACATTCATTTTGTCTTCTTTGTCACCTGTTGTCTTTCTAGACCATCAATTTCATACAGGCAGGCATTTTGTCATAGATCAGATTAGGGCCTGACACTTAATGGGCACTCAGCAAATGAATTTCTGTCTCCACCTGGGAACCCCCAACCAGACACTCATGGGTCCAGCTTGGCTGTCCAGGGATGGCACGATTGGTTTCTGTCTTTCTAAATGCATTTGATGCTATTGCCTAGTGAAAGTACTTGGCTATCAGGTGTCACCAGCACATGAAGAAAGATCCTGAGAGAGACTTTCCTTTGGGGAAGTAAATTTGTTGCTCAGGTCTGAGACAGAATTCTGCACTTAACCCCAAAATGGGGTTTGTTTGGATACATGGTTTCTTTTTTTTTTGGAGACAGAGTCTCACTTTATCACCCTGGGTACAATGCTGTGGCATCAACCTCCAACTCCTGAGCTTAGGCGATTCTCTTGTCTCAGCCTCCCAAGTAGCTGGGACTATAGGCACCTGCCACAATGCCCGGCTTATTTTTTTGTTGTTGCAGTTTGGCCACGGGCGAGTTCGAACCGGCCACCCTCGGTATATGGGGCCAATGCCCTACCCACTGAGCCATAGGCACCACCCTGGATACATGGTGTTTTAAAAAATATTTTAACAAATTCCAAAAGGCAGATTTTACACAAAAACATGAATTTCCAGTTGCTATTGAACAATTAGAAGTTCAGGCAGTGAGCAAGAGGGAAGACCCCCCCCCCATCTCTACCAAAAATAGAAAAAGTAGCCAGGCATTGTGGTGAACACCTGTAGTCCCTGCTACTTAGGAGGCTGAGGCAGGAAGATCACTCGAGCCCAGGAGTTTAAGGTTGCTGTGAGCTATGATGACATTACTGTGCTCCTTTCTGGGTGACAGAGTAAGACTCTCTCAAAAAAAAAAAAAAAAAAAAAGTTGGCTGGGCATGGTGGCTCACATCTGTAATCCTAGGACTCTGAGAAGCCAAGGTGGGTGGACTGCCTGAGTTCCTAGATTCTAGAGCAAGAGCGAGACCCCGACTCTAAAAATAGCTGGGCGTTGTGGGGGGGGTGCCTATAGTCACAGCTACTTGGGAGGCTGAGGCAAGAGAACTGCTTACACACAAGAGTTTGAGGTTGCTATAAGCTATGACACCATAGCACTCTACCAATGATGACAAAGTAAGACTATCTAAAAAAAAAAAGTTCAGGAGGCACTAGGCTCTAGCACCAGGCTATCCTCGGCAGCCTGTCCAACCCCAGGCACCCACGCTGATACTTACCAGCCGCAGATTCTTCACCACCACCTCATTGGCCAGCTCCTGCTCCTTCAGTTCTACCTTCAGCGCCCGCATGTCCTTGCGCAGCATGCCCTCCTGTGCACGGTGCTCCTTCTGTGCCAGCTTCATGACCACAGTGCCCTCAGCCTTCATCTCTGTTAGGTTGTTCTGGTGCTCATACAGCAGGTGCTTCACCTTTTGCTTGTAAACCTGCAGAGCAAGGGAGGCATACCTGCTCACCACACACCTGCTCATCACACATTTACTCAGCTGCACCCACCTATTCACCCAAGGCACAGAGTAGAACACCAAGGCTGGGAGATGAGGCTCACCCTGGGATGTTAAGAGGCAGAGCTGGGTTGCAAACAGGCCAGCCTGCCCTCAGAGTCTGTGCTCCTCTCACATCACAGAAGCTGCATTTCAAACACTCACGACCTGCAGGGTCTCTCCTGCCACTGAAGGGATGAAGCATCTCTCCCTAAGCCCACTGAAGGGATGAAGCATCTCTCCCTCAGCCTCTTTAATAATAAAAACACTTTTGGGGCTCAGTGCCTATAGCTCAGTGGCTAGGGCACCAGCCACATACACCAGAGCTGGCGGGTTCGAACCCAGCGCGGGCCTGCCAAACAACAATGACAACTACAAAAAAATAGCCGGGCATTGTGGTGGGCACCTATAGTCCCTGCTACTTGGGAGGCTGAGGCAAGAGAATCACTTAAGCCCACGAGTTGGAGGTTGCTGTGAGCTGGGATACCACAGCACTCTACCAAGGGTGACATAGTGAGACTCTGTCTCAAAAAAAAAAAAAAATAACACTTTCAGGTTCCCAATGTAAAGGACACAAAGGGCCATGATCCCCCAGAAGAAGAGAAAATGTTCCATACCCTTTCCAAGCACCCAGTCCAGCTCCTCTGTTGCTGCTGCTGCTCTTGACCTGGTGGACACAGGCAGCCGGCCCCACTCACCTTGATCTCCACCTGGTGCCTCTCCTCAGCCTCCTCCATCTCCCGGTCTTTGTTCCGCAACTCAGCCTTCTTCTCCTCCAGCTGCCTCCGCGTGATCTCCCAGAAGGTATGGATCTTGTCCCGCTCCAGCTGGAAATAGTTGCGCTCTTCCCGCTCGCGGTCAAGCTCCTCTCGGATGCGGCCAACATGTTCCTCCACCTGGCAAGGTGCAGCAGGTCAGGTGAGGCTCAAAGCAGGGGCCCACCCACAGCAAAAGGCATGTGGACACAGAAATGCAAGGAAGAAAAAGAAGAGATACAAGTAAAAAATTAAAAGGTGATGCTAGGAGGACTCCATAGATAGGATATATCTGACAAATGGCAGAATTCTCTTGAATTTGGCCAATAATCATAAAGAGTTATATCCTTTCATCCATTCCTAGGAATTAAAGAAATTTCTTTTTTTTTTTCTTGAGAGTCTCACTATGTTGCCCTCGGTAGAGTGCAATGACATCACAGCTCACAGCAACCTCAAACTCCTGGGCTTAAGTGATTCTCTTGCCTCCGCCTCCCAGTAGCTGGGACTACAGGCGCCCACCAAAACACCCACCCAGCTACTTTTTTGTTGCAGTTCGCCCCAGCCGGGTTCGAACCTGCCAGCCTCAGTGTATGTGGCTAGCGCCACAACTACTGTGCTACGGGCACCGAGCCCTAAAGAAATGTCTTGGGGGCGGCACCTGTGGCTCAGTGAGTAGGGCGCCGGCCCCATATGCCGAGGGTGGCGGGTTCAAACCCAGCCCTGACCAAACTGCAACAAAAAAATAGCCGGGCATTGTGGCGGGTGCCTGTAGTCCCAGCTACTCAGGAGGCTGAGGCAAGAGAATCGCGTAAGCCCAAGAGTTAGAGGTTGCTGTGAGCCGTGTGACGCCACGGCACTCTACCCGAGGGCGGTACAGTGAGACTCTGTCTCTACAAAAAAAAAAAAAAAAAAAAAAGAAATGTCTTGGGTGGCACCTGTGGCTCAAAGGAGTAGGGTGCTGGCCCCATATACCGGAGGTGGTGGGTTCAAACCCAGCCCTGGCAAAAAACTGCATTAATAAATAAATAAATAAATAAATAAACTTAGTATTTAAAAAAAAAAAAAGTCTCAAAATCTTTGTTCACAGATACTAGCCACATCATTATTATTTGTAACAGCAAAAAATAAAAATAAAGAAAATGATCTAGGGGCAACAGAGCAAGACTGTCTCAAAATGTAAAAAAATAAAAGATAAATAGGGAAATGGTTGAAAATTAGAGTATTATCAACTAGAAAAAATATGACATGGCCCAAAAATTAAGATATGAAAATGATGTAGCAGCATGCAGACATGTTCACAAAATGTTAAATAAATTTATCTTTCAAGATATGTTAAATAAAAAATATACAAACCCAGTAGATTACTACCACTCAGAGTTTTATGCAGAGCCAACTGCAAATCTGCAAATAGGTTAAAAAGAAAAAAGTAGGACAGGCTTCCACATTTCTTGGGCTCTCATTTCCCAAGAAAGAACCAGTTATCTTGGGTGGCCCCTTTGATTCAGTGAGTAGGATGCCAGCCCCATATACCAAGGGTGGCGAGTTCAAACCCGGCCCTGGCCAAACTGCAACAAAAAATAGCCGGGTGTTGTGGCAGGCTGTAGTCCCAGCTACTCAGGAGGCTGAGGCAAGAGAATCGCCTCAGCCTAAGAGCTGGAGGTTGCTGGGAGCTGTGACACCATGGCACTCCCACAAAGGATGATGGAGTGAGACTCTGTCTCTAAAAAAAAAAGAAATCAGTTACCTTTGGGCACAGCCCCAGGCCATTTACTGTACAGTTTTTCTCTCTCAAAAACACATTCTTCACAGGGAAATGACATTTCTCAGGAGGAGACACCGACCAACAAAGGAGCAGAAGGGGCTCTGAGTCTCCATGAGGGTGGTACAGCATCCCATAATTCAACTAGTCTTAGCAAAACGGCAAATGTCTTCACATCACAGACCTTTACTGTCATTCTAATAGTCCAAACCAGTGTTCTTACCTGCTGTTTGCTCTCACGTTAGATTCTGCCATCATTCAATGTTTAGGCTTCTTATAAACATTCATATTTCTAGCTTCTCTTAAAAGATCAGAAAACAAGCAATGTACAATGCACACAGGTTGACCATCAGTGAAATGACTACAGCCGTCCTGTACAGTGGAGCACAAGACTCCAGGTGACCCCAACCCCACCTTCCTGCTATACCCCTGCAGGCTTCCCAGTCAGTACTTGAAATGTACCAAATGCAACAGGGAGGACCACCCCATACACTACACATGTATTACAAGCACTGCCAATGCCAAGGTTGTTTTCAGAGGGACGGGAACTAAACAGGGAGACAAGAAACAACTCAAAAGTTCAGGGCAGTGCAATGTTCCATCTATTTTCTACCTAGGAGCTCCAATGGTCTTTCCAAAACACAAACCAAATCCCCTCTGCTTGACCAGGGTTAAACTTCCAATGGTTCTCCCGCATGTAAAATAAAGCTATTCTTTACCACTGTTCAAAGGCTTGTGCCCTGCTCCACCTTCAGCTCATATGGCTCTTTTAGTCTCTTTCATATGTATATTTTATCTGAAAACTATCAAAAGAAAGTAAAGCTTATTAATAGTAACATACTAGCTGACACAGAGCCTTCAGGTCCCATGTCAGATGTTCAAGGGGTAGTCATTCGTCAACATGGAGGCCAGAAGATGCACCAAACATACCACATGTTGCAGGAGTGGTAGTCTTCTTAAAATTCTAATTATATAGTTATGTTCTGTAGCCCTTTTCTACATCAAAATGAACAAGGCTGGGCTCATTAGCTTATGCCTATAATCCTAGCACTCTGACAGGCCAAGGTGGGTGGATTGCCTGAGCTCACAGGTTCAAGACCAGTCTGAGCAAGAGCAAGAGCCCATCTCTAAAAATAGCCAGGTGTTGTGACAGACGCCTGTAGTCCCAGCTACTTGGGAGGCTGAGGCAAGAGTTTTTTTGAGCCCAAGTGGGTTTTTTTGTTTTGTTTTGTTTTTTTGAGACAGAATCTCACTTTATCACCCATGGTAGAGTGCCATGGTGTCACAGCTCACAGCAACCTCCAGCTTGCCTCAGCCTCCCAAGTAGCTAGGACTACAGGTGCCTACCACAACGCCAAGCTATTTTTTTGTTGCAGTTGTCATTGTTCTTTAGCTGGCCTGGGCCAGGTTTGAACCCACCAGCCTTGGTGTAAGTGGTGGGTGCCATAACCACTGTGCTACAGGCACCGAGCCGAGCCCAAGAGTTTGAGGTTGCTATGAGGTATGATGCCACAGCATTCTACCCAGGGTAACAAAATAAGAGTCTGTCTCAAAAAAAAAGAAAAGAAAAGAACAAGTGGCTTAAAATAATTCCTACAAAGAAACTGTAAAGACAAAATAACCATACGCAACAAGAAAATGGTAGCCCTGATACTATTACTCCTTGTTATATGTAGAACTTTGGTCACAATGAATGAATAATCAGATTGAGATGTGATAAATCATGTTCCTTTTATGTTCCTTTTAAAAACTTTCTTTTTTGGGCGGCGCCTGTGGCTCAGTCGGTAAGGCGCCGGCCCCACATACCGAGGGTGGCGGGTTCAAACCTTGCCCCGGCTGAACTGCAACCAAAAATAGCTGGGCATGGTGGCGGGCTCCTGTCGTCCCAGCTACTCGGGAGGCTGAGGCAGGAGAATCGCTTAAGCCTAGGAGTTGGAAGTTGCTGTGAGCTGTGTGATGCCATGGCACTCTACCCGAAGGGCATAAAGTGACACTCTGTCTCTACAAAAAAAAAAAAAAAAAAAAAAACTTTCTTTTTGCTATAATGTATAATGATAAATAAAATGAATTCTTTTTTTTTTTTAAGACAGACTCTTACTATGTTGCCCCCGGTAGAGTGCCGTAGTGTCACAGCTTACAGCAAACTCAAACTCTTGGGCTTAAGCGATTGTCCTGCTTCAGCTTCCCGAGTAACTGGGGCCACAGGTGCCTGTCACAATGCCTGGCTACTCCCTGTTGCAGTTGTCATTGTTGTTTAGCAGGCCCAGGCTGGGTTCAAACCCTCCAGACTCAGTGTACGTGGCCGGTGCCATAACCACTATGCCACAGGCACCAAGCCAATGAAGGAGAACTCTATACATGTATGTACTATAATAAGAGCTCTATAAACACCAGGTACATAAAAGGATAAAAATGAAAATTAAAAATGGCTTTTATATCAGAGAAACATTTCCTTACAAATCCTTGCCACCTTATTAAAAAGTTATTTAATGTGGTTATATTACCTTTTAAAAAAACACATAATACATTTGAAAGCTTTGGAGCTAATGGGCACTATAGAGGATGGAAGTGGGGGGATGCTCTGGTTTGGACAGACTGGTTGGCCCACACTGAGGGAGAAATGGGACAACCACTACAGTGGCGAGAGGCTCATGAAGATGCCTGAGAGCAGTACCCATCCCCTCCTGGGACTGGGTACCAGCCAGCCCTGCTTACCTGCTCCTTGCTCATGTCCTCTGGAGCGAGCCCATCAACAATCGGGGTGCCTTTGGCTTTGCCTTTCTTCCCTTTCTTTTTGGGTGCCTTTAGTTAAAGAGATCATTAGGTAAGAGAAACGCTAATGGCTTCCACTTCTCTGATTTACTACTGGAGCATTTGGTAAAGGAGTACTTGTTCAAGATCCTGTGTCCCTACTGCTCACTGTCTCATGCCCCCAACAGGAACACTCACTTGGAGCACATCACCCTGCTGGAAGTGTTCCCAACCTTAACCACACATAGCCATCCTGTTGATACATTTAGAGAAGTACAAACAGAGTATCTTCCTTTTCCAAGGAGAACATTTTTTCCATTCTACAAAGGAGGAATCTCACTCTAAACCCACTCACTCCTTGGGATATGGCAAAGACCTCTTTGGTGTGGATACAAAACTTATGAGGGAACAAAAAGGAAGAGCCCTAATACCACATTAAAGCCAAACATTACTATGATAGCTATAATGCATGGCAACCACCACAGAAAGAACTGCAAGAAAACATTTATAAGTGTAGGGAGAAATGTCTCCAGAGCAATGATCAGTTGTGACAACTTGAGGTTTCTTCTTCCAGATAGAAACTCCTACAGAGGAGCATGGTCAAGAAAGCCTGGCCAGACTCACCCTCACCATAAGTGCTCTGTGAATGGGTTACTAGAAGGAACTACTTGATTGTCATGCTTGGTTTTAGCAACTTTGACAAAGTTGAGAGAGAACTTTCTTTTTTTTTTTTTTTTTGTAGAGACAAGAGTCTCACTTTATGGCCCTCGGTAGAGTGCCATGGCCTCACACAGCTCACAGCAACCTCAAACTCCTGGGCTTAAGTGATTCTCTTGCCTCAGCCTCCCGAGTAGCTGGGACTACAGGCGCCCGCCACAAGAACTTTCTACCCCACTCCCTGCCCACTGGTGACTCAAGCAGATAGTGAATTCACAAATCCTATCTATCCTTCTCACTTTGCTCTGCCCAACTCTCTCCAGCCCATGCTTTTATGTGTGTCTACGTAGCTCTGTAACATTTTTTTTTTTGTAGAGACAGAGTCTCACTTTATGGCCCTCGGTAGAGTGCCGTGGCATCACACGGCTCACAGCAACCTCCAACTCCTGGGCTTAAGCGATTCTCTTGCCTCAGCCTCCCAAGCAGCCAGGACTACAGGTGCCCACCACAACGCCCGGCTATTTTTTGGTTTGCAGTTCAGCCGGGGCAGGGTTCAAACCCGCCACCCTCGGTATATGGGGCCGGCGCCTTACCGACTGAGCCACAGGCGCTGCCCCAGCTCTGTAACATTTTTATGATTACAAATGTTACTTGGAAATTTTAGAAAACACTGAGAAGAAAAATCACCCATATTCCCACAAGCTAGTGTGGACCAAGTCCTAGGGTAACTCCTCCCCCCCCCCTTTGCTTCTCCTCCTTGAAGACCCTTGTGTGCCCCTATTCCCACAAGTTAGGTGGGTTTTTTCCCAACAGGCTTTCAAAAAGAATCATCCCCTTAAATCTTAACTCCTAATGTATTTGCTCTCTTTCTAATCCCTCTGCTCCAGGAAGGCCACCTCACTGGAAGACCATAAAGGCCTTGGAGGAAGATTCAGCATTTGAGATGTTCACAGCCAGCTCCAGGGGTTTGGTGGGGCTCTGGGAGCTCTCAACAGGGAAGCATCCTTCCTGCCAGCTGACACTGCCTGGAAACTGAGTTACTGACAATTTTATCATCAAGGGGAAGGCCCTATCACACAAAGCAGACAGGCGGGGGCACTGAGGAGACAGCAAGCCCACCGTCCTCTTTCCAGTGTGGGCCCAACTCCCTCCAGCCTCCAAGACAACTGTAGTTCTTGTACCCCTGAGCGCTCCATGAACACTGTAACCTCTGTCCAGGACTCCTTGGTGTGGAGGGATCTCCAGCCACTCTACTATGCTCCAGACTCTCCATGCGATACACCAGAGGTCCTGGGGCAACCCCACTGCCTCTCCTCCTCGAGGACATTTGTGCGCCCCAGAATCCCAGTGAGGAGAAACTTTTAGTCCCAAGAATCCAGTACACTGAGTCTTCCATTCCAGGGTAGATATCCCCGCAGTCCGGGCGCCTTCTTATGGAGAACCTGCACACCGGACCTTGAATCTTGGGGGTCCTGTAACCACCCCGCAGGTACAGGATTCCAGAGAGCGCAGGTCTCTCGGCTCCAAGCGCGTGCAGGCCCCGGAACCGGAGCATCCCCAGGTCTCCCCACAGCTATTCCACGAGAAAAATCGAGTTCTCAACTGCAGGAACCCAGAGCTCCGGGGCTCCTCCCCTTCCCGGGGTCTGAGTGTGTGCGGCTCCCGGGGACCCCGGAGGCCACCCCGCCGTGAGGTCTAGGCGCACGAGGTGTGGAGCTCAGGCCTCCCCGTCCCCGGGTCGCTGTGTGTTCAGGGATGACTGACCGGGGAACCCCAGGCCCCAGCGCGGCTCCCAGGCCCGGCTCCTGCCCCTCCTCACCATGGCGCCAGCCGACAGGCTCCACAGCAAATGGCAGCCAGATTCGCTCTCCGCGCTGTGGCCGCGCCGTCTCCGGGCAACTGCTGGGCAATCCCGCGCGAAGTCTCCAGGATCCTCGCGAGACTTATTCTGCCACCACAGGTCCTGGAAACAGCCCGAGTGCGTCCCTAGCAACGTACCACTTGAGGGAGCCTTGAGTTGCCAAAGTCGGGAAAATCTTGCCTGATCTCTCCCGGGTCCCTCAAGCCTTTTAGCAGGATGTGTTTTGTTTATTGCTGGTCTCCTCCACTACAACTCAAGCTCCACAAAATGGGGAGAACTGTTTCCTTCACTTCTGTACTAGAGAGCCTAGAACAATAAACGCACATGCTCAATAGAGAAGTGCTGAATGGGTGAGAAAAATAAATGAGTGAATTAATGAATGAATAAATGATCAATCTACCACCCAAGGATCCAAGACATTATCCTAATTAGATCCAAATTGGGGCTGAGATTCAGCCCCCTGGGATTCACCCACACCTGCTGCTCTGGTGATGACCAACTATAATTGGGTTTATGCAAATCCTCGGGAGGTGGGGGAGAATAAGGAAAAAAAATACGTTCCAGATTAGCAACAAAGTTTTAAATCAGCAGTGTCCCCGTCACAAAAATAAATTTCTCTGCCTGAAGAGCCCCCCCCCGTGCCCCCCACCCACCTAGCCATGGATGAGGAAAAGCTAGAAACCCCTGCAGCTTGGAGACAGACACTGAAGAAAGAAGTTATCTTCCTGGCAGGCGGCGGTTGTTCACAGTACTCTGGGAGACAGAGGCGGGAGGATGGCTTGAGCTCAGGAGTTCAAGACCAGCCTGGGCAAGACCAAGACCGTGTATCAAGTTAGGGTTAGGGTTAGGGTCTCATCTAAAAGTAGAAAAAATTAGCCAGGCGCTGTGGCTGGCACCTGTAGTCCCCACTACTTGGGAGACAGGCAGGAGGATCGCTTGAGCCCAGGAGTTTGTGATCCCCGTAAGCTAGGCTGATGCCACAGCTCTCTAGTCTGGGTGGCAGAATGAGATTCTGCCTCAAAAAAAAAAAAAAGTTATTTTCTTTTACCTAACCATTTTACCATTTCCAAAGTGAATTTCCCAATAAGGACTCTACTACATATTACCTACACACAATAGTTTATATCGCCCAGAAGACTGAGTTTGTCATAAGCAAGTACCCAACTTTATACACCATTGGTTGTCTTTTTTTCCAAGTTCTCAACTTTAGCATCTTCTTAAAAAGTGGTCTTTCAGCAGGTCTTGTTTTCCCATATGTTTTGGGATGAAGATTCCATAATCAAATCCCCCTAGAGCAATGATTCTCAACCAGTGTGCTCTGAGAGGATCTTAGGTACACCTCAAAAATTTTTAAAGATCATTAATTAATTTTCAAGAGAAGTTCAAAGTACAGCAAGTATATTCCTTTTGTTTTTCTTGAGACAGAGTCTCACTTGGTCACCCTTGTATAGTGCTGTGGCATCTTAGCTCACGAAGATGAGCTCAGGCAATCCTCCGGCCTCAGGCACCCAGGTAGCTAGGACTACAGGCATCCGCTCCAGCACCCAGCTATATTTTAGATATGGAGTCTCGCTCTTGCTCAGGTTGGTCTCTAGCTTATGAGCTCAGGCAATCCACCCGCTTTCAGCCTTCCAAGTGCTGGGATTACAGACGTGAGCCACCACACCTGGCTCAGCAATTATACTCTTTATTTTACTTATTTTTCTTTGATTAATATAACTTAAGTGTGCCATGGAAGTTTAACTATAGATTCAAGTATGTCATAGATTTAAAGAAAAAAAAAAAAAAGGTTGCAAACCCCTTCCTGACAGGGATTAGGAGGAAGGCTCAGGTTTTCCTGCCCACTTCAGGAAGTAAGATGCCCCAGGAACTGGGCTTGCTCAGGTCTCAGGCACCCACATAGCAGTGGGAATCTGAGCCCCCAGTAGGCTTCCTGTGTGCCCAGCCAAGCCTTGACTGCTCTTGGACAGGAACAGCCAGTTGGAAGGACTTCCCTTGCTCACTCAGTGCACATGATTTATTTATAGTAAGCTCCAAGGTCTTTGTGAGGTCTGGACATGTCACTGAGCCCTTGCAATCAGGAGCCAGCACCACTGGGACAGAACCTATTGGCCTGATAGGCTGGGATGGAAGGGATCTCCCAGAGGAGGTTTGACAGGCCAGACAGTGGAGCTAGATAGCACAGCAGGGTCATTAATTTTTTTTTTTTTGCAGTTTTTTTTTTTTTTGGCTGGGGCTGGGTTTGAACCCGCTACCTCCGGCATATGGGGCCAGCGCCCTACTCCTTTGAGCCACAGGCATCGCCCCACAGCAGGGTCATTCTTATTATTTAACACTTACTTCACAGACCCCAACATGGTAGGTGCTGCAGGTGGTTGGCTTTTTGTTTTAAAAGTCTGGCTGGTAGTCCTGAATTAAATAAACACATTAACAATTCTTTTCAGTAAAAAGGGCAAAAATAGGAGAGTTAGCTCACAATAGCCTACACAAGGTATATTCATTTGTCACAAACCTACAGTGCAGCTTGGTCTACCAGTGTGCATTGCAGTAATGACTAGTTTAGGGTGCCCTGGCTGCAGATGTCCTGGGCTCCCATCAAAGCCCACTGCAATGTATTCTTTTCATGTTGAATCTTAGTTCTTATTTTTAAAAAAGAGCCTTTCTTCACATGTGTGACTTAAGATACTTTCATTCAGCACCAAGCTGTGCAGCTCAGATACCCAGACAAATGGCATTTGAATTTCCTATAAACTCCCAGAGCAAATGTCAATACATACAAAACAACTGGCCATTCTGTCTAATGTTTGGACAGAACATCTTTCTTTCTTTCCTTTCTTTCCTTTCTTTCTTTCTTTCTTTTCCTTCCTTTCTTCCCTTTCCTTCTTTCTTTCCTTCTTTCTTTCCTTCCTTCTTTCCTTCCTCCCTCCCTCCCTCCCTCTCTCTCTCTCTCTCTCTCTCTTTCTTTCTTTCTTTCTTTCTTTCTTGACAGTATCTCACTATTGCCCTGGAGAGAGTGCCATGGCATTATCATAGCTCACAGCAACCTCAAACTACTGGGCTCAAGCAATCCTATTGCCTCAGCCTCTTGAGTAGCTTGGACTACAGGCACCCACCATGACATCGGGCTAGTTTTTCTATTTTTAGTAGAGACAGGGTCTCAATCTTTTATTTTTTTTTTCAGTGTGCCCATTAAAAGCCAGGCTTTTATTTATTTATTTATTTATTATTCATCACACTGGTTAACATAGCCTTCCTGGCAATTTCTTAGTTACGGTGTTAAGACATTTATATTCTACATTTACTAAGTTTCACATGTACCCTTGTAAGATGCACCGCAGGTGTAATCCCACCAATCACCCTCCCTCCCCCCATCCTCCCCCTCCCTCCCCTCCCTCTCCCCCTTCCCCATATTCTTAGGCTATAACTGAGTTATAGCTTTCATATGAAAGCCATACATTAGTTTCATAGTAGGGCTGAGTACATTGGATACTTTTTCTTCCATTCTTGAGATACTTTACTAAGAAGAATATGTTTCAGCTCCATCCATGTAAACAGGGTCTCAATCTTATTTAGGCTGGTCTCAAATTCCTGAGCTCAAGCAATCTACCCACCTCGGCCTCCTAGATTGCTAGGATTACAGGTGTGAGCCACCATGCCTGGCCACGTTTGGGTCTTTATAACTTCCACCTAGTCTTCCAGTAAAGTGCCTCAGCCACTGTAGTAACTTGCTGAAAACCTGAATGTAGGGACAAGAGCATTTAAGAGTTAACAACAATTTTTGTATACTTTAAAATAACTCAAAGAGTGGAATTGGAATATTCTTTTTTTTTTTTAATTTTGCTTTCAATTTCAACTGGCTTTCACTCATCTTGGTTTAAAGTTTTTCTTTTTTTATTTTTTTTTATTTTCTTCCTTTAGCAATTCTCTTGCCCTTTGCCTCCCAAGTAACTGGGACTATAGGCACCCGCCACAATGCCGGCTTTTTTTGGTAGAGAAGGGGTCTCACTCTGGCTCACTCCAGCTCATGATGGTCTCAAGCCTCTGAGCTCAGGCAATCCACCGCCTCGGCCTCCCACAGTGCTAGGAGTACAGGCATGAGCCACCCCTCTGGCCAGAATTGGAATATTCTTTTTTTATTACTATTATTTTTTTATGTTTTTAGAGACAGTGTTTCACTCTGTTGCCCTCGGTAGAGTGCTATGGCATCACAGCTCACAGCAACTTCCAGCTCTTATTAAACTTAGGTGATTCTCTTGCCTCAGCCTCCTGAGTAGCTGGGACTACAGGTGCCCGCCACAACACCTGGCTATTTTTTGTTGCAGTTTGGCCGGGGCCAGGTTCAAACCCACGACCCTCAGTATGCGGGGCTGAAGCCCTACTCACTGAGCCACAGGCGACACCCAGAATTGGAATAGTCTTTCTTTTTTTAATTAATTAATTAATTTTTTTAGAGACGGAGTTTCACTTTGCCGCCCTCAGTAGAGTGCCATAGCATCACAGCTCACAGCGACCTCCAGCTCTTGGGCTTAGGCAATTCTCTTGCCGGGTTTGAACCTGCCACCCTTTGGTATATGGGGCCAGCACCCTACTCACTGAGCCACAGGCGCCGCCCTGGAATATTCTTAACACAAAGAAATGATAGGCTTGGCGCCTGTAGCTCAAGTGCGTAAGGCGCCAGCCACATACACCAGAGCTGGAGGGTTCAAATCCAGACCCAGCCTGCCAAACAACAATGACAGCTACAATGAAAAAATAGCCAGGCATTGTGGCGGGTGCCTGTACTTGGGAGGCTGAGGCAAGAGAATCCCTTAAGCCCAGGAGTTGGAGGTTGCTGTGAGCTGTGATGCTACAGCACTCTACCCAGGATGACAGCTTGAGACTCTGTCTCAAAAAAAAAAAAGAAAGAAAGAAATGATAAATGTTTGAGGTGACAGATATCCCAATTACCTTGACTTGGTCATTACACAGTATATGTATCAAAACATCACATGTACTCCATAATAATTATAAATTATTTTAATTATGTTTAAAAAGCCTGGCCTTTCTTTCAGAGATGGATATTGAAGTATTTACAAATTAAAGGATAAATGTGTAGGAGACTTTCTTCAAAATAACTAGCAGTGAATAGAGGTGATTGAGGATAGAGAAGAAAGGAGATTATCTGCGAGTTGGTAATTGTTGGATCAAGGTGGTAAATAAGATGTGGGCTAATTGTGCCATTCTCTCTACTTTTGTGTGTTTGAAAATGTTCTTAATAAGAAGTGAAAGATAGGGTGGTGCCTGTGGCTCAGTGGGTAGGGTGCTGGCCCCATATACCGAGGGTGGCAGGTTCAAACCCGACCCCAGCCAAACTGCAACAAAAAAATAGCTGGGGGCGGAACCTGTGGCTCAATGGAGTAGGGCGCTGGCCCCATATGCTGGAGGTGGCGGGTTCAAACCCAGCCCCAGCCAAAAAAAAAAAAAAAAAACCTGGGCCTTGTGGCAGGCACCTGTAGTCCCAGCTACTTGGGAGGTTGAGGCAAGAGAATCACCAAAGCTCAGGAGCTGGAGGTTGCTGTGAGCTGTGTGACACCACAGCACTCTACCAAGAAGGATAAAGTGAGACTATCTCTACAAAAAAAGAAGTGAAATATAAACAGACATTGGCCTCTGGAGTTAGACTGCCTGTCAATCACCACCTGGGCAAACTCTGACAAGACCCCCCTCCTTATCATTTATTCATCTTTCAGACGAGAATTATTAGTACACAAAAATTACTGTTACAGTTACTATGCTGCGTAACAGGTAACCCTAAAATTTAGTGGCTTACTAATGACCACATTTGTTTTGCCTAAGAATCTGCAAATTGACCTTGACTATCTCACCTCAGCCCCACTCACCACCCCTCTAAGTAACTCTCAAAGTCAGAGTCTGGGACAATCTGAGGGCTCACTTTCATCTGGCAGTTGAAGCTAGCTACTGCCTGAGACCTTAGTGGGACCACCAGCCAGGATCCACACAGAAGGGCGCTTGTGGTACCTGCTTCCTCACAAGCCTCGTGTGGAGTAGCCCAGTTTCAATAGAAGCCTTTCCAGAGAACAGAATCCTTCTTGTAACAAAGCCTTGGAAAGTTACATGATGTTACTTCTGCCACACTCTATTGGCCAAAGGAGCAGGAGCGGCACAGATGAGGAGAGCCTTGATGAGTGTGGAAGGTTCTGGAACACACGTATGATCAGAAATACTGCTGTGGCCATTTTGAGTAAACACAATCTGCCACCCCAGAGACTCTGAGTGACACAAGTCCACTCATGTGGCCACTATCTTGTCTATATCCCACCTTACACCCAGCTTTGTCCCTGAGAGATAACACCTCTCAGGGCATCATGGAGGCCAGTGGTTCAACTTGTCCTAGGGGTTGTGAAATCATTCCAGAAGGTTTTGTTTGGTTCATACACTTAAGAAACATGGGAACTATTAGCCTGCCTCTTTGACTGACTTTCAAAAACCAGTAAGTGGAGCTGGGGAGGGAGTCAGGATGCATTAGGCAGCCAGGGCCTCGTGTGGAGTAGCCCAGTTCCAATAGAAGTGACTGGCATGGGCTGGTGATAGCTGTGTGGAGCACCTACCTGCAAGCCAGTGCTTTCCCCCAGGCTGGACCACCGGAGTCCATCCATCAGGTCCATATCCTCTTCAGCCAGACTTTCCCACTCCCAGCTGAGAAGGAACTCTTTCTCCCAGTGCTTTTCAGTGGTTTGTTTCGCTTTTAGAAAAGTGCAGGAGTTGGCAATTGGACTTTTTGACTTCAAACGCCAGGATGGGCAACCTCGGGCAGGTTCCCTATCTAGCTGTACTCAGCTTCTTCCCAACCTCACCTCCGAAAGTCAGGCACCTTCTTCGTCGGATCACTGGGAGAAGAAATGACATCTCGTGCGCAGAGAGCCTGGCACAGAGCCTGGCGCACACCATGCGCTTAAGGGAGTCAGCACTACATTGTAACCTCGTGTGCAGGCCTGGTGCGGACCAGCGTTGGAGACTAACCCTAACCCTAACTTCATTGAACCCAGTGTTCAGCACGCCCAGACTTTGCCTTTTTTTCCCAGGCCGTCCTCCCTGCCCGCCCTTCTCCTCTGAACTCTTATCCCCCACTCGTCCCTTCCAGCCTCCCAACTACACACGTCGTCCACACTTACCCCCCACTTTAAATTCACACCATTTATCAAGCTCTGCAATCTTGCACTTACCGGCCCAAGGGTGTCGACGCAGCTTAGGCCACTCCGTGAGCCCCACTCTCCACTCCCATCCCTGAGAAGCGCCAGCACGTAGCCAGAGGTGCACACAAGGACCAAAGCCAGCGCCACTGCTAAATGTGTACGCAGAGGGTGGGATACTCAGCCGAGGGTGGGGTCCGCGAAGGGCGAGGTTGGCGGGGGAGGGGTCCTGAGGACCCAGGCCAGCAGAGGGCGCGCACGGAGCAGGCGGGGCCGCACCTGTCCTGCCGGCTGGGGGTAGATGGGAGGGGGCCAGGGCCCAGGAGCAGCTGCGCGCCCCGCCCCGCGGGCTCCTCCCCACCGCCGCGGCCCCCAGGCTGCTGTCCCGATGCGCTGCGCCCGGAACCCAGGCCGAGTCGCCGCCGCAGCTGTTGGGGCGCCCAGGCCAGGTGACGCTGCAGCTGCCCGCGCCCCTCTCAGACCCCGACGTCCACATGGATCCCCCGCAGGGCGCTGGCCCGGGAGGTGGGTATGGCCCCAGCCTCTGGGACCCCTAAGCTGCGCCTTCTCGAGTGCGAGCCGCAGCCCTTCCCCCCAAGGCCCAACTACCAGCCGCACCCGAGGGCCCCGAAGATCCGCCTGCAGCTCCGAGAGCCGGGAAGGTGTGGGGGGCGGCGGAGGGAGGCTGTCAGTCGTGCGGGAGTCACCTCCCGGGAGCGGCCCCCGCGCGGGGCTGGGGGCGCACAGACCGAGTCTCCGCCCCCTTGTTCTCTGCATTACCGGCCCAGAAAGCCGGTGCCTGGCGCGCTCCTTGATGGGTAGCCCAGAGTTTCGTCCATGAACCCTCTTCGAGGCCAGCCAGCCTGGGATCCGGGGAAGGGGAAGAGGCGTGCAAGGGACCGGAGTTTGGGGACCCAGTCGGTACAGTGTGGAGGAGCCGCTGCCTGCTTGCTAGAGGGTCCGCTTTGTTTCTCCCGGCAGCGACTGGGGAGGGGAGATGGTCCGAGGCCGCAGGCAGAGATCCTGCAAGGGGCGAGGGGCTGGGACGGGATTTCGCTGGGGAAGTGGGGGATGTGCCAGGGCGCGGCCTGCCGGGGGCTCCCGAGGCTGCAGTGGTGGCCGGCCTGGGCCAGGCCCAGGGGCGCATACACCGGGGAGGGTAGCTTAAATGTGCATGGAGTGGCCTCTTATCGCAGCCCCTGTCAGCTGTGTGGGAGGAACCACAGAAGGCTGAAATCCTACCGCCGGTTTCCCCACCTTGGAGTCTGGCTCCAGGCTGGGTGGTGGCTGGTGAGGGAGGAAAACTCTCAGAAAAAAACTCCTTCCCTCTCAGAGCCCTTTCCAGAAGAGTCTTCTAGGTTCCATGGGCCCAAGAACTTGGATGTAAACTGCAGACCCTTTCACCTACCTGCCCAGGCTCGCTACCTCCTGGATTTCCTGGGCACAGGCAGCAAGGGTGGGGGTCCCATCCCAGGGAGCAAGCAGGTGCCGGGAGCGCAAGCCAGCTCTTTCCTAACTACACAAGAGCCTCCAGCCACACATAGTGGCCTCCTCTGGAGGCTGTCCCCAGAGATGTGGGTCCAGAGACAGTAGGTCCACCTGCCTCTGTGTATCCATACTCCAAGGTGGGAAAATGATGTCCTGTCTGGGGGCCCTTGTCACACTCCCTCTAAGCACCACCAGACGCACCCAGGGACTAGTAAGTTTGAGTTTCTCTTTTGTCATTTGTGGGAGAAAATCAGAGCTCTTTTTTGCCATCACTGTCCCAGGACACTAGGTCTTCCTGTAGCAGCTTTGTGAGCAAGGGCTGGAGTAGGGATGGGGGTGGGGGTCAGAGCTGCTTCTGGGCTGTGAGTGTGAGCCTTTAGGTGCTGACAAAGTAATCAGGCCCCTCTGAGCCTCAGTTTCCATGTCTGTTGGTGGAGAGAGCCCTCTTCCCTTACAGGGCTGGGACAGTCGGTGAGATGATAGAGGTAAGGGCTTTAGGAAGAAGAGGTTAACATCTTTGCTGTTTTTCCTTTGCGGAAGGGAAGGAGGCCTTTTAGCAGCTTAAAAGAAAAGCAAGAGAGCAGGCTTAGTCTGAGTCCATCACTGCCTGGCTGGGGGCCTCAGACACCTAACTCATTTAGTGCACAGGTATTTTTGTCTGGTTCCTACTCCAGCAGGCATTATATGCAGGCATTATATGCCTCCAGTGGGCACAGCAGGGCAGGAGAGCCCTGTCTGCAGAGGACTCACACTTGTCCAAGACCCTTGGCCTGTCTCCTTGTTGGAAAATGGCTGGTGGGACTTCATAAGGTCGTGTGCTGGGAACATGTCTGTCATTGTCTGAGTTCTTATATACCTTTGAAAACTATAAAAGTAGGGCAGCGCCTGTGGGTCAGTGGGTAGGGCACTGGCCCAATATACCAAGGGTGGCAGATTTGAACCCCACCCCGGCCAAATGCAACAAAAAAATAGCCAGGCAGGGTGGCGGGTGCCCATAGTCCCAATACTCCGGAGACTGAGGCAGGAGAATCACGTAAGCCCAAGAGTTGGAGGTTGCTGTGAGCTGTGAAGCCACGGCACTCTACCAAGGGCAATAAAGTGAGATTCTGTCAAAAAGAAAGAAGAAAGAAGGAAAGAAAACTACAAAACTAGAAAGAACACCATGTATCATAACCCAGCCCCCAGCTCATCCAGGCCACTACCAACCTCCCTTCAGTAGTATTTTGAAGCACATTCAGATTTACTTCATCCATAAATATATCAGAAATTATCTCTAAAAGATTTTCATAAAGCATCATTAAAATATTATTTTTGCCAGGCATGGTGGTACACACCTATAGTCCCAGCTACTCTGGAGGCTGAGGTAGGAGGATTGCTTGATTGCAGGAGTTCCAGGCTAGCTTGGGCAACATATTGACACCCCGTTTCTTTTTTTTTGTTTTGTTTTGTTTTTGTTTTTTGGCCGGGGCTGGGTTTGAACCCACCACCTCCAGCATATGGGGCTGGTGCCCTACTCCTTTGAGCCACAGGCGCTGCCCTGACACCCCATTTCTAAAGAAAAAAACTTTGTCACCCTCGGTAGAATGCTATAGTGTCATAGCTCACAGCAACCTCAAACTCTTGGGCTCAAGCAATCCTCTTACCTCAGCCTCCCAAGTAGCTGGGACTAGAGGTACCTGCCATAGTGCCTGGTTATTGTTAGAGATGGGGTCTCTCATTAGCTCAGGCTGGTCTTGAACTCCTGAGCTCAGGCAATCCACCCACCTTGACCTGTCAGAGTGCTAGGATTATAGGCGTGAGCCATAGTGCCCAGCCAAAAAAAAATTTTTGAAACATGGTCTTACTCTGTTGCTCAGGCTGAAGTGCAGTGGTACCATCATATCTTACTGTAACTTCCCAAGTCCTAGGCTTAAGCAATCCTCCTGCCTCAGCCTCCCCAAGTAGCTAGGACTATAAGACCACCACCACACCCAGCTGAATTATTTGTTTGTTTGTTTTTTGAAAGACAGGGTCTATTGCCCAGGCTGGGCTAATTCATCCACCTCAGCCTCTCAGAAAGCAGGATTACACGTGTGAGTCATCATGGGTAGGCCCCCCAAAACTATTTTTGCACCTAAACAAATGAATGTTTTTTTGTTTTGCTTTGGTTTTTTTTGAGACAGAATAGAATGTAATGGCATTGTCATAACTTACTGCAACCTCAAACTCTGGATGGTTTGAACTCCTGGCCTCAGGTAATCTTCCTCCATTGGCCTTCCAGAGTGCTGGGATTATAGGCTTGAGGCACTGCATCTGGCCAAAATAATTTCTTATTATCAAACTATGCAGAACATGGAGAGAAGTGTGTGCAGTGGTGTGAAAAGTGCCCTCCCTGAGGGCCCCACCTGCTGTAGAGTTCTAGTCCACCTCAGTCAATCCAAAGGTCTGCAGAGAGAAAGGGAAGGACTATGGCCCTTCCTCAGGAGGCTGAATGTAGACAGGATCACCACAGCATCCTGGAAATGCTGGGAAGTCTGAATTCATGGACAGAGGTGCTGGGGAGATGAGGTACAGGTTCCCCTATCTCTGCAACCATCTCTTCTTTCCTGAAATTGTTTTTATTCTTACAATATTTCTTCACTTCATTAATTCATGTATTCATTCATTCATGCAGCGATGTGTGCAGAGAGCCTCCTTGAGGGTCTGGGCAGGGTTCTGGGTACAGAGCAGGGAATGTGAGATTTGGGCCAAGTTTTTGAATCACGAATGTGCTGGAAAATAGGTCAGCAGCAGAGCGCAAGGTAATCGGCAATCAGCCCTCAGAGAAGCCTGTTGGGCAGGGCTGAGGCTCCCCATCTCCAAGCTCTCCCACAGGGGTGCTGCTTCAATTCCCGCCCTCCAGTAAGAGCAGCAACCCCTAAGAGGGCTGGGGCCCTTCCTTGATGAGGGCTTTGCTGGGTTGAAAACCAAAACATTGCTGTGACCCACACATGGGGTTCTTCCTAGGGCATCAGAACTGCCCTGGGGTTGCTGAATCCACACAGCTGTGCCTCAGCCAGGGAAGCCAGTACCTGCCCCTATCTGCTGTGTTGGGGTCAGATCAGAGCAGCAGGTCTCACACATGAGCAATTTATTCCTTCTTCCCACAAAGGTTTGTGGAGAGGTGTCAGGCCAATTGTGACTTCTAGCACAGCTGCATATTGACCGGGGCTGTGGGTGAGTTCATTCACTCCTTATTCAAAATTTATTGTGAGCCTACTGTGTGTAAGGGCTGAGCATAGGTCTTCAGAATGCAGCAATGAACTAGATAGAAGCTGCTGGGAGCCCTTTTCCTGCACCCAATCTCAGCCTGCTGTGGGGCTGAGCCCAGGGTCTGGTGCATAGTAGGTACCCAGCACTGTGTCTTTTCCCCCAGCTTTGTTCATCTACTCCAGCCAAGGTCAGCCTTTTACCTTTGAGTCCATTGAGGATTTTCTTGTTTTTTGAGAAACGGTCTTACTCCCTCACTGAAAGGAGTGTTTGTGAGATATAATTCACATATAAAGTTCCTCCTTTTAAAGTACATGATTCATATTTTAGTATATTCACAGAGTTGTACAGTCATCACCACTAATTTATTTATTTATTTATTTGTAGAGACAGAGTTTCACTCTATCACCCTCAGTAGAGTAACATGGCGTCACACAGCTCACAGCAACCTCCAACTCCTAGGCTTAGGCAATTCTCTTGCTTCAGCCTCCTGAGTAGCTGGGACTACAGGCGTCCGCCACAAGGCCCGACTATTTTTTGTTGTTGTTGCAGTTTGACCAGGGCCGGGTTTGAACCCACCATCCTTGGTATACGGGGCCAGCACTCTACCCACTGAACCACAGGTGCCACCCATCATCACCACTAATTTAAATAAAAACTTTTGGGGGGGGACAGTCTCACTTTGTCACCCTCAGTAGAATGCTGTGGCATCATAGCTCGCAGCAACCTCTAACTCTTGGGCTCCAGCAATTCTCTTGCCTCAGCCTCCCGTGTAGCTGGGACTACAGGCACCTGACACAACACCTAGCTATTTTTAGAGATGGGGTCTTGCTTTAGCTCAGGCTGGTCTCGAACTTGTGAGCTCAGGCGATACGTAATTTTAAAATATTTTCATCAGGCTCAGTGCCTGTAGCTCAAGTGGCTAAGGCTCCAGCCACATACACCAGAGCTGGCGGGTTCATATTTGGCCCAGGCCTGCCAAACAACAATGACAACTACGACCAAAAAAAAAAATATATATATATATATAGTGGGGCTTTGTGGCAGGTACCTGTAGTCCCAGCTACTCAGGAGGCTGAGGCAAGAGAATCACTTAAGTCCAGGAGCTAGAGGTTGCTATGAACTGTAATGCCACAGCACTCCATCCAGGGTGATAGCTTGAGGCTCTGTCTCAAAAAAAATAAAAATAAATAAAATATTTTCATCACCCCCCAAAAAACCCTGTACCCATTCTCCACCCACCCCTGGCCACTGGCAATCACTAATCTACTTTCTATGGATTTGCCTATTCTGGACACTTCATATAATGGAATTACACAGTATGTGGCCTTTTGTGATTGGTTTCCTGTACTCACCATGATGATTTCAAGGTTCACCATGTTGTAGTCTGTGTCATTGCTTCATTCATATTTTATGCTTGAATAACATATTCCATTATAGTGATAGATCATATTTTCTTTACACCTTGATCTACTGATGGACATTTGCATTGTTTTCAGTTTTGACTATTGTCAATCATGCTGCTGGGAACATTCATGTACACTTGACCTTTGAACAATACAGGATTTAGGAGCACTGAGCCCTGGCACAGCCAAAAATTCAAGTGTAACATTTAACTCCCCCCAAACCTAACTACTACTGTTGACATTAAGCCTTACCAGTAACATAAATAGTTGATTAACACCTGTATCTTATGTTCTGTGTATTATGTACTGTATTTTTACAATATAGTAAGCTGGAGAAAAAAAAACATTAAGAAAATCTTAAGGAAGAGAAAAATGTTTCTTGTTCATTAAGTGGAAATGAATTTGACAGGCTTCATCCTCATCTTCACCTTGAGTAGGCTGAAGAGGAGGCACTGGTGTTGCTTTCTCAGGTGTGACAGAGGCAGAAGAAAGTCCAGGTACAGCTCAGACTTGTGTTGTTCAGGGTCAAGTGCACAGTCTTCATGGGGCTGCGCATTTCTATTTCTTTCAGGTGCACAAGGGATGAAATTGCTAGGTCACCTGGTAACTCCGGATTTATCACTGGAGGAGACTCAACACACACCTTCAGTGGCTGCACACTTTACATGCCAAAATCAGCCCTGCCTATCATCTATCACATTAGTGGTGTCTTTGATGGCAGAAATTGCATCTTCTATGTTTTCCTTCCTCACAGCTTTAACAGAGGCCAGGGCATTAAGGTTTGCAGAATAAAGACCAGGTACTGGGGCAGCGCCTGTGGCTCAAAGGGGTAGGGTGCCGGGCCCATATGCCGGAGGTGGTGGGTTCAAACCCAGCCCTGGCCAAAAACTACGAAAAAAAAGACCAGGTACTGCCAAATTCCACCTAGCTTCAGAGGTCACCTGCCCACAGCCACCCTACCAGCTCTGAAAAGAATCAAAACTAGATACCTGGTGACTTCAAAGGTTCACAGACCCAGTGCTGCCAACTTTCAGATACCGTCAACTACAGAAGCATTGCTATTTCAGGGATGTTAAAAAAACAAAAATAAGTGCTGCTTAGCGCCCCTGTAACAGGCCACTGTGCCTGGAGGTTTGTCCCAGGGGCTGTCTAAGCCTCTGTGAAGCCAGAGTCCATAACAAAGACTGATGGCTTGCCCAGGCCTTTCCCCACTGCAAGGTTGGAGAAGCTCACTATTCAGCTGAAATCCTGTTTTGGGCCGTCTCAGCACTTGTGGAGGAAGGTAGGGTGACTTCTCTGCCAGCCACCTCACTGGAAAATGCTTCCATGGGATTGAAGCTGTGGCAAGTTCTCCCAACTCACAATGGCTACACACACCCCAACCATAGCCCCAGCACTTGCCTACCCTTGCCCTGTTTGCAAGGCCTGCCTCCCTGTCCTGTGGCTGTCCCTCAAACTTGCAGCCTTAGGACTTTTGCACGATTTAGATTTATTCAGGTACCAGAGCCTCTCTCCCAGACATCATTCAACTGCCTCCCTGTAGATCCTTCCTCTGAATGTCATAGAGAGACCTCTCTAAAATGAGAGAATAGCCCTCACTGTTCCCTGGCACTGCCCAAGGGCAGGAATTATCTCTTTGGCTTATACCATGTGGAAGCATTTTGGAACTATGACCCTACACAGGCCAGTGCGATGTGACTCCATCTTCCCTGAAGAGAGGCCCAAGGGCAAGGTAGGGTCTCCAGTGCTATATCCTTTCTCCCTAAGGACTCCCTCAAGCCTATGGATAGTGATTCAAGCAGCCATCCCCCCTCACCCAACAGGTGAAGTGAGGTCCCCACTCACCCACTCAAAGGGAGTCCAAATCACATCCTCTGTGCCCTCGGGGTGGCCAGAAAACAGGGTGTAACTTGACACTCCAAGAATGCTCTGAAACCACATTCCAAATGCCTGTGGAGAGGTAGAAGCTGGATACCCTGTGTCCTGGCCAGCTCTCAGGACTGCAGTGACACTGCATTCAGCCATCTCAGGCAGGAGGCAGATTGACCCCTAAATGGCACAGGCACTGATGAGATCCAGGCAGAGCCCAAGCAACTGCCAGTCAGTAGGACATTCCACCTGGCTTCCAGAGGTCACCTGCCCACAGCCAACCTGCCCAGCTCTGCTACCCCTGGGGACAGGGCTCCAAGGAGGGTGGGGGCCACCCAGCTGCACATGACCCAATGTCACAGGTGCTGTCATCCAGGCCAGGGCCAATGGCACTGCAGCTCTGCCTCTGCTTCCTCCTCTGCCTCAGCTCAGCTGGGGAGAAGAGTTAGTGCTCAGGAGCTCTGCAGACCCCGACAGTGACACTGTGGCAGCATCCAGGAGGCTGGGAGTCTCAGCACACCCTGCAGTGCCGTGTTCAGTGGCTAGGCAGGCAGTGCTGACCAAGCCAGGAGGGCCTTCGCTCATCTGACAAATACACACTGGGCAGGTGATCACGAAAGCCCACACACATATCCCAGGCATTTCTGCAGGATAGCAGAGGCAAGGGGGCCACATGGCTTGGGAAGGTAGATACTTTCTGTGAGATGGAGCTGCAGGGCCCAGGTGCCAGGGGCAGGTACACCAGGGGGACAGGCCTGAGCTGGGGGACTCTCTGGGAAGTTAGGGGGCTGCTGGAGAATGGCTGTGAGAAGGTGGGTTCTGGGACCTTCTGGAAGAGGAGCTGATAAGATTTGTGGGTGGGAGGTAAGACAGTCCAGAATGTCCCTGAGTTCTGGGTCCCAGCAGCCAAGGGACAGTCTCCACCAGACTCCTCAGGGGCTTCTTGCTCTCATCGGACAAAAGAACTGTCACATATAAAATACAAGCAATTACATTTCTGAAAAAAGGTTTGCATAGCATAAACCTGGAAGAATATTCCCCAACTGTGAAGTGTAGTTGGTGGCTCAGAGAATACAGAAAGGCACACCCGCTATTTCTTGCCTCATTCTATAGCTTTTACTATGAGAATGTATTATTTTGAATTCAAGTACCACACACTGGAGCTCTTTTGGGGTTTTGGTTTTTGAAACTGGATCTTTGTTGCCCTGGGTAGAGTGCTATGGAGCCAGCCTAGCTCACAGCAACTTCAAACTCCTGGGCTCAAGTGATCCTCCCACCTCAGCCTCCCAAGTGCTGGGACTATAGGTATCCACCACAACACTCAGCTAATTTTTATATTTTTAGTGGAGATGAAGTCTCCTTCTTGCTCATGCTAATCTTGAACTACTGAGCTCAAGTAATCCTCCTGCCTTGGCCTCCCAGAGTGGTGGGATTACAGGCAGGAGTCACCATGCCTGGCCAAAGAAATCAATTTTTTTTTTTTTTTTTTGAGACAGAGTCTCACTTGGTCACCCTTGGTAGAGTGCCATGGCATCTTAGCTCATAGCAACCACAAACTCTCGGGTTCAAGCAATTCTCTTGCCTCAGTCTCCTGAGTAGCTGGGACTGCAGGCACCCGCCACAATACTCAGCTATTTTTTTGTTTTGTTTTGCAGTTTCTGGATGGGGCTGGGTTTGAACCCGCCACCTCTGGCATATGGGGCCGGTGCCCTACTCCTTTGAGCCACAGGCGCCGCCCAATACCCAGCTGTATTTTAGAGACTGGGTCTCACTCTGGCTTAGGCTGGTCTCAAACCTGTGAGCTCAGGCAATCCACCAGCCTCAGCCTCCCAAGTGCTGGGATTACAGGCATGAGCCACATTGTCCGGCCAAAATAAATCAATTTTTAAAAGGAAAAGTTGGCTGAGCAGGTGTCTCATACCTGTAATCCCAGCATTTGGGGAGGCTGTGGTGGGAAGATCACTTGAAGCCATGATTTTGAGACATAGCAAAACCCCATCTCTACAAAAAATAAAAAAAACTACTCAGATGTGGTGGTGCATGCCTATAGTCCCAGCTGCTCAGGAGGCTGAGGCGGGGTGGATCACTTGAGTGAGTCCAGGAGTTGGAGACTGCCATGAGTTGTGATTACACAATCACACTCCAGCCTGAGCAACCTTGAAGGGAAACCCTGTCTCCTAAAAAAAAAAAAGAAAAGTAACTAATAAAAAGGAAAGGTCACTCCATAGAGGAAGGATTGTTCTGTATTAAAGGGAACCAAAGAGGCTGGGTATGGAAATCCACAAGTGATTTTCATGGGACCCTGGGCTAGGGCAGCAACACAGGGGGCTCTGAGCTGACGGGTCTACGTAGCACAGCATCTACTGGTGTTCAAGTATCAAGAGTGATCTAGATGTCAAAGAGAGGCAGCCACTACCTGGGCACCTCTAGGCACTCCTAGCCATTGCCAGAGACTCAAAGGATTTGATGTGCTCAGCCCTCAGGTCTTCTCTGGACCCTGTGTCCTGGTGGTAACATGAGTGCCCCTGTGGGTCTCTAGGTAATGCCTTGTATCTTTGGTCACAGAGATCGTTAAGGAGGTTGAGGTCCCGCAGACCACCCTGGGTGTCCCAGCCCATGGGACAGTGGACAGCTGCCAGTCACCTGTGCTGGAAGAGGAGGTGGGCATTCCTATCCCAGCGCCAGGGCTCCTGCAGGTCACGGAGAGGAGGCGTAAGTACTACTGACTGACCCAGCACACTGTCGGGACTGGAAGTGAGGCTGCTGAGCCCCCACCCTGTCCAAAGACTCCCGGGGTCTGAGGCTCAGAGACCCAGTCCGAGAAAGAAGGCTGGGTCTAGTGCTGAGTGCTGCACTCATAAAGCTTTGGCTCCCTGGGCCTCCACTGTCCAGTACGTGAAATGGGGACCTCAGGAAGCTTCACAGCCTCAAGTGTGCAGAACAAATGCACACATTTGCCCAGATCTGGGCTTTGCAGAAAGTTGGGGTTCATCTGTGAGCCTTGTGGGGTGACTGTGCCCCATCCACCCCCAGAGCCCCTGAGCAGCGTCTCCTCTCTGGAGGTGCACTTTGACCTCCTGGACCTCACTGAGCTGACCGACATGTCCGACCAGGAGCTGGCCGAGGTCTTTGCTGACTCAGATGATGAGAATCTTACCAGTGAGTCCCCTGCAGGTGAGGATGGCAACAGGGCCATGGGGAGGCATGGGCTGGGCTAAGGTCCTCTGGGAGTCCTGGGGTCATCTCAGGTGAGTTCCAAGGAGAGCCTGGGACCACTCATGCGCCATTTGCATCTCACGAGTCTCCCCCACAGCTGCTGCTCCTAAGCCTTATCTTACCAGTAAGCAGCAAAAGCCCAAAGCCACCATCCGTCCAAAGTACAATTTACTAAATGTAAATTTTAACCCTAACTGAGGCCAACCATGAGGTGATGGTGGGGCAGTAACCAGCCTCCCCTCCCCAGCTCACTGACTTGGTTTCCCCTCTGGTTCCCCAACCACTGCCTCTGGCTCGAGGCCCAGCCTGGCGTCCTTCCTTCCCTCTCTGCTCACACCCAACTCAAGCAGGGCCCCACAATGTGGTCACTTTCATGTCCCTCCCAAGCCCTGTGGTCAGAGTGTAGGATTCACCTCTAATGGGGTCATAAGTGTCTTTTATCTCTTCTAAGTAGTGAAGGCCTCAGTGTGACCTTACACCCTGGGCAGTGGGGTGGGGAGAACATAGGAGCTCCTCCCATGAGATAGCTGGACCTGGCCTCCTTAGAGGCACCAGCGCCAGCAAGGACCCTGCCAACTGCTCTGGGGGTCCAGGGTAGGCAGTGGAATTGGGCCTGGCCCAATTGTACTCCCTTGTACTTCCTCACACCCTCCCCATGGGCCCACAGGTGTGTGTAGACCGGGGCTGATACAACTGGGGAGGTGGGGGGCTCAAGGCCTGGCCTACCTGGACCCAAGCCCATGAAGCCACAAGCTAGAGAAGGCAGGACACATGATGGGCAGAGGCTCAGTGAGGCCTGCAGGGCCCTCAGGTGTGCTCGACTGTTCTGGGTCATGGGGTGGGGGTGGGGGGAGACAGGCTTTGAGGAGGCCCCTCTAGTATCACTGCATGACAGGGCAGGAGCCAGAGCAGGTTCTCCCGGTGGGGGGGAGGGAGTCTGCCCAGGCCTCTGGTGGAGCCAGCTTGTGGGTTTTGTGTGCCAGGCCAGCGAACCTCAAGGTACGGTTGGGGACCTGGTTTTAGAGGCATCAAAGATGTCTGTATGCACATCCAGGCACGCAGAGCGCAGTGCCAGCAGTGCCCCAGGAGGCTGACATACAGGCACCCCAGGCCTCCTGGCTGAATTCCACTTTCCGTATTTCTATTCATGCCAGGTCTGCACCCACTACCACGGGCCGGCTGCCTGCGCTCCCCCTCCTGGACAAGGATGAGGGCTGAGCAGAACCGTGAGAAGCAGTCCCTGGGTGACCCTGAGCGGCAGGCTGCAATCCTGGACACATTTCTCACAGTGGAGGGGCCCCAGGAGGACTAGGCCATCTCCACCCATCTGGGGGTGCTGCAGGCCCCAGCACAATGGTAAATCAGGGCAGTCCTGGCCCCGCAGACAGATGTGGCCCTCTCCAAGAGGCTCTAGCACCTCCTGACACAGCAAGCAGGGCCAGGGCACTGCCAAAGGAGGCTCCCTGTCAGCCTCTGGGCCACGGAGTTCTCTGGGCACAGTCCTCAACTCTGCTTGGAGCCCAGCTGTTTACCTGGGGATATGCTGGACCCCTCGATGCCTCTGGGACCCCCAGCACAAGCCCAGCTCAGTGGCTTTACGTCTAGCTCATCCCTGGACCCTGGAGCATGAGGATAACATAGTCGAGTCACTGCCTGGTGAAAAGGAAGAGACAAGGAGTGGTGTGTGCAATGGTGCTCTCAGAGTAGAGGGACCTGAGCCTGTGGGAGCCACTCCAAGAACTCCCTGGGGGTCTCCAAGCTTAGCTAATGGGACACAGTGCTGTCCAGCCAAGCATATGGGCGAGGGACAATCACTTAAGTTTTCGCCTTGATTTCACTCCTGCTCCCTTCCTCTGCCCCATGGAGCTACCACATCAGGGCCCCCTCCCCAGGCTTACCTCCAAGACCTTCACTTGGGTCCCTTGGTCCCTGCATCCAACTCATCCTTAAGTTGGAACACCAAGTATTGTCAGACTGCCTCAGAGACATTTTCAGGATTACCTGGGGAACAGGTTCACCCTCTCTCCATTCTGCGCCCATCACAGGGCACATCCTCACGTACATTCTCCATACCCCATGGCCACCAGACACAGGCAGTGGGCTCTGGGCTGTGTTCTGGGCACTGACAGGCTACTCTGCTGTGGGGGTGTCAGGGGTACCCAACTCAGCTCTCCCAGTGTGTGTTAAGGGTCACAGAATAAGCTTCTCACCTGATAGCAAGTCAAAGACTGTTTTTTTTGAGACACTCAAGCTGTCACTCTGACATCACAGCTCACAGAAACCTCCGACTCCTGGGCTTAAGAGATTCTCTTGCCTCGGCCTCCCAGGTAGCTGGGACTACAGGTGCCCGCCACAACCGACTATTATTATTTTTTTTGGTTGTAGTTGTCATTGCTGTTTGGCAGGCCTGGGCTGGATTTGAACCCGCCAGCTCTGGGTTGGGTTGTGGCAGGTGCCTTAGCCGCTTGAGCTATAGGCACCAAGCCCAAAGACTGGTTTTAATATGAAAGTTTAAGCTTGTTTTTGTCCCCAAGCCAACCTGCCATACCCCATTTTCCACAAAAACATTTCCAGGAAAAGAAAACAGGCTCTGATCTGCATTTTTATCTGTGTCTTCAGGAGAGATCCTGAACCCCACTCCCACTTCTGAGCTGCGCCCAACCCCCCACCCTCTCTTATCTGCGCTGTTGGCAAGTCCAGGTCCCCTGCAACCAGGTCTCCTGAAATGAATGCTGCCCCTGGCTTCCAACCTCACAGAACCAGGCAGGTTTCTCTTCCAATCCCTCAGAGGCAGCCATGCCCCCAGCCACACCTCCACCTACCAGCTCCGTCCCTCCCGCCGCAGCTTCTGTAGAACTCATTCACAAAGTGGGGGATTAAAGCTTCACCCCACATCTTAAGGCCTGGCCGCAGTCTTTCCTTTCTAGCTAACACCAGTGTGCATACAGGAGTGTTGGGGTGCCCTGGAGTAAAGCTCCAGCCCTGGGGTCATTCTCTGGCTATGCTGCACTCCAGGCTGTGCTTATGTGGGTCACATCTCTGGAACAAGTGCCCTGGATTCCCAGTCCCTGAGTAATACAAAAGGAATCTTTTTTTTTTTTTTTTTGAGACACTCTCAAGCTATGGCCATGGGTAGAGACCCTGGCGTCACAGCTCACAGCAACCTCCAACTCTTAGGCTCAAGCAATCCTCTTGCATCATTTTTTCTATTTTTAGTAGAGATGGGGTCTCACTTTTACTCAGGTTAGTCTCCAACTTGTGAACTCAAGCAGTCCACCTGCTTCAGCCTCCCAGAGTGCTAGGATGACTCCAAGATGAAGCCAAATACCCACCCATACTAAGTCCTCATGAAATGAGGTGAACATGGGGCTGGCCAAGTCTGACTTGCTTTCTGCCTAGCCATACAACAGCCCAGAGCTCCTTACCCTTCTCCACTAGGCTCTCACAAGTCTGGACCCTCCATAAATAAAAATTTTCAGCCATGTCTTCTCCGACCACAGACCCAGAACTGACTCTACATGAGTGCCAGGTGTCTTGAGGAAGGGTGCACATCTTCTGGCCCATCCTCACACACCCCAACCCTCCCTGCCCCGTCTTCTTTTCTGACACAGGAAGGGAGGCAGGCAGGCTGGGAAAAGCCCACCCCAGCTCACAAGTGCCACTTGCCTGATCAACACTTCTGAGGGTGGGCTTTCCCTGACAGCAGTGCACAAACTCCACATCATACTCATGATGGACAAGAAAAGAGTGGGAAACAGTGTTTCTAGTTCAGAGGTGAGGTGCCACAAGACTAGCAGATTTTTTTTTTCATCCAAAATCTTTTTAATAAAACAGTAGATTCCAGGATTTGCTGGTCCAACAGCCACTGGCACACTCGAACTTCCAGCCCTTGGGACAGACATAGGGTTTGGTGTGGCTGTGCGGGGTTCCTGGGGCCTTGCCGAAATGCCAGTACCACCTTCTGGCCCTTGCCAGAACCTGAAAGTAGGTCAGTGCCATGGCCCTGGGGGGAGTCCAGGGCCAGCTGGTCGAAGGTGAGGATCTTGCTTCCAGCCTTGAGGATATGGGTGCAGGCCTAGCTGCTCATGCACAAGGCACACACCTTCAGTCTGGGTACTTCCTGAACCCACACAGCATCTGTTATGGTCCCCACAACCACAGCTGTTTTGTTTTCCCAGCCAGGAAGTTTCATCTTCCAGATCATCTGGGAAAGAGACAGTGGTGGCCAATTGGTGTGACTCATATACAACCTCTTCAGCACAACCTAGTTGAAGGTAGAGTTGGTTTGTCTAGCCAGAAATCTGTATAGCTTGACCAACAGCCTTAGGTAAATGTCCTGGCTCTTGGGCTCCTTGCGATGAACCTTTCTGTCCTTCTTGTGGTGAATATCGACTCCCATGATGGTGACACCCATTGCAGAATTTTTGTAAACAGCTACTTCTGGGACACACGCAGGGAGACTGGTGGAAGAAGGTGCAAGGACAGGTCTGTGGTGGGCACAGGCTAGATGTGGAAGCAACAGGAGCCCCACCCCCACCAAGCTCTGCCCATCAGGCATCACCAGGCCCATCTAGAGCTACAACCTCCCTCAACCCTGTTACAACCACACCCTGGAGGGTCTGCCACAGACACTGCATGACAGGAGCCCTCTGGAGTCAAGGGAAAAGCCTCTCTCCATCTGAGAGAATCCCAAGACCAGGCACCAGCAGGACCCCAAGCCGCTCAGCTCCTCTGGGTTTGGTGAAGCCCATGGTACAGGCTAAGACCTGGAGAGTAAGACTCGATGATATGTGTTTTACATGCCTGGCCAGGTGGTAGCCTGCTTTGAGGCTCTGAGGCAAACATGCCCAGCAATTTGGAAGATGCCATCAAGTCCCAGAGTCTGCTCTGGGCTAGGCCGAGAGGAAGCTGAGGACAACCAGAGCAGTGAGCAGAGCCCCCTACCTCACTGACGCGTGTAGCAGTTGGGCTGAGCTAAGGGCATCTTCTCAGGGCCATGAGCTGTCTTGAGCCACCTAGACACCCGAGCACCCACCCATGGTGGCTGGCACAGCACACAGCTCGCAGGCATCCCAGGAGGCAGGCTTGTGGGCCAGAGGAAGGGCACCCTTCCTGGGCCCCACAGCATGGGCCCTTACCACACTCACAGACTCAGAAGGGCTCAAAAGAGGGTTTGTAAGCAGGTGCCCTGCCTCTCCACAAATACCACAGCACCAGCTAGACCCCTGCATACCCTCCCTCAGGGCTGGGCAGAGAAGGTGGGGGGCTCTGAGATTCCAAAAGGGGGTTGTAGAGAACAGCAGCTTACTGGTTATGAGGGGATGTAAAATCAGGCACACCCTACCAGTAAGGAAACCCCTCCCCAAGGCAGGTTCCAAGTTTGTTTGTTTTTTAATTTAGAGACACAGTCTCACTTTGTCACCCTCGGTAGAATGCTATGGGGTCACAGTTCACAGCAACGTCCAGCTCTTGGGCTTAGGCAATTCTCTTGCCTCAGTCTCCTGAGTAGCTGGGACTACAGGCACCTGCCACAATGCCCAGCTATTTTTTTTGTTGCAGTTTGGCCGGGGCTGGGTTAGAACCCGCCACCCCTCAGTATGTGGGGCTGGCATCCTACTCACTGAGCCACAGGCACCGCCCAGGCGCCAAGTTTTGAGAGAGAAACTGAGTCTCCCATATGCAGAGAAGCACAGCCAGGGGCCCCAAGTGCAGGGCACCTCCATAGCTCCACTATCCTCCCCTGAACCACACACAAGTGTGTGGCTATAGCCTTGGCCTTCCTTCATAAGGACAGGCTGGATTCCACCAGTCCAGATGGCTCCTTTAAAAGCCTACTTTTTCTTGATAATTGGTTTACATTTTCCTTTTTTCAGTTCTACCTCAACAGACCTTGTGAGTGCTATGCTGGGCCCAGACTTCTCTGAGCAGCATCCTGACAGTGGGAGGCTCACTGGGAGAGCCTGACACAGTCTGGCAGGGGTATGGCAGGAGAGCCTGCCTCAAGCATGTTGGATTCTACAACCCTGCCTCTCCTTGGGGTCACAGTCTCTTGGGGGTCCCGAGGCTCATATAGAGCCTCTCTGTCACCTTCCGGCTGGCTGCTACCAAACTCCCTGCTCCCTTCTTTAGGGTCAGAGCACCCTCATCTAAAGCACCCATTTGCAGTGACCAAGTGTTTTAATTTTTTTCACAATGATTCCAGTAGCTCTTCTCCAAAGGCTCCAGGTATGTGACAGTTACCCAAAGTCCTATCCAGTGGTAGGTGCAGGCAGTGGCTATACACCAACTACATGTCCCCTTCCTGTGCCCAGTTCCAGCCCATCAACCCCTCAGAAAGGGACGCCTCCTCCAGGCTGCCAGTACCCTCCACAAACTCCTCATAGACAGACCTCTCTACAAAGGGCCAGAGGCCCAGCAGCTCCACCATGTCAGCCTTCTCCAGGAGTCACTGACCCACCTGTCAGGCTGCTCCAGGGGCTGCCCTCACCACTCTCCAGACAGGGCTGCACTTATCAGGCACTGCCAAAGACCAGCCCACACCTAAGCAGGCCCCTGAGAATGAGTGCAGCCAGACCGTGACTTGACCTATTACCTAAGACCCAGTACCAGGCAGAGAGGCTCCACTCACCTTCTCCACTTGCTCCCAGAACCGTGTCACCAGATCCAGAATGTGCTTATAGGCGGCACTGATGAGGTGGTGAACCTCCTGGCCAATGAGCTGGGCCCTGCTGTATGGCTTCTTCACCAGGGTCTCACCTTGCCAAGGACAGTCAAAGGATATGCAGCCCAGCTTCTCACTCTTCCCCAACTGCACAATCTGGGGTAAGCGAAGCCTAGGGTGAGCCTACGATGACATATCCGCCAGCAAACACGTACCAGGGATGCCCAGCCCTTACCTGGGCATAGGTGCTCTGATGCCCTTCCTCAGGGCTGGGGCATGAAGGACAGCCATTGGCCACCTCCTTAATCTCCATCCCCAGAACAGCCACACCAACTAACGAAGCCCTTCCCCACCTCTGACTCCAGTCCCTCAGGCTGACCTGGCTGAGCAGCCCAACCTGCATGAAGGTGGGTGTGTGGCCCAGCCCACTGAGATCAAGACAAAAGACACATATCTCCCAAGCTGAAGAAAATGCACTAACATTGGGAGGCACATGTGGCTCAGTGAATAGGGCACCGGCCCAATATACAGAGAATTTCGGAAGTGGAGGAGTAGCGTGGAGGCAAGGAGGGACTCGGTGGCAGAGGGATGCTGCAGGGGCAGCGGCCCCCTGGGAAAGGACTCGGACCCCAAAGTGGAAGGGACACCTCCAGGGCTACTTGGATATAGTCCCAGCTACTTGGGAGACTGAGGCAAGAGAATCTCCTGAGCCCAGGAGCTGGAGGTTGCAGTGAGCCCTGTGACAGCACAGCACTCTAAAGTGAGACTTGTCTCTACAAAAAAAAGAAAAAAGAAAACGCACTAACATTCCACTCCTTTAACTCCCAAGACCGCCCAGGCAACAACCACCACTGGATGGTCCTGCAGCTTTGCAGCTTCCACAAGGCTTTTCCCTGGAAACCCCAGCCATGTGGGTTCCCTGCTGCTACCTGCTCTGCCACCCACAGCAGCCTCCAAACCTGGCTCTACCCATTTCCTTAGGTCCTCTGATGGCCTGGAAGTCCTGCCCCTTTAAAGTTCTAAATGTTGCTCCCAGACGGGGCATGAATGCTGTCAGAAGACCCCAAATCCCACATTTTGGTTTAGAAAACTAGTCCAAATTCCTGTGCACAGAAGTCAAGTTGGGGCCCAAGGGTGAGCCTGCTGGGGTCACGCTGGAAACACCCCTCCCTCCCTAAGGGCCCTGGGCTCACCCCCTACAACTCAAAGTGCTTCTTCTTTTTTTTTTTTTTGCGGTTTTTGACTGGGGCTGGGTTTGAATCCACCACCTCCGGCATATGGGGCAGGCGCCCTACTCCTTTGAGCCACAGGCACCACCCCTCAAAGTGCTTCTCCTTAACAAGAGGACACAGGTGGAAGCAATCAGAGCTGCTTCACTTGCAAACATTCAAAACATTAGCACCCGACCCATGAAAGGAGAAATAGTCCACAGGCAGTGTGGTTCCTGGCCTCTAGAGCTTGACCCAGATAAGTTTTGTTAAAGCAAAGTCTCCTCCTGCAGAGAGGCCAGGGCAGAGAACTGAGGATGACGGAAGCTGCTCCATCAGTCACCATTATTTTTAGCCATGGCTTTCAGTTGAAGTTTATTAACGTATAAATTATATGCCACAAAATCCACCCATTTTGAGTGTACATATCAATGATTTTCATTAACTTATCAAGCTGTACAACTATTGCCATAACCCAGTTTTAGGACTTTTCCCATCATTTCTTTAACGGAGCAGGCATCATCTGTGCCTGCTCACGGCTGATTCTTGTTCCCACCACTAGCAAACCACATGTCCACTTTCTGTGGATTTGCTCACTATGCACGTTTCATAGAAATGGAATTATACAACACGCGCCATTTTGTGTCTCGGTTCTTGCACTTAGAACATTTCCTAGGTTCATCATCCACTTTGTAGCATGTATTGATACCTCATTCCTTTTTACAGGTGAATTCTTTTTTTTTTGAGAGTCTCAATTTATCCCCTTCAGTAGAGTGCTCTAGCATCACAGCAACCTCCAACTCCTGGGCTTAGGCGATTCTCTTGCCTCAGACTCCTGAGTAGCTGGGACTACAGGTGACTATTTTTTGTTGCAGCTTGGTCGGGGCCAGGTTCGAACCCACCACCCTCGGTATATGGGGCTGGCGCCCTGCCCACTGAGCAACAGGCATCATAAATTCTTTTATAGTATATGCCAATTTATCAATTCACTGGTGGGTGGACATTGGCTGGGTATGTTTCTAATCGGAGCAGTGCAATGATTCCTCCTCAGTCCTCCCTGCTGAGTTCTCCCCACTGAGGGGGAAAATCAGTCTAGGTAATTTGTTCATGTTTCCTAACTTTGATTCCTCCTCAGTCCTCCCTGCTGAGTTCTCCCCACTGAGGGGGAAAATCAGTCTAGGTAATTTGTTCAAGTTTCCTAACTTTGTAGGTAGATGCACATCTGAAGTCTGTTGTGGTCTCAGGAAGCACATTCTAGGCGTAAGACAGATGACATCCTTCACCCGCCAGCCTGGAAAAAATTCCCTGGTCACATTGTAGCAAATATACATTTCTGTATGTGAACACCTGACCTGAACACCAGGCAGGACACCATGACCAGAGGTGGCTAGAGATGAGATCCACTTCAGAATGTCCAGACATGTCAGGTGCAGGTGGGTTTGGAGCAGAGGCCAAGGCCAACAACTGCCGCATATCCATAAGGCACTGAGGTGTGCCAAGGGCTGCTGAGGAGGGTAACTGGGCAGGAAGCCCCTGGAGAAGTCTCCACTCACTCCTGCAGTTTAGACTACCCGGCTAGGGAAGCTCATATAGGAGATCAGTTTTTGGGTTTTTTTTTTTTTTGAAGTTTTGGCTGAGGCTGGCTTTGAACCTGCCACCTCCAGCATATGGGGCCAGTGCCTTACTCCTTTGAGCCACAGGCACTGCCCAGGAGATCAGGTTTTAATTACAAAGGAGAGAAAAGCAAAGGAACCTTACAAAGAAGAAAGAAAAGCAAAGGAACCTCTCCAGCCCGGGGTTCAAGCCCAAAACTAAAATGCAACATGACTCAGCAGTTCAGCACATCTTTCCTCAGACATCATTTTGGTCTATGCAATAAGACTATGTCTGAACAAAATAAAACAGAAATTCAAATGGGTGCAAATAAGCTTTGGAGATATCTCAACAGCACCAGTAGACAGCCACCCGTGCACAGAGAGCTGAGCACACAGCACTCACCAGGGAAGGCTGGGGGGAGCATCCCTAGGGTCCTTGCCAGGGCACCTTTACTGAGCCTCTTGTCTAACTTCAGTGGATGCAGGTGGACCCTGAAGATCAAGGACCTACCTGCCTTTTATGTCAGGAGGCCTAAGGAAAAAGAGACACAGGGGCTCATACCCTCAGTCCCCCACAGAAAGGCAAGGACAGACTTCTGCTCATTCCACAGTCCACTGCAAGACCCATGTGATGGGCAGGAGGCCCCTGCCCAACTGCCCACACACAGCACTCCTTCTGAGGACCAGGAAGGAACCACTCAGAGGCTCCACCTCTGACTGTTCTTACATTCCCTTCACTGCCTCAGCAGCTAACTGGAACTTCCCTGAGACCACCACACACCCTGTCCAGCCTGGCTCTGGGGATACAGCCAAGTCCCAGGATGTGGCCTCCTTATCCACACTCAGTACTGGTTCTTGCCAGCCTCTGACACCACAAGGTGCCCACTTCACGGTGGCAACATGAGGTCTTCATCCACCCAGATCTTTGTGAGCTCATAGGACCCAGGGAGCTGGCATGGATAAGGGCAGGTCAGCAGCTGCAAAGAACAAGGATGTCCAACAGAGGTGAAGAGTGCAGAGGAAGGCTGGGCACCCCACCTCCCTCTTCTTTCCAATCAATCTCTTCTAGGTGACAATCTAATTAGAATTACTGCTAGACAGTAAAGACAATAAGAGATTTTGGGCCAGGCACAGTGGCTCGCACCTAAAATCCTAGCACTTTGGGAGACAGAGGTGGGAACATCCCTTGAGCTCAGGAATTCAAGACCAGCCTGAGCAAGAGTGAGACCCCCATCTCTACCAAAAGTGGAAAAACTACCCAGGCGTGGTGGCAGGCACCTGTAGTCCCAGTTCCTCAGGAGGCTGAAGCAGGAGGATCACTTGAGCCCAAGAGTTCAGAGACTACAGTGAGCTATGACAGCATAGCACAGCACTTCAGCCTGGGTGACAGAGTATCTCTATCTCAAAAGAAAAAAAAGAGAGATTTTAGAAATGTTTTTGACCTGTACAGAAAAGTGTCAACACAGCAGCCCTGACTGCTGTCCTCGGAAAGGCCTGCTTATGAAACCTGCACCTGAGACTGGGGTCTGAGAGCTCCTGTGCTCCCTGTGCCCAGAAGGCTGGTGCAGATGTTGTGGCTTGTGCAGAGCACTTGCTTTCCTCCTGCCATCTGGACTTCTGGAGCATCCCAGGCAGAAGGTGTCTACACCACCAATGAGGGCAGAGGGAAGAGTCTCAGGAGCTCACTGGTCAGCCCTTGGCACATGCTGTCACAACGCCATGCCAGGAAGTCAACGCGTCACATGTGGCACCATTGAGGGAGAGCTCTGGAAGTGGCACTTGGTCTGCCCCCAGACTTCTGCCCACACTGAGTCCTGGGACTCCAGCTAGGAAATCAGTGAATCTAGGGTGCTCTTAGGGACCCTAAAAAAATCCTAAAGCCAAAGTGCAGGTAAAACCTGCCATAGTTCTATTGAAAGCTTTTCCAAATTCAAAACTGGCACAAATGCCTAGACATATCTTGTGTAGGGCTGACAGACAATGGATCACACCTTAAGTAGAATCACTTTGGGAGGAAGCGTGTCTGGGTATATGTACGATTCTGGGTGGAGACCAGCAGGAAAAGGCTCCACATGGAAGGAGGTGGGCTCTGCCCACAGCACCCAGGGCACTGACGCACATCTGCTTGGTCTCCATCCCCAAAGAAGCAGGTGTCTCCTCATCTCAGGTGATGACTGTGAGCACATCCACCCCAGCTTTCTGCAGCACTCAAGGAGATTGATTGTAAGATGGCTTTCTCCATGTTGGTCTAAGAGTGGCCTTCTTTAAAAACAGAATACCAGGGAAAAAAAACAAAAAAACAAAAACAGAATACCAAAGGATTCTCTCCAGAGGGTGTCAGTACAACTTGATGCAAAATAGTAACACCTACTCAGTCCATTTTGCATTGAACTGAGGGACCAACACCCCAAGCCCTCCACCCAGAGAGACAAGGGTGCAGCCCCCTCCAATGATCCTCACAGGCTTTTATTGAAGACAGGCATGAGAAAATACAGAAATACAGGGGAAAGCTTCAAAGAGAGGGCAAAGGTTATAAAACAAGCAGTTTATCTTCAGCTGCAGGATTGAACTCTTAACACATCCTGTTTACTGCACTGTGGTCTTGCCTTTTTCTTATCACTGCTGATTATGACTTAGCGCTGAGACAGTTGCTGTGTCTGGTATTCTTTTCAGTGCTTAGGGCCAGCAGCAATGCTTGGACTTTTCTCAGATTACTCTGTTCTTAGTGCCTTGCACTTTTAACCCTATGCTGTATCCCACAGGGGTGTCTTTATAGGAAAAGGCTGGAGAAGAGTCCAGACAGTGTCAGGCCACCAGGACAGCATCCACTCACCATCCATCTCCACAAGCATCTGGTTCAGGATACTCTCCTGCTCATTCTGGTCTTGTTTCCTATCAATTACATCAATCTTATCAATGAATAAGATACAAGGAGCAGGGCGGCGCCTGTGGCTCAAGGGGTAGGGCGCCGGTCCCATATGCCGGAGGTGGCGGGTTCAAACCCAGCCCCGGCCAAAAAAAAAAAAAAAAAAAAGATACAAGGAGCATATCTTTAGGCCATTGGAAACATATCACAAACCTGAAATAGGAATCCACATAAAGAGTCTATCTTGCTACTGGTATACGGATAAGGATGACAGTCCACCCTAAACCCTCTCCTCTGAAACCTCTGGCTTGTTTTTCCTAAGCACATCAGCACCTCACACATGTGGTCACAGCCAGGGCTCCACACCAAGCCTGCAACCATTCAAGCCAACCAGTTCTGGTCAAAAATAAGCACGCTGTGATCACTTGCAGGCAGCCCCCATTCACCTAGCCTTGCTGGCCGAATGCCTATAAACATTTCTAGGAACTCAGACCAATTCACAGTGATGAAAGGCATGCTGACCTCCCAAGCAGTGGCTTTAGCAAGAAGTGTCTTCCCAGTACCAGGAGGACCTGTGAGCATGGCTCCCTGATACAGAAATGTGACACTGGGTTCCTAATGGGGAACAGATGATTCACAGACAAAAGAGTGCCATTTTCTTTCTTTTTTTTTTTTAGAGACAGAGTCTCACTTTATCGCCCTTAGTAGAGTGCCGTGGCATCACACAACTCACAGCAACTTCCAACTCCTGGGCTTAGGCGATTCTCTTGCCTCAGCATCCCGAGTAGCTGGGACTATAGGTGCTTGCCACAACGTCCAGCTATAAGAGTGCCATTTTCCACTGAGATCTGAGTAGGAAATAGTTCCCTTAAACAAGTGACTTCCAGGATTGATTAACAAGAATCAAACATACTTGGCCTGGCGCAGTGGCTCATGCCTGTAATCCTACAATTCTAGAAGGCTAAGGTGGGTAGATTGCTTGAGCTCAAGAGTTCGAGACCAGCCTGATGAAGAGTGAGACCCCATGTCTATTAAAAATGAAAAACTGAGGGGCGGCGCCTGTGGCTCAGTCGGTAAGGTGCCGGCCCCATATACCGAGGGTGGTGGGTTCAAACCCGGCCCTGGCCGAACTGCAACCAAAAAAAAAAATAGCCGGGTGTTGTGGTGGGCGCCTGTAGTCCCAGCTACTTGGGAGGCTGAGGCAAGAGAATTGCTTAAGCCCAGGAGTTGGAGGTTGCTGTGAGTTGTGTGAGGCCACGGCACTCTACCGAGGGCCATAAAGTGAGACTCTGTCTCTACAAAAAAAAAAAAAAAAAAAAATGAAAAACTGAGGCAAGAGGATCACTTGAGCCCAAGAGTTTGAGGTTGCTATGAGCTATAAGGCCACAGCACTGTTTACTGCACTGTGGTAACAGCTTGAGACTCTGACTCAAAAAAAAAAAAAAAATCCCCAATACACAAAATAATTTGGATTGTCCTCAAAATATTGAGGACAATATTTTATTATTATGAATTAGATTCACAGTTGATGTAATTGATGACACCTATGCTATTTTAGCTGCTTCAACATTCAGGGTGAGGCAGACTCTGCAGGTTATTATTCTAAAATCAATTCATTTCCCAGTCAGTAACTTGCTCATCAAATTATTCAAATATCCACATCAAAAGCCACAGTAAACTAAAAAAGTAAGATATGCTGTGAAAAAGACATTAAAATTAGGAAAACATCCCCACAAAGCAGCTCAGAAAGGAGGCACTCGCAATACTGGTGATGGCACCCACCACCCAGGTGGAGGCTGCACGGCTAACAAGACTTCTGTCCTCTGAATGCAATCTATCTGCAGCAAATCATCCCAGCACCAACCAGACAAAGTACCTGACATGGAATGAACAAAGAAACTCAACAGATGCCATGAAGGTGTGTTACTCTGACAGGGATTTGGGGTCCAGGATATAGATCAACAGAAAATCCACAGGAAGAACAGAAGGTAGTCATTACTGGGCAATGGAGGGTACCAGGAACTTCTCAGATAATCTTCACTGACAACCCGAAAGACATGCTGTCACTCCCACTGCAGAGAAAGAAGAGCTAAAATTAAGAGAGGTAATGTGAGTGCCTGAAGACAACACACCTGGAGGTGTATAATGAGAATTCTGGTACACAAACTTCCCAGGGCTTCTCCAGGAACATTACAAGGAAAGACTGCTCTGTGCTGGTGGCTCCATAGATCTCAAGTAGCATACAGCCCTCAAGCTACAAAGTACAGGTCTTTAGGGCTTTGAAACATCTAATTCCTTTGGGTTCTTTTTTCTTGAGACAGTCTCACTTTGTCATCTGGGTAGAGTGCCATAGTTCACAGCAACCTCAACTCTTGGGCTCAAGCAATTTTAACTGCCTCAGCCTCCCTAGTAGCTGAGACAATAGACGTCCACCTCAAAGCTTGGCTTTTTTTTTTTTTTGTACAGACAGAGTCTCACTTTGTTGCCCTTGATAGAGTGCCGTGCTGTCACAGCTCACAGTAACTTCCAGCTCCTGGGCTTAGGCGATCTCTTGCCTCAGCCTCCCAGGTAGCTGGGACCACAGGCGCCCACCACAATGCCCAGCTATTTTTTGTTGCAGTTTGGCCAGGGCCGGGTTTGAACCCACCACCCTCAGTTTGTAGGGCTGGCGCCCTACCCACTGAGCACAGGCACTGCCCCAAGCCTGGTTATTTTTTTTGTTGTTGTTATTGTTGATTAGCAGGCCCGGCTGGTTGGAACCCACCAGCCCTGGAGTAAGCAGCTGGCGCCCAGCCAGGTTTTTTTGTTTTTTATTAAGTCATATATTCATAGATCATGAATACGTTTATGCCTTTGTGGGATTCAATGTGTTGATTATTTGTACAAATTGGAGTGTTTACATCCTACTAATTAACATAGCTTTCACCTCATTTACTTAATCACAGTGTTAAGATATTTGTTTTCTATACTTAATAGATTTGACTTGTACCCTTGCAATATGCTCCATTAAGTGCAGTCCCACCATTAACCTCCCTCTATCAAACCACTCCCCTTCCTTCCCATCCCCCACCCCTTCCCTCCTTCATCCTGGGCTATAGTTGTGATTCATCTTTCATATGAAAGTGTGAGTGATTATAAATTGGTTTCATAGTAGTACTGAGTACACTGGATTTTTTTTTTTCCATTCCTGAGATACTTTACTAAGAAGAGTATTTTCTAGCTCCATCCATGTAAACATAAAAGAGGTAAAGTCTCCATCTTTTTAGTGCTGCATAGTATTCCATGGTATACATATACCATAATTTATTAATACATTCATGTATCTATAAGCACTTGGGCTTCTTCATGATTTGGCAATTATGAATTGAGCTGCAATGAACAATCTGCTGCAAATATCTTTGTTGCCAAGTGATTTTTGGTCTTTTGGATATATACCTAGTAGAGGAATGGGAGAATACTTTATGAGGAGGAAACCCCGGGCAATTGAAGCAATATCAAAAATACATTACTGGGATCTGATCAAACTAAAATCTTCTGCACTGCCAAGAACACAGTAAGTAAAGCAAGTAGACAACCCTCAGAATGGGAGAGGATTTTTGCAGGTTATATTTCTGACAAAGGTCTAATAACCAGAAACCACAGAGAACTCTAACTTACTAATAAGAAAAGAACAAGTGGTCCCCTTTCATTGTGAGCAAGAGACATGAACAGAAGCTTCTCTGAAGAAGACAGGCACACAGACTCTCACACAGCACAGACAGAACCTCACTGCTTATCACTAGCATTTTCCTTACTCTGGTCACATAGAACACAACAGCTGCACCTACCCCCAGAGCACTGCACTGCTGCCCACCCTTGCCTGGCAAGTTCACCTCAATCATTCCTTTCCTTCTCCATTCTCTTCTCTTGGTCTTCTACTTCCTTTTCCTTCTTATCTCAAATCACCCTCTAACATGCCATATGCTCACTTATTGTCTGGCTCATCCTTATACAACAAGAAATGTCTGAAAAGCAGGGACAGTGTAGGAAGTGAATCGAATGAAAGGTGAGCACACAAAAACTCCACAACATAAGCTTTCCTTGGGGATTGATGACTGTTAGGGTTCACTACAAAGCAAAGTGCTACCACCTCCCCTAACTTGGCATGTCCCCTCAGCCCACCAACCATTAAGCCCTCAAAGGAAGAAAGCCCCTGAGACAAAGCCTGTACCTGTCTTTTTCACCATATTCCCTAGTAGTAGATTGCCAACAGATTATTTGTCTAATAAGTGAGATAAGGATGAATGACTCCATCTAGGAAGGGACTCAAAGATCACCCAACTTCCTCCCTTCATAAAGATATGGGGTCCACCACTGTTAAAGACTCAGGACTTCCTTGAGCTATATTAGGCTGTATACACTTAGCATATGACTGACTTTTCACACGTGTTAACCAGAACAGTCCTCTGCAACGCGGAGATGCCACATAACCGCAAGTAAAACTCTTTCACTGACATTGCTAAAAACAAAACTATACTGCAGTTTCCCAAATGAATGGCGATGGGGGAGTTCATTTCTTTTTTTTGTAGAGACAGAGTTTTACTTTATTGCCCTCGGTAGAGTGCCATGGCATCACACAGCTCACAGCAACCTCCAACTCCTGGGCTTAGGCGATTCTCCTGCCTCAACCTCCCGAGTAGCTGTAGTTGGGACTACAGGCGCCCGCCACAACGCCCGTCTATTTTTTTGTTGCAGTTTGGCCGGGGCTGGGTTTGAACCCGCCACCCTCGGCATATGGGGCCGGCGCCCTCCTCACTGAGCCACAGGCGCCGCCCTGGGAGTTCATTTCTAAAGACAGGACATAAACTTATGGAATCCTTATTCCTATTTTACTACTGTCTGAAAACCATGATGCTTTTCTAGAAGCAAAATTCAAAAATTCCGCATTAGTGGCTAAACACTCATAGCAGAGTAGAGCACCCGCCACAAACACCGAAGCTGGCGGGTTTGAGCCCGGCTCGGGCCTGCTAAAAAACAACTGTAACCAAAAAATAGCCGGGTGTCGTGGCGGGCACCTATAGTCCCAGCTACTTTGGAGACTGAGACAAGAGAATCGCTTAAACCCAAGAGTTTGAGTTTGCTGTGAGCTGTGATGCCACGGTACTACTGAGGGGGACATAGCAAGACTCTGTCTCAAAAAAAAAATCTGCATTAGTGCATTACAAAAAAATGCAATGTGACCGCTGCCCACTGGGATGTATCAATTCAAAAATAAAACAACCTTAAAACATGGAACATTCCTTACCTTTCTTCTTCTATAAAATAGAGTTATACCAATACCTACTTACAGGACTGGTTAAAGACTAAAATGTGATGATCTCTGTAAAGCCCTTAGCGCATAAGCCTGCGAGTTGTATTAGCGGCTATTCGAGTGGTTGAGTTGGGCTCAACGAACATTCGTTCAATAAAGAAAAGTTCATAAAACTCTTCTATAAGTCTGTTGCTGTATCTGTTGGCGGAGCAACTCTGTTAAGGTACATAAGGCCGCGGCGCTTTACCGCCAGGTCCAGGAGATTGGCCCTCCCAGTTTAACCAACACGGTGGTTCCAGTTTGGTTGGCTGTGGGGCGAGAGCCCAGAGCCGAAGTGGCTCTTTGGAGAGGGCAGGACGTTGGAGTACCCTGCTCAGTGTCCCGAAGGCAACGGACAGTGCGCCGGGTATCTGAGAGCCGCGCCGATCAGCGCAGGTGGATGGCGTCACCAGCGCTTTCCCCGCTCACTCGCCGGGCGGTGCCAAAGCCTTCACGCTGATGCCAGTCGTGCCTACGTCCTATGGACTCCTGGGCCATCGCCACAACACGGCAATCCGACCAGTCACAGCTCGACTGCCGGCCACTGCCACCAACCGGTGAGACATCTCCTACCTGCAACCTCACGCCACTAGGGTGGCTCACACGCGCAACAGCCGACACGTCTTACGGCGCCACACCTGCGCATGTCCGGCGCCAGCTCAGGGAGGCCGCACGCGTGCGCAGTACAGCCAGGGCGCCGTCCGGGGACCTCGCTTAGGTGTCCTCTTTTCCGCCTGACTAATCCTGAATGCCGCCTTTCTCTGCCGGACAGCTAAGTGCAGAACCCTAGCAGCCAATTCCGGCTACCACCAGCTTTTAGACTTCTCCAAAAACATTCACTTCTGGGGTCCGCCATGGTAAGCGGCTCACAAAAGTGGGCTCTGCGGCTGTCACGGGTGTGCCTAGTTGATCCTCAGCCGGTATCCACGGTTGGGCCGGTGTACGTCGTAAACAAAGGTTTTGATTTGGTATACGTTATGCCGTGTTGTTCCCCTACACGGGTTGTACTTTGGTTGGTTAATTGGTGGTTCACTGGAAACACAGAAACCCACACCACTTTTGATGTGTGTGCTGCTCTGCTTTCCAGGAATTTGGACTTTGACACCATCGAGGTCCACATGGCCTTCCTTGCGTCAAGAGCGAACCAGCCTGTTTCTGGGCAATGGTATTGGGCAGGCCTGGGGTGACGCTCCATCCCACCCCACGTCTGTAGGGGCTTCAGCCTGCACCTCTCCGCCGCCTCATTTTTCTCTTTCCCGAGTTTTGCAAAGGAGCATAGAGTAGCCTTTTTGCACCTGAAACTGCCGTGCTTTTATGACATTTTCGAGGCAGAAATGTCTGGGGGAAATCCCCTAAATGTAGCCGTCACTCCTAGTACCAAAAGGGAACGGAAAGCAATTACTCTTGACATGAAATTAGAAGTGTTAAGACAGGCCGGGCGCAGCTAGCACTCCGGGAGGCCGAGGCGGGTGGATTGCTTGAGCACACGAGTTTGAGACCAGCCTGAGCAAAAGCCCCCGTTTCTACTAAAATAGAACAACTGAGACAAGTGTATCACTTGAGCCCAAGAGTTGGATTTGCTGTGAGCTATGACGCTACGGCACTCTACCCAGGGAGACAGCTTGAGACTATCTCAAAAAAAAAAAAAAAAAGTATTGCCATGGCACTCTACCGGGGGGCAACATAATGAGACTCTGTCTCAAAAAAGAAAAGTTTCTAGAGCAATCGATGCAATGAACAGCACTCAGAGCAACTATCTTAGCTCATTTTTCAGTTTATGTAACCAAAAGTAAATCAGAAGCACCATGAAAAAAATGCTTATTGGGCAGCGCCTGTGGCTCAGTGAGTAGGGCGCCAGCCCCAAATACCAAGGGTGGAGGGTTCGAACCTGGCCCTGGCCAAACTGCAACAAAAAATAGCCAGGTATTGTGGCAGGCGCCTGTAATACCAGCTACTTGGGAGGCTGAGGCAAGAGAATCGCCTAAGCCCAGGAGTTGGAAGTTGCTGTGAGCTGTGACACCACGGCACTCTACCAAGGGTGATAAAGTGAGACTCTGTCTCTAAAAAAAAAAAATACATACAAGAATAGCCAAGAAAGGGTGGTGCCTGTGGCTCAGTGAGTAGGGTGCTGGCCCTATGTACTGAGAGTGGTGAGTTCAAACCCAACCCCGGCCAAACTGCAACAATAAAAAAATTAAAAAAAAAGAACAGCCAAGAAAATACTTCTTAAGAAATGAAAATTTGAACTTGGCGCCTGTAGCTCAAGCAGCTAAGGCGCCAGCCACATACACCAGAGCTGGCAGGTTTGAATCCAGCCCAGGCCTGCCAAACAACAACGACAACTATAACCAAAAAATAGCCGGACGTTGTGGCGGGCACCTGTAGTCCCAGCTACTTGGGAGGCTAAGGCAAGAGAATCACTTAAGTCCAGGAGTTGGAGGTTGCTGTGAGCTGTGATGCCACAGCAGTCTACCCAGGGTGACAGCTTAAGGCTCTGTCTAAAAACAAATAAATAATAAAAAATGAAAATTTGCAAAGGGGAGACTAGCCCCTCCAGACATTAAAACATACCATAAAAGCTTCTGTAATTAAAGCAATGTAGTAGTCAGATCTATGAGGCAGAATAAAATAGACCCGTGGAATAGAATAAAAGTCCAGAAATAGATGCAGATAGACTTTTTTATTAATGGTGCAGGACAACTGGTTAACAATCTAGAAAAACATAAAATTAGATCCATATTTCACAGCCTGCATAAGAATAAACTCCAAGGCCGGGCATGGTGACTCACGCCTGTAATCCTAGCAACCTGGGAAGCTGAGGTGGGTGTATTGCCTGAGCTCACAGGTTCGAGACCAGCCTGAGCCAGAGTGAGACCTCATCTCTAAAAATAGCCAGGTGTTGTGGCGGGCACCTATAGTCCCAGCTACTCAGTGGGGTGAGAGAGGGTCTGAGGCAAGAGGATCACTTTAGCCCAGGAGTTTGAGGTTGCTGTGAGCTATGATGCTACGGTAATCTACTGAGGGTAACAAAATGAGACTGTCTAAAAAAGAAAAGAAAGAATAAAGGGATTAGGAATCTAAATGTAAAAATGAAAGCATGCAAGTCCTGCAAAAACACTTATGCCAATGCCTCTTTAACCTGGGTGTAGAAAGGACTTACAGGACTCAAATTACGGATGAAATACAAGAAAATATTAATCAACATGACCATATAAAAACATAAACAAAACTCTACAAAGGAAAGAAAACTCCACAAAATCAAAAATGAATTCACAAACTGAAAGAAAATATTTGCAATATATTTCACAGATATAATATATATATATATAATATCCCTGATATGTGAAGAACTCTTGAAGAAAAAATACCAAAAATCCAATAGAAAAACGGGCAAAAGACATAATCATAAATAAAAAAGACCCTGAAACATGAAAATAAGTTCAACCTCAGCTCCACTGGCCACACACACTGAGGCTGGCGGGTTTGAACCCAGCTCGGGCCAGCTAACAATGACAACTGCAACAAAAAATAGCCAGGCGTTGTGGCAGGCACCTGTAGTTCCAGCTACTTGGGAGGATGAGGCAAGAGAATCGCTTAAGCCCAAGAGTTTGAGGTTGCTGTAAGCTATGATGTTATGGCACTCTACTGAAGGTGACATAGTGAGGCTCTGTCTCATAAAAAAAAAAAAAAGAACTCTCAGCTTTGTCTCCAATTTACCACACACACCAGAGTCTAGAGGACACAAATTTAATGAGACAGTGATAGCAGCATTGTTACAACTGGGCATCCCTCAGGCCAGCCTGGTCCCAGGCAAAACACCACCCTTCCATGTGCTCTTCTGTAAGAGCTGGCTATGCCAACCAGTCCTCTCTGTTGTGCTGTGGGCTTGTAGAAACACCCACATATGATTCTGTTTAAAGACTTTATCGTCCACAGGGGCAGGTGAGGAAGAGATGTTGAGAAGGTTAAAAAGGGTGCAACCCTTTGTCCAACAAATGCCTGCATGCTCTATGGACACAGTGACATGTACATGGAGTGTTAGGCTGATCACACAAGAGATTCAGGAATAGCCACTATTTATGACAGAAATGTGATGCAGTTGTGACAAATGTGCAGATTTAAGGATGTAGGAAAAGGGCATTTGGCCTTTACCCACCCTTCACCCCAAAGAAGAGAAAGCAGGAGAGGGACCTGCCATTGACCTGATTTCACAGCTCTCTCTTTAGAGGGTTCAGCTCCCTTCTCCCCATCCCACCCTGAGGCAGGTCCACACCAGTACCCTACCTCTCATGCAGGGAAACTGACACAGGACAGACAGAGCTGTGCCTACAGCCCCATGTGGAGGAAAACACCACCATCCCTTTCCTGATGGCACAGAGGGAGGAGCAAAGAGGAGGCAATACTGTTTTGTCCACCCCTCAGTGAGCCATTGGGCCAGGCTGCCCTTTCTCCTGACCAAGGCATCTCTTGGGCTTCCCAGTTATCCCAGCAGCTACAGTACCCACCCTCTGCCCACATGTGCCAACCATATGCACACAGTCCAGGGAGAAGAGGAAGGCAGAAGCAAGTAGCCCCTGCTTCCCAGGGGTGAAAGATCAGGAAGCTGTGTCCTGAAACATTCTCTCCTACAGCCCCTCTCAACTGCAGGATCTATAAAGTGCAAACACAGAGGTCCAGTATGCCCTTCCCCCATGAAGAGCTATAAGGCTTGTCTGCTGTCAAGGGCCCTTTGTCACATGGACGAGGGGCCTCCCACACCCACTCCCTAATCTTTCCAGATGGGCTCTAGGCTCATGCCCAGGCTCCCTTAAGCAAATACTCGCAGTTCTTGACCTCAGGACCACAAACAAGAGGTTGCTGGCCGGTCATCTCCAAGCCAGCCAGAGCCCTCTACAGGCAGCAGGATGGCACTCCTCAGAGGCAAATTTGGTCCCAAGAAATGGCACGCAGGTCAATTATAACCTACCCTGGACCTGCCCTGAAGTGCTGTCCCTGTTCCAGTCCTGGAGGCTGGGACATCCTCCCCAGGCTGGGCCCCCAGCCTTCCAGTTTGAAGAACCAGAATAGGGTAGGCTGGGCCATGGTCCCCTTCCCTCCCTGTTGTACAGAAAAAAGTTAACCCCGCTAGATTGACAGCCTAGGGAGGACTCAGAAGAACTTCAGGAGGCCAGGACAGGGGCAAGTCCACCAGAGAGGCTTCCCTAGAGATGATTGGCTAGAGGCCAGAACCCAAACCATCCTCTGCAGGCAGAGCTGAGATACACAAGGAGTTGTTAGGTCCTGGGGACCTCTGCTCTAAAGCTCTCCGGAGACTTGACAAGTTTCCAGGGTGACTGGGACAGGGTCCATGGCATCATGGTCCAGCCCAGAAAACTTGGCCCAGGGGAGTGGAGGGCTCTGTGCCATGGGGGAGGTAATTAGTCCTCCCTCTCTCCACAGAGTGCTGCAGTGGGGGAAGAGGACCCCTCATGGCAGCACCCCAGGTAACAGCCAGGTGTGGCCACCCCAAGTCCCACCAAACACCTGAGGGATGATGGTCCTGCTCACTACCCCCGGCCCCACAGGGGTGGAGAGGACCAGGGGCTGCACCCCAGGGGTCTCCAGAGCAGGACAAACAACTCTGGCAATGTCAGTGGAGTTGGTGCAGGCCGTCCTCCCTCAGCCTTAGGCGTCCACACCTGGGCCAGACTCCTGGAAGAGTGACTGTTTCCGCAGGCTGAGCCGGGCACATTTGGGGCAGGTAGTGGAGTTGTCATAATAGCAGTCCCTGGGGGTGGGAGCAATTTGGAGCATTCTACCACAGAGTCTTCACAAGCTTCCTAAGTCAGCCCACATTACCCTCCATAGGTGGGGAAACTGAGATTCAGAGATGTCACCAGAGGGCAGAAGCAGGGTCTGTGCCTAGAAGCGACTGACCATGAGATGCGTCAATGGTGAGCACCTACCTGGGATACAAACATGGGCCTTCCTCAGGGTCCCCATGGTACCCAACACCCCTGACAGCACAAGTGCCAAGTCACACAGCTAAAGGGGCTAACCCAGGTGGTCACCCGTAGGTTCTGAGCTCTTAGTTACTACCACCACCTGGTTCTTTTTTTAGACATATAGTCTCACTTTGTCACCCTTAGTAGAGTACCGTTGCATCACAGCTCACAGCAACCTCCAGCTCTTGGGCTTAGGTGATTCTCTCGCCTCAGCCTCCGGAGTAACTGGGACTACAAGCACCTGCCACAATGCCCGGCTATTTTTTTGTTATTGTTGTTGCTGTTTGGCTGGGGTTCGAACCCGCCACCCTCAGTATATGGGGCCAGCGCCCTACTCATTGAGCCACAAGCGCCACCCACCACCTGTTGTTGTTTTTTGTTTGTTTGTTTTACCACCTGGTCTTATCACCCCTGGCCTCCACCCATGGCTCCCAAACTGTGCAACAAGTTCCATAGACTAGTTTAAATTTTGAAAGAAGGCCAGGGGAGCAGCGGCTCATGCCTGTAATCCTAGCACTGTGGGAGGTCAAGGTGGGTGGATTACCTGAGCTCATGAGTTTGAGACTAGATTGAGCAAGAGCAAGACACTGTCTCTACAAATAGAAAAACTAGCTGGGCGCTGTGGCAGGCGCCTATAGTCCTAGCAATATGGGAGGCTGAGACAAGAGGATCGCTTATGCCCAAGAGTTTGGGGTTGCTGTGATGCCATGGCACTCTACCAAGGGTGACATAGTGAGACTCTGTCTCAAAAAAAAAAAATAATAATAATAATGACAACTGCAACAACAAAAAAATAGCCGGGCATTGTGGCAGGTGCCTGTAGTCCCAGCTGAGGCAAGAGAATCACTTAAGCCCAAGAATTGGAGGTTGCTATGAGCTGTAACGCCACAGCACTCTACCCAGGGAGACAGCTTGAGACTCTATTTCAAAAAAATAAAATGAGGGCGGCACCTGTGGCTCAGTGAGTAGGGCGCCGGCCCCATATACTGAGCGTGGCGGGTTCAAACCCGGCCCCAGCCAAACTGCAACAAAAAAATAGCTGGGCGTTGTGGCAGGCGCCTGTAGTCCCAACTACTTGGGAGACTGAGGCAAAAGAATTGCCTAAGCCCAGGAGCTGGAGGTTGCTGGGTGATAAAGTGAGACTCTGTCTCTAAAAAAAAAAAAAAAGAAAGAAAGAAAGAAATGAAATGTAAAGTGGCTCAGCACCTGTAGCTGTTAGGGTGCTGGCCACATATACCAGAGCTGGCAGGTTCGAACCTGGCCAGGGCTTCCTAAACAACAATGACAACTGCAACAAAGAAATAGCCAGATGTTGTGGCGGGCGCCTGTAGTCCCAGATACTTGGGAGGCTGAGGCAAGAGAATCACTAAAGCCCAAGAGTTTGAAGTTGCTATGAGCTGTGACACCATAGCACTCTACCTAGGGCGACATAGTGAGACTCTGTCTTTAAAATATATATATATATATATATTTGTATATGTATATATATATATAAAGTAAATTATCAAAGATACTAGCTCAAGGGCATTCAGTTTCGATGTTAGTTTTTGCAACAGCTCCCTCTGTGACGTCATAGCCTCGCAGAGCTAGTATTTCAGCAGTTGCTTTGCCACGTATGTCCCAGTCCTGGCAAAGGCCAGGCAAAAATCAGTGGACAGAAATGGTGGTAGTGGTTTCCCATCTGACTCAAGGTTTGAGAAGGTGCAGGCCAAGGAGGTGAATACATAAGTAAGTAATTGTGCTTATTGAAAAATGAAATTAAAGGGCAGCACCTGTGGCTCAGTGAGTAGGACACCAGCCCCATATACAGAGGGTGGTAGGTTCGAACCCAGCCCCGGCCAAACTGCAACAAAAATATAGCAGGGCGTTGTGGCAGGAGCCTGTAGTCCCAGCTACTTGGGAGGCTGAGGCAAGAGAATCGCCTAAGCCCAAGAGCTGGAGGTTGCTGTGAGCTGTGACACCACAGCACTCTACCAAGGGCAACAAAATGAGACTCTGTCTCAAAAAAACAAAAAAAAGAAAAGAAAAATGAATAAAGCCAGGCATTGTGGCAGGTATCTAGAGGCCTGGCTACTCAGGAGGGTGAGGCAAGAGGATTGGTCCAACCCAGGAGTTTAAGTTTGCTGTGAACTATGACATTGCAGCACTCTACCTAGGGTGGAAGAGTAAGACTGTGTCTCAAAAAACAAGAAATTAAAATATTTTTCTTCTGCTGGGTGTGGTGGCTCGTGCTGGGTGTGTAATCCAGCACTCTGGGATGCAGAAGTTTGAGGTTGCTGTGAGCTCTGACACCACGGTACTCTACCCAGGATGACAGAGTAAGACTATCTCAAAAGAAAAAAAAAAAAAAAGAGCAGCAAAGATGCAAATGTCTATCTCCCCACCCTCTTTCTCTCTCTCTAACACTCCCTCAGGACCCGCCATACTCACCTGTGGAAGACAGCTGAACAGTCAGTGCACACAGATGTGTGGCTGTCAAATGGAAAGAGCACGTCGCCCTCCCTGCAGAGCTCACACACGAAGCCTTTGGCCTGGCATCGCTGAAGGGGACAGTGTGGGGGTTGGGGTGGGCAGATTAGTGCTAACTCCAGAGGGCACTGTGCTGGGGCAGAGGAAGAGTGCCTGTGCCCCTCTGGAGCAGACCCCAGCCCAGAGCAGTGAAGAGGCCCACCTCACAGTCCAGCTTGATATGCTTGGCAAATAGCGTGTGGATCTCAGTGAGGGAGCAGCCCAGCCGGCCCAAGCGCACATCCAGGAGGTCTTGGACTGAGTACATCTCATCGTTCTCCACAAAGTGCTGCCGGTCCTGAAGCTGCCAAGTGCCCACAACCATGACCCAGGCACCAGGGAAGGACCCAGAACCACCCAGTACCAAGAAAGTGCTAAGCTTCAGATGGTGTCTGTGTCTGGCCCCCAGGAACAGAATGCAGGAGCCCAAGGGAGCCATTGGGAAAAGATGGGACATGGGGCCCTCCCCATGCACACTGTGCCCCTTACACCCCACACCTCTCCCTGGTTTGTCTGGTCTATGGTGTTACCATGCTGACATGCTACTTGTGTCCCTGCTCTGCCTGAGAAGGCTCAGTTGGGTTCACCACTGCACCTATGTGCAGAAAGACTGCAGCAACAGCTCTTCTGATCTCAGAGCTTCCCAAATTAAAATAATGAGAACACTTCCGTGGGTAGAATATGTTTGCTTTGTTCCTTGGGAGAGAGTTTTGGGAGACCCTTTGCTAAAGGCCCTAGATACACAAGCTGTCAGGCTATCTGAACACCCGGTGACCTGTCACTGGCTCTCTGCTTCTCCCACCTGGGGCCAGTCCTTCTGGCAGTCTAACCTGCAGCAGCAGACGTGCCTCCATGGCCTCCTTGCAAGTGATGAAGTATGGCTTCATGAGCAGGATGTCCTGGCGCAGTTTCTGAGGACAAGGGGTATGGGTGGGCCTCCTCACCACAATACAGGGCCAGCATGGTGCCCATGTCTGCATGGCTGAGGGGTGCCCCTGCTCACAGGGTGTCACCTTACCCTCTGAGGACAGTGCCCTCAAGTTCAAATCATAGCTTCTGGGCTAAACTAGACCTTGAGGTTCATTTGTCACTACCTACAGAACCCTCTACTCACCTTACCTCAGCCCCACAGGCATGAAATTCTACCTGTCCAGGGATCACAGCCTCAGGAACAGCATGGGGCCACATCTGACATAGAGACAAACTTCCAGAAAAATCCCAGTTGCCTTGTGAGCCCTTGGCCTCAGCATCTCAACTTGTTGCCTCGGTCTCCTCCCCTTTCACCACTTCTGTGAGATGGTGCCACCTCCCCCCTGAAGGGCAGCACCCTCTGTCCTGAGTCCCAACCCCTCCTCCCCTCATGTCTGGTGAAGAGAAGGGGCCTCAGATAGCTACTGAGATCTAGAATATCTGAACTGAGATGGTATGATGGTCTGAACTGAGATCACTGTAAGTGTAGAATAAACATTGGAATTGAAAGATGTGGCCAAAGGAAATGTAAAATATCTCAGTAGGCTGGGCACTGTAGTTCACACCTCTAATCCCAGCATTCTGGGAGGCTAAGGCAGGTGGATCACTTGAGCTCAGGAGTTTCAGACCAGCCTGAGCAAGAGCCAGACCCTGTCTCTACTAAAAATAGAAAAACTAGCCAAGCATGGTGGCAGGTGCCTGCAGTCCTAGCTACTTGGGAGGCTGAAGCAGAAGGATCACTTGAGACAAAGAGTTTGAGGTTGCTGTGAGTATTAAAGCTTCTATGATGATTCCACGGCACTCTACCCAGGACATCAGAATGAGATCTGTCTCAAAAATTAAACTAAATTAAAAAAAAAATTTTTTTTGTTTCAAGACAGAGTTTCACTTTGTCAACCTTGGTAGAGTACCATGGTGTCTTAGCTCACAGCAGCCTCAAACTCTTGGGCTCAAGAGATCTTCCTGCCTCAGCTTCCCCAGTAGCGAGGACTACAGGTCCCCACCATAATGCCTACCTAGTTTTTCTATTTTTACTAGAGATGGGATCACACTCCTGTTCAGTCTGGTCTCAAACTCGTGAGCTCAAGGGATCTTCCTTCCACCTAAGCCTCCCAAAGTGCTAGGATTACAGGTATGAACCACTGAACCTGCCTGCTTTTTACTGTCTTAATGTCACTAGTAGAAAATTTAAAACCATCTCTCTACTTAGCATCAGATTGCTGTCAGACATGGCTTCAACATCTTCAATCTAGAAGACAGCTGAGGAGTCCTGCTGAGCCGAACCAAGTGCCTCCCTCCTCTGCTCCGAGCCTCCCACAGCCCCACAGCACCCAGCCACAGACCTCTGGCCCCAGCCTCACCCGGATCTCTACTAGCTCCTCCACATAGTTGAACAGCAGAGGGTTGATCTCCCGCAGCCTGAGCACTGGTCGAGACACCATCAGTGCCAGGTAGCGCATGCTGCAGCGTGACACCTGTAGGACACGGCAATGGCACCTCCAGCACTGCAGCTGGCAGCTCATGTCCTCCCCATAGGCCTGTGGAGCTGGTCACCCCCCAAGGCATGTCCACCCATGCTGCCATCTGCTCTCCCTCCCCAGGGCCAACCACCTGCTTTTCAACCCCCCACCTTGCGAGGCTCAAAGTCCCAGTTATGCACAACTCGTGCAGGGATGACAGCCAGGTCGTTCCAGTGGCAGTGGCTGCAGTAGTACTGGCCGGTGTAGTCACATTGCCTCGCCTCACTGGGCACACCACCTGCAGGGGTGTGGCCATTACAAAGTCAGAGTAGCCATTGGGTCCCACCCCCCACAGCTTTCACACACAGCCTTAGTCCATCCTCACTTGGATCAAAGCCCTCAGGGAAAGAGCCCACTGAGACAAGAGTCCCACCCTTGGCTTGGCGCCTGTAGCTCAAGCGGCTAGAGCGCCAGCCACATACACCAGAGCTGGCGGGTTCAAATCCAGCCCGGGCCTGCCAAACAACAATGACAACTACAACCAAAAAATAGCCAGGCGCTGTGGCAGGTGCCTGTAGTCCCAGCTACTGGGGAGGCTGAGGCAAAAGAATCGCTTAAGCCCAAGAGTTGGAAGTTGCTGTGAGCTGTGACGCCAGAGCACTCTACCCAGGGCAACAGTTTGAGACTCTGTTTCAAAAAAAAAAAAAGAGTCCCACCCTCCAGGCCTGATTCATCCTCTTCTCAGCCATGAGACCTCAGATGGTCCAGCATTTCCCTGCTCTGTTTTGTCATCAGTAAAATGCAACAATAACAGACCCTACCATGAGCCCGAGGAAGGGACCTGGTGAGTTAACATTAGTAACTCTCTAGATAGAAGGCCTACAAATGGCCTATGCAGGATGACTGTGATTTTTTTCCTGGTCCTAGTCCTTACCTGTGTGGGCTTTCTGTGGCAAAGGGCTACACTTGAGGCTGAGGCAAGGTCAAACCCTGCAGATGCCCTTCAGTGACCTACATGGTCTGCTAGAATGGGAAGAGCAGGACTGCCTCCAGGTCCTCTGGTAGCTCTCTGACTTCTGCAGCCCCTGGCTCACCTGCCCAGAATAGCTCCCTTTCCCATTCCCTCCTAGCACTACTCACGCAGAGAGATGGGTGCCCGGCAATCTGCACAGCGGTAATCCTGGCTGTCCAGTCCTGTCTCTGGACAGATGTTCAGCTCATACTCGGCTTGGTGGCTGACTCTGGAGCTCACACAGGGCTTGGAGATGAGGCTCAAGCACTTGCTGTGGCAGCGGTAACCGCACCCTAGCGGCAAGGACAAAATACAAGCCCTGAGAAGTGGGTGGCAGGCATGCTGCAGCCAGGAGACCTGTCACTGGACTGTCCCTCCCCCACGAGCTTCATTCTGAGGCTCAGATCAGTCCAAGACCTCGTGACACTGCTGTAGGTCTGAAAACCTCAAAGACCATCCTGTCCCAGAGCCTGAGCTGCCATCCCCACCCATCAAATCCAAGTTGTCCAAATGGAACACATGGAATCCCCACCCATCTTCCCAAACTCCCAACCTCCCCACAGCTTCCCATCTCAGAGACTAAAAGTTGTAAGTCATCCTGTTCTGTTCTGATCTTTTACATTCTGTTTACAAACCTTCAGTTGATGCTAAACTCAGCTATTTCTTACCCCACTGTCCCATGACAATAAGAGTGCCACCATCTCCCATTCTCATTCATCTATCCCTCAGTCCAGCTCAATCAGCAGCCAGGATGATATTGGTAAAACCGAAGTAGGGGGGGGTTGGCACCCATAGCTCAGTGAGTAGGGCGCCAGTCACATACGCTGAAGGTGGCAGGTTCAAGCCCAGCCCGGGCCTGCTAAACAATGACACCTGCAACCAAAAAATAGCCGGGCGTTGTGGCAGGCACCTGTAATCCCAGTTACTTGGGAAACTGAGTCCGGAGAATCACTTAAGCCCAAGAATTGGAGGTTGCTGTGAGCTGTGCTACCACGGCACTCTACTGAGGGTGACATAATAAGACTCTGTCTCAAAAAAAAAAAAAACAACCCTAAGCATGAGGGCTGGATACAGTGGCTCAGGCCTGTGATCCAACCACTCTGGGAGGCTGAGACAGGAGTTTGAGACCAGCCTGAGCAAGAGTGAGACCCCATCTCTACTAAAAATAGAAAGATTAGCCAAGCCTGGTGGCACATGCCAGTAGTCCCAGCTACTCAAGAGGCTGAGGCAAGAGTGTCATTTGAGACCAAGAAAAAAAAACCTAAATACGGGCCAAGCTGGCTCAGTGCCCATAGCTCAGTGGTTAGGGTGCCAACCACATACACTGGCGCTGGTGAGTTCGAACCCGGCCTGGGCCTACTAAACAGCAATGACAACTACAACAAAAAAATAGCTGGGGGTGGCGCCTGTGGCTCACAGGAGTGGGGCGCTGACCCCATGTGCCAGAGGTGGTGGGTTCAAACCCAGCCCTGGCCAAAAACTGCAAAAAAAAAAAAAAAAAAATAGCTGGGTGTTGTTGCAGGCACCTGTAGTCCCAGCTACTTGGGAGGCTGAGGCAAACACAATTGCTTAAGCCCGAGTTTGATGTTGCTGTGAGCTGTGGCTCCATGGCATTCTACCAAAGATGACAAAGTGAGACTCTAAATAAATAAATAAATAAATAAATAAGAGCCAGGCACTGTGGTTCATGCCTGTAATCCCAGCATTTGGGGAAGCCAAGGTGGGAGGATTGCTTGACCTCTGCCCAGAACTTAGAGACTAGCTTGGGGAACATAGCAAGACCCCATTCCTAAAAAAAGTTCATTGTAATTAGATGGGCATGGTGGTGCTTATAGTCCCACCTACTCAGGAGACTGAGCTAGGAGAATCACTTAAGCCCAGGAGTTTGAGGCTGCACTGAGATATAATGATGCCACTGAGATATAATGAGACCAGGGGACAGACAAGACCAGGCCTCAAAAATATAAAGAGCAGGCTTGGCGCCCATAGCTCAGTGAGTAGGGCGCCAGCCACATACACTGAGGCTGGCGGGTTCGAGGCTGGCACGTTCAAGCCTGGCCCCAGCCTGCTAAACAACAATGACAACTACAATCAAAAAATAGCTGGGCATTGTGGCAAGTACCTGTAGTCCCAGCTACTCAGGAGGCTGAGGCAAGAGAATTGCTTGAACCCAAGAGTTTGAGGTTCCTATGAGCTACAAAGCCACGTCACTCAACCAAAGATGACAAGTGAGACTCTGTCTCAAAATAAAATAAATAAATAAATAAACTAAGTATGTTCGAAGTATGTCCAGCAACCACTTGTAACCTTCACTGCAGTTACAGAAAAGCTCCCAGGCACCTCTGAGCCCACCTCTACTCCAACTCCCTCAGACCGAGTTCCAGTCACATAACTCTCTGCTCCTCCAGGAGGACATAGACACCACTTAGCCACAGGCCTTGCATAACTGCTCTCTCAAACCAGAAAATTCCTCTCTAACTCCTGACTTGGATCCTGACCTTCAAGTTTTTGCTTAAATGTCACATGATGCCTTTTCCTTCCACCCTTAGGTCACACCCACTCCACCCCAGGACATGCTGTTCCTGTCCCCCACTTTTCTTTCTTTCTTTCTTTTTTGAGACAGCCTCAAGCTTTTGCCCTGGGTAGAGTGCCATGGCATCACAGCTCACAGCAACCTCCAACTCCTGGGCTCAAGCAATTGATTCTCCTGCCTCCACCTCCCAAGTAGCTGGGACTACAGGTGCCTGCCACAACGCACAGCTATTTTTTTGGTTGCGGCCATCATTGTTGTTTTGACGGGCCTGGGATGGATTCAAATCCGCCAGCTCAGGTATATGTGGCTGGCGCCATAGCTGCTTGAGCCACAGGCGCTGAGCCGAGTCCCCCACTTTTCTTCATGGTACCATGACTTTCCAACACACCATGTCCATCATGCTTTGATTTTTCTGAACAGCACTGTCAAATGGAATCTTCTGCCATGAGGAAAATGTTTTCTCTGCACTGCCCAACATGGTCATCACCAGTGTCACGGGCTACTGAGTGTGAGCAACACAGACAGTAAAACTGAGGAAATTAATAATTAATTTAAATTTAAATTTACATAGCCATGTGTGACCACTATCTTGGCCCACTCAAGTGTGTGGTGAGAGCTCAGGGCAGGAAGGGAAGCTGGTTTCTCTCCTTGCTGTTATCTCCAGCACACAGCAGGGTTTGGTAGCTGAGTTTCCCACAGGGCATTTGCGGAATGCAATCCAGACAGGGGAGCAGAGCTCTGGGTTTTTCCCTACCCTGAGGACCCAGCCCACTCATCCAGCAGCAGTGGGTCCGCTCTCAGCCCACCTGTGCAGGTGTACCAGGTCTGGATGAGCCCCCAGATGAGGGTGTTGCACTTATCACAGGTCTGCTTGACACTCTTGCTCTTCTCCTTATAGAAGCGATGATCCAGGAGGATGCGGAGATGGGGCTCATCCTCATTGGGGTCCTACAGAGGAGAGTCGGGGAGAGTCTGCATGTTGCACTGCAGCTCCTGCCCCCTCACACACAAGTCCCTCAACTTATTTCTTCCAGGCACCATTTGTAGCAGAGACCATGAGTTTCAGCACAATGCAAAGACCCCCTTTTCCCTTCTGCAATAAAACAATGGTCAGTCAGGCACGGACCACCAGCGTTACTCACTGCCCGCCCCTCCCTCCTGCCTGCTGGAAACCCGGAAGATACAGTGTGGGGCCACCTTAGTCCCCCAAGGACTGCCAGAGCAACAAGAAAGGATGGCTTAGGGCCCCAACATCATTAGCTGCCACACAGGCCCTGGACCACCTATGGGATTTTTCATAAGAAAAATTACACATCTATTTTCTTTTTTTTTTCTATTTTTTCTTTTTAGAGACAGAGTCTCACTTTGTTGCCCTCGGTAGAGTGCCATGGCATCACAGCTCACAGCAACCTCCAGCTCTTGGGCTGAGGCGATTCTCTTGCCTCAGCCTCCCAAGTAGCTGGGACTACAGGCACTCGCCACAACACCCGGCTATTTTTTTGTTGCAGTTTGGCCGAGGCCAGGTTCAAACCCACCACCCTCAGTATATGGGGCTGGCACCCTACTCACTGAGCAACAGGTGCCACCCACACATCTATTTTTTTTTTTTTTTTTTTTTGCAGTTTCTGGCCAGGGCCGGGCTTGAACCCACCACCTCCAGCATATGGGGCCAGCAGCCTACTCCTTTGAGCCACAGGCACCACCTACATCTATTTTTTTTAAACCACTATATTTTGGGATATCTTTGTTACCACAAAGATCCCTGTTTTCTAATGAATAGTCCACTTTCTAAATTCCCAAGGACTCATGAATCAGTACAGGGGACACAGGGGATACAGGGGACACCAGAGAGAAGAACACATAGACTTAAGGAATACATCATGGACATCTGTGGTGTGGGGATTCATGACAATCTTTTTCTTTTTTTTTTTTTTTTTTGTGAGACAGTCTCACTATGTCGCCCTTGGTAGAGTGCCGTGGCATCACAGCTCACAGCAACCTCAAACTCTTGGGGTTACGTGATTCTCTTGCCTCAGCCTCCCAAATAGCTAGGACTACAGGTACCTGCCACAACGCCTGACTATTTTTCGTTGCAGTTGTCATTGTTGTTTTAGCAGACCTGGGCTGGGATGGAACCTGCCAGCCTTGGTGTATGTGGCTGGTGCTATAACCACTGTGCTACGGGTGCTGAGCCTGTTTGTTTGTTTTTGGTTTTTTTGAGACAGAGTTTCATTATGTTACCCTGGATAGAGTGCCATTGCATCACAACTCACAGCAACCTCCAACTCTTGGGCTTAAGCGATTCTCTTGCCTCAGCCTCCCAAGTAGCTGGAACTACAGGTGCCCACCACAATGCCTGCCTATTTTTTTTTTTTTAAGTGTAGTTATTGTTTAGCAGGCCTGGGCCAGGCTTGAACCCGTCAGCCCCAATGTATGTAGCTGGCGCTGTAACCACTGAGCTACGGGCATAGAGCCAGACTTTCTTTTTCTTCTTTTTTCTTTCTATTTTTTTTTAGAGAGAGACAGGGTCTCACCATGTCATCCAGGCTAGAGGGTAGTGCTACAATCACACCTCATTGCCACTTGGAACTCCTGGCCTGGAGGGATCCTCCTGCCTTGGCTTTAGGCACATGCCCCAACCCTGCCACTGCCCTCTGTTGTCACCTGGACACCACTCCTAGGTGTGTTCTCACAATACTTCAGATTCAGGGTGGGCCTTACCCCACTCACCTGCTTCAGAAGACGGGCACATGACCCAGGATTAGCCAGTCACTATCATTGGGTCAGAAGGGGGCAGGACTGGTTAGTGAGAGTCAGGCCTGAGACTCATGACCTAGGAAGAGAAGGCTCCACACAGCTGGGGCCTCTCTGCCACCACACAGGGAGCCCAGAGAATGGGTCAGACACACAAAGCAGAGTCGAAAGATGGCAGGATCCCTGACACTGTAGTGTTTTGCATTTACCAGCAAAAACTTTTTTCTTTTTTGTTTAAGCTCCTTAATGTTGAGTTTCTGTCCATTGCAACCAAGAGGGTCTTGACTACTGGAGACACAGCCTGCAGCGCATGGGATACAGGCCCACCTTTCACCCTGTCTGAGTACCTTCCTGCCTCAGTCTCTCAGTGCCTTGAGAGAGACCCACATCTGGTAAGGAGCCAGAGGTGGCCCCAGGTCCTCCTGCCTCCCTCCCATGATCTAGCCTCAGTGCGAGGCTCCCTCTGTGGGGGGTGGGCCAGCACCCACCTTAAGCTCCTGCAGCTTCAGTCGGAGATGGATGAGCCTCACCACAGCATCTTTCTGCTTTTCCGACTGCTCAGGCAGCTCCAGAATGACCCGCTTGCACTCCTCGATTGCCTGCTGCAGCTGTGGGATGTCAGAGGCCAGGAACAGACCCTGCCCAGGGGGTGTTGGGGCAGTCAGTGTCCATACCCAGGCTCCTCTTGTTAAGGCCCATCCTCAGAGGCAGACCTCACTCCAACACCCAGGTAAGGAAACAGAAGCCCAGAGGGGCTGAGGACTTGCTAGGGCCTAGGAGAGTTGGCGCCAAGGTGAGGACTCACCTCAAACTGCCTGTCCCTAGCAGGACCTGTCTACCCACAGGCCTCTGAAGACCTAATGTTTGAAAGAAGCTTTTCCAAAGATAACTTACTTCTTTGAGAAATCCAAGTGCTGGCTCGGCACCTATACCATAGTGGTTATGGCGCCAGCCACATACACCGAGGGTGGCGGGTTCGAACCCAGCCCGGGCCAGCTAAACAACAATGACAACTGTAACAAAAAATAGCAGCATGTTGTGGGCAGGTGCCTGCTACTTGGGAGGCCGAGCACGAAAATCTCTTAAGCCCAAAAGTTTGAGGTTACTATGAGCTGTGACGCCATAGCACTCTACTGAGGGTGACATAGTGAGACTCTGTCTCAAAAAAACAAAAAGAAAGAAAGAAATCTGGGGTGGCGCCTGTGGCTCAAAGGAGTAGGAGGCCAACCCCATATGCCAGAGGTGGCGGGTTCAAACCTAGCCCCGGCCAAAAACTGCAAAAAAAAAAAAAAAAAACTAAGAAAGAAAGAAATCCAAATGCTTTTTTGGCTATACCATTTCACTTACTTCTGAAGAACTTCCTTTTGGAAGAAAGCTGGGTAAATGACCCTATTATCATTAAGGGGAGCCAGAGACCTCCAGCTTAACTCCCAAGCCCATGTACTCAGGGATGCTTATAGCCATACCAAGGCTCAGGGCCCAGCAAGCCCTAGACTCAGAACTCTCTGCTGCCACTGAGAAGACAGGCTCAGTCTCAGAGCTGAGGGCTCAGGCTGCTACACTCTGAGAGATCGAGGCATGGGGATAACTCTTCCCTTGGAGCTCAATCTGTGGCCCAAAGGAAGTGCCCAAAACATGTTATAATAAAGATACAAAACATATATATGAAATAATGTATTTGTATGGGCAAAGTTTAAAGTCCACATACAAAATGAAAAGTGAGTTAGAATTGGTAGGGGGGCTTCTGGCTAAATCTTTTAAAATCTAAGTTACCCTTTTTTGTTGTTGTTGAGATAGAGTTCTACCCTATGCCCTGAGCAGAATGCAATGGCACTGTAGCTCACTGCAACCTCAAACTTGGGCTGTGGGCATCCTGCTGCCGAAGCCGCTGAAGCCGCTGAGATTACAGGCACTAGCCGCAGCACCCGGCTGGGTTTTTCGATTTTTTTTTTTTTAGAGACAGAGTCTCACTTTATCACCCTCGGTAGAGTGCCATGGTATCACACAGCTCACAGCAACCTTCAACTCCTGGGCTTTGGTGATGCTCTTGCCTCAGCCTCCCAAGTAGCTGGGACTACAGGCGCCTGCCACAATGCCTGGCTAGTTTTTTGTTGCAGTTTGGCTGGGACCAGGTTTGAACCTGCCACCCACTGACCCATAGGCGCCACCCGGTTTTTCAATTTTTTTCATGAATTGGGGTCTCACTCTTGCTCAGACAAGCCTCAAACTCCTGAAGTCAAGCAATCCTCCTGCCTCAGTCTCCCACATTTCTGGATTACAGGCATGAGCCATGGCTCCTGGCCTAAGTTGCATTTTAATGTTACTATAATGCTTTTCTCAAAAGTTGGAAATGGATGGGTGGCGCCAGTGGCTCAGTGCGTAGGGCATGGACCCCATATATGGAGGGTGGTGGGTTCGAACCCGGCCCCGGCCAAACTACAACAAAAAATAGCCGGACACTGTGGCGGATGCCTGTAGTCCCAGCTACCCAGGAGGCTGAGGCAAGAGAATTGCCAAAGCCCAGGAGTTGGAGGTTGCTGAAAGCTGTGACACCACCACACTCTACCGAGGGCAATAAAGTGAGACTGTCTCAAAAAAAAAAAAAAAAAAAAAAAGTTGGAAATGGTTTGCATAAAACTAAGAGGTTTCCAAACTATTTTTTTTAGAGACAGAGTCTCACTCTCATTCTGGCTTGGAGTACACTGGCATGATTATAGCTCACTGAAGCCTTGAATTCCTGGGCTCAAAATTCCTCCCGCCTCTGCTTCCTGAGTAGCTGGACTACAGGTCTGTGCTACCAGATTTGGCTAATTTATTTATTTATGTATTTGTTTATGTAGAGATGGGGGTCTCACTATGTTCCTCAGGCTGGTCTTAAACTCCTGGCCTCAAGAAATCCTACTGCCTCAGCCTCTCAAGCCAGAGGGATCATAAGCCTGGCCTAATGCATCTGACCAAAACTTTTTTTTTTTTAACTTTTTAAAAAAGTACTATGGTTCTCCCATCTCCATTTTTTTCTTCTAAACAAGACTTCCATAGAATAAAATGCAAACAAACAAGAGTGGCCCTTGGGTGAGGACAGTAGGGGGCTCCCTTATTTCCCTGCTTGGCCCCCTGCCTCCAGCATGTCTACAGGGCCCTGAGAACCCCAGACGGGATTAGCTCTCATGAGCACCTGGCACTCAAGGGACAGGAGTCCCACCTGTCTCTGCTTGGCCTTCTCATGGGCCACAGAAGTCTTGGCTGTGGCAGGTGGCTGATGATGGTGATCCCCAAGGGAGGGCTAAACCCTCAGCTTCCAGGACAACATGGCTTTGTCACTGAGGGCGGGTGACAAGGAAACCACTGGCCCCTTATACCTTGGGGGATTCACCCAGTCCCTTTCCCCTCCCAGATCCCAAACCTTACCACAGGGCGGGAGAAGTGGTCCTCAGACAGGCCGAGATCCATCACACGCTCCATGCAGCAGAACTCAGGCTCCCCAGCAGGCAGCTCAGGCAGAGCATCTGTGGGAAAGGCTGAGGGGAGAACAAGGTCAGCCTGCTGCCTCTCATCCCCCAGCAAGGGGCTTGGAAGCCTGGGGTGGAAAGGGGATTCAGAGAGCCCACAGGAAGAAGGCACTGGGAGAGCTGGACACTGCTTAGTCTGAGGTCTGCCTCATTGGCATCTGCGACCCATATCCTCATGAAGACAGGAAAGACTCATTCAAAAAGATGAGTCAGAATGTCACTCAGTTGTGTCAGAATGTCACTCAGTTGTGCTAAGAGGCCAAAAAGACAGCATCATAGAAATATCATCATCCGTAGGTCTGAAGAAAAACCACTGGAGGGCTCACAACAAAATTCATGAACTTATGTGGACTCCAGGCCAGCTCAGCAACTGCCCTGGCCCAAGTGCTCCCTACCCACCTAGTCCACAGTGTCTTCAGCTTACACCATCCTGACCCCCAGAGGAGCTGGGCTTTCACAAAGGATACTCTACCCGCTAAACCCTCCCCCGACCCCAGATCATGGCTCTGAGTTCACTGAGCCAGTGTGCATGGGAGCACCTGCTGTGTGTTGGGCCTTGGAATACAACCGTGACAGGTCAGTCACAAGTGTCTGCCCTCAGGAGTGCTCATTCTCCTAGGGAGACAGCAGCAAACCACAGAGCAAATGGAAAGTGATTCATGCTTCTAGAAAGAAGGGAGAAGCCAGTAGGTGCCAGCTCTGTGGGAAATCCAGCACCCCACTTAAAAGGCAGCAAAAAGGGGGGCTAGCACGAGGGATCAGATCCCTGCACAGCACCCCCAACCAGCACCCACCTTTAGGAGCAAGGTCCAGGGCCTCCTCACCAGGCTCCTGCTCATGCTGCCTCGGCTCAGTCTGTTTGTTGAAGGGGTTGAGGTGGGCCTGCCGGAACCGGGCCAACTTCTCATCATATTCCATAGCATCCCACCTGGGGGCCGGGATCAACGCCTAGGTTCCAGGCTCACAACAGACTATCCCATTTCCCCACCCCGCTGGGGTTTCAAGGACAAGGCCAACCTCTTTCACATTTCTGAAGGGTGTAGGTGGGACATTCCCACACCCCTGCCTCAGTCCTCAGCCCCTTCTTTCTTTCTTTTTTTGTAGAGACAGAGTCTCACTTTACTGCCCTCAGTAGAGTGCCATGATATCACATGGCTCACAGCAACCTCCAGCTTTTGGGCTTATGCAATTCTCTTGCCTCAGCCTCCCGAGCAGCTGGGACTACAGGTGTCCACCACAACGCCCGGCTATTTTTAGGTTGCAGTTTGGCAGAGGCGGGATTTGAACCCGCTACCCTCGGTACATGGGGCCGGCTCCCTACTCACTGAGCCACAGGCGCCACCCCTCAGCCCCTTCTAAAATACTTCAACTACCCGCACAAAGCCCCTACTAGTGGCATCCTTTCCAAAGAGCCCACCATGTGGTGGCACAAGCAGAGCTGAGCAGGCACAGGACCTGCCTGACGGTGCCCGGTCAGATAGTCTGGAGCACAAGCTCCCTACCTTCCTGCACAGGACCCTCAGGCTCTACAGGGCCTCCTTGCTGGTGTCAGCAGCCAGATGCCTCACTCAGCCCCAGCCCCATCAATGTCACTGCTATCGTTTCTTTCATGAGACACACCTCCCAGAAATGGGTTCCAGCTTCCCGGACCTTGACTCAGTTGTTCCTTCTCCATCAGAAGGCTATGTTGGACACTCAAGCCAATGCCAAGCCCATTTCTGCTCTACCACCTATAAGGTGACCTTACCCAGGCCCAGGAGTAGGAGTTATTGGGAGGATTAACTCACCACATGGAGAAGCCTCTATGGGTACCTATAAGCTATGCTGGCTCCTGTGGGCCTGGATTCCAATCCCACTGATGAGAGATATACCCTGAGTCAGTCCTATGGCCCTGTGCCTTAGGATCCCAGGTAGTGTCTAGTCCACTACCTGGCAGAAGGTAAGGATCAAGGACTGCTCCTTCCCCTCCCTGAGGATTAGCAAACTGTGGAACTCTCAGGTAAAAGGCTGACAGGCAGGCAATGGCTTTGGTTGGGGTGGGATAGCAGGCAGTTTTTATCTGTTCCCCCACTTAACTAGCTGGGCCACATTCCTTATCTGTAAATGGGTCATTGTGAGGATAAAATGAGTCATAGATGTTGAACACAAAAATAAGCTCTCTATAAGGTTGTTAATGTTACAAGAAAGAGAGTTTTTTTTTAAGCTGTGTCTGTTGTGCTCCCACCTAAGGGGCACAATGCAAGAGCATATGGCACACCTCTGGGGTGAGGGACAAAACTGCAATAGGGACCTCACCTAACAAATATTGTAACCTCATTGTTTGTACCCTCACACATTAATCCGAAATTAAAAAAAAAAAAGCTGGCGGTACCTGTGGCTCAAAGGAGTAGGGCACTGGCCCCATATGCCAGAGGTGGTGGGTTCAAGCCCAGCCCTGGCCAAAAACTGAAAAAAAAAAAAAAAAAGATTTGCCTTTCAGGCGGCACCTGTAGCTCAGTGAGTAAGGCACCGGCCCCATATACAGAGGGTGGTGGGTTCAAACTCAGCCCCAGCCAAACTGCAACAAAAAAATAGCCGGGCGTTGTGACGGGCACTGGTAGTCCCAGGTACTTGGGAGGCTGAGGCAAGAGAATCACTTAAGCCCAAGAGTTTGAGGTTGCTGTGAGCTGTGATGCCATGGCACTCTACCAAGGGTGACAAAGTGAGACTCTGTCTCTAAAAAAAAAAAGCTGTGTCACAAGTGCATGGATGTTGGTTATGCTTTCAGACCTGCTACAGTCTAAAAGAATTTGTAATCATAAAAGGCAATCCCCTACAAGAAAGAGAATGGAGCCCACTGTCACACAGTACAGTCATAGGGTTGGAACCTGAACTCTCCCTGGCAGCTGAATAAGAAGCCTCACCCCACTCCTTGGTTGGCCACCTGCTCCTGGGTCAGGAGCTTCACACCACCTGTAGGACCTGTCCTATCTGTTCTGCCTTTGTGGTCAGGGGCATGGGTTGGGCTACTAGAGTTCATGCTTGGCAGGACCCAATGATAAGGAGACATGGAGAGGGTGCAGGTGCTAGGCTAGTCTAGCCTCTTTAACTGGCTACCTGATGACTCTGGGAAAGTCACACAGCGTGGCAGAGTCAGAGGCAGCCACCTGATACCCAGCGCCTCTTCAGAGTGTACTAGGGAATACCCAGAATGCAGACAAGATCAGGCTATTCCAACGTTCACTCACTCCTTCCTGAGGGGGGAGCCGTAGCTGTTTGGTTTCTCACCTGATTTCCCAACGTCCCCTATAGCTAGATGTGGTAATGTGACTGTGTTCTGACCAAAAGGATATGAAAAGAAAGATCCCTGGGTGGCGCCTGTGGCTAAAGGAGTAGGGCGCTGGCCCCATATGCCGTGTGGATGGTCGGTTCAAGCCCAGCCCCAGCCAAAGAAAAAACGCAAAAAAAAGAAAAGAAAAGAAAGATCCCATGAGAGTTCTGGGAAGTAGTCTTGAAGTCTCGGATGACCCTCTTCAGAGAGTCCTTCCTGCCTCCTCCTCTCTGATACAGGGGTAATGAGTGGAGCTGGGGCAGTCACCTTAAGGCTGTGACAAAAAATCCATGATTGAGGATGGCAGAGTGACGAGACTGCAGTGGACCCCCTCTGAGTTCTTTTTGAGCTGCTCATTGCTATGCTTCATTCATTTTTTTCTTTCTTTTTTTTTTTTGAGACAGAGTCTCAAGCTGTCACCCTGTAGAGTACCCTGGTGTCATGGCTTACAGCAACCTCCAACTTTTGGGCTCAAGTGATCCTCTTGCCTCAGTTTTTGTATTTTTAGTAGAAATGAGGTCTTGCTTTTGCTCAGGCTGGTCTTGAATTCATGAGTTCAAACTATCCACCTGTCTCGGCTTCCCAGAGTGCTAGAATTACAGGTGTGAGAGCCCCACACCCAACTTTTTTTTTTTTTTTTGACAGTCTCACTCTGTTACCCTGGGTAGAGTGCCATGACGCCATAGCTCACAGCAACCTCACACTCTTGGACTCAGGGCTGGGCACAGTGGCTCATGCCTGTAATCCTAGCACTCAGGGAGGCTGAGGCGGGTGGACTGCCTGAACGCACAGGTTCAAGACCAGCCTGAGCCAGAGCGAGACCCTGCCTCTAAAAATAGCTGGGCATAGGTGGCGCCTGTGGCTCAGTTGGTAAGGTGCCAGCCCCATATACCAAGGGTGGTGGGTTCAAACCCGGCCCTGGCTGAACTGCAACCAAAAAATAGCTGGGCGTTGTGGCAGGCGCCTGTAGTCCCAGCTACTTGGGAGGCTGAGGCAAGAGAATCGCTTAAGCCCAGGAGTTGGAGGTTGCTGTGAGCTGTGTGATGCCATGGCACTCTACCGAGGGCCATAAAGTGAGACTCTGTCTCTACAAAAAAAAAAATAGCTGGGCGTTGTGGTGGGTGCCTGTAGTCCCAGCTACTTGGGAGGCTGAGGCAAGAGAATTGTTTAAGCCCAGGAGTTTGAGGTTGCTGTGATACCACAGCACTCTACTGAGGTCAACATAATGAGACTCTTGTCTCCCAAAAAAAAAAAAAAAATAGGCCCACTTGAATCCCTGCTCTGCCAGCTCCTACCTGTGTGACCTGGGGTAAATGTATAAACCTTTCTCTCCTTCCAATTTTGCACATCTGAAATGAGAATTACAATAGGGGCTCAGTGCCTGTAGCTCAGTGGTTAGGGCCCTGGCCACATACACGGAGGCTGATGGGTTTGAGAACCTGGCCAGGGACAGCTAAACAACAATGACCACTGCAACAAAAAAAATAGCTGGGTGTTGTGGGAGGGGCCTGTAGTCCCAGTGACTTGGGAAGCTGAGACAAGAGAATTGCTTAAGCGCAAGAATCTGAGGTTGCTGTGAGCTGAGACACCACAGCATTCTACAGAGGGGCCAGGGTACATAGTGTGACTCTTCTCAAAAAAAAAAAAAAAAAAAAAGATTAAATTAGTTCGTACAAAATGCTGAGAAAACTAGCCAGCACATAGTAAGCATCTGATAAATATCAACTATAATTTATTATCACTGTTACTTCTTTTTTTTTTTTTGTAGAGACAGAGTCTCACTTTATGGCCCTCAGTAGAGTGCCGTGGCCTCACACAGCTCACAGCAACCTCCAACTCCTGGGCTTAAGCAATTCTCTTGCCTCAGCCTCCCAAGTAGCTGGGACTGCAGGCACCCGCCACAACGCCCGGCTATTTTTTGGTTGCAGTTTGGCCGGGGCCGGGTTTGAACCCGCCACCCTCAGTATATGGGGCCGGCGCCTTACCGACTGAGCCACAGGCGCCGCCCTGTTACTTCTAATTATAAGAACCAGACAGCCTTGATTTAAATGCTGGCTCTCTCAGTGATGAGCTACATGACCCCATTTTCTTGCCTATAAACCAGGGAGGATACTTTGGGATGTGTGGAAGGATTAAGTACTGTGTCAGAGAAGCTAGGAGCCCACAGTTGCTGCTATGCAAACTTTACTTCACCATGACCAGCCCACCCAAAGAACTGTCATGGAGGTTACAGTTGCCACTCTTTGGGGGTCTCCCTGGAAACCTCCTGGTGTTTAAAAAATGGCAGGGGGATGGGCGGCGCCTGCGGCTCAAGGAGTAGGGCGCAGGTCCCATATGCCAGAGGTGGTGGGTTCAAACCCAGCCCCGGCCAAAAACCACAAAAAAAAAAAAAAAAAAAAAAAATAGCAGGTGGCTTGGCGCCTATAGCTCACCAGCTAGGGTGCCAGCCACATACACTAAAGCTGGCAGGTTCGAGCCCAGCCAGGGCCTGCTGAACAATAATGACAACTGCAACCAAAAAATAGCCAGGCATTGTGGCGGGCGCCTGTACTCCCAGCTATTCGGGTGGCTGAGGCTAGAGAATCACTTAAGCCCAAGAGTTTGAGGTTGCTGTGAGCTATGACGCCACAGCACTCTATCGAGGGCAACATAGTGAGACTCTGTCTCAAAAAAACATAAAATAAAATAAAAAATGACAGGGGAGCTCAAAGGCAGGCACCTGGCAGAAACACCTCTATTATTCCCAGTAGCTGTCCACTGGGCCGTAAAAAGCATCTTTTCTTCACTTTCTGAGTGTCAGTGCTAGCTCCAGGCCTGGCAGAGAGGCAGTGAATGGTTAAGTAGAGCAATCTGACTTTTCAGCCTTAGTTTCTCTCCTTCCAAGTTGAAGAGTCATATTTCCCTCTCTGCTGATGGCAGAGAGACAGCATCCCAGCACAGTGACCAAAGGGACATAGGCTGTAGCAGCAGCCATGAGCCCTCACCCTACAGAACTCCACCCTCAGATTTTGGACTGGCCCTCAGAGAGGAACAAGCAGGAAGTGAGAGACCCAGAGGAAGGAAACAGCCTACTCCACCCTCTGGCCTTTTCCAGAGACTACTCCTTTTGTGGGTGGGGAGTGGGGACACTCCACAACTCAGCAAGGAAACGTCAGAATAACGCCAGGGTGTTCTAGAGCACTGAGGGATACCAGGCTGGGCTCAGCTCAGAATGCGCTCACCAGCTGGCCTCCTGTCTCCTGCTTATGGTATGGCCACCAAGAAGTGGCATTATCATTACAGCTGCCACAGGAGGCCCTGATAATTTTGGTGGTGAGGTGGAGAATTTAAATCCTATCTGCTCATGCCTGGATCACCTGCCAAGACCCAGGGGTACTCAGAGACACCGTTCCCACTGCCTGCTGCAGGGACAAGCCATCTCCCACCTTCACATACAGCCACACAAATTCACTTTGTACTCTTGTGTCCCAGGTTTCTCACAGGGAGAGGTCTCTCCCACTACACCCACCCATTCCATGGATGAGGAAACTGAGGCTCAGGGCAGCCCAGCATCCCAAGAGGGAGGCACAGCTATGAGTGTCCCACACAGACAGACAGTGTTAATGGCTGGAGCAGCGGCAGTGTCACCTGGGGTGGGGGTAGGGCCACTGAGATCACTAACAAGCTCTGTGCCTGAGAAAGGACCAGTAAGTAGGTAGGAGGCCCTGAGCTGCCGGGCTCTGAATCCTGCCTCAGCCCCAGGCTAGGGCCTCCGGACAGGCTATGTGCCCTCAAGGTCTGCGTGGGGAAACAGGGATCCCCTAGAACAGCAGCCGTGAGAGGACCCAAGGACCAAGAGCCCCCCGCCGCCCCACTTCCTTTCCCGCCAGCATCCCCTCAGATAGGCCCCCGCCGCCGCTCACCTGACCGCCGCCGCCCTCGCTACATTGTAACGCGGCCCGCCGCCCTCGCTACATTGTGTCCCGCCAAGCCGTCCGCTGCTGCCGCCTCTGGCCCGGAGGCGCATGACAGGGCCTCCACGTCCCCACCGGGCAGAGGACGAGTTTTAAACCCCGTCATTCAAAGTGATATGGGTGAGGGTGCATTTCCTAAATTTCCCTCAGTCACAAAAGTCCTGGTTTAAATCCAAGCCACAACACTTTTAAAAAAAATTGGCAGCATTTAGGTTTTTTTGTCTTTTAAACCCAGTGGTTTAAAAAAAGAAAAAAAAGGAAGAGAAAAACCTCCCTACAGTAGCAGGTGCTTGTGCTGGAGTCACCTACAGGACTCTGCAGGACCCTTCACAGCTAGTGAAGGAGGGACAAGATGCCTCCTACCCCACTTCATAAAGGAGGAAACAGGCACAGTGAGGCTGTTCAATGGAGGACCAGGGTGAAAGGACTTTGAAGACAGCTGTTGTCTGCAGAGCCTGTATTCTTACTGCTTTCCAGTTATTTATGCACAAAGCAGGGCTGCTTTGCCCTCAACTCCCATATCTCCCCTCCCACTGCCAGCTCAGGGATTAGCTTTTTCACCAAATTCCCCTTATCCCACAGGGAGGAGCTGAGGACAGGGGACAGTGGGCAGAGGCATGTATGAATTGTGGTCCTGAGGTCCAAGGCTCAGTTTCCTCTCTGTGTAGAAGGCCAGAGCTTTGGCTTACTCCCAGGTGGGACCCACAAGCCATCTCATTTAACCCTATCTAAACCTGAGGGTAGGTGATGTCCTAGCAGTGACTCAGGCCACTTTACCAAGGTCAGATAGCTAATAAGGGGTAGAGTGAGATTCCAACCCAGCTTCTCAGGATAACATTCAGCACTGTGCTTCTTCTCCCCATCTGCTCAGACCTAAAGGGAGAACGCACTAACCTACTCCTCCATCTTCCCCTGCAGATGTCCTGGAGATACTGTTTCTACCTGTCCTTTCTCCCCTGGCTCCTCCCCTGCCAGTCTATAGGGCCCTCCCAACAACAACCCTCTGCCCCACCACCATTCTATGCTCCCGCCTGCGCCCCACAGTTCATCCTCAGACCAGCAATTGGAGGGATCCTGGGAAGAAGTCAGCCCCAGACTTTGTCTCCTTGCCCCCTTTCCAGTTTTTCCTCACCTGCTTCAAGGTCTTTGCCCAGCTGCGCATCTGTGGAACATTCTTCCCTCAGTTATCAACATTGATCTTCTCTGGGAGGCATGGCCCTTCCCCCACACTCTCATTGCCTCTCTAAAGCACTTGTCACTGTCTGGTGTTCTTTATCATCTGCCCCCACCCCCCAACCCCCATCAGAAGGTTAGGGCTGCAGACAGAATTTTGTTGGCTTTCTTCACTGCTTCAAGCCTCAGACAGACCAGTGCCTGAGCACAGGGGATACTCAGTAAATGGACTGAGCAAGCAGAGGCCCCGGGTGAGGCTAGCCCTGAGAAGAGGAAAGTTCCATCCATCCAGCAGCTGACTTCACAAGTGTGTCATTGCCAGTCATAGATCTGAGCCAGTCTTTATGAAAGGATTGAGAACTATCCCTACCTGCAAGGAGAAACCAAGATGACCCATACCCTATGTGTAGTTTAAAGTTGAGATGTGGTCTTTCTCTGCCACCCAGAAGTGCAGTGGTACAGTCACGCTCACTGCAGCTTTAGACCCCTAAGCTCAAGATTTCCTCCTGCTGCACCCTCCCAAGAAGCTGGGGCTATAGTCAGTCATATGCCACTATGCTTAGCTAATTTTTTTTTTTTTTTGAGACAGAGTCTCAAGATGTTGCCCTGAGTAGAGTGCCATAGCATCATAGCTCACAGCAGCCTCCAACTCTTGGGCTCAAAAATCCTCTTGCCTTAGTTTTTCTATTTTTAGTAGAGACAGGGTCTCGCTTTTTGCTCAAGCTGGTCTCTAACTTGTGAGCTCAAGCAATCCACCTGCCTTGGCCTCCAAGAGTGCTAGGATTACAGTCATGAGCCACTGCACCCAGGCTTTTTTTTTTTTTTTGTAGAGACAGAGTCTTGCTATGTTGCCCAGGCAGGTCTCAAACTTCTCACCTCTAGGTGCAGTGGCTCACATCTATAATTCTAGCACTTTGGGAGGTCAAGGTGTGAGGATTGCTTGAGGCCAGGAGTTCAAGTCCAGCCTGGGCAACATATTAAGCCACTGTCTCTATAAAAAATTAGAAATTAACCAGTCATGGTGGTGCACACCTGTAGTCCCAGCTACTTAGGAAGCCAGGACCAGAGGATCACTTAAGCCCAGGAGTCTGAAGTTACAGTGAACATGATGATGCCACTGCACTCTAGTCTGGGCAACAGAGCAAGAACCTGTTTCAAAAGAAAAAAACAAAACATAGCTGGGCGCTGTGGCAGGCGCCTGTAGTCCTAGCTACTTGGGAGACTGAGGTAAGAGAATTGCTTGTGCCCAAGAGTTTGAGGTTGCTGTGAGCTGTGATGCCATGGCACTCTACCAAGGGTGACAGCTTGAGGCTCTGTCTCAAAAAAACTCTGGAAACTTCTCAAGTGATATTCTTGCTTTATTCTTCCCAAATGCTGGGATTCCAGGTGTTAGGCACTGTGCCCAGCCTACTTCTTACTTAAATAGAAGGCATTATGACCTTTTCTCCATTCCTCTGTAGACCATCCAACAACACATTTATTGAGCACTAACTGTATGCCATGCTATAGCCACAGCACCAGAACACAGAGGTGAGAAGACAAACAAGGTCCCAGCATTCAAAGAGCCAGAGACATTGACAATAAATGAAGATGTGAATTAACCAGAGATGTGAGAACACCAAGAAGGAAGTGCACCAGTGGACAAAGTAGTGCCTGAGACCAGGAGAGGAAGGCTGGATGCTTGAGCCAAAACCCAAAGGGCTGGGACAAGGGAACCAGCAGAGAGCTGGGAAAGAGCATCGTAGGGAAACAAGAAGTGTGGGGGCCCAGAGGAACAAAAAGCAGGTCTGTGTGAGTAGAGTTTGGTACTAGGTGAGGAGAGAGGGGAAGACTAGAGATGGAGGGGCTGTGGCCATCTGTAAGCACACTGGCTTTGACTCAGGGTGAGATGGGAACCACTGGAAATTTCTTTCTTAACAGCTTTATTGAGATATAATTGACATACAATAAGCTGCACATTTAAAAGTAGATTTTGACAAATGCAAAAATAGATTTTGACATATACATACACTTGAGAAACGATAACCATAATTAAGGCAGTAAACCCATCCACCTTCCTCAAATGCTTCTTTATGCTTTATTGCAACCTTCCCTCCACTCCATCCATACCACTCTCAGATACCACTGACCTGCTTCCTGTCATCAGGGTTCATCTTCTAGAATTTTACAGAAATGAACAGGGCACAGTGGAGGCTCACACCTGTAATTCCACCAATTTAGGAGGCTAAGGTGGGAGGATTATTTAAGATCAGGAGTTAGAGAACAGCAAGACCCCATCCCCACAAAATTTTTTTTTTTTTTTTTTTTTTTCAGTTTTTGGCCAGGGCTGGGTTTGAAGCCGCCACCTCCGGTATATGGGGCCGGCGCCCCACTCCTTTGAGCCGCAGGCGCTGCCCCCACAAAATATTTTTTTAAAATAGTCAGTTATGGTGGCACATAGGTTGAGGTGGCCAGGAGGTTGAGGTGGGAGGATTGCTTGAGTCCAGACATTCAAGGTCGAAGTGAGCTATGATTGGACCTCTGCACTCCAGCCAGGGTGACAGAGTGAGACTCTGACTCCATGAGAAAGAGAGACAGACAGACAGACAGAGAGGGGGGAGGGGAGAGAAGGAAAGAACAAAGAAAGGAGGGAGGGAGAGAGGGAGGAAGGGGGGAGAGATGAAGGAAGCAGAGAAGGAAATCATGTGCTAGGTAGTACTCCTTTTTTAGTCTAGCTATTCTCACTCAATGTAATTATTTTGAAACACATTCATGTTGTTCCTTGTGTTGCTAAGTAGGGTTCCAAGATATGTATGTGCCACGTTTTGTTTACCCCTTCACCTATTGATTAACATCTAGGCTGTTTTCAGGGTTTGCTGTTATAAATAAAGCAGCCATGAACACTGGTGAACAAATTGTTTTGTGGAGATATGCTTTCATTTCTCCTCAGCAAACATTTAGCAGCAGATGGCTGGGTTATACAGTAACCCAGTATGTATTTAAGTTTGTGGGAACTATCAAAATTTTTCCCATGGTGGTTATGCCATCTCACAGTCCTACTGGCAAAATGTGAGCATTCTGGTGGACCCTCTGTGTCCCGACAACATTTGGTGTGGTCAGTCTTTCTAATGGAGATTTTTTTTTTTTTGAGACAGAGTCTCACTTCGTCACCCTCAGTAGAGTGCCATGGCCTTATAGTTCACAGCAACCTCAAACTCTTGGACTCAAGCGATTCTCTTGCCTTACCCTCCCAAGTAGGTAGGACTATAGGCACCTCCCACAATGCCTGGCTATTTTTAGAGATGGGGTCTCCCTCTTGCTCAGGCTGGTCTTCAATTCCTGAGCTCAAATGATCCACCCACCTTGGCCTAGTAGAGTGTTAGGATTACAGGCATGAGCCAACTACCTCTACTCCTCCTCACACAACCCAGCCTCCAATGTAGATTAAGCTACTGATGTGATAATTAGCCTTAGGCTATTCTAGGTCACCTTTAAGACCCTACTGTAGCTATTGTTAGGCTCATGGGTTAGAGAGTCTTTTACATCCTTTTTTAGTTGGCAGCTAAGTTCTGATTGGCAGATTGGTAGTGGGACAGGAATAGAGTGGGCAGCACCAAGATTGGGCCTGGGGACCTGGCCCTTGTCCTTTTTCCCCAGGAGGGCTGGATTCCTATCTATCTAATATATCTGCTGACTCTTTCCCATCCCCTCACCCATACTAAAAAACAGCTTCTACGGTGAAAGCCACCTCTGAAGTCAAGGGCAGGGCAGCAGGGCAGGCCAGGGCAGGGATGCAAGAAGGGCCTGGACATTTCCCCTTCTGCTTTTGGGGACATGCTGGCCAGTTTCTAGTGTTAGCTCTAAGTATAAACATGGGTCAATCTAGTGTTTTCTTTTCATTAATCTTTGTTTTCTGATTTTTCTGTGATAAAAAAGGGAGGAGAGGATTTCTATGGGCAAGAGTCAGTGACAATTGGGTGAAGGAGACAGAAGGGCTGGTACAAAGAGGCAGGCAGTCCCCCCCACAGGGAAGAAGCTCTCCAGAGGAGCCAAGATGTCCAAGGGGACTTGAAGGTGCAGCTCTTTGAAATTTCACATCCCATCAGCACCGCCTGCACTGAACCTGGGGTAGGGAAGAGAAGGAATGAGGCAGTTGGCCTCAAAGCTAGTTACTAAGAGTACAGGGAGCCAAGGGGGCCGGCTATCTGAGCAGCAGGAGCAGAGACAGAGGTACTCAGGAGGGAAGCCTTACACATGAGCAGGCAGCTGGCGAACGTAAGACTGGCTGGGCCGTGTTCCAGAGTCTTCCCTCAACTCAGCTGAGATTCCACAGTGCAAAAGATGTTGCTCCTCACCAAGGCTGATGGTGGACTCCAAATTCCAGGTCAAACCCAAGCCAGAGCTTCTAGGAGAAGGCAGGAGCCATGTGCTGGGTACAGCCCCAGGGAGTCTCTCAGGTTATCTGTTGCTACCAACAAACCACTTTAAAACATGGTGGCATCTGGCTCGGCGCCTGTGGCTCAAGTGGCTAAGGCGCCAGCCACATACACCTGAGCTGGCAGATTTGAATCCAGCCCGGGCCCGCCAAACAACAATGACGGCTGCAACCAAAAAATAGCCGGGCATTGTGGCGGGCGCCTGTAGTCCCAGCCACTTGGGAGGCGGAGACAGGAGACTCGCTTGAGCCCAGGAGTTGGAGGTTGCTGTGAGCTGTGATGCCATAGCCCTCTACCCAGGGCAACAGCTTGAGGCTCTGTCTCAAAAAAAAAACATGGTGACATCAAATAAGAACCATTGTATTATGTTCATGAATGGCAGTGATAGCTTGTTTTTGCACTATAACATCTGGGGTTTGCACTACAAGCCCTGGGGCTGTCTACACAGTCTTACTCCTGCCTACATTAACTGAGGTGCCGCAGGTTGAACTTGCCTGGAATTCCCAGACTGCCCATGTGGGGCCTCTCCATGTAGCTTGTACTTCTCACAAAGAGGAAGCCTCCTGGCAGCCAAGTAGGAGTTGTGTGACCTTTCATGACTTAACATTGAAAGTCACACATCACTTCCAGGAAGGTTTTTCTTATAAAAGATAAGGCCATTCCAGGTAACCCCAGCACGCTGAGAGGCTGAGGTGGGTGAATTGCTTGAGTTTAGGAGTTAGAGAGTAGCCTGAGCAAAAGAAAGACCTCATCTCTACTAAAAATAGAAAAACCAGGGCGGCGCCGGTGGCTCAGTGAGTAGGGTGCCGGCCCCATATGCCGAGGGTGGTGGGTTCAAACCCAGCCCCGGCCAAACTGCAACAACAAAAAAAATAGCCGGGGGTGGCGCCTGTGGCTCAGTGAGTAAGGCGCCGGCCCCATATGCGGAGGGTGGCGGGTTCGGACCCAGCCCCGGCCAAACTGCAACAGAAAAATAGCCAGGCGTTGTGGCGGGCGCCTGTAGTCCCAGCTGCTCGGGAGGCTGAGAATCGCGTAAGCCCAAGAGTTAGAGTTGCTGTGAGCCGTGTGACGCCACGGCACTCTATCCGAGGGCGGTACAGTGAGACTCTGTCTCTACAAAAAAAAAAAAAAAAAAATAGCCGGGCGTTGTGGTGGGCGCCTGTAGTCCCAGCTGCTCCGGAAGCTGAGGCAAGAGAATCACATAAGCCCAAGAGCTGGAGGTTGCTGTGAGCCGTGTGACGCCACGGCACTCTACCGAGGGCAGTAAAGTGAGACTCTGTCTCTACAAAAAAAAAAAAAAAATAGAAAAACCAGCCAGGTATGGTGACAGGCACCTGTAGTCCCAGCTATTTGGGAGGCTGAAACAAGAGGATCACTTAGCCCAGGAGTTTGAGGTTGCTGTGAGCTATGACACCATAGCACTCCAGGGTGGCAAAGTGAGACTCTGTCTCAAAAAAATAAAAAAATTTAAAAAAGGCTCAGCACTTAGCCGGGCGTTGTGGCGGGCGCCTGTAGTCCCAGCTGCTCGGGAGGCTGAGGCAAGAGAATCGCTTAAGCCCAGGAGTTGGAGGTTGCTGTGAGCTGTGTGAGGCCACGGCACTCTACAGAGGGCCATAAAGTGAGACTCTGTCTCTACCAAAAAAAAAAAAAAAAAAAAAAAAAAAAAAAAGGCTCAGCACCTGTAGCTCAAGTGGCTAAGGTGCCAGCCACATACACCTGAGCTGGTGCGTTTGAATCCAGCTCAGGCCCGCCAAACAACAATAATGGCTGCAACCAAAAAATAGCCAGCGTTGTGGTGGGTGCCTGTAGTCCCAGCTACTTGGGAGGCTGAGGCAGGAGAATCGCTTAAGCCCAGGAGTCGGAGGTTGCTGTGAGCTGTGATGCCATGGCACTCTACCCAGGGGGACAACTTGAGGCTCTGTCTCAAAAAAAAAGGCCATTCTAGGTTCAAGAAGAGAATTAATATCTTGATGGAAGAGTGCAAAGATCACAGCACCAGACAGCCTATGGGATAGAAGTCACTTGATGGCCATCTCTAGAGAAATGCAAACTGTCAGGAACAGCACTTTGAGAATGGTCCTCAGAAGAGCTCCTGGCACTTCAGTTCTGGGAGATTTACAAGAAAGAGGGCAAGTTTCCCTTCAGGCAGGACATCAACCTCAGTCTGCCAGCCATGGTCACCCAGTCTGTGCTGGTGCCTGCTCAGCGCATGGTGTCTCCACCCCCTGGGTTGTCTGTCCTGTTAGAGCTTCTTGGATCATTTGCAGGATGCCTTCATTCCCTTAGAGGGCTGCCTTACCAAAGGTCAGTGGGGATTTGGAGTCTCTGCTAGGGCACTTGGAGTCTCTCCTTGCAGCCCAGCCCCCCCAGTCTTCCTCAGAGGACTGGCTTTTACAGCTCCACCCCAACCACAGTCCTGTCCTCGGAGACTGCCCAGCTTTGTCTGCAGATGCCCTCTTGAGTGCCTCCCCAACACCACCTCTGTACTGTTTGTTCATATAGTTCTTTCTCCACCGCAGTCAGTGACCCCGATTGATGAAAACCACGAGAATAATTCTATTCCGCTTGCCAGATATCTGTTTAAAGACAGGTATACAAGTCAAGTCAAGCCAAACAGATGTGATGAGGCGCTTGCTGGCAGGGTTTAGATTTTCATCCCTGGGAGTCGCAAGATAAGAAGCTCCCCTTTTTGGCCTTTGGTCTAGATGTGATGACCAGAGCAGTGGCAGTGATCTTGGGACAATGGGGCTCATACAGGACAAGCCACTAAGAGGGAAAGAACCTGCATCCTTAGAGAGACTGATAAGCCAACAAATAGATCAACCCTGAACTGCTCCATCTCCAGATTCCTTGTTACAGGACAGACTGTACTTAAAGCCATTTATTCAATAAATACTTATTCAGTATCTACTATGAGTCAGACATCCTTCCAGGTATAAGAGGAACAGCAGGGAACAGCACAGAAACCCCTTCGTGGGGCTGAAGGGGGGCAGTTGGGTTAGAGGCTAGAAGTGGGGACCATGCCTCACACCAAACCCATTCTCACTCTTCCTGACCCTTCTCTCTGACTTGAGGCTGAACTGAATGGAAGTCCCTGCTGGGTCTTCTGTCCCTAACTTCCCATCATGGAGTTCAGCCAATGGGGAACCTCAGCTAGAGAGCAGAGGATGGAGAAAGTAGAATGTTTATTCCCAGCTGGGGTTTGGCAGTGGATCCCTCCTATCAAAAGTCACATCTCTCGGCACCACCTATGGCTCAAAGGAATAGGGTACTGGCCCCATATGCTGGAGGTAGCAGGTTCAAACCCGGCCCTGGCCAAAAACTGCAAATAAATAAATAAATAAAAGCCACATCTCTTGTCCAGATTGTCCCTTCTGCGGCTCCAGCTTTGCCCCTTAATCCTGCCCGCATCCCATACCTGGGACCTTTCCCTACGGAACATGGGGCCCTGTGAGCGCCTGTCTTGCATCTATAGGAAATGACCTCCAGGGGCACACGAGCCCTCATAATGTCCTCATGAGCCTGGCCCTGGGTCTTGCGACCATGGCTCATGGATTCCAACCAGCCCCGTCCCAGAACTCAGGCCCTGAGACCCCCAACATACATTTTTTCCCCCCTGGGGATGCTCAGGGTTCCCTTCCTTACTTCTCCGGGTCAGGTCTCAAGCTTCAGAACTTATGTCAGTTTCTGCCCTGGCGGGGGCTGACTACCCAAACTTTCAGACACCGATTAGCCAGAAGACAGGTTTGGGAAGTGAATCACCCTGACGGAGACCAGTTTCTAAGTCACAGGCTTCGTCCAAGCACATTCCTTCTCCTGAATCCCTACCCCCAAGAGCCCCCTTCAGGCTCCAAGCCTAGGGCTCACATAGCAACCAAGTGAGAGGACAAGTGACCTGCACCCCTGGGCCCCCGTCTGCCCTGACTCACACTCCAGACCCAACTTCCAAAATAAAAAAATCTCCACACCAGACAGGGGTATCTGACAGCAGATTTATTAAGTATCTCCCAAAATATAAACACAAGCCAGTAAAAAACAAAACAGACCATAAGCCATCATGCCTGGAGCCACAATAAGTCAGCGACAAATGGTGGCACACAGCAGAGATGGCCTGTGGTGGGAGATGGAGCCAGGTGGACTCAGGGGTGTGGGTGGCTGTCAGTGGTGAAGGGCAAGGACTTGGGGGCCCTCCAAGAGTGTTGAGCTGGAGGGGAGCAAAGCAGGGAGTGTTGGCAGCAAGATGACACTAGGGACAGAGCACCTGGCCCCACACCCCAGCTGTGAGTGGCTTCACTTGGGACCCTGGGCCTCCGACTCTTCCTCCTCATCTTCATACATCTCGCCCTCCTCCTCAGCGGTGGCGTCCTGGTACTGCTGGTACTCGGACACCAGGTCATTCATGTTGCTCTCGGCCTCGGTGAACTCCATCTCGTCCATGCCCTCGCCTGTGTACCAGTGCAGGAAGGCCTTGCGCCGGAACATGGCAGTGAACTGCTCAGAGATGCGCTTGAACAGCTCCTGGATGGCCGTGCTGTTGCCGATGAAGGTGGAGGACATCTTGAGGCCACGGGGTGGGATGTCACACACGGCCACCTTGACGTTGTTGGGGATCCACTCCACGAAGTAGCTGCTGTTCTTACTCTGAATGGCCAGCATCTGCTCGTCCACCTCCTTCATGGACATGCGTCCACGGAAGACGGTGGCCACCGTCAGGTAGCGGCCGTGGCGCGGGTCGCAGGCAGCCATCATGTTCTTGGCGTCGAACATCTGCTGGGTGAGCTCAGGCACTGTGAGCGCACGGTACTGCTGGCTGCCCCGGGCTGTGAGCGGCGCAAAGCCCGGCATGAAGAAGTGCAGGCGCGGGAAGGGCACCATGTTCACCGCCAGCTTGCGCAGGTCAGCGTTGAGCTGGCCCGGGAAGCGCAGGGAGGTGGTGACCCCGCTCATGGTGGCGGACACCAGGTGGTTGAGGTCCCCGTAGGTGGGCGTGGCCAGCTTGAGCGTGCGGAAGCAGATGTCGTAGAGCGCCTCGTTGTCGATGCAGTAGGTCTCGTCCGTGTTCTCCACCAGCTGGTGGATGGACAGGGTGGCGTTGTAGGGCTCCACCACCGTGTCCGACACCTTGGGCGAGGGCACCACGCTGAAGGTGTTCATGATGCGGTCGGGGTACTCCTCGCGCACCTTGCTGATGAGCAGCGTGCCCATGCCCGAGCCCGTGCCGCCGCCCAGCGAGTGCGTCAGCTGGAAGCCCTGCAGGCAGTCGCAGTTCTCACACTCCTTCCGCACGACGTCCAGGACAGAGTCCACCAGCTCCGCACCCTCCGTGTAGTGCCCTTTGGCCCAATTGTTGCCAGCCCCACTCTGACCTGTGGGGAGAGGAGAGGAGGAGAACAGAGAGGGGCCAAGAGCTCTCCTGACCTCCAGCCCCACCCCTGCTTGGACATCCAAGAAGGCAGTTGTAGAAGCCCAGGGCCACTGCTTTCTCCGCCATTAAGTGGCCCCTGAACCTACCTCACACCTGCCAGCCTTCCCTTGCCCCAGCTGCATGGGGCCCAGTGTTGAGGGCTCTGGACTGGGAGGTGAGACCTGGAGTCCTGCCGTACCCTGCCTGTGTCCTCTGGGGAGATAATCTCTCTGACTGGCTGGGGTAGGTGTGAGTCAGCAACTATCAGGGGAACATTCTGGGGTCTGGAAGGCAGAGGGAGTGTGAGGCCTCTTCCCATTTCTGTGAGAGAATCACAGCATGGCCCTGTCTCATGAATTCCAGAGTCCTCCATAGGCCCCACTTTGCTGAGGATTCTGTGATCTCATTTTGTTACACAACTCATTGTACTTCAAATGCACCAGTGGTCTGTTTCCTGTGCGGAATCCATACTCTGGACCTCCAATGCCCAACTATAAAATGAAGGCTCAGTCACCACCCTGCAAGATCACGGTGAGAAAATGACTTTGTTCTTTGATTCCAGCATTCTGGGCTTGCCTGCCTTGAGGTCTGCCTTCAGAGCTAAAGAAAGGGTAACTTACCAAAGATGAAGTTGTCAGGCCTGAATAGATGCCCAAAGGCCCCAGACCGGACACTATCCATGGTCCCAGGTTCCAGGTCCACCAGAATGGCCCGAGGTACATACTTATGAGCTGAGGGGACAGAGGGCTCAGTGATTAGGGCTCCTCCCTCCTAGATCCCACCATGCCTGCCACACCCCTGCTCTAACCCTAAAAGATCCATCTCTATAGTCAGAGAGGCCTAGAACCAAAGACCTTATAGGGGAAATTAAGTCATTCAAGCCTCTGGTTTGAGACAAGCCTGAGCAAGAGGAAGAGTCTATCTCTACTAAAAAAAAAAAAAAAGAAAGAAAAATTAGCCAGGTGTTATGGCATGGGCCTATAGTCCCAGGTACTCGGGAAGCTGAGGCAAGAGGATTGCTCAAGTTTGAGGTTGTAGTAAGTTAAGATGATGATTCCACTGCAGTATACCAAAGGCAAAAAATCAAGACTTTGTCTAAAAAAAAGAGAGAGAGAGAGGGTTTCACTCTGTCACCCAGGCTGGAGTGCAGTAGCTCAATCACAGGTCACTGCAGCCTGGAACTCCTAGATTCAAGCAACTGTCCTGCCTCAGCCTTCTGAGTAGCTGGGGCTACTGGTACCCCCACACCAGGCTGATTTTTTTTTTTTTTTTTTTTTTTTTGAGACTGAGTTTCACTACGTCGCCCTCAGTAGAGTGCCATGGCAGCACAACTCACAGCAACCTCAGTCTCTTGGGCTTAAGTGATTCCCTCGCCTCAGCCTCCCAAGTAGCTGGGACTATAGGCGCCTGCTAAAAACCCCGGCTATTTTTGTTGTTGTTGCAGTTATTTAGCTGGCCCAGGCTGGGTTTAAACCCACCACCCTCGGGGTATGTTACTACTGTGCTACAGGCCCAGTAGCCACCGGGCTGATTTATTTATTTATTTATTTATTTTTATTTATTTATTTATTTTGAGACAGAGTCTCACTCTGTTGCCCTGGGTAGAGTGCCATGGTATCATAGCTCACAGCAACCTCAGACACTTGGGCTTGAGCAATCCTCTTGCCTCAGCCTCCCAAATAGCTGGGACTACAGGTACCCGCCACAACATTTGGCTAAATTTTCTATTCCTAGTGGAGATGGGATCTCATTCTTGCTTAGGCTGGTCTTGAACTCCTGAGCTCAGGCTCTCCACCTGCCTCGGCCTCTCAGAGTGCTAGGATTACAGGTATAAGCCACTACACTCAGCCAAGTTAATTTTTTTTTTTTGAGATAAAGTCTCACTATGTTGCCCTTGGTACAGGGCCGTGGTATCACAGCTCACAACAACCTCAAACTCTTGGGCCTCCCAAGTAGCTGGACTGCAGGCGCCTGCCACAATGCCAAGCTATTTTTTTATTGTAGTTGTCACTGTTGTTTGGCAGGCCCAGGCTGGATTCGAACCCGCCAGCTCTGGTGTCTGTGGCTGGCACCCTAGTCACTGAGCTACAGACACTGAGCCAGCCAGGTTGATTTTTTAAATTTTGTAGACATGGGGTCTCACTATTGCCCAGTCATCCTCCTATCTCAACCTTCCAAAGTGCTGGTATTACAGACATGAACCACTGTACCTGGCCACTAAATATGTTTGACTCTCACTTTATAGTGACTGTCACATTTCTTTCTTTCTTTCTTTCTTTTTGAGTCAGAGTCTCACTTTGTCACCCTTGGTAGAGTGCCATGTCTTCATAGCTCACAGCAACCTCAAACTCTTGGGCTCAAGTGATTCTCTTGCTTCAGCCTCCCAAGTAGCTGGGGACTACAGGCGCCTGCCACAACACCCAGCTATTTTTAGAGACGAGGTCTCGCTGTAGCTCAGGCTGGTCTCAAACCTGTGAGCTCAAGCAATCCACCCTCCTTGGCCTCCCAGAGTCCTAGGATTACAGGCATGAGCTACCACACCCAGCTAACATTTCTTGTTTTTGTTTTTTTCCCCCCACATTCCTTGTTTTTATTCTGTGAGTCCATAACTGGATATCCAATATCCAGTTATGCCTGCAGCCCTCTTGATCATGCTGTTGGGGGGCACAGAAGCTAGAACCCAGGCAATCCCAGGGTGGAGGGTGGGGCTGGGCAGGTGCTCACAGGAGGCCTCATTGTAGTAGACACTTATCCTCTCCAGCTGCAGGTCTGAGTCCCCCACATAGTTGCCGCTGGGGTCTATTCCATGTTCATCACTGATGACTTCCCAGAACTGCAGAGAGGGAGAGGAGGGGTCAGTGGGGGCTAGATCCTTTCCTTCTTGAACACTTACAGCCCTAGGTATTAAATTACAGCTTTGTCCCCTGGGCCTCCACTAGCCCTGGTGATAGGCTTGAGAAACGATGATATGCTTTGTCATCTGTCAGAAAGTTGTCACAGTGACTATGCACATCCACTGTCTGCTGTCCAGAGCCCCAGCTGGTTCAGGGCTTGTTGATAGACCTCCACTTCTAGACTCAGCTGTGCACTTGCTGGCAAGGAGCCTTGGCCATGTTACTGCTCCATGAAGGGGACTTGGTAACAAACAGCTCAAAGGGTAGGGTGTTTTTTTGTTGTTTGTTTGTTTTTTTGAGGCAGAGTCTCAAGCTGTTGCCCTGGGTAGAATGCTGTGGCCTTATAGCTCACAGCAACCTCAAACTCTTGGCCTCAAGTGATCCTCTTGCCTCAGTTGTTTTTTTTTTTTTCTATTTTTAGTAGAGATGGGGGTCTCACTCCTGCTCAGGCTGGTCTCAAACTGGTGAGCTCAAGCTATCCACCCGCCTCAGCCTCCCAGAGTGCTAGGATTATAGGCATGAGCCACCAAGCCTGGCCTCAAGGGGTAATTTTTTTTTTTTTTCAGACAGACTCTCAAGGTGTTGCCCTGGGTAGACTGCTGTGACATCACAGCTCACGACAACCTCAAACTGTTGGGCTTAAGTGATTCTCTTGCCTCAGCCTCCTAAGTAGCTGGGACTACAAGTGCCCTCCACAACGTCGGCTATTTTTAAAGACAAGGTCTCGCTGTGGCTCAAACTGGTCTTGAACCTGTGAGCTCAGGCAATCCACCTGCCTCGGCCTCAAAGGGTAGTTTTTATTATTCCTTCCTTCCAGATAAGGAAAGAAAAGCACAGATAAGATAGAAAGGAGCTCATTGCGAGTGGTAGAGCAGGGTCCAGAGGCCTAGAGTTCATGACCATATTTCTGGCTACAACATCTGCCCCTCAGTGTCAGAGCAAATAATGTCCACAACAGGTCTGGTAGCATCACAGACATCACTAGCCTTAGCCACAGAAGCCATAGGAACCCTGACAGCCAAACTCATCAAGCATCCCCAGGTGGGTCTACAGAGGGACCAATGGGGTCCCAAGTAGGAAATGTCTTGCCTGAGGTCACCCAAACTTCCATGTGGTACAGGCACTGTCCCAATCCCAGGACTCTTCTCTCCCTACCTGGGCAAGGACTTAAACTGCTCCTCAAACTCTGCTCCCATGACTGCCACAGAGCAGGGGACGGATGTCCTAGGTCCACAGCCCAGCCTCACCCCTTCCCACCTATGTGACCTTGGGCAGGTCATAAGGATTTTCTGTGCTTCAGTGTCCTCATCTGTACAATGGGCCTGATGATAACAGGCCTTTGTGGGAATAAAGTGAGCCAGTCTGTGCAAAGTGTATGAATGGCACATGGCAGATAGAAAGGCACATTCCCAGGATGAAAAAGGAAGACCTGGACAGCGTCAGTGGCTCAGTGAGTAGGGTGCCAACCCCATATACCGAGGGCGGTGGGTTCAAACCTGGCCCCAGCCAAACTGCAAAAAAAAATAGCTGGGCATTCTGGCAGGCGCCTGTAGTCCCAGCTACTTGGGAGGCTAATGCAAGAAAATTGCCTAAATCCAAGAGCTGGAGTTTGCTGTAAGCTGGGATGCCACAATACTCTACCCAGGGTGACAAAGTGAGACTCTGTCTCAAAAAGGAAAAAAAAGAAAAAGGAAGACCTACGAGAAGTCCTCTGCATCCCAGGAACACTACCCAGGCCACATCTTGGAGCTCAGTGTCTATATATGCCAGGCTAGGAAGCCCCAGATCACTTCTTGGGGCTGTCTGGCCTCAGCTTGCCTTCCCCAAGGCTCTTCCTCTACTCAGGGCTGGAATGACTTTCAGATGTGTTAATGGGTATGCAGACCTTGGAAAATAAAGGGCCCCTATTGTGAGTCAAGTCCTGGAAAAAAGATTGCTCCATGAAAAAAGGAGGTTAGAAAATACTTTGCAGGGCAGCACCTGTGGCTTAGTCGGTAGGGCGCTGGCCCCATATACCGAGGGCCGGCCTTCAAACCGGCCCCGGCCAAACTGCAAAAAAAACAAAAAATAGCTGGGCGTTGTGGCGGGCGCCTGTAGTCCCAGCTGCTTGGGAGGCTGAGGCAAGAGAATCGCTTAAGCCCATGAGTTGGAGGTTGCTGTGAGCTGTGTGAGGCCACGGCACTCTACCGAGGGCCATAAAGTGAGACTCTGTCTCTACAAAAAAAAAAAAGAAAAGAAAATACTTTGCAGGTATGGTGATTCACTCCTGTAATCCTAGCACTCTGGTAAGCCAAAGCGGGTGAATTGCTTGAGCTCACGAATTCAAGACCAGACTGAGCAAAAAAGCAAGATCCCCCATCTCTACTAAAAATAGAAAAACTGAGGCCAGAGGATCACTTGAGCCAGAGTTGGAGGTTGCTGTGAGCTATGACACAACAGCACTTTACCCAGGACAACAGCTTGAGACTCTGGCTCAAAAAAAACAAACAACAACAACAACAACAACAAAAAAAAAAAACAGTTTGTACATGTTTATCTGTATCTGCATGTATCTTTTTTTTTTTTTTATAGAGACAGAGTCTCACTTTACTGCCCTTGGTAGAGTGCCCTGGCGTCACACGGCTCACAGCAACCTCCAGCTCTTGGGCTTATGCGATTCTCTTGCCTCAGCCTCCCGAGCAGCTGGGACTACAGCACCCGCTACAACGCCCGGCTATTTTTTTGTTGTTGCAGTTTGGCTGGGGCTGGGTTTGAACTCACCACCCTTGGCATATGGGGCCGGCACCCTACTCACTGAGCCACAGGCGCCGCCCATCTGCATGTATCTTGATGGATACACAGAACACTGCCTGGGTGTGTACCCTAGGCTGGAGGACAGACTTCTGTGTACTGCATGCCCTTTCGTACTGCTAGAATTTTGTCATGCACGTGTTAGTTTTTAAAAAAAGATTACGTAAAAGTAAATTTTTTGGTATCTTTTTTTTCTTTTTGAGACAAAGCCTCAAGCTGTCACCCTGGGTAGAGTGCTGTGGCATCACAGCTCGGAGCAACCTCCAACTCCTGGGCTTCAGCGATTCTCTTGTCTCAGCCTCCCAAGTAGCTGGGACCACAGGCGCCCACCACAACGCCAGGCTATTCTTTTGGTTGCAGCCTTCATTGTTGTTTGGCGGGCCCAGGCTGGATTCGAACCCACCAGCTCAGGTGTATGTGGCTGGTGTCTTAGCCGCTTGAGCCACAGGCACCGAGCCAAAAGTAAATTTTTTAAAAAGCTCAGGAGTATCAACAGGATGCCCGGCCCTGAACAGAGTAATTCTCATAAAATATATAGGTGTCTGCCAGCTCATTGAAAGAGACTGTTTTTTTGTGTTTTTTTTTTTTTGAGACAGAGTCTCACTCTGGGTAGAGTGCTGTGGCATCCTAAGTCACAGCAACCTCAAACTCTTGAGCTTAAGTGATCCTTCTGCCTCAGCCTATACCTGAGACTACAGGTGCCCACCACAATGCTCAGTTAGTTTTTCTATTTTTTTTTTTTTTTTGAGACAGAGCCTCAAGCTATCACCCTGGGTAGAGTGCTGTAGCATCACAGCTCACAGCAACCTCCAACTCTTGGGCTTAAGTGATTCTCTTGCCTCAGCCTCCCAAGTAGCTGGGACTACAGGCACCCACCACAATGCCTGGCTATTTTTTTTTAATTTATTTATTTTTATTGTTAAATCATAGCTGTGTACATTAGTGCAATCAAGGGGTACAATGTGCTGGTTTCATATACAATCTGAAATATTCTCATCAAACTGTTCAACATAGCCTTCATGGCATTTTCTTAGTTACTGTATGTAGGCATTTGTATTCTGCATTTAGTAAGTTTCTCCTGTACCCATTCTAAGATGCACCGTAGGTGTGGCCCCATCCATTACCCTCCCTCCACCATAACCTGGCTAGTTTTTGGTTGTAGTTGTCATTGTTGTTTGGCAGGCCCAGGTTGGACTTGAACCCACCAGTTCTGGTGTATGTGGCTGGCGCCTTAGCTAATTGAGCCACAGGTGCCGAGCTGGAACTGAATTCCAGAGCCTGGGGCCTTGGTCTTCACAGCCTTGGGGCACCCCAAATTTCTGGCTTCAGGGAATCCACAGCCACCAGCCCATGTACAGGAAGACTGAGCCCAGCCAGATATATAGGGGGCAGGAGAGAATGGTTTAGTTGCTGTGCCATAAACACAGCTGTGGGCAGCACTTTACAGAGTGTGAAGCCCAGTCCACCAGGAAGGGATGAACCAGGATGTTTCTGGGCTGCTTCTGGTCAGGTCCTAGGTTTTCTCATCTGCGAGATGAACATGTTCATAATACCCACATCAAGTGGGCAGTGCCTGTGGCTCAGTGAGTAGGGCGCCGGCCCCATATACTGAGAGTGGAGGGTTCAAACCTAGCCCCGGCTAAACTGCAACAAAAATATAGCCGGGTATTGTGGCCGGTGCCTGTAGTCCCAGCTACTCGAGAGGCTGAGGCTAGAGAATCGCCTAAGCCCAAGAGCTGCAGGTTGCTATGAGCTGTGACACCATGACACTCTACCCAGGGCAACAAAGTGAGACTCTGTCTCTAAAAAAATACCCACATCAAGTGACTACACAAGGCTTGACATAATAACATTCAGCAAATGTTGACTTCCTTTTCTTAAAAGATTTTAGACATTGGCTCGGCACCTGTAGCACAGTGGTTATGGTGCCAGTCACATACACCGAGGGTGGCAGGTTTGAACCTGGCCTGAGCCAGCTAAACAATGACAACTGCAACAAAAAATAGCCAGACATTGTGGCAGGTGCCGATAGTCCCAGCTACTTGGGAGGCTGAGGCAAGAGAATCGCTTGAGTCCAAGAGTTTGAGGTTGCTGTGAGGTATGACGCCATGGCACTCTACCAAGGGTAACAAAGTGAGACTCTGTCTCAAAAAAAATAAAAGATTTTAGATGCTATTTAAAGTTTGAAAGCCATATGTACAGATAACTTAAATAAAATGAACCTTGTCCCCACTTGGAGAGAGGACCTAGAGAGGGAGTGGGCCTTATCTGCACTTGGGCCTTATCTGCAGTGTTTCACTTTTCTTTTTTCTTTTCTTTTTCTTTTTTCTTTCTTTCTTTTCTTTTCTTTTTTTTTTTTTTTTTTTTGAGACAGTCTCACTATGTCGCCCCCGGTAGAGTGCCAAGGCATCACAGCTCACAGCAACCTCAAATTCTTGGGCTTAACCAATTCTTTTGCCTCAGCCTCCCAAGTAGCTGAGACTACAGGCGCCTGTCACAAAGCCCAGCTATTTTTTTGTTGCAGTTGTCATTGTTGTTTAGCTGGCCCTGAACGGGCTCGAACCCCCCAGCCTCGGTGTATGTGGCTGGCGCCATAACCACTGTGCTATGAACGTCAAGCCAATGTTTCACTTTTTCTTAGCAAGGAGAATAAATTAATAATTGCTTTTGTAGGTAAAATTAATTTAAAATATCATTTAAAATAACATATAAGTAAAATATAGTATATTATGTGGCACATTTAATAAATAATAAAATATAATTCTGTGAATTGAGTTTTTAGCATCACCACAGAAAAGAAAACTGCCCAATGATGTGCAGCTCCCCAGGTCCAGGGTTTATCCCATGGGTGGGGCGGCGGGAGGGCGCTGTCCGCTGTCTGCGGTGCTGACGCGCGTGCTGACGGGCTCCTCGGAAATCAGCCCAGCTACGAGATCGAGCCGCAGGGACGTTCAAGACCCCCGAGACCCCAAACAACAAACCCCAACCGCCCCCCACCACCACCTACAGCATCACTGTGACCAGGAGGCGGCGCTGGTGGGACCGGGACAGCTCTCACTTGCTGCCAGGGTCGAGCCCGCCCCTCACCCAGGCTCCGCCCAGCAGCTGAGAGGCGGGGGCACCCCGGGAGTCTTGACAGCTGGCGGGGGCGCAGACAAAGGCTCCTTCCAGACGGCTCAGGCTGCCCTGCCCCTCTAGGGGAGAAGAATGGGGCCGGGGCCCACGAAAAGAACCCAGGATGGGGGTCCAGACTCATCGGCTCCCGTTGGGGGGTCGTGAGTGAGTCCCCTGTCACCTTGCCCCTCCCTGTCTGTTATTGCGGACAAGTGACTCAGCTTCCCAGAGCTTCCAGTTTTCTTATCCTTGGCAGGGAGTGGGGAGGTCAGACCCTCCTCACCACACCCTTGTGTTAAAAGCACAGGGCACAGTACACAACTCAACACATGGTGGCGACTGTGATTGCCAGAGGAATATGTTTGCTCCCTGACCATTGTCACCTCCCTCCTCCACCCCACCCTAACCCCTAGCCAGTCCCCTTCCCAGCATAGATGGGCCCTTGTGCTAAGCCAGACACCACCCTGGGGGGGCAAGAACAGGAAAGCAGCCCTTTTGGCCACCCGGTCAGTTTCTGCTGGTGACTGTCAGGGAAAATCTGTCACCTACCCACAGTCTGCAGCACACACTAGCTATGGGAGTGGGAAACAAGAACGGATGAGAAATGTCCTGTCTGTGGTGTGGACGCTGAGCAGGCCAATCCCCTGCACGGGGCTTGGCCCAGTGGGGCTTGGAACTTGATCTCTGGAGGCTTCCAGGGCAGGAAGGCTAGACAAACCACTAAGCTGCACTACACTGGTTACCACAAAGGGAAGCAGTGGGAAAGAGAGACTGTCTTTCATCCCTCAAGAAAATTTACTTCTCTGTTGTTTGCACTGTTAAAAAAAAGAATCAAATATTAATTGTTCAAACAAACATAAGAAAAACAACTCAGAAGAAGTAAAAAGTAATGGGAAGACCTAAGGGCCACTATGCTGAGGAGCAGAACCAATCTCAGCCCAGAACACTGCCCAGCATTCAGGTGGCTGCCTTTGCCCACAGAGCCTCAGGAGGAGTCTGTGGTGTGGACTGGACCTCTAGGCCTGGCCCAGCCACACACGAGGAGGATCACCAGGCAGGCCTGAGGACTGCCTACCTCCCCCTCTCCTTGTGACCCCTGACCCTCCCAGGAGCAGATGGTCAGGGCAGGCCTGGGCCCAGTGACCGCATCATTGAGCCCTCGGCCCCTACCGTCAGACCCAGCAGCTGTCAGACTACCCTGGGGACCCTCACTTGATTTGCAGCCACTATCCCCCACTATCTCCCTCCTCCAGCCCTCTCCTTGGCAGGCACAGCTGTCTCATGGGATGATTAGGAATCTTCCAGCTACTGGGCCTCTCCCCTCCCACCCTTCAGGAGGCACCTCACCCTAGAGCCAAAGTTGCAATTTACAAGTCAGCCACGTGGCCGCCAAACCCAGTAGTAATTAGCTTTTTGTTCCCGCATGGTTTCTATGGCAACAGCCTCCAGCGGAACCCTTTCCCCAGCCCCTTCCCCTCCATGACCTGTCTCCACCCCTGCCTCCTCAAGAGTCCCAGCTCAGCACCATCCTAAGCTGGGTCCCTGGCCGTGGTCCTGACAAAGCCACTCCCCCGCCCCCATGTGGTTTTGAGGGAGACCAGCCCAACCTGAGGTCCAGCGCAACCCCTGCAGGAGACCGGCGGAAGGGCAGACCCGCTCTCAGCCCCACAGTCTGTGTGACCTTGGGCAAGGGACACCATCCCAGGACATGACAGGTCCTCACGAGGTCAGTAGCGATTAGGTCACCTCTGGAGGCTCCCTTCACGGCCACTGCGAATATCTGTGAGGTGGGCTAACAATGGAGGAGCCCTCCACACCCCAGAATTTTTTTCCCAAACCTAGTCTCCAGAATGGTAGGCCCTGGCGGAGGGTGCAGTCCCGAACGAAGGGAATTTGCTCAGGCAGAGCGGTGCTGAGGGAGAGCCCGGTCCTAGACCAAGGTCACCCTGAGACCAGGCCCAACCCCTCCAACAAAGGAACAGGGTGGGGCTAGGAAGCTCAGGGCTGTCAGACCGAGGTTAGGGACAGCAGAGCAGCTCTGGCCTTTAGGGATACATTCTGTTCCTCGAGGAGGGGATTTGGGAAAAGGAAATCGTTGGGGCTTGGAGGATAGCCCCACCCAAACCTACCCACTCCATCCATCTCACCGCCTCAAAGAGGGACACGCCCAAACAGCTCCCCGGAGGCACCTGCAGAGGCACAGGTGTGGATGGACCCGGGTGTTAGCTGCTGCCCTGGGCTGCGCCCGACAGCCCGAGGTCACCTGGGCACGGCCAGAGGAAAGGGAGGACTCTTGCGTCCTGGCAGCGCCGCGCAGGGCTGGGCACGTCCCTTTGTTCCCAGCGTCGGAGTGGCGAGTGCGGCTCCGGTGCAGCCCGGGTGCACGCGCCTCCCTCCCCAGGGCTTGCTGCGGTGGGGACTCGGGACAGGCAGGAGGTGCGGGCGGCGCGCAGCCTCACCTTGGCCCCGATCTGGTTGCCGCACTGGCCGGCCTGGATATGCACGATCTCCCTCATGCTGGGCGCGTCTGCGGGTGGCTGCGGGACCGGAGCAGGTGGGCCGGGCTGGCTGCGGAGGGTCTGCAGCCCCCGCTGCCGGCTCTTATAGCCCCGCGCGCCCGCCGCGCCCCGTGACGTCACCGCAGGCGACCAATGGGAGGCGCCGCCGCAGCGGGCGGCTCCGGCTCGCAGCCTCAGCACCGCGCCCGCCCCCGCCCCCACCCCCCCTCAGCCCACCCGCCGCCCCGAGCTCCGAGGGAGGGACTGGCTCCCTAGGAGCTGCGATGGGGGAACGGTGCCTCCGGGGAGGACAATAGAAGCCCCCTTGGCACCCCGCTCCCGGCTGCCCTCTCGGGATCCGCCCCGGCCGCTCCCCATCCCGCGGCTTTGTGAAGGGGGCCCTTCTTCCCACACGCCTCGAGGGACCCGCTCCCTGTCTGTGGCAGGAAAGCACTTTGAGCTTTGCCAGATCTTTTGAGGTTCGAGAGGCATAAAGTGGCTGGTGCAGACCCTGAACCCGCTGAGAAGAAAGCATCCGGGCAGGGCTCAGAAGGGCTGTGAGCACAGAAGGGTGGGGCGGATTAGACGTCGAGCTCCCAGCGTCTCCATCCTCTGCAGTGGAGGATGCTGCTGCCCCTCCTCCTCCGCGGGGGCTGCCGTGAGGATCCGGACAAACCTCCGCTATGGGGATGCTCTGTGCACCTGGCAGGCAGCCGCTGCTCAACAAATATCGGTGTCAGGAATCGGCTTTAGAACACGCAAGCCAGGCGAGTGACAGACCTGGCTGGGGGTGCTGGGCAGTGGTTTCTGACTCACTCGCTGATGTCCGTGTCCTGTGTATGCATGGAGACTGTGTGTACATAGGGGAGAGGGTCCACTGTCAGAGAAGAGAGGTGGCAGAGAATGAAATGGATGTGCAACAGAGGCCTTATACTAACACACACACTCCACTGCCCTAATCTGCTGGGCTAAGATGTTATAGTGATACCACCGTGTAATGTCCTTCTGAAATTTCAATAACTACAATGCCACAATGTATGCACAAACACAATCAGCATTCATTTCATAAAGTGAGCAGAGAGCAGGCCTGCAACTCCTGTGTCCAGTCTGTGCGGCCAGGCTCTGTACATCTCTCTTCTCTCAAGAGAAGCTCCCCAGTTCAGGGAGTCTAGAAATGGGTCTTTTGTTCTCAAGAGATGCCCCTCCCCCACAATTTGTCATGATGTGGCTTTCTGTGGTTGGTTTCCAGCTGCCTAGGGCCCCTCCCTGTCCTTGTCCAAGGGGTCCTGGATGAGCCTTTAGCTGTGTCTCCTTGAGTAGGCAAGGGAAAAATCTTTTCAGCATCCTGTAGGCCAGCACCACCTCCCTACAGGGAGGGCATCAGGCCAACCAGCTCCTCCCCTATCCCCAGAGGTTTCTGGTGCCAGGCTCCAGGCTGACTCACCGTCTTGTCTCCCAGCAAAGGCTGGCCCTGCCGGGAACCAGTTCCCTGCTCTGAGGCCAGCACTTAATTAAGCCTGTCCTAGGAAGGGGCAAACCCAGCGCTCAGTGCCTGTGGAGGAAACCAAGGTGGGCTCTTCAGCAAGAAGGGAGAGCCTAGGGGTTCCACTATTCCTCAGCACCAGGCAGCATCAATATTCACCACCCAGTATGCCTCCCCTGGACCTGTCCACTCCTGAACCCCTGGGCAGACTCACCACATCCTCAGAGGCTATGCTGCAGATATTCCCAAGCTGAGCACTGACACCCGTACTCCCAGAAGGGCAGTGCTGGGCAGACCCAGTCCTAGCTCCCCCCTTACCATGGACCTCTTTGGGAAACTCAGATGGAAAAGGACGGGCTCCTTCACAGTGTGTCCTGGGTGGAAGGGCTACTGGGGCAGGGCTAAAAAAGGTCACACACGGTCACATGAAGGACTGGGATATGGGATCCTGCCTCAGCTTTAGCTGGGTGGCCTGAATATTGCAGAGCCTTGTCTCCATAGGGTAACTGGGGTGAGGAGGCACTGAAGCTGCTTCTCCTTGATCTGGGTTGTAGTTTGTAACCATAGAGAGAAATCCAAGAATGATTGCGGTGGGGCTGACTGGGTTCTCTGGGTGGTCACCTCATCTGAGTAGGCCAGTCATGGTCTCTGGGACTTCCTACTCTCCCCCAGACCCCTCAGACTTGCCACCTTCTTCTCCCCCATGCCTCCACCCTCAAACTTCAAGCAATTTCTGGAAGGGACCAAGATGGAGGTCATGAGTCTGCATCTGAGCACATTTATTACCAGACTTTCCTGCTCTGAGCTCCCAAGCATTGGTCACTGATTGAGGACAACAGCCTCTACTGCAGATATGGAAGGCATCTGCCAGGGCTGTCTGCTGGGGCTGGATTGGTGCAGGCAGACAGGTCAGACTGCAGCTCACTGGTCACACTGAGCCTTAGACCTGGCTCTAGAAAGGGTCAGCCCCTGCCTCTTGTGGGGCAGGGAGTTACTTCCTCCTGAAATAGCCACTTCATGGTTGTGGCTGAATATTTCTGGTCATAAAGCCATTTCTTCTGAGGCGATCTCAGGAGCAGCACTCCTTCTCAGTGGCCTTGTCGTTCTTCCATCCCAGAGACTTCACCTCCTGGCTGGCGAGTTGGCAGCAAAGATGGGGTGGAGGCCAGGCATGGTGGCTGGTGCCTATAATCCCAGCACATTGGGAGGACTTCTTGGGGCCAGGAGTTTGAGATCAGCAATATAGTAAGACTCCATTTCTACCAAACATTTTAAAAAATCAACCAGCATGGTGGTGCATGCCTGTAAGTCCCCACTACTCAGGTGGTTGAGGCAGGAGGATTGCTTGAGCCTAGGAGTTTGAGGCTGCAGTGGGCTGTGATGATGCCACTGCACTGCAGCCTAGGTGACAGGAGACCCTGTCTCAAAAACAAAAAAAACAAAGAAACAAAGAGCAAACAGTAGTGGTGGGGACTTTTCCAGGAGTGGGGAGAGCATAGGTCCTACCTCTACCATGTGGAGCTTCAGTCTCCACAACCTCCACAGCTCCTCCTCCCCATACCTGCTGTTGAAGTATCCTTCCTGGAGATTCACATTCATCCCTCCCCCTGGTCCCAGGTCTGTGCTTCAACAACTTCACAGGTCATTTAGTTCATCCAGGATCAGGCCACATAATGTCACCACCTCCCTCTGCCCAGCCACTGGTCTGGAGGCCAGAAGCTGACCCCTGCTCACCAGGAGAACAGCAGCACCTCCTTGAGTGTCTTGCGGAGCTCCTGGCTTCGGAAGGCATAGATAAGAGGGTCAACAATGGCATTGCAGATGATGAGGGCCAGGAAGAGTTTGAAGTTCTTGAAGACACAGCTGCAGGTTGGGTGCTGGGGGCAGACAGCGATGAGTGTGAGGTGCAGGAAGAAGGGGCCCCAGCACAGCAGGAAGACTCCCAGCAGGATGGTGAGGGTGGCAGCACCCTTAAGGCCAAAGCCCTGCTGGACCAGGCGCTGCCTCTTGTGGAGCCGGGTGATGCCCTGGACATGCTGGCATGCTTGCGTGAGCATGTGGGCATACAGCACGGCCATGAGGACTAGCATGGCAAGGAAGAAGACCACGAGGCAGAGCAGGACAGCCGTGTGGTCATAGTAGGCAATGAAGAGGGTGCTGGAGAGGATGCTGGCTGCCCAGACAGCTGCAGTGGCCCACTGTGCCCGTGACAGAGTCACAATGCTGTGATATCGCAGCGCATAGAAGATAGAGATGTAGCGATCCATGGCGATGGCGCCCAGAAAGCAGAGGCTGGACACCATGGAGCTGCAGATGAGCACATCGATGATGTTGTCCAGCTGCTGCACCACGGTGGCCTGCGCAGCCAGGGCACCTGCCTCCAGCAGCAGCATGACAGCTGTCTCCAGCACGTTGCTCACGCTCACTAGCAAGTCAGACAGGGCCAGGCAGCAGATGAAGCAGTACATGGGTGAGTGCAGGTTGCGATTCTTGGCAATAGCAGCCACCACCAGCATGTTTTCCACCAAGCTCACCAGCCCCAGGCAGAGGAAGAGTCCATCAGGGACAGACACCTCCAGGCACTGGGGTCCTGACTGGTTGGCAGCCAACCCGAGGCTAGAGGTGGCCATGAGGGTGGAGTTCAGAGAGCCCAGCAGGCTCCTCTGGGACCCCTGTGCAGGCATAGTCCCGTCCAGGGAGCAGAAAGGGGCCGATGAAGGACCCCAAATTCAAACTGGTGACCACCCTCCAGGCATCCTACTCAGCTCATGGTGCCTGCCTCATTCCTTCTGGGCACCCCCAGATCTGCCCTCACACTCACCCTCTCCCTGGCTGGACACTTCCTGGCCAGAACCTTGAGCTCTATGGCATTGGCCTTCTGGGCTCAGAGACTCTCATTCCTGATGCGAACAAACCCAGTCCTCCCCTCCCCTCCCTGCCTCTTCTCTGGAAACTGCTCAGGTTGGGGCATTTCTATACCTCTCACCTCCTCCTGTCTTCTCTGTCACTTGCCTCTAATAGTTCTGCCACCTCCTGCCTCCTTGGGCCAGGGATGGGCTGAGGTCCTGGGAAGAATGGAGCCTTTCTCTGTATCTCTAAAGTCATCCTCAGAGCCCCTCCTCTCAAGGGCAGCCACATGATGGGCGTGTGCCCTGGGTACAAAAGCACCCCAATGCACCCAGTCTGCCGGTAGGTGGCGTGCCCGACACCCAGGGAGGCTATGAGAGCCACCTTCTGGGTTCCTGTGCACAGTTTGGCTGTCTCCCCTTTGCATTCAAAGCCAATGCAGTCTGGCTCAATGTCCCTGGCCTGGTCACCAGTGTCCAGGCACCTCGGACCTGCCCATGCATGCCCATCTTCAAAGCTCCTCTCTTCCAGAACCATCTCCAACATCTTCTTGAAGCTGTCCTTACCCCCGACTCCTCCAATCAGTCACTCCAGTCAGCACCCCCAGCCCCCATCTTCACCCCATATCAGAAGCTTCCTGAGGACAGAGGCACCCTCCACCTCCAGCAACTGAGTGTGCTTTGCTGCAACTGCAAGACACTGGGGGTGTGAAGTTGGGCAAAGGGTGCTAGGGCCCCAATGCCTCCTCTTAGGTATTAATGCCTTAAGGTACCTCTCATGCTGTCTGGTTCCAGCTGCAATGCTGGGTGGGGGATTTGCTCTTGGGAGCTGGCTGGAGGGAGAGTGTTCTGTGGCATCTTCAGGACCCTTCAGTCACCTCTCGCTTTTGCTCATCCCCACTGGAGCACCCGATGCAGCTGCCCCCCCCACAGGGGTGCCCCCATTTCTGCTGTAGAAAGGTTTCAGGCCAGGATCCCCATCAAAGCAGACCTATTGCCTCCAGCCTTGGTGGGCTGACAGCCACAGGGTGAGGACATGGCTCCAGAAGCCCACAGGGATTAGGGGGGGCTGCACCCCCACCTTGGGCACCCCCAGCACCTCCTCACTGAAGACCACACTTATGCTGACAGAAAACTTCTGAAGGAAGTTGGAGGAGAAATGAAAAGTTTGGTCCATTTATAGATGGAGAAAGTGAGGCTCTGAGAAAGACAGGTGGCTTGTCCAGTTGGCCAAGAGTAGGCTTGAGGACAGTGCTAGTGTTTTCAAAGTATCTGTGATATTCATGTTAAAATCTGTTCTTTTGGGCAGCGCCTGTAGCTCAGTGGGTAGGGCACGGGCCACATACACCAAGACTGACGGGTTTGAACCCGGCCTGGGCCAGCTAAACAATTGACAACTGCAACAAAAAATAGCTGGGCATTGTGGAAGGTGCCTGTAGTCCCAGCTACTTGGGAAGAGAATCGCTTAAGCCCAAGAGTTTGAGGTTGCTGTGAGCTGTAATGCCATGGCACTCTACCCAGGGAGACAGCTTGAGATTCTGTCTCAAATAAAAAATCTGTTCTTTCTCTAGCTTACCTGTCCAACTGCCAGACAGCCTCTGACCCTGCAATGCCCACACCATCTCCATGTAAGGACACATTATGGCCACTGATGCAGCAGATATTAATCATGTCTTACATCTACATTTTACAACTTACAGATTTCCCCCCTTGTTTTTATTTTTTTGAGTTAGAGTCTCACTATGTTGCCCTTGGTAGAGTGGCGTCACAGCTCACAGCAACCTCCAACTCTTGGGCTTAAGCGATTCTCTTGCCTCAGTCTCCCAAGTAGCTGAGACTATAGGCTCCCACCACAACGCCCAGCTATTTTTTGTTGCCGTTGTCATTGTTGTTTAGCTGGCCCGGGCCGGGTTCAAAACCACAAGATTCAGTTTATGTGGCTGGCGCCGTAACCACTGTGCTACGGGCACTGAGCCAATTGCCTCAGTTTTTCTATTTTTAGTAGAGATGGGGTCTCACTTTTGCTCAGGCTGGTCTCAAACTCATGAGTTCAAAGCAATCCACCTGTCTTGGCCTCCCAGAATGCTAGGATTACAGGTGTGAGCCACGATGCCCGACCCCCACTTGTCTTGTTTTTATTTTTAAACACTTTTTTATTGAAGCACAACATACATTAGAAGTGCACAAATGATAAATGTACAAATGATCAGATGCCCCAACCTGAACATAGCTGTGAAAAGCAGCACCTAGATCAATGACATATTACCCACACTAGAGCACCTTTGGGCCCCTTTCTAGCTGCCCTAGTAAGCAAATATTCTGGGCTCTAACACCAAAAATCAGTGATTTAAACCGGTGTGCCGTGAAAAATTTTGAAGATCATTAATGAAATAATTTATTTATTTGAGAGAGTCTCACTATGTCACCCTAGGTAGAGTGCCACGTCGTCATAGCTCACAGCAACCTCAGAAAATCCTGGGTTCAAAAGATCCTCCTGCTTCAGCCTCCCGAGTAGCTGGGATTACAGATGTCCACCATGACACCAGACTAGTTTTTTTATTTTTAGCAGAAACAAGGTCTTGCTCTTGCTCAGGCTGCTCTCAAAACTCCTGAGCTCAAGCAATCCACCTGCTTTGGCCTTCCAAAGGGATTACAGGTGTAAGCCACTGTGCCCGGCCCATTGATTAAATTGTTTTTGAAAGAAATTCAAAGCACTGTAAGCTTTTCTTTTTTTTATTAACATAAAGTGTGCTGTGGAAGTTTAACAACAGGTTCAAGTGTACCGTGAGATAAAAAAGATTGAAAACACTGCCATAGATTAATTTTGCCTGTTTTGGAACATCATATAAATGGCATCATGTAGTTGTGATCTTTTCTTGCTGAGATGCAGCCTTGTTGCTACAGGCAAATGAAATCTTCTCACTCTCAAGACTGTGTAGTGTCCACTATGTGGTAGAGCTGCAGACATGTTCACTTGCATCTTCTGGTGGACGCAGGTTGTATTTCTGCTGGACAACACCTAAGTGCAATTGCATGGGCAGAGGTTCATCTTCAGCTTAGCAGACTTGGTAAAACCACAGTCCTGCATGGCTGCTCACTGAGGGAAGTGCCTCTGCCCCAGCCTCCACAGCACCCATATGAGGACCCATCTATGCAAGGCCTCACTCAGTGCAGCTTTTCACCCTCTACAAACTTAGTCTCTCTCACACTCAACTCTTGGTTGAGAACTGCCCAAGAGGAGCACAGGGTCCTCTGGTGTGATCAGGAAGCAGAGCCAAGGCTGGGGAAGGTGGATGCCAACCACGATGTGAGGGGCTGTGTCCCTGCCACAGGGAGCCCAGGAGGCTCACAGGACCCAGCAGCCACAGACCACTTGTTACCTCTGGCCCCAGCTCGCTGTGTTATGGCATTTTGGGGATGTCAGTATTTCTAATTCCATAAATAAGGCCTTTGAGATGGAAACAGTTAAACCCAGCCCTCCCTTTCCTACCCACCCAGCCTGAGACTTCAAAGGGCGTGAGAATTGGGTAGCCTTTGGCAGAAGCAACCACAGCCTTCTTCCTGGCAAGATCCAGCTGCAGGGCATCGGAAGTGGGTGACCTGCTTCAGGACTGCTATCTCGGTTCTCATGGACGTGCCTGTTGGGGGCTTCTTGGGAAGGAGACATCTGAGCTGAGAAAAGTCAACGTTTTGATTCATTATTGTCCTGGAGGAGATAAATTAGCCTTGGGGTTATCTGTGGTTAGATGAAACTGGATAACCCTAAAGCCCATTGTGCTCTACTGCCCTTTTTCTTTTTTTTCGAGACAGAGCCTCAAGCTGTCGCCCTGGGTAGAGTGCCATGGCATCACAGCTCACAGCAACCTCCAACTTCTGGGCTCAAGTGATTCTCCTGCCTCCGCCTCCCAAATAGCTGGGACCACAGGTGCCCACCACAATGCCCGGCTATTTTTTTTGGTAGTAGCCATCATTATCGTTTGGCGGGCCGGGGCTGGATTCGAACCCGCCAGCTCAAGTGTATGTGGCTGGCGTCTTAACTGCTTGAGCCATAGGCACCAAGCCCCTACTCCCTTTTTTTTTTAAGAGACAGGGTCTCACTCTATTGTCCAGGCTGGAGTGCAGTGGCACAAAGACAGCTCACTGCAGCCTCACACTCCTAGGTTCAGCAATGCTCCTGCCTCAGCTTCCTTAGTAGCTGGGACCACAGGCACAGGCCACTATACCAGCTAATCCTGTCTCAATTTTCATCTCTGGTGTCCCTGAAGAAACTGCATGATGTGAAGACACACAGGGGATGACTTGCCTCTTCTGTGTCCAGCACTAAGGGCCTCCAGTACATGTCTAATTCACACAGATCTGTGGGGAAGAGCCTCTCTGTTATCTAGGGAGCTGCTTACTTCTATAGCCAAGGCCACAGTGAGGGTGGTGGGGGTCCTTTCCTGACCAAAGGGGCCCAGCTGGCTCTGCTTCCTTCACAGAGGCCCCCAAAGCCCAGTGAGCAGCCAATAACCCGCCCTTGGGCTCTCATCACTGTAGCCCGAGCACAGCTCTTTGAAAAGACCTGGCCCAGGACACGTCTTGGTTCAAGGGCCATGTTTCCTTTGAACTTGGGAGGCAAGGGCATGGGCGGGGGCAAACTGGCGTTTTTTTGTGTGCCTACCCATAGTGCCTGACCAAAGACTCTGAGATGGAGTATGGCTCGAGGGAAGGATGCACCTGGTTAGCAATCCCACATATCAGCACCCAGGAGGCCCCAGGATTCACCATACATCCTGACACTGGTGGCAGGTTAAGTCTGTAAGACAGTAGTTTAGATGTGAGACACCTGGTTGTCTTCTCTCATTGTCATTAAAAATAGGTTCAGCTGCAAATAATTACATAAACCCAATGGTACTGCTGAAGCACTGATGATTTATGATTTTTCAAGACAGGAGGCCTGGCTCAGCCTCTTTCTGCTGCACTGTCCCTGGAACACTTCATTTTAAAGTTTAACTCTGGGTGCAGGGTGGCTGCTGCAGATCCAAACAATACATCACATTCCTGCTTGGATGAATTTAAGACTGCTAGAGGGAAAAGACATTGCGGATTGTCATTTTCAGAGAACAAACCCTTCTCAGAAGACACCCAGCATACTCCCCCTCTAGTTGGCTGAAGTTCATCAGAGGCCACCCTAGCTGCCTAGCTGTGGAGGGTGGGGACAGGTGGACCTAGGACAGCCTAGGCTTACCCCAATCCTCCTCTCTAGTGCTGGGTACAGATCCCCCACCAAATCCAGTTATCATGGCTAGAAACATGGGCAGGTGAGCCAACTGACAGGTACCCACCTCTGCTCAGGCCTGTCCTTGTCAGAGGCTCCTGCTAACCTACAAATGGCCCCATTGGACAGCTCTGTTGGCTCACTGCTGAAAAGGGAAGCCAGGCCATGGGTCTCGCTGGAGTGCCCAGGGAAGAGCACAGCAGGCTTAGGTTGGGTAGCAGCTCTGACCTCATTGCTCCCCTCCCAGAAACGGCCAGCCGTGCAGGGGCTGCAACTGTCAGGCCCAGACCTGCCATAGACACCTGTGCTCACCTGCCACAGTACTACTGCCTGGTCACCCTGAAGAGGTCACTAATACCCTGGGTTCCTGTTCAGAACATGCTAAGAGCTCCCCCTCTCCAGGAGGTGACTCCGGGACCTCCCCAGCCCACAATGGCAACTACTGAAAGGATAGCTCAGTGAGTAGGGCACCAGCCACATACACCAAGGCTGGCAGGTTCAAGCCCGGCCCAGGACTGTTAAACGACGACAGCTGCAACCAAAAAAAAACGCTGGGCATTGGGGCAGGCGCCTGTAATCCCAGCTACTTGGGAGGCTAAGGCAAGAGAATTGCCTAAGTCCAAGAGTTTGAGGTTGCTGTGGCCTGTGATGCCACAGCACTCTGCCAGGGGTGACATAGTGAGACTCTGTCTCAAAAAAAAAAAAAAAAAAAAAGAAAGAAAAGATAACCTCAAAGATTTCAAAGTCTCAACGAGCTCCAAACTTGGTGATTCCACATGAATGATGAACACCACAAGGGGGTTCCTGAAGTCAGGCCAGTGGACCAGGACTTGGATTGGTGGAGAGCATTTCTCCTCACTGGCCACCTCTAGGCCTAGGGCCCAAACACACAGGCAACCCCTCTTCCCAGCCCATCTCATCTGCTGCCTCCTCTGGGCGGTGGAAATTCATGGGTGAGGGTTCTCCAGGGGTACAGACACCTGGTGTAGCCATAAACAGTGTTCGCAGGGTGAATAGGCTTCTGAACCATGGGCCAGAAGCAACTACTCCTGCACTGTCTGCAAACTGCCCCTCCTGACTGCAGCACTGTGGGACACTGAGACCTTGTGTATACCAGCTCTGTAAGCATCTACCAAGTACACCAGGACCACCTCAGCAGACGAGCCCTCCCCTGGGCTGGGGATCAAGTGCCCCTAATTTCTGCTATGTGCACCCTCAGAGCTGCCAAGGACAACTTTCTTTTTTTTTTTTTTTAGGGCACTGGCCACATACACTGGAGCTGGTGGGTTCAAACCTGGCCCAGGCCTGCCAAACGACACTTTGTTGCCCTCCGTAGTGCTGTGGTGTCATAGCTCACAGCAACCTCCAGCTCTTGGGCTTAGGTGATTCTCTTGCCTCAGCCTCCCAAGTAGCTGGGACTACAGGTGCCTACCACAACAACCGGCTATTTTTTTTGTTGTTGCAGTTTGGCTGGGGCCGGGTTTGAACCCGCCACAGGTGCTGCCGAAGGACTTTATTTTTTTCTTTGAGACAGAGTCTGACTGTTGCCCTGGGAGAGTGTCATGGCATCATCATAGCTCACAGCAACTTCAAACTCCTGGGCTCAAGTAATCCTCTTGCCTTAGCCTCTGAGTAGCTGGGACTACAGGTGCCCACCACGCCTGGCTTGTTCTTGGTTGGGCTGGTCTTAAACTTCTAAGCTCAAGCAATCCACTCACCTGGGCCTTCCAGAGTGCTGGGATCATAGGTGTGAGCCACTACGTCCAGCCCCAGGACAGTTTTCATTCCAAAACTTGCTTAGGCTTCCCCTTCAACTCTGAGCACTGCCCTGAAATTTTCTAATAAAATTATTTGGTCAGGGCGGTGCCTGTGGCTCAGCGGGTAGGGCGCCGGTCCCATATGCCAGAGGTGGCGGGTTCAAACCCAGCCCCAGCCAAAAAAAAAAAAAAAAAAAAAAATTATTTGGTCAGTTTGGACAGACTAAGAAGCCCAAAGCATCAGTCCCCAGCTGTTCCTCAGAACCAATTGTGACATAGGGGTCTGGTTGTGATCTGGGTGTCACTCTGCTCTGGCCTTGCCTCACATTCCACAGCAGTGAGGACCACACAAGGGCTCTGGCACTCATAGGCACTCTGCCCTAGAAACCCTGGGGGATCCCTTCTCTATACCGCAGCTTTTTTTTTTTTTTTTTGAGACAGAGCCTCAAGCTATTGCCCTGGGTAGAGTGCTGTGGCATCACAGCTCACAGCAACCTCCAACTCTCAGGCCCAAGTGATTCTCCTGCCTCAGCCTCCCAAGCAGCTGGGATCACAGGTGCCCACCACAACACCTGGCTATTCTTTGGTTGTAGTTGTCATTGGTTGGCAGGCATGGGTTGGATTCAAACCCTCTAGCTCTGGTGTATATGGCTGGTGCCCCATCCACTTGAGCCACAGGCGTGGAGATTTTTTTTTGTGACATGGAGTCTTATTTTTTTTATTTTTTGGAGACAGAGCCTCAAGCTGTCACCCTGGGTAGAGAGCCGTGCCATCCCAGCTCACACACAGCAACCTCCAACTCCTGGGCTCAAGAGATTATCCTGCCTCCACCTCCCAAGTAGCTGGGACTATAGGCGTTTGCCACAACGCCCGGCTTGTTTTTTTTTTTTTTGGTTGCAGCTGTCATTGCTGTTTGGTGGGCCTGGGCTGGATTCAAACCCATCAGCTGACGTGTTATGTAGCTGGGGCCTTAGCCGCTTGAGCCACAGGCACTGAGCCGAGACAGAGTCTTAGGTCACCCTCAGTAGAGTGCCATGGCATCACAGCATCATAGTTCACAGCAACCTCAAACTCTTGGGCTTAAGTGATTCTCTTGCCTCAGCCTCCTGGGAAGCTGGCAGCCTCCCGAGTAGCTGGGACTACAGGCTCCCGCCACAAATGCCCAGCTATTTTTTTGTTGTTGTTGTAGTTGTCATTGTTGTTTGGCAGGCCCGGGCCAGGTTTGAACCTGCCAGCACCCTAGCCACTGAGCTACAGGTGCCAAGCCCACACTCCAGCTTGTGTCCCAAATTTGGGAGCACATGGTGTGAATCACCAGGGAAAAGACTGAATGTAATGCTTATGTGGAATTCGAGGGCCTGATGCCTGAGAAAGAAGCACTCACGGACGGCATTTCAAAGCCCGCTGTTTATGGGAGAAACACATTTATGGAGAAACACAAGAGCAGGTCAACGACAGTATCTCTACTTTGGGGAACTGGCCAGTTCTGACCAGGGCAGAAATCAGGAACATAATTGCACAGCGTGGGGTGTCTGGGGACGCTCAGTCCCACTCCCCCTCCTCCTCTGCATCCTCCTCCCGTGGTGCTTCCAGGTCGTTGAGATGGAAGTTGGCCATCATGTCCCGCACGGCCAGCATTAGCCTGTTCAGATTCCCAGGCACTCCGTCCTCAGGTCTCTCCCCCTGCAGCAACAGGAGGTGTCTCAGCAGGGGCCACCTGGGCTGGGACATGGGGCCCATGCAGGAGGGTATATTGCCAAGCCTGAGGCAGCCCCCACCCACACTGCGTCCTGAACCCTCCCCAGTTCCTTGTGGAGAAACGAAGCTCTCAGGACCAAAAGACCCATTCAACCCAAGCCAGGCCCAGAGACAGGTCAAGAGGCTGCTGACTCCCGGGCACTGTGTCCCGTCTTGGCTATAACAGTTTCAGACGGGGCTCCCCACCAGCACGTCTCAGCTACTCCTCGCCCCTGTACTGCCTGTACTCCAGATGCTCACTCTGAAAGGAACCTGCCCACACCCACTGAGCAGGGAGAGGCTGTGCGTGCTCGCCTACCTCCATAGCATAATTCGGCAGTAATGATCGGAAGAAGAGAGCAATTGTGTTTCCACGGCTGACAGGACTTAGCCTGAAAGGGAAAGTAAAGCTGAATCGACACTTGGGGTACTAGCCGGCTCACGAGGATACCTATTGGCTGCCTCCACCCTCTCTGACACACCTACTGGGGCAGGAGCAGCCCCAGCAGCAGTTGGGGCAGGTGCTGAACCTGAGCCAGGCCCTGGGTTCCCACGGAGTGGCAGCTCAGGGCCCTGGGCAGGTCTGACCCACTTGGGGAGGGGCTGTGCATACCTGGAGGGGGACGAGGGAAAGACCAGCTCAGACCCTAACAGCAAAGGGAGTCCAAGGCTGGGGGCTGGCCCTTTAGAGCCTGGCCTCCTCAGCCACATGGACAGTGAAGACTGTCAGAACCAATCTGGCCATCTGCCCCTACACAGGTAGCCTGCTTTTTTTATTGTTTTTTTTTTTTTTTGAGACAGAGCCTCAAGCTGTCCCCCTGGGTTAGAGTGCTTTGGCAACACATCTCACAGCAACTTCCAACTCATGGGCTCAAGCGAGTCTTCTGCCTCTACCTCCCAAGTAGCTGGGACCACAGGTACCTGCCACAAAGCCTGGCTATTTTTTTTGGTTGCAGCCATCATTGTTGTTTGGTGAGCCTGGGCTGGATTTGAACCCTCCAGCTCAGGTGTATGTGGCTGGCGCCTTAGCCACTTGAGCCACAGGCGCTGAGCTGGTAGCCTGCTTTTACGACAACTAATTTCAATGTTTCCTTCTGCACTTGAAAATCTGAGAGAGTAGAAACTATGTTTAGGACATGTGTTAAGTGGAAACCCTGATTTTTTTTTTTTTTTGAGATAGAGGCTCACTTTGTTGCCCTCCTACCTTTCTGCTCTATTCTTTTCTTTTTTTGGTTTTTGGCCGGGGCTAGGTTTGAACCTGCCACCTCCGGCATGTGGGACCAGTGCCCTACTTTGTGGCATCATAGCTCACAGCAACCTCCAGCTCTTGGGCTTAGGTGATTCTCTTGCCTCAGCCTCCTAAGTAGCTGGGACTACAGGCACCTGCCACAACGCCCAGCTTTTTTTTGTTGCAGTTTGGCCAGGGCTGGGTTCGAACCTGCCACCCTTAGTATATGGGGCTGGCGCCCTACTCACTGAGCCATAGACACAGCCTTTTTTTTTTTTTTTTTTTTTTGAGACAGAGTTTCACTCTGTCACCTGGGTAAACTGCTGTAGTGTCACAGTTCACAGCAACATCAAACTCTTGGGCTCAAGCGATCCTCCTGCCTCAGCCTTCTAAGTAGCTAGGACCATAGGCGCCCACCATCACACCTGGTTAGTTTTTCTACTTCTTTTACTAGAGACAGGGTCTCATACTTGCTCAGACTGGTCTGAACTGAGCTCAAGAGATCCTTCTGCCTCGGCTTCCAGAGTGCTGGATCACAGGTGTGAGCCACTGTGCCCAGCCAAAGTTGCTACTGATGAAATGTACTATTGTGGCTCTATTGGGCACTGCCCTGACCTTCACTTAAGGGCCTCTAGGCATTGAAAGCCTGTGGTCTGCAGGGAAGTGGGGAGAACAAAACAATTCCTCAATGCTATAACATGTGGCATATTAAGACATGGGTTTTTTGGAACCCATGACATTAACCCACTGACATTAACAAAAAATAATTTTCATATTTATTGGAGAATGTAAATTGGAACTATTTTTCCATGAACATGCAGTCCATTTGCAGTCCGTTTCACAATAGAATTCAGTAGAAAAACAGGACTTCTTTCCACCAAATGAGTCCTACCAAGGTCTGGGAAGCACCTGCTTCCAGTAGAGGGGAGGCCTGTGACTCTCTGGGATCTGCTACTCTGTGGACAAAGGGCCCTGGATAAGGCAAATGTACAACTTTAAAGGGTCCAGTGGGTGGGTATCTCCCTTCTCTGGGAGGCCATGACATTCTCTCTGACTCCTTTTCTCCCTCTTCTCATCTTCCCCTCTCTCCCTCCCAGCTTTCTGCTCTATTCTTTTCTTTTTTTTTTTTTTTGGTTTTTCACCGGGGCTAGGTTTGAACCTGCCACCTCCGGCATGTGGGACCGGTGCCCTACTCCTTGAGCCACAGGCGCCATCCTCTCTGCTCTTTTCTTTTTTCCTATTTTCTCATCTCTTCTCCTACTCTTTCCTTTCTCTAATATTAAATAAACCTGTATTTTTATATCCTAAAAAAATAAAATAAAGGCTTTCAACGACCCGGAATCTGAAAGCCCCCTCCCCACACACTGGCAGCCTGTGGACAGGCTCTGAGGGGCTCCGTATCATCTGGGGCTCCTGGCTTAAGCTTCAGCCTTGTTCAGTTCTCTCGACTGCCACACTTGATCCCTTGCACACGGGCCTCTTCTGCTGGGCACTGGCGACCTTCCCCCCCTCTCTCCTAGCAGGTTCTTGTTGTCTTCATTTTGTATTTGTTCATTTATTCATAACACAGAGTCTCAAGCTGTCACCCTTGGTAGAGTGCTGTGGCATCACAGCTCACAACAACCTCCAACTCTTGGGTTCAAGCGATCCTCTTGCCTCAGTTTTTCTATTTTTAGTAGAGACAGGAATTTACTTTTTGCTCAGGCTGGTCTCAAACTCGTAAGCTCAGGCAATCCACCTGCCTCAGCCTCCCAGAGTGCTAGGATTATAGGCACGAGTCACTGTGCCCAGGCTTCTTTTTGTATTTATTTCCAGAAAATGTGATCGTTTCTTATTTTGCTTCCTACTATATTTCTAGCACCTGCTCACACAACTTGACAGAGTAGTGCTCGTGTATGGGATGGAAAAGCACATCTGTGACCCAAGTCACGCTGTCACTCTCACTCTTCACGACTCAGAACGCTTGTGCCTGACCTCTTAGCTTGTGGGTCCAAAGGAGGCGGCAAGTCCCAGTGAGCCCCAAAGCACTGACCTCAGAGCTGCATAAGCCACAGAGCACAGTGTGGGGTGGAGAGGTACCTCTCTGGTCTGACGTAGGAGTAGATGGTGTCCAGGGGAGGCAGAGGGTCAAACCCCATCACAGACTGCGTGGTAACATCCTTTAGAAGGGACACAAGAATGGAGATGCCGCAAATGCTGCAGGGCCTCTGCCCTCCCAGCAGAGCCCTCCCTGGATTCTCATCTGGACTGGACGCACCTACCAAGAGGCAGCCCCGGGGCTGGACAGAAATGGCTGTGTTTTCTGTACTAAGAACCTTAGGCTGTCCCACCCTTCTTTCCACCAGCATACCCTGGACACTTCCCTGGTCATAGGCTGTGAGGGAAGGAGCGGTGCCCCATGGCTGCTGCTCCTCACACGTGTCAGAAACTTATAGCGGCTGCCAGCTGTGGGGACCTCAATGCGAGCCCACATGGAGCCCTCCACACAGAGTGCTCCATGCTTAGGGTGAAAATTCAGTCTGAGACAAGGCTGGCTGGACCACTCGCAAGGACCAGCAGAGCAGTCCTGTCAAACAACAAGCCCAGGGTCTGACCACTGACTCACTGTTCTTCTCACCCCTTCTATCTTATCCCTTAATGATAGGATAAAGTTTCTTTCTGAGTTTTCAGGTAGCAGCAGCTAGTATCCCACGGCACATCTAGCACATGAGATCTGTGACAGAGCAGGACTGTGCCCCACTATACAGAAGCCCCCACCGCCACATCACAATGTCACAAGACTGTGGGTGCCACAGCTTGCCAAGGCCACAGAATGTGGTGAGGTGACCTCAGGGAAGGCCCAGGAACCAGGCTCAAATTCCGAGCCCATAAGGACCTGCCACGCCACATGGCCAGCACCAAGAAGAAGCCCCAAGCCCTCCACACCCCTGCCACAGCAGAGCTGGGCTGGTAAGGATGCCTAGCCTCTCACGCCTGCTGGGGTGCATGTGACCAGCTCACACAAAGCTCCCATTTTCAGACCCTCTCCCTCACCGGGGGCAGGGCAGCAACAGCTTCCTTGATCTCAGAGAGGATCACATGGCGGTGGATATTTCTGGGCGCGCGTTGGTAGAGCATCTTCCGCCTAAGGCCGGGGAAACATAAGCAAAAGCAAATGAAATGGCAACCACCAGGCAGGACACCAAGGGCCCTGCCCCAGCAGGTTCTGGGGGCAAATCCAGCCCAGTGGCCTGAGACTCAGCCTTTGTGGTCACAAAATGGGAATGATGAGTCACAGCCAATGGCTTGTTGTGCGGACCCACTGAGCTGGTCTGCACAGAAGGACACCAGGGCATGCCACTGTTACTGTGCTCAGGCACAGGGAACCTGCTGCTCACTAGAAACCACTCTAGGAGGGCAGGGCAGGGGACAAAACATGCTCCTTCCCATGAGAAATGTCCACTCCAGAGAGAAGGGCAGATGAGTGGACAGCGTCCCCAAGTGTGGAAGGTACACACTTCCTCCTCCCCAACTTCTCCTTTCAGACTGCCAGGGCACAGTCTCACAGCTGCCTGCCTCCAGGCTGCCACCCAGCACATGGTCCTCACTGGGCCAGGCTGGTTCCAGTCAGTGCTCAGAGCCTTGATGCTGATGACAGCCAGAGTTAGTGAAGGATCAAGAGCACAGGTGAACCACATGGGAGTAGGGAGGAAGGCCCCGATAGACACTTGCCCAGGACCCCCATCTGCTCCCATCTCTGCCAGGAGAGAGAGGGTACCAAAGAGAGACAATGGTGTGCATGAGACTGACCATTACTACAGCAAACGTGGACACACAAAATCATGACCACAACAAAAAAAACCACTGTCACAAGTAACAACACATGTCAATTCTGTAGTTGTGTGGTAATAGCCAACAGTGACCACGCTCCAGGAAGCCTGAGGACAGGACGGGCTATGCACATAGGTGACACGCTCACTCCCTTAACCTTTAACAGGCTTGGTGGCTTGTTGTCCATAGCAATTCAGGCAGGTGCAGCCCCCACTGTGTCTGGAGTCAGAGGCTCCCATGCCTGTAATGAGGGTCTCTGAGGAGAGGGGGTGGCAGGGCTGGTGCCTGCATCTGACACGTCCTCACATACATCTAGGGCTCACCTGCTCTCACAGGCTTCCACAGCAGGGTCTCCGGCATCCACTGCCTGCAGAACCTCGCGGACGTTGTCCTCCAGCCAGCTCATGGTGGTGGGCTCCTTCCAGAGGAAGTGCGACCTCCCAAGGTAGAGACTCACCAGCTGGCTCAGAGCAGGAGGTTGGCTGGGGGAGAGCAGGGCCTATCAGGAGACCCCACACTGGCCAGAGCCCACCCTCAAGGACTACAGAGCCCTACTGATGGGCAGAGGCACCCCTATGCACCTATTGGCTGGGAAGGAGACAGCCTCCTTTGCTGCTACACCTGGGGACACCTGACCTCCAGGAAGGCTCACAGGGTCTGTTCTGCAGACTTCCTATATGTTGTATGTATATATATATTTTTATAATAAACTCCTGCCTCAGCCTCCCAAGTAGCTGGGACTACAGGCAACCACCAAAAACCACCTGGCTAGTTTTTCTATTTCTAGTAAAGACGGAGTCTTGTTCTTGCTCTTGGTCTTGCTCAGGCTCATCTCAAACTCCTGAGCTCAAGGGATCCTCCTGCCTTGACCTCCCAGAGTGCTGGCATCACTGCACCCAGCCTATTTATTTTTTTTAAAGACTGGGTCTTGCCCTGTAACCCAGGGTAGAGTGCCATGGTGCAATCATAGCTCACTGTAGCCTCAAACTAAGGCATGCACCACCATGTAGGGACAGGGTCTTACTATGTTGCACAGGCTGGTCTTACACTCTTGGCCTCAAGGAATCCTGCCCCACCCTCCCAAAGTGCTGAATTATGGGCATGAGCCAATGTACCCGGACTGTTTCCTCTTTTATTTTCAATGAGAAATCTGGAGAAGGCCCTGTGTCACGTGTGCAGTACAGGAGTCTTGATGTGCTAGCGACTGACATCACAGTTGCCCTGTCCTACTCTCATTGGGAAGCAACTTTGTGAACCTTATTTTTAAGCTGGGGGCTGCTCACTGGTCCCAGCAGTGTTTTTCTCCACGAAAGTGAAGGTGCCCACATGGCCGGGGGCTCCAGGGCCTTCCCTGGTTGGAGGAAAGCTCCAGCTCCTCAGGAGCTCTGCGTCCCTGAGGACACTGTCAGCCAGTTTGCCCTCCCAGCAGGCCCTGCCCCAGGGCCTCCTGCATTCTCAGACCCTTTTGTTCTTACCTGATCTCGGCGTTGGGTCCAAAGAAGCAGTGACCAGAGACAGCGGCATCAGGCCGCACGCTGCAGTACTCCAGCAGAGGCATCAGCACTGAGGACGTAGAGGCTCCGTGTGGGCCCTACAGGCACCTTGCCTGGCCACTCCCAGTCCTGGGGCGGGGTCCTTGTCTCAGGACCTTGTCTCAGCTTGGTGTGTGTGAGGTGGGAGTGAGGGTCTGGGGGTGCAGGGGTCCTTGTTTCAAACAAGCATTCTGAGCTGCCATCGCCAGAGACACCAAGGTCCAAGGCTGGTATAACCTCCCATAGGCCTGAAGGAGCTGTGACCTTGGAGGTGGATGTGTGACCTTTAAGGTAGATAGTCCCTCCCAGTATCCACATCTGCCTCCTAGGGAGGGCCACCAAAGACCCTCCAAACATATGTGGGTGGACAATTCAACCATAAAGACCAGGTCCCACGTCAGACCGGTGAAAAGTGGATGCACTGGGGTGTCGCTCCTGGTTGTCCTATCCCCCCAGGGCAGAGCCTGTCTCTGCCCATCTTGTTTATAGTGCTCTGTGGCTGAGGGGCCGTGGCTGCCCTGGACAGCCTGCCTGCTGGGCTGTGCTGCTAAGAGAACGCAGCACTCCAAGTGACCTGGAGGGGATATGCTGCCACGGCCACTCCTACCACCGTGTGAGCAATGATGGTAGCTCTGCTGTATGTAGGCTCCAACAAGCCCTATGTGTGACATGCCTGCTCTTGTGGGACAGAAGACACTGCCAGCTACCTCTGACCTCAACTGAAACCTGACAAGGCTCTGCTGGAGCACAGCCTGCCTATTTTAGGAGAGACCCAACCCTACACTGAGGGCTCCAAGGCAGAAAAGCTGATTCCAGGACTTTCTAACAGAAGACACCTGGCCACTTAAGGGTGCACACCAGTTATGCACAGACAACTCCCCCCACATATACCCAGTGCCCATCAGGATAACTCTGCCTTTTTTTTTTTTCTTTGAGACAGAGTCTCGCTCTGTCCACTTGGATAGAATGCTGTGGTATCATCATAGCTCACTGCACCGTCGACCTCCTGGGCTCAAGTGATCCTCTTGCCTTAGCCTCCCAAGAAGTTGTGACTACATGAAACTGCCACTACACCCAGCTAATTTTTCTATTTTTAGTAGAGATGGGGGCTTGCCCTTGCTCAGGCTGGTCACAAATTTCTGAGCTCAAGGGATGTAACTATCTCGGTTTCTCAGAGTGCTGGGATTAGAGGTGTGAGCCACTGCGCCTGGCTGGGAGCTGTCTTAAAAGAGAGGTTTTACCTATGCTTTTATGGAAAGGCCAACCCCCTTACACTCTGATCAGGCAGCAGCCTTGCCATGCCAATCCTGTGTGTCTAGACAGAGGCACATGGAGGGTAGAGCTCAGGGGCTGCTGAGGATGCTGAACTATAGGGGCCCCTCTGCTTCCCTGTGGGCCTGAGCATGACCCTCTGCTGGATGTGCCCCAGTACCCTGCAGATACTCGCCTGTGCCCACTCCTCCCTTGAAGAGGCCATCTAACACCGCACCTGCCAGCCAACCCTGCCTCCTGGCCCTAGAATGTTTGTCTCTCCTCTGGGCCCCTCAGTCTACCCTAGCTCATAGAGGCTCACTGAGATGGACGAAATGGCTTCCAAAGAGTTTGACATAATTTTAGGGCGTATCAGAGAATGCATCTTTCTATTTGTGTAGGGAAGGCTGGGACCTGGCCTCCACCAAGACAAGCTGCCAGGGGCTGCCTACCTCCAGGGAACATGATGAGAGCCTGTTGGATCAAGAGAGAGGCCTTTTCTCTGGCAGAGCTGAGCTCCTGCTCTGGGAGGTCTGTTTGCTGACTCAGCAGAAAATACGCCAGTGGAACAGAGAAGGCGAAATTTGGGAGCTGAGACAGGTTCCGATGACTCTACAAAGAATGAAGAAATAGACTTTGGGGCCTCAAGGTCATAAAGACAAATACATGAAGTTCATAGATGCTCTGGCACCACGAGCTGAACTCTCCCATGAGCAAATACAAGGTAACTTCAGCTTCCATCTGGGGATTTTCCACATGCAGAAAAGGCAGAAGGATACCAGGAAGGTATGAGGACATCATGGGGGTAGGGGACAAACGAAGCAGCAGGAGGACCCGCAGTTGCCTAGAGCTGTAGTGGCAGTGTTGCGGGAAGCACGGTCTCTGCTCCACTGCTAGGGAATCTGCTCCCATTTCCCAGTATTCTGCCTTTTCCTACTTTTGTACAACTAGACATGTGATTTACTGTATTTTTCCTATTAAAACGAAATCACAGTCTTCATAGAGCTTTGAAACCTTACCCACATTCTGTAGCCCCAGCTTGGTGGCCTCCTTGAGTGAGGGTTCCCTTCAACTGTGCTGTCAGGAGCTGCAGGTATATTTTTCTTTTCTGTTTGTTTTTTTTAACTGTTGCAAGGTTCCTCTTTTATGTGTAAAGTAAGATGACATTACTTGAGTTATACTATAGTAAATTGAAAATGCTAGTTGTAACCATAGGGGGAAAAAATCTCTAAGAAGAAATTATCTGTGTGCTCATGTCCACTGCAGCACTATTCTCAGTGGCCCAGAGGTGCAAGCAATACAAGTGTCCTCCTGCAGAGGAAGAGCAAGAAAAAATGGTGTATCCATATAGCAGAGCCCAGGCATGCCTGAGAACGTGAGGATTCAGTTCTAGATCCCTCAATTTAAAAAATACTTTATTGCAACTTGGTGCCTGTAGCACAGTGGTTACAGTGCCAGCCACGTACACTGAAGTTGGTGGGTTCAAACCCAGCCTGGGCCAGCTAAAACAACAATGACAACTGCAACAAAATACAGCCAGGTATTGTGGCGGGCGCCTGTAGTCTGAGTTACTTGGGAGGCCGAGGCAAAAGAATCACTTGAGCCCAGGATTTTGAGGTTGCTGTGAGCTGTGAGCCACAGCATTCTACTGAGGATCCCAGCTACTTGGGAGGCTGAGGCAAGAGAATTGCTTAAACCCAAGAGTTAGAGGTTGCTGTGAGCTGTGATGCCACAGCACTCTACTGAGGGCAACATAGTGAGACTCTGTCTCAAAAAAAAAAAAGTGATAAAACACAACAACAACAACAACAAAAAAACAGAAAAGGGGGGAAAAGTATAAAATGAGATACAGTCAGGCGCAATGGCTCACAACTGTAACCCCAGCACCCTGGGAGGCCAAGGCCGGTGGATTGCTTGAGCTCAGGAGTTTGAGACCAGCCTGAGCAACAGTGAGGTTCTGTCTCTACTGAAGATAGAAAATCTAGCCAGGTGTTGTGGTGGAAACCTTTAGTCCCAGCTACTCGGGAGGCTGAGGCAGGAGGATCATTTGGGCCCAGGAGTTTGAGGTTGCTGTGAGCTATGATGACACCACACACTCTACCCAGGGCAACAGAGTGAGACTCTGTCTCAAAAAAAAAAAAAAAAAAGTGGTAAGTGATACAGTCCTATGGGTCAAAAGTCTGTCAGGATGTAGCTATGTTTTTTATTCTGGCTTAAGTCAAGTTCTCAGCTGCCTGCATTTTCTTTTTTTTTTTTTTTTTTAAGACAGACTCTCACTCTGTCTCCCTAGGTAGAGTGTTGTGGCATCATAGCTCACAGCAACCTCAAACTCTTGGGTTCAAGTCATCCTCTTGCCTCAGCCTCCTGAGTAGCTGAAGACTATAGCTCTCCACAATGTTCAGGCTAGTTTTTCTATCTTTAGCAGATGGGGACTCACTCTTGCTCAGGCTGCTCTCCAACTCCTGAGCTCAAGGGACCCTCCCACCTCGGCCTCCCAGAGTGCTGGGATCACAGGCATGAGCCACCGTGGCACCCAATCAGCTTCCTGCATTCTTATCTCCAGACAATTGGGTCCCTGTCCAGACGTTTTTCTGTTGTTGGCAAAATTCAGTTCCTTGTGGTTTTAGGACTGAAGTCCCCATTTCTTGTTCTCTGCTAGGGCTACCCTCACATTCTGGCCTGACTCCCTCCGCCTCACGTGAATTTCAACCTTGACTATTCTTCAGGAGTTTCTGTAAACTAGGTCCCTGGAGGAGGTATGGCTTCTTGCCAGCTGGTTATGCTAAGTGCTACACAATTCAAATGATTTACTTCACTTTCTTTACATGTGAACATGTACAGGCACAGAAAGAGTATCAGATGCTGTTGTCCTCTGTAGTCCCGGCCCTGCTTGAGGTCAAGGTCAGAGCCTGTGGCATCCTTTCAGAAAAATGCTCCTGTAGGAACCTGTATTAGTTTAAACTTTCTAGTAGCTGCATTGAAGACAGATCGGGTGAAACTGATTTTAATACATTCCAAAATGTATCAACATAAAGTTATCCCTGAGGCAGCTTACATTCTCTTCTTTGGCTCAGTCCAAACCATGAATACACCTGGACCATGTGTCTGGAACCCAGAACAGGAAGAGGGGCTCTAGGCAGCTGACCTGGCATATGTGACTGGTCATGAATACATGGGCATCTGTCTGGTCAGCACACCTAGGACCCCAGTGTCAGCCCTATGACCTTTCCTGCCTCCTGGCTATATCTAACTGTACTGACCACAGTGAACTCTGTGGTCTTGCTGATTTTTCATTATCACTAGCACACAATTCTGTGTGTGAATGCAAAGAATTCTCAGATGAGGCCACTGTGCCACCCTCTAGGGAGGCTGAACCCTGCTCAGCATAGGCAAAAAGGGAGACACAAAGGCCAGAGAACCTGGGTCTACATGGTCTGCCCCCGACCTTCACTGGTTCATCACAAAACTGTTCCCTGAGAACACAGGATACCAGAGAAAGGTGAGGAGGGACAGCCATCCCTCTGAGTGGCCGTGTGTAACTTGCACCAACCTCCCACTCCTGGAAGAGGCGGATCAGGTACTCGTAGTTCCGGGCCCGCAAGGCCAGGTGGTCCACAAGCAGCAGCATGCAGAGGGGGTCCTCATCTGGCTCGAGGCTTCCGGAGGCACCGCAGTGAGCAGAGAGCAAAGGGGAGCAGAGGAGACGCCGTCACGGTCCGGAGTGGGCAGCACAGATGTCCGTGGATCTGCGGCCACTGCAGCGAGGACTCACCTCAGAATGAGCTTGCAGTACTCCAGCGCTGTGCGTGGGCAGCCTCGCTTCTCCAGGAAGCTCATCTGCTTGTAGAGGGCCAGGTAGAAACTCCTGGATCCAAGAGAGTTCCATGTGGTAAGCATGATGCTGATAGTCACACTGACTGGGCACTGTGCCCAGTACCCTCCCTACCCCATCCTCTGACTCTGGGTTTTGTTGGGATTTCCAGCATGGCCTGATATAGGGAAATGTTTATGAACATTCCCAATGTGTCTCAAGAGAAGGTGTGTGCTCCACTTACAGCGTTACATGCATATCTGTATAGGAAATTGCCAAGTTACAAACTTCCAACTTACATACAACTCGCACTTACAAATGGAGGCAACAAGTAATATAAATTACCTGTTCCAACTTATAAACAAATTCAAATTAAGAACAAACCTACAGAACCTATCTTATTTATAACCTAGGGACTCCCTCTACATTGAAAGTCAAGTTTATTTGAAATCTTTTTTGAGACAGAGTCTCAAGCTGTCGCCATGGGTAGAGTGCTATGGCACCACAGCACTGCAGAGCAGGCTGAGACCAGAGCCCAGGGGAGACAGGAGGGACCAGGGACGGCTGATGCCACAGTGCTGGATGCAGGGACAGAAGCATCTAGAAGAGCTGCACCTGTGATCACTCAACCCAGAGGACAAGTCTCAGGTAGATGCTGAACTGCTCACTGATGTAACAGGATACACCTGCAAAGCACTTCAAAATATTCTGAACTCACCAGGGATAGACTTTCATCCAAATACACAAAAAAATGCAGTTACATACCCCACCAGGGTGGTGGGCCTTGTCAGGCTCATCTTAACACCGACAAATTCAATCACAGGCCAATCCCATCTTTAACCTTTGTGCAAAGCAGAGGCTCGCAAAACCTCAGGGCCTTGTCTACTTACGGATGTCACATGTCACCCACTGCACCAAGGCGTCATTGGTGTGGTCTCACTCACAGGAGGGAGGGAGGTGAGCCCAAGTGGCACAAGCTCCCCCAGTGTTACTCCCAGTGGGGCCCTGCTCACCTGTTCTCAGGTCGGCGATAATCCAGCCGGCACGTTCCACTGGTGAGACTGAACAAGGGGTGGAATGCACACTCCATGCTGTACAGGGCTCTCTCTGTAGACACAGAGACGCAAGAGCAGTGGGATGGGGTTGAGGGGGTCACAGCTGTGTGTAACAACTGCCACCTTTCTCTGATGACTAGCAGCAAGGAAAGGTCTGAAAGGCAGTCACAGACCCACTGGCCTAGACACCAAGATGGCACAAATTACCCTAATGCCCCTTTGAGTTTATTTCAACCACAGAACCTGTAAGCTTGAGACAGAAACAACTTGATCACCACGAGGTATGGATGGCGCCATGTCCTGGAGCATAGGGTACCTACCCACACATGTCATGCAGACACATGTCCACGTAAAACCTACACACACGTTTATGACAGCCAGGAAGCAGAAACAGCCCAGTCCGTGGTGAGGACTGTCACACGGGCACAACCTGCCCCGAGGACACTCCACCAATTGGTGATGACACATGAAATGTGGTCTGTCGGCACAGTGAGCGTCACTCAGCTGCAGAAAGAAGTGCTGGTCTGACACATGCTACTCAGAAACACAGTGCGTGAAGGGGGCCTTGAGAGGCCCAACCATGTGACTGTATCTACAGGCACATATGCAGAGACAGACTGGCGGTGGCTCCAGGGGCTGGGGAGATAGCTAATGGGTCGGGGTTCCTTTCACAGGTATAAAAATAATCTAACATTGACTGTGGTGATGGTGGTACAACTCTGGCATAAACTAAAAACCAAAGGATTGTATACTTTATTTTTATTTTATTTTTTTGAGACAGTCTCTCACTATGTCGCTCTCGGTAGAGTACCATGGGATCATAACTCACAGCAACCTCAAACTCTTGGGCTTAAGTGATTCTTTTGCCTCAGCCTCCTAAGTAGCTGGGACTACAGATGCCCGCCACAACGCCCAGCTATTTTTTTGTTGCAGTTGTTTAGCTGGCCTGGGCCAGATTTGAACCCGCCATACTCGGTGTATGTGGCTAGCGCTATAACCACTGTGCTTACGGGTGCCGAGTCAGGATGCATACTGTAAATGGGTGAGTTTTATGGTGTATGAATTATACCTCAATAAAGCTATTATTTTTAAAGTATCCTGGCAAATTCACCTGTATCCTCTATCACCTTACAAAACAGCATCTATGCCTGTCAGTTTGAGCTGCCCCTAAGGATGGGTTCTGTCTCACCTATGAGGTCTCGGGCCATCTCCTGGTCCTCCTGAAAGCGGCAGGCATCACTGAGCTGCAGCAGCGAATCCACATGATAGGGGCTCGTCTGCAACAGGACCTACCAGAGAGGCAGACAGCCCTGGAGGAAGCTGTAGGCAGAGGCTTCTCTGGGAAAGATACCCAGAAAGGCCTCAGGCCTCCAGGCATACTTTTCATTCTGGCATTACCACAGTAATAGTTATAATACCCCACCTCAAAATACGGCTAGTTACTGGTGCTGAGCTGAACCCCAATTTCACTTAACATGGGCATCCAGACTAGGCCTGCCCAGGTAGCACCCTCTGAGCTCTCCCCACGAGGAACAGAAATAAGCAGCCTCTTTTCCCAAGTCAGAAGATAATAGCACTGTCAAAATTGCCTGCCCTAGGCCTGAGAGCAGGGCACTCTGGTGTCAGGGCAGCCAGAGGGAAAAGATGAGTTCCTTCTGGTCCTCACAGGACATGTGACCACAGATCCCAGAATGGCCTGAGGACAGGCTGGTTGGGTCTCAGGAAGCTTGGGCAGCCTGGCTACCACGCCTAAGAGAGCTCTCCTCTTGGTACAGGCCTCAGTGCATGGAGTGGCAGGGGCTCCCCTAGCTGTGCCCTGACGCTCTGGGCACAGTACACTAAGGAAGGTGTGAGATGTGTTCCAGGCTCTCCCAGAGCCTGGATGAACCTCACATTGCTGGAAGCCTATAAACACGCCTCCTTCTTTGCACTGTCTGCCCACACAGGCTCCCTTCCGTCTGCCTGGACCCTCAAGCACCTCCCCATATCACTGGGGACATGAAACCCAGGGCAGTGCTGGTAACACTGCCTGTCCCTGCTGGGCTACAGGGACCATGGACCACGCACCACAATGTTATTTGGCTCCATGGACTCCACAGCTGCCAGGAACTTATGCTGAGCTTGCTGGTATTCTTCACTGTGCTCAAACGTGAAGAAGGAAAGGCCCTTCTTGGATTCCAGCAGCCGCATGGACAGACCTAGAGGGTGAGAGTGCTCAGGGTACAGCACATAGCACCTTTGCAGGGCACAGCCGCTCCAAGCAGGCACACGCTCTGTGGTGTCCATGATAAGGACTGTCACACAGTCACAACCTGCCTCAAGGACACTCAGGCCAGTTATCCAGACCCTGGCTGGGCCACCCTAAACACAGCTGAAGCACTTTTCCCAGACTACTGGGGAACTGCCTCCCCCACAGAGTGGAGTCCTGCCTGCCTTGCTTTCCTATCAAAACTAGTTTCAACACAGAACTCAGATCCAGCTTGGACCTCAGGGTAGAGTGTGAGACTTGCCAGGACACCAAGCCTTGTCAGCCTGGGGGAAACACCAGGGATGGGGCACACGGAGCCCCCACCCCAGTTGTCAGATGTACTGGGCCAAACACTGCACCCAGGTCTAGTCTAGTCAGGATGACACCCAAAGATGCAGGAGTGGGAGCCTGTGAGGTGGTTGCAGCACCAGGCCCACAGCTGAACACCCTTCTCTCTGCTTCCCAGGTCTGACTTTTGGTGTATGGGGCCAAGTTTCTGTTCATAAACCTGAAAAACTCAGTCTCCCAAGACTTCCATGAAAAAGGTCAGGGGCTCTTGGTCCCCTCAGCCACATTTTCTCAGTCCTACCCAAGCCCCATACACCTTGGACTGTGCAGGTGTTTCTGCTGTCAGGTATGGGATCTATGGGACAAAGACAAAGGCACATGCCTGGGCCCCATTAGGTCCTTGGGGGTCTCCAGCATCTCTGGGGATGAGGATAGGAGTAAAAAGGGCTGTGGCAGCACGGTCATCACTAATATACCCACACAGCTCCCTTCCCGTGTGGATGCCCTTTCCCTGCTCGCTGAGGGCTCCACTGGCCCCCACAGTCCAACCCTGCAGAGAGAAAGCCAGGCAGAGGCTCCCAGATGATCCTCTACACCGGTAGCCAAGCACCCTGATGGGGCCTTCCGTGCCATGGCTTTCCGTACTGCTGCTATTTTTCTTTCTTTCTCTAAATTACGTGTATTTATTAGTTTACAATAATACATAAAATATCGACTTTTAGATGACCACCCATAGGAAAACACCCATAGGAAAAAGGTCAGTAGTAGAAAGGCAGGAATCACGGCACTGAGCCAGGTGGAGGAGACGTGTAGATAGCGCTGGGCACTCTGCGACAGAGCTATGGGTCCGTCCTCCAGCAGAAGCACATGATTAGCACAGGCTTCCTACAAGTGAAGGAGAGGCTGGGCCCAAGCCAGCAGCATGTGCCAGGCTGGCTGCTGCACAGATCCCCTGCAGACTCTGTGTATCCTCACCTGGTTTGCTATACCGGGGCCAGGTGCTCTTAGGGGTCGTGAGCCATGTGCATTTGGGATATACGCGCTGTCTCTGCCGTGGTCTGGGGAGAACAAAACACAGAGCTTTATCTTCTGTGGCATATGGGGACCTGGGCTCAGCTGTCTAATCTCCATAAGAACTGTGGATTCAAAACTGAGCAGGGAAAACAAGTGGGGCAGGGTGGGCAACTCCAGCAGTGCAGTCAGGATAGGATGCAAACAGGTGTCAGCAGTGGAGAGACAGGAGTATTTGCTTACCAAGTAACCAAGAATTAGAAAAAGAAAATTCAACTAGTCCAGCAAAAAGGCAGGAAAAGTAAGAAAGGAAACCAAAATGAAAACCTAAAATAAAGGACAAGAACAAGACCCAGTCTGCTGTTACTCTACAAATGCAGGAGCTAGCCTCCTGGGGGTGATCTGTTGTACCCAAAGGGGTGCCTGCCTGTGGCTGTGGGGAGGGCACAGGCAAACCTTGGCAGGAACGCATTCACCTCTCCTGAGAGCCTATCAGCCCAGCCACAAGGGAAAGGCAGCAACAGCGGGGAAAACTGGAGGAGGACATGAGTGCACAGGGTGCCAGCACCTTCTGACACTCACTGCTTCAGTCAAGAGGGACATCCTAGGGTTGCCCACCTCCCACTCCCAGTTGCTCAGAGCTCTGCTATTCCAGGGCCTCTGTGGTGGATGCCAGGCCCAGTCCTAATCACATAAGAGAATCACATAAGCCCAAGAGCTGGAGATTGCTGTGAGCCGTGTGACGCCACGGCACTCTACCGGGGGCAGTAAAGTGAGACTCTGTCTCTAAAAAAAACAAAAAACAGGATACTTTGTCAGAGACAGAGTCTCACTTTGTCACCCTTGGTAGAGTGCCGTAGCATCATAGCTCACAGCAACCTCTAACTCCTGGGCTTAGGCGATTTTCTTGCCTCAGCCTCCCGAGTAGCTGGGACTACATACGTCTGCCACAATGCCCGGCTATTTTTTCGTTGCAGTTTGGCCGGGGCCGGGTTTGAACCCACCACCCTTGGTATAAGGGGCCAGCGCCCTACTCACTGAGCCACAGGTGCCACCCTAGTGTCCTTGTTTTATTTATTTATTTTTTAATAAATTTTATTTACTTTGTTGCCCTCACAGCAACCTCAAACTCTTGGGCTCAAGCAATTCTCTTGTCTCAACCTCCCAAGTAGCTGGGACTACAGGTGCCTGCCACAATGCCCGGCTATTTTTAGAGATGAGGTCTCCCTCTAGCTCAGACTAGTCTCAAACCTGTGAGCTCAGGCCATCCACTGGCCTTGGCCTCCCAGAGTGCTCAGGTTATAGGTGTGAGCCACCACGCCTGGCCCCTCTCCTTGTTATTTATTTGGAGATTTTGAGATAACTACCAGGAGAGGAGAAACACAAATATAACAAATCTTTGTCTCAGAGGAAAAGATGAGAGTGAGGCGGGGAGTGAGGCAGCAACTGTGGCTTCTCAATGGAAGACTTTTGGTAAGACTTAAATTTTTAAGGAAATCAATATAACAATACCTTAAAAATAACAAATGCAATTATTACCAACAATTTGCTAATAATATAATGAAATGGCAAAGACAGACAAGGGAGATGCCAGCAAATGAAGCCAGGCTGGGAGGAGGTAGAGTGCTCAACACGGGCAGTGAGGACATATAAAGCACAAACGTTTTTCATTAGTATTTTTTAAAAAAGACATAAAAGTCAGAAACCCCTGTGGCCTGAATAACTTAACACAAAAAACGTAAAGTAAAATGTGAAGCAAAAACTGTTAGAGACACAAGACTGTGAACAACAGCACATGAAAAAGTCCTCAACCTTATTCACAATCAAAGAAATAAAGTTAGACTGGGCATGGTGGCTCATTCCTATAATCTGGGAGGCTGAGGTGGGTGGATTGCTTGAGCTCACAAGTTCGAGACCAGCCTGACTAAAAAAAGAAAATAACTAGCTGGGCATTGTGGTGGGCACCTGTAGTCCTAGCTACTCGGTATGCTGAGGCAAGAGGACCACTTAAGCCCATGAGTTTGAGGTTGCTCTGAGCTATGATGACACCACGGCACTCTACCAAGGGTGACAGAGTAGATGCTGTCTCCAAAACAAAAAACAAACAAACAAAAAAGTCAAAACATGAAGTCTGGGGCAGTGCCTGTAGCTCAGTGAGTAGGGCGCCAGCCTCATATATCGAGGGTAGCGGATTCAAACCTGGCCCTGGTCAAACTGCAATAAAAAACAGCCAAGTGTTGTGGCAGGTGCCTGTAGTCTCATATACTCAGGAGGCTGAGGCAAGAGAATCGCCTAAGCCCAAGAGCTGGAGGTTGCTGTGAACTATGATACCACCGTACTCTACCGAGGGCAACACAATGAGACTGTCTAAAAGAAAAAGAAGTCTATGTTTGTCTACAAATTATAACAATTTTTTTCTTTTGTTTTGAGACAGAGTCTCACTTTGTCACCCTGGGTAAAGTGCTGTGGTGTCATTATAGCTCATAGCAACCTCAGACTCCTGGGTTTAAGTGATCCTTTTGCCTCAGCTTCCTGAATAGCTGGGACTACAGGCACCTACCACCATGCACAGCTAGTTTTTCTATTTTTTTTTTTTTTTTGTAGAGACAGGGTCTCACTATACGGCCCTCAGGTAGACTGCCATGACATCACACGGCTCACAGCAACCTCTAACTCTTGGGCTTACAAGATTCTCTTGCCTCAGCCTCCCGAGCAGCTGGGACTACAGGCACCCGCCACAATGCCCGGCTATTTTTTTGTTGCAGTTTGGCCGGGGCTGGGTTTGAACCCGCCACCCTCAGCATACGGGGCTGGCGCCCTACTCACTGAGCCACAGGCGCCGCCCTAGTTTTTCTATTTTTAGTAGAGATGGAGTCTTGCTCTTGCTCAGGCTGGTCTCGAACTCCTGAGCTCAAGGGAACCACCCACCTCGGCCTCCCAGAGTGCTGGGATTACAGGTGTGAGTAACTGCCCCCAGCCTCCTACAAGAATACTACCCTCCCTCAAGAGACTAAAAAGGAATGGAAGCTCTGTGAGGATCTTACCTTTGCTCCCCCAGGACTGCTCGAGCACCAAAATACCTTTTCAGTTCTGTGTCTGGATTCAAGTGTCTAGAGAATTGAAAATTTTAGAAAGGAAAGTGAAATTATGTTTTATGATGATTCTGGAAATTTTAGAAAGCCATATGAGAACCCGGGGGGAGAAGCGTAACTGTGGCCTGGGAGGCAATGCCAGGCCCACTTTCCTGGAAACAACCACCCATCTGTGGCAAGGACTAACCAAGACTGTCCTACAGGGCACCAGAGGGAGGCAGCGGGTTGGTGCCTGGTGAGTTGTGCACTCCAGCACATCTCTACCTGTGGGCTGAGTCAGGGCTGTGCACACACTATGAGACTGTATCAGTGTGTCCCAACTCACTCTAGGTGGCTCTTCTGGGGGAAAAAAAACTGACAACAAAAACTGACAACAATCTCTGAATAGACCAAGAGGTAGATTATCATCCAAGGATGACATGGTACTTTTACACAATTCCAGAAAGAACTTTCTAAGATACAAAAGTAAAGCTAAAAGTCTTCTGAAACATGGATCAATTTTCCTTCCCTTCTTTCTCCTTGTTCCTATTTCCTAAATATTTAATAAAACTCATTTCATTTTTTTACAACTCATGTTACTGGCTGGGCGTGGTGGCTCATGTGCTATAATCCTACCACACTGGAAGCCAAGGCCGATGGACTGCTTGAGCTCATAGGTTCAAGACCAGCCTGAGCAAGAGTGAGATCCCATCTCTACTAAAAATAGAAAAACTGAAGCAAGAAGATTGCTTCAGCCCAAGAGTTAAAGGTTGTTGTGAGCTATAATGCCACAGCACTCTACCCAGGGCAACAGCTGGAGACTCTGTCTCAAAAAACAAAACAAAACAAAAAACTCATGTTACTTTAAATTTTCAAGTAAATTTTCTTGTTCATTTTAAAGTAATTCTTTCCTTCCATGGGTCCCTGTCCTAACAGCCGCAGGGGGCTCATACCTGTGCTGCACGTACAGAACGTGTTTCTTGGTGCTCAGGGGGGCAGGGCCTGGGTGGCTGAGCCCACTGCTGTCCTCAATCCTCTCTAAGATGCGATCAATATCTTCCAGTCCATTTTCCTGAAAGCCCCCAAAAGACCTATTAATCACGCGAACTTTATAACAAAATGATTTAAGAGAAAACTATTAAATACTATTTACTTCCTAAATGAATTTAAATACTATGTACAACATGTATATTTAGAAAAAAAAAAAGAGACGTTTCATAAGCAACAGTTCAGAATAGATAAAAACCACAAAACCAGAAGACTATAGAAATCAGGGTGTCAGGGTCCCACAATTGCTGTCTGTGGGACAGCAAGCTCACTGCAGGGGAGCAGACATGGGAGAAGAGACTCCAGGTGAAGAGCAACAAAGTAAAGCCCTCTATAGGACAAACAAGATCTGGCGGAGACCAAGGGCAATAACGAAAATATTGCTCAACCCACTGTTCCTGTGGGTGGTTTCTATGCTCACAACCCAACGAGCCCATCAGCACTAGCCAGACGCAGACACAGAGCAAGCAGCTCACAGTTTAGAGGAGAGCACCATTTCCTCCATGAGGAGAGCACCATTTCCTCCATGAGGAGAACACCATTTCCGATACATGTCAGGAAATGCGAAGAGTGGGCTCTAACCACCCAGGGAATGAAGGGAACAAAACAAGCAAAATAAGGGAAAGTTTTCCTTGACTAATAGTTGTACTCCTAATGAGAAGTAATCAAAATATCAAATAAAAAAACTTTCACAGTGGCTCCTATAGCTCAAGCAGCTAAGGCATCAGCCACATACACCAGAGCTGGTGGGTTCGAATCCAGCCTGGGCCTGCCAAACAATGACAACTACAACCAAAAAATAGCTGGGCGTTGTAGCGGGCGCCTGTAGTCCCAGCTACTTGGGAGGCTGAGGCAAGAGAATTGCTTAAGTCCAGGAGCTGGAGGTTGCTGTGAGCTGTGATGCTACAGCACCCTACCCAGAGCGATAGCGTGAGGCTCTGTCTCAAAAAAAAAAAAAAAACTTTCACCACCATCTTGAGAAACACAGCCAGAAAGACACAGAGGGAATGAGACAGAGGGAGAAACTGAAGCCAGTTCTGACTCACATACCGAAGTCTCTCCTGTACTGTTTTTCTTATTTTTCTGTTTCTTTTTCTTCTTTCGAAGTTTGCCACTTGCATTAGACTAACAAAAGAGGAACATTTTAATCAATGGAAAGAAAAGTAAAATCTTGAAAATTGAGACCTAAAGAAGCAACCCTGACTCCACCCTCACTAGAGCAGTCCCCACACCTGCACCTGTGACCCTCACCCCTGAACCTATGGTCCCCCTGCTCCTCTGACCCCCACATACCTGCAACTGCACCTGTGAACCCCCACCCCTGCACCTGTGGTCCCCCGATCCTATGACCCCTAACCTCTGCACTGTGGTCCCCCTGTCCCATGACCCCCCACCTGCACCTGTAGTCCCCCTGTTCCTACGACCCCCCACCCCTGCACCTGTGACCCCTCCCCACCTACACCTGTGGTATCCCTGTTCCTGAGACCCCCCTCACCTGCACCTGTGACCCCCACCCTTGCACATGCACCCGCGGTCCCCCTGCACCCGTGACCACATGACGACCTGCACACTCCTTCAAGCGTGCTTACTTAGGTAGCACCCAGACCCACTGCCTACCCGAGCCAAGTCTCGGAAGTGCAGTATGGAAGAAAACAGCAGACAGGCTGACACGCTCCAGGAGTGGGCATGGATCTCATGAACATGCGAGGCAGGTTTGGGACTGAGTGTGTAGCATCTGTGATGCCACTGCTTAAGATTTCATGAAAATCTCTTCAGGGTTCCCAAGGGAATTTTTTGGCAATCAGGCAATTAACAAAATTGAATTCAGAAAACAATATCTCCAAGAAAATGATATGAGTATGTATGACTGGGAGTCCTGGGGCCTCCCAGCTGCTGCCCCTCCTCATTACTCTCAGCCCTACCTGCTCTGCAGATATGGCCATGGCTGTATCTCCATCCATCTTGGTTTCTGTGTGTCCACATGGAGCCCGCTCTCTGATCCCTGGTGCCACAGTATCTGTGTGTGCACAGTCAGGCCTCTCCCCGTTCACCACAGGGTCATCTTCGAGATCCTCAATGTCTATCTGGAAGCATGTTGGACAGAAGGACATCACTCGCTCAGCAGAGCTGCAGTGTCAGTGGGGATGGTAACAGAGAGAGCCCCATGCTGGGAGGGGGCACCCAAGAACCCACCTACACACCACTATTTTTAATAGTAAAAATAATAACTCTGGGCCAGGCATGGTGGCTCATGTTTATAATCTTTAACACTCTAGGAGGCCAAGGCAGGCGGATTTCCTGAGCTCACGGGTTTGAGACTAGCCTGAGCAAGAGTGAGACCCTGCCTCTAAAAATAGCTGGACACTGTGGTAGGTGCCTCTAGTCCAAACTATTGGGGAGGCTGAGGCAAGAGAACTGCTTGAGCTCAGGAGTTTGAGGTTGCTGTGAGATATGACGCCCCGGCACTCTACCCAGGGTGACAAAGTGAGACTTTGAAAAAAAAAAAATAACTCTGAGCTGAGTTCAATGGCTCATGCCTATAATCCCAGTGACTTGAGAGGCTGAGGCAGAAGGATCACTTGAGGCTAACAGTTTGACACTAGCTTGGGTAACACAGTGAGACCCCGTGTCAAAAAAATTTAGCTAAAAATAGCACTCTGGGAGGCTGAGGTGGGCAGACGGTTTGAGCTCGGGAGTCCAAGACCAGCCTAAGCCAGAGCAAGACCCCATCTCTAAAAAAATAGCCAGGTGTTGTGGTGGGCTCCTGTAGTCCCAGCTACTCGGGAGGCTGAGGCAAGAGAATCACTTGAGCCCAGGAGTTTGAAGTTGCTGTGAGCTATGATGCCTTCGCACTCTACGCAAGGTGACAAAATGAGACTCTGTCTCAAAAAAAAAAAAAAATTAGCTAAATAATAATAATTTGCAGAATAGAACCTTATATACGCATAATTCACACAATAGAATCTTTTTCTTTCCTTTTTTTTTTTTGCAGTTTTTGGCCGGGGCTGGGTTTGAACACTCCACCTCCGGCATATGGGGCCGGTGCCCTACTCCTTTGAGCCACAGGCACTGCCCCCAAACCCAATAAACACACAACAGAATCTTAAATGAACCATAGCTACATAAAGAATGAATGAATTTCAGGGCACAATTCTCAATGGAAGGTAGTCCCAGAGAACCGACACAATAAACTCTCCAGTTCTCTTTCTGGAGAGGAGAGCAGAAGGGGTTGTGAGTTACCAGAAAGAAACATTCTGGCCCTTTAGCTAGAGTCCCAGCTACTTGGGAGGCTGAGGCAGGAGAATCGCTTGAGCCCAAGAGTTGGAGGTTGCTGTGAGCTATGATCCCACAACACCCTACAGAGGACAATAAAGTGAGACTCTGTCTCAAAAAAAAAAAAAAAGTCCAGGCTTGGTGGTCACACCTGTAATCCTAGCACTCTGGGAGGTCAAGGCCAGTAGATGGCCCTGAGCTTATAGGTTTGAGACCAGCCTGAGCAAGAGCGAGACCCCACCTGTAAAAATAGCTGAGTGTTTTGGTGGGTGCCCATAGTCCCAGCTACTCAGGAGGCTGAAGCAAGAGAATCATTTGAGCCCAAGAGTTTGAGGTTGCTGTGAGCTATGATGCCACAGCACTCTACCGAGGGTAACAAAGTGAAACTCTGTCTCAAAAAAAAAAATAAAAATAACAATAAAAAATAAATAAAATAATAAAGTAAATAAAACTGGGGCCACACCATACTTGGTGACTTTTCAGTGATGTGAATGTATGGCAAATGTCATTTGCATTGTTCCTCCTGGGCCCTACTGCCTCAGTCAGTAAAATATCAAAGAAAAGAAAGCACAAAAAAGCAGGTTTTGGGCTCAGTGCCTATAGCACAGTGGTTACGGCACCAGCCACATACACCAAGGCTGGTGGGTTCAAACCCAGCCCTGGCCAGCTAAACAACAATGACAACTGCAACAAAAAATAGCTGGGCGTTGTGGCGGGAGCCTGTAGTCCCAGCTACTTGGGAGGCTGAGGCAAGAGAATTGCTTAAGCCCAAGAGTTTGAGGTTGCTGTGAGCTGTGATGCCACAGCTCTCTACCGAGGGCAACATAATCACTCTGTCTCAAAAAAAAAAGAAAAGCAGCTTTTGTATTCTTTGATTTTGCTTTCTTCAGCAATAGAGATTCCCACATGACAAGGATAAAATTAGGGAGTATATTAAGCCAGTCTGCCCATTCTCGTACCTCAGCCTCACAAGTAGCTGTGATTACAGGTGTATGCCGCACTGCAACCAGCTTACATTTATTGCCATGCTAAGCTCCTAAGAAGAAATCTTATTTTGTGAGTCCCTTCTGGAAACTTGAGGTGTTTTCAGAAATTCAACTTTATAAAAATCTCTATGTGGGAAGTTCTGACTGTGCATCCTCACAGAGCACCTGTTACACCCTCAGTTTTGTTTCCTTAGTGAAGATTTCTGCTGATGGCATGTGACGCACTGCTATTCACACTGCAAGCACCAGCACCAAAACACAGGATCACCTTTAGAGAAATCTTACTACCTATCCAAAAGCTGTCCCTCTCATCAATTTTAGGGTCTCAAATAGGGAACATCTCAAGAAGACATTGTCTACCACATCTGGTGCTTGCCAATATTCCATAGGACAAGGCTTGACAGACACTTCACTGAATACTGGGCAGTGAAGGAAAACTGAGTTTTATCCTTTTTTAGGGGAAGTGGGAACCTGATTTTTTAAAAAACTGGGATACAAGCTGGGTATGATGGCTCACACCTATAATCCTACACTCTGGGAGGCCAAGGTAGGTAGATTGCCTGAGCTCAGGAGTTTGAGACCAGCCTGAGGAAGAGCAAGACCTCATCTCTAGGGCAGCACCTCTAGCTCAGTGGGTAGGGCACCAGCCCCATACACTGAAGGTGGTGGGTTCCAAACCGGCCCTGGCCAAACTGTAACAAAAAAAAAAGAAAAAAAGAAAAAGACCTCATCTCTAAAAATAGCTGGGCGTGGTAGTGGGCGCCTGTAGTCCCAGCTACCCAGGAGGCTGAGGCAAGAGGATCGCTTGAGCCCAAGTGTTTGAAGTTGCTGTGAGCTGTGAGGCCACAGCACTCTACCAATGGCGACAAAGTGAAACTCTCAAACAAACAAACAAAACAACTAGGGTATAACGTATCATGAAGAGAATATACAGTATGAATTCTGGCAATTTCATACATGGACAAGGTTTGACAATTAAGTTTGCAAACTTGCCACCATGTGCTTATGTTGGCAGCACCGTACATTAGCTCAATAAGTTTCAGGCTCAGTAGATAACCATTTCACAGCTGTGCTAGCATCAACCTGTGGTGGTCTTGCTGAGTGGTATTCATTACTGCTGTTGTGTGTTTTGTGTGCCATCATGAGAATGCTAGAGCTTAAATTAAAGCAATGAACAAACATTTGTAAATTTCTTGTTAACTTGACCAGAGTGACCAGGGACATGTTAGTCCAAATTTATGATAATGCCATGAAGAAAACAGCAGTGTAGAAATGGATTAAATGTCCTTCTGAGGGGAGACAAAGTCTCACTGAAGAAGAGAGATCAGGGTGGCCAATAATAAGCAGATCGGAGAAAAAGTTGTGCATTGAAATCATCAGCTGATCATGAGAAGCATAACAGACCAAGTACACAAGGACAGAGAAAGTTAAGAAAATTTTAGCTGAAAATCTTGGCCAACAACTCATGGCTCTTGCATCACAACAATGCAGGAGCTAACACAGCACTAACGGTGAGGAGTATTTAGCCAGGAAACAAATAACTGTATTAAAACACCTACCCTTCTCATCTGATTTGACCCCCAATGACTTTTTCTTTACCTAAAGATAAAGGAAGTATTGAAAGGAAGACATTCTGATGACTTTGAAGGCATCAAGGGTAATACGACCACAGCTCTGATGGCCACTCCAGAAAAAGTTCCAAAATTGTTTCAAGGTGGACTAGGTGCTGGTGTGAGTACACAGTTCCTGAGGGGAAAACTTTGAAGGTGATCGTAGTGATGTTCAGCAGTGAGGTAGGTAGCACTTTTTCTAGGATGAGTTTGCCAACTTAATTGTCAGACCTCCATATAACCCATAGTCTTATCAAGATATAACATTCCTATCACCCCAGAAATAAACCTTTGTACCAACCACAACTAATACCCCTATAAGCCCCTACGAGCTTTTCACTGTAAACTTAACTCTGCCTGTTCTAGACCGCCAATTGGACAGAGTCTGTGCTGCTGTGCCCTTCCTTGTCTGTGCTGGCTTCACATACTCATGTTTCTGAGGGCATCAGTCGTTAGCCCCTCGTATTACTTAGTATTACTTTGTATGGATACCACAACTAGTTTGTCCATTCACCTGTTGAAGTCATTTGTTTCCCCTTTGAGGTTATAATGAATAAAGATGCTGTGAATATCTGCATGCAAGTATTTTTTGGTAAATATCTATAAGTGTAATTATTGGGTTATAAAGTACAAGACTAATACACGTTGGTAGACCTAATCCCAAAGTGGTTGCATAATTTCGCACTCCTAGAATTCTGATTACTAAACATTTTAACCAGGATTTGACAGAGTGGGCATTTCCTTCTTTTTATTTTATTTATTTTTTTATTTGTGAGACAGAGTTTCGCTCTGTCACCTGACTAGAGTGCAGTGCCATCATCATAGCTCACTGCAACCTCAAACTCCTGGACCAAACTGATCCTCCTGCCTCAGCCTCCTCAGTAGCTGGGACTATAGATGCCTGCTATAGCACTTGGCTAGTTTTTCTATTTTTAGTAGAGAAGGGGTCTTGCTCTTGCTCAGGCTGGTCTTGAACTCCTGAGCCCAAGTGGTCTTCCTGCCTCAGCCTCCCAGAGTGCTGGGAGTACAAGCATGAGCCATCGTACCCGGCTTCAGTTTCCTTTTAAAAATGCCAACTCCCTTCCCCTCAAGAAACACAATCTGGGGTGGCGCCTGTGGCTCAAGGAGTAGGGCACCGGCCCCATGTGCCAGAGGGGGAAGGTTCAAACCCAGCCACGGCCAAAAACTGAAAAAAAAAAAAAAAAAAAAAAGAAACACAATCTGGGGCTCAGCACCTATGGCTCAAGCAGCTAAGGCGCCAGCCACATACACCAGAGCTGGTGGGTTCAAATCCAGCCAGGGCCTGCCAAACGACAACAAAAAAAAGTGGCTAATTGTTGTGGCGGGTGCCTGTAGTCCCAGCTACTTGGGAAGCTGAGGCCAGAGAATCGCTTAAGTCCAGGAGTTGGAGGTTGCTGTGAGCTGTGATACCACAGCACTCTACCCAGGGCAACAGCTTGAGGCTCTGTCTCAAAAAAAAAAAGAAAGAAAGAAACACAATTTGGCTTCTAGCAGAATCTGTGTCTCTCAAATTGAAATCTTCAGATCCCAATAAATGTTTTTTCTTACTGACTGCAGTACGGTATTTTAGCTTCTTTTTGGTTGACACATGCATGGATCTATTCCTGAATGTGCCGTCTGTTGTGTTGTCCATATATATTTTTGCTAATGGCACACTATTTTGATTATTGCAGCTTTACAGTGAGTCTAGATGTAAGATGGAGCAGCTCTTCAACTTTATCACTCTTTTTAGAGATAGTTTCAGCTATTACAGTCAGCCTATCAGTAAAGCCTGCATAATCTGTAGGCTAAGGCACCTGATGCACACATCAGCTTGGAGAGAACTGTCATCATAATAAGTCTTCTGATCCTTAAGCATGGACTATCTCTCTGCTTATTTAAATATTGTTTAATTTCTTTGAGCAATGTTTTAAACTCTCAGTACAGACATCTTACGCTTCTTTCACAAAATTTATCCCTAGTTATTACGTTTTAATGTTACTGTAAAATGAAATTTTTTTTACATTTATTTATTTTATTTTTATTGTTTTTGCAGTTTTTGGCCGAGGCTTGGTTTGAACCCGCCACCTCTGGCATAGGGGTTGGTGCCCTATTCCTTTGAGCGACAGGTATCACCCTGTAAAATGAAATTTTTAGAGTTTTTTTTTTTTTTTGGAGATAGAGTCTTACTATGTCGCCCTCAGTTGCTCACAGCAACCTCAAACTCACAGGCTTATGTGATTCTCTTGCCTCAGCCTACCAAGTAACTGGGACTATAGGTGCCCACCACAATGCCCGGCTGTTTTTTTTGTTGTTGTTACAGTAGTCATTGTTGCTTTAGCTGGCCTGGGACAGGTTCAAACCCACCAGCCTTGGTGTATGTGGCTGGTGCCGTGACCACTGTGCTATGGGCGCTGAGCCTAGAGTTCATTTTTCAACTGTCCATTATCCTCAAACTTTTGAACTCAAATTCCCAGCCTTAAGGACGGAGATTTTTATATATTGACCTTGTCCTTGTATCTTCCAACCTGTTAAAAGCACTGATTAGTGGTTTTTATTTTCCTTGTATGTAAGATTTTCCATGTATTTGATCACTACATTTCTATCTCTTGGTTTCAAGGCAGCTGCCTGTCTCCTAAAATGTCAGGGTTCCAGGCAACTGCTTGTGTCCTCAGTTCTTAGAGCTCTATTGGTTGAAAAATGACTAGCCACCTCAAAGTAAGGCAAGCATGAAACAAAGTTTATTGAGGAAGAGAAAGATAGTCTACAGCAGCGATTCTCAACCTGTGGGTCACGACCCACAGGAACTATATTAGAGGGCTGTGGCATCAGGAAGGTTGAGAACCACTGGTCTACAGAGTAAGAAAGCTTACAAAGCAGGGTATGTTCACCACAGACAGCGAACGGGCCACCATTGCCAGGGCAAGTAGGTAAAGAGACCAAGGTTATGGCTGGTGATTCTCTTCTTTTATACCTCCTGGGTCAGAGGTCACCTAGGAACCAGAGTCTTACTGTGCACGTGGACCTCCCATGAGCCTCTCTGCCAGTCCACTGAGGGATATGGACCAAAATATACATTTAAGCTATGGACGTGATAATTAGTCTTAAGGCTAATTATTGTTCTAGGTCATCTTCAAGACCCAACAGTACCTGCTGTGAGGCCACAGAGACTTCCACACCCTTTTGCAGTGGGTAGCTAAGTTCTGACTGGTAGGTTGGTAGGGTAGTCCCTCTTCCCTAGGTGTGAGCAATCACTAAGGACAAAATTAAGGTGGGCAGAAAAAAAAAAATTAAGGTGGGCAGGCCCCCAAGATGGGCCTCCCCAAAACCATGTCCTTCTTCCCAGGTAGAGCTATTCCTAACATATCTATGTCAGCAGAAAATTTTAGAGTGGCCATCTTTGCCCCTGACGTCACCACAAAGCGCTGAGTTTTCCATAATTTATGTATGAACATTAGCTTCGGTTTTTCACAGATACCTTTCCTCAAGTTGGGAAGATTCCTTTCTATTCCTAGTTCCCTGATTTTTTAAAAATTATGACTGGGCACTGAATTCCATCAAATGCATCTGTATCTATTGGGATAATCATATGGTTTTCCTGGAATTCTATAAATTAGGTGAATTTTCATTTAAATGACAGGATCTCAGCTGGACATGGAGGCTCAGACCTGTAATCCTAATACTCTGGGAAGCTGAGGAGGGTGGATTGCTTGAGCCCAAGAGTTTGAGGTTGCTGTCAGCTGTGACACCATAGCACTCTACCCAGAGTGACATAGCATAGTGAGACTCTGTCTCAAAAAAAAAATCCAAAAAAAAAAAAAAATAGAAAATAATAATAATAATAAATGACAGGGTATCCCTCTGTCACTAGACTGGAGTAATCTGCTCACAGCAGTCTCAAACTCTTGGTATCAAGTGATCCTCCTGCCTCAGCCTCCTATGCAGCAATAACTACAGATGCATGCATGGCTAATTTAAGAAAATTTTTTGGAGAGACAGGATCTCTCTCTGTTGCCTAGACTGGTCTTGAACTCCTTACCTCAAGTGATCCTTCCACTTCAGCTTTCCAAAGCACTGGGGTTACAGGTGGAAGCCACCACACCCAGTCCCTGCTATACTATTCTTATGATTAGTAATTGCATGGTATATTTACCTCTTGCAAACAATATATAGTTGGACCTTACTTGTTATCCAAACACACTCTACCTTTAAATTGCAAAGTCAAAAACAAAAAAAATTGCTAGGTCACTCGATTTACACACAATGTGTACTGACTCAGTGGGTTTGCATTTACCACCCTGCTGTTACCTTTCACCCATCTGTTCCTTGTTATCTCATCCCCCTTTTCCTGCTTTCTTCTGGATAACTTTTTCATATTCCATTTTATCTCTTCTACTGGTCTGTTTTATAGTTTTAATAACTGCTCTAGGGTTGACAGCAAGTTATCTTTTTCTTTTTTTTTTTTTTTTTTTTAAATTTGGCCGGGGCTGGGTGTGAACCTGCCACCTCCGGCATATGGGACCGGCGCCCTACCCGCTGAGCCACAGGCACCACCCCTTTTTCTTTTTTTTGAGACCGAGTCTCATTATGTTGCTCTCGGTAGAGTGCCGAGATGTCACAGCTCACAGTAACCTCAAACTCTTGGGCTCAAGTGATTTTCTTGCCTCAGCCTCCCAAGTAGCTGGGACTACAGGCGCCCACCACAACACCCGGCTTTTTTTGTTGTTGTTGCAATTGTCACTGTTGTTTTAGCAGGCCTGGGCCACGTTCAAACCTGCCAGTCCTGGTGTGTGTGGCCAGCGCCCTAACCACTGAGATACAGGCATTGAACCTATAGCAAGATTTTTAATTAGCACAGTGTTCACTGGAACATAACTTCACACACATGAGAAACTCACAGAAGTGTGTCTTCGCTTCTTCTCCCTCCTTAGGGCTATAGTCATGTGGTTCACTTCCGTACATTTTAAAGCCTACAACACATGATTATTTTTGCTTTAACAATCAATTATTCTTTAAAGAAATTAAAATCTTTTAATTTTAGGAAACACATTTTATATTAATCCTAATTCTACTTCTCCATTATCTTCCTATAAATTCATCTTTGAATCTGGCATAATTTTCCTTCACACTTAAGAATTTCCTTTAACACTTCTTTTAGGGTAGGTCTTCTGGCAATTAGTTTTCTAGGTTTTTCCATATGAAAATGCCTATTTCATGTACATTAAAAATATTTTCATGAAAAGAGAATTCAGGTTAATTATTTTTTGGCATGCTCAATGGCTCACACCTGTAATCCTAGCACTTTGGGAGGCCAAGGCAGGAGGATTGCTTGAGACTGGGAATTTGAGACCAGTGTGGGCAACACAAGACATCATTTCTCTGGGAGGCCAAGGCAGGTGGATAGCCTGAGCTCATGAGTTTGAGACCAGCCTGAACGAAAAGCGAGACCCTGCCTCTACTAAAAATAAAAAAAATTGAGGCAGAAGGCTTGCTTGAGCCCAGGAGTTGGAGGTTGCTGTGAGCTATGATGCCATGGCACTCTACCCAGGGTGACTGCTTGAGACTCTGTCTCAAAAAAAAAAAGATACCATTTTTACAAAAAAATAGAAAAATTAACAGGTGGTGGGTGCCTATAGTTCTAGTTATTTGGGAGGCTGAGGCAGGAGGATCACTTAAGCCCAGCATCTGGAGGCTGCTGTGAGCTATGATGATGCTACTACACTCCAGCCAGGAGAGCAAGACTTTTGTCTCAAACAAAAAAATTGTCTTTTAAAAAATATATATATTTTTAGAGACAGTCTCTCACTTTATCACCCTCGGTAGAGTGCCATGGCATCACAGCTCACAGCAACCTCCAGCTCTTGGGCTTAGGTGAGTCTCTTCTCTCAGCATTCCAAGTAGCTGGGACCACAGGCGCACACCACAACGCCTGGCTAGTTTCTGTTGCAGTTCGGATGGGGTCGGGTTTCAACCCGCCACCCTCAATACACGGGGCCTGAGCCCTATTCACTGAGCCACAAGCGCCGCCCCTGTCTTTTAATATTTTAAAGATGTTCCACTGGGGCGGCACCTATGGCTCAAAGGAGTAGGGCGCAGACCCCATATGCCAGAGGTGGCAGGTTCAAACCCAGTCCCAGCCAAAAACTGCAAAAAAAAAAAAGATGTTCCACTGCTCTGGCTTGCTTTATATTTTTAAAAAAGTAAGTGATTATTATCATTATTCCCTGTAGATAATGTGGGTTTTTCTCTAGCTGCCTCTTTGTCTGATTTTTGTTGCTGTATCAGAATGCCTGAGACCAGGTAATTTATAAAGAAAAAGAGTTTTAATAAGGTGTTGTTGCTCATGCTTATAATCCTAGAACTCTGGGAGGCTGAGGTGGGTGGATTGCTTCACCTCACAGGTTTGAGACCAGCCTGAACAAGAGCAAGACCTTGTCTCAAAATAACTGGGCATTGTGGCAGGTGCCTGTAGTCCCAGCTATTTGGGAGGCTGAGACAAGAGGATCGTTTGAGTTCAAGGGCCTGAGGTTGCTGTGATCTATGATGCCATAGCACTCTACCTAGGGCAACAAAGTGGGACTGTTTCACAAAAAAAAAAAATGAAGAAGAAGAGAAAAGAGAAAAAAAGAAAAGATAAGTAAAGAGGCCTATTTAGTTTATGGTTTTGCAGGTTGAGAAATTCAAATCAGAATGCACGTCTGACAAGGGCTTCATGTTGCTTTGCCAAGTGAAGGCAAGTGGGAAGAGAAAGGGAGTGTGTTAAGAGACCAAATAGAGCAGCCTTGCTTTAAAACCACCTGCTCTCCAGGACAAGCGCAGTGGCTCATACCTGTAATCCCAGCACTCTGAAAGGCTGAGAGAGAGGATTAAGCTCAGGAGTTCAAACCCAGCCTGAGCAAGAGTAAGACCTTACTCTATTAAAAATAAGAAAAATTAGCCAAGCATTGTGATAGGCGCTGTAGTCCCAGCTACTGGGGGGGAGGAGGATCACCTGAGTTCAAGAGTTTGAGTCTTAAAAAAAAAAGAAAAAAGAACAATGAAAAAGGAACTTTAGGCCTGGCATGGTGGCTGTAATCCTAGCACTCTGGAATGCCGAGGCAGGTAGACTGCTTGAGCTCAAGACAAGACCAGCCTGAGCAGGAGGGAGACCCCTGTCTCCACTAAAAATGAAAAACTGAGGCAAGAGGATTGCTTTAGCCCAAGAGTTGGAGGTTGCTGTGAGTTATGGCCATGGCATTCTACAAGGGCAACAAAGTGAGACGCTGTCTCAAAAAAATAAATAACAAAGAAAAAGAGACTTTAGTACCACCACCTCTTCCAAAGATTTCAGTGAGACTATCTCTCTTCCTAAGTGGAAAGGTCACTAATACAAACCAAACTCCCAAGTTGTCTTAGGACAATTCTTGCACTCTCCGCTGACTCAGTATAGGCCCCTTTGCTTGCAAACTTTATATAAATTGGTGGCAATTGCAAGATCAAGAGAGCTTATAAAGAAAAGCTGCTTTCTCCACAAATAGCCCACTGCTACTCATTGGTAACAATGGGCTATCAGGTGCCAGGCAGGCTTTGCTAGAGACACAAAGTGGGCAAGGCACACATGTTATCTGCCCACAGGGTGGCCAGAGAAGCCAGAAGCCGGTAATTCACACACAGGTAAAGTTACAGAGTAAGCACAGCGATAGAGAGAAAATGTCACAGGAACCGGGTGGGCAAATCTAATTTACTGTGTTACTCTCTTGTACCATACACCTGCTGCAGGGGATGCAGCCAGGAGCAAGATGCCATGTCCTGGGTTAGGCAGGGGTATTGTGAGAATTAAATCAAAATATGGGCTGAGGCCCTGTAGCCCCGCCCACTGCCAGAGCCCATACCTCAAATAACCCCGCCCACTGCTGGGCCCTGCCCCTTGAAGTCAAGTCCCGTCCTCCCCACCGCGACACAGGCCTTATTAGGCCCCGCTCTACATGACGTCATGACTCCGGCCCGCCCCAACCTTTATTTAGCCCCACCCATCCTGCGGTCCTCGTCTCGGACGCATAGCCCCGCCCATCCCACTGCAGGCAGCTCCACGTCGCACTGCCCCATCCCTGACATCACGGCCCCGCCTACCCCGCCCGAATTCAGACTCAACTCGACGCTCGCTCCGCCCTCATGACGTCACGTCCCACCCGCGCAGACCCGTCTCACACCCAGCCCCCCACCCGCGGCCGCGGAGTTTCTCACCAGCTCGAACCGGTTGTTAACTTGGACGCCCTCCTTTCCTGTGCAGCCACCAGGCCCGCGTTTTGGCCCTTCTTCTTCCGTGTCATCGTCATCACGGAGGTCAAAATGCAGGGCGCCAGGCCCGAGGGGCTCCTGGCCGCGCTGTTCCCCCCTCAGCCTCCGAAGGGCCCGGCGCGACATAGGACCCAACGGCCGCTGACGCCTGAAGAAAGGGAGAAGAGCAGAAAAAGCGAGCGGCTGGCGCGCCTGCGCACTTACGGCGCGCTGGCGCGAGGCTGCGTATCGCACCTGCGCGCTGTGGCTCTCCAGCACTTCCTCTCCTCACCCGCAGCTTCAGGGAAGGTTTGGGCGGGTCCGGTCGAGTTCTCGTGAGAGTTGGGCGCCTCCGTGCGGTGAGACCGCGCCAGCACCTGGGTGTGGGGATGCGCGGGGTCTCGCGAGGTGTGGGACAGAAGGCGGGCTTGGGCGGTGCGGGGGTCGTGAGCCCAGAACGAATGCGGCCTTGGAGAGGCCCTGTCCTTCCTAGTGCGTGCCAGCAGGAACGCCGGGGCAGGTATAGGAGGCTACGCTCCGGCGTGGAGCACCTGTGGAGAAGCGGAGCAGGACTCCGAGGGCCCGGGCCTGTGCGGAGAGGCTGCGGTATCTCGCTCAGGCTGCTTCTGCGGCAGCCAAGGATAATGAAGTAAGCGCGCCAAGCCGGGGGGCCTCTTGCTCCCCCGGACAGAAGAAGCTGAATCTCAGGACCGGGCCCTGGGTGTTCGCTCTTCGTTGTCAGCTGCAGCGGGAACCCAGCCTGTCCCGGTGCGGGGTCAGCGAAGCCCTCCACCCGGGCTGGGCACCGGCGTCTTGGGGGGGATTTTCACAGTAAAGGCGTAGGGCCTCGGCCCAGAGATTCTGAGAGGTCTAGCATGGGTGGTTTTTAGAATTCTAAAGAGGCAGCCAGGACTGGGAACTGGCAGGGGTCCGAGGGCAAGGTCCGGGTGAACCGGCAGTAGGTAGGGGTCCGTCCTCGCCATGACAGCAGAGAGAGGGCAGCCCTGAGTCTGCTCCACGCCGCCGGGAGCCAGGCCCAGTGCTCAGTTCTTACCTCATCTTGCCTTTTTGCAGGGGGAGAAACTGGGACTCAGAATAAGGAACTGATCCAGAGAGAAACTGGTTTGCATTGGGGCATTGAGTCCTGAGTCTGAGGAAGAGGCTGCAAGGACAGAAGGTGTGTTTGGGCCAGGGCCCACCCGCCTTCCCAGAGCCCAGTGTTGTTCACTTGGATTAGGAGTTGAGATGCACATACTTTCTGGTCAGCTGTCCTGCTTCCCAGTGGCTGGCACATGGCTGCTGCCTCAAAGCCCTCCACCTGCCTGGGCTGTGCTCCCAGTCCAGAGGACAAGCAGAGGACCCTGAAGCTCAGGACCAGCCCAGTTGTTTTCATGTCACCCTTGATCAAGTGGTGTGACCAGTCTGTGCAGGCCTTTTGCCCTGTTTGCAGGTCAGGTGGAAGCTTGGGGCTCTCAGCTTGGAAGCACCTCCACAAAACAGGTTGTATACGGGTGAGAATGCAGCATCAGCTCAACTTGGTGTCTTCGCTGGACAGGAACTTTAAATGGGAGTTTCTCCCTGTACTGTTGAAGGCCTGTTCCTCAGCAAGGGAAGTTTAGAATAAGTGACCTCTACTTGTCAGGTCTGAAGTTGATGAAGGTGAGGCAGTGCTTCCTTCAGTGGGCTGATTGCATGGCTGCCTGTACCTGGGGTTGGGGAGAGGGGGATCCAGCAACTCTAAAAGCAGCACAGGGAAGGAGGGCAGCAAAGAGGTGGAAATGCAGCAGCTCTCCCCTGACTGTGCCATGACTTGAAGAGCAGCTCTGCCTGGGCTGGGCAGCCGTGAGGCACAGTCCCTCTGTGCTCAGGTCCCCTGGTGCCAGGATATGCTCATTCTTTGTTTTCACTTCTAAGAGTTCCATGTGGATTAGAATCCAGTCTCCCTATGATTGGGAATGTGAGCATCAAGGGTAGACTCAGTAAGGACAGTAGCACTGACCCACAAGACCCTCTGCCCACAAATTAGCTTCCTTATTGCTGGCTGTGTGACCAGGGGCAGTACCTGACCCGCTGTGTGCCCATTTTATTTTTAAACAAATAAAAATAGAGACAGGGAGAGTGATGTGCTCAAACAAGTGCTGGGAGTTGGCTGGGTTTTTTTCTTTTCTTTTTTTGGCTGGGCCAAGTTTGAACTTGCCACCTCTGGTATATGGGGCTGGCGCCCTACTCCTTGAGCCACAGACGCTGTTTTTATTGACTGCTCTAGTTTTGTGTATAGTTTTCCTGGATCCCAGCTGATAATTCTCTCCTGTAGGTCTGTCTGCCATAAGTCCTGCCCCTTCGAGTCCTCCTGTGGCTTATGGCAGGCATTGGAGCCTGGAGTGAAAAGGCCTCGATTAGGTGCCATCATGTTCCTGGTGTGCTGTGCATCCTTGGTGCAGTTCTTCACCTTTCCAAGCCTCAGTTTCCTCATCTGTGAGGCAGGATAATGATAGAGCCTACCTCTAGGTGCACACAAGCAGCAGAGTGGTAAGCACAGCCTTCCTAGAGCTGCTGAGATGGTACCTCCAGCCTCTGTGAACCCCGAGTGAATCACCTCCCTGGAGAACAGGAGTAGGGATCTGGGAAACAAGACCAAAGGTCTCCCAGGCCAGCAAGTGTGGCCTGAGCTATTGTTTCACATGCAACCTGATTAAGATGGCCAGGACTGTGAATTTGGCAAAGAGCTGACCAGGGCTTCATTGCCAGGAGTGGGCCTGGGTGCCCTTGTCCCCCAGAGCCCAGCTTCAGCCTTGGGAGAACATGCCCCTGCTATAGCTGGGTGAGTCCTCAGTGCACATTCAGAAGACTATGACACCACCTTTATTAGAGCAAAAGTGGACAGGAGTACAGATTTACAGAGCTGTTTGTCCTGTATGGGACCACCACCACCACTGGGGACCTCTGAGATGCCAATGCAAGAAAAAGTGGAGCCCAGAGCTGCAGGGTGGCTTGTGATGGAGGCACAGGGTCTTCCTGGGGCCTCTGTGGCCCAGGTCACCACCAAGGGAGGGTAGTCAGGCAGGGAGCATGGTCCACCTGGGAACAAAGTGCCGTCCCCACTGAGACATATACCTGGGTAGGGGAAGCTTCTATGTACGTTCCTACAATGGAGGAAAGAACTGGAACACGGGAGGGGGACCTATGCCGGGAGCCCCAGGATCTAGAGCCCTTTGTTCTCCCTCTGTGAGAAAGCCCATTCCCATTCCCTTCCTTCTCCTCCCTATACTCCCACACCCCTGAAATACTGAGAAGAAACAGCTTCCCCCAAGGAGGGTCCTGCAGAGAACCCAAGCCCAAATGAACTCTGGGGCCAAGGAACAATTTGTATAAATATATAGGCTGTGCGTATTATATAAATGTATCTATATATGTATATATATACATGCACAGCTTAGGAGTGAGTGGCCGCTGTACCCCAGCATCTCAGCCTTAGGTGGCATCCCTCTTCCTCTGTTCTGAGGCACCCTGTGGGTTTCTCTAAAAAGCACAGCTGGCCACCTGTGCCTTCACTTGAAATCAAGAGTCCTAGTGTTAGGGATATAGAGGGACTGGGTCTGACGGCCACGTTGTGGTGTGGTGTTGAGGACATCCACGCTTTTGCGGCTGGAGCACACCACATCAGCCACAAAGCTGGTGCAGTCGCTGCAGACATCTTTGAGGACAGAGCCGTGGGTATAAATATGGGGGAACTCCTCCTCCACGCTTCGCCACTGTGGCCCCTGCAGGGATCTGGGATGGAGTGGAGGACCAATGTGGGAAACCTAGCCAGGGTGCCAGATCTCCCTTGTACTCCCACCCAAATCCACCCTTTCCTCCATGCCAGCCAGCCCTATGCCTCCTGTGTTGTCAGGCACCCTGTGGGTTTCTCTTAAAAAGTAGAGCTGGCAGAACTCATCCCAGCAGACTCTGCCTTGACTACTCACATCCAATCTCCATCTCACACCACTGAGTCCCTCCAAAATTATTTCATCTCAAAATAGCTACCTTGGATTCCCTTTTCCTTGGAGGTGTCCCAGCAAACAGACAAAGCCAGATCCCTGCAACCCAGCTTCCAAGTCATGGTTAATGCCCGACCACAGCAACATTGGCAACAAGGCAAAGAACTCACTGAAAGGCGTCTTTTCTTGGGGTTGGTGTGGTTTTGGCAGATGTCCCCTGAGGACTCTCAAAGCCCAATGTGTAGACAGGGATGTGTGCGAACTTCTTAGCAGGCATTTTCATCTGCAGCACAGAGGGAGGTGTGTTCAGGCACCCCAGGGGACAGTTTAGGACACAGTGCTGGGAGCACCCTCTCCCTGGGGACCAAATGGCAGCCAGAGCTGTCCGTGCTCTGCCATGCCTCCTGTCTGCCATTGTCTGAAGACTTGGTGTGTATCTCCTTGGTAGTTACACACACCCTATTGATTTTCTGCTCATCTAGACAGGAACTTACTCGGGGGCAGGAGCTTTGCCTTTTTATATCACAGGATCTACCACCATTTCCTGCACACAAAATTTAACATTGAGCTGGGTGTGGTGGCTCATGCCTGTAACCCAGCACCTTGGGAGGTCAAAGCAAAGGCAGGAGGATCGCTTGAGACCAGGAGTTCAAGACCAGCCTGAGCAACATGGTGAGACCCTATCTCTAATAAAAATTAAAATTAGCTGGGTGCGGTAAAGCATGTGTCTATAATCTCAGCCAGTAGTGCTGGCTGAGACAGGAAGATTGCTTGAGCCCAGGCATTTGAGATTGCTGTGAGCTATGACGCTACCACTGTAGCCTAGACCAGACACCAGAGCAAGATCCTGTCTCAAAAATAAGGGTGGCGCCTGTGGCTCAAGGAGTAGGGCGCCGGTCCCATATGCCAGAGGTGGCGGGTTCAAACCCAGCCCCGGCCAAAAACCACAAAAAAAATAAATAAATAAATAAAATAAAAATTAAAAAAATTGATGAGGCGGAAGTTTCTGTGTTGCCAAGTATTAGGGTATAAAGTAAGAGTTTTAAAATGGTAGGGCTGTGCCTGTGGCTCAATGAGTAGGGTGCCAGCCCCATATACTGAGGGTGGCAGGTTCGAACACAGCCCCGGCCAAACTGCAACAAAAAAAAAATAGCTGGGTGTTGTGGAGGCCCCAGCTACTTGGGAGGCTGAGGCAAGAGGATTGCCTAAGCCCAAGAGTTGGAGGTTGCTATGAGCTATGACACCACAGCACTCTACTGAGGGTGACAAAATGTAAAAGTCCCTCTCAGATTCTGAGCTAAGGCATTACAAGGTAATATACTTGTAAATGTTCTTACCCATTTACCTCTGTGCACACCCACACATGATCGTAGAGCTGAACTGCAATAAAACACTCAAGAGAATGACTTAAGCCCAGGAGTTTGAGATTGCTGTGAGCTGTGACACCACGGCAGTCTACCAAGGGCAACATAGTGAGACTGTGTCTCAAAAAAAAAAAAAAAAAAGACCACCTACAAGGGTTTTTAGAAACTGCACACAGTCTTGGAAAATGTAGGAATGGATTCTGGCTGGAAGAAGGGGATGGATGAGGTTCCTGGTGAGGATAGGATCACCCAATATAAAACAGCAGATCCCCTGTCCTACCTCAGCCAAACCCCAAAGATCCCAAATGATCCTCACCTTTATGCTACAGGACGTGCAGACGGCTCTGGAAGGGAATGGAGGGGAGGTAGTGTCAGCAGGGAAGAGGCGCACAAAGCAGCAACTGCAGGCCAGCCTCCGTGTCCCACCCCCAGTGACCCCACTGACTCCATCCTGGCTCAAACCATCCTTGCCTTCTGCTTGATCCCTGGGTATTTCAGTACTGTACTTTCATTTTACTCTAAAACCTTGCTTTTCTCCCATCCAAGTACTAACCAGGCCCAACCCTGCTTAGCTTCTGAGATCAGACGAGATCGGGCACATTCAGGATGGTATGGCCGTAGACAACCTTGCTTTTCTTTGTATTTAGCTGTCTACCCAAAACACTTGCAGCCTCAGTGCTCTCTCTGGTCCAGCTTTCTCATACCCCACACTGCTGTGTACCCAGCACTTCTCACTGTAGGAGAGCCGTCTTCAGCCAGAAGCGCCTCAACTCATATGCTCAGTTTTTTTGTTTGTTTTTTTCTTTTTTTGGATTTTTGGCTGGGGCTAGGTTTGAACCCGCCACCTCTGGCATATGGGACCGGCGCCCTACTCCTTGAGCCACAGGTGCCGCCCCATATGCTCAGTTTTAAGCAGTGATTTTTTTTTTTTTTTTGAGACACAGTCTCACTATGTCACCCTAGGTAGAGTGCTGTAGCATCACAGCTCACAGCAACCTCAAACTCTTGGGCTTAAGTGATTCTCTTGCCTCAGCTTCCCAAGTAGCTGGGACTACGGGCGCTCACCACAACGCCCAGCTAAGCAATGATTAATAGTTTTTTATTCTCATACCTGGTTTCAAAAGTAAGTACCTTCTTGTAATAATTCAAACATTAGAATTACAATTTAGACAGCCCATCCTCAGAGTTAGCCCCTGCTAGTAATAAAGTTTCTATCTTCCAGAATTTTCTAAACATACTTTCAAATAAAGGTACTTTGTATACTGTTTTGTAAGACTATGTCAGGGGGGGCGCCGGCCCCATATGCCGAGGGTGGCGGGTTCAAACCCGGCCCCGGCCAAGCTGCAACAAAAAAATAGCCAGGCGTTGTGGCGGGCGCCTGTGGTCCCAGCTACTTGGGAGGCTGAGGCAGGAGAATCGCCTGGGCCTAGGAGTTGGAGGTTGCTGTGAGCTGTGTGAGGCCACGGCACTCTACCAAGGGCAATAAAGTGAGACTCTGTCTCTACAAAAAAAAAAAAAGAATATGTCAGGGGCTCTTCTCCACATTAGTACAAGTTGTTCAAACGTTCTAAAACAAGGGACTGTATTCTTCTGGATGGATATTTTACAATTCTGTATCAATAAACCTGAGTTTATTTCTTTTGTTTCAGAGAACATAACTGGTATGACTTGAATCCTTTTCAATTAACTTGAGACTTGTTTTGTGACCCAGAATATGGTCTATTTTGGTAAATGTTCCACGTGCACTTCAGAGCGTGTATTCTGCTGTTGTGTGGTGCCCATGAATGCTAGTCAGACCCACTCAGACCCCAGTAGTTGTGGTGGTCACATACATCTTCTGTACCCTTTCTTTTTTGTTTTTGAGGCAGTCTCACTATGTTGTCCTCAGTAGAGTACCGTGGCGTCACAGCTCACAGCAACCTCAAACTCTTGGGCTCAAGCTATCCTCTTGCCTCAGCCTCCCAAGTAGCTAGAACTACAGACACCTGCCACAACACCTGGCTATTTTTAGAGGCGAGCTCTTGCTGTAGCTCAGGCTGGTCTCAAACCTGTGAGGTAAGGCAATCCACCAACCTCAGCCTCCCAAGTGCTAGGATTACAGGTGTGAGCCACCGCACCCAGCTCTGTACCCTTAACTTTTAACTTGCTGTCTATTATTTTATCAAGTATTGAGAGAAAAGTATTGAAATATAATTGCAGATTTAACTATTTTTCCTTATAGTTCTGTAACTCTGCCATTTTTGCTTGAGGTATTTTATCTCTGCTACTAACTACCTTAGCTCTGGTAATATTTTTTGCTCTGAAATCACCTTTGTATGATATGGATGTATCAACTCTGGCTTTCTTTGGACCAATGTCAGTGTAGCATATCTCTCTTCATCCCTCTCCTGGCCCATTTGTGCCTTTATATTTAAAGCATGTCTTGTGGTTGGCAGATAGCCGAATCTTGCATTTTTAAAATTCAGTCTGGAAAACTGTCTTTTAATTGAGTTGTTCAGATAGTTTACAGTGAATGTGATGAATGATAGGGTTGTGTTCAAGTCTGTCATCTGGCTACTTGTTTTATTTTTGACCCATTTATTCTTTGTCCCCTCTCTTTTCTACTGTCTTTTGGATTGAGTATTTTTTATGATTTTATCTTACTTCCTTTGTTGGTTTATCAGCTGTAACTCTTCTTTACCCCCCAGTAGATACGGAGTACAAGTGGTTTTTTGATACATGGGTGAATTGGATGGTGGTGAAGTCGAGGTTCAAGTGTAGCCTCTTGTTTTATTTAGTAGCTGCTTCAGGGCTTTAACTTACCACAGTCTACCTCCAAGTAATATCACACCTCTGCATGTACAGTATAGGAACCTTCAGTAGTAATGTCCTCCCTCCCCTCCCCCTGGCCTTAATGCTGTTGTTATAGCATACTTGCTTATACAGATGTTACAGACTCCATGACACATTGTCATTCATTTTTTCTTGTTTTTTTTGTAGAGACAGAGTCTCACTTTATGGCCCTCGGTAGAGTGCCGTGGCCTCATACAGCTCACAGCAACCTCCAACTCCTGGGCTTAAGCGACTCTCTTGCCTCAGCCTCCCGAGTAGCTGGGACTACAGGCACCCGCCACAACGCCCGGCTATTTTTTGATTGCAGTTTGGCCGGGGCCGGGTTTGAACCCGCCACCCTCGGTATATGGGGCCAGCGCCCTACCAACTGAGCCACAGGCACCGCCCTCTTGTTTTGTTTTTTGCATCCCTAGTCATCTTTGACTGGATGCAAGACATATTATATTGCTGAATACTGTGTACTTCTTAAATTCCTGCTCTTGAGCTTTATTCAGGGAAGCAGTTAAGAGAGTTGGGAGTAGTTTGGTCCCTTCAGATCTTGCTTCTGTGATGACAGTAGGGCCTGAAGCAAGCTCAGCAACTTATTCCATACCAGTGGGATAAGCCCTTGCTAAGCTGCACTGACCTTGAGGACTTAACACACATGGTACACACTAGAACATGCTGTAATCACGAGAATTCAGTCAGCAGCAGCTAAGGGGCTTCCTACCTCCTCCCCCTTGTGGGTTCACAGCCAAGCATTTGCAGAATACTCACCTTTTGCAAAAGAGACAAGTAGGTGGCCACGAGAACAGTGGGAACCTGGCCCGGCAGCAGCAGCAAATCTGTGGGAAGGCCTGGTTAGAGCCCAGAGTCATCTAGAATTCACTGGGGTCTGGCCTTGTCCTTGCCCCCTCAGGCCTCCTGAGCAAACCAGGGCCCAACCCACCTCACCTTCCCCTTCTTCAGACCACTGAAGAGCTCCTTGTTCTGAAGAAATTTCTCCATCTCAGCCTTCACCAGCACACGGCGCACGTCCATTACCTCCTCCACGGTCAGGGCTAGGCTCTCCACAGGATGGCTGAACTCCTGGGGGCAGGGCCAAGGGGTTGTACCCACTGGGCCTCAGGGATAAGACCTTCCAAGCAGGATTCTCTCCACAATATTTCTCCTTCCCTAAGGACCTTTCTTCTTCCTGGTCTCTGTCCAAACAAGCCTGGCCCAATCCCTAAAACAGGCATGTCTCAGCCTGCCACCCAGTCCTGGAAGACGCACATGAGCCCAGCTCTGTGATGAGGCCCTGCCACCCTCACAGCACATTACCCTGCTCCCCTTAGCACCCCATGCTTGTCCAAGGTGCCCCCAGCTGCAGACACACCACAGCTGACCCAAGCCAGCCACAGCATCTCATGTCCACACTGCCCCCAGTAGCCCCACAACCCTTCGACATGCTGCCTCTCTGTGTACTTGGTGCAGCTGTGTCCTGACCACCTGCTCTGGGGCTGCTTGATGTCGAGTTGACCTGTTTTTGCCCCCTGGAGTTTAGCCTAGCACTTGACGCTTGACCATCCCAAGCTGCAGTTTTCTCTTTTGCAAAATGGGTCTCTACTTCAGCTCCACTGAGATGACACATGGAAAGCCCTGACACAGGGACTCACACTCAGATCTCAAACATCAGATGTCACCACAGATGCAGGTGGGAGCACAGCCTGTGAGGACGAATCTGTTTCAGAGTCACCATGCTGATCCTGTTTTGGATACAGGCTACTTCCTGGCACTTGGGGGATCTCTGGCCCTGCACTCTGCACTCTGACCTGAGGCACCAGGGATCCTGGCTTCTGTCTTCAGCTGCTGGATAGTGTGGTTTGTGTTTGAACAGTCCCCTCCATACCTCACACCTGTTGCCTTGTGCTATGGCCAGGAGAGTTCATGCTGGGTGACACAGATCAGCAGCTGCTCCTCAGATGAGGCTGAGCTCGGGCTGGACTGAAGGGGACTGGGTCCTCTGATGTGTGACAGTGGAAGCTTCCAGATACCACTTATGATATCTTGGAGCTGACAAGTCATTTATGTGACTTGTGGTCATTTAAAACCAGGTCCTCTTAGTCCTGAGTAAGAAGAGGACCAGACTCCCCTCTGTCCTAGAGAACAGACTGGATTTGTTGAGTCCCTCAATGGGGAAAGTGTGCCACTCCTGAGGCTCAGTTATAAGATGCACTGGGACTTCCACCCTGCACCCTCCTGAACCACGTGCCCTGGGAGGTGCCAGTGCTGTGCTGTGAGGACTCAACAAGTCCAACAAAGAGGCCACATAGGTGAGGGCACCTGGGCAACAAATTCACCAGCCCCAGTCAAGCCTTCAGCTGAGAATGCAGGTTCTGCTGCCATCATGATGGCATCCTCACAGATCCCGAGCCACAGCCACCCAGTGCAGATGCCTCTGGGTCCCTGCCCCAGGAACTTGAGGTAGTGTTGTTATAAGATCCAAATTGTGAGATAGGGCAGTGCCTGTGGCTCAGTGAGTAGGGCGCCGGCCCCATATAACGAGGGTGGCGGGTTTGAACCTAGCCCCGGCCAAACTGCAACAAAAAAATAGCCAGGCATTGTGGCAGGCACCTGTAGTCCCATCTACTCAGAGGCTGAGGCAAGAGAATCGCCTAAGCCCAAGAACTGGAGGTTGCTGTGAGCTGTGATGTCACTGCACTCTACCAAGGGCGATAAAGTGAGACTCTGTCTCTAAAAAATAAATAAAAAGAAAAAAACAAATTGTGAGATAAATTCTTATGCAGCAATAGGGAACTGACCCCCGACTGACAGGGACAAGTGTTAACCTTTGGGTTGGAGAATATTAATAGTGCCTTACTTTTATATAGCACTTGTTCTCATCTGAGCCTCTCAATGGGTGATTGCAACCACACTATCAACATCACACACCTGCAGGATGCACTGTAAGGATGTAGTCCTGTGATCTTTCATTTGATAAAATCATACACCAAAACTTGGGGCAGCTCTCCACCGTCAAAGGTCAGACAAAATTCATAGCTAATCGAACTCAGGTCCCAGGCCACGTAGCAGCAGAGTCACAACCAGAGTCAGTCTTGACACAGTAAAACTGTCCTTAAGGCAGAGGGTGTGCAGATTTGCCACCTGCCTTAACCCCACAGGGACCACACCAACCAACCTCAACTGTCTGTCCCTGGCTTTGGGGGCCACAGTGCTGATGTGCCCAGCAGGTGGCAGCGAAGACCCAGCTCCCAGACGGGCACAGCCTCTTGCCAAACACAGGGTCAAGCCACACCCACCAGACGGAGGCCCCTTACTCCTGGACCCCAGGCTGATGTCTCAACCAGTGAAGGGAAGGGGGACACACAAGAGGCCCCTGGCCACCCAAATGGCAACGCTTCTCTCACCAGCCACAGGTGTTTGGTTTCTGGGACCACAGAGGTTTCTGCTCTGTCCTCCATAGAGCCCAGGTTGCTGAGTGGAGGGCAGCTTGGACCAGGCCCGGACTGGACACTCCCAGGACAAGAACCTGGAGGCAGAGCAGAGGCCCCGTCAGTAATACCTGGCAGTTCAGGTGGGGTAAGTCCACGTGGAGGGGACAGAGAGATGGGTAGAAGACACACTACCCTCATCAGAACCTTTGCCAGGGCCATCAGACCCCTGAAGGGTCACTGCATCTGAAGTGCACAGATGTGCTGAAATTGGGAGTCCAGTGGTGCCAGCAGCAGCCAGGGCCCCCCAGCCTGCCGCACATGCTGCCACTGGAGACCAGGGCCAGCTGGGTGGGGGAGCATAACGTTTGGGGATAAGATAAGGTTTGGAGTTGGCCTGACCTGGCCCTTTTAACAACGGTATGTGAGTCTTAAGTACCAAATTGGGTCATCCTGTGTGTGGCCAGCAAGCTACAGGGCTGCTCCAGGTGACCTGATTGGCAGGACGCCTGGCCATGCCTGGTGGGATAAGGTTGGTAGGGTGACCAGGACTCCATGTCCCAAAAGTGCTCTGCAGAGATTAGTCCTTACAAAGGCAGGACTAGCTCTATGTGGCCAGGGAAACTTGTTCTTGCTTAAACTGGTGAGGAAAGAACACGTCCCTAATGCTGAACCAGGTCCCCGGTGCTGAGTGGCACCAGCCCACTCGTGCTTCTGGTGGACACACATTTCCATGCACAGAGAAAAGGACAAGAAAGCTTGATTGTCAGCTAGTGAGTCCCTTTCTATCTCTTAATATGTTAAGTTATCTCTAAGTATTAGAATCATGGAAAAGTTTTAAAAGTTTTCCCCAAAATGTATTACAATGAAGCTAGGTGCCTGTCGCTCAAACGGCTAAGGCGCCAGCCACATACACCTGAGCTGGCAGGTTAGAATCCAGTCCAGGCCCGCCAAACAACAATGACAGCTGCAACCAAAAAAAAAAAAAAGCCGGGCATTGTGGCGGGCACCTGTAGTCCCAGCTACTTGGGAGGTGGAGGCAGGAGAATCGCTTGAGCCCAGGACTTGGAGGTTACTATGAGCTGTGATGCCATGGCACTCTACCCAGGGCAACAGCTTGAGGCTCTGTCTCAAAAAAAAAAAAAATGTATTACAATGAATATGGGTTACTTATTTAATAAGAAGGCTTTCCATGGGCACAGTGGCTCATGCCTGCAGTTCCAGCAGCTCAGGGAGCCAAGAGAGGAGAGTCACTTAAGGCCAGAGTTCAAGACCACCCTGGGCAAGACTCCATCTCTACAATTTTTTTTTTCATTAGCCAGGCATGGTGGTGTGTGCTGGCACACACATGTAGTTCCAGTAAGTTGGGGGGCTGAGGTAGGAGGATGACTCGCGCCCAGGAGTTCCAGGCAGCAGTGAGCTATGATGATACCACTGCACTCCAGACTGGGTTACAGAAGACCCTGACTCTAAAAAAATTAAGTTTTCAGAAAAAAGGTGGATTCATGTCTATGGTGGTAAGCAAAGATCATCAGTACCTCTTGCAGGTATGAGCTCCCCAACCCCCTGGGGCTGCCTGCTGAGGAAGACTCCGGCCATGGAGCCGAGGGAGAAAGGCGTTGAGAGAGGAAATACTTGCTTTGGTCTTGGGTGCTCGGCCTCCATGCATGCACACTGTCTGCTCGGAGCTGTGGCTCTGTCTCTCTTAGGGGCTGGGTGGCTGGCTGCAGACCAGAGGCCACCTCACTCCAAAGCTGGGCCAGGTCATGCTCTGAGAAAGAGCGATCTCGCTTCAGTGTTACCTCTCCACACGGAGACTCTTCTTCCTGGGGACACACCAGACCTGCCTTGCCCACTTGGCCCATTGCAGGACGGAGGCACAGGACCTGGGGGTGCTGCTGAGTCCATGGAGGCCACGAGGCCTCAATTCACTGCCCAGCCCTGCTGTATTCTATGCAGTTTGTAGCAAGCATCTAAAGAGTGACATCCTCCCCTGAGGCTTTCCAGAAAGCTCTGACAAGGCATACTGTCAGACAGAGATTGAGCCCACAGAGACAGCACCACCACACGGCCACATCTGCTGCTGTCCCCACCCACCTTCTCCCAGGGCTCTGACCTCGGATGTGTTCATTTCTTCCATCTCGGCCAAGGTGGGCGCCTTGAGCAGCACCCGTGCCCGTGGGCGCTGGGTGCCGCTTCCAGCGTCTGGGACAGACAGGTTGATGCAGGAGGTGGACCTGGCATCTCCAGAGCAAGCATCAAGTATGCAGGGCAGGGAGCCAAACCCTAGGGAGGACAGGCCAGCAGGTGGGGGACAGTGAAGTGACCAGGGAGGAGCTCATGTGCACCTCTGCCTACTTCCCCCACTGTACAGAGGGGAAACTGAGGGCTGCTCAGCCACTTGATACATGAGAAATGCCAGCCTCGGGAGCCCCTGGCCTCACACATTCATGGCACAAGTACGAGTGGAGTTTGCTGTCTCAGATAAACAGGCTTTCAGTACTGAAACCTGTGCAGGGTGTTGCAAAGGAGGGTTAGGTCTCAGACATTTGAATAAATGCCTACTTTTCCCCCCACCTAAAAACAATGCTTTTATTTTTGTTCGGACTGTTGAAATTTGTCAAACTATTGTAAAATGTGTGGCATGGCAAATCCGAGTCCCAGCCTACGTGGAGGGCACAGATCACGTTATTTTTCATACTTTTTACTGAAGCTGCACAAGGCCACCAGACCTCAAGTCTACATCTCAAAGATAAAAATGTCCTATGTCTCCCAAACATGAAGGTGTTGTCAGGCACAGCCTGACCAAGGGAAGTGGGGGAACCCAGGCCAGGGCCACGGGAAGTCCCTCTCCTCCCCTCCCACTGCCAGGCTCACCGCGAACAGCCCAGCCCTCGCCGCCCACTGGCCGCAGCCTCCGCTGCTGCCTAATTTCCTCTAGGATCTTCTCATGCAGGGTCCTCTGCTTCTGCGGTAATGGGCGAAGTTGTCTCTCTGAGACCTGCAGGGGGTGGCCCATCCTAGAGTCAGGGGACCAGCCAGGCCCACAGGAGGGATGCCACCCAGGGGCTGTGTGCACTGTGCCCAGGAGCAGGTACAGGGCTGCCCAGGATGGAGGGGCCAAGCTAGCCACACTAAGAGCCGGTGGGCCAGCCACAGGACAGTCCAGGCCCTAGCTGGCCTTCAAGGAGACACAGGTACCTGCTTCAGTGGAGGTCGAGAGCGGATGAAGTCCAGGATGAGCTCATGTGCATCCTTCTTCACCCTAGGGGGGATGTCCCCATCCACCTGCCAGTGAGGACAGTAGGCAGCCCACACTGAGGATGGGGCTCTCTGCTGGAGCCTGTGTGGCCTGAAGGGGTTTGTCCAGCCTGGACACAGCCTGGCCCTCCCCGTCCTCTGCCCAAGGACCCAACTGCCTCCCAGACACTCCAAGCCACTCTCTGGGTGGCTGCAGCATCTGGCTTGGCACTCACTAACCCCGCTGTGAGCTTCCTGCTGCTTGGGTTCATCTGGAAACAGTCCAGTGGACCTATCTCAGGTTGTCATAAGAATGATACCAGTATGTGGGAAAGGAACATGCTACCTCGGCTACTGGGGTCTCTTCTCAGGGAGCCATCCCTGGTCCTCTGGAACCTTCCACATCCTCTTTCCCTGCCTTGTTACACTGTCCCCAACATGACCTGGCCTTCATGTCCCGTAGCCCAGTACCTAGCACAAAGCATAGGGGCCCTGGGGCTGTGGGAGAGGAGGGAGGCTGCTCCGCACTCACCATGACCTTGCGCAGCTTATAGTTCCGGGCCCGGATGTCCTGCATCAGCATCTCGAAGGGTGTGAGCTGGAACTCAGTGGGAAGAGGGTTGAACTCGTGCTCCTGCACCTTCCTGAGCTTCACCCCATGGCGGAGTTCTCGCATGAGCTGGACCCACAGCCGGGCCTGGGTCCCGAGGAGAACACGCTCTCAGGCCCAGGCAGGGCCCCCACAGCCCTCCATACCCTCGGCAGCTGTCTGCTCCATCAGCAGCCGAGCCTTACCCAGTCCGTGTGGCCCAGCTTGTCGAGCTCTGCCTGGGACTTCTCCACCTGGGGCTCATCCTCCCGGAGCTTCTGCAGCATCTGGGACCACATGCTCTGGTCAGTCCAGAGAAGGCAGGAGAGGGGCAGACATGGGCCTGACCCTCTGGCTCTGCCCACCAGGAGACACCTCCTCAACACAGGGGCTGCCACTCAACCAGCTAAAACAGGGGCCAGTGAGCACATTGACCCAAGCTTTAGGGCTCAAGTCCCTGAGAAAGTCATATTGTCAGCTTTGGAACCACAAAGGGCACTCAGCATCCTGTCCGCTCTCTTGGGTGAAGACAGGTGAGGATAGGTTAGAGCCCAATCCAGGTGCTCCAGGAAGGCTCCATGACCTCCGCAGGTGGCAGACACAGGTGTGGAAGCTCCACCCCTGCTCTCCTACTAAGCTTAGCTGCAGCCTTCCTCAGGCAGGCCACGCATGGACACGCCCTCTTGGTGGACCCATACATGATCCTTGCAAGGGTTTACATTTAGATACTTCTCTGGTCAGTATCTAACTGGGACCTGGCCCAGTGTGACACACAGTAGGTCCTCAAACATGGTGTGGATGAATGACAGCAGATGGAGGAGTTGTTAGTTGGCAAGTCTGGGGACACAGTCGTGGGTGTGTACTTTGTGATGGGAAAGGCCCAGGAAGACTGTCAGGAGCTGACAATGTTGTATACTGGGAGTCTAGAAAGATGTTAGATCTTAGTGGCAGCCTCCCACTCTCATAAACTCCGGATGTTGGACAACACCTGCCCTCCAGCACAGCTTCCCAAACCAGGACAGAACCTTTTCTCTGGCTTTTGCCCCAAGCCACCTGCCAGACTATTTGGGAGTGCTCTAGAAATGGCTGCAATTTTCTGAGCAGCACAGGGGTGTCCTCAGGTGTAGCCCTAAGCAAAGGACTGGGGCAGCTCTCCCATCCTCCTTGAAATATCTTTAGGCTGTTTCTGTCTAACCACCACCAAGAATTAGCCTACACCCACAGAGAGGACTTTCTCTTACTCACTCCCACCACCAATCCCCCAAACTGCTCTTTGGTCAATTTCTTAATATACAGCTATTTGCTCCTGCAAAAGAAAGTTTCCACTTGTATAGGGAAGAAACTGATCTCGGCAACAGAACACAGACTGAGTTCAGGGAGAGAAAGGAAAAAGTACCCAGACTGCCTGCTGATCACGGGTACTGAGAACAACTCTGAGTGACCAAAGCAGGAGGGAGAGAGGGGTGGGCCCGGAACACTGGTATAGGCAGGGGATCTGCTAGATCCTGGCATGTGACTGGGCTGCAGATGAGGCTGAAGTGGTGTGGGCTGCGTCCCATCAGACAGAACCATCCTGAGGGCTGCTCAGGCTTAGAGGGCCAGGGAAGCTGGCTAGGAACCCTTCTCGGTTAAAGAAAAAGAGCCACAGCACCCACCATCAACATGCCAGAGTGGGATCAGGAACCAGCATCAGTTAACATCAAAAACACCTTCTGCACCTAAGCAAGAAAGTGAAGTAAATCTTCCAGGTCCCCCAAGGCCCCTCTTTTCTCATCTGTGAGATGCTGATGGGAGGCAGGCTCTGCACAGAGAACCTCCAGGGAGAGGCTGAGCCCAGGGAAGGGACAGCTAGTGCCCAACTAGGGCTATGAGGAGGCAGGACAGCCCTGGGAGGGCGTCAGAGCCCAGCACTGCCCTTGCTTTGGGCTCCAGGCAAGGGGCTCAGCCTTAGAGGCCACATTTGCTCCCCTGTAACATGGCTGATATCCTCAGATAGGTGGCAGGCAACAGGGTCAGGAGCATTACAGTCACAGCAAAGGGTTTTCTCACTGAACTGCATCCCCCAAAGCTCCAAGCACACAGGTGAATGCATGGTTCCTTAGTGAAGATGTGGCTTTTCAGAAGGATAGGGGTCTTGTCTGTCTTGGTGTAGAAGTGTGGGTCAGGGGTGATGCCTGGGGGAGGCCTCACTCCCAGCCCCTCCTGGTAAAGAGCTGTGTGAGAGCTAAGTTAGAGTGTGCAAAGCTTGTAGGACAGGGCCTGCAGAGTGCAGACTGGAGTGCACACTGTCCTCCAGAGTGGCAAAGGATGGACATACAGACATCTGGTCATGCCCAACCCCATGCCCCACACTCTGCACACCCACACATGCAGGGAAGCACCTCTTTGGCTCCCGCCCTCCTCTAGGCCTGGCCCTTCCACCTTCGCCCCTGTAAGCCCTGCCCCCAGCTGGCCCTCACCTCCTTGGCCTCCCGGACCCTGGCAAGGAAGGCCCGAAGCTCCAGCGTCTCCACGAAGAGTGCACGGCACACCGCCTGGTAGTGGGCCTGTGCACCCCGAGGGTCAGTCAGGCGCGCTGCGCACAGCCGCATGGCCTGGGTGAAGGTGCGTACAGCACGGGGGCTGCTCTCAGTCTCCTCCTCCTCCTCAGGGCCCCCATAGCCCTCGTCTGCCACTCCACAGCCACTGTCATCATGGTCGCTGTTGGCCATGAGGTCAATGAGACGCTCCAGCTGCGGGCTGAGCTCACGTTCCTCACTCTCGTCCAGCCCCCAGTCCAGTGCCCGGTAGATAGCAAAGCCCAGCGATTGCACCATCTGCAGGACAGGGGGGCGGGCAGTCACAGGGGCCCGGCAACCAGAGAAGGACAGAAGCTAGTCTGAGTGACAGGCCAGGAAGGAGATGGTGCCTCCCAGCATGACTCATACCTGGGGCAGGACATAGCCAGCTGCCCTTCCAGGGGTACAAACCTGGTACAACCCAGGCTGGGCCTGAGTAACAGGATGTTCCCAGAGGGCCATAGCCACTTTGGAAAAGAGTCTGGCAAACTCTTAAAATCAAGCATACACCTGCCACATGACACAGCGCCTCCTCTCCTGGATATTTAGCCACAAGAAATAAGAGACACATTCATGCAAGCCTTGTGCATGCTCAGAACACCCAAAGCTGGGATAGTTCAAATGCTCCTCAGCTGCTGGATGGTGGCAAATGTGGACATCCTTGCAGTGCACTATTACTGACCTTTAAAAAAGAATAAACCTCACTAAATGCCAGCTTTGCTAGTACCACGTCCATGGAAGTGTTAACTCAGCTGAGCTTCTGAGCGGGTATCTCTTCCATAAAATTTCCTGTGCCCCAAGTCACTGGAAACTCTCTGGAAGGTTAAGAATGCTTGCTTTCTTGTAAGAAAAATCCCCAGCAGACCAGGCATGGTAGCTCACACCTATAATCCCAGCAGTCTGGGAGGCCAAGGCAGGTGGCTCACTTGAGCTCAGGAGTTCAAGACCAGGCTGAGCAAGAGTAAGACCCCATCTCAAAAAAAAAAAAAAAAAAAAAAAAAAAAAATATATATATATATATATATGGGCAGCGCCTGTGGCTCAGTGAGTAGGCTGCCGGTCCCATATGCCGAGGGTGGTGGTTTGGACCCAGCCCCGGCCAAACTGCAACAGAAAAATAGCCGGGCATTGTGGCGGGCGCTTGTAGTCCCAGCTGTTCCGGAGGCTGAGGCAAGAGAATCGCGTAAGCCCAAGAGTTAGAGGTTGCTGTGAGCCGTGTGATGCCACGGCACTCTACCCGAGGGTGGTACAGTGAGACTCTGTCTCTACAAAAAAAAAAAAAAAAAAAAAAAAAATATATATATATATATATATATAGCCACTCATTGTGGTGGGTGTCTGTAGTACCAGCTAATTGGGAGGTTGAGGCAAGAGGATCACTTGAGCCCAAGAGTTTGAGGTTGCTGTGAGCTAGGACACCATGGCATTCTACCCAGGGTGACAAAGAAAAAAGAAAAAGAAGGCTTGGCACCTGTGGCTCAAGCGGCTAAGGCGCCAGCCACATACACCTGAGCTGGCGGGTTCGAATCCAGGCCAGGCCCGCCAAACAAAAATGATGGCTGCAACCAAAAAATAGCCAGGCGTTGTGGTGGGCGCCTGTAGTCCCAGCTACTTGGGAGGCGGAGGCAGGAGAATCACTTGAGCCCAGGAGTTGGAGGTTGCTGTGAGCTGTGACACCACAGCACTCTACCCAGGGTGACATAGTGAGACTCTGTCAAAAAAAAAAAAAAAAAGGAAGGAAAGAAGGAAAGAAAAAAAAGGGAAGAAGGAAGGAAGACAGGGAGGGAGGGAGGGAGGGAGGAAAGAAAATCCCAGAGAGCAAGCCAGTCTCAGGAACCCACCCCCACCCCATCCTGCCCACCCAGCAGGTACAGATCAAGCCTGGACCTGACACCTGCCTGTGACTAGGGTCTATGCAGGCTTCCATGAAACTGAGCCGTGAGAATCAAGATTTGCTTGTTCTTATTCACAATCAGGTGAATTCATGGATAAGAGCAACAGTCCATATAAAGATCTTAGTAAATATTTTAAAGATGAGTAACAAGTCTCTTTGGAAAGTCTTCAGTGTGGGAGGTACATAGAGTTTGGATTGTTTTGTTGTTTTAAACCCTCAACAGCAGACTGCACACCCTCTTTTTTTTGGGCACACACCTGCCATTGGTATGCCACTATGTTTAACGTATAAATAGGTATCTTGATGGAACTTTTTTCTAAAAAGGCAGTAGAATGATGAATTATGAAATTCATCATATTACCTTAGGACAGGTGGGGAAGAAGTGGGGGCTCTGGAAGATGCCCTATGGTGAAGAGAAAGTTTGGAGGTGGGGTTATCTGGACATTGGGTCATTAAGTTCAGTTTCCTCCCCTACCCCAAGCTCTGTGTCCTGGGGAAGAACCCTGCGGACATCACTTCCGGCCAGTTCTGGGGACACAGTGGGCAAGCATCACTGCCCCTTTCTCCTCCACTGCTCAGAATGGGAATGGCTCCCACAGAGGGTCATGAGGTCCTCAACGCTTGGAGGGCTCCACATCCCGTCTGCCTTCTGTCAAGTTTCTTCATCAAGCCCTTCAATTAAGCCCTTTGGGTGCTTCATCTGTGCTGTGCCTCACTAAAACAATTATATAACTCTATATGCTTTATAATTTACATTGTACTATATAGGTAAGTTGTTTTTTTTGTTGTTGTAGAGACAGGGTCCCACCCTATGCCCCTGAGCAGAGTGCAGTGGGCGTGGTAGCTCACCGCAACCTCAGACTCGGGCTGCGGGCATCCCGCTGCCTCAGCCTCAGAAGCCACGGCGTCCAGCTGGATTTTTCCATTTTTTTCATGAGTCGGGGTCTCACTGTTGCTCAGGCGAGTCTTGAACTCCTGAGCTCAAGCAATTCTCCCTCCTCAGCCTCCCACAGTGTTGGGATTACAGGCGTGAGCCACTGTGCCCGGCTATAGGTAAGTTTTAATATTTATCAATTAATCTTTGAAATTGTTTTAAAAAATACCTGGGCTTCTGAGCTGGCTGGTGGCACCATCATTGTCAGCTCTGCAAGAGAAGAGAGTGAGTCAAAACATGCTGTGGTGTCACCAGGACCCCAATGGACAGAGCTGTCCACTCACCTACCCCCTCAGCACATCCCCAAAGTCTCCACTGGAACACCAGAAGGCTTACAACAGGCCAAGCCACTTGCTCATTCAGACAGACACCTACAAGACCCAGCACCAGCCAGCTCTGGGCAAGATGCCAGGGTAGGGGACTGGTGGTCAGCTGGGAAGACAGACACCGGTGCCCACACTGCAGCCACACTGCAGTGACCACTCAGCGAAAGAGCTAGTGCTGAACAGCAGCCACCAGGGCCCATGGAGTCTGCCCTGGGCACCAGGAATTCAGGGCTGGAGATATGCATGCAAGGAGGCAGTGGCCAGGGAAGTCACTTCTTCAAGGAAGAGCCTGTGCCCCAAGGTAAGGTACTCCAATTGCCTAGAACTGAGGTCGTGTACTCCCAAATCACAGCAGAGTCAGATGAGAAACCCCAGCTCAGTGGAAGATTCTGCCCCCAAGCTCCTGGCAGTTGAATTGCATGAGTCAGCATCTGAGCCCAAACTGCTTAATTTGGGGGTCTCACCCAGACTATTAGCGCCTCTCAGAAAATGGCCCCAAGTTGAACTGCAGGTGGAAGCTGGACTCTTGTATATTTTATTCAGTAAACACGGTGCTGGGCGACACCAGGCAGGGCGGCAGCCTTTCACACCTGCTAACCACATGACCTGCACACAATTGGAGGACAGATGAGGAAATGGAGGCTCAGAAGGGTGAACTCATTTGCTCCAAGGAGTCACAGCTGGTAAGCAGTGACAGGAGTCAGGCCAGGCCAGGGAACCTCAGAATCTGTGCTGCCGGCTACCTCCCAAACCCCTTACTGGGGCTGCCCAAGATTTCACACTGGGCAAGTTGCAAGAAATCCATGCACTCCCATAGCTTTCCCTGACCTGAGCGTCCAGGCACACAGCTGTGTTAGGGTGTGAACATCAGCTTCCTTCAAGTGTTTCTGAAATGAGGTGATATTGGAAAAAAAAAAAAAAAAAACCCATGAAATTGTCTGCCAAGTGAACCTGCTAACTCCACAAATATTTTCAAAATGTCATCAAAACCAGGAAGATTGCTAAAGATAAAGGGAGTCTATTCTGGGCTGATCCATTACAATAATGGAAAACAACCCCTTCCCCAGCATCAGTAGAGTGGAGAGAAAGTACGCAGGAGGTAGCACTGGGGGGATTTGTGTCCCTGGGACTGGGAGGTCCCTGTCCCATGCTGGGTGTACAATAACATTTTGTGGCTGTGACTGGATCCAGGCAATGGGAAAATGGAAGAAATCAGATGCAGAAAACAGAGCATCCTGGAAGACACAGGTGCCCTGAGTCACTCTGGTATTCAGGAAGGGCTATGGGGTGGCTGACCAGCCCTGCTGGCGTCTTCACAGGTGCTGTCAAAGTCCTCAAAAAAAATTCTTTCCAGGGGAGCTCAGGTAAGGCAGTGAGAATTGAGGGCATTTCATCAGGCCCCCTTTTTTTTTTTTTTTAAGTTGTTTTCTTCTTTTTTCCTTTTTGTTTCTTTTTTTTGAGACAGACTTTATGTCACCCTTGGTAGAGTGCTGTGGTGTAACCTCACAGCAACCTCAAACTCTTGGGCTTAAGCAATTCTCTTGCCTCAGACTCCCAAGTTAAGTGGGACTACAGGCGCCTGCCACAATGCCTGGCTATATTTTGTTGCAGTTGTCATTGTTGTTTAGCTGGCCCACGCTGGGTTCGAACCTGCCAGCCTTGGTGTATGTGGCTGGCGCCATAACCACTGTGTTATGGGCAACAAGCTTTTTTTTTTAGACAGAGTCTTATACTCTAACCCAGGCTGGAGTGCAGTGACAGCATTAAGGCTCATAGCAACCTTAAACTTTTAGACTAGGCTCGGTGCCTGTGGCTCAAGCGGCTAAGGCGCCAGCCACATACACCTGAGCTGGCAGGTTCGAATCCAGCCCCGGCCCGCCGAAATGACGGCTGCAACCAAAAAATAGCCAGGCGTTGTGGCGGGCGCCTGTAGTCCCAGCTACTTGGGAGGCAGAGGCAGGAGAATCGCTTAAGCCCAAGAGTTGGAGGTTGCTGTGAGTTGTGAAGCCATAGCACTGTACCCAGGGCGATAGCTTGAGGCTCTGTCTCAAAAAAATAAATAAACTTTTAGACTCAAGCGATCCTCCTGCTTCAACCTATCAAGTGACTGGAATTACAGGCACCCACCACCACATGCAGATAGTTTTTCTATTTTTATTTATTTATTTTTGAGATAGAATCTCACTTTGTCATCCCCAGTAGAGTGCCATGGTCTCATAGCTCACACCAACCTCAAACTCCTGGGCTCAAGTAATTCTCTTGCCTCAGCCTCCCAAGTAGCTGGGACTACAGGTACCTGCCACAAAGCCCAGCTATTTTTAGAGACAGGGTCTTGCTCTGGCTCAGGCTGGTCTTGAACCTGTGAACTCAGGCAATCCACCAGTCTCAACCTCCCAGAGTGCTGGATTATAGGCATGAGCCACCGAGCCTGGCCTACTTTTTCTATTTTTAGTAGCAATGGGGGTCTCCCTCTTGCTCAGGCTCGTCTTAAATTCCTGAGCTCAAGGTATCCTCCTGCATTGGCCTCCCAGAGTGCTGGGATTATAGGTGCAAACCACTGTGCCCAGCCCCATCAGGTTTATTAATGCCACACGGAGTCAGGAAGTGGAACTGGGGTGTCCAGTTCCCATCAGCATCATCCCCTATCTCTGCTAAAGGCAAAGATTGTACTTGATGCTTCCTTCTCCCTGCAGGGAAGTTGGCCTCACCAAGAGAAAAGGAAAGCCTCTCTATTTTCTTTTGTATAAAATAACAAATGAGGGGCGGCGCCTGTGGCTCAGTGAGTAGAGCACCAGCCCCATATAACCGAGGGTGGTGGGTTCAAACCCAGCCCTGGACAAACTGCAACCAAAAAATAGCCGGGCGTTGTGGCGGGCGGCTATAGTCCCAGCTGCTTGGGAGGCTGAGGCAAGAGAATCACATAAGCCCAAGAGCTGGAGGTTGCTGTGAGCCGGGTGACGCCACAGCACTCTCCCGAGGGCAGTAAAGTGAGGCTGTCTCTACAAAATAAATAATAAATAAATAAATAGGGGTGGCGCCTGTGGCTCAGTTGGTAGGGCGCCGGCCCCATATACTGAGGGTGGCAGGTTTAGACCCGGCCCCGGCTGAACTGCAACCGAAAAATAGCTGGGCGTTGTGGCGGGCGCCTGTAGTCCCAGCTACTTGGGAGGCTGAGGCAAGAGAATCACTTAAGCCCAGGAGTTGGAGGTTGCTGTGAGCTGTGTGATGCCATGGCACTCTACCGAGGGCCATAAAATGAGACTCTGTCTCTACAAAAAAAAGAAAAATAAATAAATAAATAATAAAATAACAAATGAGTTACAAAGAAGCTCAGAGACTTCTTTGAAACAATACTGTGTCCTACCCTGTTTCCCCGAAAATAAGACATCCTCCGAAAATAAGACCTACTTACAGGAATGATAAGACGTCCCCTGAAAATAAGACCTAGCGCATCTTTGGGAGCACACCTTAAAATAAGACACTGTCGGGGAAACGGGGTAGTAATAAAAGATGATGGATCTCATTTGGAGGAGAGACATCTCTGGGGCTTTTGCAGCCCAGAAAGCAAGTGCGTACACCAGCAGGTCCCCTGCAGATGCAGCATCCATCTGCCTGGGGCACAGCCCAGCCTGGAAAGCAAGTCAGTGGATCAGATAAGGTCATATTCTGACTGGCCTGTGATCATTTGGTTTTGAGTGTCTCACCCCTGTCCTCACTTTCTCACCTGCAGGATAGAGATGACCTGCCCAATCAAATCATGGTGTTACCCTAAAGAGCAAGTGAGGTGACATGCAGAGACACTGCCTGAGGGACACGTGCCCATGGGCAGTGGATGGCACTGGGGTTGCCAGGGCCTCCTGCTAGGCTCAGCCCACCAGTGTCCTGCTCTTGATTCTCTTAGGTTTGGGGTCAGGAGCAGAGAACAGCCATGGAGGGACTGGTACTGTGTGCATGGTAGGGGTTACAGAGCTGCTTCCACCCTCAGAGGAAGGAGACCGTGGGCATTTGGGGAAGGCCACACCATCTGGCTGCACCAGACTCCCCACAGGACTGATGGCAAGAGAACTAAAACACCAAGCATGAGTGACGCCCCAAGAGGCTTCCTGCCTTCCCACCTCTCAGGCCAGGCACAGTGGCTCGCGCCTGTAATCCCAGCACTCTGGGAGGACAAGGTGGGTGGATTTCTGGAGCTCACAAGTTCAAGACCAGTCTGAGCAAAAGCAAGACCCCATCTCTACTAAAAATAGAAAAACTTGGTGGTGCCCGTAGCTCTGTGGGTAGGGCACTGGCCACATACACTGAGGCTGGCAAGTTCGAACCCAGCCCGGGTCAGCTAAAACAACAATGACAACTGCAACAACAACAACAACAAAAAATAGCTGAGTGTTATAGTGGGTACCTGTAGTCCAAGCTGCTTGGGAGGCTGAGGCAAGAGAATTGCTTAAGCCCAAGAGTTTGAGGTTGCTGTGAGCTGTGACGCCATGGCACTCTACCCAGGGCGACAGCTTGAGACTCTGTCGCAAAAAAATAAATAAATAAATAAATATAGAAAAACTGAGGCAAGTAGATCGCTTGAGCCCAAGAGTTCGAGGTTGCTGTGAGCTATGACGTCACAGAACTCTGCCCAGGGTGACAGAATGAAACTCGGTCTCAAAAAAAAAAAAAAAACACAAGAAAATAAGCTGGTGAAAGCAAGCAGACCAAAGTGCAGAGTGGGAACGCCTCCCTGGAACCAGGAAACCTGTGCTTGTTTAGCACAGCGACCTTTGTGGGTGAGAGGGATCTGTATGTGTGTGGTGTGGTGTGTGAGTGTGAGAGTTTTGAGACTCTGTCTCAAAAACTCAGAGTCTCACCCCCAGTCATTGCTCTGTGAACTCACATGCTTCACACAGTGTTCCTCCCTGCAGCAAGAACGGGGCCTACAAGCCCCAACCCCTGCGGAGACCCCGGCCAGGGAGAGGCACTTGCTTGGTTATCTTCTGCATTTCACAAAGGTCTCGTGGTGGGGAGGTGTCCAACAACCATGCCCCTGCCTAGAGACCCCCATTGCCCAACAACCATGCCCCTGCCTAGAGATCCCCACAGCAGAAAAGCAGCACACGAGAGGTGACACTATTAATTAGAATCTTAGCTACTGAGGTGCCACCATCCCGTTCAGTCCTCACTATTGCCCCCAGAAGGCATGAGGCACTGACCCAAGGTCACCTAGACTCAAGCCCAGGCTGGTTGGACTGTGACTAAGACCAGACCATGACTTAGACTAACCCTTGAATCATCTGAAGATGGGGCACAGCACCACCAGAGACTTGTTAGAGATGCAGACTCTCGGGTTCCCCTGCTCTGCCAGGTTCAGAGGTTCTTGGGTGGGACTCAGATCTGTGTCCAATAAGCTCATCTGTGAAACCTGACCCTTCTCAAATGTGAGAGCAACTATCAATAAATCCCAGAACTTGCAGGATGATGTGGCATCCAGCAGCTCCGGAAACACAGATTCCTGGACTCTACAAAGAGCTACTGACCTAGAATCTAGGTGGGGGGATTTTTCTTTCTTTTTTTTTTTGAGACAGAGTCTCACTTTGTCACCCTTGGTAGAGTGCTGTGGCGTCACAGCTCACAACAACCTCAAAAACTCTTGGGCTCAAGCAATTCTCTTGCCTCAGCCTTCCGAGTAGCTGGGACTACAGGCACTCACACAACTCCCAGCTTTTTTTTTTTTTTTAGAGATGAGGCCTCTCTCTAGTTCAGGCTGGTCTCCAACTCATGAGCTCAGGCTCAGGCAATCCACCAGCCTTGGCCTCCCAGAGTGCTAGGATTACAGGAATGAGCCATTGCACCCGGCCCAAGGCAGGGGGATTTTTTCTTTTTTTTTTGAAACCGAGTCTCACTATGTCACCCTCAGTAGAGTGCTGTAGCATCACAGCTCAGAGCAACCTCCAGCTCTCGGGCTTAGCTGATTCCCTTGCCTCAGTCTCCCGAGTAGCTGGGACTATAGACGCCCACCATAACACCCGGCTATCTACTAAACTTTTTAAAAATTAGCCAGATGTTGCCTGAGCTCATGAGTTCGAGACCAGTCTGAGCAAAAGTAAGACCTTGCCTCTAAAAAATACCCAAGTGTTGTGGCAGGCGCCTGTAGTCCCAGCTACTCGGGAGGCTGAGGCAAAAGGATGACTTGAACACCAGAGTTTGAGGTTGCTGTGAGCTATGACTCCAAGCACTCTACCCAGGGCCACAAAATGAGACTCTGTCTAAAAAAAAAATAGCCAGGTGTGGTGATGTGCACACCTGTAGTCCTAGCTATTGCTACTAAGTAGGCTGAGGCAGGAGGATCATTTGAGCCCAGGAGTTGAAGGCTGCAGTGAGCTGTGATCACACCATTGCACTCCAACCTGAGTGACAAGGTGAGACCCCGATCGCTAAGAAAAGTGAAAAAAAATAAAAAAAGAAACAAGTGGAGAGAGATGGATGAAGCATGAAAAGCAGAGGGTGAGATCAGGAGTGGATGGTATCAATTCCCTGTGACTTCTCCACTCTGTGGTTGGCAGAATAAGCGCCCCAAAGCTGTCTGCATTCCAACCCCCCAAGCCTGTGAGTTACACGGGAAGGGAACTTAAGGCAGGGAGTAAGGGTGGTCGTAGCTGACCTCAAGGTCTGTTTTGGCCTCTTCAGCTGTATGGGAATGAATCTGTGTTGTTTGGAGCTGGCAGGTTTATGGTGATTTGCTGCTGCAGCTACTAGGAATCCATGTTCCTTTTAAACTGTCCCACCCTTTCCTCCTGCTCCCCAATACCTGGGACAGATACACAGGAATGAAGGATTTTTTTGGAATGAGGAGAGAGAAGTGAGGCAGTGCTGGGTACTTTGTCCAGTTGTCTGGACTCCCCCACAGAAGCTGAGCCTGATTATGGGGTGCCATTTCCAAGCAGCCTTCCCCCAAACCAGGCCTCAGCCTTCACTGGAGGCCCAATTCTCTCTAAGAGTTGGAGCTGGAAGCCAGCGTCCTCCTGTACTGATACTGGTATATTTGCTGAATGGGCTGTGGGAACCAACGCCCCGCCCCCCATCCCTGGCACTGAATTTAAAAGAAACAGGTGATTCTGTCCTATCTGGGGCAGAGAAACTATTCTTCATGGATACCAGGATGGTGGTAGGTGGGCACAGGAGGGCTCAGAGGTGGCTGAGTCATGGGGCTATATCACTCCCATGAACCAAACTTCAAGAGCAGCACAGGGACCCCAAGGACCCCTTGAGATTCAAAGCCTTTTCCTAAAAGCACAGACTGGCCACCTGGGTCCAACAGTCACATGCAGCTGACTTATTGAAGTCATTTGGGATAACCAAACCCGGGTACTGGCAGTTCCACAGGTATCTCCAAAGGAAAAGCATGTTGTTGAAGGATTATCTTCCTGTGAGGTAACCCTTGCTCAGGGTGAGAAGAAATAGGGAATGCTATCTACAGACACACCCAGCTCACACAGATACACCCAACTCACACCTGTACCACACACACAGCGGCCGCCACGCCTCAACCAGCACTCTTGGGCCTGGCTTCTGTTTCCCAAATGGGAATGCTCACAGATAGAGGACACTTCATGTCATGCACCTGAAAGCAGCCCCTGGGCCCTGGTAGGAAGAGCTCCCTCCTACACTGGTGGGCTGCAACCCACGGTCTTGGTAACGGCTCACGAACACACCCTTTGGCTGATCCATCCTGAGCTGTTTCCAGTCAGCACCTCACTGCCTTCCTGGAAGCCAGGTCCAAGATTGTACAGACAACACCACCACCTCTGAGGGAGGTGCCATCATCACTGTCATTTCATAGAGAATGAAGTACGAAGAGGAGAAAGTAACTTCTCAAGCCCAGCAGGCAGTGGGAAGGAGAGCTGAGCCCAGCTGTGGCCACACTCCATGCTCCCTGCGTCACTGGGGGTGGCTCTGGCTAGTTGCTTCCCTCACCTGTAAAATGGGGATCATAATAATGCCTTTTTCACTGGAGGCAATAAGAGAACAGACCCAGCTCTGCTTAGCACCTGCCCTGCAGACACCAGGGCTTCACCTGGATGGTACAACAAACTGCCTGCCTGTCACAAGGTGGCTTCATCTCCACACCCTGTCTTGATTAGGTGACCCTCATAAGACACCACAAAGCAAAAACCCTGGAGCTCCAAGGACAGCCTGCCATGGTGAGGGCAGGTGAGAATGACTGTGACAGCCCTTCCACCTCTGGTGAAGCTGCAGACAAAAGCCACAGGGGAAAGACCTGGTTGAAAGAATATGTTTCAACCAGAAATATTCTCTCTTCTGGAAGCAGAATTTTATCTTTCCAATAAGCTCTTGCTTCTCCCAGCATGACTAGGGAGGGCCACCATCTCTGGAGAACACTTAATACCCACCTGCACAGAGTGCTTTTTTTTTTTTTGCAGTTTTTTTGGCCCAGGCTAGGTTTGAATCCACCACCTCTGGTATATGGGGGTGGTGCCCTACTCCTTTGAACCACAGGCGCCGCCCAGAGCTGGGGTTTTTTGAGACAGTGTCTCACTCTGTCACCCTGGGTAGAGTACCATGGTGTCATGGTGTCATAGCTCACAGCAAACTTAAACTCTTAATCCTCTTGCCTCAGCCTCCTGAGTAGCTGGGACTACAAGCGCCCACCACAAAGCCCAGCTACTTTTTTTGTTTGTTTGTTTGTTTGTTTTAAGCCCAGCTATTTTTTTAGAGACGAGGTCTTGCTTTTGCTCAGGCTGGTCTCGAACTTGGGAGTTCAAGCAATCCACCTGCTTTGGTCTTCCAGAATGCTAAGACTATAGGCATAAGCCACTGTGCCTGGCCCAGAGAAATGTTTTAAAGACACAGGCAAGCTAAACACAGTCCTCAGCCACAAAGAAGGCCATGAACTCAAGCCCCAGAGCACAGAAAAACAGTCTGCTGGAGTCCTTGGAGCAGCTGGACTAATGGTGGCTTCACAAAGCCCCAGTGTCCAGTGGTGGTCCCCACTTCAGCCCCTGGGAAGTTCATGCTGGGGCAAAAACACACCGAGTGTTTATGCACAAGACAGATGGACCCTTCACACACTTGTGTAGAGCTAGAAACAATGCAGGTCAGGCCTGCTTTCCGGGCCCCAGCAAAGCTGTACTACAGAGGTGGAAAGGTGCTTCCCAGCCCTGTGGAGCTCATGACACAGATGCTATGGTCTAGTGCTGGAGAGACCACTTTGGATAGTTTTTGTGTTGAGGACTCAGGCTGCCACACAAGCAGAGCTGGGAGGCCTTGAGTCCACACAGTGGGGAGATGGGTGGTCAGAGCTGCTGGGCATGATGCCAGGTCACAGGGTGCCTTGGGGCAGGTGGCCTCAGAACCACAGACAGAAGAGGAAGGGGCAGGGTCATCTGGCAGAGACTTCTAGGCCTGAACTGCCATGCCCAGATAATTTTTCTATTTTTAGTAGAAAAGGGTTCTCACATTGGCTCAGGCTAGTCTCGAACTCCTGAGCTCAAGAGACCCTCCCACCTTGGCCTCCCACAGTGAGCCACTATGCCCTGCCCATTTTCCCATTTTCAAAAAAGGCTCCCAGGCTCGGCACCTGTCGCTCAGCAGCTAGGGTGCCAGCCACATACACCGGAGCTGGCGGGTTGAAACCCAGCCCGGGCCTGCCAAACAACAATGACAGCTACAACCAAAAAATAGCCAGGCATTGTGGCGGACGCCTGTAGTCCCAGCCATTTGGGAGGTTGAGTCAAGAGAATACCTTAAGCCCAAGAGTTTGAGGTTGTTGTGAGCTGTGACACCACAGCACTCTACTCAGGGCAACATAGTGAGACTCTATCTCAAAAACAAACAAAAAAAAAAGCTCCCAGGCCAGGCACGGTGGCTCATTCCCACAGTCCCAGCAGCACTTTGGGATACTGAGGCTTGGGGTTGTTTGAGGCCAGGATTTCAAGACCAGCAAGACTCCTTCTCTCTCTCTCCTTTTTTTTTTCTTTCTTTTTCTTTTTTTTTTTTTTGAGACAGTAGTCTCACTGTCACCCCAGGAATTTGAGGTTATTATGAGCTATGATGACACCATTGTACTTCAGCCCAGGTGACAGAGACCCTGTTTCAAAAAAAATAAAAAGGAAGGCCAGGCCCTGTAGCTCACACCTGTAATCCTAAGCACTCCGGGAGGCCGAGGCAGGTGGTTTGCTTGAGCTAAGACGTTCAAGACCAGCCTGAGCAAGAGTAAGACCTCATCTCTAAAAATAGCCGAGCATTGTGGCATGTCCCTACAGGTCCCAGCTACTTGAGAGGCTGAGGCAAGATCGATTGAGCCCCATAGTTCGAGGTTGCTGTGAGCTATAGTACCTCAGCACACTACTCAGAATAACAAAGTAAGACTGTCTCAAAAAAATAAAAAAATAAAAAGGCTTCTAAGCAGTATGGCAGTTATTAAGTCCTCAGAGTAAAGATTAGGAAATGTATTCTAGTCATTTTTTCCTAACCTTACCTTGGAAATGAGAAGTATTACTACTTGCAAGCTAAGATAAGAGGTTAGGTACTTAAGGCCTAATGCAATAGGTTAAGAAATTCAACTGGCATAAAAAACTGAGACTAAGGGCGGCGCCTGTGGCTCAGTGAGTAGGGCGCCGGCCCCATATGCCGAGGGTGGCAGGTTCAAACCCAGCCCCGGCCAAACTGCAACAAAAAAAAAAAAATAGCTGGGCGTTGTGGCGGGCGCCTGTAGTCCCAGTTGCTTGGGAGGCTGAGGCAAGAGAATCGTGTAAGCCCAAGAGTTAGAGGTTGCTGTGAGCTGTGTGACGCCACGGCACTCTACCCAAGGGCAGTACAGTGAAACTCTGTCTCTACAAAAAAAAAAAAAAAAACTGAGACTAACAAGCTAAAGTGAAATGTGGACATTTTCCTGATTGCTATTTACAGTAAGAAATAAACATGAATTCTCTTAGTGAATTTACTAAATCACTCAAGACCCACGCAAAGGCTGAGTTAACCCCCTGTGGGGAGAAAGTTGGTCTAAAGTTTTAGCTAATTCACAAAAGCTCAACAAGGACAGAAGAGAAAGTCCATGTTAATCTTTCTTAATCCCTAAAGAGGCAGTAAATTGTAAACCTCCTTTGCCTTTTTTTTTTTTTTTGTAGAGACAGAGTCTCACTGTACCGCCCTCGGGTAGAGTGCAGCGGCGTCACAAGGCTCACAGCAACCTCTAACTCTTGGGCTTACGCGATTCTCTTGCCTCAGCCTCCCAAGCAGCTGGGACTACAGGCACCCGCCATAACGCCCGGCTATTTTTTGTTGCAGTTTGGCCAGGGCTGGGTTTGAACCTGCCACCCTCGGCATATGGGGCCAGCGCCCTACTCACTGAGCCACAGGCGCCGCCCTCCTTTGCCTTTTTGAGATATGTTTATGAACAGAAACCAAAGGTCGTGTCCCATAGAAAATGAAACTGTACCTCCCCTAAGGGTCAACACAGACCTTTAACACTGGGCCCACCTGAGCTTTTGAGTCCCAGCCAGGGATTGCTGACAGGTCTGTAATGACCAGGAAAGAGGGGCCATTCAACCTTGGGGAACCAAAATACTGCCAACTGCTTATAGCCCTCTTCAGAAAGTGCCAACGGGAAACATGCTTGTCTTGTGTACAGTTCACGGAGAAGCCAGGAGTCCTGGATTTGAACCCGCCAGCTCTGGTGCATGTGGCTAGCTCCTTAGCTGCTTGAGCTACAGGCGCCAAGCCAGAGTCCTAGCTTTTTTTTTTTTTTTTTTTTGTAGAGACAGAGTCTCACTTTACCACCTTCGGTAGAGTGCCATGACGTCACAGGACTCACAGCAACCTCTAGCTCTTGGGCTTCCACGATTCTCCTGCCTCAGCCTCCTGAGCAGCTGGGACTATAGACGCCCGCCACAATGCCCGGCTATTTTTTGGTTGCAGTTCCGCCAGGGCTGGGTTTGAACCCACTACCCTCGGTATATGGGGCCGGCGCCACAGGCGCCACCCCAGAGTCCTAGCTTTTAACCAGCTGCTATGATTGGTGGCAAACCACTTACCACTGTGCCTCAGTTTCCCTATCATTAAAATCAGAGGGTCAAACCGAGTAGGCTCTACACCATCTCATGTTGTTCTACAGTGCCAGAAGCCAGAGCCTGGGTTGTCATATTACTGATCTCCATAATCAATAATCATAATCATTCAATATTATAATCATCTTTGGGGTGAGGCTCAGGGATGGCTCTATAAACAGTTCAGGAGAAAAAAAAAAAAAAAAGGGCGGCGCCTGTGGCTCAGTTGGTAGGGTGCCAGCCCCATATACCGAGGGTGGCGGGTTCAAACCCGGCCCCGGCTAAACTGCAACCGAAGAATAGCTGGGCGTTGTGGCGGGCGCCTGTAGTCCCAGCTACTCGGGAGGCTGAGGCAAGAGAATCGCTTAAGCCCAGGAGTTGGAGGTTGCTGTGAGCTGTGTAATGCCATGGCACTCTACTGAGGGCCATAAAGTGAGACTCTGTCTCTACAAAAAAAAAAAAAAAAAAAGTTCAGGAGAAAAGCTGTGGCCATGCAGACTTCCAGGCCCCTCTGGTGGCTTGAGGCCATTGTGCACCTGTCCTCTCTGCCCAGCCTCTGAGAGGCACCATACCTCAGGGTGGTGGGCACAAGCACTGAATCCAAATTTTGCCATTTTCTGAGTAAGCCTCAGTTTACCTGAGCTGAAAATGATGCCGCGCATGCCCCTCTGGTTTCACCTGTCAAGTATATTAGTGCTTTTTGTGCAAAACACAGCAAAAGGCAGGGGTGGGTGGGGGGAGGTGGGAGTAGGTGCAGGAGAGGAAGGGCCTAGTGGAGAGACACAGCTATGGCCCTGGGTGGGGCCGGTAGGTCCTCACAAAAGCCTGCCTGAGGGTTTCTGCAAACCACAGCTCTCAAGGCTGGAGAGGGTCCAGCCTTCCTGCAGGAAACAACACAGCCTGCCTTTGTGCTGCCCAACAGAGTATCAGCTTTTGGGGTAAGAAGAAACAACTTTTTTTTTTTTTTTAAGAAAGAAAGTAAATAGTCACTTAATATTTACCCTTCTGAATGGACTTCGAACATCTTTTAAGGGCTTAATTATTGGTTGCCGTTGACTGCTAAGAGCAGAAACTCTGAGCAGACTGTCCCCCAAATTTTACACACTCTACTTGCTCTGTCAACTAAAACCAGGAAACTGGTGTCAGTTCAGCCGACTCTGAGTAAATTGCGGATCGGAGAAGGGGCTCTAAAAGAAGCTTCTGTCTCTTCTCCCCCTGAGGTATCTGGTCCTACAGCGGCAGGACCGTGACCTCTGCAAGAGGAGCGCCAAGACTGGACCTCACAAATCCCCGGATAGCACTGTCCGGGGGCTGCAGACCGCTCACTAGCGGGGCTGGCTCCGCACCGGCCGAGCCCAGCCGAACCAGAGCAGGAGAGGCCGAGCCGGCGGTCCTGCCCACCCCAGCCTGGCGACCCGAGGCCCTCCCGGAGGACGGCCCACCGGCTGCAGGCAGCGCACAGCGGCTCCAGGGGCAGTGGGGAGGGGGGAGAGAATCCCCGAGCACCTGGGAGCGCTAGGACGTCCGGGGCCGCAAACTCGAGGAAAGGGAGATGTTAGGGGGCCTTCGAATCCAGGGGTCCCCGCCCCGCCCGCCACGCCCCGGCCCCACCTCACCCGCCGGCTCCAGCCGCGCGCTGACCGAGCCGTCCCCGCGCAGGAGGATGTCCGCCGTGTCCCGGATGCGCCGCCGGCCCCGCGCGCCCCGCAGCCCCCGGCAGCCCTGGAAGCACACGGCCCACGCCTGCTCCTCGTTTATGGGCTGCTCGTAAGCCTTCAGCACCTCCTCCAGGGACAGCTCCCACGGCTCCGGCCGCCCCGCCGCCCCCCCCACGCCGCCCGCTCCGCTCGCCCGGGCCATACTGGCCGGTCACCGCCGCCCGCGCGCCCAGCCGGTACCCATCGCGGCCGCGCGGGGCGACGCACCGGCCGAGCGCGGGGGCGGGGCGGGCGCTTCGTCATCGGGCGGCCCCGCCCTGCGCGAGCCGGCAGGTGAGGGGGGGCAGAGCGGGGAGGGGCCGGAGGGGGAGGGGAGAGTGGGCGGGTCCGGAGGGGGAGGGGAGTTGGGCGGGGCAGGAGGGGAGGGGCACTGCGGGGTGAGAGGGGGAGGGAGGGGGCGGGGCCGGAGGGTTGAGCGGAGACAGACCGGAAGGGCGTACCTGCGGGGGACGCGTAGGGCGATGCGGGGACACACCCGGCATTCCTGGGGGAATCCAGGCAGCCGCGCCGACGCCCACTCTCACGGGCCTATTTCGGACGACACCTCCCGGTGACACACTGCAGGGACTGTGCGGGCCTCGTAGGCTTGACGCTGGGGGAGCCGGGGAGCTGTGAATCACCCCCCTACACACGCACAGTTGGCTGCGGCACTGAGGAGCAGGTAGTGACCCACCAGACCGCAGCGGTCTTCCTGAAGAGACGGCCGGAGACGTGACCTCCGCGGCTACTGGCTGCGTCAAACCTTGAGGTTTGAAGCGCAGAATCAATGACCCTGTCCAGCAGGGGAGTGTGTCCGTCAGAAACATGCAGACACCCCCAGTGATGACAGCAGCCCACTTGGGACGGGCTCCTGTCTTCATTCCAGAAGACAGAGATCAGGACAAGAAAATGCGTTTGGGCAGTGCCTGCCAGTGAGGTGACACCTGGGGGCAGAAAAGTGCAGGTCCCTGGGCCCCGGTGCTGGGGATTCTGATGCCTCTGAGATGAGACTTGGGACTCTGAAGTGATTCTGAACAGGGAAGCTGCAGGAATGAGGCAACTTTCCCCCATTTGAAGGAGACTTTGGGTAGGGAACATGCTGTCCCCTGGGGCCCTTCTGTCCATTATCCCATCTGGATTTTTTTTTTTTTTTGAGATAGTCTCTGTCACACTGGGTGGAGTGCCGTGCTGTCACAGCTTACAGCAACCTCAAACTCTTGGGCTCAAGTATCCTCTTGCCTCAATCTTCCAAGTTGCTGGGACAACAGGCCCTGCCACAACACCCAGCTATTTTGAGAGATGGGATCTCACTTTGGCTCAGTCTGATCTTGAACTCCTGAGCTCAAGCAATCCAACCACAACCTCTCAGAGTGCTAGGATCACAAGTGTGAGCCCCGCACCCAGCCTCCGATTTTTTTTTTTACAGTTTTTGGCTGAGACTGGGTTTGAACCCGCCATCTCTGGTAATGGGTCCAGAGCCCTACTCCTTTGAACCACAGGCGCTGCCAGTCCATCTGGATTTTTAATCTGTAAACAGATAAGAATTTGATAAAAATGAATTGTACCTAAACTTTATAATAACAACAGCTGGGCAACCTTCACATATTTACTTGGTTCCCCAATCTTACAACACACAACCCAAAGTAGCAGGAACATTGGTGCTTTGTGAAAGGAAAACTGGAGGTGGGGAAGGAGGGGAAGGGAGACAGCCCTGCCCTGGATAAACTGTGGGAACACCTGGGGCTCAGATCAGTGTACCCCTGGACACCTGCCCCTGACATGGGCACAACAAACGCTCAGGCATTTCCAGGCCGCTCTACACAGTGCTGTAGGGAGAACCCTGACTCACACAGGGGCAGGTGTCTGATGCAGGAGCCCCCCACTCACCTGCTGGGGGGTGGTTTCTGCATGTAGGGTCCATGGGAATAAAGACTTCTATTCACAACACCTCTCACCACCACCTTCGGCAGCCTGCTGCCTCCCTCCTAGAGGTAGAAGCTCCTTCAGGCACCCCCCAGGAGGTGTAGCCTCATGGCCAGTGGACAGAGGGAATTTGAGCAAAGATGGTGATTACCCTGTTTGGAAGGCAGCTGGGTGGTAGCCAGAGGGCCCTCCTGCTCCCTACAGGAACTTGAATTTCCCTTGCTGACCACAAGGTCAAATGGTGAGAGTGGGTCTCCAGCAACCTCTGGGCTTTGGTCATCTGGTGGTGACTCCCACCTACCTGGTCAGTGGTGCTTAAAGTCACCTATGTAGAGAATAGTAACTCTTTCCGAACTGGCTTCAGTCACTGTGGCAGGGGTCCCTGTGCACTAACCAAGGCAGCAGTGGGACCTGGAACACCAGGGCTTTACTGAAGAATTTAAAATGTGGGTTCTGGGGCAGCGGCTGTAGCTCAGTGGGTAGGACACCAGCCATATTACACCGAGGCTGACAAGTTCGAACCCGGGCCCGGGCCAGCTAAACAACAATGACAACTGCAATCAAAAAATAGCCGTGTATTGTGGCAGGCGCCTGTAATTCCAGCTACTAGGGAGACTGAGGCAAGAGAATCACTTAAGCCCAAGAATTTGAAGTTGCTGTGAGCTGTGATGCCACAGCACTCTACCGAGGGCAACATAATGAGACTCTGTCTCAAAAAAATAAATAAATAAAACATAGGTTCTCTTCACTTACCTCGGTATCTAAAGGTTTATTCCCCTCTCCATGACCAAACTGAGGAAGCAGAAGCATTATCAGCTATCTGGATGCTCATAGAAGCTCTTTTCCCTGGAGTGTACCTGTGGCTCAAGGAGTAGGGCGCCAGCCCCATATGCCAGAGGTGGCAGGTTCAAACCCAGCCAAAAACTGCAACAAAAAAAGAAAAGAAGCTCTTTTCCCTTCCAGGCTGTCTATCCCCCCCCAAAAGCACCAGATAGGCTAGACTCCAACCTATGGTGTGGCATTAGTTAGCAGAGCATGTCTTAAGAGATTTCATTCAAGCTTGTAGACTGGGAGTCTGAGAGTGACTTTCAAGGCAATAATCAGAATTGCAGAGTTCTCTAGAGGAGAAACTGACTCATAGGAGTCAGCCCATGGCTGTAGCAACTGGGTTCTGGTCTGGTTGGTGGGAGCTTTGGGCAGTGGTGAGCTTCACAGGTTAGTCCCTGAAATCAAAATTAAGATAACCATTTCCGGGCGGCGCCTGTGGCTCAAAGGGTAGGGCGCCGGTCCCATATGCCGGAGGTGGCGGGTTCAAGCCCAGCCCCGGCCAAAAAAAAAAAAAAAGATAACCATTTCCTTCCTGTGGCTAAGTAGAAAGCATTAAGCATGGCTTCTACTTTTTTTTTTTTTTCCTGAAAGAGACAGAGACTGTGTTGCCCAGGCTGGAGTGCACTGGCATAGTCACAGCTCACTGCAGCCTCCAGCTCCTCAGCTCCAAGTGATCCTGTTGGTGCAGCCTCTTGAGTATCTGGAACTACAGATATGTGCTGCCAAAGCTGGGTAACTAAAAAAAAAATTGTCTCTCTATGTTGCCCAGACTGGTCTCAAACTGTTGGCCTCAAGCAATCCTCCCCACCTTGGTCTCCCAAAGTGCTGGGAGCTATTGCACCTGCTTTGGGTCATACTTCTGATTTAAATGTCTAGTCAGAGGCTGGGTGTGGTGGCTCACACCTGTAATCCCAGCACTCTGGGAGTCCAACAGTTTGAGATCAGCCTGAGCAAGAGTGACCCCATCTCTAAAAATAACTGGGCAGGGGTGGCGCCTGTGGCTTAAGGAGTAGGGTGCCGGTCCCATATACCGGAGGTGGTGGGTTCAAACCCAGCCCGGGACAAAAACTGCAAAAAATAAATTAATAAATAAATTAAATAATAAAATAAAATAAAAAGAAAAAAATAAAAATAACTCGGGCGGCACCTGTGGCTCAGTCGGTAGGGCGCCGGCCCCATATGCCGAGGGTGGTGGGTTCAAACCCGGCCCCGGCCAAACTGTAACCAAAAAAAAAAAAATAGCCGGGCGTTGTGGCGGGCGCCTGTAGTCCCAGCTACTTGGGAGGCTGAGGCAAGAGAATCGCTTAAGCCCAGGAGTTGGAGGTTGCTGTGAGCTGTGTGAGGCCACGGCACTCTACCAAGGGCGATAAGGTGACACTCTGTCTCTACAAAAAAAAAACCAAAAAAAAATAAATAAATAAAAATAAAAATAACTGGGCATTGTGGCAGGCGCCTGTAGTCCCAACTACTTGGGAGGCAGAGGCAAGAGGATCACTTGAGCCCAAGAGTTTGAGGTTGCTGTGAGTTATGACGCCACAGCATTTTAGCATTCTACTGAGGGCAACGAAGTGAGACTGTCTCAAAAAATATATATATATCTTGTCAGAGGCTGGACCCGATGGCTCACGCCTGTAATCCTAGCACTCTGGGAGGCTGAGGCAGGTAGATTGCTTTAGCTTAAGAGTTCCAGACGTTAGCCGGGCGTTGTGGCGGGCGCCTGTAGTCCCAGCTACTCGGGAGGCTGAGGCAAGAGAATCGCTTAAGCCCAGGAGTTGGAGGTTGCTGTGAGCCGTGTGACGCCACGGCACTCTACCCGAGGGCGGTACAGTGAGACTCTGTCTCTACAAAAAAAAAAAAAAAAAAAAAAGTTCCAGACGAGCCTGAGCAAGAGGGAGACCCTGTCTCTAAAAATAGCCAGGCGTTGTGGCAGACACCTGTAGTCCCAGCTACTGAGGAGACTGAGGTAAGAGAATCACTTAAGCCCAAAAGTTTGAGTTTGCTGTGAGCTATGATGCCACAGCACTCTACCAAGGGTAACATACTGAGACTCTGTCTCAAAAAAAAAAGAAAGAAAGAAATTGGCTAGTCAGTATGTTAACTCAGACTGAGAAAATTCTACCATTAGAAACTCACGTGGTAGGTGGCACCTATGGCTCAGTGAGTGGGGCGCCAGCCCCATATGCTGAGGGTGGAGGGTTCGAACCCGACCCCGGCCAAACTACAATAACAAAAAAAGCCAGGTGCTGTGGTGGGCGCCTGTGGTCCCAGCTACTTGGGAGGCTGAGGCAAGACAATCACCTAAGCCCAAAAGCTGGAGGTTGCTGTGAGCGGTGATGCCAGAACACTACCAAGGGCGACAAAGTAAGACTCTGTCTCAAAAAAAAAAAAAAGAAAGAAACTCACGTGGTTAGGGCAGTGCCTGTAGCTCAAGGAGTAGGGCACCCGCCCCATATACTGGGGGTGGCAGGTTCAAGCCCAGCTCTGGCCAAAACTGCAAAAGAAAAGAAAAAGAAAGAAACTCATGTGGTTAAAATGACAGTTGTCTGTGCTACACTCAAGGGCGCAAGAAGAGAAAATACTAGCTTTTTACATATGAGCAAGGTAAATGATGCCTAATTAAGATGGGAATTGTGAAAAAATAGCTGGGCGTTGTGGCGGGTGCCTATAGTCCCAGCTACTTGGGAGGCCGAGTCAAGAGAATCGCTTAAACCCACGAGTTTGAGGTTGCTGTGAGCTGTGAGGTTGCTGTGAGCCATGGCCCTCTACTGAGGGCGACATAGTGAGACTCTGTCTCAAAAAAAAAAAAAAAAAAAAGGGAATTGTGGTTTGTCCTGGTTGGAAATGACACCAGGGGTAAAACACTTAGATATTTGTCCATGGAATATGCAACACAGGACATCAGGGTTAAAGAAATGTTAATTCTTCCACTACTTGAACTTGGCTCCCTGGATTTTAGAAATAAAACAGTGTATTTCGGGCGGCGCCTGTGACTAAGTAGGTAGGGCGCGGTCCCATATACTGAGGGTGGTGGGTTCGAACCCGGCTCTGGCCAAACTGCAACAAAAACATAGCTGGGTGTTCTGGCAGGCGCCTATAGTCCCAGCTACTTGGGAGGCTGAGGCAAGAGAATCACTTAAGCCCGGGAGTTGGAGGTTGCTGTGAGTTGTGACGCCACAGCACTCTACTGAGGGCAATAGAGTGAGACTCTGTCTCTAAAAAAAACAAACAAACAAAAACAGTGTATTTCCAGCTGTTAGAGACTCAGCTGAGGATCATAGTAGAGATTAATTCAGGTCAATCATTAACTCATTTGGAAAGCTTTGGACCAAGGCCAATGAATTACCTACTCCTAAAACATGCCCCTTACACTTCGCTTCCCATAGATGAGCTCTGCCTGGGGACAGATTAAATGTTCAGTGCAATGACTACTCCATGTGTAGTTGGAATTGGATAATCACTTTATCAAGTTAGCACATTAGCAAAAACAGTCCAGGGTATTTATCTTATGGTGCAAGCTGCTCATTCATGCATGTTTACCAGGCACTGATGCCGTATGCCTAGGGAAAGACCAGTGCAAACGCAGGCAGGCACCTGCCCCTCTGTTCTTAGGGGAGACCAAACACTGCCACTGCAGATGCTGGATGTGAACTAGGAGTCTCACTGGTTATGTTTATTTTTTCCCATGCTCAGTGATTAGTGCTTTGGAAAATATTAGAGGGAAATCTTTGAGGGAGCTACAATCATGTCTGTCTCATGACCATGAGATGGGACGGGCTATGGCTTATACGTACTTACCTCTGGCCATTTTTCCTGAATGACATCAGGAAAAATGTTGGGAACAGTTTTATTTATTTTTTTGTTTGTTTGTTTAGTGGTTATCTGCCTTTTTATTAATTATAGGCTTTTTTTTTTTTGCTGTTTATTGAATTGATGACCTGAGGTATTTTCTGTTGATTTTCTGTTGATTTTCTGCCTGTCCTCCCACCCCACCCCCACCCCCCGGAATATAGCTGAATCGCAATTTCTAACTCTTCTGCTGGTTACCTTGTTCAATGAACAGCAAGTTGAATGCTATGATTGGATTTTCTCATCGGTGACCTCAGAGTCTTGATGTTTGTGATAATGTTCAAACAGATTCCCTTTCTCAAATTGCTGGCAACTCTTTAAAACCATACCATATCTGAGGTTACTTCATATTTCTCTGAATCGTGAGTTTTCTGTAGAGTTTGGAATGTCTGTTTTGCCCCCATAGTTTCCTTTTGTCATTGTTTCTTCTTCTGGGATGAAGAAACATGTGTCTTCTAGATCATGTTACTAATTTCTTCCAGCTTTGTATTCAGTCCATCTATTGCTTAGATTTCATTCCATTCAGGTGAAAGTCAATTTGCTTCTATTCAAATTTGAAAGATGTACCTGCTATCTGGACGATCCTTGTAGTTTGTTCCCTGAAGTTTCTAGTTCCCTTTACCTTTTTATTAATGTATACTGTGCCCACTGTCCTTTCCTAAAGTCCACGCTGTGTTTTGTTTTATGGACACAAGAACTTCTCATACATTTCTGAGGAATTTTCAAATGGTTAACTTCTTTTCTGTTCTTTGAATTATTTCCGTGGGTGCCAACTTTTCATTTTATCTTCAGCTTTTTGGTTATTCTGCATTCTTTCTGCAATTGCTCGGGTTTTTTAGCAGCCTATTCATATTAGCAGATGAAGCAGTGGAAAGACCTGCAGGTTATGCAAATGCAAGCAGAGATGGTCGGTCGCTTTGGTTTCGAGTGGGTGAGCTAGGGTGGGTCAGCCATTCTTCCAGGGGGGTCCCCAGATGCCAAAAAGTTAGTTGCTCTAAACATGTACCTGCAGGCGGATATTGAGTATCACCGAGGCCACAATGTAGAAGTAGGGGAAGTTGGTCCGCAGTCACCAGGCCAGGTGGAAGAAGGTGAGAAGCGTGTGCGTCAGTCCCTTGAGAAGGCTCTGTAGGAGCCTGGGGTTCGGGATGAGCGCGAAAGCAGCATCGCCGGGGTAGACAAAGCCATCACTGCCACAGGCCTTCTGTTGCCTCCCATAACAGTGCTCTGAGCCCTTCAGCAAGCTCCACCAACCCACCGACTGTGGAACAGAGGGGACATACCCCAGAGAATATAGGCAGGAGGCTGCCTGGGGACCGCAGATTTCAGCTGGGCTGTGAGGCGGTCGCCCTCCTTCCCAGGAAGTGCTCTGGGCACAGTTTTAAAAGCTACAAGAATTATACCTCTGAGCATCTTTGCAGACACAGAGGCTATATGGTCTTAATTTTAGGTTCCTGGAGGCCAAAAAGGTAAGATGTTGGTAGATCCCCAGGTGTCCTGTGGACTACAGTAACAAAGACTGTGCCAGGAGAGGGTGCAGGACTTCAAGGTCTAAGGCAGTGCAGCAAGAACACTCTAATTGTCCTGGGACAGAGGTGAGAGCAGGTCAGGCATAAAGTATCTGATCACAAGTCTTGTCCACTCACCAGATGCAAGCAGAGCTGTGGCACCTGTGGCAAGTGGGGCACAGAGGGTCTCTCAGCCCTGGTCTTATGAATTCCATTTCAGATTCAAAAACAGGTCGGCTTCTCCCAAGGGATTCTGTGTATACTGTGGGCAGCGGGAGAGCCCAGGCCTTGTGTTACCAGGCCTCAGGGGCCCCTAAATGCCCTCTTTGTCTTGCTGTTTGCAACCAGGCAGAGCCAGAGCTCAGGGGTCTGAGAGGAAAAGCTGAAACTTGAGAGGTTCTGGTTTTGTGCTTTAGGTTTATTTTAGGATAACAATAAAGGCTGTGAATCCCAAGGGTTGCCAGGTGGAGCCAGGCTACACTTGATCTCTGAAGGGGGCCTGGGCAGCTCAGAAGGAGAGATCTCTGAGGCTGGGTGCCACAGGGGTCCAGGCTGGTAGTTGAGGAGGCAGGATGGACACATGGCCACACAGTGAGATCCCAGAGCAAAGCCACCCTGAAGAGAGGAATCCTGGACAGTAGAAGGGTTGAGTTAATTGCTCTTATGAGACGCAAGACTAGGGGTGGTGATGGCAAAGGGAGATACCCATCTTGTAATGCCCTAACTCCTTTTTGTACATAGAACCAGACTTACTCCATTTTGCTAAGGACTTTGCTAAGGGCTTTCAACACTCCCCCTTTAAGCTAAGCTAAAAGCTGCAGAGTTTAGCAAAAACTGCAAAATCCTATGAAACCACAGCTCTTCCTTGTAAGTACTCCCCATACCCTATAGATCTCATCTTGCAGGTGTTGGGTTTTATGAAACTCGGCTTGTGTTAAGGACTTCCCCTCCCCTGCGGAAAGCACCTTATGAAAAGTTTGTACCCTGCCTCTTGGGGGACTAGAGACTTTGAGGTATAAGCCTGCTCTTAGGACCCTTGCTTAATTTGGACTCATTGTGCTAGCGTTTCTCTATTCTACTCGCTTTGGCTATAACACCCTGGAGGTCCCAATCAGGAATTGAGAAAATGCTCAAGGCACTGTTTCCTTCTGAGGACTCTGGGAGCCATTTGTATATTTTGAATTTATGTTTTGTTTTTTGTTCATTGTTTGTTCTGTCGCCCTGGGTGCAGTGTCCTGGCTTCACAGCTCACGGCAACCTTGGACTCCTGGGTTTGAGTGATCCATCCTCCAGCCTCAGCCTCCAGAGTAGCTGGAGGCTGGACCTGCCATTATGCCTGGCTAGTTTTTCTATTTTTAGTAGAGATAGGGTCTTGCTGTTGCTCAGGCTGGTCTCCAACTCCTGAGCTCAGCAAATAACCCATCTTGACCTTCCAGAGTGCTGGAATCACAGGCATGAGCCACCGTGCCTGGCCTTATTCTGGGAGGCCAAGGTGGGAAGATTGCTTGAGGTCATAAGTGCGAGACCAGCCTGAGCACGAAGAAGACCCCATATCTACTAAAAATAGAAAAATTAGCCAGGTGCGGTGGCAAGGACCTGTAGTCCCAGCTACTCAGGAGTCTGAGGCAGGAGGATCACCCAGGTGTTTAAGGTTGTTGTGAGCTATGAGGATGCCATAGTACTCTACTCAGGGTGACAGAAACTGTCTCTAAATAAATAAATACATTTAAGAGAATGTTATACCTACTTTACAAAAGATATCCATGAATTGGCTCAGCTCCTGTAGCTCAGTGGCTAGGGCACCAGCCACATACACCAGAGCTGATAGGTTCAAATCCAGCCTGGGCCTACCAAACAACAATGACAACTACAACCAAAAAATAGCCAGGTGTTGTGGCAGGCATCTGTAGTCCCAGCTACTTGGGAGACTGAGACAAGAGAATCACTTAAGCCCAAGAGTGTGAGCTGTGACACCATGGCACTCTACTGAGGGCGACATAATGAGACTCTGTCTCAAAAAAAAAAAAAAAAAAAAGGCTCAGCACCTGTAGCACAGTGGTTATGGCACTGGCCACATATACCAGGATTGGCGGGTTTGAACCTGGACCAGGCCAATTAAACAACAATGACAACTGCAACAGAAAAGAAAATAGCCAGGCGTTGTGGCGGATACCTGTAGTCCTAACTACCTGGGAGGCTGAGGCAACAGAATCACTTAAGCCCAAAAATTGGAGGTTACTGTGAGCTGTGACACCTAGGCATTCCACCGAAGGTGACAAAGTGAGACTCTGTGTCAAAGAAAAAAGATATCCATGAATTATTGGAGGCAAAGAATGCGGATTATAAAGCAGCAATTAAAGCAAAAATCTAACATATTCAATAATAATATATATAATAATATATAATAAGATATATATTTTTTATTTAATTAATTGATTTATTTATTTTAATTTTTTTTTTTTTTTGTAGAGACAGAGTCTCACTTTACCACCCTTAGTAGAGTGCCATGATGTCACAAGGACTCACAGCAACCTCCAGCTCTTGGGCTTACGTGATTTTCCTGCCTCACCCTCCCGAGCAGCTGGGACTACAGGCGCCCGCCACAATGCCTGGCTATTTTTTTCTTGCAGTTTGGCTGGGGCTGGCTTTGAACCCACCACCCTTGGTATATGGGGCTGGCATCCTACTCACTGAGCCACAGGCACCGCCATATATATATATATATATATATATATATTTTTTTTTTTAGATAGAAGCCTTAGATACTTGAGCTACAGGCACTAAGCCAAATATAGATATATAGATAGATAGATAGATAGATAGATAGATTTTTTTTTTTTTTTTTTGTAGAGACAGAGTCTCACTTTATCACCCTCGGTAGAGTGCCGTGGCATCACACAGCTCACAGTAACCTCCAACTCCTAGGCTTAAGCGATTCTCTTGCCTCAGCCTCCTGAGTAGCTGGGACTACAGGCCCCTGCCACAACACCCGGCTATTTTTCTTTGTTGCAGTTTGGCCGGGGCCGGGTTTGAACCCACCACCCTCGGGATATGCCGCTGGCACCCTACCCACTGAGTCACAGGTGCTGCTCTATTTTTTTTTCCTTTTTTTTGAGACAGGGAGCGGCTCTGGCACCCTGGCTAGAGTGCAGTAGCATCACCACAGCTCACAGCAACCTCAAACTCTTGGGCTCCAGTAGTCCTCCTGCCTCAGCCTCCCAAGTAGCTGGGACTACAGGTGTGAGCCACAGCACCCAACCTCAATAAAATATTAATGGTGGTTTGTCTCTTGGTGTGACTTTAGGCAAATTAACTCTCCTGTACTTTATCAATCACCATGTGTAAATATTTTTGTAATTGAGAAAAAAAGTTCTTTTTGTGTTTGAATAAAGGTTTTGAATTCCCATTTCTGTGTTGTTCCTGAGATGAAGCCCAGGGTAGGGTAACAGCGAAGTCTGAGCCTCTGAGGTTTGGATGTGTGTTGAGGGAAGGGTCCACCTGTGGACAGAGTCTTCCTGCAGGTCCTGCCACCTGGACTCTCACTTGATGGAGGCCTGACTTGCTCCTGCTGCTTCAGCTCCTTCTGTTCTGGGTCTTTTAGCTAAATTTTCTCTTTGATATGGCTACCAGAATCAGTGGTGCCACGGTCTCAGTGAGGCTGACTGAGGGTCCTTTGAATAGGAAGGTCCCCCTTCCTGGAGGCTGCACCCCTCCTGTTGGGACTCAGAGCGAGGCTGCAGCTTGCCTTTGAAGACAGCCTGTAGCTGCCTCTTTTCTGTGGACAGTCTCTGAACTTCTGTCAGGCAGCTGGGTTTGGGGAATGCAGCATTTTTTTTTTTTGAGACAGAATCTGACTATGTCACCCTCAGTAGAGTGATGTGGCATCACAGTTCACAGCAACCTCCAAGCGCTTAAGCGCTTCTGTTGCCTCAACCTCCCAAGTAGCTGGGACTGCAGGTGCCTGCCACAAAGCCCAGCTACTTTTTGTTGTTGTTGCAGTTGTTTAGCTGTCCCGGGCTGGGTTCAAACCTTCCACCCTCGGTGTACGTGGCTGGTGCTGTAACCACTGTGCTATGGGCACTGAGCAGGAATGCAGCATTTTTATGTTACTGGATTGCACCAACCCAGTCCTCCTTCCTGTTTCCTGCTGCTGTCTTGCTGAGCAGGGAAGAGAGCAGGAGGATCTAAGTGAAGCACCGTGTACCTGGTGTGTGTGTGCAGACACAGGGTGATCTGTGTGCACACATGCATACATGGTGTGATCTATGTACACACAATGTGGTCTGTGTGCACATAGGGTGGGATCTGTGTACACAAGGAGTGATCTATTTGCGCATATACATGTGTACATGGTGGGATCATCTATGCACACATGGTGGGATATGTGCACACAAGGGGTGATCTATTTGCACATACATGCATACACTGTAATCTATGCACACGGAGTGCGATCTGTGTGCACATACATGCATACATGGTGTGATCTATGCACACAGGGTAGGATTTGTGTATACAAGGGGTGATCTGTGTGCACATACATGCATACACATTGTCATCTATGCACACATAGTGTGATCTGTATGCACATACATGCATACACGGTCTGATCTATGCACACAGGGGTGTGTATAGGTGGCTTTCTTGTTGAAACATTCAAGGGGTTCCTGACTGTTCCCACCAGCCTCATGCCCCCCACTTCTCCCACCAACTCCCTCTCTTTTGTCTTACACTGCAGAAATTGGAGCAAAGTGGCTCTGCATGTGGTTGTGAGTGGTGTGCAGTCCTTCTAGGGAGTGTGCAGAAGCCTAGTGTGGCTCTTACCAGATGCCAAGTGATTGTAGGAGTAGCAGGCCCAGGGCCCACTTCAGCCACTGTTGGGACCCCTCGTGGAAGTTGCTTGTTGTGGGGTCTGGACTGGCACCTGCACCTGGGAGGGTGCAGACAGCAGCAGAACCTCTTGGCCTCCCAGGGAGACTTGTGCACATCTGTCAGGCTCGTTTTATTTATTTTTATTTTTATTTTTTTTTGTTGAGACAGGGTCCCACCCTATGCCCCTGAGCAGAGCGCAGTGGGCGTGGTAGCTCACCACAACCTCAGACTCAGGCTGCGGGCATCCCGCTGCCTCAGCCTCCGGAAGCCGCTGGGATTACAGGCGCTCGCTGTGGCGCCCAGCTGGGTTTTTCCATTTTTTTCATGAGTCGGGGTCTCACTGTCACTCAGGCGAGTCTCGAAGTCCTGAGCTCAAGCGATTCTCCCTCCTCAGCCTCCCACAGTGCTGGGATTACAGGCATGAGCCACCACGCCCGGCCGTCAAGCTCGTTTTAAAGAAGGAAAAACTGGGGCACGAAAGCCTTCTTTGGTTTATTTTCCTTCCTGAGCCTTCTGGGTACTAAGCAAGGAAAGACCCTGTGACTTATCCTTCTCTGCCAACCTTCAAAATTTCCTAGTTTGGAGAGTCATAGCTTAGCACAAAAACACCTTTGGCCAGCTAGTCCTGCATTCAGAGACACATTTCTCTTGGGAAGAGAAATGCAGGCTATTGGTGTGACAGAAAATCAGGAGAGTCCTCAGCTCCTTAAGTTGTCTCAGCCACAGAGCTACAAATAATGTCATCAAAGACATAAACCCCAATCCCGGCACAGCCCCATCTCAGCTGGCAGGCATCCCAGAGTGAGGCTGCAGCAGACTTGGTGGCCTGGCATCTATGGTCGCTTGGCTGTTTCTGAGCACAGCAGTTTTCCAGACGTGTAGGTGGCCCTGGTCCCATGAGCTGATGATTTTTATGGCTTTTATAAACTCTTTCTTAAAGAAATGTGTTTAGTGATTTCCAAGAGTATGAACCAGTATGTTTACATTTTGGAATTTGGCAAGCCTTCAGAGAAGATGTGTAAGTCTGAGTTCACTGCTGATTACAATAGTCAGGGATCCTTGGGCGGCGCCTATGGCTCAGTGGGTAGGGCACCAGCCCCATATACCGTGGGTGGCAGGTTTGAACCCAGCCCCGGCCAAAACTATATATATATAAAAAAAAAAAGGGTTCCAATAATAATAATAATAATAATAATAATAATAAAATAGTCAGGGTTCCATGTTTGCCAGAAACTTGGAGGAAATAGAAAGGCCTTTCTAACCATGACTAACAGCCAAGTGGAAACAACATTCCCCAAACCCTGACAAATGCCCCACCTAAAGGTGTGCTGTACCTTTGAAATTAAGGCAGACAGCTCTTGGTGTGGTTCTGGTAGTCAGTGGCTGGACTCCAGGGAATAAGCCTCCTGGCAAGGCCTGGGATTTCCCCAGGGGCATTTCTGTCCTTTTTTTTTGGAGAGAGACTCACTTTGTTGCCCAGGCTGAAGTGCTGTGGCATCAGCCTTGCTCATAGCAACCTCAAACTCCTGAGCTCAAGTGATCCTGCCTTAGCCTCCCAGAGTGCTAGGATTATAGGCATGAGCCACTGCACCCAGTCCTTTTTGTCCTTTGTATAAGCTGGTCTGTCTGAAGTTCATACCATTAAGCTCTGCCAGCAGACTGTAAGAGGGTCTCCATCCAGCCTTGGCAGAAATCTTTGTGGGGACTTAACAAATTTTGAACTCATGTGCCTGTCCTATACCCAGCCCACAAATGCAAGCCCTGCTGTGTCTCCATTTGCAAAGAAGAGTGTTGTGCTGAACGCCCACACTGGCCAGGCTCTCCACAAAGCCAGGGCCAGGTAGTCTGGTGGCCACCAGCTAAGGGCTAAACACCCTCAGAGTTTTGAGGCCCCGGGGAGGGAATGGTGAGTGCTCTTGGCCTCTCCTTTCCCAGCACTAGGAAGCACATCAGCCTCCCTGAGATGTTCGCTTTTATGAATTCTCCTTTTACAAATGCCCTTCCATCATATCCACATGGAGTTTACAGGCTGCGTAGGAGCCTCATCCTTGTTCTCAGTATTTCCTGGCACCTTGGGCAATGTCAAGGGAAAAATCCATTTTCATTCCTCCATTCTTGGCCATTTCCATGTAAGAACTGTCATGAATAAAGGGAGCGTCCCCAAAGCATGAGGTGGTGAGGGGTCTGAGAGGGTAGTGGGGGAAGCTGTCTGGTTTGGCTTAATACTTTTCAGGTTTACCTATTTCTTCTTTTTTTTTTTTTTAGACAGAGTCTCACTCTGTCACCCTGGGTAGGGTGCAGTGGTGTCATAGTTCACAGCAACCTCAAACTCTTGGGCTCAAGAGAGCTCTTGCCTTGGCCTCCCGAGTAGCTGGGAATACAGGTGCCCACCACAATGCCCAGCTAGTTTTTCTATTTTCAGTAGAGACCGGGGTCTCACTTTGCTCAGGCTGATCTTTTTCATTTATTTTTTTAGGCAGAGTCTCACTCACATTGCTGCCCTCTATAGACTGCTGTGGCATCACAGCTCACAGCAACCTCAAACTCTTGGGTTTGAGCGATTCTCTTGCCTCAGCCTCCCAAGTAGCTGGGACTACAGGCGCCTGCCACAACATCTGGCTATTTTTAGAGACAGGTCTCTCTCTGGCTCAGGCTGGTCTCGACCCTGTGAGCTCAGGTACCTGCCTTGCCCTCCCAGAGTGCTGGGATTACAGGCATGAGGCACTGCACCTGGCTACCTATTTCTTCAGATGCCTTACTTTTAAGAGGGCAGAGGGCAAAGAGAAAGAGAAATTTTTTTTTTTTTTTTTTGCAGTTTTGGCCGGGGCTGAGCTTGAACCCACCACCCCTGGCACATGGGGCCAGCACCCCACTCTTTGAGCCACAGGCGCCACCCAGAATTTTTTTTTTTTTTGAGACAGGGTCTTGCTCTGTTGTCCATGCTGGAGTACCATGGTGTCATCATAGCTCATAGCAACTTAAAATCAGCTCAAGGGATCCTGCCTCAGCCTCCTGAGTAGCTGGGACTATCCATGTGCTGCCACACTCAGCTAAATTTTCTGATTTTCATACTGAGGATGTTTTTGCTATGTTGCTTAGATTGAGAAAGAGGAATTACTTGGCATGGAAAATGAGGAAGTTCTTCCTTTCTGTCCACTACAGGACTCTAATGCCCTATGTCTAGGTCTCAGAGTTGTATAGTAATGTAATGTCTTAAGAACTTGGGCTCTGGGGTCAGACAGTCCCAAGTTCTTTCCTGTCTTTGCCATTTATAAGCTATGAGTCCTTGGACAAATTACTTAACCTGTGAGTGCCCTTGTTTCCTCATTTGTAATATGGTGATATTAATGGTTCTAGCCCCTATGATGAATGGTACGTGAAAGGCTATACCCTGTCTGTTGCTTTGTAAGCACTCCCCTCTCTTTGGTGTGGCCTATTGTCCCCACCAAGCTAGCTCAGAGTATTCCTTGAGGTCTTGGGTTCTAATCTCTACAACACAAGCTCTTTTTGAGCTTCTGTTTGGAACCTATTTATTTATTTATTTTAGAGATCAAGTCTCACTTTGTCACCATCAGTAGAATGTCGTGGTGCCATAGTCCACAGCAACCTCCAGCTCTTGGGCTTTGCCAATTCTCTTGCTTCAGCCTCCAGAGCAGCCGGGACTATAGGTGCCCCAACAACGCCCTGCCATTTTTTAGTTGCGGTTTGGCTGGGGCAGGGTTCAAACCTGTCACCCTCAGTAATGGGGCCAGTGCCCCACTCACTGAGCCACAGGCTCTGCCTGGAACCCATTTAATCATGCTTGTTGGCCAACCCAGAGTGAAGGGATGGAGAAGTAGACTCCATGATGGGAGGGGACAGGCTCTCTTCTGTAACACCCAGCAGTGGGTAAACAGTGATACAGACACTATCCTTCATGCACCCTCAGGGGTCTGCCCAGCTCCACAGCCAGGAAGTCTGTTTTTTTTTTTTTTTTTTAGAGACAGAGTATCACTTTGTCGCCCTCTGTAGAGTACTGTAGCATCACAGCTCACAGCAACCTCCAACTCCTGGGCTTAGGCAATTCTCTTGCCTCAGCCTCCTGAGTAGCTGGGACTACAGGCGCCCACCATAACACTCAGCTATTTTTTGGTTGCAGTTTGGCCAGGGCCAGGTTTGAACCCTCCACCCTCAGTATATGGGGCCAGCACCCTACTCACTGAGTCACAGGCGCCACCCCGAAGTCTAGGTTTTTAAGAGGGGTCATAGCTATACATGAACTTGAAAACTCGCAGTTTCCAGCTGTTTGGAAGGAATTCAGAAGTTGACATGGAGGTTTCTTTTACAAGCGGTCTTCATGGCTGGCAGAGTGACCAAGTGTGAAATCCTGGCTACTGAGCCGGCAAGACTGATTCGGAAATGGCTGATGGCCGGTGAGGTGGCTCATGCCTGTAATACCAGCACTTTGGGAGGCCGAGGTGTGTGGATTGCCTGAGCTCAGGGGTTTAAGACCTGCCTGAGCAAAAGTGAGACCTTTGTTCTAAAAATAGCTGGGCATAGTCCCAGCTACCTGGGAGGCTGAGGCAAGAGAATTGCTTAAGCCCAAGAGTTGGAAGTTGCTGTGAGCTATGATGCCACAGCACTCTACCAAGGGTGACATAGTCAGACTCTGTCTAAAAAAAAAAAAGGCTCAGCTCAGCCTGCCAAACAATGATGGCTGCAACCAAAAAATAGCCAGGCATTGTGGCCGGCGCCTGTAGTTCCAGCTACTGAGGAGGCTGAGGCAGGAGAATCGTTTGAGCCCAGGAGTTGGAGGTTGCTGTGAGCTGTGATGCTACAGCACTCTACCCAGGGCAATAGCTTGAGGCTCTGTCTCAAAAAAAAAAGAAAAGAAAAAAGAAAAGAAAGGAAAGGGCTGAGTCCAAATGTAAGATTTCAGGACAACTTTGACAGATTTTCATTTACATTTTTTTTTTTTTTTGAGACAGAGTCTCAAGCTGTCGCCCTGGGTAGAGTGCTATGGTATCACAGCTCACAGCAACCTCAAATTCTTGGGCTTAAACGATTCTCTTGCCTCAGCCTCCCGAGTAGCTGGGACTACAGGCGCCCGCCACAACCCCCGGCTATTTTTTGGTTGTAGTTGTCATAGTTGTTGACAGGCCGAGGCTGGATTCAAACCCGCCAGCTCCGGTGCGGCTGTGGCTGGCGCCCTAGCCGCTGAGCTACAGGTGCCGAGCCTACATTTGTGTTTTCATGTATGTGTAAAAGTGATATATAGTAAAACTTGTCCAAACAAAACTAAAGGAACTCTCTCAATTCCAGGCAGTGGGAAACTCTTGCTGCTATTTCACTGGCCTACAATTTATCTTCTCCACCACCAAAGTGAAGCGCGGCTCTCAAGTCCCAGGCTTGCAAGCTTCTGCCACTTCCCATCCTAAGCCACCCTCGTTTAATTTAACAAAAAAAAGACAAATCGCCTTTACACCGTGAAATACCCAACCACAGCCACACAACGTGGGTGACTCCCGCAAGGACGACCCTGAGCGGAATGTGCAACCCGCAGACCACTCTCCCGGTCACGGCCCACGCGTGGGAAGTGGGTGCACAGGTCGCTCCTAGCGCCAGAGACAGCTCTGGGGGACGGAGCCGCCCCGGGTGTACGGGAACTGTTCTCCGCCTTCCCTTGGATGGGCCGCACCGGGGGGGCTTTGATGCAGGCAGCTATTTTTGGCGACTTCCTCGATTTGTCAGGTCGTCTCTTCAAGACCAGCTCTTATATCTGGCAGGAACAATGCTCAAGGGACATCACCGTCGCTAGCACGCAGTTTCCTAGTCAGCCAGCGCCAAAGCCTACAGCTCCCTGCCTACACCTGCCTTTATGCGCCTGCGCCGCCTCCTCCTTTGCAGCTGCCACGATGGCCGCTATTGGGGAATCTCGGCCCCGGGGGCGTGGCCGGATACCTGCCAACCAATGGGTAAGCGCGCTGCCTTAGCCAATGGGAAGGCAGCGCGGTCTCGGCGTCCTGAACTACAGCCCGGGCTGAGCGCTGTGATCGCTGTGGTCATGCCTGGCTCTCCCGCGCCGGACGTGGCCTTCGGCCCGGGGTCCGGGACCCGCCGGAGGCCCTGGGCAGAGCTGCTGGGTAGGTGGGTGGCGCCGCGACCCCTTTCCACCCGAGCTGCCGCCACTAAGTCCTCCAGAGGCTGTGTTCCGCACTTTGGCTCTCGGGGCTGGCCGCCTGGTTGGGGCCTAATGGGCGCGGTGGCCTCCCCGGGCTCCGGGCTTGGATTCCCTCCCTCCTCTGGGCCCCTCCACGCAGCTCCACGCCCCCTCCCCTCCCCGGCCCTTCTGCCTCTCCTCGCCTCCTTGGCAATCCCTAGACCAGGACTTCAGGATAGGGGTTCCCCAAACAGGAGGTTTAAGTCTCACCCCAAACGTCAGTCCAGTAGCATCAAATTTAACTTAGCAGGAGAACCACAAAACTGGAATCAGACCCCAAAAACATTAACGTTGGTAGGATGCCGTTAACTACAGACTTTATTCAGATTGCAGGAGTTTCCCCCATAATGTCCTTTTTTGATCTCATGTTCCCGCGTTGTATGTAATTGTCCCATTTCCTAGTATTCTTGTCTTGTTTTTCAGATCTCAGCACTGCAGAGAAGCACTGGTCCGTTTATTTATAGAATGTCCTTCCGGTTTCTCTGATGTTTTCTCATAATGGAATTGAGGGGTCCACAGAAATAGCGTGTGTCCTCAGTGCAGGGTGTCACAGTGTCTCATTTAAATAGAGATGTAATTTTTAAAAACTGATTTTCCCCATTAGCAGGAAGGGCCAAGAGGCAAAAATATAATCCTGAAAGGGGACAGAAGTTAAAGGCTTCAGCTGTGCACCTCCTGAGAAGTCACCAAGACTTGAATAATCTTTTGCTTGAGGTAAGAGAAAATTGGTTTTCCTTTGTAGGCAGATATAGGTTTGGGTTTTTTGAACCCAGCAAAGGCACACCCTTCCTAAGAAAACATCTGGAAAGCCTAGAATTTAATGGGAGCAATCATTAAATTTTGACAAGGTGGGAAGAAAAACTGGCAGTGTTTACCTCTTTTGATATAAAAGATGTTGAAAAATGAATTTAATAATAATTCTTTTTTTTTTTTTTGAGACAGAGCCTCAAGCTATCGCCCTGGGTAGACTGCCATGGCCTCACAGCTCACAGCAACCCCAACTCCTGAGCTTAAGCGATTCTCCTGTCTCTGCCTCCCAAGTAGCTGGGACTACAGGCGCCCACCACAACACCCGGCTATTTTATTTTGTTGTTGCAGCCATCATTGTTGTTTGACGAGCCCAGGCTGGATTTGAACCTGCCAGCTCAGGTGTATGTGGCTGGCGCCTTAGCCACTTGAGCCACAGGCACCGAGCCTAATAATAATTCTTAAAAGGCTTTAAGAAGTTTTGCTGTTTAAAGGCAGGCACAGTGGCTCACACCTGTAATCCTGGCACTCTAGGAGACTGAGGGGGGTGAATTGCTTGAGCTCAGGAGTTTGAGACCAGCCTGAAAAGAGGGATACTCCATCTCTTCTAAAAAATCATTAAATTTTTAAAGATCGTTAAATTAGCTGGGCTGATGGCAGGCACCTGTAACCCCAGCTACTCAGGAGGCTGAGCCCAGGAGTTTGACGCTGCTGTGAACTCTGTCTGGTGCCATGGCACTCTACCCAGATCAACAGAATGAGATTCTGCCTCAAAAAAAAAAAAAAAAAAAAATTGGAAAACACTTAGTAGGCAAGCATTATAGACACACAGGTTGTGTTTATGCACACAGCTTTGATTTTTAAAATGGAAGTCTTTGTATTTTGGTTTCTAGGTAGAATGTTCACCATGTAAAAACCTGTGTCTCAGCCATTTGGTTGTTCCTGACCACACTGAGGCCTGCACTAGTCGTTCTAGTTCATTCGTAGGTAAGTTACATCTTCAATTTCTTTTTTTTTTTTTTTTTTTTTTTTGTAGAGACAGAGTCTCACTTTATGGCCCTCGGGAGAGTGCCATGGCATCATACAGCTCACAGCAACCTCCAACTTCTGGGCTTAAGCGATTCTCTTGCCTCAGCCTCCCGAGTAAGTGGGACTACAGGCGCCCGCCACAACACCCGGCTATTTTTTGGTTGCAGTTTGGCCGGGGCCGGGTTTGAACCCGCCACCCTCGGTATATGGGGCCACGACTGAGCCACAGGCGCCGCCCATCTTCAATTTCTTAACATACTGAGTTATAGAAGACTTTATGTTAAGTGACTATGGTCTGCTTATGATAAGTAGAAATTTATTTATTATTTATTTTTCTTTTTTTTTTTTTTGAGACAGAGTCTCAGTATGTCGTCCTCGGTAGAGTGCCAGGGCATCACAGCTCACAACAAACTCAAACTCTTAGGCTTAAGTGATTCTCTTGCCTCAGCCTCCCAAGTAGCTGGTATTACAGGGGCCTGCCACAAAGCCCAGTTATTTTTTTTGTTGCAGTTGTCATTGCATTGTTATTTAGTTGGCCCTGGTTGGGTTTGAACCCGCCTGCCTGGGTGTATGTGGTTGGCGCCCTACTGACTGAGCTACGGGCACCAAGCCGGTGAGTAGAAATTTAAACTGCCCCAGATAATGGTTCTTCTCTGTGGGTTTGGTCACACAGTATAAGTCTCGTTCTTGTGACTTGCTGTGGGCTTCTTATGATGCTCTGTTCAAAGACTGACAGCGTGGGGCTTAGAAACAGCAGTATCCAGGTTCAGTGCCTGTAGCTCACGTGGGTTTGAATCCAGCCTGGACCTGCTAAACAACAATGACAACTCCAACCAAAAAATGGCCAGGTGTTGTGGTGGGCGCCTGTAGACCTAGCTACTTGGGATGTTGAGGCAAGAGAATCGCTTAAGCCCAGGAATTGGAGGTTGCTGTGAGCTGTGACACCACTGCACTATACCAAGGGCAACATAGTGAGACTCTGCCTCAAAAAAAAGAAACAGCAGCATCCAAAACATCCCTTGGGAAGCAGCCACAGCAGGATGTGCCCCTTGCCATGGTGGTGGCCCAAGCTGGTTATACTGGCTCCACAGTGGAGAAAGGAAGCCAGGGACACTTTCTAGGTGTCTCTCCTTCCCCTGGTTTAAGAGTATAAGTTAAGGAAAATTCTTGGGTAATAACAAAGTTATTTCATGGCCCTTTTTTCTTTTCTTTTTTTTTTTTTTTGAGACAGTCTCAAGCTTTTGCCCTGGGTAGAGTACCGTGGCGTCACAGCTCACAGCAACCTCAAACTCTTGGGCTTAAGCGATTCTCTTGCCTCAGCCTCCCAAGTATCTGGAACTACAGGTGCCCGCCACAACGCCTGGCTATTTTTTGGTTGTAGTTGTCATTGTTGTTTGGCAGGCCCGAGCTGGGTTCGAACCCACCAACTCCTGTGTATGTGGCTGGTGCCCTTGCTGCTGAGCTACAGGTGCCTAGCCTCCTGGCGCTTTAAATTTTTGTTATGTAGGGAGAGTAAGGCAGGAGAATTGATGGATTGGTCAGAAAAAGGACTTATAGGGGCGGCGCCTGTGGCTCAGTCCGTAAGGCGCTGGCCCCATATACCAAGGGTGGCGGGTTCAAACCCGGCCCCGGCTGAACTGCAAACCAAAAAATAGCTGGGCATTGTGGTGGGTGCCTGTAGTCCCAGCTACTTGGGAGGCTGAAGCAAGAGAATCGCTTAAGCCCAGGAGTTAGAGGTTGCTGTGAGCTGTGTGATGCCATGGCACTCTCCCGAGGGCCATAAAGTGAGACTCTGTCTCTACAAAAAAAAAAAAAAGAACTTACAAAGTATGACGTCTTGTCAGTTGTGAGAACCTCAGTAGCTTAACAGAGTTGCAGGTAGGAAGATATGCCATAGAGCAGTGATTTTCAACCAGTGTACCATGAAAAATTTTAAAGATTGTTAAATTATTTTGGAAAGAAGTTTAAAGATGGTGAGTATATTCCTTTTTTACCTTTTTTTTTGAGACAGAGTCTTAAGTTGTTGCCCTGTGTAGAATGCTGTGTGTCATAGCTCACAGCAACCTCCAATTTGGGCTTAAGTGATCCTCTTGCCTCAGTTTTTCTTTCTTTCTTTCTTTTTTTTTTTAGGGACAGAGTCTCATTTTATCGCCCTTGGTAAGGTACCATGGCGTCACAGCTCATAGCAACCTCCAGCTCTTGAGCTTAGGCGATTCTCTTGCCTCAGCCTCCCGAGTAGCTGGAACTGCAGGTGCCTGCCACAATGTCCGCTGTTTTTTATTGCAGTTTGTCTGGGGCTGGGTTCAAACCTGCCACCCTCGGTATACGGGACCGTCAACCTACTCACTGAGCCACAGGCGCTGCCCCATCTTGCCTCAGTTTTTCTATTTTTAGTAGAAACAGGGTTTCACTTTTGCTCAGGCTGGTCTCGAACTCCTGAGCTCAAGCAATCCACCCTCCTCGGCTTTCCAGAGTTCTAGGATTACAGGCGTGAGCCCCTGTGCCTGGCCATTTATCTTAATTTTTATCTCATGTTTTTCCCTTTACATCTTTTTTTCATTTTTTAATTAATTTAGACAGAGTCTCACTCTGTTGCCTTGGGTAGAGTGCTGTGGCATTATCATAGTTCACAGTTCACAGTTTATAGTTCATAGTTCATAGTTCACAGTTCACAGCAACCTCAACCTCCTGGGCTCAAGCATTCCTCCTGCCTCAGCCTCCCAGAGTGCTGAGACTACAGATCCATGATGCCCAGCTAGTTTTTCTATTTTTAGTAGAGACAGGGTCCTATTATTGCTCAGGCTGGTCTCAACCTCCTAAGCTCAAGTGATCCTCCCACTTTGGCTTCCCAGAGTTCTGGGAACACAGGTCTGAGCTGCTGGGTCAGCCTGTTTTTTTCTTTAACAGACAGTTTTCTGTGATGCTGCAGCTTAAGGCATTTTCTTTTTTTTTTTTTCTTTTTTGTTGAGATAGAGTCTCCCTTTGTCATCCTGGGTAGAGTGCTGTGGTGTCACAGCTCACATCAACCTCCAACTCCTGGGCTCAAGCTATCCTCTTGCCTCAGTTTTTCTGTTTTAGTAGAGGCAGTTCTGACTTTTGTTCAGGCTGATCTCGAATTTATGAACTCAAGCAATCCACTCTCTTTGGCCTCCCAGAGTGCTAGGATTATAGGTAAAAGCAGGCATTTGTAACTGCAAGTCTTCTGCTTTTATTTATTTATTTTTATTGTTGGGGATTTGTTGAGGTACTTTTAATTTTGTTTTAAGAGAAAGCTGTGGGCAGACGTGTTGGTGTGCACCTGTAATCCCAGCAACTCGGGAGGCTGAGACAGGAGGATCGCTTGAGTCCAGGAGTTCTGGGTTGTAGTGTGCTATGCTGATCGGGTGTCTGCACTAAGTTCGGCATCAATATGGTGACCTCCTGGGAGCAGGGGGGCCATCAGATTGCCTAAGGAGGGGTGAACCGGCCCAGGTCAGAAACGGAGCAGTCAAAACTCCATGCTGATCAGTAGTGGGATCGCACTTGTGAATAGCAACTGTACTCCATCCTGGGCAACATAGCGAGACCCTGTCTCTTAAAAAAAAAAATAAAGAAAGCTATGGTTTTGTTTTGTTTGTAAGGCTCTGTTCTGCAGGATCAAGCCTCAAGGCTGGGGTTTCCGGTGGGAGTCCTGGCGGCTAGGGTGGCTGCCTCCAGCCTGGAGCAGGTCTGTGCAGCTGTGGCTGAGCCCAGGCCCTCTGTATTGCTGACCTCGGAGCAGCGGGTAAGACCACAGTGAAATGAGGAAAGCAGATTATTACATTTAAGCTGGTCGGGAAGATAGGATATTTCTTAAAATCATTTCAGGTAATTTGCCTATTTCTAAAAAGATTTAATCTCTTTTTCCAGAAGAAACTGTCTTCCTTGTTAGAGGTTGCTAAGCATTTACTGGCACACAGTATGTTCTCCTGTGCTGTCTTCTGTCAAGAATTATGGAAAGTGCAGGTAAATTTAAGATTATAACTACCCCTTGAGTTTTTTCCAGTGATGTTTTGTTGATACGGATGGGGCTGGCAGGATCTTTTAGAAATTCCCCTGAGCATCTCGTCAGTGACAATGAAAGGAAAAGGGGTCAGCACAGCCTCTGTGGGTATGTGGGGGAGACTACCATTAGTCTCCATGCATTCTCTACACTGCTTACCCACAGTATAGTAAACTATAAACATGTAACTAAAAAGTTTTTCTTACCTGCTTTTTTTTTTTTTTTTTGGAGACAGAGTCTTAGTATCTCGCCCTCAGTAGAGTGCTGTGGCGTCACAGCTCACAGCAACCTCAAACTCTTGGGTTTAAGTGATTCTCTTGCCTCAGCCTCCCAAGTAGCTGGGAGTACAGGCTCCTACCACAATACCCAGCTATTTTCTTGTTGCGGTTGTCATTGTTGTTTAGCAGGCCCTGGCAGGCCTTGAACCTGCCAGCCTTGGTGCATGTGGCTGGTGCTGTAACCACTGTGCTATGGGCGCTGAGCCATTACCTGCTCATTTTTATTTATTTATTTGCAGGGTTTTTTTTTTTTGGCAGGGGCCAGGTATGAACCTGCCGCCTCTGTATATGGGGCCAGCGCCCTATTCCTTGAGCCACAGGTGCCACCCCAACCTGCTCATTTTTATTTATTTTTTATTTTTATTTTTTTGAGATAGTTTCAAGCTGTTGCTGTGGGTAGAGTGCCATGGCATCACAGCTCACAGCAACCTCCAACTCTTGGGCTTAAGCGATTCTCTCTTTTTTTTTTATTTTAGACACAGAGTCTCACTTTGTCACTCTGGGTAGAGTGCTGTGGCGTCACAGGTCACAGCAACCTCCAGCTCTTAGGTGTAGGCGATTCTCTTGCCTCAGCCTCCCGAGTAGCTGGGACTATAGGCACCACCACAATGCCCGGCTATTTTTTTTTTTGTTGTTGCAGTTTGGCTGAGGCTGGGTTCAAACCCGCCACCCTTGGTATGTGAGGCCAGCACTCTACTCACTAATCCACAGACGCCGCCCCATTGTCTTGCCTCAGCCTCCCAAGTAGCTGGGACTATAGGTGCCTACCACAACACCCAATTATTTTTTTTGTTGCAGGCCCAGGCTGGGTTAAAACCCACCAGCCTAGGTGTATGTGGCGGGCATCCTACCCACTGAGCTATGGGCGCCGCCACCCTTCTCATTTTTGAAGTATTTTGAACTTTGTGTACTTACAGACTTTTGAAGAATTGAAAGAACTCAAAGTAAGCACTTGGTACTAAACCAGCATTAGCAAAGTTTTACAAAGAGGAAAGAGGAAACCAAGAGCTCATTCATCCATAATACTCCCCCCGCCCCCATTCTTTTATCCAGTGTACATTATAGAGGTCGTGTGACTTGTTGGGAGTGTCACAGTTCCTCACTTGTTACTTGCATCATGGGTGAATGGCAGTGACAGGTGTTCACAAGTCTGCACAGAAGAAGGTGGACATGCGTATCAGAGTGGGTATCACGAGAGGCTTCCTGCCCCACATGTGGGGAAGAGTGGGTGCTAGTGGATGAGAAGGGGAGGACTGGGCAGGCCATGAAGATCAGATCCTCAGTAGAGTGCTGAGGGTTTCCAGGTGGGAAAGAAACAGGCCAGGACCAGGAGGGCCATGGGCTCCATGGAAGAGTTTGACTTTTGTCTTGGAAGCTGTGACAAGCCAGCAAGGCCTCTGAAGAAGAGATTGGGGGGTCTGATTTGTGTTTTCTTTTTTTTTTTTTTGCAGTTTTGGCCAGGGCCGGGCTTGAACCCGCTACCCATGGCATATGGGGCTGGCGCCCTACTCCTTGAGCCACAGGCACCGCCTTGATTTGTGTTTTAAGTATTGTGCTGGCCACAGTTTGGAGAGAGGATTGGTGTTGGTCCCTTAGGGCCTGGGGATATGGCGGGGGAGGTCAGGCCTGTGTGAAGAAAGCAAGTGCTGGTTGTAGAGAGTCTGGAAATCATGTGTGTTTTTTAGACTGCGTGCTACTCCAGTTTAATTTTCTATTGGAATGATAATTAAGAACCTAGGGTGAACATGTTATAAGAAAATGCATGTAGCCGGGCGTTGTGGCGGGCGCCTGTAGTCCCAGCTACTCGGGAGGCTGAGGCAAGAGAATTGCTTAAGCCCGGGAGTTGGAGGTTGCTGTGAGCTGTGTGACGCCACGGCACTCTACTGAGGGCCATAAAGTGAGACTCTGTCTCTACAAAAAAAAAAACAAAAAAAAGAAAATGCATGTACAGTGGACTCATAATACTGTTATTTTCTTCAGGATTCTTTGTTGCTTGAAGCTGTGTGGTGTCTACATGTACAAAATGTCGTGAGCCTGCAAGAGCTGGTGGAAAGGTAGCATCCTAGTGATGGTTCTGTGCAATTTCAGCACATGCTTGTACGGTCTGGTCTAATGAATTACCTTTCAAATCAAAAATCACCTGGAGAACTATTGCTTTATTATTTAAAGAAAACATTTGTTGTCACTGAGGTCCTTTTGCATGTTTTCTTTGTATATGGTGTATCTTTTGATAATATCGTTTATCTTATATTTTTTTGGCTGGGGCCGGGTTTGAACCCGCCACCTCCGGTATATGGGGCCGGCGCCCTACTCCTCTGAGCCATAGGTGCCGCCCTGATAATATCTTTCAAAACTGAAAGAAAAGGGAACATCCATGTGAATAAAGTTGACAGAATACATGCAGCGTAAACTGCTTTCATTCCTTCCTGAAATCTCACTAGGAGTCAGAAAAGGAACTTTATAAAAGTCTTAAACCTATAAAAATGGAGGAGTGGGGCATGATTCTCTTGCCTCAGCCTACCAGGTAGCTGGGACTACAGGCACTCGCACACTGCCCAGCTATTTTTTGTTGTAGTTGTTATTGTTGTTTAGCAGTCCTAATCTGGGCTCGAACTCGCCAGCTCCAGTGTATGTGGCCAGCGCAGTAACCACTGGGCTACAGGTGCTGATCCAGAAAACTGATGATATTTGGAAATCAACACAATGCTATGTAACCATTGGATCAGAGAAGTCGCAAGGGAAATTAGAAAATATGTTGAGACAATTTGAGAAGAAACATTATATCAAAATTTATAGGATACAGCTGAAGAAATGCTTAAAGGGAAATTTATAACTGTAAAAGGCTGTATTTGAAAAAAGAATGATCTCAAATCAATAACTTAAGCTTTGACCTTTTTCTTTATTAATTAATTATTTATGCAGTTTTTGGCCAGGGCTGGGTTTGAACCCACCACCTCTGGCATATGGGGCCGGTGCCCCACTCCTTTGAGCCATAGGCGCCACCCCTTAAGCTTTGACTTTTGAAAACTAGAGAAAGAAGAACAAAGAAAATCCAAAGCAAACTGAAGGAAAGAAACAATAAGGACTAGAGGAGAAGTTAGTGAATTGGAATAGATAAAAACAGTAAAGAAAATGAGTGAAAAAAAAATTGACACTTTGTAAGGATTAATAAAACTGGTAAACCTTTAGTAATATTAACAAGAAAAAAAAAGACACAAATGATCAACATCGGGAATGAGAGAAGAACGTCACTGCTGACCTCATAGAATTTACACATGTTGTAAGAGAATACCATGGATAACTTAGCAAATTAGAGAACTGGTAAATGGGCAAATTTCTGGAAAGGTGCATATGGCAGAAATTGACTTAGAATGAAAATCTAAAATTACTACTTAGAATCTTGCCATATAGAAAATCCCAGCCTCAGATGACCTTACTAGTGAATAATGCCATTCCTTCATAAGTTCTTCCAGAAAACAAAGCATAGAACACTTCCCAACTTATTCCAGGTATTAAAGCCAGACAATGACAGCAACAGAGAACTACAGATCACTATCTCTAATGAATGTAGATTACAAAATATTAGCAAACTGAATCCAAAAATACAGAAAAAGGATACACACACACCTCATGACAAAATGAAACTTTTCCCAAAAATACATGGCTGCTTTAACATCTAAAGATTAATTTAGGCTTGACACCATAACTCAGTGGTTAGGGTGCCAGCCACATACATTGGAGCTGGTGAATTTGAACCTGGCCTGGGCTAGCTAAAACAACAATGACAACTACAACAAAAAAATAGCCAGGCTTTGTGGCAGGCGGCTGTAGTCTCAGCTACTCGGGAGGCTAAGGCAAGAGAATCGCCAAAGGCCCTGAGTTGGAGGTTGCTGTGAGCTGTGACGCCATGGCACTCTACTGAGGGCGAGAAAGTGAGACTGTCTCTAAAAAAACAAAAAAAAAAAGATTAGGGGCGGCGCCTGTGGCTCAATCGGTAAGGTGCCAGGCCCCATATACCGAGGGTGGCGGTTCACACCCGGCCCCAGCTGAACTGCAACCAAAAAATAGCCAGGCGTTGCAGCGGGCGCCTGTAGTCCCAGCTACTCGGGAGGTTGAGGCAAGAGAATCGCTTAAGCCCAGGAGTCGGAGGTTGCTGTGAGCTGTGATGCCATGGCACTTTACCGAGGGCCATAAAGTGAGACTCTGTCTCTACAAAAAAAAAAAAAAAAAAGATTAATTTATGTATCAGTGTGTTATATGAATGGATAAAGGGCATGAGTGATTATCTCAATAAATGCAGAAAGTCCAATTGACAAAATCCAACATTGTGTTGATGACACTCAGCAAAGTAGGGGTAGAAGGAATTTCTTCAGCTTGAAAAGAGATCGCTAAAAAGCCCACAGCTAACATCATACTTAATGGTTAAAGAGTTCAAGATGTAGATCATTTGGGCTTCATCAAAATTTAGAACTTGTATGTTGGCCCGGTGAGGGGGTAGCTCGTGCCTGTGATCCTAACACTCTGGGAGTTTGAGACCAGCATCAGGAAGGGTGAAATTACCCTTACTAAAAGAATAGAAAAACTGGCTCGGCACCTGTAGCACAGTAGTTATGGCGCCAGCCACATACACTCAGGCTGGCAGGTTCGAACCCGGCCTGGGCCAGCTAAACAACAATGACAACTGCAATCAAAGATAGCTGGGCGTTGTGGCGGGCGCCTGTAGTCCCAGCTACTTGGGAGGCTGAGGCAAGAGAATCGCTTAAGTCCAAGAATTTGAGGTTGCTGTGATCTGTGACGCCACGGCACTCTACCCAGAGTGACAGCTTGAGACTCTGTCTCAAAAAAAAAAAAAAAAGAATAGAAAAAACAACCGAGTGCTATGGTGGATGCCTATAGTCCCAGCTACTGGAAAGGCTGAGGCAGGAGGATGTTTGAACCTAGGGCTCTCTGGTTGCAGTGAGTGAGGTTGAGGCCATGGCTCTCTAGTCTGGGCAATAGAGTAAGACCCTGTCTCCCCCAAAAAACAAAAAAATCAAACTTGTATGTCAAAGGACATGTATAAGACGGTGAAAGATGGCTTGGCACCCGTAGCTCAGTGATTAGGGTGCTGGCCATGTACACCGAGGCTGGAGGATTTGAGCCCAGCTGAGGTCTGCTGAACAACAGTGACAACTGTAACCAAAAAAAAAACAAAAGTAGCCATGTGTAGTGGTGGGTGCCCATAGTCCCAGCTATACTTGGGAGGCTGAGGCAAGAGAATCCCTTAAGCCCAAGAGTTTGAGGTTGCTGTGAGCTGTGACGCAATGGTACTCTACCGAGGGCGACATAATGAGACACTGTCTCAAAAAAAAAAAAGACACTGAAGGAAAGAAAACCCATAGAATGAGAGGAATTATTTACAAATCATGTATAAGAGAGTTGTATTTAGATAAAGAACTTTTACAACTCAACAGTACAAACAAGAACAATCCAATAATGGAGGTTTTTTAATTTTTTTTTTGAGACAGTTTCACTATGTTGCCCTGGGTAGAGTGCTGATTCTTTTACCTCAGCCTCCCAAGTAGCTGGGACTACAGGTGCCCACCACAGCGTCCGGGTATTTTCTTGTTGCAGTTGTCATTGTTTAGCAGGCCTGGCTGGGCTCAAACCCGCTAGCCTCTGTACATGTGGCTGGCGTTGTAACCACTGTGCTACAGGCACTGAGCCTGGACAAAAGTTTTAATAGGTATTTCTGCAAAGAAACAAATGGCCAATAAGCCGTCATGCTCCAGGGAGCTGCAGGGCTGGCAGGTTAGTGCCTGATGTTTGGCAGTGCCTGGAGACAACCCTGCTGCTATTAGTCATATTTGTCACTGAACATTTTCCTGTCACTGAACCTTCTTTTCCCCCAAGAATAGTAAGTGCCAAGTAAGTGAACTACTTGAAAGTGATTTTTGTTTTTTCTTTTCTTTGTCTCACTCTTGTTGCCCGGGTAGAGTGTCGTGATGTCATAGCTCACAGCAACCTTAAACTCTTGGGCTCAAGTGATCTTCCTGCCTCCCAGTAGCTGGGACTACAGGTGCCCACTACAATGCCAGCTAGTTTTAGAGACAAGGTCTCGCTCCTGATCAGGCAGGTCTCAAACTCCTAAGCTCAAAGGGATCCTCCTACCTTGGCCTCCCAGAGTGCTGGGATTACAGACATGAGCTGCTGTGCCCTGCTGATAATAATTACTTTTTATGTTAGTAGCAACCAAGTAGGTGCCCTTGCCCAGGGTGGAAAGGCTCAGAGGCTGGAGCACAGCTTCAGCAGCTCAGGTTTCCAGGGAGGCTGTGTCAGAGAGGGCTGCTGGGGCTGGGACCACAGGGCACGCTGAGCTGTGGTCTGTATCTCCAGCCACCCCAACGTGGACTCTCTGGGAGCCTGGCTCTTCAGGAACCTGCGTCTTCTGTGTGAGCAGATGGAGGCCTGTGAGCACAGCGACATCGCCAGAACCGTGCTTTCCGGTATGTTCATGACAAGCATGGGTTCAGCGGGAACACCCTTTGTTGTGAAGATGTGGGAGTGTGGTATGACTTCACTTCACTTGTCATTGTCACTTTGCGTTGACCTGAGTGGTGTGGAAATTCCAGTAGCTCAGCCCCGGGCATCTGTGTGTTTGTGCAGGCTCTTCCCTTAGAGGCCACTCTAACTTATGAAGGAATGGCATTATTCACTAGTAAAGGGCCTGCTCTTGAGAGCTTTGCATTGTCAGTACCCTTGAGAAACTACAGCGACAATAAAGAAGAAATGTGATGTGCCACGCTCCTTACAGGGATCTTGTGGTTTTATTTATTTAATTATTATTATTTTTTTTTAGAGACAGAGTCTCATTTTGTCGCCCTCAGTAGAGTGCTGTGGCACATCACAGCTCACAGTAATCTCCAACTCCTGGACTTAGGCGATTCTCTTGCCTCAGCCTCCCAAGTAGCTGGGACGATAGGCACTTGCCACAACACCCAGCTATTTTTTTGTTGTTGTTGCCGTTTGGCTGGAGCTGAGTTCAAACCCACCACCCTCAGTATATGGGGCCGGCGCCCTACTCACTGAGCCACAGACGCCACCCTAGCTTGTGGTTTTACTTTGTGAAAGACATGTTCCTTTTCCCTAAAACTTTCTTGGTCACATGAGCTACTTATGATTCTTGAACTCTTGTAATCTAATCCCAGGTAGGTTAATTTTAATTAATCTTTGAAGAAGGTGTGAGCCCGTTTTATGCCTCAGAGTGTGAGGTGTGTGGTCCCCTCTGTTGTTGGTGTTGGAGGCTGGCTGGAGGGATTGTCCCCAAGACATCCCTGGAAGCCTCCTCTTTGTTTATGAGAAAAAAATCCTTACTCTAAACTTGACGCATCATAAGTATTTCCTTTCAGATAAAATGACGAGAAGGAAAATCTGTCTTAGGAAGGGCTGTGGTTGTTGGTAGGGATAGGGCCTGTGCAAGGCTCCCTGGGGCTGGCCTCATCCTGGCAGGTGCCCCATTGGGTCAGCCCTCCAGGCCATATGCATCCTCTCCCCCTGCCCAAGGGGTGGTCAGTGTGGTTCACAGCTGTTTGGAGACCACAATATGGGTAAGTACTTGGGTTTTGTGGTTTTTCAGATCTTGTGAAAATGTTTGTTCTAAGAGGATTTCAGGAAGATTCAGATCTGAGAAGAACTGTGCAGCCAGAAAAGATGCCCCAGGTAGGAGGGAAAGTGAAGTGAAGTGGCTGGAAAATTGGCCTTGTAGAGATGGGCTTCACAAGACAGTGGCGTCTCCATCCCCATCCAAAGTTTTTATGTATATATTTTATATGGTATATGCATATTTCGGTGTATACCCCTGGCTCACTTTTTTTTTTTGAGATAGAATCTCACTTTGTTGCCCTGGGTAGAGTGCCATGGTGTGTGGCGTCACAGCTCACAGCAACCTCCAACTCTTGGGCTCAAGTGATCCTCTTGCCTCAGGTTTTCTATTTTTAGTAGAGATGGATTGTCACTTTTGCTCAGGCTGGTCTCGAACTCATGAGCTCAAGTGAGCCTCAGCCTCACTTTTTTTTTTTTTTTTTTTTTTGAGACAAGGTCTCACTCTTTCTCTGGCTGAAGTGAGCCTCTTGCCTTGGCCTCCCAAAGTGCTGGGATTACAAGTGTGAATCACTACTCACCACATCTGGCCCTTTAGCCCACAATTTAAGGGGATTATTTGGATTTTTTTTTCCCCTGAGTTGCTTGAGTTCCCTGTATAGTCTGGATATTACTCTTTTGTCAGATGAATTTTGCATATATTTTCTCCAGTTCAACAGGTGTCTCTGTTGATTATTCCCTTTGCTTTCCAGAAGCTGTTTATTTATTTTATTATCATCATTATTTTTTCTTTCTTTTTTTTTTTTTTGTAGAGACAGAGTCTCACTTTATTGCCCTCGGTAGAGTGCAGTGGCGTCACACAGCTCACAGTAACCTCCAACTCCAGGGCTTAGGCGATCCTCTTGCCTCAGCTTCCCGAATAGTTGGGACTACAGGCGCCTGCCACAATGCCTGGCTATTTTTTTTTGTTGCAGTTTGGCCAGGGCGAGGTTTGAACCCGCCACCCTTAGTATATGGGGCCAGCACCCTACCCACTGAGCCATAGGAACTGCCCATATTATCATCATCATTTTTATTATTATTTTATTTTTTGGCTGGGGCTGGGTTTGAACCCGTCACCTCCAGTATATGGGGCCGGGGCCCTAGTCCTCAAATTATCATTATTTTTTAAGACAGGGTCTCACTCTGTCACTTTGGGTAGTATGCTGTGGCATCATCAAAGCTCACATCAACCTCAAACTCCTGGGCTCAAGCAATCTTCCCGCCTCAGTCTCCCAGAGTGCTGAGACTATAGATGCCCACCACCATGCCCAGCTAGTTTTTCTATCTTTAGTAGAAACAGGGTCTTGCTCTTGCTCAGGCTGGTCTTGAACTCCTGAGCTCAAAGGATCCTCCTGCCTCTGTCTCCCAGAGTGCTGAGATTGCAGGCGTGAGCCACTGCGCCTTGCCTCCAGAAGGTGTTTGATTTGATGTAGCCCCATTTGTCTATTTTTATTTTTGTTGCCTATGCTTTTAAAGTGTTAGCCATGGCTTAGCACCCATAGCACAGTGGTTGTGGCGCCAGCCACATGCACCAAGGGTGGAGGGTTCAAGCCTGGCCTAGGCCTGCTGGACAATGATGACAACTGCAACAAAAAAAATGGCCTGGGAGTTGTGGCGGGCACCTGTGGTCCCAGCTGCTTGGGAGGCTTGGCAGGAGAATGACTTGAGCCCAAGAGTTTGAGGTTGCTGTGAGCTGTGACGCCACAGCACTCTACTGAGGGCGACATGGTAAGACTCTCTCTTAAAAAAAAAAAGTTGTTAGCCATAAAGTCTTTGTCCCTAGACTAATGTCCAGAAGTGTTTCCTTTATGTTTTCTTCTAGTTATATCTGGAAGTATAAAAGAAACTAATTCTTTTTTTTTGGAGACAGAGTCTTGCTGTACCGCCCTCGGGTAGAGTGCTGTGGCGTCACACGGCTCACAGCAACCTCCAATTCTTGGGCTTACGCGATTCTCTTGCCTCAGCCTCCCGAGCAGCTGGGACTACAGGCGCCTGCCACAACGCCCGGCTATATTTTTGTTGCAGTTTGGCCGGGGCTGGGTTTGAACCCGCCACCCTCTGCATATGGGGCCGGCGCCCTACTCACTGAGCCACAGGCGCTGCCCAAGAAACTAATTCTTTAATCCACCTGGACTTGATCTCTGTGTATGGGTAGGGAGAGAGTCCAGTTTCACTTTTCAACAATGGATATCAGTTTCCCAGCATCATTTATGAAGAGACTGCTTTTCCCAGCAAGTATTCCTGGCCCCTTTGTTGAAAATCAGTAGGTCAGTCTGGGTGTGGTGCCTGGTGCTTGTTACCCCAGCTCTCTGGGAGGCTGAGGCTAGAGGATCACTTGAGGCCAGGAGCTCGAGACCAGCCTGAGCACATGGTGAGACCCCTATCTCTACAAAAAATAGAAAAATTAACCTGATGTGGTGGTGCCCCTGTAGTCAGAGCTACTTGAGAGGCTGAGGCAAAAGGACTTCTTGAGCATTTTGTTTTGAGGCTACAGTGAGCTGTGATCATGCCATTGCTCTTCTGCCTGGGTGACAGAGTGAGACATTGCCTCAAAAAAAAAAAAAAAAAAATGTGGCCGTAAATATGAGGTTTATCCTTTCTGGGTTCTCTGTTATGCCCTGTGGCTGCATGTCTATTTTTTTTTTTTTTGGCCGGGGCTGCGTTTGAACCCGCCACCTCAGGCATATGAGACCGGCGCCCTACTCCTTGAGCCACAGGCACCGCCCTTGTTTTTTTTTTTTTTTTTTTTTTTTAATTTATTTTTTGAGACAAAGCCTCAAGCTGTCGCCCTGGGTAGAGTGCTGTGGCATCACAGCTCACAGCAACCTCCAACTCCTAACTCCTGGGCTCAAGTGATTCTCCTGCCTCTGCCTCCCAAGTAGCTGGGATTACAGGCACACGCCACAACGCCTGGCTATTTTTTGGTTGCAGCTATCATTTTTGTTTGGTGGACCTGGCCTGGATTCGAACCCGCCAGCTCAGGTGTATGTGGCTGGCGCCTTAGCTGCTTGAGCCACAGGTGCCGAGCCTGCATGTCTGTTTTGTAACAGTCCCGCACTTTGTGGGTTACTGCAGCCTGTAGTGTATTTTGACGTCAGGTGGTGTGACACCTCTAGCCTCATTCATTTTGCTCTGGATTGCTTTTGCTATTTGGGCTCTTTTTTTGGTCCCATATTTCAGATTTACAGATGTCAGTAGCACTGGAGGCACTTAAGAAGTCATGATGGATGTGGTACCTTCTTGGGATATGACTTGGAAATCGATCTGTTGTCCAGAGATACTTAGGGTTTTTTTTTTCTTTTTTTGAGACAGAGTCAGGCTGTTGCCCCTGGTAGAGTGTCGTGGGCTCATAGCTCACAGCAACATCTTGGGCTCAAGTGATCCTCAGTTTTTCATTTTTGGTAGAGATGGGGTCTCACTCTTGTTCAGGCTGGTCTCGAACTCATGAGCTCTAGTGATCCACCCACCTAAGCCTCTTAGAGTGCTGGGATCACAGGCGTGAGCCACCTTGCCCAGCCTAGGGATTATTTTTGATGTACTGTTAAAATTTTTAGGTTTTTTTTTTTTTTTTTTTTTTTTTGAGACAGACTTTCACTTTTTCACGCTCAGTAGAGTGCCGTGACATCATATCTCAAAGCAACCTCCAACTCTTGGGCTCAAGCGATTCTCTTGTCTCAGCCTCTCGAGTAGCTGGACTACAGGTGCCCGCCATAATGCCCGGCTATTTTTAGAGATGAGGTTTTGCTCTAGCTCAGGCTGGTCTCAAACCTGTGAGCTCAGGCAATCCACCGCCTCAGCCTCCCAAGTGCTGGTATTATATGTATGAGCCACCATGCCTGGCCCCAGCATTGTTTTTTCCATTTTTGGGAAAAATTATATTAATATTTTGATAGTGACTACATTGAATTTGTAGATTCTTTTTGTAGTATATCCCAAGTTTTTGTTCCCTTCTGGAAGTGCTTGAACCAGTGGCCTGAACCAGTTAGTGCCTGCAATCCATACTGCAGCTCCTGTTTTATAAGGGCCTCTACTCTGCTGTTATCATGAGGTTATCTCTGTTTTTTTTTTTTTTTTTGCAGTTTTTGGCCGGAGCTGGGTTTGAATCCGTCACCTCCGGCATATGGGGCCGGTGCCCTACTCCTTTGAGCCACAGGTGCCGCCCGCACTCTCTGGGTTTTATTACTCCATAAGTCAGTGAATTGAGGAAGAGAAATAATCAATTGCATTTTTTTTCTTTTTTTTTTTTTTTTGTAGAGACAGAGTCTCACTGTACCGCCCTCGGGTAGAGTGCCATGGTGTCACACAGCTCACAGCAACCTCTTAACTCTTGGGCTTACGCGATTCTCTTGCCTCAGCCTCCCGAGCAGCTGGGACTACAGGTGCCCGCCACAACGCCCGGCTATTTTTTGGTTGCAGTTTGGCCGGGGCTGGGTTTGAACCCGCCACCCTCGGCATATGGGGTTGGCGCCCTACTCACTGAGCCACAGGCGCCGCCTTCTTTTTTTTTTTCTGAGACAGAGTTTCACTATGTGACCCCCAGTAGAGTGCTGTGGTACCACAGCTCACAGCAACCTCAAACTCTTGGGCTTAAGCAATTCTCTTGCCTCAGGCTCCCAAGTAGCTGGGACTACAGGTGCCGCCACAACACCTGGCTATTTTTGTTGTTGCAGTTGTCATTGTTGTTTTTTTTTTTTTTTTTTAGCTGTCCCGGACCAGGTTAAAAACCACCAGCCTTGGTGTATGTGGCCAGCACCCTACCCACTGAGTTACGGGCCCTGCCAGCATCTTTTTTTTTTTTTTTTTTTTTCTGTAGACAGAGTCTCACTCTGTGGCCCTGGGTAGAGTGTGCTGGCATCATCACAGCTCACAGCAACCTCAGACTCCTGGGCTTGCATGGTTCTTCTGCCTCAGCCTCCCGAGTGGTTGGGACTATAGGCGCATCTTCTTACCCAGGTCTTCCAGAGATCTTGAGGTGTCAGTGTTTAGTAGCACAGCCCATAATCCAGGCTTTGCTTTCTAGTCGAGGGAGAGAGGGAGCTCACCTTGCCCCAGTATAGCTGAGACAGTATCAATAACACTCTATGCTTCATGCTCCCAAAGGGCTCCCAAAGAGCCCATGTCCTGCCCAGCCTACCTCCTGCTGAGCCCACATCCTGCCTGGCCTTTTGGCTCATAGCCTCAGCCATGTACTAGGGATGATTCCAGAAAGTTCTGCATTTTCACTCTATCCTGTTCTCTCAATATTGACATACCTTCTGGGTCTAAGAGGAGATTTTAAAAAATTTTTTTAAATTTAAAAAAATTTCCTCTTTGTAAAGCTAACTTATTTTACTTTAGAATAACAAGTAGTCTCTTATACAATGTGAATATGTGACTGTTTGAAAACTACCAAGTGGTGGTAATTTAGGTTCTATTTTAACAGGTTGCCCTGGATGTGCTGCAGAGAATGCTGATTTGTGAGTTGGCTGCTGGGCAGTACCTGTTGAAGGGCCTCCCTCTGCATCTCCCCTGGACTCTGCCTCCTGCCTTCTACTCTGGCTTCAGATTTGACAGGCAGTGCTGTGCAGAGGCAGCACGTTGATCTGTGATTCTGATTAATTGTAAAGGTTGAGGATCTCAGTAGTACTGGGGCACTTAGAAATCTTGAATGTGGTGCTTTCTGGGGATGTAACTCACAAATTTATTCCTTGTGCAAAAAAACTTTGTCAGGGGTTGTTTCTGATGGACTGTACTTGGCTTCTGTCATCAGTTGCCCTCGATGCTCTGGCTGCCGGAGTCCAGGACGGGTCCTTGGAGCACACGGTGGTGCGGTGCTGGTACGTTCCTGGGCAGACAGGTCACAGGGAAGCTGTCTCTCTACATTAGAGATACAGGATATATATATTTTTTTAGAGACAGTGTCCTACTTTATCACCCTTGGTAGAGTGCTGTGGCATCACATAGCTCCCAGCAACCTCCAACTCCTGGGCTTAAGCGATTCTCTTGCCTCGGTCTCCCGAGTAGCTGGGACTACAGGCGCCCGCCACAACGCCCAACTATTTTTTGTTGCAATTTGGCCGGGGCCGGGTTTGAACCCACCACCCTCAGTATATGGGGCCAGCACCCTACCCATTGAGCCATAGGCACCACCTGACACAGGATATTTTAAACACTGCAGAGTATCAACAGCTAACTGCTGAGCACTCTCTCTGCCACTTGTGACAATATCAGAAGGTGCCAGCTGCAAGGCCAGCCTTCTACCTCTGAAGCTGAGTGGGTTGCCAGGTACCCTTTCCTGTGCAATCCTGCTCTGCCTCTGTAATCCCTGTACTCCTGGTCACAGGAATGGGACCCTGGCAGTCATTGTAAACACTTCCTCCCACTCAGGTGCCAAGGGCCTCACTTGCCTCTATGGATTTGATCCGCGTGCTGTGGCCTCCCTCCCAGCATCTCCCCTGTCCCAGCCCTCACAAGCCCCCACCTTCCTAGAACAGTCATGTCTCCCCTCTGCCTGCTTGCAGTCTCAGTAGTGATGGCTTTGCTGCTGTTGTCTCTCCATGGCTCTGTGGAGATGGACGCAGATGCGTTTGTGGGCGGGAAGCTGGGAGCAGAGGTCTCAGGCTCAGGTGAAGATGGAGCTTGGGGAAGGTGAGTACTGGATTTTGCTTTAAACTAAGTTTAGGGAACCTTGAAGTCCAGTCCTGAGGAACCTAGAGCATTCGCCACCATTTCTAAGCCTTTTAGATCTCCATTCTTTCTTTGTTTTTTTGTTTTTTTGTTTTTTTGAGACAGAATCTCACTCTGTCACCCTGGCTAGAGTGCCATGGCGTCATAGTTCACAGCAACCTCAAACTCCTGGGCTCAAGCCATCCTCTTTCCTCAGCCTCCCAAGTAGCTGGGACTATAGGCACCCACCACAATGTCCAGCTAGTGTTTCTATTTTTAATAGAGATGGGGTCTCACTCTCGCTCAGATTGGTCTTGAAGGGCAGCACCTGTGGCTCAACAGAGTAGGGCGCTGGCCCCATATGCCAGAGGTGGTGGGTTCAAACTCACCCCTGGCCAAAAACTGCAAAAAAAAAAAAAAAAACAGATTGGTCTTAAACTCCTTCTGCTTTGGCTTCCCAGAGTGCTGGGATCACAGGTGTGAACCACTGTGTCTGGCCAGTCTTCTCATTCTTTAATTATTTTGCTCCTTATTTCCTGTCCCCACAACCACTTTAATAGTGTTCCATCAAAAAATTTGTACTTGGCGGTACCTGTGGCTCAAGGAGTGGGGCGCCAGGCCCATATACTGGAGGTGGCGGGTTCAAACCTGGCCCCGGCCATAGATTGCAAAAAATAAATTAATTAAAAAAAATTTGTACTGGGCGGCACCTGTGGCTCAGTGGGTAGGGCACCAGTCCCACATACCAAGGGTAGTGGGTTCGAACCTGGCCCCAGCCGAACTGCAACAAAAAATAGCCAGGTGTTGTGGTGGGCGCCTGCAAGTCCCAGCTACTCAGAAGATTGAGGCAAGAGAATCGCCTAAGCCCAGGAATTGGAGGTTGCTGTGAGCTGTGAGGCTACAGCACTCTATTGAGGGTGATAAAGAGACTCTGTCTCTTAAAAAAAAAATTGTACTATTCAGTACCTTTATTAAAGCAGTGCACAAAACACTGCACTGTCTCTGAATCTCCACTGTGCAGTTAGGTCAGCTGCCTGAGTTCTGAAGACTGTGCCTTGGCCAGCAGCCACTTTCTCACATGTGGACCTGGAGGTTGGAGGTTGGTGCTGCTGTGGCTGGGTTCAGTGGAGGCCACTTTCTGGCTTGCAGGAAACCTCCTTTCCTTGTATCCACACATGTGGAGAGGACCAAGCACTAATGTCCCTTCTTTTTTTTTTTTATTAAATCATAGCTGTGTACATTAATGCGATCATGGGGCACCATACATTGGTTTATAGAACGTTTTTTCTTTTCTTTTATTTTTTTTGGTAGAGACAGAGTCTCGCTGTACTGCCTTCCGGTAGAGTGCCGTGGCGTCACACGGCTCACAGCAACCTCTAATTCTTGGGCTTTCGCGATTCTCTTGCCTTAGCCTCCCGAGCAGCTGGGACTACAGGCGCCTACCACAGTGCCCGGCTATTTTTTTGTTGCAGTTTGGCCGGGGCTGGGCCTGAACCTGCCACCCTTGGCATATGGGGCTGGCGCCCTACTCACTGAGCCACAGGAGCCGCCCCGTTTGACACATTTTCATCACACTGGTTAACACAGCCTTCCTGGCATTTTCTTAGTTATTGTGTTAAGACATTTACATTCTACATTTACTAAGTTCACATGTATAATGTCCCTTCTTGTGAGGGCAGTGGCCTCACCAAGAAGGCCCCATCGCATGACCTTTTGTGTCCCTGCTCACTGCCCCACCTCCAGAGACCTTTGCATTGGGAGTGAGGGCTTTGCTTAGCCACTTTTCAAGAACACAATCTGTCTGTATTAGGGTGCTTGTTCTTATGATGTGTGTAACTGTAGCAGGTTGTTCAAATCCCTTTCTTAAGGATCTTTCTGCTGCGTTTGCAGGGTCAGCGTTTTTGATGGACACATGTATTGCAGCATAATGTCCACAGATTGTCTGAAGAGGTTTTTCAGTCACACTCTGACTCAGATACTCACTTACAACCCTGTGCTGAAAGGTTGGTCCTGGTACTGAACATGTGGGTTGCTTTCTGCTTGTGGCCACGGTGGTGCACTAACAGGGAGGGTCCAGGGACTCTGTCCCCAACCAGAGCTTGGCACCTGAGGCATGTGGACAAGATGGAATGATCTAAGATGCCTCAGCCATGAAGAACACTTGATTACTAAATATCCTTTTATTTGAAAGAAACACATTCTTTTTTTTTTTTGAGACAGAATCTCAAGCTGCTGCCCTGGGTAGAGTGCCGTGGCATCACTGTTCACAGCAACCTCAAACTCTTGGGCTTAAGGGATACTCTTGCCTCAGTCTCCCAAGTAGCTGGAACTATAGGCACCTGCCACAACGGCCGGCTATTTTTGGTTATAGTTGTCATTGTTGTTTGGTGGGCAGGGGCTGGATTCGAACCCGCCAGCTCTGGTATATGTGGCTGGCACCTTAGCCACTTAAGCTTTTTTTTTTTTAGAGTCAGAGTCTTACTTTATCTCCCTAGGTAGAGTGCTATGGCGTCATAGCTCACACCAGCCTCCAACTCCTGGGCTTCGGCAATTGTCTTGCCACAGCCTCCCGAGTAGTTGGGACTACAGGCACCTGCCACAGGCCCGGCTATTTTTTTTGTTGTTGCAGTTTGGCTGGGGCCGGGTTTGAACCTGCCATCCTTGGTATATGGGGCCAGCGCTCTACCCACTGAGCCACAGGCACTGACCCCCCCAAAAAACACATTCTTAAATGAAAATTCAGAGTTATCAAAGAGTGGATAGAAGAATTACCACCAAAATAGAAATATCCTTGGCATACAACATTTCTTCTTCTTTTTCTTTTCTTTTCCTTCTTTCTTTTTTTTTTGAGACAGAGTCTCACTTTGTCACCCTTAGTAGAGTGCTGTGGCATCACAGCTCACAGCAACCTCCACCTTTTGCCTCAGCCTCCCAAGGAGCTGGGACTACAGGCGCCTGCCACAATGCCTGGCTATTTTTTGTTGTAGTTGTCATTGTTTGGTAGGCCCGTGCTGGATTTGAACCTGCCACCTCTGGCATATGGGGCTGGTACCCTACTCCTTTGAGCCACAGGCGCTGCCCCTAAACAGATTTTTTTCTTTTTTTTTTTTTTTTTTGAGGCAGAGCCTCAAGCTGTCACTCTGGGTAGAGTGCCGTGACATCACAGCTCATAGCAACCTCCAACTCCTGGGCTTAAGCGATTCTCTTGCCTTAGCCTCCCAAGTATCTGGGATGACAGGTGCCCGCTTCAATGCCCAGCTATTTTTTGGTTGCAGCTGTCATTGTTTGGTGGGCCCGGGCTGGATTCGAACCTGCCAGCTCAGGTGTATGTGGCTGGTGCCTTAACCGCTTGAGCCATAGGCACCAAGCCCTAAACAGATTTTTTTTAGTTATTATACTGGCTTGGTGCCTGTAGCACAGTGGTTACGGTGCTGGTGACATACACAGAAGCTGGCAGATTCAAACCCAGCTCAAGCCAGCTAAACAACAATGACAACTGCAACAACAACAACAAAAATAGCCAGGCATTGTGGCGGGCATGGGTAGTCCCAGCTACTTAGGAGGCTGAGGTAAGAGAATCGTTTATGCCCAAGAGTTGGAGGTTGCTGTTAGTTGTGATGCCAGGGCACTGTACCAAGGGTGACAAATTAAGACTGTCTCAAAAAAAAAAAAAAAAAAGAAAAAGTTATTATACTGTAAATAGCATGATTCCATTTTAACATGTTGTTGTATCATAAGCATTTACTGATCGACTTAGGCAGTTTTCTTGTATTTGACGGGCATCTTCTGCCCAGGGGTATCCTGCTCCCCTGAATACTACAGACGCTTCCTGATGAGGCTGAAATGAACCCTGTGTCCACTGGGCCTTCTGAGTCTCATGGCATTCCCCAGAGAAGATTAGCAGGAGGGACTTGGTCGGGACATTGCTGTGACATGCTCTCCAAAGGCCTGGGCACCTGCTCCCAGCCGGGTGTCTTGAATAGCTACCTCACTGTGATTGGTTTATGGACAGTTTAAGCTTAAAAGGAGCAAAGTTAAAATGCATTTGATAAGTCAGGAAGTATTTTTAGGGACTATGACAAAGAGTTACCAGTCAGTAATGGGGCCAGAGGCACAGGGGATCAATACTTTAGAAAGTAGATACACAGGAAGGTGTTGCACTTCCTGAAAAAATGTAAGATAGTGTTTTTACACTGAAGCTTTAAAGCAGAGCTTTGTGGTAATCACTCTTTTCTCCTTGCAGTGTCTGACGCCATTCAGATGCAGAGAGAGTGGAGCTTCGCACGGACCCACCCTCTGCTGAGCACTCTGTACCGCAGGGTGGGTGAGGGCTGCACACACATGTGTGGCCACCTCTGCTGGCAGCCCCGTCCTTGTCTAGCTGACTCCCATGGGCACCATGTGGGGGCTCTGCAGTCTCAGTGAGACCCTGGCTGTCCATGCTGGGCAGAGCCCTCTTCCCTGAGAGAATTCTCCAGCCACACAGTACCAGGCTGAGCTGCATACCTCTAAGTCTTTCCCGTGGGAGGTGGCCATGGTGGGCAGAGGGAGGTAAGAGACTGGCTTCCGTCTGACACTGGTTTGCTATGACATCAATGGGAGTGGTACTTGTGTTTCAGCTCTTTGTGGTGCTAAGTCCTGAGGAGTTGATTGGCCGTTTGCAAGAAGTCTTAGAAACAGAGGAAGTCAACTGGAAGCGCGTGCTGCATTGTGTGTCTACCCTGGTCATCTGCTTCCCAGAAGCACAGCGGCTGATCAGCGGTGTGTTCCACAGGGCTAGTGGTACTGGTCAGGGTGTGTGAGGGTGGCCTGCCCACTGCAATGGAGTGTTTATGGTCAGCCCTTTCTCTACCTGCCCAGAGCCTCTTATTCACCAGTCCGGACTGCCTCTCTGAGACCTGTGCTATACACTGGTGCAGAGTCTCAGGGAGCCTAGCTGTTGCCTTTTGAAAATTCGCATTGGGGAGAGTACATTCTCCTAACTGATACTTGATGTTTCATTTCCGTCTGGTACCTGTGACAGTCCTGGCTCTCCCCTAGGTTGGGTGTCCTGTCTGATGACCCGTGCATTCGAGAGCTTCCACCTGGACAGCCTGGTCACCGCATTCTTGGTTGTGCGCCAGGCTGCACTGGAGGGCCCCTCTGCATTCCTGTCCTACGCAGACTGGTTCAAGGTAAGAGAGTGATTCTCTGCGCAGCCTGGCATCAGAGTGTTTAGTCTCCTCCCCAGTGCTCTCAGCCAGGAGAGCCCTTGAAGTTGGCAGGGAATCTGCATCCTGTCCCTAGGGGACCTTCATGGGTGTCTCTAATGGCTTCCTCCCAGCTGGCTCGCGGGGGTCTGTCCTCCCTGCCAGCGCCCTTTCGCCTTAGCTACTTGACTAAGCCTCCTTCACTCTTTTATTTTTTTCTTCTGGAGACAGAGTCTCACTCAGTTGCACTGGGTAGAGTGCTGTGGCATTATAGCTCACAGCAACCTCAAACTCTTGGGCTCATGTGATCCTTTTGCTTCAGCCTCCCGAGTAGCTGGGACTACAGGTGCCTGCCACAACACCTGGCTATTTTTGGAGATGGGGAGTCTTGCTCTTGCTCAGGTTGATTTTAGAGCTCAAGGGAACCACTTGCCTCAGCCTCCCAGCATGCTGGGATTACAGTCGTGAGCCACTGGACCCAGCCTTCCTTTTCTCTTTTATAAGAAAATCAGTGAGATCAGTCCCGAAAGAGGGAGCAGAATTGCTCTTGCTGCTTTTTTGCAAAATCTGCTGAGTCTGGTTTTCTCTTAAGAACCTTATTCCCAGAGGCACCATGCTCCCTGTGTCCTGTAATGCACCTGTGTACCCACCAGAGGTTCACTTGCTGCTCCCCAAGCCTGCGTGAGCATCATACTCACCTGGGAAGCAGCTGAAGTGGGGACCCCTGGGCCGTGCTGGGGAGTGTCTTTCGGACATCAGCACTGAAGCTTGGGCAGATGCTGTTTGGAGAGTGAACCCTGTGGCAGTGCTGGGCTTGCAACCACCCACCATGGGCACTAGTTGCCTCTCTGTGAGAATCTCTCTTTCCTCCAGACTCAGAGGGCAGCAGTGCCTTGCCCTCTAAGAAGGGGGCTGCTTAGCAGGTGAGCTGCCACCCTCTGATCTGTTGGGAGAAGGTGCATGATTTCCTTGGAGTGCCTTCTCATTGGAGCGTAGGCTCCCCCAACTCTGCCCAGGTGACACAGACACGAGTTGCTCACTCTGTGCACAGCCAGGTGCTGAACCCTTTGTGTCAGAACCCGCCATGACTCTGGGCCGTTCACTTGCCCCCGGCCTGCTGTCCTGGATGCTCTGTCACTTCTCTGGAAGGCAGCAGTCCACCTGGTGATCTGGGTCTTAGATCAGGTATCTTCCAGGTTTACATTGTCCCAAGGTGACAGAGCGTTGGGAGAGGAACACTTCTGGAGTGCTGTGTCCAGGAGAGTGTTGTGGTTTTGTTTGCTTTTCCTTTTACCTTCGAAAGCCATCATTTTGGTCGGGTGCAGTGTCTCACACCTATAGTCATAGCACTCTGGGAGTCTGAGGCAGGTAGATTGCCTGAGCTCCAGAGTTGGAGACCAGCCTGAGCAGAGCAAGACCCTGTCTCTGCTAAATATAGAAAAAAAAAAAAAACCCAGGGCGGTGCCTGTGGCTCAGTCGGTAAGGCGCCGGCCCCATATACCGAGGGTGGCGGGTTCAAACCCGGCCCTGGCCAAACTGCAACAAAAAAATAGCCGGGCGTTGTGGCGGGCGCCTGTAGTCCCAGCTACTCGGGAGGCTGAGGCAAGAGAATCGCTTAAGCCCTGGAGTTGGAGGTTGCTGTGAGCTGTGTGAGGCCACGGCACTCTACCGAGGGCCATAAAGTGAGACTCTGTCTCTACAAAAAAAAAAAACAAAACCCAAACCTAACTGGGTGTTATGGTAGGCACCTGCATAGAAGTATAATTTTGTGTTTTTTTTTGAGACAGAGTCTCACTGTGTTGCCCTTGGTAGAGTGCTGTGGCATCATAGCTCACAACAGCCTCAACCTCTTAGGTTCAAGTGATCCTCTTGCCTCAGTTTTCCATTTTTAGGCCACCGCACCTGGCCTAGAAGTGTAATTTAAATACAGTACCCAATTTAAGTGTATACTTGGATGACCATTATTGATGTATATATAGTTATTTAATGTTTGAAATTTGAATAGCAATTTTAATCTTTTTCATTTTTTTTTTCCCCTTTAGACAGAGTCTCACTTTGTTGCCTTGGGTAGAATGCCATGGCATCATCATAGCTTACAGCAACCTCAAACTTGTGGGTTCCAGCAATTCTCTTACCTTAGCCTTGAGAGTAGCTGGGGCTACAGGCACCCACCACAATGTCCAGCTATTTTTAGAGATAGGGATCTTGCTCTGACTCAGGCTGGTCTCGAACCTATGGGCTCAGGCAATCCACCTGCCTGGACCTCCCAGAGTGCTGGGATTACAGGCATGAGCAATTGTGTCCAGCTTAGTTTTTCTGTTTTCAGTAGAGAAAACACTCCTTTGCTCAGGCTGGTCTTAAACTCATGAGCTCAGGTGATCCACCCTTCTCAGCCTCCCAGAGTTCTGGGATTACAGGTGTGAGCCACTGTTCCTGGCCTTGTTTTAATTTTTTTTTTTTTTTTAAAGAAATGTTAATGTAAATAGACCAAGTGATTGCTAATTTGAACCCTTTGGGTTGTTAAAATAGTTCTTAGCACACCACATTATGTCGTTAGGTAATTTGTTTTTAATTATCGAAAGAAATGCTTTTTTCTTGAAGAGAAACTAAAACTGACTGCTATGGGTACACTCTGGTGTGTGCGTCCCTGAGGTTTTTACCTGAATGCTCTGTAGAATGTGGGTTCCCATATTGGCACATGTGTGTCTCTGCCACAGCCAGCATCTCACTGAGTCATGGGAAGTGTTCAGGGTCAAGTGAACTGTGACCCTGTTCCTGAGATGGGAGACTTGGGTGGCCATGGGATGGGATGGTTGTGCGCCAGCGTGGACTCCCTACCATAGTCTCTGGCTTGTTGTGTCTCTAACTGACAGACACTGAGCTGCTTGCTTTCCTAGTCTTTGGCACGTCGCTGATGTCTGAGCTTTGTTTCTCTGCATACTCTCTCAGGAGCATGTTATGGTGTCATCAGCCTTCCCCCCCCCCCCGCTTTTTTTTGAGACAGAGCCTCAAGCTGTTGCCCTGGGTAGAGTGCTGTGACATCACAGCTCACAGCAACCTCCAACTCCTGGGCTCAAGCAATTCTCCTGCCTCAGCCTCCCAAGTAGCTGGGACTATAAGCACCCGCCACAATGCCCGGCTATTTTTTGATTGCAGCTGTCATTGTTTGGCGAGCCTGGGCTGGATTCGAACCCACCAGCTCAGGTGTATATAGCTGATGCCTTAGCCGCTTGAGCCACAGGCTTTTTTATCTTACGTTTTTTTAGCGTCTGTTTGCTTGATGACACCCAATAGAATTGATAGATTGTGAGAGAACATGGTGCTGCTTAAGAAGACCAAGGTGGGTCTTCAGCTTTTCCTGCTGGGCAGTGAGTGTGTCTTGTGTAGTGTGCTGCCTGCTCATACGTGGCCAGCCCAGCGGGAGCGTCTGTGGTGCTGGGTGAGTCGTTTGGCCCCCATGTACACGTCCTATCTCCACGTTCATCTGTGATGTGTTTGGGGCCGTGTTTATTGAAGCCTCCATCTTGCCCTGACCCACAGGGTCTATAGCAGCAACTGTGGCCGCCCCATCTGCCCTGGGAAGGGTTGGCACCATGCCTGCTAGCCTTTTGCGATTATGCTGTGAGCTCGCCATGTCAGTGTGGGGACAGCTGCCTTGGCCTGTGTTCCTGCAGCTGCCTCTGCATGGTCAAGTCAGGGATGAGTTTAGGAGTAAAGGTGTGTTCAAAGCAGCTTTCAGGGATGAAGAGAGCACATTTTTGGAGGAGAGCCTTTGTTAGGGCAGTTCCTGATCGTATATGAGGATCATAGGAGGATGCTATAGTTACTGTTTCTGTAGCAAATTAGTTTTTACTTTCTTCCTTTGGATAAACTTTCGGTTTAGCTCTTGAAAGCCCAGCATGACCTTTTGAAATTATGAACCAAAATCACTATTGGTCATTTCTCTCTGTTATAGTACCAATTTTCTAGTGATGAGACGGAGGCTGTCATGGCAGCCCTGACCCTGCCTGGCTGTCCTTGGGCCTCATGCCCATGTCTCCACAGGCCTCCTTTGGGACCACACGAGGCCACCACATCTGCAGCAAGAAGGCGCTGGTCTTCCTCTTCACATTCCTGTCAGATCTCGTGCCCTTCGAGGGTCCCCGGTACATGCAGGTGAGACTCTGCCGCCCTGTGGCTCGAAGCGCTTTGCTCACTTTTCTGTCTGAGGACCCCCTAGCTGCCTCTGTGCCCTGAGCCTCAGCTGTTTCCCTCTCTCCCCTACACAGTTTATAGCGAAGGGACACAAATGTTGTGGGTGGGGACATCAGTGTGGTGGCCCGTTCACAGTTGGCAGCCATCTGGAGTGACACGTCTCAGTGGTGTGGAGATACGTCCTCAGTGTCCGGCTCTGCAGGGCGAGTAAATCATTCATCAGCGAGTGTAGTAGGTTTCATTTTGCTTTAAAAAGTGACTCATTTAATTTCATTTTAATTTTTTTTAAATACTCTTTTTAAAAATCATTTTATTTATTTTCTTTTTCTTTTTTTTTTTTTGCAGTTTTGGGCTGGGGCTGGGTTTGGGCCCGCCACCTCCGGTATATGGGGCCTGGTGCCAGAATACCTGGCTGTTTTTTGTTGTTGTTGTTGTTGTTGTTGTTGTTGTTTTTGTAGAGACAGAGTCTCACTGTACCGCCCTCGGGTAGAGTGCCAGGATGTCACACAGCTCACAGCAACCTCTAACTCTTGGGCTTACGCGATTCTCTTGCCTCAGCCTCCTGAGCAGCTGGGACTACAGGCGCCCGCCACAACGCCCGGCTGTTTTTTTGTTGCAGTTTGGCCAGGGCTGGGTTTGAACCCGCCATCCTCGGCATATGGGGCTGGCACCCTACTCACTGAGCCACAGGCGCTGCCCTGTTGTTGTTGTTGTCGTCGTCGTCGTCGCAGTTGTCATTGTTTTTTTAGCTGGCCTGGGCTGGATTTGAACCCACCAGCCTCCAGTGTATGTGGCCGGCGCCCTCCCTACTGAGCTATGGGCGCCGCCTGACATTTTATACATATGAGGAGAAAAGTCTGGAAAGATTTTCCCCAAAACTATCCTTACTTCTGGAACTGGACGAAAAAAAGTAGAACTTCTAGTAGTGTACAGCTTGAGATGTGTTTTTTATTTTTTTGAGACAGTCTCATTGTCACTCTGGGTAGAGTGCTGTGGTATCATCACAGTTCACAGCAGCCTCAACCTCTTGGGCTCAGGCAATCCTCCTGCCTCAGCCTCCTGAGTAGCTGAGACTGTAAGTGCCGTTCCACCCAGCCCAGTTAGAGGTTCATATTAATTTCATGATTTAAAAATGTTTTATTGGGGGTGGCGCCTGTGGCTCAAGGAGTAGGGTGCCGGTCCCATATGCCGGAGGTGGCGGGTTCAAACCCAGCCCCGGCCAAAAACCACAAAAAAAAAAAAAAAAAAAAAAATGTTTTATTGGCCCAGCGCCCATAGCGCAGCAGTTAGGGTGCCGGCCACATGCGTCAGGGCTGGTGGGTTCAAACCCAGGCTGAGCCCGCTAAACAAACAAACAAAAAAATATCCGGGCATTGTGGTGGGTGCCTATAGTAGTCCCAGCTACAAGGGAGGCCGAGGCAAGAGAATTGCTTGAGCCCAAGAGTTTGAAGTTGCTGTGAGCTGTGATGCCCCGGCATTCTACTGAGGGCAACATAGTGAGGCTCTCACAAAAAATAATAATAAAATAAAAACTAAAAATGCTTTTTTTTTTTTTTTTTTAATGAGATAACCCAGCATTCCTTATGAGGGGTGGAGGACCTGGATCCTGGTTCTTTCCTTCTTTTTTGATTAAGGAATTTGCATTGCATTCGGGGAATGTGTCCACTGAGGGGTGGGGGCTGGAGCTTTTTTTTTTTTTTTTTTTTGTGGTTTTTTGGCCAGGGCTGGGTTTGAACCCGCCACCTCCGGCATATGGGACCGGCGCCCTACTCCTTGAGCCACAGGCGCCACCCATAAACAATTTTTTTTTTTTTCTGTAGAGACAGAGTCTCACTTTATTGTCGCGGACCGCCAGTCGATGGGCCTCAGTTTGAGGGTGCTCAGGGCGAACGGCTCAGGTTGATTGAAAGGTCGACGCAGGTTGAAATGACAGACTGCCACACAAAGCAGCTGCACTTTATTGATTTTTAAGTCTGGTATTTATACATTTTCTTTCCAGGGTTAAAACAATGTAATCATTATTTTGTTTATGCTTGTGAATTATCTTTGTGTCTCCAATTATCTTTGTGTTTCCATATGTGGTTTATCATGCACTATATGTTTTCAAGGTTTTTCTTTTTGGAGGGAGGTGGTTTATTTTTTCAAGGTTTTTGTTCTAGGGAAGTGGTTTCATTAGTAACACCTGGTTGCTTCCCCTTATCTAGGAATGTCAAGATTTGTGACTTCTCTTAGTTCTGTAATTGGTCTCAGTTTCTTATGATCTCTTTTAAGAACAGCTGAACATATTCTTTTATGTATAATGCTTGACTACTTCTATATATTTTTACTCTAATTAGTAACTATATTTTGATTCATTGTTTGTTAAACATTAAACTACTTTATTGATTTGTGTTACATATGAAAATTAGTGAAGTAAGATGTTTTTCTAAGTAAAGTTTTACTGCAGAAGGTGTCATGTTGGAACATCTTGTTTGCCGTGCCTGCATTGTCTCAAGTCACTGACATTTATGGTAGGGACGTGCTGTTGTGCAGGCTCTCTTGGAGCCACTGAGTTCAGCACAGCTATACTTGCTGTGTTTAATTGTGGATCAGTAAGTCACTGTGTTTATTCTTAGTTTCTCAAGACAATCAGGCAATAATCAGGCATCCAACTGAACAGACAGGTTTCAGAGCAAAGGTTTTTTAGGCTTTTATGCCGCACCTCGTGAGTCATTACGTTCAAACAAAGGCATGCTAGGCAACTTATGCGCTGCTGTCGCAAACCAGGGGGGCTGGGGGTTTCGCTCCGGGGAGCACATACCACCTACTCACGCATTTTATAATGCGGACAGCGCCACTTCACCCCGGCTAGATGCCGGGGGTGCGGCACTTTATGGCCTTCGGTAGAGTGCCGTGACCTCACACAGCTCACAGCAACCTCCAACTCCTGGGCTTAAGCAATTCTCTTGCCTCAGCCTCCCGAGTAGCTGGGACTACAGGCGCCCGCCACAACGCCCGGCTATTTTTTGGTTGCAGTTTGGCCGGGGCTGGGTTTGAACCCGTCACCCTCGGTATATGGGGCCGGCGCCTTACTGACTGAGCCACAGGCACCGCCCGGGGCTGGAGCTTTGCTTGTATTGTGTCTGTAGTTAGCTCTTCAAGACAAAAAGATGACTCTAGCTAAAGCAGGAATATCCAACCTTTTTCTGCACATTGTAGAATACAAGTTATCCTGGGCCACACAGTAAATACACAAACACTAACGAAAGCTAGTGAGTAGAGGAAAAGATCTGTGATGTCCGACACCACAAACAAGCAAAGCAGACCTCATGCGGTCTGTGTGTGGCCTGGGGCTTGTGGTCAGGCTCCTCTGAGCTGGGATTGGGCCTGTCTTCCTGTCTTGAGCCTCCCAACCATAGCCTAGAGGTGGTCAGAGGAGGGGGGGAGTTTATTTGGTCACCAAGGGGTCTGGCAGGCATCCTCTTGCCCATGCGTGAGGGGAAAGAGTGGGAACATGATAACAGTGTCTGGGGCCTCCCCACTGCCTCTATTGATCCTGAGTGCTGCGTGCGCACAGCTGGCGCCCACACTCACAGGCTGTTCCCGCAGCAAACCTGTGACTTCCTTGTGAACTCAGACACATGTGTCAGGAGCGTTCGGGGTCCTCTGGGGGGCTGCCCTCTTTCTGCTCGTTGACTCTGCCATCCTTTCAACTTGGAGTCAGTGCTGGCTCCACTGTGCTGTGGTGGCTGGGGGCAGGGGCTGCAGATGTCCTGGTGGGACCTGGGGCGCTAGATTCCTCACCCATTGCCCTCACACGCTCTGCAGGGTGAACTGCATTGGGACATCATTAGATCCGCCTGGAGAGCAGCCTTCTGCTGTGGTGGGTTTCATTTTGCCACTTGTTCACTGGGCTCACTTGAGAGTTAGGGGAAGGACTGTGTGTCCCAGTCAGCATCACTGTTCGTCTTGGACGTGAGCTGCTGCCTCTTCGAAAAGCCCCAGACGGTCTCTGAACTGATGCTGTCTGTCCCCAGGTGCACATTCTTCACCCCCCGCTGGTCCCAGATAAGTATCGCTCTCTCCTTACCGACTATGTCTCCCTGGCCAAGACGCGCCTGGCTGACCTCAAGGCAAGTTTAGCTTTGTCTTTGTCTGCTCCTCGGGCCTGTCCTGGTGGATAGCACTGTCCTTGTCCTCACATTCTTGTCTGTATTATCTCTGAAGGTTTCTGTAGAAAACATGGGACTCTATGAGGACTTGTCATCAGCTGGGGACGTTCCAGAGGTAATGTCGCCTCAGGTGCCTTCAGGGTCTCAGCTGCTGCCCACCTTTTCTATTTTTTTTTTTTTTTTTTTAGAGAGTCTCACTTTATCGCCCTTGGCCCTCGGTAGAGTGCCATGCTGTCAGCTCACAGCAACCTCCAACTCCTGGGCTTAGGCGATTGATTCTCTTGCCTTAGCCTCCTGAGTAACTGGGACTACAGGTGCCCGTCAACAACGCCTGGCTATTTTTTTTTGTTGCAGTTTGGCTGGGGCCAGGTTTGAACCTGCCACCCTTGGTATACGGGACTGGCGCCCTACCCACTGAGCCACAGGCGCCGCCCACCTTTTCTATTTTTTAAGACCTCTTTACTTGGAAGCCACAAGTTGCTGTTGACTGTCTGCTACTTACAGACACAGTCACAGTATTAGGTGAAAGTGATTGATCAAATTTTCTATTGAAAATTCATTGCTGTTCATAAGTTGCCATTTCATGATTTTTTTAAAAATGTTAAAAATTAACTCTTGGGCGGCGCCTGTGGCTCACTGGGTAGGGTTCTGGCCCCATATACCAAGGGTGGCGGGTTCAAACCCAGCCCGGGCAGAACTGCAACAAAAAAATAGCTGGGCGTTATGGCAGGCGCCTATAGTCCCAGCTACTTGGAGGCTGAGGCAAGAGAATCACATAAGCCCAGGAGGTTGCTGTGAGCTGTGTGACGCCATGGCACTCTACTGAAGGCCATAGAGTGAGACTCTGTCTACAAAAAAAAAAAAATTTAAGTCTCTACCTTTTTTTTTTTTTTTGTATTGTTTGGGATTTGTTGAGGGTATAAAGAATTAAATTACACTGATTGCATTTGTTAGGTAAAGTCCCACTTGTAATTGTGCCTGCCCCCAAAAGGTGTGTCACACACCCTAACATCGAGCCCATTAAGTGGAAGCACTTCCCATCTCCCTCCTCCTCCCCCCCTCTCCTTCACTAACCCCCCTTGTATTATCTCATCTACTTCCTTCATATTAAAATTGAGCACATTGGATTCTTGTTTTTCCATTCTTGCGATGCTTTACTAAGAAGAATGTGTTCTACCTCCATCCACGTTACTGCAAAAGATGTAAAGTCCCCATCTTCTTTATGGCTGAATAGTATTCCATGGTGTACACATACCACAGTTTGTTAATCCATTCCTAGGTTGGTAGGCATTTGGGTTGTTTTCACATTTTGGCAATTATAAATTGAACTGCAATAAACAGTCTAGTGCAAATGTCCTTATGATAAAATAATTTTTTTCCTTCTGGGTAGATGGTTAGTAGTGGGATTGCAGGATCAAACAGGAGGTCTAATTTCAGTTCTTTGAGGATTCGCCATACTTTCTTCCAAAAAGATTATATTAGTTTGCAGTCCTAAGTCCCTACTTCTTACCACCTGGAAATCTTTTTTTGGATTTTTTAATTTAATCTAATATTTGGGAGATAAGGTTGAAGTGCAGTGGGTGACCATAACTCCTGCAGCCTTGAACTCCTGGGTCCAAGCCATCCTTCCACCTCCGCCTCCTGAGTGTGTCACCATGCCTGGCTAACCTTCTGTCATAATGGGGTCTGGACATGTTGCCCAGGCAGGTCTTGCCCTCCTGGCTTCCAGTGACCCTCTTGCCTCAGCCTCCCTAAGTGCTGGGATTATAGGCTTAAACCACCATGCTGAGCCAGAATGAGCTTCTGAGGGTGGAAACAGCTAGTGTGACCTTTTCCACAGCTTGCTCTTTTAGGGAATTTGCTTATAGGTCCCAGATCCTTGCTGTGTGTAAGGATGTCAACCTTTTACCTTTAATTTGTGCAGAAAATCATTGCAACAAGGAAGAGGAGGTTGGTGCTGGCCTTGTTTGCTCACTTTCTCTGTAAAATCTTCTGTTCTTTTCCCCCCATCTCCCTGTGTGGGAACCAGCCCCACAGCCAGGCATCCCAAGATGTTGAAAAGGCCATTGTGGTGTTCGAGCATACAGGCAGAATCCCAGTCACCGTCATGGAGGCCAGGTAGGGTCCAGCCACAAGATGTCCAGGCCTCACCATGGAATCGTCATGGTGGGGCTCTCCTGAGTGTGTCCCTGTGGTCAGGAGGTCCCTGTCTATTCTTGGAGAGCCAAGAGTAGGAGTGAAAAGGCCACATCAAAGACCCTGCCCTGAGGGGCACAGTCATGGAGGGCTATGCCCTTGCTCTCCAGGCATATGGTGCCCTCCTTCCCTGAAACAGCTGACAGCAGCATCACTGGGGAGACTGGAGTGTGGGGGGAGTCAGTGGGCTTACGTGTTGATGACAGTGATTATTATTATTTTTTTGAGACAGAGTCTCACTATATCGCCTTTGGTAGAGTACTGTGGCATCATAGCTCACAGCAACCTCAAACTCTTGGGCTTAAGTGATTCTCTTTCCTCAGTCTCCCAAGTAGTTGGGACTACAGGCACCTGCCATAACACCTGGCTATTTTTTTATTGCAGTTATTTAGTTGGCCCAGGCCGGTTTGAACCCGCCACCCTTGGTGTATATGGCTGGTGCTGTAACCACTATGCTGGGCACCAAGTCAGGTGACAGTGATTTTTTTATCATTACTTTCTTGGTGGCTAATGTGGAGTCAGCACAGAGTTGAATGGTGAGACCCACAGACAGCTTAAGTTCAGGTTGCTACCAATGTGGGTAAACTGATTTCAGTTCCCAGAATTTTGAGGTCAGCTCCAAGAAGAATATCTAAAATGGACTTAGGGCCACCTCTTGGCCTTGAGTTAACCCAGGATCCAGGGCCAAGCCCCATGCACGCAGGACTTCGTCTGGACTCCCTGGGATGCAGGGTTGTGGGCAGCACAGACTATCTGTGTATGGCTTGTCCCAGAACAGTGAGAGAGAAGATAAAGACACATTTAGACATTATAGCTTGATGTGAGAACCACCACCAACAGTGCCACCCCTCTGTCCCTTCCTGGAAACTGCCTTTTCATTGTGGGAGGTTTTTGTTTGTTTGTTTGGTTTGTCTCACTCTGTCTCCCTGAGTAGATCAGTGTGTCATCATCATAGTTCACAGCAACTTGGAACTCCTGGGCTCAAGCCATCCTTCTGCCTCAGCCACCCGAGTAGCTGGGACTACAGGCACCCACCAAGCCCAGCTTTTTCTTCTTTTTTTTTTTTTGAGACAGGCTCCCTGTCTCTCTCCCAGGCTAGAGAGCGGTGGTGTAACCACATCTCCCTTGCAGCCTCCAACTTTTGTGCTCAAGCAATCCTCCTGCCTCAGACTCCTGAGTAGCTGGGACCATAGCTGTGGCACTGGCTTGAGCCTCTCTGTGGTCTCACGAGGTGCCATCTGCTTTTCTCTGCTGCAGTATATTCCGGAGGCCGTACTACCTGGCGCACTTTCTCCCTTCCCTGCTCACACCTCGAGTGGTCAGTATGTGTCTCCATGAGTTTATGACCAGAGGACAGGGACATCCCTCGCCAACATCTCACTGGGCTCTCTTTCTGCACACAGCTCCCGAAAGCCCCTGACTCCCGCGCAGCTTTTATAGAGTCCCTGAAGAGGTATGTATGGCAGATGACACGGACAGGGGCTGCTCTGTTTCCAGTGGTTTTTTGATAATGCTAGGATTGTGTTTCTTTTGTAGAGAAATCTTTTTTATCACTAATGTGTTTTACTTATAAAATATTGGCTCTAAAATTGTTATGATTTATTATTTTTTTATTTATATATATGTATGTTTTTTTTTTTTGAGACAGAGCCTCAAGCCATTGCCCTGGGTAGAGTGTGGTGGCATCACAGCTCACAGCAACCTCCAATTCCTGGGCTTAAGCGATTCTCTTGCTTCAGCATCCCAAGTAGCTGGGACTACAGGCACCCGCCACAACGCCTGGCTATTTTTTGGTTGTAGTTGTCATTGTTGTTTGGCAGGCCTGGGCTGGATTCGAACCCGATATAGTGAGACTCTATCTCAGGTGTGTGTGACTGGTGCCTTCGTTGCTTGAGCTGCAGGCACCAAGCCTGTGTTTTTGTTTTTGTTTTTGTTTTTGTTTTTTTTTTGAGACAGAGTCTCACTTTGTCACCGTTCGTAGAGTGCCATGGTGTCATAGCTCAACAGCAACTTCAGACTCCTGGTCTAAAGTGATTCTCTTGCTTTAGCCTCCCTAGTAGCTAGGACTACAGGTGCCTGCCACAGTGTCCGGATATTTTTTTTTTTGAGACAGGGTTTCACTCTAGTTCAGACTGGTCTCTAACTTGTGAGCTCAGGTGATCCGCCTGACTTGGCCTCCCAGAGTGCTGGGATTACAGGAGTGAGTCACTATGCCCAGCGTATTATGATTTTTTTTTTTTGAGACAGAGCCTCAAGCTGTCGCCCTGGGTAAAGTGCCATGGCATCACAGCTCACAGCAACCTTCAACTTCTGGGCTCAAGTGATTCTCCTGCCTCAGCTTCCCAAGTAGCCGGGAGTATATAGGCACCCACCACAACACCCGGCTATTTTTGGTTGTAGCCATCATTTTTGTTTGGTGGGCCCAGGCTGGATTCGAACCCGCCAGTTCAGATGTATGTGGCTGGCGCCTTAGCCGCTTGAGCCACAGGCACTGAGCCCCTATAATGATTTTTTTGTTTTTTTTTTTAGAGACAGAGTCTTACTTTATCACCCTCAGTAGAGTGCTGTAGTGTCACAGCTCAAAGCAACCTCCAACTCCTGGGTTTAGGCAATTCTCTTGCCTCAGCCTCCTGAGTAGCTGGGACTATAGGCACCCGCCACAACACCCAGCTATTTTTTTGTTGCAGTTTGGCCAGGACTATGTTTGAACCTACCACCCTCCGTATATGGGACCAGCTCCCTACTACTGAGCCACAGGTGGCGCCCCATATAATGATTTTTTAAAGGAAATTGTTTAATTCCAAATGTCACTACTTAGCTTTATTCATTAATGAACTTTTAGGATGATTCATTTGGGATCAAAGAATGTTAATGTTTCCCTATGTAATCATTGTGTAAGGACGTGAATTTAAGCAAAGAAGGAAAATAGCCCTGAGATAGCCTCACACTGAAAAGCCTTAAGAGCGACCTGGGGGTTCTTGTTTAGAATAATGAAGTTGTATCTTAGCTTACTTGCAGTGTAGCTTCCAGGAGCAGAAAGTTGGTTTATATCTCATAGCTCATCCCGCTTGGGAGAAACAGGAAATTATGAATCCTGTTTTCTAGTAAAACTTATGAAGTGCTAGAACCTACAAGAAAATTGAAAGGAAAAAAAATAGGAAAGAAAAGGAAAATTGAAAGGAGAAAGAGCCTAGAAAGTTAATTTTTTAAAAATTCTTTTTAAATTTTAGATTAATATGAGGGTACCATTAGGTCATATAATTTACACCTGACAGGTAAAAATCAGAGTTGTAGTTGTGTCCTACACCCAGGAAGTGTGCACGTATCCATGGATCATACCCATAGTAAGTAAAAAAAATTTTTTTAGGAGGGGCATGGTAGCTCACTCCTGTAATCCTATACTCTGAGAGTCCAAGCAGGAGGCTATCTTGAGCTCAGGTGTTTGAAATTACTGTGAGCTAAGCTGAGGCCACAGCACTCTACCCAGGCCAAAGGAGTGAGATTCTGTCTCCGATTAAATGGCACCATAGCTCACAGCAACCTCAAACTCCTGGGCTCAAGTGGTCCTCCTGCCTCAGCCTCCCAAGTATCTGGGACTACAGGTGCCCCCCATTATAGCTGGCTAGTTTTTCTATGTTTAGCAGAGATAGGGTCTTGCTCTTGCTCAGGCTGGTCTTGAACTCCTGAGCTCAAGTGATCCTCCTACCTTGGCCTTCCAGAGTACTGGGATTATAGGTGTGAGTCACTACACCTGGCCCTTTTTAAAATTTTTATTTGTTTATTATTTTAATGAGACAGAGTTTTTTTGTTACTGTTGCTATTGTTTGTTTGTTTGTTTTTTACCATCCTCCAAGATGCCTTTTTCTTCCCTTCCTGCTGCCTTCTCTTTCCCGTCTGGGAGATTTTGTCACTTTACCTTTCAGTTCTGTCTCATTTCTGCCGTCAGATTCTTGTTCACGGCCACCTGCAAGGCTCATGGCTGCAGTGTTCTCACCTCTCTAAGAGTGTTGGTGTCTGAAGTTTTCTGTTAATACCTCACCGAGCTCTGTGTAGAATGCTGTGGTAGTCTCTGAGGCTGGGGTGGCCATTCGTGTGTGGTTGGCAGGGCCGTAAGTTGCGCTGGCAGGTGAGTGCCTGCTGGCTGCACACTGTCCCCATCTCATGCCTCCCACTCCCAGCTGCAGCCAAAAGTCAGCACCAGCTTCCATGAATGCCAGTGTCCAGAACTTTGTTTTTATAATTTTGCATGTTTTTAATGACATTGAGTGTTTTTCTTAGTGTTACTCATCAAAAGTAATATAAATTCAGTTTTTATTTTTATTTATTTATTTATTTTGAGACAGAATCTCACTGTGTCACCCTTGGTAGAGTGCTGTGGCGTCATAGCTCACAGCAACCTCAAACTTTTGGGCTTAAGCAATTCTCTCACCTCAGCCTCCCAAGTAGCTAGGATTACAAGTACCCACCACAATGCGTGGCTATTTTTTGATTTTTTTTTTTTTTTTGGCTGGGGCTGGGTTTGAACCCGCCACCTCCAGCTAATGGGGCCAGCACCCTACTCCGTGGAGCCACAGGTGCCGCCCCCTGCCTGTGGCTATTTTTTTGGTATTGGTTGTCAGTGTTGTTTGGCAGGTCCAGGCTGGGTTCAAACCTGCCAGCTCCAGGTGTATGTGGTTGGTGCTAGGTGTATGTGGCTGGCGTCCCAGCCGCTGAGCTACAGGCACCAAGCCCTAAATTCAGTTTTTAGATATGGTAATTATCAAAAATTGAATGAAAAAATAAAAATAATTTATTATCCCATTGCCCAGTGGTGTCTTATGGTCTAATCTTCTCGGTATTAATCTCTGATTCTTATTCATACTATGACAGAGTTCCATGTCCCATATATGCACATATTATATATGTGATTTTTTCCCCTAGAAACTGTACTCTACATAACACATAATATTATATGATTTATTCAAACTTAATATATTTTTGCTATTACAGTAGTTTTTGGAATTATAAATTTTAGAGTTTATTTGAGTTATAGTTGACCTGATTTTATTGTTTTCTGATCCAGAGCAGATAAAATCCCCCCATCTCTGTACTCTGCCTACTGCCGGGCCTGCTCTGCTGCTGAAGAGAAGACTCCAGAAAGTGAGGCTCCGGGCCGCACCTGCTGCAGCCTGTGTGGATCCATTGCCTGACTGTGGGCTTCTGTTCTCGCAAGCCTGCGCCATGAGCTTGTGTGTGAGGTCTCTCTGGCTCGGGCCAAAGAGCAGCCCCAACCCCAGAGACCAGGCGCTGCACTGAAAGGCTGGCGTCCCACAGGCTCCTTCCTGGCCAGCCCGAGGAATTTCCTAACTTAGCACTTTCCAGAGTGTCTTGTGCAGAGTCCTGCTTCGCTGTTCACCATCTCTGTGCCCAGCCGAGGCTGCGATGTGTGTTTCTGTGTCCCTGTGAAGTGTGCATGTCACTTTCTGACTGTGCCGACAGCTTGGGTAGTGATGAATTGGGCTCTTCCTGGTGATAGGGATCAGAGATGAGGCAGAGGTCAAGCCTGTGACACTGTGAATCAGTGGGCAGCTATGCTCATCCACATTTTTCCTGGGGCCTGTGGCTCTGCTGACTCCCAGCGCAAGGGAGGCCTTCAGGGGGCCTGGCTCCCCGGCCGTGGCCGTGCTGTGTTTGCTTTGTACTTCCTCTTACATTTCAGGGCCAAGTAAGCAGAGAGACTTTTCTAACTACTATTCTGTGTCTCAGTTCTGTTTGCCTTTCCTAAGCTTAGCAGATTTCCAACATCCAGTAAGATCCAACACTCAAGTGGGCAGAGAGCAGAGGCCCTGAGCAGTGTTGAGTGGCACTATTTGGGGGCCATGTCCACCTGCTGTGCTCCTTAACCCTGGGCCTCCTTAACCACGTGAGCCTAGTTTTGGGGCTTCTAGGGTGTTTTCTAATAAATTGTCCATTGGGGTTTATGAGCAGAACCTGAGAGCCTATGATTTCTCGTTTCACTTTGGGTGAGACTCACGTGTGCAGCAGTATGTTTTTATGCTTGTGTGTCCAGCAGCCCCAGAACTTTAACTCGTTTTGCTTTGTCCTTTTTATATTAAAAACTGTGTTGGAGGGCAGCGCCTGTGGCTCAGTGAGCAGGGTGCCGGCCCCATATACCGAGGGTGGCAGGTTCAAACCCAGCCCCGGCCAAACTGCAACAAAAAAATAGCCGGGCGTTGTGGCGGGTGCCTGTAGTCCCAGCTACTCGGGAGGCTGAGGCAGGAAAATCGCCTAAGCCCAGGAGTTGGAGGTTGCTGTGAGCTGTGTGATGCCACGGCACTCTACCGAGGACAATAAAGTGAAACTCTGTCTCTACAAAAAAAAAAAAAAAAAAAAAAAACTGTGTTGGAGGTTTAAACAAATATTGTTTTCAAATATGGGATCAGGCCTAGTGTCTGTCGTGAATCAATTAAATGTGTATGTGCTGATCTCTGTCCTCTCTCACGTCCTGTTGTACAGGAGCAGTGTAACTTGTTGCTTGTGGTTGCAGGGACAGGGAAGGAATCTGTGTGACTGCCCTGGCCTCCCTGACCCCAGCTGTGCCACTACTGGTCTTTTCCTTGTGTGGATGTGCCCTTCATGGCATGGCAGTGGTGTTCATTGAGCCACTTTTCTTCTGAGGTGTTATAAATGTCTTAATTTCTGACATGACAGCATCAAGCATTAGAGAGGGCTCTCCTAACTCTAGTCCAGGCTGCCATCCACACAGAGGCTGCAGAATGGGACAGTCCTGTGTCCATCTGTATACTGTTCAGTATGTTTCCCGACTGGTCTAACTTTTTTTTTTTTGAGACAATGTCTCACTGTGTCACTTTGGATAGAGTGATGTAACATGGTAGCTCACAGCAACTTCAAACGTACGTGCTCAAGAGTTCTTGTTTCAGTCTCCCGAGAAGTTGGTACTACAGGCGCCCGCTCCAACACCTGGCTAGTTTTTTTATTTTTAGTAAAGATGGGGGTCTTGTTCTTGGCAAGCTGGTCTCAAACTCCTGAGTTCAGGGGATCCTCCCATCTCGGCCTCCCAGAGTGTTAGGATCATAGGCGTGAGCCACTGTGCCTCAGCCTGGTATTGCTGTTTTTTATTTTAGCCATTCTCACAGATCTGGTGACAGCTTGTTGTAATTTTAATTTGCATTTCTCTAGTGGCCAGTATTGTTGAACATCCTTTCACGTCTTATTCGCATCTGTTAATCTTTTGCCTTGGAATGTCTCTTCACTCCCTTTGTCCATGTTCTAACTGAACTGTTTACTCTGCCCACATCACACTCTGGGCCTCCACTGCATATGTCCTGAGACTAGTTGTCTGTGGAATTGTGGTTTGCAAATATTTTCTCCCAAGCCGTAGCTTATCTTTTTCTTCTCTTAACAGAGTCAGAGGATTGTTTGCTTTTGTTTTGAGACAAGGTCTCACTTTGTCACCCAGGCTGAAGTGCAGTGGTATAATCATAGCTCACTGCAGCCTGGAACTCCTAGGCTGAAGCCATCCTCCTGCCTTAGCCTCTCGAGTACCACCCCCAGCTGATTATTTTTCTATATTTTGTTAGAGACAAGATCTCATTATGTTGCCCAGGCTGGTCTCAAACTCCCAGCCTGAAGCCATCCTCCTGCCTCAGCTTCCCAGAGTGCTTTGATTATGGGCATGAGTCCCTGTGCCAGGCCTCAGTGTTTTTAATTTTATGAGGTCATAAAATTCTCAGTGTCACTTTTTTCTTCTGATGTCAAGTCTAAGACCTCTGCTTAGCCCTACATCCTAAAGATTTTCTCCTTTATTTTTTTGAGTTGTATAGATTGATTTATTTATTTGTCCTGGGTAGAGTGCCATGGCATCATCATAGCTTAAAGCAGTGTGCTATAAGTGTCAGGGGTTTGTAGATGGTTTTATCAAGTTGACGAAGTTCTCCTTTATTTCTATTTTTCTGAGAGTTTATCATGGATGGTTGTTGAGTGATGTCAGATGCTTTTCTGTTGATGTGACGATGGGGTTTTTCTTCTTTAGCCTGTCACTACAGTGGGTCACACGGGTTGGCCCCGTGTTATGCAGCTCACTATTATTCCTACTCTCCCCATCCTGTTGTTGAGCTCACACCCAGGGCCTTTACTTCAGTTGCTGCGTTTTCACTTCTGCAGTTTCCACTTGGTTCTTTACATCCTCTGTCTCCTTTGGGTGTGTTTGGATGTTTTCACTAAAGCATTTTTGTCAAGGCCGCTTCCACTATTTGCCAGATGATCTTAGTGTCTCCGACATTGTTGAGATGGTTGCTGTGGGTTGTCTTTCTCGTTCAGCTGGGGGTCTTTTTCATTCTTGCTATCACAAGTGATTTTTTTTTTTGGCCAGGGCTGGGTTTGAACCCGCCACCTCTGGCATATGGAACCGGCGCCCTATTCCTTGAGCCACAGGCGCCACCCTCACAAGTGATTTTTGATTGAAACCTACAGTACTTTTGCACTGAGACTCGGGGGTCTTATGAGACAATTTAGTTCACGAGCTCATTCTAGAAAAAGTGCTACAGACCTCACTGCTGAATCTCCTTCAAGTGCCGAGTCTACCCTTCAAAGCAATTTTTCTATAATGAGTTTGCGACCTTAAATGTCAGGCTTATACGATGACAGCTCTGATGACCATTCCGGAAAAGAGTTCCAAAATCACTTTGAAGTGGACTAGGTGCTGGTGTCAGTGCATAACTTCCCAAGGGGAGTACCTCGAAGGTGACCACAGTGATATTCAGCAATGAGATATGTGGCACTTTTTCTAGGAGAACTTGACTGTTTGACCTTGTACATAAGCTTCTGTCTGGGCTGGCTTTTTTTTTTCTTAAGACAGAGTCTCAGTCTGTTACATGGATAGAGTGCCATGGTGTCACAGCTCACAGCAACTTCAAACTCTTGGGCTCAAGAATTCTAACCTCATCCTCCTGAGTAGTTGGAACTACAGGTGCCCACCACAATGCCTGGCTAGGTTGTCTTTTTCTTTTTTTTTTTTTTTTTGAGACAGAGCCTCAAGCTGTCGCCCTGGGTAGAGTGCCATAGCATCACAGCTCACAGCAACCTCCAACTCCTGGGCTCAAGCGAGTCTCTTGTCTCCACCTCCCAAGTAGCTGGGACCACAGGCGCCCCCCATAATGCCTGGCTATTTTTTTTTTTTTTTTTGTAGAGACAGAGTCTCACTTTATGGCACTCGGTAGAGTGCCGTGGCCTCACACAGCTCACAGCAACCTCCAACTCCTGGGCTTAAGCGACTCTCCTGCCTCAGCCTCCCGAGCAGCTGGGACCACAGGCGCCTGCCACAACGCCCGGCTATCTTTTGGCCTCGGTACATGGGGCCAGTGCCCCACCGACTGAGCCACAGGTGCTGCCCACGCCTGGCTATTTTTTGGTTGCAGCCATCATTGTTGTTTGGTGGGCCGGGCTGGATTCAAACCCGCCAGCTCAGGTGTATGTGGCTGGCGCCTTAGCCGCTTGAGCCACAGGCACCGAGCCAGGTTTTCTATTTTTAGTAGAGATGAGAGTCTTGCTTTGGTCAGGCTGGTCTCAAACTTCTGAGCTCAAGGAATGCACCCTCCTCAGCCTACCAGAGTGCTGGGGTTACAGGCATGAGCCCCTGTGCTCAGCGTTGGCCTAACTGTTAAAATCTCACCCCCTTCAGATGTATCCCCAGGAATGAGGGCAGAACCCAGCTGTGCTGAGGAGGCCCTGGGACAGCTCACAGCTGCACTGGGAGAGCTCAGAACCTCCATGACAGACCCCACCCGATATGACGGTGAGGACACTGGTGCTCATGTTTGGTTTCAGGGTATGCAGCCTGTGGTTGGGGTGATGGTCCTGCATGTGGTTCTTTTTTTTTTTTTTTTGAGAAAGAGTCTTACTTTGTTGTCCTTGGTGGTATCCTTGGTAGAGTGCTGTGGTGTTGCAGATCACAGCAACCTCAAACTCTTGGGTTCAAGTGATTCTCTTATCTCAGCCTCCCAAGTAGCTGGGACCACAGGTGTCCACCATAACACTTGGCTATTTTTAGAGACAAGGTCTCACTCTGGCTTAGGCTGGTCTCGAACCTGTGAGCTCAGCTAATCTACCGTGCTGGGATTGTAAGTGTGAGCTACCTCGCCTGGCCCTGCATGTGGTTCTTAAATTGACCAGCGCTGATGGGTTTGACGGTGCTGCCTTCTTTCAGACACAGTGGGGATGGGTCCCCTTTGGGTCATCACAAATTCTTGGGAGAAGGTGAATGTTCTGCTGTGTGGCATCTGAGTGAGGCAGGTGATAGAGAAAGAAGACAGGAGGATGTGTAGTTTTCTTGTCCTCTGTGGCTCAGTAGATGTCACATCACACACTGCACCTCACCCTGAGTCCGTGTGTCTGCTCCCTGTGAGATCACTCATGTGCTGCGGAGCCCCAGGCAGTTCTAAACTTGCCGTCTTGCACCGTGGGCACTTCTAGATTTCCAATACGATACATGCAGGATCTGAAGTAAGCTATGTTTTGACTGAGTAGCTGTGATAGGTTTTTACCTATCATGAATTTATTTTGTCCAAACCAAGGCAGAGCGCCTCATGGAGGAAATATTAGCAAAGTTTCCTTGGTACACTGCCTGGTAAGGGGTCGCCTCAGACACAACCCTTGCTCTGGCCGAGTGCAGCCTTTCACAGCTGTGCTTGTGCAGAATGTGGTGGTTGGGGACACTGCGGAAAAGGTACAGTCCTTAATCACAAGACTGACAAATGTCAGAGCTGCCTGCTTCTCGGAGCAACAGAGGATTTCATATGGAAGTGGCTTGCTGTGGTCTCTGGGAGACCTGGAGCCTACTTGTCTACTGAGGCTCAGAGGACAAGAAAACTACGCATCCTCCTGTCTTCTTTCTCTACCACCTGCCTCACCCAGATGCCAAACAGCAGAACATTCACCTTCTGCCAAGAGTTTGTGACAGCCCAAAGGAGACCCATCTCCACTGTGTCTGAAAGAAGGCAGCACCATCAAACCCATCAGCGCTGGTTCTCAGACAGGTGTTCAAGCCTGGAGAGTGGCCTGGGGCTTCCAATGTGAAGATGAAAAGAGGGGTTTGTGTTAGTGAAGGATAGGTGGGTCCTAAGCTGATCACAGACAGGCAGTGATGCCGGCCCCGTCCTGCCCTGGGCATGGCTTGCTGTCTCCTGTGTTTTGTCCACTGCTGGCCTGAGGAGAGGAGCACACAGGGCTGGTGGAGCATGGCCTCCCCAAACAGAGGCCAGGCCTGCGGCCACTCTGACCCTCCAGGTCTCGGTCCCGTGCACCTCTTGTCTCTCTGTCTTGCAGTTGTGTGTGCCCAGGTGGCAGTGATCTCTGAGAGTGTGCGTGCCGTCCTGCGGCTCAGTGAGGACGGCAGCAGTTCTGAGGTGTCAAGGGTTCGGCTCAGCATCACGGCTCCAAAACTTGAGCAGGCAGAACAGCAGGTGGGTGCCAAGTGCTGGAAAATAAGGTTCAGAGGTCTCAGCTGCTCTCAAATTGTGCAAAAAGGATAGAATCCTGTAGTCCTCTTGTTTGTTTGTTTTGCTAGATCACTGTGCCTGTGTGAAGTCAGACCTCTAGGGCCTGGGCAGTGGGCAGCAGGGCTGCTGGCGGCTCCACCCCTACCTTCTTATGTGTGGAGAATTCTTTTTACATTTTTGTCAAAGTATGTGTGAGAAAGGCCATTTGCAACCCCAAAGCTTAAATTTGTATTTTGGCCTCTTTTTTAGACAGAATCTCATTTTGTCACCCTTAGTAGAGTGCCATGGAATCATAGCTCAGAGCAACCTCAAACTCCTGGGCTCATGTGATCCTCTTGCCTCAGCCTCCCTATTAGCTGGGACTACAGATGCCTGCCACAATGCCTAGCTAGTTTTTCTATTTTAAGAGACAGGGTCTTGCTCTGACTCGGGCTGATCTCAAACTCGTGAGCTCAAGGGATCCTCCCACCTCTGCCTCCTAGAGTTCTGGGATTAGAGGCGGGAGCCACTGTGCCTGGCCTTTGGGCTCTTTTTATTAAAGTTAATTTTTTTTTTTTAAATTTCAGAATACAGGCTTGGCACCTGTAGCTCAGCAGCTAGGGCACCAGCCACATACGCTGGAGCTGGCAGGTTCAAACCCAACCTGGGCCGGCCAAACAACAATGACAACTTCAACCAAAAAATAGTCGGGCATTGTGGCGTGAGCCTATAGTCCTGGCTACTTGGGAGGCTGAGGCAGGAGAGTCACTTAAGCCCAAGAGTTTGAGGTTACTATGAGTTGTGACACCCCGACGCTCTACCAAGGGCAGAATAGTAAGACCCTGTCTCCAAAAAAAAAAAAAAAATTAATTAAATAAATAAATTTCATAATATGATGGGATATTTTTTATTTCTTTACAGCCAACATTTGCCAATCACGCATAATAGTATAAAGTTTCGTGATTGGAGATTCACAATGAGGCTTGGCCTGTTCTGTTGCTGGGATTTGGGAGGGATCTTTGGTACCTAGCTGCATTATTTGCTCTCCACATGCAAGCCTGTTTTGAGGTTCCATTTGCAAAGCAGAATTTTGATGTCGATGATGTGAGCACCATGAGACATCACCTCTTCTTGGGACTATGTCTCTTCAGGTTGTGGACCTTCTGCTGACTTCCTTCTGTCAGAACCTGATGGCAGCCTCCAGCTTTCTGCCCCCAGAGAGGTAAAGGCATGCTTGTTTACAGCCTTTGAGCTGTTCTGGGAACCTCTTCCTGTTGCACTGAGTCCCTGGGGCCAGGCAGTCAGGGACATGGCACAAGTGACACTCATTTCCACAGAAGTTGGGTGTCTCAAGGAGGGACTGGGCTCTCTTTTAAGACTCCAGTGCCTGGACTGCCCATCATGGCCACTGCCGATGATGCCTTGGGCTGTCTCTGCAGGCAGGGCCCCTGGGCCACCCTGTTTGTGAGGACCATGTGTGGATGCTCGCTGTTGCCAGCAGTGCTTGGCCGGCTCTGCCAGCTGCTCCGCCTCCAGGTAGGCCCCACCTCCCCATTGTCTTCAGAGGCCACCAGCTCTGCCACCTGCCCTTCCTTGTTCTCATTTCCAGGGCCCCAGCCTTAGTGCCTCACACATGCTGGGCTTGGCTGCCCTGGCCGTCCACCTGGGTGAATCCAGGTCTATGCTCCCAGAAGTGGATGTGGGTCCTCTGGCCAGGGCCCTTCCCGTCCCTGACTTGGTCAACAGCCTCCTGACCTGCCGCACTCAGGAGTCCTCGCTCATCTGCCTGAAGTAAGCCTCTGTCCTTCTCAGTCATTTCCTTGCTCAGCCTTCAGGGAAAGTATCACACTTGTCATCCCAGTACTCTGGGAGGTCAAGGCGGGTGGATCCCTTGAGCTCAGGAGGTGGAGACCAGCCTGAGCAACAATGAGACCCCATCTCTACTAAAAATAGTAAAACAAGGCTCGGCGTCATAGCACACTGGTTACAGCGCCAGCCACATACACAACTGCAACAAAAAAATAGCCTGGTGTTGTCCCAGCTACTTGGGAGGCTGAGACAAGAGAATCGCTTAAGCCCAAGAGTTTGAGGTTGCTGTGAGCTGTGACAACACAGTACTGTACTGAGGGCAACATAGTGAGACTCTGTCTCAAAAAAAAAGAAAGAAAAATGAGTTGGGCGTGTTTATACCTGTAGTCTCAGCAACTTAGGAGGCTGAGGCATGAGGATTGGTTGAGCCCAGGAGTTTGAGGTTGCTGTGAGCTATGACGCCATGGCACTCAGGATGACAGAGTAAGACTCTGCCCTTCCACCCCCCAAAAAAAGAAAAGTAACACTTGGTCTTTAGATAAAATTAGAAAGACAGGTGTCCAGGAAACAGTACCGCCCAGAGGTGGTCACTTGGTAGCATATTGGCATGGGATCTTTTAGGACTTTATTTTTTGTGTATTATGTGCATGTTTCTTTGTTTATAAAAATGGGATCATACTGCTTTACTAAACTGCTGACATTTAAAATACTACTAAAATTAATACTTGATGGTAATCCTAGTCTTTCCATTTACGTGTCCTGGAGGGAGCTGCTTTGTTTAGTCTTGGTTGTCTGCAGTTGGCTGAGCCAGGTCCTTGCAGCAGTTTTCTGGGTCTCCCTGCCGTCAGCCACCTCATGTTGTGTGCACAGCTGGCTCTTTCGCTGTGCTGGCTCCAAGGGCACTGAAACCCACATCCTCCCAGTTGACTGAGTCCACATGGGTCCCTTGAGCATGCCATGTGAACCCTGCTCCTGCCCTCAAGCTCCCCTTCCCTGCAGGGCACCTCAAGGGCACACACAGCTGGTGCTGGGAGAGGCCACAGGAGCTTCTGCAGTCAGGGCCCTGAGCTGAGAGGGAGGAAGGGAGCTCATTAGCACCATTGCAATTTCTGAGAGGACATTTGGGGCCAACGGGGTAGGTGGTGTTTGGACAGGTTCTTGATGGAGGCCCGATGGGGGGCTCGGAAAGAAAAGGTGTAAGTGTGTAAGGAGCAAGTGACAGTGCAGCAGGTCACCTGGCCACCAGGTATGGACCTCAGGCAGCAAGTGCTTGGCTTTGCTGGGCTGCAGGGTGGTCCGGCCCTTCCTGGGCACTTGGCAAAAGCGGCATCCTGTGAGGAGTCCATCTGGTTATTCCTGGGTACCCCGAGTCCATATGGTCAGTCCCAGGTGCCCTGTGAGGAGTTCCATCTGGTTAGTCCTAGGCGCTCCATGAGGAGTCCATCTGGTTAATTCTGGGTACCCCGTGAGGAGTCCATCTGGTCAGTTTTGGGTGCCCCATGAGAAGTCTTTCTGGCCAGTCCTAGACATCCCATGAAGAGTCTGTCTGGTCAGTCATGGATACCCAGTGAGGATTCCATCTGGTCAGTTCTGGGTACCCGGTGAAGAGTCCGTGTGGTCAGTCCCAGGCGCCTCATTCACCAGAGCTCATAGCAGTACTGGGCCTCCGGCTCTCTGCAGTGGGGACATAAGACAGTCAAGCACAGAGGTGGGAGCAGTGGCAGCGTTACCAACCCTAGGGGAGAGGCCATCCGCCCTGAGGGGTGGCAGTGTCTCTGGACGAATGTTCGTTTGGAGAAAGCTGCATGTGAGCTGTGATCTCATGCTGCATCTCACGGAGGAGGATGGGGAGGGCAGCATGTGCACCTGCCTTTGTGACTTCCCCCCAGGCCCCTAAGACTTTCATAGCTGTGACTGGCCCTGTGGTGGCCATTTAGCCTGTGGAATCTCATTTAATGCTCCTCAGTTACTAATGAAAATGGATTTTTGGCATTGGTGTTGCCATTTTTTTTTTTTTTTTTTTGTAGAGACAGAGTCTCACTGTACCGCCCTCCGGTAGAGTGCCGTGGCATCACACGGCTCACAGCAACCTCTAACTCTTGGGCTTACACGATTCTCTTGCCTCAGCCTCCCGAGCAGCTGGGACTATAGGCGCCCGCCACAGCTCCCGGCTAGGTGTTGCCATTTTTATTTCTTCCTGAGTGTATTATCTTGTTTTGCCCTTTGATGCTGGGTTGTGTGTGTCTGTCTGTCCCTGGCAGTACATTGGGAGGGGAAAGGGGTTGCTTGCAGACCTGGGGGCCCTTGAGGATGTGTGCAGCCTGGCTGGATGCTGAGCTTAGACCTTCCTTACCTTCTTCTGGTCCCTGGGGCTTCTATTCTTTCCTTCCCCAGAACTCATGGCCCAACTTGGTAGGCAAGCTGCCGGCGTGGCTGAAGCTGCCCTTGAAGTCATGTTTCTATGCCAACATGCGGTCATGTGCTCAGACATGGTGTGAGCTTTCTCTGTGGCCCTGTAGACACAGCTCCCAGGTGTCTGTGCCTCACTGCTTGCTCTGTGCTCCACGGGCACAGCCTTATCTGTGCGTGGTCCCCACATGCTTGTCTGCTGCCTCTCAGGTCTATCCTTAGCAGGGCAGCCATGGCTCCAGCTCAGGGAGACTCTGCTTTTGTGGGTGAGGCTGTAGAAAGGTTTTTCTAAACCCAGAACTGATGTTCGGGCTGTCTGTTTTGGAATGCATGAAACTTGATTTTGCGAAGATTATGCTTCTCTACGAAAGCTATAACCCAACTGTAGCCCAAGAAGAAGGGGAAAGAGGAGAGGGAGGGAAGTGGAGGAAGAGGATGGGTGGAGGGAGGGTAATTGGTGGGACCACACTAGGGTCCATTTTACAAGGGTACATGTTAAATTTACTAAGTGTAGAATATAAATGTCTTAACATAATAACTAAGAAAATGCAGTGAAGGCTATATTAACCAGTTTGATGAAAATATTTCAAATGGTATATAAAACCAGCACATTGTACCCCATGATTGCATTAATGTGCACAGCTATGATTTAACAACAAAAAAAAGAAAATTATGCTTCTCTTTCATGCTTTTCATTCTGTATGGATCACGTTCATGCATTATATTTTCTATGTTCAGGTTTTGTACAGCGGCAATTTCTTATTCTCTGTGCAAGTTTTCCTCCCAGTCACATGACATGTTGTACAGCTGTTTATCTCCAGATGTTATTAAAAAGGTAGGTCCCCAGGTCTCTACTCTTCCCATTCCCTGAGTCTTGGATTCGAAGCCCTCTGGCTGAGTGGGCAGAGTCTTTGTCCCCTAGCAGGTGCCCGTGTAGGGTCTCCTTGTGCTTAAGGAAGCCTCTGCTTGGGCATTTTGCAAATTTCCTTCCTATTCTGATTTAGATTGGGGTTGTAAGGTGGTAAGTATCTCTACTTTTTTTAAAAAAGAGAATTGGCCAGGCGTGGTGGCTCACGCCTATAATCCTAGCACTCTGAGAGGCTGAGGCAGGTGGATTGCTTGAGCTCACTAGTTTGATACCAGCCTGAGCAAAAAGTGAGACCTCATCTCTACTAAAAATAGAAAAACTGAGATCAAAGGATCACTTAAGCCCAAGAGTTGGAGGTTGCTGTGAGCTATGATGCCACGGTACTCTATCCAGGGTGACAGCTTGAGACTCTGTCTAAAAAATAAATAAATAAATAGAATTGATATTTATAGATTAGGTGAATTTTTTTGGAGACAGAATAGGTAATTAAAAGATAAGTATTTGAGCCAGGTGTGGCAGTGCACACCTGTAATCCCAGCACTCAGGAGGCTGATGAGGGAGCATTACTTTAGCTGAGGAGTTGGAGGCTACAGTGAGCTATGATGATGCCACAGCACTCTCAAAAAAGAAGTATTAATAAAAAGTATGTTTCCATTTGAAGAAGAATTCTAACTCCTTTTTTTGAGACCGAGTGTCACTATGTCGCCCTCAGTAGAGTACTATGGTATCACAGTTCACAGCAACCTCCAACTCTTAGGCTTAAGCGATTCTCTTGCCTCAGCCTCCCAAGTAGGGTACTACAGGCACCCGCCACAATGCCCAGCTATTTTTTTGTTGCAGTTGTCATTATTGTTTAGCTGACCCAGGCTGAGTTCGAACCCACCAGCCTGGGTGTATGTAGCCGTTGCCATAACCACTGTACTACAGGTGCCAAGCCTAACTCCTTTTTTCTACAAAGTGCAAGATAAGTTGTATAAACCTCAGTGTCAAAAGTGAAGGGAAGTTAATTCTGCAAACCAGAGGTATTCTTTTACAGAATTTTAATGAACGTCTCTTATGTGTAAAATAATGGTTTTGATTTGTAGTCTTCACATTAGAATCAGCTGAGAAACTTTTGAAATTATAGGGTCCAGGGTCCCAGATAAATTCAGACACAACCAGGCGCAGCCCCCCTGGGTCCAGGGCTCACCTTCACTGCCCAGGCACCTTATTCTTAGAGGAAGTGTGGTTTAGAGAAGAGGGCCCAACACTCTCCCCACTGGGCTTCACTGGTCAAGGGCCATGGTCCTTTGAGCAGCCAGTACTCACTGTAAACATGGGAAGAAGGTCTAAGTTCCCTAGGAGGCAGAGGAATTGATACGTAATTGGTAAAGCGCTTGGCTCACCCCCAGGGAGGCGGTGCTGCTGCAGAGCTGCATGGCACTGGGTGAGGCTGTCTGAGGGCTGAGAAGTATCTCAACCTCTTACTCACAACTTGTGCAAAGAGTAAGAAGTCACTGTGTCCCTGTGTCCCTGTTCATGTCAGTTTCAGTTCCTCATGTTCAGACTGTTCTCAGAGACCCGAGACCCTCCCTCCTGGGAAGACACAGCTGGCGTCCCCTGGAGACCCCTGCACCCTCCTCCCGCAGATTGGCAGAGAGCTGCCCTCTCGCTGTGGGGACAAAGCACCTTTCAGGACCTGCTGAAGGAGAAGGCCTTGCATGTGGGTACCCATCTCCCTCCCTCCCTCTGGCTCCAGGTCTGTGTGAGCTATCTCCTCAGAGTGAAGTCTTTGTTGATGTAGTTGTGGCTTTATGTGCAGTAAGAAATTGCACAGAAAGACCATGCTATCTTTACTAGATTTCTCCTAAGAGTAACTTTTAGGAACATGTTTGCCAGGCTCCACAAGCAGACTTGGTCTCTGAGCTGGCCCTGCCTGGGACCACTCTTACCAATGTGCCCATGGTACTAATTATTTCCTGGGATGCTTGCAGGGTCATTTGGTTTTTAGAGAAAAAAAAATCTCAAAATTGTTTTATTGTATCTTTCATTCTTTTACTGTTGACTCTACCAGCCATGCAGGGGTGAGTGTAAGACATGTTTAGAGTAGGGAGTGATGAGTGAGGGCAGCGCAAGGGCCCGTCCTGCCTGGGTGTGTCTGCCCCTGTGGCCTGGCCGCCGCCCTCACCAGACAGAACACAATGCACAGAGTGTGAGGGGTTTTTTTGTTTGTTTGGGGTATTTTTTTGTTTGTTTGTTTGTTTTTTGAGACAGAGTCTCACTATGTCATCCTTGGTAGAGTGCTGTGGCATCACAGCTCACAGCAACCTTAAACTCTTGGGCTTAAAGTGATTCCTTTGCCTCAGCCTCCCAGATAGCTGGGACTACAGGCACCCACCATAATGCCTGGCTATTTTTTGGGGTTGCAGTTGTCATTGTTATTTAGCAGGCCCTGCCCAGGCTCGAACCCGCCAGTGTCAGTATGTATGGCCATAGCCCTACTCACTGAGCTACGGGCGCCGAGCTGAGTGTGAGGTTTTGAGACTAGTCCACATTGACTTGTGGAACTGTTCTAAGAGTTTTCAAACAAGAAGTATGCAGTCCTGAGACAGTGCGGTAACCAGGTTTGAGGAAGGCGTGTGGCAGCCCGGTCACCACACTTAACCACCCACAGGAGGAGAGCGAGGGTCCACAAGTATCCGTCTGCACAGCAGCACCAGTGTCAGCAGGACATGAGTCCCCTATTTTGGGGGGCTTACTGTGAAATGCATTTCATAAAAATGGCCTCTTTATGCTTGGAAAAAAGTGTTACAGTGCTAATACCTTTGTGCTAGAGTGGTTTCTCACTAGGAAGATGGTATAAAAATAGAAATTGTTCTATAAGAATAGAAATTATTTGTGACAAAAGCAATGTTAATTTCCTTCCTATGGTACTCTTTTTTGGTTACAATTTTGTCATAACAGAGGGATACAGACCTTGTGAGGGGAAATGGCACGGCTGCTTCGTGACCCTGACCTGTGGCTCCTATGTTGGGCTGCCCTCATGGTATTAAATTGCTCCTTTTCTCCCAGTTGACTTACAGAGACTGGTTACAGCTGGAACTGGAAGTTCAGCCTGAACTTGATGCTCTCTCGGACACAGAAAGGTGGGTGTTTAAAGGAGCCTCCTTTAAGCCTATTGTCTTAAGGCCTGTGTCTTGCCATTAAGTCCTCATTTTAACTGTGTAACCTCAGGCACAATTTCAGCTGTTTTTCCTTTATTCAAGAAAAGTTTGTTTTGTTCCTACTATGTGCCAGACACTTCTAGAAGGTCCTAGAAACTGGAGGAACAGAGGGAAGGGTCCAGCCTGCCTGTGTGGCACCTCTGTGCAGATCAGGGATTGGACCTTACTTACCCCTGCCTGCCCAGTGTGACCCGGCAACCTGCAGGCCGACGTGGAAATAGAAGTTTGGGTGGGTGATGGAGACGCCAGACAGGGCTGTGCATGGCAAGTGCCTAGAAAGACAGAGAGAGGGAGCGCGGGCACCCGGAGCCAGGTGGTGGGAGGGCTGAGCCCCTGTGAGTCCTGGACAGTTGCTGTGACATGGGAAGGGGTCAGATGTGCTGCTCTGGGCATGTGAGTGGACAGCTGAGAGGGCTCTTGGGTGGAGGGCAGAGGTCAGAGAGGAAGAGTGGTCCCCACAGGTGTAGAGAAAGCTCCCTCACCCAGCCCTGGGGTCAGCATAGCTGCCCTATGCCCACTGCCCTCCTGCCACAGAGGCCACTAGGCCTGTAGAGAGCCAGGCCAGCATGTCAGAGACAGATAGATGCTGGGAGAGGGAAGGAGTTGGGGTGACAAGAGCAACATGGACTTCAGGGTGTGGCCAGTGAGCGCTGCCTGTGCCTCTACCAAGCTGGCTGCACATCCTGTCTCTGATGGGGTCAGGGTGCCCCAGGGAAGAGGATTGGGTGTGTGTGGTGTCACCCTGCTCACATGTGTGCCTAGGTCTCCTTTCTTAGTTACACAAGTAACACTCAGATGAATTCTGTGCAAAATTCAGGACAGCAAGGGTAGCCCAGCTGTGGTTGCGTGCTTGTAAAAATGTGTTCCACTTGGGCTTGGCTCTTTCTGCATAGACTGGTCCCACCGCTGGTAGCCATCTGTTTCACTCAGTCTGTGTCCTGTGGCCCTTCCCACCTGTGCTCTCAGCTCTACCACTTGGGGCTGCCCCTCACCCGCACCCCTTGGGGCACCTGGAAGGGTTCAGACATGGCAGTATTGTGTCAACCTGTACATGTGCAATGGCCCCGTCCATCCTGCAACCCCCAGCGGTTGCCCAGTGAGGGCTGTGGCCAGTGCTGGAGGCAGCTGCTGAGGCCGCCTGAGCTGAGGGCTTTCGCACAGCGGGGTCCCTGCCCACAGATGTGAGGGCTGTGTCCCCTGGTAGGGCTTCCTTCCAGGGTACAGAGGACCCTGCCCACAAATCGTTTCTTAGAACTCTTCACGCAGGGCTCACTGTTGCAGACTCGACTTCCATCAGTGGGCGATCCACGGGCACTTCCTCCCTGCACCCTCTGCCTCGGGCGGCTGTGATGGTGACCTGGAGGTGGCATGCACCATTCTCGTCAACGTGTTGCTAGACTTCTGCCAAAGGTGAGCAAGGCAGATACTGGAAATGTCTCCCTTTTAATCGTGGAGTTCTTAGAATGCAGTTTTATTTCTCTTGGTCTGATTTTTTTTTCTTTTCTTTTCTTTTCTTTTTTTTTTTGAGACAGAGTCTCACTACGTCACCCTCGGTGGAGTGCGGTGGCATCACAGCTCACAGCAACCTCAAACTCTTGGGCTTAAGCGATTCTCTTGCCTCAGCTTCCCAAGTAACTGGGACTATAGGCTCCTGCCACAACGCTCGGCTATTTTTTTTTTTTTTTTTGTTACAGTTGTCATTGTTGTTTAACTGACCCAGGCCGGACTCAAACCCGTTAGCCTCAGAATCTGTGGCTGGTGCTGTAACTAGTGCTACGGGCGCTGAGTCACGTCTGATTGTTTTTCTTTTTTCTTTTTCTTTCTTTCTTTTTTTTTTTGAGACAGAGTCTCACTTGGTTCCCCTTGGTAGAGTGCCGTGGCATCTTAGCTCACAGCAACCTCAAACTTTTGGGTTTAAGTGATCCTCTTGCCTAAGCCTCCCAAGTAGCTGGAACTACAGGCACCCACCATAATGCCCGGCTGGTCAGGTTGTTTTTCATAACACACACATGAGCGTGTCATTGTAGCAAGGATGAATCTACTCAAAGGCAGCTCTGAGTCACTTGTTTCATCACTTGTGTAGCTTTGTCAGGAGAAAACAGCTGTGTCTGTCTGTGGCCTGGTACTCAGGGTCAGCAGGTGTAAGAAGTGGAACAAACGGTGCGCTGAGCATTGGGGCATCGTGCAGGGTCAGGGGGCTTCTCAGGGCAGCAGGTCAGGATGCATCCCGGGGCTGGCTTGGGGCGGTGCTGTCCCATCCGTGTCTCCAGCCATAGGGCCGTCCTTGGTGACTCTCCAAGCTCTTATTTCCATCTATCTGGCATGGCTGTGTCAGGCTGCAGCTTGAGCACCCTGATCTGAAATGCCCCAGAATTCAAAACTTTGTGAGTATCACTGTGGCTCTCAAAGGCCCATGAGAGCATTTTGGAGTTTCTGATTAGGGTTGCTCAACTGTTAAGTATAATGCAAATATTCCAAAATCAAACAAAAGAAAGAAATCCAAAATACTTCTGGCCCCAAGCATTTTATATAAAGGATATTCCACCTGCACTGAGGCTGTGAGAGATTCCATTTTCCTGGGCTTAGGTGATGCATCATATATTACTTTAATTATTAAAAATGAATCCTGTTGTTACAGTCAGCAAAACACTGTCCAGGCAAATCATTACTGAAGACATAGCTGGGGAAAGAGGGCTTTATTTTTCCCACTATCCTGTGTTTCCCTTGTGAACCCACACTGTGAGTTTCTCCTCTGCGTGGAGATTACATTTCAGTGCAGCCTACTGGCCCCATGCTGGGAGCATTGCTGCCAGGCAGGGTGAGCTGGGGCCAGCACCAGTGTCCCAGGCTCTGAGAGTGGCCCAGGGGATGGCGATCAGGCACCTTCCTTCCCTGCATGCCCCCAGGCTCCTGCAACCACAGATCTGCTTTCTGTCCGTGCTTTTCCCTGTTTGGACATCACATGTTAATGGGATCACACATTTCCCCTCTGTGTCTACCTCTCTTACTGAACAGCATATGTGAGGTCCCTCTGTGTTGCCCTGTGTGTCAGCACCTCCTCCTTTGCTTGGCTGAGACTCACACATAGCTTATTCTGTGTGTCGTCCATCTGTGGGTAGACATTGTGGTGTTTCTACTCTTGACTATTATGAATAGTGCTGCTGTGAATATCAGTTCACAGGTTTTTGCATGAACCTATGTTTGTGGGTTTTTAGTGAGCATAGTCATAGGATTGGAACTGCTGCTCACGTAGTAACTGTGTTTTACTTTTTTTTTTTTTTGTGGTTTTTGGCCGGGGCTGGGTTTGAACCCGCCACGTCCGGCATCTGGGACCAGCGCCCTACTCCTTGAGCCACAGGCGCCGCCCTACTTTTTTCTTTTTTTGACACAGAGTATCATTCTGTCACCCAAGCTCTTGGGCTCAAGCGATCCTCCTGCCTCAGCCTCCCAAGTAGCTGGGACTACAGGCGCCTGTTACAATGCCAGGCTGGTTTTTCTATTTTTAGTAGAAATGGGTTGTCATTGTTGCTCAGGCTGATCTTGAACTACTGAGCTCAAAGGATCCTCCTGCCTTGGCCTCCCAGAGTGCTGGGATTATAGGTGTGAGCCACCAAGTCTGGCCTGTATTTAACTTTTTTTTTTTTTTTTTGCAGTTTTTGGCCGGAGCTGGGCTTGAACCCGCCACCTCCGGCATATGGGTCTGGTGCCCTACTCCTTTGAGCCACAGGCGCCATGCCCTGTGTTTAACTTTTTGAGAACCCCCAGATTGTTCTCCAAACTGGCCACGCCCCTTCTCTTCCCACCACCAGATCACTGGGGACACTTGTTACTGTCTGACTTCCTGCCTTAGCAGGTCTGGGTGCTGTTTCATCATGGCTGTGATGTGCCTTTTGTGGGTGTTTAATCATGCTGAGGGTCTTTCCATGTGCTTCATGCCCGTTTGTAGGTCTTCTGTGGACAGATATCTATTCATATCCTTTGTTCATTTAGAAATGGTATTGTAGGCCAGGTATGGTGGCTCCCAGCTACTCAGGACGCTGACGCAGGAGGATCGCTTGATTCCCAGAGTTTGAGGTTGCTGCAAGCTATGAGGCTGCGGTACTCCACCCAGGGTGACAGAATAAGACTCTGTGTCAAAAAATAAAAAATGGTATTATACACATGCATCATAAAACAACATTTTGGTCAACATAGGGCCACACATGTGAGGTGGTTCCAAATGGTGTGTTTGTACTGTGCCATCTCTGTATTTAGGCGAGTTTGGACCCCAGACAGTCCCGGTCATGCTATGCCAGGCTGTACAGACTCTGCCCTTCAGTCTGTGCAATCCTGTTAAGAGATACGTGACTGAATTTGTCTTGTGTTGTGCGATTTCTGTATATATTCTGGATACAGGCTCTTATCAGATACATAGATATGTGATTGGTACATACTTTCTCCCATTCTGTCAGTGGTCCGTTCATCCTCTTGATAGTACCCTTTGATGCACAAAAGTTTTAAATTTTGATGAAATCCAGTTCTTCTATTTTTAGCTTTAGCTCTTTACATTTTGGATTCTTTCTGAGTCATCTTGTCTATGTATGTGGTAGGTCCAACTTCACTCTTTTGCATGTGGTTGTCCTTGTCTAAGCACCATTTGTCAGAAAGACTGTTCTTTCCCACCAAGTGGTCTTGGCCCTGTGAATGGTCAGCTACCCATTCACATGAGGGTTTATTTCTAGATCCGAGGTTCTTATCCCTTGGTCCTCTATCTGCCACAGACCAGTATTGTGATGTTATGATTACTGCAGCCTCGTAGTCCCTTTGAAATTGGGAATGTGGGTATTACTACTTCATTCTTTTTCAGAGTTATTTTGGCTATTCAGGGTTTTTGCAATTCCATCTAAAGCTTGTCAGTTTCTACAAAACCAGGGAACCCTGACCAAGGATTGCCTTTAGTCTGTAGATTAGTTTGGGTAATATTGCCATTTTAATAATACTGAGCTTTACTTACTTTTTTTTTTCCATAGTTTCTGGCAGAGGCTGGGTTTGAACCCGCCACCTCCAGCATATGGGGCCGGTGCCCTACTCCTTTGAGCCACAGGCACCGCCCTTTACTTTCATTTTTTTTGTAGAGACAGTCTCACTGTACTGCCCTCGGGTAGGGTGCCGTGGCGTCACACGGCTCACAGCAACCTCTAACTCTTGGGCTTACGTGATTCTCTTGCCTCAGCCTCCCGAGCAGCTGGGACTACAAGTGCCTGCCACAACGCCCGGCTATTTTTTTGTTGCAGTTTGGCTGGGGCCGGGTTTGAACCCGCCACCCTTGGCATATGGGGCCGGCGCCCTACTCACTGAGCCACAGGCGCCGCCCTACTTTCATTTTTTTAATTATTCATTGCTAGTGAATAGAAATAGCACTGATTTGTGTATATTGATTTGCTGAATTCATTTATTAGCTCTAACAGTTTTTCTTAATAGATTCTTTAAGGTTTTCTCTGTGTAAGATCATGTCATCTGTGAGTAGACATAGTTTAACTTTTCCCTTTACAATGTGAATGCTGCTTTGTTTTAGTTTAACTTTTCCCTTTACAATGTGAATGAGTCTCACTTTGTCACCCTCGGTAGAGTACTATGGCATCATAGCTCACAGCAACCTCCAGGTCTTGGGCTTACGCGATTCCCTTGCCTCAGCCTCCCGAGTAGCTGGGACTACAGGCACCTGCCACAACGCCCGGCTATTTTTTTGTTGCAGTTTGGCTGGGGTTGGGTTTGAACCCGCCACCCTCAGTATATGGGGCCAGCGCCCTACTCACTGAGCCACAGGCGCCGCCCTACAATGTGGATGCTTCTTATTCCATTCTGTTATCCTGTCCCTGGCTAGAGCTGCCAGTATGGTGTGGAATAGCGGGAGTGAGAAGACGTCTATGCTTGTTCCTGGTCTAGAGCAGATCTCGTCTGTCAGACTGAGGGACGGTCCCTTCTCTTTCTAGTTTATCAAGGGGCTTTTATCATGAAAGGATGAAATTTTGTCAAGTGCTTTTTTTGCATCTTTTGAGATAATCATGGGGTTTTTTATTCTAATGATGACTGTGTTGTATTAGTTAATTCTTTGAATTTTAAACCAACCTTGCATTCTTGCAATAAATCCTAATTGGCCATGGTACATAACTCTTTTTATATTATATTTATTGGATTTGGGTTGCTAATATTTTATTGAAGTTTTTGTGGTTTCCTGTTGATTCACACATTTGTCACACCATCAAGAGAAGCACAGTGCTCCCCACTCTGGAAGAAGAACTGGGAGCCCCAGCACCATTTGGAGACACTGAGGAGGGTTTTATTGTATTTTCATTTCAGTTCAAGGAGTTACGACCATTCAGAGAATTCTCATTTGGTCCTCGGTGGCCGTATAGGGAATCGGGATATTCTTTCCAGGTTGCAGGTAAGATAGAGGATCCGGGGTGCGTGTGCATAGCTGACTGTGCCCATGTGCACATGCTGTCGATGCATCTGGGTGCGTGTGCATAGCTGGCTGTGCCTGTGTGTGCGCATTTAGGCCACAGACATCAGAGAGGCAGGTCTTGCCATTTTGGTTTGTGGTGTTTGTGATGATGTGACTTCCCAGTCTGGACTCTGGAAATCAGACCCACTTTTGGAAGAGAAGTATCTGCAATCATCAAAAATATTTAAAAGAATAGGACACACACACACATACACAGACAAAAGAATAGGACACAAAATCTGAATGCAGTTCCAAAATGGAACTCACAATTTTTTTTGTCAGACTTAGAGTCCCTTGGCTTTTGCTTTTTACTTTTTCTTTTTTTTTTTTTTTTTTTTTAAGACAGGGTCTTGTTCTGTAGCGCTAGTAGTAGCCTCAGCATAGCTCACAACAACCTCAACTTTGAGCTCGGGGGATCCTCCTACTTGAGCCTCTCAGAATGCTGAAACTACAGGTGTGAGCCACAGCACCCAGCTCACAGTCCTTTTCCTTACGTATGCCAATGTCATAAACAAAGACTCTGGAATATTTCCAAATAAAGGAGGCTGTGAACTGTGGCAGCAGAGTGCCCTCCAACCCTGGCCTATGTCCTCTGGGGCCCTGGTCATTCGGCAGCTGATGGGACAGACACAACTGTAGGCCTGTGTGATGTTGGAGCCTCATGTCTAAGAGGGGTGGAACCAGCCTGAGGAACATGCACAGATGTGTTTGGGGTCAAGGGCTTCATGTTCAAAATTTACCCTCACGTAGTTCAGAAAAACATTTCTTTTTTTTTTTTTTTTTTTTTATTTTTGGCCGGGGCTGGGCTTGAACCCGCCACCTCCGGCATATGGGACCGGCGCCCTACCCGTTGAGCCACAGGCGCCGCCCCAGAAAAACATTTCATGTGCACACATAACCCGTCTATACAGAGAGAGTGGGCGTGAAGGGTGTGAGTATCCTTGATACCTGCAACAAAAAATAGCCGGGAGTTGTGGCGGGCACCTGTAGTCCCAGCTACTTGGGAGGCTGAGGCAAGAAAATCGCTTAAGCCCAAGAGTTTGAGGTTACTGTGAGCTGTGACGCCATGGCACTCTGATGAGGGCAACATAGTGAGGCTCTGTCTCAAAAAAAAAAAAGGATATCTAGGACAAACAGCTTTCCCACTTGTCCCTCCCCCTTCTCACCCTTGGCCCTGTGCAGACCTCTCCCCCAGACTTGGCTCTCTGGGCCTCAGAAGTGAGTCTGCAGCGCCCACGGCCTGGCTCTCTTCCAGGACATGGCTGTGGAGCTGGAGATGCAGTGGGGAGGCCACTTCCCCCCACAGGGGCACTTCCTCTTTGCGGTTTTCCGCAGCCGGCTCCAGGCTCTCCCCAGTGGCTGGGGTGTGGCAGCCCAGCTTCAGAGACAGCAGGAGGTTCTCATGTGCAAAAGGTAATGGTAACCCCCCCAGGGCAGTGCTGGGCTTGTTTCTGTGTCTCCACCCCAAGCCTGTAACAGCCCCATCTCCTTGATGCTTCCCTTGGCATGCGAGTTCTGGGGGTTTGACAAGTGCTTTGGGTTAGAATCTTCTCCTCAGACTTGGGACTGTTGAGGACAGGCATGGGGCTCCCACACAGTGAAAGTGGAGTGTGCAGTGCGAGTTCTGGGGGTTTGATAGGTGCTTTGGGTTAGAATCTTCTACTCAGACTTGGGACTGTTGAGGACAGGCATGGGGCTCCTGTACAGTGAGAGTGGAGTGTGCTCAGCAGCAGTCCCTGTGCATGTTTGCAGTGCAGGGAGGGCACAGCCAACTCTCTGTGTCAAGGACTTGCCCCATGACGCAGACATAGTGCTCCCACTTGGTTTACACTGCTATTTGGGATTGCTCCTTGGTGACACCCTCCAGATGCCCACAGGGGCTGGGACCCTGTCAGACTTGCACTCGGCATAGGGCTGTGGTGAGACAGGGCGCAGACCACAGGCTCCAGTCCAAGAGCATCCTGAGCTTGGGCAGCGGTGAGTAAAGTGTGTACTGTGCGCTCACTGTCTCCTCTTCCCAGGCTCCTCCTCTGCCTGCCCCCATCCATTCTCCTTGGCAGCATCCAGGCCGAGTCACCAACCCTGCCCACCTGTGAGGACTTCTTCCATCTAGTCAACTCTGAGCTGGTAGGTGCAGAGCACAGGAGGGGGTGTGGTCCTGTCAGCAGGCCACATGGGCAGCCCCGTGGAGACACCAGTCATAGGCCACTCCCCCTCACAGTTCCCTTTAGGACTGGCGATTTGGACCCATGTGGCGTTGCAAGCCACTGTGTTCCCCATACCTCCATTGTGTTCTCCATTTTTGACATGTTTCCTGTGTACAGAGCCCAGTGGGGATTCATGACCCTTGCTGTCTGCTAGGCAACCCTGTTTCCATTTGTTTCAGACATGAGGGATAGCAAATGGTGGCACTCACAGACGTGCACTGTCTAGGGCTGCCTGGGCAGAATGAGGCTGCCATCTGCTGTGCCTGTGGAGGGCAACTTCTCCTAAGGGCCTTTTCTCCACTGTTTCTTTTTTTTTTTTTTTTTTTTTGGTAAAGACAGAGTCTCATTCTATGGCCCTCGGTAGAGTGCTATGGCCTCACACAGCTCACAGCAACCTCCAACTCCTGGGCTTAAGCGATTCTCTTGCCTCAGCCTCCCGAGTAGCTGGGACTATAGGCGCCCGCCACAACGCCCAGCTATTTTTTTTTTGTTGCAGTTTGGCCGGGGCCGGGTTTGAACCCGCCACCCTCGGCATATGGGGCTAGCGCCCTACAGACTGAGCCACAGGCGCCGCCCTTCTCCACTGTTTCTAAGATAGGGTCTCACCCTGTGGCCGAGGCTAGAGTGCAGTGGTGTCCTCACAGCTCACTGCAACTGGGACTCCTGGGCTCGAGGATCCTCCCGCCTTAGCCTCCCAAAGTGCTGCGTCTACAGGCACTACCACTGGGCCCAACCCTCATGATTTTCTTTAAATTCTTGTCAAAGGTGGTTTTACTGGAAGCTGTCACAGAATGGCAGTTAGATGAAGAAACATGAAGTGCTTGGTCAGCAAAGAACAGTGAGAGGGTGGCTGGGCAGTGGTGTTGTCCCCAGTGTCGCCGCTGCAGCCCCTCCCCAGACCCCAGACCCCATCTGTCTGGGCCAGAGCTAGTGGGATGGGCAGGAGGTCGAGCTGTGCCAGGGGTCGTCTGGGGTTTCTGTGTTGGCTCCTGAGCCCCACGATTTCTGCTCCTGGCTGAACCCTCACAGCAGTCACTGCAGGGCAGTCTCACCCTCCCCTGTAGCCCTTCCCAACTGGTCTTGCTGAACTGTGCTTACAGAGAAATTTCTGCTCCCGTGGAGACGCCTTGACTCATGACATCACCGCCCACTTCTTCAGGGTAACACGGGTGTGTCCTCAGGTGGGTCTCACAACAGCTGTGGGTCTTGGCAAACTGCTGAGCTGCTGCTGTGCTATCCTCTGCAGGGCCTCCTGGACACCTGTCTGCGGACCACAGAACCTCCCCGGATGGCTGACCTCATTCTGGCTGAGTGCCAGGCCAGATGCCCCTTACTGCTGACGTCTGCTCTGGTAGGCCACTGCCTTCTCAGGACTGTGTTTAGGATGAGGGAGGCTTGGCACCCTCCTTGAGCTCCTTAGTGCTATTCTGTTTCCTGCTGTCTCAACCCTAGTTACAGTAGGAGAAATGGGGACCAAATGGGCCTTAGCAACAGTGATGGGGACTTTCCCCCCATGCTCATCTCAGATGTCACAGAAAACCTTGTGTCCCTGGGTGTGGATCTCACTGAGGGCTGTGCCCACACCCCCATGGCATGACCTCTTGTCTGACCTCACTGTCTCAGGACTTGGAGACAGAGGAGTCACCTCAGCTCCCGGCTATGTTCAGCAGACACCTGCATGTGTTTGATGTCACATCTGGGATCCAGGCTGTGGGATGAACTTGGTGCCTCTGCCAGCTTGGTCAGGGTCCTGACAATGTGAACTGTCCTCCCCCTCAGTGTCAGGTGGTAGAGGACTGACCACTGCCTGGCCATGGGCCTCGTGGTCCACTTGCTTCAAAGCAGCAGATTCCTCAGAGAGCTGTGTGTGCAGTCTGGGCACCTCCAGCCTGGCTGCTCATCCGACCCTCAGTGGTTGATTTCCTGGTAAAGGCTCACAGCACAGATCCCGGCAGGACGTGGCACTTGGGGAGCCTCATTAGGCAGGTCCCACCCACCAGACTCATGTCTTCTGTCGTGAGGATGAGAATGCTGGGGTCACTTTGGGCCTGAAATGAGGTACTGGCTTTAAGGTTAACAAGTGGACTGGGAGTAGTGGTTCACGCCTGTAATCTCAGCAATTTGAGAGGGTTAAGTGGGTGGATCTCTTGACCTAAGGAGTTTGAGACCAGCCTATGCAAGAGCGAGACCTTATCTCTACTAAAAGTAGAGAAACTAGCCAGGGTATGGTGACAGATGCCTGTAGTCACAGCTACTTGGGAGGAGGATCACTTGAGCTTAGGAGTTTGACATTTCTGAGATATGACACCACGGCACTCTCGCCAGGGTGACAGAATAAGACTGTCTCCAAAACTAAAAACATTATAAAGTGGACTGTGCACAGTGGTGGGCACCTATAGTCCTAGCTACTTGGGTGGCTGAGGCCCGAGGTCTGCTTGAACCCAGGAGTTTGAGATTACAGTGAGCTGTGACGAGGCCATGGCACTCCAGCAGACCCGGTCTTAAAGTTTTAATTATTAATTCAGTTACAAGGTGACAGATGAGTGGTAGCCATGCTGGTCACTCAAGGCTGTTGGGTCTTGGTTCCAGCCAAGGGAGGGAGGTGCCCCTCAGTGCCCTTCTCTCCACAGCTGTGGTGGCCAAGGCTGGAGCCCGTGCTGCTGTGTGCGTGGAGGCGGCGCTGCCAGAGCCCACTGCCTCGGGAGCTACAGAGGCTGCAAGACAGCCATCGGTTTGCCAGGAGGTATGTGTTGGCTACAGGATATGGGCACAGATGCCTGGCTGTACTCTGGAGCCTGCTCTGGGCTACTCATGGGCATCCAGGGTGGCCGTCACAAGATCTATGTGGAAAGAGAGAAAGGAGCTGAGCTCTGCCCACCCTGTCTCAGGGGGGAGCTGGACAGTGTTCTGGGAAAGGCTGATCTCAGCAGGGGTCAACCCAGCAGGTGTTTTCTGCCGACCTGCCCCTAAGCAACACTGCATACAGGGTTCCTGGAATGACCTAGGGCTGGCAGTGTTATTCAGACTTGTTAGGAGTAGAGATTCTTACCGCATCCTGACCTGTGGACCCCAGTCAGCCCAGCAATCTAGGTTTACACGCCCTCCTCAGATCCACTAAGTCTGCCAGTTTGAGGAGCATCATGGTGCCTGGAGCTCTGAATTCTGTTCAGAAAGTGGAAACCAATAGCCTCACCTACCAACCCTAATCCAACAAGGCAGATCACTTATAGTTTCTTAAACAACTGCATTATGTTTTATTTCTGCCAATTATTTCTGCTGGAGAATGGTTAGGTACCACACTGGTAGCCAGGTGCTCCTCTGTCCTCCATCTCAAGAGGGGACAGGTGACCCATGCACAGGACTAGGTGTGGAGAACTGAGGACATAAGGTCTCTCATTCCATAGTGCAGGCAGTCCAGTCGGAGCCCAGAAGCACAGCACAGTCCTGCCTCTCCCTCACGTCCATAGTAGCTCTCAGGCCACGGACTTCAGCCTTGCCGCCTAAGGCAACCCTTGTGCCTGCCTGTGTTGAGCAGGGGCATGTGGGGATGCAGACTGTGCTCCTGGCAGCTCTGAGCCCGTGCCCTCTGCTAGAAAGGGGAGTCCCACAGCTGCGCAGGCTGTCGTGGCAGAACTACAGGACATGGTTGCTGCAATGTGGCTGCGTGGCCCTAACATGTCTGTCTTGTCCCAGCTTCCTCTCCCCTGATGCAGCCTGCCCCTCACCTGAGCCAGCCTGGATCTCGGCTGCTGCCTTGTACTTCGCGATTCAGGGAGTGAGGAGGGAGGACGTCAGGAGGCAGCTGCAGAGGCTAGACTCTGAGAGAGAGGAGGTGAGACGCCCAATCCTTGCACTTTTTTTTTCCTAGCAAATTTTAATCAGAGTATTTCTCAGGAATCGCCTTTTTCCAAGAACAGAAGTTAGGTTTGGAGTTCTCAGCACGTTACTTGGAAGTAAGTCTGTCACTTGGTAGGCAGAATTTATAGCTCAATTGAGCATACATGATGGAACATGGTGCCAGGGTGCTAGGGGTGTGGGGCAGAGGCAGGGCTGTCCACAGCCACAGCGCAAGGAGGGGCATAGCAGAGGACATCACTCCCAGCCCCAGGCCAGGGGCCATTCTGGACTCTGGACCCAGTGCCCACTTGGTTGCTAGGCCCAGGAAAGGCCTTGACTGCCCCGTCCCCATGGCCAGTGGCATCCACCTGTTCCTATAATGAATGCAAAAGCCTGTGGCTCACTGAAAAAGCAGAGAACAGGGATGGGACTGGCCTCCCAGAGAGTTGGGGGCAAGCTGCCCTCTGGACCCCTACTCCTGAATGGGTGGGTCCCCGAGTCAGCTCACAGCTTACACAGAACTAAAACTGGATCAGTAGCAGAGCTGAGGGTTTGGGTCAAGGTAAAAACACCCCACAAAGGGTTCTTCAGAGTCCATTTTCGGAAGGGATTTTCAGAGTGTGAGGCAGGGGCAACTTTCCCAGGGACCCTGCCCCAACAGCTCCAGGTCAGGGTCCCACATGCACACTCCTGACTGGAAGCCTCACTGCCCACATGCCCAGGGTTCTCCAGCAGCCACGATTTCTCACTGCTGCAACTTTTCCAAATTGTTTTTAGCTGTGTTTAGAGGCAAGTATAAAATGACCAAGCCAATAATAATTTACTTGCATTAAGCAATTTTTTTATTCTGAGAAGACCCACTTAAAGGATTTATGCTCTAGCTGAGAAAAGTTCAGTTAAAGAGGAATGTACATGTTGCTCTTACTTGGAACTACAGAACACAGGTAATTTTAATGTAATAAACACATTTTATTTGCAGCTGTTGGTTTTCCTTTTTTTCTTTTCCTTGATGGGCCTGTTGTCATCACACTTGTCACCAAACGTAAGTCTGACTCTACTGGCCCAGGTGGCCTCTCCCACCATGGGCAGGATACCAGCACCCAGCCATCAGCCCTGATTTTACAAATTGTCTTAATACCCTGAGGTGTGGGTACCAGAGGGTCCCTGGCCTCCCAGCTGTGTCCTGCTGGGGGCCCCAGGGTGATGCCATCTATAGATTTTCTCCAGTTTTAAGACTCTGAGTGAGGAAAAAAGGGGGAAAGCCCTCTCCTGCACAGATGGTTTGGGCCCTGTTGTCAGCACAGGCCAGTGCCACAGACTTAGCTTTTCGCAGCTCTCTTGTCTCCAGCCCCAAGATGCTGGTGACTCTCTGAAGGCTTTGGGTGATTGTGCTGAGGTCCTGGCATGTTTGGAGAAGAGGAAGATCTCCTGGGTGGTGCTCTTTCAGCTGACAGAGACTGGTGAGAAACCCTTCTGGATGGATGCTGAGGGCTGACTCAGTGACGTCAACTGTCACTGTGTGTTCCAGCAACATTCAAATGGTCAAGAGGAACCCTCCTTGGGGGTCACTTTACAAATTCATTTTTATGAATTTACCTTCTTACCACCAAGTGTCACTGAGCATTCTAGCAACATTCATTCAAGAGTGAGCCCTTCTTGGGGTCACTTTACAAATTCATTTTTATGAATTTACCTTCTTACTGAATTCATAAACTCCATTTCACTTGGAGTAAATTCAGTACAAACTTACTTAAAGCAACAAGAGAATTTGTGGGAGCACTGGGACCCAGAGTGGCACTCTGGGACAGCTGGACCCACAAGCGGCCTGCCTTGTGTCTGCCCATCGACCCCTATCTCCAGGCCGTGTCCTCCCTTGTGAGGACATCCACCCTCATCCTGTCTCCAGCCTGGTGACAGACAGTAGTGTCCAGAACTGACTGGCCCTCCCCTTGGTGTTGCAGATGCCGGGCTGGGGCATCTCCTGTTCCATGTGGCCCCGAGTCAGCATGCCAGGCTGCTGCCTGTCGCCTTCTACAGGTAACCTGCAGGCTGGCGGGGGGGGGCGGGGGGCGGTGCGTGCACATGCAGAGTCAGGGCTGCCAGCAGCATGTTGGCTGAGCATGCTAGCTCTCATCCTCACGTCTCTCCCCCTAGTCTTCTCTCCTACATCCAAGACAGTGCTGCAATCAGGGAGGAGGCCTTCCTGCACATTGCTGTCGACATGTACCTGAAGCTGCTCCAGCTCTTCATGGCTGGAGACACGAGTGCAGTCTCAACACTGGTCAGCAGAAGCCCAGCACTGCAGGGCCAGGCAGGTGCCAGGGCCAGGCCCACCTCCAGGCAATGTGCAGCCTGCAGGCGGTGGGGCGCTGCTCCATCACATTGTACATGCTCACCTGCGGCCACCTGTCTCCTCTCTAGGGCAACCCTGTAGAACTGATAACAAAAGCTCGTCTTTTTCTGCTGCAGTTAATACCTCAGTGTCCAAATAAGAGCTTCTCAAACCTGACAGAGGTAACAGCAGGGTGCTTACCTTGGGGTTTGTTTTTAACACCTTAGGTTCAGTCCACGAAGCGATGGTGTGGCAATGCACCCTTCCCCTCTCATCCCCCCCGACCCACAGTGGTCTGCTGCTCAGGTTCTCTGTGTCCCAAGAGGCTGTGGGCTAAGTGCACTTGTCTCCTCACAGCTGCTGGCTGACCATGCGGACTGCGACCCTGAAGTGCGCACCGCCCTCCTGAGCAGGCAGCAGGCTGTGCCTGACAGCAACTTGGACCGGGAGCCCAACCTCTTCTGCCTGGACGCATCGCCATGCACCAGTCTAGCTCCTTTGTAAATAATTTATTACAAGCAAAACATGGAGCTCTTGTTGCACTAAAAAGTGATTACAAACCTCCTTGATCACTTTAGTGGGAAAAAGGAATCAATTATTTATAATCTGTGTCTGGCCCCACGTTACTTGGTGTTTGCAGGAACAAAACCACTGGTCCCAGAACAGAATCAAAGGCTCTGTGAGCTATACACCAAGCTGCCGGCTCGAGCCCTGGAGATACGTCCAAGAGGCTGTGCACGCGGGAGGGCAGGGTGTGTGCAGGAGTCAGGCTGCTGGCTGTGCCCACAAGCCACCTACAGTCCTCAGGTGGGCTCAGGCTTCACAGCCTGGTCTTCTGTGGTCCCAGAAGGGCTTGGTGGCCCAGGTGGTGGCTCTGCCTCCATAGGCAAGGCCTTGTCCTGGGTCTGTGTCAGCAGGTGCACCATGGACATGTGTACATTGAGGTTATGGGCCTTCTCAAACCGCCGGCCACACTGGTCACAGGCAAAATCCAGCTCAGTCTCTGCCTTGTGTTTGGTCATGTGGTACTTGAGGGACGCCCGCTGCCGGCACTGGAACCCACAAACTTCACACCTGGGGGACAGAGGTGTGTGAGGGGGCTGAGCCAGTCACAGCCTCGGGGAGGCACCCAGCCCACACTTACTGCAAAGGCTTGGCTCCCGAGTGACGCATCTGGTGGACGAGAAGGTGCTTCCGCTGTTTAAAGGTCTGGCCACACTCATCACAGATGTAGTTCCGCACTTCTAAAAGACCAAGGCGGGTGAGCCCCAAGCACTCGGGTCTCCCCTGCAGGGGAGGGCAGTCTTCAGTGTCTTATCGGGAAGAGAACCCCTGCACATGAGGTGTGCCCAGTCAAGGGGTCTGTGAATGCTTAACTTAGAGGTGAGAGATAATTCTGATCCAAACCATCTTTTTTTTGAAACAAAGTCTCACCTGGTCACCCTCAATGAGTGCTGTGGCATCATAGCTCACAGCAACCTCAAAATCTTGGGTTCAAGCAATTCTCGCCTCAGCCTCCTGAGTAGCTGGGACTACAGGCGCCCACCACAACGCCCGGCTACTTTTTCAAGACAAGGTCTCGCTCTGGCTCAGGCCAGTCTTGAACCCATGAGCTCAGGCAATCCACTCGCCCTGGCCTCCCAAGTGTTAGGAGACAAGCCACCCTATGGCTCGGCCTTTCCCTTCATCAACTGTGTACACTGGGGCCTTTTTGTTATCTGGAGTGCGATAGGGTCTGTCTCCCACAATGGAGTGTAGGAGGTTGATCACAGCTCACTGCAGCCTCAGACTCCTATAGCAAAGTCAATTGAGCAAAAAAGGACTGATATCATCCTTCACTGCACACATACGGGCTGGTCCCAGGGCCGCCCAGACATGCTGAAATCATCCTGCAGTCAGCCCGGCAGGGCCCTCCCTATATAAAGGTTTTGAATCTTAAGAATACCATTTGTTTTTTTGTTTTGTTTTGAGACAGAGTCTCACTTTGTCGCCCTCTGTAGAGTAGGTGGCGTCATAGCTCACAGCAATCTCAAAACTCCTGGACTCAAGCAATTCTCTTGCCTCAGTCTCCAGAGCAGCTGTGACTATAGGTGCCTGCCACAACACCCAGCTATTTTTAGAGATGAGGTCTCACTCTTGTTCAGCTGGTCCTGAACTTGTGAGCTCAGGCAATCCACTTGCTTTGGCCTCCCAGAGTGCTAGGATTATAGGTGTGAGCCACCATGCCTGGCCAAATACCATTATTTTCAATCTATGTTTGGTTGAAAATTTTTGAATAAAAGGACCCAAGCCCTTAAAACCTGTGTTCAGGGTTCAGCTAAACATGTAACAGATGTATCTTAAAAGGCCTGCTCTTGGCTCAGTGCCCACAGAACAGTGGTTATGGCGCCAGCCACATACACTGAAGATGGTGTGTTTGAACCAGGCCTGGGCCAGCTAAACAACTGCAGCAAAAAATAGCCGGGCGTTATGGTGGGCGCCTGTAGTCCCAGCTACTTGGGAGGCTGAGGCAAGAGAATTGCTTAAGCCCAAGAGTTTGAGATTGCTGTGAGCTGTGACACCACAGTGCTGTACCAAGGGTGACATGGTGAGACTCTGTCTCAAAAAAAAAAGGCCTGCTCCTGTAAGCAGGGGCAGCATGTACACAGTTCTGCTTCCTGATGTGGCTGTTATGCAGGTTACAGCCTTAAAACTGGAGGGCAGTCATAAATATGGGCCCAGGGTTAGAACTTGTGTGCAGAAAAAAAAAAACGATGAATTAAACAGTCAAGTGTAGATCGTGGTATCAGCACTAAGAGGTGCTTTACTGTCTTTGTGCTTTTCTCATTCTTAATTTCTAAATGCGTGTGATTTACAGTTAAGTGGGTTTTAGATAACAATAAACATGCAAAAGGGTACTGAGATTTCTCGGCTGTCAGTGATGTCAGAGGACTTTGAGTCAGGACATCTGTCCACCCCAGGGGCAGGCAGAATCTCACACGACTACAACCTTCATCTACCTTCTTGACCCAGGAGCCCCTGAAGCCACTAATACCAGATGCAACTGTGCTTCCTGGGAGGGCACCCAGGCCACGTCAGCCACCTGTCATAACCCCCAAGACCCAGATGGGGTATGTGTGCTGCAGGCCAGCGGGGAGGGCACGCACCTGTGTGGGTGAGCTTCACGTGGCGCTGTAGGTATCTGTCGATCATGAACACCTTGTTGCAGCCAGGGTGGGGACAGGGCCTCTCTCGGACCTCCTCGTGGTGCTCCTTGATGTGCTTCTGCAGGAGGGACCCAGGGAGACCCTCAGTGCCTCACCTGGACAGAGTCCTACCTCCTAGGGACCCTGCTCAGCCCCTGGGTGGCTGGTGGCTGACTCTCTAGTGACAGACTATCTCTCAGGGATGACACCACTTGCTCCCTCACAGTCTCATGCTGGACCTACAAGGCTGCATCTCTAGGGACAGGCTGGCTCCATCTCCCCCAACCCCTGGGTCAGTGCTGCTGCTGCTTTGAGCCTGTTATCCTGGGCTCACAAGAGGCTATGGGCATAGTGCCCAGCTCTGCAAAAACAGGGTCACACTGACAACTGCTGAGCCCCAGCACACCCATCCTCACCTTCATACCATCAGCTCCTCGGTACACAGCTGTGCAACCCTGGTAAGGACACTTGTAGATGGGGGGCAGCTCCTCCCTGTGAGGCAGAGCACACATGGAGACAAGGCCCGACACCCAGGGCAGCACCCACGCTCCAGCCTCCTCACCTCTCACAGCGGAGCTTTTTTTTCCAGCCAGGCTTGGGCCCAGGTTTCTTGCGGACTTTGGGCTCTCCCAACTTCTTGGCTTCTTTGCTTTCACTCTTCTTACCGGAGACCCTAAAAAAAGGAAAAAAAAAGATGTACCCAAATTCAGTGACGTTCCTGGTCTCTCTTCAAGAGGCCTTTTCTCAAATTTCTAGGACTGAGCTGCTTCCATGCTAACTGGCTGGCCCTCAACTCTGCCGGTAGCCACCAAAGCAGAATAGTTCAGCCTGAGGCCCTAGACCGGCCATCCGAGTGAATGCGCCAGAGGCTGAGAGTGCAGCAGCACGTGCTGTGACTGCTACCAGGCAGGTCTTCCAAGCTGAACCTTTGTCTTCTATCCCAGCACCAAAACCCAAAACTGGAGACATCTTGGGAAATGAAATAGGGAAGCTGTTTTTTTTTTTTTTGTAGAGACAGGGTCTCACTTTACCACCTTCAGTAGAGTGCCATGATGTCACAGGACTCACAGCAACCTCCAGCTCTTGGGCTTCAGCGATTCTCCTGCCTCAGCCTCCCAAGCAGCTGGAACTACAGGCGCCCGCCACAATGCCCGGCTATTTTTTTTTTTGGTTGCAGTTCAGCCGGGGTTGGTTTGAACCCACCACCCTCGGTATATGGGGCCGGCGCCTGGAATAGGGAAGCTTTAAGGGCCTGTCCCTTCACTGAAACAAACACACTAGAAAAAAGCTCATAGTTAACTACCTTGCGAGCTTGAGAGCAGAGAAGTGCTCTTCCCTGGTGCCACCCAGATGCTACCCCGTTCCTCAGCCACAGGAAAACCAACCTGCATTCCTGGAACAGCTGGCTGGGGCCAGGATGGCCAGTGGGGATCATGCCCTCCAAAAACATGGGGCTGTAAGTTTTAGTTGGTCTGGCAGGTCCCTGAGGGCCAAGTGGAGACAGTAGTGTCCCTATGTCTACCAGAGGACTTACAGATACGTACACTTGCTTTTCCTTTTTGGATCCAGACATTTAAAGAACTCTGCTAGGAATAGAAGGGAATTTCCTTGCCAAGACAAAGGGCACATGTGAAAAACCTATAGCAAGGCTCTGTGCCTGTGGCTCAAGTGGCTGAGGCACCAGCCATATACACCTGAGCTGGCAGATTCGAATCCAGCCCGGACCCGCCAAACAACGACGGCTGCAACCAAAAAAATGGTCGGGCATTGTGGCAGGCACCTGTAGTCCCACCTACGTGGGAGGCGGAGGCAGGAGAATCACTTGAGCCCAGGAGTTGGAGGTTGCTGTGAGCTGTGATGCCATAGCACTTTACCCAGGGTGACAGCTTGAGGCTCTGTCTCCAAAAAAAAAAAAAAAAAAGGAAAGAAAGAAAAACCTATAGCAAACTCATACTCAATAATGGTAGACCAAGAGCTTTGCCTAGAGACTAGAAACAAGACAAAGGTGCCTGTTTTTGCCACTGTTATTCAACATAGTACTGGACGTCCTAGGCAGAATAGTTCGACAAGAAAATAAAAAATTAGGAAGAAAAATTTCTGTTCACAGATGACAGGATCTTAAATACAGAAAACCCCTAAAGGATCCACATACAAAAAAGCTAATAAATTTAGATCCCACAGTGTTGAGGGAGAAAAAAAGAGAAAAAAGCTAATAATGATTTCGGCAAAGTTGCAGGTTAAAAACCCACACACAAAACCCAGGTATAGGGCGGCACCTGAGGCTCACGGGCGTTGTGGCGGGCAGGCACCTGTAGTCCCAGGTACTCAGGAGGCTGAGGCAAGAGAATCACCTAAGCCCAGGAGTTGGAGGTTGCTGTGAGCTGTGATGCCACAGCACTCTACCAAGGGTGATAAAGTGAGACTCTGTCTCTTAAAAAAAAAAAAAGTTATATTTATACACACTGTTAGTGAACAATCCAAAAAAGAATTGAGAAAACTATTTGCAATGGCATCAAAAAGAAAAAAAATATTTAGGAATAAACTTAACAAAGGAGGAAGAATAAACTTGAGAAGAAAGACTTATACAATGAAAGCTGTAAGGAACTGCTGAAAGAAAACCTGATGGCAGGGTGAGAAGGTTCCCAGCTGTAATCCTAGGACTCTGGGAGGCCAAGGCCGGTGGATCACCTGATCTCAGGAGTTTAACACCAGCCTGAGCAAAAGCAAGAGCCTGCCTCTATTAAAAGTAGAAAAACCAGCCAGGTGTTGTGGGTGCCTGTAGTCCCAGCTATTCAGGAGGCTGAGATAAAAGGATCTCTTGACCCCAAGAGTTTGAGGTTGCTGTGAATTAGGATGATGCCACGGCACTCTAGGGCAACAGAGTGAGACTCTCCCCCCACTTCCCAAAAAAAAGTTAACATGGCATAATAAATGGACAGATAATCCCATGTTTATGGGTGAGAATATTCAGTTGGCAATAGTACAGATTCATTGCAGTCCTTATCAAAATCCCAGCAGCATTTTTTTTTTTGTAGAAATAGAAAAATCTATATTTAACGTGGAATTTCAAAGGACACATAGCCAAGACAAATTTGAAAAGCAAATTTGAGGGCTGAAACTTTGTTCCCCAAACATACTACAAAGGTACACTAATCAAAACAATGTAATTGGCACACTTATAGACATGCTGATTAATCAAAAAGAATTGAGACCAGGCTTGGCACCCATAGCTTTGCGGTTAGGGTGCCAGCCACATACACCAAGGCTGGCGGGTTCAAACCCAGCCTGGGCCAGCTAAACAACAATGACAACTACAACACAAAAAATAGCTGGGCATTGTGGCAGGAGCTAATTGCTTAAGCCCAACAGTTTGTGGTTGCTGTAAGCTGTTACACCATAGCACTCTACCAAGGGTGACACAGTGAAACTTTGTCTAAAAATAAAAAAAAAGGCTCAGCACCTGTAGCTCAAGCGGCTAAGGTGCCAGCCACATACACCAGAGCTGGCAGGTTTGAATCCAGCCCAGGGCTGCCAAACAACAATACAACTACAACCAAAAAATAGCTGGATGTTGTGGCGGGCGCCTATAGTCCCAGCTACTTGAGAGGCTGAGGCAAGAGAATCGAGTCAGAGGTTGCTGTGAGCTGTGATGCCACAGCACTCTACCTACGGGGAGAGTTTGAGGCTCTGTCTCAAAAAAAGAAAAAAAAAAAAAAAAAAGAATTGAGACCAAAACCCCTCACATATGTGATCTACTGATTTTCTTTTTTTTTTTTTTTTTGAGACAGAGTCTCAAGCTGTCACCCTGGGTAGAGTGCCATGGCATCACAGCCCACAGCAATCTCAAACTCGGTCTTAAGCGATCCTTCTGCCTCAGCCTCCCAAGTAGATGGGACTACAGGTGCCTGCCACAATGCCCACCTATTTTTTGGTTACAGTTGTCATTGTTGTTTGGCGGGCCCGGGCTGGATACAAACCCACCAGCTCTGGTGTATTTGGCTGGCGCCTTAGCAGCTTGAGCTCTAGGCGCTGAGCCACGATCTACTGATTTTCAACAATGGTACCGAGACCATTCACTGGGAAAGAAAAGCCTCTTCAACCAGTATTGGGTATGTGGATGTCCATATGGGAGAACGGAACTGGACCCTCCCTCAAGCCACAGAGACAGGCTCAGATGGATCATGACCTGAATGTAAGAAGTAAAACTATAAAGCTCTGAGAAGAACATAGGAGCAAATCTTCATCACCATGGATCTAGCAACAATTCTGTAAATATGACACCAAAAGCATAGGCAACAAAAATAGAAATTGGTAAACTGGACTTTAACAAAATTTAAAACTTTGTACAGCCAGGAGGATCATTTGAGCCCGAGTTCAAAGCTTTTGTGTGCAATGATCACATCTGTGAACAGCCATGGCATTCTATCCTGAGCAACATAGTGAGACCTCATCTCTTAAAAAATAATAAACTTTGTGCTTAAAGTACACTATTAGGCATGCAAACATAACCCACAAAGAGAAATACTTATAAACTGGAAGAAAATACTTGTAAATCATAACTGATGAGTATCTAACATCCAGAATATATAAAGAACTGCTACAATTCAACAGCAAAAAGAAAACCTAACTAAAAAATGGACAAAGGAGTTGACTGTATTATTTCTCCCAAGAAGATATACAAATGGCTAATAAGTAAGTGAAGAGATGCTGAGCATAATCAGCCATCAGAGTAATGCAAACCACAATGACAAGATGCTACTTAACATCCACAGGGTAATTCCCTGTAGAAAAAAAACAGGAAGTAACAATGTTGTCGAGGATGATGTGGAGAAATTAGAACCCTTGTGTATAATAGAAAGTGGCACAGGCTCTGTGGAAACCAGCAGGTGCTCATAAGTTACCATGGAATGACATAAGATACCAGCAGTTCCACTTCTAGGTATAAACTCAAAAAATCACAGCAGTGACTCAAATATGTGTACCAGTCTCAACAGCATTATTCACAATGGCCAAAAGGTAGACCGGGCATGGTGGCTCGTGCCTATAATCACAGCATTCTGGGAGGTGAAGGAAGGAGGATCTTTTGAACTCAGGAGTTTGAAACCAGCCTGAGCAACAGTGAGACCCTGTCTCTACTAAAAATAGAAAAACTAGCTGGGTGCTTTAATGGACACCCATAATCCCAGCTACTCAAGAGCGCAGGAGGATCTCTTAAGCCCAGGTGTTTGAGGTTGCTGTGAGCAATGATGATGCCATGGCACTATAGCCTGGGAGACAGAGTGAGTTCCTGTCTCAGAAATAAAAAGTCACAGAAACTATTCAACAAGGAAATGGATGACACCTGTGAGGCTCTAGAAGTCAGTGCCAGAATTGGAGCTGAGGGTGATGCCAGTGTGGGGCCCCTGGGCCTCCTAGGATGCAGAGCCCAAAAGCTGGAGCAGCAGGTGTGGTGGAGGCTCTAGAGAGGCACTGCAGTGTCAGTTCCAGCAAGGAACTCTCTGGAATGAAGCTAGGTCTTGTCCATAGGGCTCCCTGCCACCCATGACACCTGCCACTACTGGGACATAAGAGGCACACTCACCCAACCTGCTGGCCACCCCAGCGTATGGAAATCAGGTCCAAACTTAGAATAAATAAGAGGCATATGGGCAGCCTCGAGGACCTACTTTCCTGTCTGCCCACCCAGCCCTTCAAACTGGCCTCTCGACTCACTCATAGAAGACACATCTCATGGGCCTTTGGGGGCTGGGCCCAAGAGAAGTAAAGTGTGAGTGAGAGAATAGGAAGTGTGAGCCTCCTCCTCCCATGCCAGACCCCAGACACCTGCAGCTTGGCAGTCCACTTACTTCTTTTCTGGGTAAGGCTCAAAGGACTCATCCGAAGATGGAATATTTTGCTTCTTGTCATTTTCCTCTTCACTCAGGAAGTCTCTAGGAAAGGAAAGAGCCTTTAAGCAAAGCCCTGGGCAGGAGACCTCCTGTCTAGAGATACCACATGGGTTCCCACATTTTAGTTCTCCTGAAAATGTCTTTAAAAATCCAAAATTCTATGACTGGTTGTAGTAGCTCACACCTGTAATCCTAGCACTCTGGGAGACCAAGGTGGGTGTTGCTTGAGCTCAGGATTTCAAGACCAGCCTTAACAAGAGCGAGACCCCATGTCTACTAAAAATAGAAAAACTAGCTGGGCATTGTGGTGGGCACCTGTAGTCCCAGCTACTCAGCTGAGGCAAGAGGATTGCTTGAGCCCAGGAATTTGAGATTACTGTGAGCAATGATGATGCCATGGCAATCTACACAGGGCGACAGAGTAAGACTCTTTCTCAAAAAAAAAAGAAAAAAAAAAGAAAGGAAGAAATCCAAAATCCTCAAATCTCATTTCCTAACAGAGGGGACAAGCCAGGGTCACAGCAGGCACCCTGCCAACCGTGCTGTCCTTGCACCAGGACAGGAAGAGCCATTCCTCACAGGTGGTGGGTTTCTTGGGAGGTACTCTAGGGGAAGAGAAGCAGCTCACCCCAGACCTGGGAGCTCCTGTGCAGCTGGCGGGTTCACTATCGGTGATTTCAAAGATCACAAAGGGGACAGAAATCTGTGACTTTTACCCTAAACATGACTCACTTGTCTCCTGGCATCTGTGGAACAGCCCCTGGCCACACCAGACAGCCCAGCACCCTCTTCCACCACCGGCACCTGCTGATCGGCACCAAGCACTGGGCTTTGCTCCCTGTTTGGATGAGGGTGCGTCTACACCGCAGCCAGGCTTACAGTATTGGGTGTAGAGGGTATAAGCACCAGCCAGCATGCAGTCACCCCACATGGCTCTCAGCCCCAGGAGCTCCCGGGCTATGCTGGTTCCCTTCCAAGACAGGTGTGTCCCAAATCATAATCACGTTACAATAAAGGGCTAGAATCTGGGCTCTGTTCTAGTAACATCTGGGTTCAATACAAAACTAAGGCCTTTAAGAAGGAAATAGCAGTAGCAACAAAGGGCCCACCATGAGCAGTCTGAACAGAGTCACCACTCTGGGTCAGACACCACATTGTGCTCCATTTTGAAGCCGCATCAGCCCTGGGGGACCAAGACGCCCCCAATCAGGAAGGAATTAGATGCCTTGGAGGCTTCCTTGGCCAACCAGAGAAGAGCATCTGGACCAGTCACAGTAGCCCCTAAGGTAGCTGAGTTTGATTTTCAAGGGACAAATTTTAGGCTATTTAAACCCACTCTTCTCTCACCCCTCAGAAAGGTCACTGAACTCGTCTTTTACCCGATCATCCGAGGTTGAAGGCGGAACCTGCTTCTCACTCAATTGCCCTGAGAAACAAAGAATAAGACCCTGGTCACCAATACAGCCTAAAAAATGCCTCACCTGTGAGAAGGCACCACCCTCATCTGACAGCCTGGCTTCCTTTAGGAGAGAACCCAGGGTCCCTTAGCCTCTAATGCCCCCGACTTCCTGGCCCATCTCTCTCCTCTAATGCCCCCTGTACAGCCTCTGGCCCTTCCACCACCCCCATGTCCAGCAAAGGCACAGGCAGCACCAAACATCAGAAACTCCTGGAACAGCCAATGTCAGCAGGCCCAACACCTCCTGCAGATCAGACCCAGTCATCCTAGGGTGGCCTGCACTTTGTGGATGCTTCGAGACATTTAAAAAATTATTGTTATCCAAATATCACACATACACATTTTCAAAAGCCAACCAGTTCTAAGCTGCTTGTGGCCCCTGAAGGTGCATCTGGGCAGCTCCTGGGCAGTTTTTAGAGTTGCACCGAGGACTCACAGGTGGGAGCCAAGTACCCACATGGAGACAGATGCACGTGTCCAGAAAGGACAAAACAGGTGGGAAACAGTCCAGGCCTTCTCACTCTATGCCCAGGAGCAGCTGCACCCAACCACAGCACTATGGGGTTAAGGCCACAAACAAGGAACCTGTGAGACCCCTCTGCCCATAAGCAGAGGGGACCACTGTGCACTGGCCCTGCTAGGGTGTCACCAGGCAACTGGCTAGGACCCAAAGAATGACTTGTAGCTGGCTCAGAGCAGCAGCCATAGAGGCAGTGGCCATTCTTTTCCCCCACATCCCATAGACAAGGGCCCCATTCTTCTCTCTTCCTTGGTCCCTTGGGCCTACAAGAATGGGAGCAACAGGCTGAGAACGCTGGACACCCAACAAGCACGTCTGTGCAAATGCTGCTGAGACAGAGTCCTGCCATGAAGGAATAAGGCCAAGACAGGGTGGCTGTCCTTTCCCACTCTCAGCTGTGGGGAACATTTGTCCCCACTTGTCCACAAGTTCCTGGGGGGACAGCCAAGGCTGGCTCCCAGTCACTTCCATCAGCTCCCTTTGCACCGTGTCACGACCACCACCCAAAAGGTGGTGGAAAAGTTCACTTTCTGCTAAAACCCTATCCCACTCAGAAGTATAGAATCCTGGCCTAGCACAGGCCAGAGATGCCTCCTACCTGGGGCCCCACTGAGAGGTGGGCTTGGCTGCGGTGCAGAGCCTGGCCCAGGCCACATAGGACTGCCATCTGAAGGAGACTGGGCCACATCTGTGCCAGGCAGCGTCTTGGTCTCAGGCCCAACTGTGGTCCCTGTCCCTCTGCCCTGGGAGATCTGAGGGGCAGCCCCAGTGGGGTCGGACCCCCGATTCTCGGTGAACCATGGTGCCGTCTCCTTGTCCCATGCCCACTTGACTGCCAATGCGCTGTCCAGCAAGGCTCTGCAGCTGGAGTCGATGTCCATAGCATAGTCGTGGCCCTGGTCACAGCCCCACACAGCCTGGATGACGCCATAGTACTCAGAGGACAATGTCCTCTGAAGGCTAGGCAGGGCCCTGCAGCTGGCCGCATGTCCGTGCACCCACCCCACCAAGCCGTGCAGGCACTGAGGGCTGGAAGTGATCAGATCCACTGAGAAGAGTCAACAGAGACATCAGCACCAAGGTTGGTCAGTATCCAGCCCAATATCCAGAGCCCACCCTCACCTGGGGCAGACTCACCTAGACAGGCTCCTTCCTCCACCCCTGCTGGGGGCTGGGCACTGACCCTGCAAAGAATCAGTGTGGCCTTGAGCAGGATGTGCAGCCTGGGGCTCCTTGTATAAAAGCTCCTCGAAGTTTCAACCCTTGTACCTGCCTCCACCCAGATCTCTCCTGGGAGCCCTCCCCTCTTCCTATCGGGTATACTGCCCTCAGCCGCAGAGGTCTACGCACATCTTGCCCACCCTAGACCTCCCTCACACCAGTCCTGAAGGTGCCTACATGGGCTTCTGCTCAGCCAGTCATGGCCTACGCCCCCACCACAGAAGCTCCTATTGCCTCTAATCAGTGCCCAGCACATACGGGTGTTGAACCCCTGGACGTGCCCTGAATAAACAACAGAGAGCCTACTTTGCACATGGCTTCCAGTGGCCTGTCGGGGAGATGTTCACCCTCTGCAGGAAGGACTTGAGGAGGCTATGGCACTGGTAGAACTGGGCATGGCAGCTCTTGCAGACAAACTGAGGCAAAGCCGGGTCCTGGTGCACAGCCACCCCTAGCAGGCACTGGAAGTCTCTGATGAAGACACGCTCCCCTGGGGACAGTCTCTCTGAGCTCTCCCCAGGTGCCCTGTCACAGATGCTTCGCAGGCTCCTTGAGGAGAACTTCCCATGGCAGAGGCGACAGTGCCCCATGCCAAGAGACCGACCTATCCCTGGGAAAAGCAACAGGGGACATCAGCAGTCAGCCTGGGAGGCCAGCTTTGGGCACACAGTTCTGTAGGATGACACCACCAGCCAGCCTTCCAGGGCCTGAGGTGGAGAACCACCCCCCACTCTCCACCCCTGGGGCCTCCCCACACCCTGCAAAGGCACAGGTGAGATCTGGGCTTCCAGTGGAAGTGTCAGTCTTTGGAGGACATGGGTAATGGAGGCCACTGGTCCATGAAACCTCTCATGGGACTCTAAGTGCTCCACAGCTGTAGACCTTCACAGGTGAAGCTGGCAATTGCACCATCCTCACTCCACCCTGGTGAGGCCAGAGTGAAGAAGCTGTGCCCCTCACTGTGCCTTCAAGGAAACCACCTGCCTTTCCTGTCTGCCAAGCTAGAAGAGGCCTTTCCTGCCCCCAGGCCAGTAACAGGAAAACAAAAAAAAGGCACTCAGGTGAGCAACAAGCATTAGAAAATGCAAAGTGCACTACTGTCACCGCCCTTCACCACCTGCCAGGCAGGGGGCCAAGCACTTCTCAGGACACCGTTGGAGTATGTTTTAATCAAGAAAAAACTGAGGTTCACAAAAGTTAGGCAATTATCTCAATGTCACTGCTTGAGACAAGTCCAGGATGAAGCCCAGCCCGACTCTAAAACCCTGAGCGCTAAGTCCCTAACGAGCTTAGAGAACTGGGCACGGAAGGGCCGGCTGTCTTGCCAAAGGTCATCTCGTAACTGCCACGGAAGCCATAGGGCAGAGGGCGCCAGAAGCTCTCTTGGCCTCTTGGTCACACTGGCCAGAAGAGGCCTCCTTCCAGCTGGGAGGCCTGATAGGGTGGGGGAAGAGGAGGCCCTGGGGATGCGGTCACCTGGGGTGGGGGACGTGGACCCCAGGGTGGAGGCTTCGTCCACCCAAAGCCTCGGCCGGGACCCTCCCGCCACGCCCGCCACGACGGCCCCCCCAGACCGGCACGACCCACCTGCCTCGTCGGTGCCGACTTCGCCCGCGTCCCCGCAGGCCCGCGAGGAGCCCCAGTCGAGCCGTGCCGCCGCCGCCACCAAGGCCTCCGCCCCGTCCACGCTCGGCCCGCCGCTGCGGGAGGGGCGACCTCGAGCCCGGCCGCCGCCGCAGCCACCGCTGCCCGGGCCTCGGCGCTGCCGGGCCACTCCAGGCGAGAGGAAGCGGCCGAGTCGGTCCCGCTTCATGGCGGCGGCCGCCACTCCAGCCCGGCCGGGTGCTGCCCCGCCCCGCTCGGCGCCGCTCAGCCGGCAGTCTGGCTCCGTTTGGCTCGTTCGAGACAGAGCGGAGCAGGAGAGCAGAGGGTCGCGGAACGGCAAGGAGGGCGGGCCCGGACGCCGACGCCGGTGCTGCCCGGGCCGCTCCCCTCTGCGGCCCGACTGCCACTCCGCCTGTGGGCTGCGTGGGACGCTAAGATCTCGCGACGAGCCCACCAGAGAGAGGCGACCTGCTCCTCCCCGCCTCTCACCGACGGGCTGAGACGCGGGGCGGCCACGCCGGCCGAGGCCGACGGCGCGCAGGTGGCAGAGCGGGCCGCCGGGCTCGCAGGCAGGGTGAGGCTCCGGTTGTTGCCTTTAAACGCCCGCGGCAGCTACGCGAGGGGCTCTTTTCCAAACGGGAGACAGGGCCCAACCCAGTCACTGACAGGACCCGCCGGGGGCTCCCCTACCCCCGCCCCTTCCCCCCGCTGGGGCCCACATTCGCGCGGCGGTTCTCGGACGGCGGAAGCGAGTCCGCGCCCCTTCCGGCGGTCCGCTGCTCGGCGACTCCGGCACTCGGGCAGGCTGCGTTCCGGGCTCCCGGGAGCCCGCCGCGCCCCGGCCCCCGCCCCCTCCCGTCGCCACCTCCCCTGCCCGGCGCCATGGCCACTGCGGCCGGGGACGGCGCGGTGAAGCCGCTGCAGAGCGCCATGAAGTTGGCCAACGGGGCCATTGAGCTGGACACCGGCAACCGGCCTCGGGTGAGGCGAGGCGGGGGCGGGGCGTGGTCGCCGCAGCGGCTCCAGGAGGGACCCATCCTACGGGGCAGGCCCAGGGGGCCCGAACCGGGCTGGGCGCCGACCCAGAACTCCTTCCCGGGCGTTCCTGGGGCGGGGACGAGGGCAGGGGCGCAGTTGGGACCCTGGGCTCTGGAGTCTGTGGTGTGACCTCGGACAGCTCACAGTGCTTTCTTGGTCTCAGTTTCCCTCTTGTTTAATGAGACGGTGAATTAGAACCGAGATTTTATTTGCAAAGGGCGTTCAGGAGGGTCTGTGAAGCAACCCTCCCACAAATGGGTGACAGGTAATTCTACGTGTATGCATATTTTTCTGGGCAGACTCCGTAGATTTATGCCATACGGGACGAAATCCGGAGACTGCTGGGCCATTCGTGATGTGGCTGGCCATTTGCAGTCGCCTTCAGAGTGAGTGTGTGGAGTGCAGGCAGGGGAGGGTGTGGTTTGCTGCTGAGAATAGGTGCTAACTCCAAGGGTGAGGACCAGATGGAAGAGCTGGCTGAGCCACACTGGGCTTCCTAACAGGGCAAGAGTCTGCCTGTGCCTAGGAAAGGTACCCTCGCTCCTGAGTCTGCTGCTTTCCCTCACTTGTTTTTCCAAAGCCCACAAGTGAGAATTCCTGCCTGAAATCTGATTTGTCCTTTCTCTGAGGTATAGCCTTAATTAAAGATGGGTAATTTTACAGCTAAGATAAAACAGATACACTCTGCTGTGTTCCTGATGCCCTGCTCTGTCAGAGAGCCCTAGAGAATAGTCAGTCCCCTTGAAACTGGAACCATGTCATGTGTTCTAGCCTCTTCTGTGCACCTGGAATACTTACTCTTTGATTCTAGGAAAGAGATTTCCCAGAACCTAAGCTAGGGGGTGATTCTAAGATTTGCAACAGCACTCTTTATTTTTAACCTCTCAGGAGATCTTAAGCCACTGAATAGCCCTTGAGTTGCACAGGAAGGAAACGTGTTTCATTCCAGACCCACTGAAAGAGAATGAATGTCAGCTCCTTCCTGCAGAGGAGACAAAGGCAGTGAGAGGAGAGATTGATGCTCAGCTGGTGGTCCCTGGACCTCACTGCCTAATGCAGAAGTTGCAGGAAGAAGTGTTCTGACATCACTTTCAGGTGCTGACATCTTTTCCTTCAAGTCTGAATAGGGATAACTGTTGTGCCCTGGGCAGAACACCACTCATTAGATTCTGAAGGATTACCAGCTGATCACAGTGCAGGCTGATGTCCCCTGGCTGTATCTCAAAGATAAGCAGCATTGTTCCTGTACTTCCACACAAGAGCTCTGGCAAATGCGATGAGTTCTTCCCCTGCCCTGGCCTGACCCTGCTGCTTCTTTCCTGGACACAGGAGGCATACATGGAATACCTGAGGAGCATCCACTACATTTCCCAGGTGTTGCTGGAAGAAGTGGAGATGACTAAAGGTACAGCTCAGCGTCACTGCTTTTTGCATGCTGGGCAAATTGTGGGCAGCTGTTGATGGATTCCCAGGCCTGGGGATTTCCTGTGTCTGCCATCCTGGTCACAAACAGAGTGACTAGTGAGCACTCAGTGACCATGCACTGGTAACTGGACCATGCACCATATTACATGGTGACAGGAAGTGGCCACTGTGGTGCGTAAGGGGATGGAGATTGGGGTGGGGCAAGACACTGACCTCAGCTGCACAGAGGTGGGGCCACACCCCAGCAGGAGGTGCAAAGCACCTGAGAAGGGGTGGGTGGGGTAGGGCTATGTCCATCCTTGGTAGAACTGGGATCAATCTGGTATAAAGAGAAGCCTGAAGACACTTTGAACTTTGTGGGAGAGACCAGTGTGGGAGTATAGCCTCTTTGGGTGAGGAGTGAGAAGAGTGGACTGCCCAGAGGTGGGAGGAGTGAAGGGCTTGGAGATGTACCTAGCACTTGTAACTGACCAAACTCGATAGGGGTAGTGGATGGCAGATGGATACTTGTAAGGGGAGGAATAGAAAGTTCCACAATAGCTGGGCGTTGTGGCGGGCGCCTGTAGTCCCAGCGACTCGGGAGGCTGAGGCAAGAGAATAGCTTGAGCCCAGGAGTTGGAGGTTGCTGTGAGCTGTGTGATGCCATGGCACTCTACCGAGGGCCATAAAGTGAGACTGTCTCTACAAAAAAAAAAAAAAGAAAGTTCCACAATTAAAGCTGGGCACACTGGGCAGGGCGTGGTGGCTCACGCCTGTAATCCCAGCACTCTGTAAGGTTGAAATAGGTGGATTGCCTGAGCTCATGGAGTTCCAGATAAGTTTGAGCCACACTGAGACCTCATCTTTAAAAACAGCTGGGCATTTTGTTGGGCGCCTATAGTCCCAGCTGCTTGGGAGACTGAGACAAGTGAATTGCTTGAGCACAAGAGCTTGAGGTTGCTGTTGAGTTGTGACACTATGGCATTCTACCAAGGGTGTCAAAATGATACTGTCTCAAAAAAAAAAAAGTAAGCTAGCCAGGAATGGTGGCTCATGCCTGCAATCTCTGCACTTGGGAGGCCGAGGTGGGTGGATTGCCTGAGCTAACAGGTTCAAGACCAGCCTGAGTCACAGCAAGAAACCAGTCTCTAAAAATAGCTAGGAACTATGGTGGGTGCCTGTAGTCCCAACTGCTTGGGAGGCTGAGGCAAGAGGATGGTTTGAGCCCAAGAGTTTGAGGTTGCTGTGAGCTGTGATGCCATGGCACTCTACCCAGGGCAACAGAGTGAGACTCTGTTTCAAAAAAAAGAAAAGTTCCACAGTGAACACATTAAGTTTGAGGGGACAAGCACCTGGTTGGACATAGGAGCACAAAGGCCAGGGAGAGAGCTAATGGCTCCCTTAGCACCATAGGGAGGGAGTGAGCTCATCTGAGCTCTGATAGGCCAAGATGAGGGGTTAGAGGAGGCAGAGGAACCCCAGAGGAGGAGGATATCCCAAAGGACAAAGAAACCCACGTGGTTCATCATATTTTGCAAGGGCAGTTTGGGGGGTTCGTGGGCCAAAATAGGGTATGGCATGAGGAGAAAATGTGTCTGTGAGGGGTTCACGTAAAATGGCCAGGGAAATGGGCCAGGAACTGCAGCTGGTGGAGCCCAGCAAGTTATAAGGTGGCAGCTCCTAAAGATGTCTACTGACAGGAGAAATCCCAGAGGAGGGTGGGGAGAACAGAACCCTCCAGTGAGCAGCCAGTATGGGCAGAGGCTGCAGGGGCTTGACATGGAGCCTTTAGGAAGGGAGGTCTGTGGGTCCACCACAGGAGGAAGTGAGGAAGGGAGCCCTCAGCTCATCAGTGTCTCTTTGACGTGTCTATGGAGGCTGCATGGCCTGCAAGAAGCTTCAGTGAAGAGTAAAGGCTTTGTTTAAGTCAGGCCCCCAGAGGGGGACACAGGGCCAGTCTGGGTACCAGGCACAGTGGCTGTGCAGGGCCACACAGTAAACCCTGGGCGAGTGACCAGAGATGAATGAGGATGGGGGGCTCACCTGGTGGTAAGAGGTAGGGTTACACAGCTTTTCCTCTTTCTCATTTTTATCTCACCAAATACCTGATAAATAGAGCTGACAATGACCAACCTTCTTGTCCCTTTCCCAGAAGCTGGGGAAACTGTGCCCCCTGACACCTCAAAGATGCTGAAGCTGGCGGAGCAGTGTCTGGAGAGGGCCCAGTCGACAGCCGCCAAACTTGGTGGGTCTCACAGGAGGCAGCTCTCCTAGGGTACCCCCAAGTCTGTATCTCCTTTGTGTAATGTTGGCCCACCCTGCTGACCCCTGGCTTTGTATGGCTTGCAGGAAAAACATGCCTGAAGCCAGCCATGCCCATGGCTGCTCCAGTCCCCTCACCTACCAGCCGACACCGCCGGGTATATTCAGATGAAGGAGGGAAGCTCTCTCCTTTTCTGCCACCTGAGATCTTCCAGAAGCTTCAGGTGGTAGAGTCACAATGCTCTAAGAAGTAAGATGGGGCAAGATGGGAGGTGGGCAAAGCCTGGGAATAGGTTTAGAGGTCCAGGAAGGTGAGCTGATTATTGTGAATTTAGTTAAAATGGGTCCTGGAATGGAATACATTTTTGCATGGCAGAAGCAAATCCAAATTCTCTTTGGAGGAAAGCACCTTCACCCTTCATAAAATAAGTGGCACACAGTCAAAGATAATCAAACATGAAAGGAGACAAGAAACGATGAGGGGATGACAGGAGAAAGAGGCCTCCAAGGTCTTCAAAGAGTTACCACACTTAAATACATATAGTTGCCTCATGTTCATTCGCTACACAATGACAGATTCAACCAACTACAGGTCAAAAATAATTGGAAAACAAAACTAATACAAAATATTTCAAAATGAACAATACAATATAACCATTTTTTTTGTAGAGACAGAGTCTCACTTTCTGGCCCTCGGTAGAGTGCCATGGCCTCACACAGTTCACAGTAACCTCCAACTCCTGGACTTAAGCGATTCTCTTGCCTCAGCCTCCCGAGTAGCTGGGACTACAGGCGCCTGCCACAACGCCTGGCTATTTTTTGGTTGCAGTTTGGCCGGGGCCAGGTTTGAACCCATCACCCTCGGTATATGGGGCCAGCGCCTTACCAACTAAGCCACAGGCGCCGCCCAATATAACCATTATTTACATAGCATTTACATTGTGTTAGTTCTTATGAATAACTTAAATATATGATTTAAAGGATATGTGGGATATATGTAGGTCCTATGCAAATACTATGCCATTTGATATAAGGGACTTGGGCATCTATGGGTTTTGGCATGGTGGAGCAGATCTTGGAATCAACCCCCAATGCATACCAAGGTATAACTATGTGCCCTCCATATTAATAGAGACAGGAGAAGTTTGAAAATACCTAAAGGGAATTAAGAAACTATAAAATCTGTGGCGGCGCCTGTGGCTCAGTGGGTGGGGCGCCGGCCCCATGTACCGAGGATGGCAGATTCAAAACAGGCCCCAGCCAAACTGCAACAAAAAAATAGCCAGGTGTTGTGGTGGGTGCCTGTAGTCCCAGCTACTTGGGAGGCTGAGGCAAAAGAATTGCCTAAGCCCAGGAGATGGAGGTTGCTGTGAGCTGTGTGACGCCATGACACTCTACCCAGGGTGATAAAGTGAGACTCTGTATCTACAAAAAAAAAAAGAAAGAAAGAAAGAAAAAGAAACTATAAAATCTGATGTGGCCAATAAAGAAATAAGTAAAAATGAAACAAAAAAATACAATACTAGAATTATTTTCTTTTTTTTGAAAGAGTCTCTCTTTGTCACTCAGTAGAGTGCCATGACATCATAGCTCACAGTACCCTCAAACTCTTGGGCTGAAGCGATTCTCTTGCCTCAGCCTCCCGAGTAGCTGGGACTACAGGCGCCCACCACAGCACTAGGCTATTTTTTAGAGATGAAGTCTCACTCTGGCTCAAGTTGGTCTCAAACCTGTGAGCTTAGGCAATCCATCAAACCATCTGCCTCGGCCTCCCAGAGGGCTGGTATTACAGGCATGAGTCACCATGCCTACCCCTAAAATTACTTTATTTATTTATTTTATTTTTTTATTTGAGACAAGAGTCTCACTTTGTCACCCTCAGTACAGTGCCATAGCATCACAGCTCACAGAAACCTCAAACTCTTGGGCTTTAGCGATTCTCTTGTCCTCAACCTCCCAAGTAACTGGGACTACAAGCACCTGCCACAGTGCCTGGCTATTTTTCTTTTTTTTTTTTGTAGAGACAGAGTCTCACTTTATGGCCCTCGGTAGAGTGCCATGGCATCACACAGCTCACAGCAACCTCCAACTCCTGGGCTTAAGCAATTCTCTTGCCTCAGCCTCCCAAGTAGCTGGGACTACAGGCGCCTGCCACAACGCCCAGCTATTTTTTGGTTGCAGTTCAGCCAGGGCCGGGTTTGAACCCGCCACCCTCAGTATATGGGGCCGGCGCCTTAACGACTGAGCCACAGGCGCCGCCCCAATGCCTAGCTATTTTTTTGTTGCAGCTGTCATTGTTGCCTAGCTGGCCCAGGCCAAGTTCCAACCTGCCAGCCTAGGTGTATGTGGCTGGCACCCTACCCACTGAGCTACAGGCACCGCCCCTAAAATTAATTTTAAATACTAGTTGGGAACAAGAATAATATCCTCCAGTAGAAATCCTCACAAACACACAAAAACAAGTAGATAAATTTATTTATAACAGCAGAGTAGACGTCACTAAAAAGAGAATTAGTGATTTAAAAAAGGTCAAAGATATCCATAACATGTTACAGAAAGAAATACAGATAGAAAATATATGAGAGGTGGGGTGGGGAGGGAAGAGGCATTTAAAAAAGAAAATATGATGGAAGGTCTAACATAAGTTAATTGGAGTTCTAGAAAGAGAAGAGAAGAGAAAGTAGGAGACCTTGTTTAAAAAGATAATGGCAGATAATTTTTTAGAACTGACAAAGACACCAAGACACAGATGCAAGATGCCCAGTGACTCCCACGTGGTATAGACAGGAAGGACCCACTCCTCGCCCTGCTGTGGCTGGGCCTCCTGGGATTCTTCCTCCTTCCCACTCACCTCATCTTTACATGTGCAGCTTCAGGGAAGGGCCAGGCACAGGACTTCGTTCCCAAGACAGATTTTTCCTCCTCAGTCTTGCTTCTCCACAACCTATACCCCATCACCAAGAAGATACGTAAAACAAAAGCTTTCAAGGTGGAGTGACCATTGGTAACTGTCTTAAAGTAAACATACATTTCCTCAATTCCTGGGTTGCAAACTAATCTAGCTGGCTCATACAATACCTTTAAAAAGTTTCACGTCATTGCCAAACATACATAACTGATCTGCATGAAAGTCCCGTGGTCCAGGCCAGGCTTGGGAGCGCACTCATATAATCCCAGAACTCTGGGAGGCCAACATGGGTGGCTCTCTTGAGCTCAGGAGTTAGAGACCAGCCTGAGCAAGAGAGAGACTCCCATCTTTACTTAAAATAGAAAAATGACCCAGGTGTTCTGGAGAACGCCTATAGTCCCAGCTACTTGGGAGGCTGAGACAGGAGGATCACTTGAACTCAGGAGTCTGAGATTGCTGTGAGCTGGGAAGCCATGGCACTCTACCCAACGCAACAGAGTGAGACTATCTCCAAAAAAAAAAAAGTCCAGTGATCCAGCACCTCTTGAAAAGTCAAAAGTCCAGGCGACAGGAAGGCCTGTGTTTCAGCAGGGTAGGTTGGAAGGGGCCAGGCCACTCCTCCATGCCCTGCTGGCCCCCCATCATCAGCAGAGTGGGTCAGAGAGAATGAGAGGGAGGCTCCTTAGCCAGCAGAGCAATCTTGGGCTTCCTGGAGCCTGGATGGCAGCTTGTACCCATTTCCAGAGAATTGACACCACTGGAGGAGGCCTCCCTGCAGAACCAGAAGCTGAAGGCTGCATATGAAGCCCGGATGGCCCGTCTGGACCCAAGCCAGGCCATGCAGAAGACATCCCTAGTGAGTGAGACCCAGGGACGGGCTTGGTGTAAGGAAAGGGTGGCGGTTGTGGAGTATGCCTCACTCACTCCTTCCTCCCCTAGACCCTATCTCTGCAGAGGCAGGTGATGGAGAACCTGGTGATCGCCAAAGCCCGGGAGGAGACAGCATCCTTTCAGGCCGTCCTGGTGGGCCCTGAGCTGAGGGCAGAGTGGGCAGTGTGAGGGGAGCAGAGGTCAGGGTCGGATGTGGCTTGATAAATCTTCATGCCTTAGTGGGGCCTGTCCTCGGGGACTGGTCCCCTCCCCCGCCGCAGCTACCAGGCCCTCCTCTGGCTCTTGCTGTCCCGGCCTCTGGGCCGGCTGCCCCCGGCTGCCTTCCCCAGCACCGGCCTAAGCCTCCCCAGAAGCCGCCGCCGCCGAGTAGCTGCCCGTCCTCCCAGCTCTGCTCGCCCGCCGGACTGTACCTCTGGAGGGCAGCGGCAGCCTCAGCCGCCCCCTGCACCCTAGTGTTGCACGGCCCCGGGATGTCCCGGGTGCTCGGGGCAGTGGAGCGGATGAGGGACGGGGAAGGGGCGGAGGCCCGCCCAGGTCTGACACTGCGGCCCCTTGACTCTGCCGCCCCAGCTCCAGCGGAAGATGGAGGAGCGTCGGCTGCGGCTCCAAGAGGCCGCGAACAGGTGCGCCTCCTGCCGCCTCCCGGGCAGCGGGGGAGGGCTCGTAAGGGTCTCCAGCGCCCGCAGGTCCAGCTCTGGGGTCCAGCCTCGTCCTTGCTCCCCAGGAGGTTCTGCAGTCAGGTCGCTCTGACCCCGGAGGAGCGGGAGCAGCGAGCCCTCTATGCCGCCATCCTGGAGTACGAACAAGACCACGTGAGTTCCGGGTTCCCACGGGCGGAGCCGGGGCGGGGGCGGGGCAAAGCCAGGGTGTGAAGGGCTTCATTGGGGGAAGGGTCTCGGTAGGGGGCAGAGCCAGGGTCCAGCTGGTCTGCTTGTGTTGCATTCCCTGCACCCCAAAGACACTTCACCCTGGGGCCAACCTCGCACGGGATTAGGGGCTTCCCATCGTGGGAGACCCAGGATGCTTTCATCCAAGGTGACCTGTCCTGCAGGACTGGCCAAAGCACTGGAAGGCCAAGCTCAAGAGAAGTCCAGGGGACCTGTCACTGGTGACTAGCCTGGTCTCACACCTCCTCAGGTACCCTTTAGCTTCAGGTGCCTTTCTGATTTGGCCCTACCGCCCCCCTGGGCAGGCCTTGGGCTCCTGCCCCTGTCTGTTGCTGGATGCTGTGGAAGAGGGGTTAGAAAGCAAGGAGCATAATCAGAAAATCTGGAGAGGTTGCTGCTGCCTGACCAGGCGGCCCAAGGTCCCTGACAGAGTCCCTGTGGGGATCTCAGCTCCCCTTTGCTAATGGTTCCCTTGGCTTCCCTCCATCTCTCCAGATGGGGTGAGTCAGACTTTATTTGTGAAGTTCACTGACAGGAAATAATCCAGGAATCACTTCCCTGAAACCTTTGATGGTATGACAACTTGGTAGACAGGTGGATGTCACAGGTGAGGGCCCAAAGCTCAGATGGGTGAGGTCAGTGACAGGCTGGGGCCAGCTGGCATTCTGCTGCTCCTTCTCATTATGATGGGTGGCTGTATGGTCTCTGCTAAGGCACCAGAATGGTGTGGCGCTGCCTCTTCTGGGGGTGCGGTGTTTCCTGAACAGTCCACTTCTCTCCTTACAGACTTCCAGATCACCCAATCTCACAGCTCCTGAAGAAGCTCCAGTGTGCCGTGTACAGCACACTGTACCCTGTCGTGAGCAGCACCTCTACCAGCGCTGCGTCTGCCCCAGGCTGCTGTTCCCTGCCCCCCGACACAGACCAGCTGCTGGCTCCTGGAAGCCGCAAGCTCCGGTCCTCACAGAGCCTGTACTGTGTGCTATCCCCCCCAGAGGCCAGCACAACTCTTCGGCCTCAGGACAGCTGCCCTGCGGCCCCCACGACACCTCCTCTACACCCTGACCCCCTGGACAGAGGAACAGAAGGCAGCTCGAGGGGACCACCTTCACCCCTGATGGATGCCTCTTCCCACCTGCCAGACAAAGACAGTTCCTTTGAGGACCTGGAACAGTTTTTGGCTACGTCTGAGAGGTGGGGCCAGGGCCTTGGGGGGCAGCCTGAGCCACAGACCCCAGGGCTACAGCAGGATCCCCTGCTGAAGCAGCTGAAGAGTGCCGTGAAGGACATACACAATGCCATCGGTGAGCCCTCCCATAGGATAGGCAGTGGGGAAGTTTCTCTGTTAGCAGCTCACCAGAGCCCTAGGATGGGCCTGGGACCGAGGCCTTCCCTGGAGGCAGCCATGTCAGCCCTGACTTGCAGCTCTGTTCACCCTCCCCTGGGGCCAAGCATTCTGCCCAGCAGAGCAGGCACTGGCCCTGCCCCAGGTCCTCAGAGAACAGGTGCAGGAGATATGTGAGTCCAGGGTCTCCCTTAGTCTGCACTGTTTCCTCCCTGGGCTGCCCAGGGAGGAGGGAGATATGGCCTGTTTACCCCTCACTCTTTGTCCTGCCCAGTTGAGTCTTCTGTTTGGGGAAGGGTCTGCCTGTCAGACCCTCTGGTCAACAGGTGGTCTTGGCTGTCCCTTTGGGTCTGATATATCTCAACCCAAGGACTGTTGAGTATGTGCAGCCTGCTGGTGTCAAGAGACTGAACTCTCATACTTTTAATTTGGAGATAGTACCTGTGGATCCTCTCCTGTGCAAGTCCTTTCTAGGAATGAAGGATTCTAAGGTTTTCTAAGGGCCAGTGAGGGAGGCTCAGCAGCCAGGGTCTGCTTTCTCACTGTCCTGCCCACACTCTGCAGGACTGGGGAGGCCAGCTCAGAGAGGGAGGACACTGTGGCCTACAGATGCTAGCCAGGGATGTTCCATTGTGATGTCCCCACTCTGTTTCTGGCAGACAGGCTGCTCTCCCTCACACTTCTGGCCTTTGAGAGCCTGAATACAGCTGCCTCCAAGGACCGCTGCTTGGCATGCATCGAGGAGCCCTTCTTCTCCCCGCTGTGGCCTCTGTTGTTGGCCGTGTACAGGTGTGGCCCCACTCTGTAGCTGCTATGAGTCCAGCTCCTATCCCGCAGGGCCTGGCCTGACAACTCAGGCACTGTCTGCTCTCTTCTTAATCACTGAGGGGGTTTTTTGGTACTTTTGGCTGGGGCTTTGCTCTGAGACCATCTTTGGGGGTCTCTAGTTTGTAGATAGGGCCATGTCCACCTCCCACAACTAGGGTCTCAGGAACAGTTGGGACATTTGCTAGGGGTGTGTGGCCAGTTTTCTTTAGGACTGAGCCCCAAGGCCTCCAGCCACAGTCCTGCCTTTCCCTGGGGCAGAGTCCCTGGGCAGCTGAGCCTGGTCTCTCTCTGCATAGGAGTATACACCGCACACGGGAGGCCGCCCTGGGCAGGATCATGGAGCTCTACAGGAATGCGCCCCCCACAGCTGTTGGCATCCCCACAAAGCTGCTCCCACAGGACACTGAGGCTAAAGGGGCCACCTCCTACCCATACTGCGCCGCTACCCAGGAGCTGGGTCTCCTGGTGCTAGAGAGTTGCCCTCAAAGGAAGCTGGAGTGCATCGGTAAGAGCCTACGGCTGTACATCTGCACTCTAGACCCATCTCTTGTGAGATGTGGGATGGGGGCGTGAGCAGTGGGAGCAGTGCCCACAGGGCTCACACCGCTCTGCCCAGCCTATATACATCAGGAGGCCTGGGGGCAATGCCAGGGAGTGTGGGCAGCCTTCCCATCCCCACCTGGTCCTCTGCCTCACCCCTCTGCAGTGCGGGCCCTGCGGGTCATCTGTGTCTGTGCAGAAGACTACTGCCACGCCCAGGAGGCCACCCTGGAGGCCGGACCCCAGCTTGTGGCTGCAGCCGCCATGTGAGTCCCAGGAGGGCTGGGGGATGCCCTAGGAGGGCACCAGGAGAGGAGGCATGTGGTATCTCCTGAGCTGGGAGAACAAGCCCATTTCTCCTGAGCTGGGAGAACAAGAACCAGGGCTCAGCAAAGGCTGGGGCAGGGCTGTTCACACTGTGCCCTTGGAGCTGAGTCAGGGCTTCTGGGGGTCAGGAACCCCACAGCTAATCTGCTAGAATTTGAGGTTGCTCTTCCCAGAAACATGTGCTCAGACCCTCAGTTTCACATGTGGGGACAAGTAGGCTGTGGGCTCCTAACAAAGGGCTGCTCCCACACAGCCTCCCAGCCAAAGGGATGTCCTAGCATGTCTCTGCTATCCCTTCCCCTAAGGGGCAAGCAGATCTTCCCCACCTGAGTTCTGCAGCCTTGGGTTTGGTGATGCCCAACCTACCTTGATCTCCCCTGGCCCTGGTGTCCACCTGGAGCCAGTGTCCCCTCAGCTCCCATATACGCTTTGCCTCCTGCAACCCTACCCTAGGAACCAGGCTCAGCTCTGCGCACACGTGTTCTGGCAGCCTGGTGGGGCTGTGGCTCCTGTGATAGGCTAGGAGGTCAGGCAGGGAAGACAACCAAGAGCAGAGAACTTGCTCCCTGTCTACCCAGGGCAAGGCCACTGGGCCCTCAGCAACAGGATCTGGTGAGAGAGGGCCAGGCTCCTGCACAGGTCATAGGTCACTGTAGGCAGAGGGGGTACCAGTCCCATGCTCATCCATCAGTGCAGCCACTGGGGTCATCTGTGTCCCTTCTGGTGCAGCAGATGGCTGGACCCGATAGAAGGATCTGTCCCCCATCTTATAGGCCCCTTGGCTCTCTGACCCTCACAGTTCCTAGAGGCTGCTGCCCTGTGGGGTTATGAGTGCCCCGTGGAGCCTCACTTGCTCCTTAGTCCTGCAGTGGGTCCAGGGCACCCACTGTACCACACCAGTGACACCCACTTCCAGCTTGCTCCTGCCCAGAACCCAGTGTAGAGGCTCCTGTGGGACTGGAGGGGACCCTACAGGGCATGAGTGACCACCATCTTGCCTTCCAGGCTCTCAAGTCTGTGAGATTGAGCTCCTTTGGGGGTGATGGCGTAGGCTGGAGGGGCCAAGGGCCACCTGGGCCCAGCCCTGGCTCTTCAGCACAGAAAGTGGGGCAGAAGGGCACAGAGAGGGCATCTGGCCTAGCAGGACCACTCCAGGGGCCACCAGGCCTGGGGAGTGAGTGGGCCTTGCCCACGCATACAGCACTGTGCCTTGCCTAGCAGTGGCGCTGACGACCTGCTCCCCATACTGTCCTTCGTCGTGCTGAAGAGCGGCCTTCCCCAGCTGGTGTCGGAGTGTGCAGCCCTGGAAGAGTTCATCCATGAGGGGTAGTAGCCCACCAGTGGCAGGACAGGGCAGCCTCACCTGCCAAGGGACCCTTCCCCACACCCACCCCAGCATCCCTACCTTTCACACACCAGCCTTGGGCCTCCTTCTCCACCTGTGTGTAGGCTACCCCTGGCCAGCATGTCCCACAGCTCAGCGCGCACTGTCCTAAGGCAGAAGCAGAGGGACTGTCCCCAAGCATCTGCCTGGGGAGGGGGCTGTTGGGCCCAAGGACTGAATGGGCAAGAAAGACCTCCCCAGCCCAGCCTCCCTCACAGCACCACCTAGGGGGCAGCTTGGGGCCCAAATCCTCCCCCTGGGAGGGCAGCAACTGTCTTCTGGAGTGCTGGGTGTTCTCTGTCCCCTCCAGATGACATGTGCTGCCTGTGTCCACACAGGTACCTGATTGGAGAGGAAGGTTACTGCCTCACGTCGCTGCAGAGTGCCCTCAGCTACGTGGAGCTGCTGCCCCAAGGGGCCCTGAGCAAGTAGCAGAGGCTGAACCCAGGCTCCCAGGACCACAGGACCCACCAAAGACAGTCTGGGAATTCACACTGCCCTGCATACCTGGCACTGAGCCTGGAGGGCACATCAACTGGGGGTGCTCTCCAGCCCTTATCCCTTTGTCACCCCACATCTGCCCCAAGGAGTATGGGTGGCACCTCTGCTCCTAAGAAAGGCTGAGAAGCCCCATAAAGGGGAGCGGAGCTGAGAGATCCCTGGGCCCCAGCTCACTCTCACAGACACTCAGGCAGCTTCTGGGGGCCATTAGAGCAAAGGGGCTTCTACCCAGCCCGCAGCAGCAGCAGCATCTGGTTTCTCTCCTGTCTGGTCCCAACTCCTGTGGTCCCATCCTTTGACCATCAAAGCTCCTCTGAGCCAGCTTCTTATCTGAGTTAAGACAAGAACCTGCTACCCGACCCCAGAAGTCTGGGGCACAGGTGGTGTGAGACTGTGCTATTCACCCACTGGGCAGGGACTGCTCTGGTGCCCAGTGGGCCAGTCATGTGGGGCCCTGAGCTTCCCCTTACTCACCATGGCAGGTAGGGAGAGAACATTCTGGGACCCCCAAACAACCCCACCCTGTATGTCCTCTCCTAGGTCAGTGTGAATGGAGGGTTAGTGCCTGTTACATGTCCACTCATGGTCACCAACCCAGCCTGAAATAAAGAGGTTACTGCTGTCTCACTTGACATGGCTGCTCAGCACCCACCCTGCTACCCACCACAGACCACTGAGGATAGGCAGTGAGGAGCCACAGCCCACCCCAAGTGCCCAACTCCTTCCCCAGAGCCTCTGCACGGGAGCAGGACCTTCCTGGGGCTGCAGCAGGCCAGACAGGACAGCTCTGCAGGGCACCAGCAGGCTGGGTGGAGTTGGGATTAGAGATCATCACTGAGGACCTGTCTCTCAGGAGTCACTGTCATTCTATACATGGGAACACACAAGGGCCCCATGATGGACATGTATGGCCCCTGGAGAGGGGAGGAGGTGGCTAAGCACTGGTATCCTCTGCCAGGGAGGAAGGGACCCTTTGTTCCTCCACAGGAAAGGGGGACCCCACCCCCAGCTTCCACCAAGAGCTGATTGTGGTGGGTGTTTGGCTTCCTCAGGGAAATGGCTTACAAAACAGTAACAGCAAGGCCAGGTAAGGTGGCTCACACCTGTAATCCTAGCACTTTGGGAGGCCAAGGTGGGTGGATCAGCCTGAGCCAGAGTGAAACCTCATCTCTAAAAAAATTGCCAAGCGAGGCGGGTGCCTGTAGACCCAGCTACTTGGGAGGCTGAGACAAGAGGATCACTTGAACCCAAGAGTTTGAGGTTGCTGTGAGCTGTGACAGCATAGCACTCTACCAAGGGCTATAAAGTGAGACTCTATCTCAAAAAAAAAGGTGGTATGTGTTAGATGCATTCCCCTCTGCAGGTAATAGCTGGTTTACCCCCCACCCAAAGGGGCCCATGAGGAAGCAGTTGAAACACCTCTCTAGGTGGGTGACAGAACTGGCTTTTAAGCCCAGGAGACTGACTGCTGAGACTAGCCTGTGAATACTGCACTGGCCTAAAAAGCTAGGGCAGGGCAGCCTGAGTCCTGGGGACAGCTGTCCTCTGGTTGGAACCTCTGTGGATGGGTGGTCCTGGCTCACTTGACTTCTCAGTGAGGCCCGTGGCCTCTCAGCCAGAGTTCCAGGGACACACAGGTGCCAACTATTTGCCTGCCTGCATGTGGCAGGGCTTTCAGCCCTCTGGAAAGAAAAGGCCCAAACTCACAGCACCTGACCCAAATGCCCTGTCACTCTGCCGACTCCAAGAGGTTTCTCTCCAATCATAAGTTTGTGCTGTTGTGAGGCACAGAGTTCTGAGCTCTCTAGATGGGGATGTGAATCTCAGCCAGTCACGGTATCTTTAGGGGCAGCAGGTAGTACACCTGCCCCTGGCTTCAACATGGATGTGTAGGTGAAGATGTGGTCTTATTATTTTTTTATTTCTTTGGAGACGGAGCCTCACTTAGTCACTGGGGTTGAGTACCTTGGCATCATAGTTCATCGCAATCTCAAACTCTTGGGCTCAAGGGATCCTCTTGCCTCAGCCTCCTGTGAAGGTGGGGTTTTAAAGCTCCACTTTATAGAATTATGAAGAACTCTATCTTGAGCTAATCCTGAGCTTGGAAGCACCTGGTGGCTTTGCATCAGGGGTCATACCTGTTGCACCAGTACTTTGAGAGCTGGGCCTCTGCTGCCCTGCCGTCTCCATGGCATGGAGGTTAGGCAGGCTGTGTGCAGGCCCCTCTTGCTGTGTTTTTGGCCTTTAGCTTCTCTGAACCTGCAGCTCCTCCATAAAACAGGGATGAGTAATATAATCTTGCCACTGGAAATTAGAAAAAACAAAAGGCTACAAGTAAATTGAAAAAGCTATTCAGGCTCGGTGCCTGTGGCTCAGGAGGCTAGGGAGCCAGCCACATACACCGGAGCTGGCAGGTTTGAATTCAGCCCAGGCCAAAACATAGCTGGGTGTTGTGGCAGGTGCCTGTAGTCCCAACTTCTTGGGAGGCTGAGGCAAAAGAACCACTTGGGCCCAGGAGTTTGAGGTTGCTGTAAGCTGTGACGCCACAGCACTCTATCCAGGGCAACAACTTGAGATTCTGTCTCAAAAAAAAAAAAAGCTCAGCGCCCATGGCTCAAGCAGCTAAGGTGCCAGCCACATACACCTGAGCTGGTGGGTTTGAATCCAGCTGGGCCCGCCAAACAACAATGATGGCTGCAAACAAAAAATAGCCAGTGTTGGGTGGCGCCTGTGGCTCAAGGAGTAGGGAGCCGGTCCCATATGCCAGAGGTGGCGGGTTCAAACCCAGCCCTGGCCAAAAAAAAAAAATAGCCAGTGTTGTGGTAGGCGCCTGTAGTCCCAGCTACTTGGGAGGTGGAAGCAGGAGAATTGCTTGAGCCCAGGAGCTGGAGATTACTGTGAGCTCTGATGCCACAGCACTCTACCCAGGGCAACAGCTTGAGGCTCCGTCTCGAAAAAGAAAAAGAAAAAGCTATTTAGCATAAGAAATAGTGTTCAAATCATAACAAAAATTGAATGTAATGGCTTGGCACCTGTAGCTCAAGCGGCTAGGATGCCAGCCACATACACTGGAGGTGGTGGGTTCGAGCGCAACCCGGGCCTGCCAAACAGCAATGACAACTACAGCCAAAAAATAGCTGGTCATTGTGGCAGGCGCCTGTAGTCCCAGCTACTTGGGAGGCTGAGACAGGAGAATCGCTTAAGCCCAAAAGAGTTTGAGGTTGCTGTGAGCTGTGATACCACAGCACTCTACGGAGGGTCACATAGTGCGACTCTGTCTCAAAAAAAAAGAAAAGAAAAATCAGGGCAGCGCCTGTGGCTCAAGGAGTAGGGCACCAATCCCATATGCTGAGGGTAGCGGTTTCAAACCCAGCCCTGGCCAAAAAATTGAAAAAAAAAAAATCAAATGCAAATTAAAACAACATAACTTTGTACCCATTGGGCTAGTGAAAATTATCAAGCTGGGAATGCTGAGTATGATAGTATGTGGGGAAAAGAGACCTACCTACACAGCTGTGGGATGAGCTAAATAGGGGACCAGATAGCCAGGTGGAAGGTGGCAGTCTGGCCCAAGGTGAGTATAGATGGCCCCTCTGATCTAGTGAGTCTGCTCCCAGTCTTAGCCCAAGGTCCACAGGACATAAGTGCATGCAGAGCAGAGGTGCTGCAGCACCCATCCCTGGGAGCCACCACTGTGTAACAAACCACCCAGCTCACTGCCTTAAACACATAACACCCATTTATTCTGTTCATCAATCTTCCATTTGTGCAGGAATCCAAGGGAACAGCTTATCTCTGTCCCTGTCCCAGAACCACTCAGGGCCAATTCCAGGTTGGGGTAGCCCAGTGACTAGGGCTGGGTTCATCTGAGGATCTGTCCACTGTCTGCAGTTGATGCTGGCTGCTAGTTGGAACCTTGTCAGAACAGATGCTTGACATCTGGGGCTGCCATGACAAAATGACACAGAATGGGTGGCTCAGAACTGAGTTACTCTCCCTCTCTCTGTTCTGCAGGCCAGAAATCTAAAATGAAGATTTCTTCAGGGCTGTGTCCTTCTGAAGGCTTTAGGGAAGGACTCTTCCTGCCTTTACCAGGGTGGCTGCAGGAGTGCTTGGCAGTTCTTGGCTTAAAGCCACAGCACTCCAAGCTCTGCCTTCACCTTCACATGACTCCCGCCCCTGTGCTTCTGCACCTAAATCTCTCACTTCCTATAAGGACAACAGTCATACTGGATTTAGAACCCTCCTAATCCAGAATAATCTCAACTTCATTACATCTAGGAAAACCCTATTTCCAAAGTTCCATTCACAGGTTCCAGGTAGACCTTACAACCCAGGGCAAGACCATTCCATGTGGTCAACCTTCTCACAGGACAGTGGTTGGGTTCCAGGGGCCAATGGTTCATGACAGCAAGGCAGGGGGGATGGCACTCTTTACAACCTTGCTTGGAAGTCACACATTATCAGCAGCAGGCACAAAACCCAGTCAGGTTCAAGGGGAGGAAATGTAGGGCTGGAGTCACATGGACCCAGCCAAGAAGTGGAGAGCAGCTAACTGCACCCTCCTCTGTAGGAGAGAAGGATAATGAGGGGAGAGGCCAGAGTTAGCTGTCTCTTCCAGGTCGGTGTGGCGTGCCAGGCCACGGGGAAGTGCGCCCCTCGTGTGGGCAACATTTGGCACCGAGGCCGGGTCTAGCAAAAAGAGAAAGAATCCAGTGTTTCATGGTGGCAAAATGACCTAGGGAGATCTGTCTACCTACTTGGTCACAACATAAAACCCCTATGTGAAAATTTTAAGAGAAAGCAGAATCTTCCTCCTCCAAGCAGGTCCTTCTTCAGCAAAGTGGACTTGGCTTTGGGTGTGGGGGGCAGAAGTCATGAAACATGTGGCAAGTAAAGGGCAGCTTGGGGCCACCACAGAAGCTCCTCCACGCATTAAGCTGGAACCCCCCAAGTCTTCTCACCCTGGGGACTGTGGGGAAGGGACTTCAGCAATGGGGGAAGCAGAAGGCAGAGCAGGCACCCAGAGGCTGGGATAGAACCGAAGTCCGGCTTGGGCACCTGCCAGCGGTCGCTGGCCTTTCCCCTTGCCTCGAAGAACTCCCAGACGATGCTCCCAAGGACGGGGTCGGCAGGTGCAGGACCAGGGAGCTGCGATAGAAGAAACGGGCATACGGGCCGCCAAGCCCACCACCCACCCCCGCAAGGTAGCCGTTTCCGAGACCCTGAGATGTCGTCCACCGCCCCGCCCTCCCCGACCCAGCCAAGCCCCTTCCGGAGATGCGAGGCCGGCTTCTCGGTAGAGGGGATCCAGCCGACGGGGGACACGATTCCTCACCAGCGCCTGCTATTGTGCCCGCAGGTCTCGCCCCGGGATCGGAGGTAGGAGGCGGGGAACGCCGGACAGGTGTCCGTGGAGGAGGGTGCTCGGCGGGAGCCTGGCGGCTATCCCCCGACCTTCTCTAGGCCCCGCCCCTCCCTGAGCGGCGCCGAGACGGGCCCGCCCCTCGCGTCAGCGTGACGACAGCGGGCGGAGCCCAAGCCCGGCGGAAGCGCGAGGCCAACAAGAGAGGCCAGAGCTGAGCGGCGGCGGCGGCTCCGGACATCTTGGGACGAACAGGTAGTGTCAGCGGGTCCTCAACGTGATCTGGGGGCGAAGGGGACTCTGGTCAGGACGCGGCTCAGCTGGCGCGTCTCCAGGGAAGCGGCACTGTCCGCACGGGGCGCGCACAGCTGCGGGGCCGAGATGCCCAGGCTCGAGCGAGGGACGCCGCTCAGCCGGAGAGAGCCCTGCGGCGTGAGGCAAGGGTGAGGGGTCGCTCAGCGGGAGGGGCCGAGGTAGGGGGCTGTGGTAGATGTCCAGAGCCACACGGCTGCGGGCGGAGTCGGTCCTGACGCCTGCCCCGCCCCAGGATGGGCAGCAGCTCGCTGTCCGAAGACTACCGCCTGTGCCTGGAACGTGAGCTGCGGCGCGGCCGCGCGGGAGTGTGCGGGGACCCCTCGCTGCGCGCCGTGCTCTGGCAGATCCTGGTGGAGGACTTCGACCTGCACGGGGCGCTGCAAGACGACGCGCTGGCGCTGCTCACTGACGGGCTATGGGGCCGCGCCGACCTGGCACCCGCGCTGCGCGGCCTGGCCCGCGCCTTCGAGCTCCTGGAGCTGGCCGCCGTGCACCTGTACCTGCTGCCCTGGAGGAAGGAGTTCACCACCATCAAGGTAGGGCGCCAGGCTAAGGGGAAGCGCGCCCCTCGTCCGGGCCCGCGGAGATGGAGCCTTGGTTGCTCTCCCTGCCAGGCTGCGAGGGAGGGGCTGGCTGCCTCCGGGAGAGGGGGTTTCAGGTGTTCTCAGGGTCCACTGGGCCTCGTGGGGCTCAGAGCACTCGGATTTGGGGTGTGTCAGGTCAGCTCCCAGCCGAGGGCCTGGGACACTCCAGGGCTAAGAACGTGAGGCGGGCGGAGGGCAGGCTTAGATGTTCCTGCCCGGGGCCACCCTGCTCTTTGTCATCTCCAAAGTGGCCTCGTGGCCCTAGTTGCTATGGAAATCCGAGTCCGGGAATTGGGCTGACCCTATTTGCAGAGGACACTGAGGCCGTGCCCTGTGAAGTGGGCAGGGGCTGGGCACGGACCTAGTTCACTCGGGTTCAGAGGCTAGGTCCAGGGTTGGCCTGGCCCTTAGGTTAGCTGCTGGCCCGCAGGAGGTGGGTAGGGCCCCCGGGAGCGCTGAGCTAATTCCAGGAGTGGGAAGGTGCTGGCGTCACTGCGCACGTGGGCGAGGTACGCCTCCGCCGGTTGCCAAGGCAGCGGCAGCCCCCTTGGGAGGGGAGTGGGAGCCGTTGCTCTACAACGACACCTGTTGGCCCAAGGGTCTAGGACACTGATTGGTCCATTCCATCTGGAGGGGAGAAGACCGCCACCACCAGGGGGCCGAAAGCTGGACAGACAGGCTTGCCCTTCGGGCACTCTCGGACGGGAGGGAGTCGAGTCGGAGGATGAGCCTGGGCCTAGCTCCAGGTCTTCCGGAGCTGTGGCTTTGGCCAAGTTACCGCACCTCCCTCGACCCACCCCCCTCTTCTGAGAATGGCACACACGAATGGTCCGGCTCAGAGAGCCAAAGTAAGGAACGCAAGGTCCTGAGCACAGTGCTTACACGGGTGGTGCCCATCAGTGGGAAAGGTCACTGTCGTTAAGTGCTGAGATCCTAGAAATAAGAATTTTAGAGTTGGGAAAAGCACACATCACGGTAGTAATAATTCTTTTATTTAACCTAACTCCGCAGGCTAGAAGCACTTTTCCTTACGTTAGTTCAGAGCTTAGTCTAGTCACACAGTAGGGCCTCTGGCAAGCTTTTTTTTTTTTTTTTTTTGTAGAGACAGAGTCTCACTTTGTCCTTCGGTAGAGAGCTGTGGCGATTCTCTTGCCTCAGCCTCCCAAGTAGCTGGGACTACCGGCGCCCGCCACAACGACCGGCTATTTTTGTTGTTGTTGTTTAGCAAGCTTTTGAACACCATCCCCTATCCAGGTGTTGAAATACAGGCAGGAGTGAGGGGCAAAGCCTCTGTCCCCATAGGTAGAGACCTCTAGGACTGGAACAGAAAAACCCAAGTCCAGAACAGTATACTTAAAAGTTACCTGTTAAGGGGGCAAAGGATCTGCACTTTGTCACTTGTGCTTGCCCAACCTACACCCAATTTATGAGCTGAATTTTTTAAACTAAAGATTACAAAAAAAAAATTTTTTTTTGGATACAGACGCTCACTCGTCACCCTGGGTAGTAGAGTGCCGTGGCTTCACAGCTCACAACCACCTTAAACTCTTGGGCTCAAGTTATCCTCTTGCCTCAACCTTCCAAGTAGCTGAGACAACAGATGCCCACCACAACCCTCAGCTAGTTTTTCTATTTTTTAGTAGAGACAGGATCCACTCTTGCTAAGGCAGGTCAAAGATTAAAAATTCTGATACCCAGGCCTGCCCCAGGCTAGCCAGGTTGGTCTCTGGGACTGAGCCTGCATCTGTGCTCGGCTTGGTGATTGACCAGGCCCCTCCTTCCCTTGCAGACCTTCTCTGGGGGCTATGTGCACGTGCTTAAGGGCGTGCTCTCTGAGGACCTCCTCATCAAGAGCTTCCAGAAGATGGGCTATGTGCGCAGGGACAGCCACTGTCTCATGGTGACCGCCCCACCCCCGGCCTGCCAGCTGGTGCAAGTGGCCCTGGGTTGCTTCGCCCTCCGGCTGGAGTGTGAGATCCTGGGAGAGGTGCTGTCCCAGCTGGGCACCAGTATGCTGCCAGCTGAGGAGCTGCTGCAGGCACGCCGGGCCAATGGGGATGTGGCCTCCTGTGTGGCCTGGCTGCAGCAGCGACTGGCCCAAAATACAGAGCCACCACCCTTGCCCCCTAGAGGTGCCCCTGCTACTTATAGGGCACCACTGGACTTGTACCGGGACCTGCAGGAAGACGAGGGCTCAGAGGAGGCCAGCCTGTACGGGGAGCCATCTCCGGGCCCAGACTCACCCCCAGGGGAGCTGGCCTACAGGCCCCCACTCTGGGAGCAGAGTGCCAAACTGTGGGGCTCTGGGGGCCAGGGCTGGGAGCCCTCAGCTGAGGAGCTATCTCAGGCCAGCAGCCCACCCTACGGGGCCTCAGAGGAAGAGCTGGAGCCCGAGCCCTCAGCCTTCTCCTTCCTTTCTCTGCGCCGTGAGCTGAGTCGGCCTGGAGACCTGGCCATTCCTGAAGCCCCTAGGAGCCCTGGGGGCGCTAGCCCCAGGTATATGCGGGCAGAGGCATCACCCTTTGGGCCTGCCCCTGAGCCCCCAGGCTACCAGGCACACAGCTGCCTGCTCCCTGGCACCCTACCCACCCTGTGCTGTGATACCTGCCACCAGCTGCATGCAGCCCATTGTGCGGCCCTGCCCACCTGCCGCCCCAGTCACTCACTGCGTGTGCTGCTTGGGGAGACCCGACGGCGCCTGTGGCTACAGCGTGCACAGATGGACACTTTGCTCTACGACAGCCCTGGGGCCAGGCCCTAGGCCCAGCAGGGCCCCAGGTCAGGGGCCTTACTTCCCATGGTGCTTCTCTTTGGGGGGTCTCAGGCCAATGGCTACCCTGCCATGGGGGAGTCCTGGGCACAACAGGAGAGGTTTAGATAGTCCAGGACCCACTTGGGGGACAGACTGCCTTGCTTTACACTGAAAGTACTTCCCACAGGGACCAAGCCTAGACCCCAGCAGTAGCCTTCCCACAGGCTCCTGTCCTCAGTATCAGGCCCACAGCCAGCTATGTGTCCAAGTCACAGTGATAAAACCTGTCCCTGAGGAGGACCCCTGACTGGCCTGCACTCCTGCTCTGTGAGGTCTTTAGTTCAGAACATGCAGCCTCCCTCCACATGTCCAGGGCATTCTCCAAACAGGGCCCTGAAGGTGACACTGGGACCCCTGAGTCCCTGGGGCCAGTCAGGGGCTCTGCCTGGTGCACAGACCTGGCTGTGGTATCCCTGGCCTTCCCCTTGGTGTCACAGGCCTGCCCGGAATGCCTCAGCCACAGCCTGCAGGCCAGGGGAACAGGGGAAACTGGGTCCACAGACTGAACGTGATGTGACCTCAAACCAGACATGGAGGTGCCTAAGATCTGCAGGTGGACAAGGGTTCTCACCAACATCATCCCAGCTTCCCAGGTGCAGACTGCTGGGCTCAAGGGAGGCCTGGAGGTGAACCTGCTGGAGGGGTCTGCCACCTCTGGCTGGTGCTCTCACCTGCTATTCTGGGCTACCCCCTCCCTGGCTACCAGGACTTCACATCCCCCTGCGGACCCTGACACACTCAGAGGATGCTGTCAATGTTGAAACAATCAGACCCCAAAATACATAAAATGATGGACAAAGCATGCTGTTGGGAAAGTACATCTCTAATAAGAGCCCCATCTCCTGCCAACCACACACTCTTCTGGGGGAAGTACAGCTCAGCCCAAGCCCAGCTCTCCTTCTGGGGGCTCAGGGCATGTGTCATGGCCCCCACCTCACCCTTGTCTCTCCTTTTCCCCACTAGGGGTCCTGCCAGGCCCATCTGGGTTCACCACAGAGGAGGAGTTGGGACCTGAACCCAACTCCTCCTCCAGAGAAGGGAGGGTCTTACACTCTACCAGACAAGAACCAAACTGATGGGTGGACTCCATGTGGCCATAGCAGAGGCCTTCTAGGGTATAGAGGAGGCTAGGAACCCCCACCCCATGTCCACACCCTGGCTGCTAGTGGGTACAGAAGGAACAACAGAGTAGACTTGGCTAAAGGATGTCCCAGTCATGAGGACAAGCTAGATCCCAAGTGGCTGATCAGCCCAGCCTACAGGACCCTTTTTGTCCACTGCTGACACAGCCATCAGGTGAAGGGGCACAGGTGTGTGCTGGGCTCGGTCAGGGCTTGCAGCGCTTGGTCTGGCCTTCAGACGAGGCTGGGGTGGCTCGCTTGTTGCGATGGTGAGGGAAGGTGGGCATGAGCTCCGGCTCACAGGCTGCAGGGAAGATAGCAACTCAGTGTAGGTAGGGAGGGAGCCCAGGTCTGAACCCAGCTCTGCACTGTGCCACTCCTGCCTTCACCCCATGGGGACATGCCTGGCTGCACACAGGTCTGCTCAGGCCCACATTCCACCCAGACAAGATGGATCTCCAGCCAGTCACCACAGAGCGAGCTAGAAAGGCTTGGGGCACTCACGGAGGGGCTTCTCCTTGAAGTACGAGCTCTCCAGGCAGTCCCCAGCTGTCGCCCTGGAGGAGTTAGCCAACAGTGGGGTGCTGCTTGGCCTTGGTCAGTCTGTTTCCCTCACATCCCGCCTCCCAGGCAGCTATGGTTCAAATTCCCCAAAGGATGTTGGGTGGCACATAGGGGGACCACAGAGTGGGCTCCACAGGTGGGTGGACAGGAGCCCCATGGACAAGGTGCCCAGCAGGCACATGTGTGGGAAATGGCAGCAGCCTGTGTTCTGAGAAACCACCTATGACAGATTTGGGCATAAGGAGTCCCTCCACCTCTGCAAGGAGGTCAGGGCCCCTGGCCCACAGAAGAGCAAGGAGGGGGTATTGCACCTTTTCCTGGGGTCGTACATGAAAAGGAGATTCACCAGGCGCAGCCCGGCCTCCGAGAGCCATGGGAACTTGTGCTTGAGGTTGTTGTAGGGCTGTTTCCGTAGGCTGTACTGGCCAACGAGTGGCAGCTTGGAGAAGCCCTACAGGGAGGAGGGGCTGAGCCATCTGGGCAGGGTGTGGGGAGGGGCCACAGGGCTTCCCAGGACACCCACCGGCCAGATGTTCTCACTGGGTGTCCCCAGCAGCTGCACAATTAGGTCAATCTGGTGGATCTCAGAGGTGCCGGGAAGAAGGGGCTTGTGGGCCAGCAGTTCGGCCAGGATGCAGCCCACGGCCCTGCAGAGAACAGTGGGCCTTACTGTGGCCACAGGCCCACAGGGGTGAGAAAGCACTGTGAAGGCAGGCCCACCTCCTCCAGACATCACTGCTACAGGCCCCTTCTCACACTCCTCTCGGGGCCCGGCCCCCCTGGCAGCTGCTCACCACATGTCAATGCTGGTGGTCTGGGTGGTAGTCCCCAGCAGCAGTTCAGGAGCTCGGTACCTGTGAACAACACCCACCATGCACCGCCAGCTGCTCTGCTATAGGCCAGGCCTCCATAAGAGATGGCCTCCTGACATCCCATGGTGGGTTGGACAGCTGGATGGTGACCCCACCCCACACCCGTTCTCACCCTGCAAATGCAGGTGACATGCCTGCTCACAGCTGCCTGTGGGGAGCCACCGTGGTTGGTAGCATCTTGCCTGTTACAAGAACCATGGATTCCCCAGCACAAAGCTACACCCAGCCACCATCATCAGCCCATTTTCAGATGGGGATCACATGGAGATCCTGACCTGGGTCTGACCAATTTCAGTGTCTTGCCTTTCACCACTGCCCTGCTCTGTCAAGAATGTACAGGAGAAGTATGAGCAGACTGCTGCACGAGCTGCCCATCCTTGATCTGTGAAGCAGCCTCTCTTCCTGAGAGGGCTCCACAGCTATCTGGACAAGGCAGCTTCCCAATGCCAGCCTGGCTGGCATCCCCTCCCCCAGGATAGCCCTGCTATGTCGGGGAAGCTGTCCTAGACATCTTTACAAGCAATCGCAGGCTGCACAGCTGCAATACCCTCAGGGCCTGTCTGTATCTTCGCCCTGCCATTCCCAACCTGTGTCCCAAGGGCCCCCGTTTCTGAGGACTCACCAGAGGGTGACAACCTTGGGGGTCATTGGTTTCACTGGGACACCATAGGCCCGGGCCAGGCCGAAATCCGCTGCAGCAGAGAAGGGAGAATGAGGGCTATTGCCCCGTGAGGGCCACTTCCTCACCACCTAGGGCCACGGAGACTAGTCAGGCCCTGACCTCCAGGCGCCTATGAAGACCAGCACCCTCTGGCTCTCAGCAACGTGAAGGTCACAGAAGACGACTCCAGCAGGCGACACCTACCTGTCTTCACACAGCCTTTGTCAGTCATAAGCAAGTTGGAGACTTTCAGGTCCCTGCGACAGAAAGAGAACATTGGTGGCTCCCAGGCAGCCAGCTCCAGAGGGTAATTGGACTGCTATCACGTAGCGCTTTCCTGCACATCTCTTCACATTTGCCCCCCTTTTTTTCCAGACAGAGTCTATGTTGCCCTCTGTAGAGTGCTGTGCTGTCACAGCTGACAGCAACCTCAAATTCTTGGGCTTAAGCAATTCTTTTGCCTCAGCCTCCCAAGTAGCTGGGACTACAGGCACCCACCACAACACCAGTTATTTTGTTGTTGATGCAATTGTCATTGTTGTTTAGCTGGCTTGGGCCGGGTTCAAAGCCACCAGCCTCGGTGTATGTGGCCAGGGCCCTAACCACTGAGCAACAGGTGCCGAGCCACATTTGGCCCCTTTGAAAGGGAGAGCAGAGGGCCAGGCACAGTGGTTCCTATCTATAATCCCAGCACTCTGGGAGGCCAAAGCAGGTGGATTGCCTGAGCTCAGGAGTTCAAGACCAAACTGAGTAAGAGTAAGACTCCGTATCTCCTAAAAAATAGAAAAACAAAAACAAACTGAGAATGGTGGCAGGTGCCTGTAATCCCAGCTACTCAGGAGAATGAGGCAGGAAGATCACTTGAGGTCCAGAGTTTGAGGTTGCTGTGAGTTATGATGATGCCATAGCACTCTACTGAGAGCAACAGAGTGAGACTCTGTCTCAAAAAAAAAGTAAAAAAGCAAAAAGAAGAGCAGGCAGTGGGGCAAGGCAGCATATAGCTGGGGACACCAGAGCTCCCCACAGCTCTCTGAAGCAGGAGCAGAACCAGCTCTCACTTCCAGTTCTGCCTGGCTCCCCACCCAGATATTGCACCAGCTGTCCAGAATAGGGAAGCCACTGCCTGCAGCATCCTACTGCCTGCTGTGAGTCACAGCACTCCAAGGAGGCTCTGGTCTCCACTGCATCACCCCCATCTCCAAGCTGGGTGCACTCACACCCAGCCACCACCCAGGCCTGAGGGCTTCTCAAACTCCTTTGGTCTGGACCCTTCCTGGGGAGCACTGCACTTCTGCTCCTCTCCTGGACAGCACTTGGAATGGCACACTGGCAACAGAGGCCAGGGACAACTCTCCTAGCATCATGCTGCCACCCACCTGTGGATGATGAAGTTCCTGTGCAGGTACTGAAGGCCACGGAGCACCTGTAGTACGATGCACTTGACCTGTGCACAGGGCCGGAGGCGCCAGTCAAGCAGTGCCTTCAGGAGCCCAGCTGGGCCTGCAATGCCCACAGTGGCCCCAGGACCAGAGGTCAGCACATAGCCACAAGAACCCAGAGGCCGCTGTGTGCAGCACAACTGGAAAGGTGTTGCTGCCGCCCCCCATACAGTGACCAATCTAACGTCCACAGCTGGAAGAGCTCTCCTCTCTATAAAGTGGAGACCTGGCAGTGGCTGTGTTTGGTACAAGTGTGCACCGTAAGAGCCTATAAAGCTCCCACCCCATGGCCCCCAGCCACAAACCTGGGCCTCTGAGAAGGGTGTTGGCATATTCTCCAGGAGGCTGGCCAGGTCTTGCTCACAGTAACCCATCACCAGGAAGATGCTGAAGGAAAGGGGAAGATGCATGCCACCTCCTGCCTTCCTGTAAGTAGGGAAAGGGGCTCCCCTGCCGCAGAAGAGGGACCACCCAAGTCATGGGGACAGGTCAGGGGCTCAGCTGGGGCCTGGTGCAGAGACAGGGAGTCTACACACCTCTCTAGGTGGTTCCCCACAACCACCTCCTTCAGTTCCACGATGTTTGGATGATGAAGACGAAGAAGCAGCGTGATCTCCCGCAGACTACTGATGGGGATGCCTGGGGGGAAACAGTCTCAGTGAGCCTCCACCCCACAGAGGGGATACCTAGGGGGAGACAGCCTCAGGGAGCCCCCAGCCCACAGAGGGGACACCTAGCAGGAGACAGCCTCAGGGAGCCCCCATCCCGCTGAGAGGACACCTATAGCCAGGGATGGCCTCAGCCAGCCCCCACCCTCGAGGGCTTCATAAACAAGGTGCTGCAGCTGTCCCCACTTAGAATCACTGAACATGCACTTTTAACTTTCCATCAAATACAAATTAGCACCTCACTGCGCTAACTGCTATGTCACAAGCAGGTACTGGAAGGTGACCAGAGGCAGGTGGCTTGGTGTGGAGGGATACAGAGAATGCAGAGCCCCTCCAAGCAGACAGGGGGGAGAACCACACAGGGTTCAGGGAGCTGAGGCTTAAGAGTGTGGGACTGGGGGTGATGGCTGACATGCCAAAACTCTACAGAGGCTAGACAACAGCTATGCTGCACACAGCACTGAGCTCTGGAGGACTCAGTCCTGGGGAAGCCACAGAAAACTCACACCTTCCTGCCCCAGTACAGTGATCCTGCCCTCCTCCTCCCTGCTCACCATCCTTCTCCTTGTCCATCCGAACCTTCTTCAGTGCGACAATTTCATCTGTCTGGGTGTCCCGGGCCCGATCTGGAAACACATCCATGATGGGTCTAACACAGTCTGGCCAGAGCACACATAATGAACAGGGGCCTCCTCCTGGGCCCCAAGGGCCTCTTCCTCTTCTCTGACAACCCAGTGCCAGTGACACTTGGTCCTCATTCTGTGCAAGCAGCACCCCATCCCAAAACACAGAACCCTGGTGGATTTTTCATGTGGAATGGTTGGGGGGTGCTAAAATCTGGCCCCCAGCTGCTCAGTTATCCTTACAACGCAGAACACTGTCTTGTCCTGTAACTACGTTTTAACATCAAAGTACTATATCTAAAAAAAACCCTTATTTTGAGCTCAGTGCCCATAGCTCAGTGAGTAGAGTGCCAGCCACATACACCGAGGCTGGCCCACATACACCGAGGCTGGCAGGTTCACACCTGGCAAGGGCCTGCTAAACAATGACAACTGCAACAAAAAAATAGCCGGGCATTGTCGTGGGTGCCTGTAGTCCCAGCTACTTGGGAAGCTGAGGCAAGAGAATCGCTTAAGCCAAAGAGTTGGAGGTTGCTGTCAGATGTGATGCCATGGCATTCTACCAAGGGTGACACAGTGAGACTCTCTCAAAAAAAAAAAAAAACCTTGTTTGTGTGAAAATGGTCCATAAAACACTGTGCTGTTTTGTGCAGGTTCCAGAATAACTAATGCCAATTTGTAGCTACCATATCTCCAGCTGCTTTTGGAAGTTCTACATTTCCTTTCACTAATAATTATCTCCACTCTGTGGTTCTATGTTCATATTACTAACATTGCAACCTGATGCTTACATTTATCCAGAAATGGTATAGTTTGTGGTAATTACACCAAGAATAAAGTTCTGGAACAAGTTTCTGTGCTAGCTGGAGCTCAGGGCATGAGCCCCTTTCAGCCCCAACACAGGTACTGCTTTGCCACCCCCGTCCTGCATGAGTCAGAACCATGAGTGGCAGCTACACACTCAGCCTTGGGTACTCACACACGATGCCATAGGTGCCCTCCCCGATGCGGTTCAGCTTCTCAAACTCCTTCACGCTCCGGCACTGTCCTAGCTGGGAGAGAACCGTGCTGCAGTGAATCTGGTGGTGAATGGAACAACTAAGGGTAGAGACTTCACACGCACTTTGGACCAAAGAGCCTGCTCATGTCTTGCTCACCAACAGAAAAGCAACCATACACAGGCTTTTGTTTTTTGTTTCTTTTTTAAGACTACTCAAGTGCAGTAGTGAGAAGAGGAAAGAGTTCAACAAGGAGTTCAGTCTGTCACTGAACAACTGGGTGAGATAACTCTTTACCTTTGGACCAGCACACTTGGACTTTTCTGATGAGAAAAAGGGGTGATGATACTGGGCCAGTGTTTTGAATATCAATGAATATCAAGAGTGTCCGAACCACTCACTTTCCCATGGCCCAGATGTCTGCTGTCTAGTAACAGTAACCACTAGCCACCTATGGAAACATTCTACAGCAAAGACTTCTGTCCACAGCATCCACACAGCAGCATTTCCTGAGTTATGAAATACTACCCAGTGACATTCGGCCTTGGGGTATGAGAAGGGACCCATGTGACTTCCAGATGAAACATGTTGCCCCCCACTTCTCTTTGGCCCTTGAGGCAATGTAGATGAGGTGAAGCAGCAAGACACCCAGTACCAGAATGCCTGGCCCACCTTGTGGAAGGAGCTGCCTCTTTCTGGAGTGTGAAAGAAGAGAAAAATCAAGCTCTATCTTAACTGAATCACTGTATTTTGGGATCTCTCCTGGGCTAGTAGAAAGCCTGTACTCAAATACACTTATGTGGTGCATTTCTAGGTGACCTGAATGAGCAATTCCTTTTGCATCTAAAAAGTATACCCAGGCCAGGAGTGGCAGCTCATGCCTGTAATCCTAACACTTTGGGAGGCCAAGGTGGGAGGATCATTTGAGGACAAGAGTTTGAAACCCCATCTTTACAAAAATTAGAAAAATGAGCCAGGTGTGGTGGCACATGCCTGTACTTCCAGCTACTTAGGAGGCAGAGGCAGGAGGATCACTTGAGCTCAGGACTTTGAGACCAGCCTGAGCAAGAGCAAGACCCCTCTCTACTAAAAACAGAAAAAGTAGCTGGGCATGGACAGTGCCTGTGGTTCAGTGGGTTGGGCGCCAGCCCCATATACTGAGGGTAGCAGGCTCAAACCCGGCCCCGGCCAAACTGCAACAAAAAAATAGCCAGGTGTTGTAGCGGGTACCTATAGTCTCAGCTACTCAGGAGACTGAGGCAGGAGAATCACCTAACAGAAGTTGGAGGTTGCTGTGAGCTATGTGACGCCACGGCACTCTACCAAGGGCGATAAAGTGAGCCTCTGTCTCTACAAAAAAAAAAAAAAAAAAAGTAGCTGGGCATTGTGGTGGGCGATAAAGCGAGCCTGTCTCTACAAAAAAAAAAAAGTAGCTGGGCATTGTGGTGGGTGCCTGCAGTCCCAGTTACTTGGGAGGCTGAAGCAACATCACTTGAGCTCAGGAGTTTTGAGATTGCAGCAAGCTATGATGATGCCACAGCCTTCTAGCCCAGGTGACAGCAAAAGCCACCTCAAAAAAAAAAAAATAATAATAATAATAATAATACAAAGTACATGCATCAAGGTTCAAATTATAGCAGCTCCTACCAGCCCTGCCCTCGGTCTCCTTCAGTCTTTTTTTTTCTTTCTTTTTTTTTTTTGAGACAGAGTATCACTTTGTTGCCCTTGGTAGAGTGCCGTGGTTCATAGTTCACAGCAACCTCAAACTCCTGGGCTCAAGTGATCCTCTTACCTCAGCCTCCCGAGTAGGTGGGACTAGAGTCAGCCACCACAATGCCTGGCTGGCTGTTTTTAGATATGAGTTCTCACTCTTGTTCAGGCTGGTCTCAACTCCTGAGCTCAAGCAATCCACTTGCCTCGGCCTTCCAGAGTGCTAGGATTACAGGCATGAGCCACCTCACCTGGCTTGATCTCATTACTTCTATTTTTATTTATTTATTCTCATTTTGCAGTTTTGGCCAGGGCTGGGCTTGAACCTGCCACCCCGGAATATGGGGTCAGCACCCTACTCCTTGAGCCACAGGCACTGCCAGAAGACTTTTTTTTTTTTTTTGCAGTTTTGGCTGGGGCCAGGTTTGAACCCACCACCCCAGGTACATGGAGCCAGCATCCTACTCCTTGAGCCACAGGTGCCACAGTCTCAAGCTGTCGCCCTCGGTAGAGTGCCATGGTGTCATAGCTCACAGCAACCTCCAACTGGGGCTCAAGCGATCCTCTTGCCGCAGTTTTTACGTTTTAAGTAGAAATGGAGTCTCGCTTTTGCTCAGGATGATCTCGAACTAGTGAGCTCAAGCAATCCACCTACCTTGGCCTCCCAGAGTGCTAAGATTATAGGCATTGAGCCACCGCGCCTGGCCCTGGTCTTGTTACTTCTTGACATATAAGGAGCCTAATCAGAATAACCTGGCCTGGTGCACTTCATGATATTGCTTTAACCTCCCTCTCCCATCTTAATTACCCTTCTCACACTCCCTCTCCCCTTGCTCTTCCTGTTCACCCTTGCACTCCTCTGTGATTCTGCTGCTTCCTGAGTCTGTCAGGCTGCCCCATCTCTTTTCTGGATCCACACTTACTGGCCTCAAATTAATCCCATCCATTCTACAAAACAATTCCTTTTTCTAAAATCCCTGACACTTTATGTCTTGAAGCATCTACCACCGTGCACTTTGCATGGTCCTTGGCTGGGTATTCCCAACTCACTGGTTTGGCCTCAGGGTCCGGCACAGTGCTCTGAATTCAGCAAGCAACTGCTGCATATCTGAAAGATGCACAACGGCCAGCAGAGGACCTTAGTGCGGCTTCTGTCACTCGTTCTGCCACAATCTATTAACGAGTCTTACTAGACACGTGACTCGGCCTATCATTAAGTACTTAAAACACAATCCAGTCGCCAGAATTCAAACCCCCGAACCTCCACCAGCTGTTTGCCTCGGTAAAACTCACTCAACGCCCCTAAGATTTACCTTCTTCACCTCTACGAAAAGGAGTAATAGCACCTCGGCAGAGGTCTTAGTGACAGTAACAGAGTCCCCGCACTAAGGCTGCGTGTCACAGCCGAAGCCGGGCCTGGTCCAGTTTAAGCCCGGAGAGGGACTCCCAAGCCGCCAACTCTTCTGACAGGTAAATTCTCCCCCAATACAAGTTGCTCCAGGACTGGCCTGGGCGCAAAAATCAAAAACGCTGGAAGTGAACCCCAAAGCCGGCTCTTTCCTGGAGGCGGGCTTCTTGGAAACTGGATCCCAACCCGCCGGAACCGCCCCTGCCCTGCTACCGGGGACCGGGGACCGGGGACCTGGGACCACCCAGGCGGCTTCTGCCCCAGCCGCGGAGAACTCTGGGACTGTCGTTCCCGCATGCCGGAAACCTTGGCGCCGTAGCGCGACACTGAATCGGAGGGTGCCTCGGTCGGGCCCTGCCGCTGGCGAGGGGCCAGAATTGCCCAGAGTGACACCTCGTCGCACCCTGTGTTCCGGAGGCACTGCGAAGAAGCCTTCCTTACGGATGCACTTCAGACGAATCTGCTCCGGCTCCGCCTCTGGTTCCGCCATTCTGAACACCGCTTCACCCCACCCCACCCCACCCGTTTCTCTCGTGCTCTGGCGCAGATGGTCCCTCGGCGCAGGCGCGCAACCTACTTCCGGAAGTGTCTCTCAGCAACGGTTACCAAGGGAACTTCTCCCAGACCCGCCAGAGGGACTCAGCTACCCGGTTTGGCTCCGACTACCGCGGTTAGGGCCTTATTTTAGCCGTAAGACGGGTCACACGACCCGGCGGGACCGTCGTTAAAAAGGCCAGAGTGGGGCGGCGCCTGTGGCTCAGTGAGTAGGGCGCCGGCCCCATATGCCGAGGGTGGTGGGTTCAAACCCGGCCCCGGCCAAACTGCAACAAAAAAATAGCCGGGCGTTGTGGCAGGCGCCTGTAGTCCCAGCTGCTCGGGAGGCTGAGGCAAGAGAATCGCGTAAGCCCAAGAGTTAGAGGTTGCTGTGAGCCGTGTGACGCCACGGCACTCTACCCGAGGGCAGTACAGTGAGACTCTGTCTCTACAAAAAAAAAAAAAAAAAAAAGGCCAGAGTGGGAGGACACTAGGACCAACCAGGCAAGGGGTCGTCCAGGTGAGGGTCAGCTCTCGGTGTGGGGCCGTCGGACTGTCCCACCGGCATTGAAGAGGCTTCTGTGCTCGGGACCCGCTCGGGGAGACTGGCCGTGCGGGGACGCGGGTGCGGCGCGAGGCGGAGCGGCGCTCTCGGCTGGGACGGCGCCCTGCAACCCCGAGTCTCCTCCCGGCCCCGCGCCGCCTCGGGAGGTGGAGGAAGAGACGCCTGCGGCCAGTGTCGCCAGCCGCCCTCGGCTCGCCTCGCTGTGGGAGCCGAGCCGAGCTGGCGGGCTCAGCTCGGACGCAGACCCACTCAGACCGTTTCTCATCCGCGACAGACTCCCCTGGGCGCTGGCCGAATCCAAATTTTACAGGATTCGTTCTGTGAAGTTTGGATTCGGTTGAGGGGCTGCACGGCCACTTCCTCACCTTTTATTTATTTAGAGGCGGAGTCTTGCTCTGTCACTTGGGCTGGAAAGCAGTGGCGTCAGCACAGCTCAGGCAGCCTCCAACTCCCGGACTCAAGCGATCCTCTTGCCTTGGCCTCCTGAGTAGCTGGCGCTACCATGTCTTGCTCTTTTTATTTTTTAAAATTTGTTGTAGACGTTAGGTTTTGCTGTGTTGCCCATGGTGGTTTTGAACCCCTCACCTCGAGCAATCCTGCCTTGGCCTCTCAAAGTGCTGGGATTACAGTTATGAACCATTGGGGAGATATTTAAATTACAACTGTCAATTACAGCAGATTGTTAATAATTCCAATACTTTAAGTTCTTTTAGGAGCCAGCTGCACACGTGAGCTGTGCTCCTGATGGCAGCTGCGGAGCAGAAGCCAGTCTCTGGCAGTGGCCTCTGTAGTGGTCATGTTGTGCCTGTACCTCAGAGATACCCCAGTCTGTAGCCAGGGACAAAGCCTTGTGTAGGAGGGGATGCACTGTCATTCAGAGTTAGGGGAGCGGTGCACTTCCAGTTCTGTGCCATTCTCACTCTTGTCTTCACAGGATGGTGAGAGCTGCCTGCCTCTGGAGCCAGCTAGGACAGCAAAGAGGCAAATGGTGCACTGGCCATGCTGGAGAACAACTCTGGAGGCCCTTAGGGGTGGCACTCAGATGTGGTGTGTGGTGTGGGATGTGATGTGAGCACCACAGAGCATCACTTACCTCTGATCCATTGTGGATGTTTTCTCACAAGGGTTGGAGAGCTGAGCTCCTAGGTGCCCAGGAGTATGGGCCCATCGGGCTCCAGTAATGTAGTTAATGCAAAGCAGGTCTTGAGTAGCAAGTCTCCAACATTTAAAGAAATTAGCTGGGTGTAGTGGATCACGCCTGTAATACCATCTACTTGGGAGGCTGAGAAAGGAAGCTTGTTTTAAGACCAGGATTTCAAGAACAGCCTGGGCAACATAGTGAGACCCTGTCTCTAAAAAAGAGAGAGAAAGAAAAGAAAAAAATTGTAATTAATAAATTTAGTATTTTCTGGCAGATTGCTTTCCCTCCCCTTGGGAAGTTTAAAATACATTTATGTGAAACAGTATTTACACAATGTTGTATCTTCATGCTATACTTATTTTGGAATTCATTTCTCAATTACTATTTAGGTCACAATGAGTGTACATGCATGGCACAGATGGGGCTGTGTGTGCATGCATGTATACATGCTGGACAGGCCGCTCACCTCAGCAACTGAGAAGGATGTGTCCATGATCCTGGTGGACATGCTATTATCCCCTGGTTCTGTTAGCCCCCGGAGGCCAGCATATCTTGGAGACCATGTATAAAGCCTGTCAACTAATCTGAAAATAACAAAACTAAGCATGCTGTCACCAGACTAAATGTGTGAAACAAGACAGACAAGGGCATTCTGGACCAGCCTGACCAAAAGGCTGCTGGTGAGATGGTGTCATCTGAAGAGCATCACACTTGGGTCCTTCAAATGGTCCTTCACTGTCAGGAGCCCTCGTCGGGCCAGAAGACATGACAGTGCTAATAAGGCCCAGGTGCCCCATAACCCCAGGACACAAACCACATTCTTCTTCTTGGCCTTTTAGTGCACTGGGTCACATTACAGTCAAGGGAGAAGCCCTTGGGTCCTTGTTAGGTGACTACCTCTCTGTTTTAAGAACATACAGCTTAAAGTTTAGCCTTCAAAATCTGACCTTGTCCCCAAGTTTGGGGGACATCTTATTTACTGTAACTTCCCTATTCTTTCATAGAAAGGATTTTAATTGTCCATTGTGAATGATAGCATGAGATGCTACCTGCTGTCCATGTAGCATCCTGGTCAGCTGACTACTCGCAACAGGAAAATACTAACATTAATTTATTATCACAAAGTTCATGCTCTGAGGCAGTCACTCTTCCCTTCACTAGGCCTTGGCAGCTCTGGGGAAGGTGAGACCAAGGTGGTCATATGGCAGACCTCATGGGCTGAAGGGCACCTGCAGCTTCCAGAAGGTGGACTGGCCCTTTCTGCCACTGTTGCTGAGACTCCTATCACAGTCAAGGAGGACAGCTGCTGGGGGCACTTGTTTATTCTGTAGTATGTAAATTATAGGCATCTACTGTGCTGGGGTTCCGGTGCCGATGGTAGGGGCCCCAGTCATCCTGCTCCCGAATGGTTCTCTGCTCCTCACTCCCATTAGAGCTGTTGCTAACCAGAGTCTCATTTGAGGCTCGAGTGATGATGATCCGTGGAATGACATTTTTCTTCTTGTTGGATTTTTGCTTTCCATCAACTTTCTCTAGAAGGAAAAAAACATCCAGGAATTTAGTTGGTATGTGGAAAACTTTTTTCACATTGCAGATAATGCCTATCTTGGGTTAGAGTAAAGGAGTTATACTCATGGTTAGCAGGAAAAGAAACAGGCTAAGCCAGAAGTGATCAAAACTGTTCAAACTGGACATTCTAAAGATCAAATGGATTTATAGCTCAGCCACAAGGGTGGGAAGTACTAGGTACCGCTTTCAAGGGAGAAAATAGGCGGAGTGCTTCCACTATCCAGGGTAGGAAGGCTGTGCTGCAGATGGCTTCAGGGTGACAGAAGCAGGAAAGAGGTCACATATCCAGGCAGGGACTGCCTCAGAGGTTAAGGTGCAGAGATGCAATTAAGAAAGGATTCTAGGCCAGGTGTGCTGTGGCTCACGCCTGTAATCCCAGCACTTGAGAGTCCGAGGCGGTGGACTGCCTGAGCTCACAGGTTTGAGACAGGTGGATTGCCTGAACCAGAGCAAGACCCCGTCTCTGAAAATAGCCAGGTATTATGGCGGGTGTCCGTAGTCCCAGCTACTTGGGAGGCTGAGGCAAGAGAATCTCTTAAGCCCAGGGCAACATAGTAAGACTCTGTCTCTAAAAAAAGTGGGGGGGATTCTAATTCTGACAAAAGCTCCCTATTCAGAACTTATTGGAAATGCTTTTTTTTTGAGACAGAGTCTCACTTTCTCAACCTAGGTAGAGTGCCAGTGCTGTGGCGTCATAGCTCACAGCAACTTCTAGTACTTCCCACCCTTGTGGCTGAGCTGTAAATCCATTTAATCTTTGGAATTCTTGGGCTCAAGTGATCCCCTTGCCTCAGCCTCCCAAGTAGCTGGGTCTACAGGCTCCTGCCACAACACCCAGCTATTTGTAGAGATGAGTTCTTGCTCTGGCTCAGGCTGGTCTTCAACCTGTGAGCTGAGGCAATCCACCCGCCTGGGCCTCCCAAGTGCTGGGATTACAGGCATGAGCCACTGCGCCCAGCTAGAAATGCTCTTGAAATGTACGTTTCTGATGTTGCCCACATTTCCTTATAACTTATTAAGGTTAGAAGGAATGCATGAGACCTGTGAAGCCACTGACCCTATTTAGTGTTCTCCTGCCTGCTCTCCCAGGGGCCCAGCTGCTGCATGTTGGGACACATCTTTTCAGTCTCTATAGCAGCACAGGGAGGTCTCTCCTCTGTGCACACAGATACTCTCAGACATGTGCTTTTTCAAAAACACAGCTATAGCCAGGTGTGGTGGCTCACGCCTATAATCCTAGCACTTGGGAGGCCAGGAAAGTGGATTACCTGAGCTCACAGGTTTGAGACCTGAGCTAGAGCAAGACCCCATCTCTAAAAATAGCTCGGTGTTGTGGTAGGCATCTGTAGCCCCAAACACTTGGGAGGCTGGGGCAAGAGAATCACTTGAGCCCAAGAGTTTGAGATTGCTGTGAGCTATAATGCCAGAGCACTGTAGGACAACAAAGTAAGACTCCTGTCTCAAAACAAAAAACAAAACAGCTACACTGGCCATGCTGGTTTTTGCTTCATCCCCTATTGAGTACCTCACGAACTGGTCACCTGGTAGGTTAAAGAGTTGAAAGTAACAGCTATTACTGAGTGCCTGTTCTGAGCCCTGGAATAAGGGCCATGAATAATGACACAATAGCTTCTGGTGAAGGTCCTCTATGCCCTATGTTTTACAGATGAGGAAACTGAGGCAGAAAGAGGTTAAACGTCACCTGCCCAAGGCTAATCAGCCAGGGAGTGGCCAAGGGAGGTTTGCAGACCCAGGCCATCAAGTCTGCGTCCCCCTTTACCTGCCACACTATGTTAGACACCCTCATTTATTTTACCTGTCAGATGACCCAGGGCCAGCACTGGGCCCTGAAATTATCCCTTTTTTTCAGTGACAGGGTCTTACTGTGTTGCCCAGGCTGGACAGCAGTGGCTATTCACAGCTATGATCACAGCTCCCGTAACCCCAAGCTCCTGGCTTCAAAGTAGCTAGGACTACAGGTTTGAGCCACCATGCCCAGCTTCTTACTATTTTTATAAAAAAACAAACCTGCATTTCATCTTATTTTATATTTACATTAGCAAGTTCATTTTTTAAAATTTTTTTTAGCAAGTTCATTTTTTATACTGATTATAAAAACATTTTATATGTTAAGACTGTTGTTTTAAATTTAAAAATTACTACATGTTGATTCTAAAATTACATGTCATGGTTCTTCTTTTGACCTTATGTGGCAGTGTGTAGGGCTGACTGCACAATGGGGCTGTGCCCCTGCTCTTTCATGGCAACCTGTGGTGTTCTGTCTAGGGTCCCATCATTTATGTAACCAGCTCTCTTTGAGGAACATGATTTAGTATATTTCCAATTTTTATATTTTCCAAATAATGCTATAATGAACAATCTCACATTTATATACTTACACATTTGTTACGGTTTAGCTATTGGTAAATTACTAGAAGTATAACTTCTGGGTCAAAGGGTATAACTCACTTCAAATTTTGTTAAGTATTTGGCTCTGCGCCTGTGGCTCAAGCCGCGAAGGTGCCCGTCACATACACTTGAGCTGGCGAGTTCGAATCCAGCCTGGGCCTGCCAAAACAACAATGATGGCTGCAACCAAAAAATAGCCAGGTGTTGTGACAGGCGCCTGTAGTCCCAGCTGCTTGGGAGGCAGAGGCAGGAGAATCACTTGAGCCCAGGAGGTTGAGGTTGCTGTGAGCTGTGATGCCACAGCACTCTACACAGGGCGACAGCTTGAGGCTCTGTCTCAAAAAAAAATTTTTTTTTTTTAATTTTTTTATTTTTTTTTTTAATTTTTTTATAAAAATTTTTTTTTGTTAAGTATTGTCAAAGTGTATTTTTTTTTTTTTTTTTTTGTAGAGACAGAGTCTCACTGTACCGCCCTCGGGTAGAGTGCCGTGGCATCACATGGCTCACAGCAACCTCCAACTCTTGGGCTTACGCAATTCTCTTGCCTCAGCCTCCCGAGCAGCTGGGACTACAGGCGTCTGCCACAACGCCCAGCTAGTTTTTAGAGACGAGGTCTTGCTCTTGCTCAGGCTGGTCTCGAACTCCTGACCTCAAGCAACAATCCACCATCTTGGCATCCTAGAGTGCTAGGATTACAGGGGTGAGCCACCATGCCCGCCCTAAGCCCCTTGTTTTCTTTCTTTTTTTTTTTTTTTGAGACAGAGTGGCATCCTAGTTCACAGCAACCTCACTTTTGGGCTCAAGTGATTCTCTTCCCTCAGCCTCCCCAAGTAACTGGGACTACAGGCGCCTGCCACAACACCCAGCTATTTTTTGTTGCAGTTGTCATTGCTCGGGTTAGCTGGCCCAGGCTAGGATTGAACCCACCAACTTCAGTGTATGTGGCAAGCCCTGTAACCATTGTGCTACGGGTGCCGAGCCAGCCCCTTATTTTCTATATTGGGCAATCACCTGTCCCAGCACCATGTAGTGAATCTCCCATCTGCTGCCATGCATTTGACACGATCCCCTTGCTGTAAACTCTGTTCTGCCCCCCAATCTGTGTGTGTACCTGATTTACTTAAATATCCCAGGGCTAAACCTTCCTCATGCTTCTGATTTTCTAGATGTTTCCTTTTATTCTTTTATTCTTCTAGATGAACTTTAAAATATTTGATCATATTCCCAAAACAACCTGTGGTGTTTTGATTTGGTGTTTGATTTTATAGATTAATGAAGGAATAAATAGTATCTTTACCTTATTGAGATCTTCTAATCCAAAACAAGATTTTTTTTATCTTCTTCAAAATTTAAAGTGTCATTTAAAAACATAAATCTTTTTAGGCTTCTTGATAAACAGTACCTGTACTAGTTTTCTGGGATTACATAACAAATTACCACAAACATAAAGGCTTACATCAGCACATGTATTTATTGCCTCACAGTTTCCATAGCATGGGAGTCCAGGCCAGCGTGGCTGGGTTTCTGCTCAGGGTTTCACACCGGGTGTCAGCTGGGCCGCATTCTCATGTGGACCTGGATGTCCTTGTCTGTGCCCATCCAGGTTGTGTCCAGAATTTATTTCTTTGTAGTTCAAGGACTGAAGCCCCAATCTTCTTGCAAGCTGTTGGCAGAGACTTGCTTGAAGCTCCCAGATGCTCTGACATCTTCACCTTTTCTAAAAGCCTTTTCTGATTACATCAGGCTCACCCAGGATAACCTCACATCTTAATCAAGTCAGAACCAACTGATGAATTCTCTAATTTCAGGAGTGACAGCCCATCCTCCTCATAGGTCCATCCATCCTCTGAGGGATGGGAGTAGACAGAGCTGTCACCAGGGAAAGGGATCCTGAGGGCTGTCTTAGAATGTCAGGACCACATTAACAAACTGTCTGCTAGAAAGATTTGTACTTCCACAGCCCTGTGTTGGAGCCCCCAATCTCTACTTGATGTGTTACTCTTTGGCCTCTTACATTATGTTGCAAATATTTTTTGAGCTTTGTTTATAGAGGGGTTGGGAAGATGTTTAATATCTTAATGTAGTGAAATCCTTTAATATTTGTGATCTTCCTATGCTTTAAGGTTTAGAAAGATGTTCCCCATTAAGAAATCAGATTAATATTTACAACTTTGTTTTTCTGTTCACTTTTTTTTCTTTTTTTTAACTTTTTTTTTTCTGTTTTTTTTTTTTTTTGGCCAGGGCTGGGTTTGAACCCGCCACCTCCGGCATATGGGACCGGCGCCCTACTCACTGAGCCACAGGCACCGCCCTTTTTCTTTTTTTTTTGAGACAGAGTCTCTGTCACCCTCAGGGGAGTGCGGTGGTGTCACAGCTTACAGCAACCTCAAACTCTTGGGCTTAAGTGATTCTCTTGCCTCAGCCTCCCAAGTAGCTGGGACTACAGGCTCCTGCCACAAAGCCCAGCTATTTTTTGTTGTTGCTGTAATTGTCATTGTTGTTTAGCTAGCCTGGGCCAGGTTCAAACCTGCCAGCCCTGGTGTATGTGGCTAGCACCCTAGTCGTTGAGCTACAGGTGCCCAGCCACTATTCACTTTTTTTTTTTTTTTTGTAGAGTCAGAGTCTCACTTTATGGCCGTCGGTAGAGTGCCATGGCATCACACAGCTCACAGCAACCTCCAACTCCTGCGCTTAAGCGATTCCCTTGCCTCAGCCTTCCGAGTAGCTGGGACTACAGGTGCCCGCCACAACGCCCAGCTATTTTTTGGTTGCAGTTCAGCCGGGGCCGGGTTTGAACCCGCCACCCTCGGTATATGGGGCCGGCGCCTTACCGACTGAGCCACAGGCGCCACCAGGTGCCCAGCCACTATTCACTTTTTCTATTTGTTCTTACCCATCTGGAATTTATCCCATTAGAGGCAAGGGGTTACAATCCAATGTATGTTTTCTCTGTAAGGTGTGAGGCAATTTTCCAAGCATCATTTACTATATAATCCTTCCTTTTCCCGCTTATTTTTGGTGCCAACACATCACATATTAATCACACAGATGTGCACATACTATGGACTTATTGTCTCTATTTCTTTTTTTTTTTTTTTTTGTAGAGACAGAGTCTCACTTTATGGCCCTCGGTAGAGTGCCGGGGCCTCACACAGCTCACAGCAACCTCCAACTCCTGGGCTTAAGCGATTCTCTTGCCTCAGCCTCCCAAGTAGCTGGGACTACAGGCGCCCGCCACAATGCCTGGCTATTTTTTTTGGTTGCAGTTTGGCCAGGGCCGGGTTTGAACCCGCCACCCTCGGTATATGGGGCCGGCGCCTTACCGACTGAGCCACAGGCGCTGCCCCTTATTGTCTCTATTTCATATTTCATTGATCTGTTCTTATGCTGGAACTATATTTTAATTATTAAAACTTGTGATATGTTAAAGAAATATTTTTAAAATACTCGTAAGTTCACAGAATGTTGCAAAAGTACTACAGAGAATGTAACCTCCACCCAGTTGCTCCCAATGCTCATGCAGAACTGCAGTACAATATCCACGTATGTGGTGTTGTGTCTACACAAGAATGCTAACACTGGTGTAATGTGTGTATACAGATCTACACCATTAATCACATGTAGCCACCACCAAAGTCATAGCCATCTCCCTTCTGCTGTCCCTTTGTAGACACGCGTATTGTCTGCATGCCCTATAACTAACCCCAGGCAGCCACTAGTGTGTTCTCTATAGTTTTGTCACTTGGAGAACGTTATACAAATGGAATCAAATCATGAGACCTTTTGAGACTATTTTTCACTCAGCTTGGTATTTTAAAATAGCTGACAGAAATGTTCCTTAAGTTTCTATTCTTTTTCAAAATTTTCTTTCAATTAAGTATACTCCACCTTTATAAAAACATGATGAAAGTATTCACACACAGATGTAGTATCAGTACCTAGATATACATCACGTAGCTTTGATCAATATTTTGTTTTTATTTTTGATCAATATTTTGTTACCTTATTTTGTGTATCTTTCTCTTTTTTATCTGAGTATCTTCAAGCAAATGTTAGACATATAATTTCACCCATAAATGCAGTATATCTCTATCAGATAAGGATTTTATTTTAGCATAACTATAATGCATTGCCACATCTAAAAAAATTATCATCCAATGCCCAATTTGCCTAAAGAGTTGTCAAGCTTCAATCCACACACCACATTTGGCGCACAGATCTCTCAGGATTCTCCTTCTAACAATCTTCTCCTTTAGGGGGACGGGGATAGGCTCTTTCTTTGGTGCCAGGGTGTAAGGGGTATAATCATAGACTGTAGCTCAACCTCAAACTCCTGGGTTCAAGCAATCTTCTTAACTTAGCCTCTCAAGTTGCTGGGACCGTACAGCCATCTGAGGGCTGTGGAGGAAGATATCCCCGACACCAAGGGTGGCAAAACAGGAATATGCCAAGCCCTTGATGTTATGGCTGTACTGCTTTGCAAATCACCTGGAAGCCCTGCCTCTGACCCTTCATTTCTTTGTGAGACATTAAATTCCTCACAAAGGAATTTGTGGGCCAGGCATGGTGGCTCATGCCTGTAACCCCAGCACTCTGAAAAGATGAGGCAGGAGTAAGCCCAAGAGTTTGAGGTTGCTGTGAGCTATTATGACACCAGTGGGTTCTAGCCCAGGTGACAAAGCAAGACTCCTCAGTAGAGTGCCATGACATCATAGCTCACAGCAACCTCAAACTCTTGGGCTTAAGGGATTCTCTTGCCTCAGCCTCCCAAGTAGCTTGGACTATAGGCACCCACCATGCCTGGCTATTTTTTTTGTTGCAGTTGTTGTTGTTTAGCAGGCCCTGGCCAGGTTCAAACCTGCCACCCTCGATGCATGTGGCCTGCGCCATAAGCACTGTGCTACGGACACCAAGCCAAATTTTTAATGTTTTTAGAGATGGGATTCATTATGCTGCTTAGGCTGGCCTCAAATTCCTGGGCTGAAGTGATCCACCTGCCTCAGCTTCCGAAGTAGCTGGAACTATGTGTACCTCCCTTGTTAAATATTTCACAGTTTCATCTCCAAAACCCGCATGATAAAATTGATGGAAGACTTTGTATTCTACCTTTTCCTATTTTTGTGGCTTCATCTTCCCCACACACACCCAAAGTTCTGGCCACTGGAGGCTGTTGTAAAATGAGTTAGAGGTTGCTGTGAGCCGTGTAATGCCACGGCACTCTACCAAGGGCGGTACAGTGAGACTCTGTCTCTACAAAAAAAAAAAAAAAATGAGTACGTTTTTGAAACTGTTTGAGTCCGTTGTCCCAAAGGAGGCAGGTTTGAACCTGGCCAGGGCCTGCTAAACAACAATGACAACTGCAACAAAAAAATAGCCAGGCGTGGTGGGTGCCTGTAGTCCAAGCTACTTGGGAGGCTGAGGCAAGAGAATCCCTTAAGCCCAAGAGTTTGAGGTTGCTGTAAGCTATGACGTCACGGCACTCTACCAAGGTTGACATAGTGAGACTCTGTCTCAAAAAAATAAATAATTTAGGGTTAGCAACCTCCAACTCCTGGGCTCAAGCGATTCTCCAGTTATATCCACTCCTACCTCCTCACTGTGCCGGGCAGAGTGGTCCACGGCTCCACCCCAGCCCCAGACCGCATCCCAAGGTTCCACTCCAGGTTGTGGCACGCTGAAGGAATCACAGTGGTACCAGATGGGCAGTCGTCCTGGATAACTTGGCTGGGAAACGTGCTTTCTATCTGTGCTGCATTAGTGGCTCTTGACTCTGTTATGCATCTATCATGTGGGAACTTAACTAAACTTTTATTGAACTTATATTTTTCACCAAGAATTCTGGATTTACCTCCTACACAAAGGTCCTAAAACAAACCCCCTCTAGGGAATCGCCCACCCTCAGCATCCGGTCACCGTAGCCTCAGAAACGGGCTCCTGCTCAGCCTGCCCCAAGCCCCTGCGCGGTGCAGACCCCCACCCTGTGCCTTCCCACCACCTACCTTCGTCTGTCCCCGCAGGGGGATCTGAGAGCTTCTCCGACTCCCTGTCTGACTGCCTAGCTTCCTGGGAGTGCTTTTCTTTAGACTTTGGGCCCGAACTGGTGGGTGCCTTCTTTTGCTCCTCGCCTGAAATACACAGATGATCAGAGCTATACTTCAGTGTCTAGGGCAACGGACCCCATCCGTCTTCAGTTGCCTACTTTGGTTCAGAGTAAAATAAAACAGTTCGGAGACATTCCACTTCCCCAAACATGTTTGGAGCGAAAGACTACTAAGTCGCCGTCGTTAAGACTTCGGGTAGCAGGGACCACCTGCACCGGGAGCGCCCGCGTTACCTTTCTTGAGTTTGTGTTTGCTTTTGGACAGTCCCATAGGTGAACCCACCGCCCCCGCCGGCGCACCCTGTGCCTCCCCGGCCGCGCAGCCTGGAGTGACTCACAAACGGGCCTCCGCCAGCGTCTGCGCGTCGCCACGGTAACCCCGCCGCTCGCACCGCCCTCAATGGGGAGGGGTGTGGCGCCGTCCTCTCGCGAGAGCGGGCCGCGCGGCCGGAAGCGGGGCGGTGACCCCGGAAGGTCCCGCCGGGCGAAGCTGGTCTTTTCGATCGCCACCGGCAGCTGCTGTCGCCCAGTTTGTGTCCCTCTGCCTTTTTGAGGGGCGCTGCCGCTTGCCTGGCCATGGACGGTAAGAGGCCACCGCCGCACTCCGGGGAGGTGCAATGGGACCGCCGTTCCCACTGGCGCGGGCTCCGCCCACCTGGGCCGCGGGCGGGGCTCTGGCAGAGCTCTCGGGTCCCGGGCCTCGACGCCCACCCGGGACCTCTTGCCCCCGGGCCTCGACTCCCGGACCAGGATCCTGTCCCCCGGGCCTCGACCCCGGATCTCATTCCCCGCCCAGCCCTTCTCCGGCTTGCGGCCTTTCCCCGCCCGCCTCTTCCAACACCGGGGATGGACGGCGATGGCCGCTTCCGCCTTGAGGAGCCCTGGAATATCGGGTCAGAGGGCACCAGGAAAGGTGCCCAAAACACTACCAAGGGAAATAGGAGGAGCTCCAGGCGTGGCCTTCCTCACCACAACTTTTTGGGATATGAGCTGTGTCCCCCCACCTTCCTCTTCTACACAGTTGAGAAGGAGGTTCTAAGGTTGAGAGGGACACCCCCCCGCCGCCCCTGGCAACAGCCTCGCTTCCATCCCTGACCTCCTCCCCTCGGGGTCTGCTGTGTGCTCAGGTATGGTGAAGCACAGGAAGAATCTGGAAAATGAAGGTGCCAGTACTTGCTGAAATGTTTATGGGCTGGTGCCAGAGGCTTGTAAAAATGTTTTGAAATGTACAGAGCTATAGTACAGCCATGTCATTGCCCTGGAGGGAACTATAGAGGTTTTCTGCAAATGGCATGGGAGAGAAGATGAGAGCACCTAACTCCCCTCCCCCAAATGTTAGCTTTTGCTCCACAGCTTGCTCAGCTCTTTTGAGGGACCTGTTTTTGAACCCATATTATTTTTATCCAGGGTTAGGTTTTACCTCAACAAGCTTTCTGTGCTTTAGAGTCTAGTTATCCTGCACGCATTTGCATGAGAGAGCTGAGGCTGAAGGGAGGGTGATTGAGCCAGCACCATACAGCATGTTGAGTGGGCTGCATGTTTTTGCCTAAACCTTGGGTCAGGATGGCTGGGTCTCTTAACCAGCACCTGCACAGGTAGATGGCAAGTTAGTAGATGTACAGCACATTGGAAACACATCAGGTCTCAGCTGGGGACCTTGGTTCGCATTTGTGAACACTCAGGACCCGAATTCTGCTTACAGGTTTTATTTCCTCATCATGGGTTGGTGTGGTGAGTTAGCCCTGTCAGGGATCAGGTGTCATGGCCACAATCCAAATCAAGAAACTGAATAAACTAACATCAATGCAAGTCTCTGGCTCTTGAGGTTTGGTGAGTGAGGAACAGTTCTGGGTATCAGTGAATTTACTCTTTAATACACTTCAGTCTCCTCAGTTCTGTGTCGGCAGGAATGGCCCCTGATTCTGATTTGTCACTCTGAATAGCTGCTTTCACTGAAGCTGCTCTTTGATAGCAGAAGAGTTACCACCTTGCTAGCTGTGTCCATTTTCCTTTGAGTAGAAAGAGAATATAAAAAACAGACCGCAGGCCAGGCGTGGTGGTTCGCGCCTGTAATCCCAGCACTCTGGGAGGCCAAAGTGGGTGGACTGCTTGAGCTCAGGAGTTCAAGACCAGCCTGAGCAAGAGGGAGACCCATCTCTTAAAAAAAAAAAAAAAACAACACTGGCTCGGTGCCTGTAGCTCAGCAGATAGGGTGCCAGTCACATAACTGGAGCCTGACAAGTTCGAACCCAGCCCAGGCCTGCCAAACAACGACTACAACAACAAAATAGCCGGGGACTATGGCAGACACCTGTAGTCCCAGCTACTTGGGAGACTGAGGCAAGAGAATTGCTTAAGCCCCAGAGTTGGAAGTTGCTATAAGCTGTGACACCATGGCACTATACTGAGGGCAACATAGTGAGACTCTGTCTCAAAAAAAAGAAAAGAAAGAAAGAAAATAGCTGGGCATCATTGGGGGGCCCTGTAGTCCCAGTTACTTGGGAGGCTGAGGCAAAAGAATCGCTTGAGCCTAAGAGTTTGAGATTGCTGTGAGCTATGACACCACGGCATTCTACGGATGACAACAAAATGAGACTTTGTCTCAAAAAAAAAAAAAAGAAAACTTTCTTTCTTCAAAGTTTGATTAATTATACACCACCATCTCTCTGAGTTGTCACCATAGCCAAGTACTGTATTTATCACCTCATCTGTCCTCATACTAGCCCTTTGAGGTTGGCTGGTGCCATCCTCATGTTCCTGGAGAGAAACAGGCGTAGGAGGGTCAGTGTATGCTGGAGCCCTGTGGCTAGCAGGACCAGAGCTGGTACACTGTTCAACTTCTGACTCCACCATTGTTGGGCCTCCTTGAAGGCCCCCGGCAAATAGAACCTGTGTCTGCATTCCCTCCTGGTGTCTAGAGGGGTCTTAGTGATACCATCTGCATATTAGAAGTTCTGCTTATTACAGCTCGTGGAAACCTCAAACCTTTTCCTCTCTTTTGCAGATACTCTGTTCCAGTTGAAGGTATGTACTGAATGAGCATTCATCCCAACCCTGCCCTGGTGATCAGTGAGTGAGGATACGTAGTATAAGTCACACTCAGAGCTCCAGGTACAAAGTCAGGGGACAGATTATAATAGTTGAGTAATTGCCACTCAGTTCTCAGACTGCTAGCCGAAGAAGAATTACTAAGTTGGCCTGATGACATATTAACTATTTCCTTATCCCAGGCTAAGTGGGAGCAGGTAACTTAGGCTCATCCATGAAAGACTGAGTGTTTTATCTTTAAGAAACACAACTTGGGTGTTGGGTCCATGCCTTGATGTTCTGCTAAGACATTTAAAACTCAGATGTGACAATTGAGCATGATGGCTTCCACGCCTGGAGGCCCAAGGCAAGAGGATCCCTTGAGCACAGGAGTTTGAGACCAGCCTGAGCAAGAACAAAACGCCATCTCTACTAAAATATAGAAAAACTAGCCAGGCATTGTAGTGGGCACCTGTAGTCCAGCCACTCAGGAGGCTGATGGAGGAGGATTGCTTCAGCTTGGGAATTTGAGGTTGCTGTGAGCTGTGACAGCTCTCTACCAGGATGACAAAGTGAGACTCTTATCCCTAAATAAATAAAACTCAAATGTGGCCTCAACCCCTTTAAGATCATATTTGAAAGAGAGCTTTCTGTGGTGGCTCACATACTCTGGGAGACCAAGGTGGGTGGATTGCCTGAGCTCACAGGTTCGAGTACAACCTGAGCCAGAGCAAAACCTCATCTCTAAAAAATAGCTAGAGGTTGTGGCAGGTGCCTGTATTCCCAGCTACTTGGAAAGCTGAGGCAAGAGAATCACTTTAGCCCAAGAGTTTGAAGTTGTTGTGAACTGTGATGGGCCATGGCACAGCTAAGTATTCCTCCTAGGGGAGGTTTTTGTACCTTCTAATAATCCAGGGCCTATTTATGAATATTTCTCTTAAACGCTGTCATGGTTGATCATCTATATTGGCATTATCTTGTTTTACTGCTAGTTCTGAGTTATTGAACAGAAGCGATGTTCACAGGCTACTGAAAGTACTTTGGGACCCTCAGTCCCAGAGTGGCTCTGCAAGATGTTGAGGACAGGAGGCATTGATGGAAAGGTGCCCCCAAGGGGCAGCATGTGGGACAGGAGCCAGGGCGGGGGCCTGCTCAGCCTGTCGCAGCCTGGTGGTTGCTGGTGCCCTGGTTTCTGGGTTTGCCAGAGGCCCTGTGGACACATCAACATTTCTTCATGGTGTTGGCAGAGTAGTCAGGCCACACATATGGTGTTCTGGGAAGATGACACTTGCAAGTGTATTTTTAACCTGGAATTTAGTGTTACTAACTTGGGATGACCTGTCATAGGTTTTCTCAAGTTTTTCTATGGTAGGATCAGAATCTTCAAAGGGAAGACAGGCATTTTAGAACAGCCTCCTTTTGCCATACAGAGCATGAGACAGAGGGTGTCTCTTTCCTGGAGCTGAGTCAACCCCTTGCACCCCAGGTGGCAGTGAGCATGCACACCACAGGCTTTCTGCCTCTGTGGGCTCAGGCGTGTTGATGAGTGTTCAGGAGCTAGCGTGGACCAACTTTGGGCCTGGGGAGGAGCCTGGAAGGTGGGCTCTTGAAGGTGTGACTCAGGGTGTCCGTGTTCAGTTCACAGCAAAACAGCTGGAGAAACTAGCGAAGAAGGCAGAGAAGGACTCCAAGGCTGAGCAGGCCAAAGTGAAGAAGGTGAGGGCTTGGGCTTTTTTCACATTTGTGACTTCTCTGGGTCTGTATTCTTTTCTTTTCTACCCTTGTTTTTGTTTTCTGTGTGTTTTGAAGAGTGTGTGTGTGTGTGTGTATCATGATTTAATCTTACCATGACTCTTAGTCTCAAAATGTGTGTGTGTGTGTGTATCATGATTTAATCTTACCATGACTTATCCTCAAAATATTCTCTTCTCACAAGAGAACAGTGAGATTGAGGGAAGGGAGGTGTCAGGTGTGGTGGAGCATGGAGTGGCTCCAGCCTACTGAGGGTGTCCAGAGCAGAAAGATGTATCGTCTTTGGTCTTTGACCTCTTATTCATTTCTGATGTTCTGAACTTGATTTTGCTTTTAATTGTGTAGGAAATGGGCTTCCAGCTACCTGCCACGATCCTGGCATTTTTAGCTGTCTCCTCTGTGCAGCAAGTACTCCCTTGGGAGGGTCCCCAGGAAGGGCCTACTGAGAAGCACGGTTGAGGAAGTATGGGATCCGACTCTTTTGAGAGACATTCAGCTAAATCTTATGCAGCTCCTAAAACTTTGCCTAACAGATGAAATAGGATTTTGGTAACTCCTCACCCAAATAGCCTTCCCAGGGCAGAGTGGAACCGTCAGTGACAATGCAGTCCCCATAACTAGTGCTTGGGTCTTCTCCATCTGTGGGTGCTGAGCGTCTATGCTCTTGTGAGTGCTGGTTGAGAGCTAGCAAGGCACCAAGAGAGGGCCTGTGCACTGGTGGGGGAGAATCCCCCCTTCTTTGGCTGGTAATGCTGCTCCATTCCTGGACTCTCATGCACCCAAGTAGGCTCAGGACCTGGGGATCTCTGCATGTTTACGAAGCTCACAGATGTTTCTGATGAGTTTACCTAGAAAGGATTGTGAAGGGGCCCCCACTGCACGATAGTGGTGTCCCCAGGGAGGTCAGCATCAGGTCCCTAGCAGGGACATGCAAACCACTGAGTTCTCCCAGCTGTCATTTACCCCCAATCTTAGGCCCTTCAGCAAAAGAATGTGGAGTGTGCCCGTGTGTATGCCGAGAATGCTATCCGCAAGAAGAATGAGGGTGTAAACTGGCTGCGTATGGCGTCCCGCGTGGACGCAGTGGCCTCCAAGGTACAGACGGCTGTGACCATGAAAGGGGTGAGTGCTAGACATTGCTGCCAGGTGAGCTGGCTTCTGCCAGCTGAGGCAGGAAAGGGTTTGAGGGTTGGATCGTAGGTGGCTCCCTATTGTGGGAAGCTGGGTCAGCTTAGAGCTGTGGCATCAGGAAGTGCTGGCTCAGACACAGGGCAGTCCAAGTCCTGGGGTCTACACTGATGTCACAGGAAGAACTCTCGGTCTTCACAGGATCCCACACAATGCAGAGCTGGCATGGCCAAGCCTATCTTAGCTGGCCAGGGAAAGCCATATCTGAGCCTTGGTTCCATACTGGGGAATCCCCTCCGAGGCAGTAACGGGGGGGCAGAAGGCAGAAGAGAGAGCCAGTTCTGAGGACCTACTGTGTCAGCCTTTTCCAAGCTCTCCTTGTGCTTGTCCATTCAGCTGACCGCACTTCCTGAGGACCTGGGGTGATGGCTCATCCCAGACCCACATTTTAGTGGCTGGGGTGAAGGGCCTGGCTCTGCCATCAGAGCTTCAGGGGACTCACGCTGTGTGGTGACCTTTGCTCATCTCTCATCCTGCTCCGTACCCCAACCTGCTCCTGTCCCAGGTGACCAAGAACATGGCACAAGTGACCAAAGCCCTAGACAAGGCCCTGAGCACCATGGACCTGCAGAAGGTGTCTGCAGTGATGGACAGATTCGAGCAGCAGGTGCAGAACCTGGACGTGCACACCTCGGTATGTTACTGGGGGTAGGATGGCACTGCAGCCCCTTGGGAGAGTGCTCGCAGGCTGACATGCCAACAGCACATGCCATGTCTGCTCCCTGCTGTCACCAAGTACCCCATGTGCTGGGTCCCTGCTAGGACCTCAAGAGAGGGTGGGCAGGCAGCAGGACCTTCTCCACAGGCACAAGGCACCTCCTGGAGTGGGTTCACGTGGGGCAGGGCTGGGCATGTGGCTGGCAAGGCTCTGGAGGGGGCCAGAGACAGTGTCGTGAGAACGGTGAGGAGGAGTCTGGGTGGGGAGAGTGCACAGTCCAGCCCTCAGGAAGCTGTGCTTGTGGCTCTACCTGTGCCTCCTACCTCAGGTGATGGAAGACTCCATGAGCTCGGCCACCACACTCACCACGCCTCAGGAGCAGGTGGACAGCCTTATTGTGCAGATTGCCGAGGAGAATGGCCTAGAGGTGCTGGACCAGCTCAGCCAGCTGCCCGAGGGCGCCTCTGCTGTGGGCGAGAGCTCTGTGCGCAGCCAAGAGGACCAGCTATCTCGGAGGTAGGGACATGACCTTGAAATGCAGCATTCTGAACCACTCACTCTAGCACTGTAGGAGGGAAGGCAGAGTTGGGGGTTGGTGGCTCCAAGTCAGCTGAGCAGAGACTTTGCAGATAGCACCGGTCCTGGGGCTGTCAGGGAGGATGGCTTCTTCCCCCAATTCTCTAGGCCTGTCCATGCTCAGGTGTGCACAGAAGGCCTCAGAATACATGCTAGACAGAGCATTTACACACAGGTGTGCGCGGGGACCTCCTTTTAGAAAGAGAAATCTTTGCCCTTCCCAGTGTAGCAAGTAAGGACAGAACAGTGCATGGCTACTCCTAGGATCTGTCATGTTACCTCAGGACATCCATAAAACGCTGAAAATGAGGAGGAAGGTGGTCACTGCCCTGGAACAGAGGAGGGGCCTTTGGCTCCCTGGTCAGAGCTGCCCGCCCTGCCCTTCTCACTGAGTCTTGCTTTGGTTTCCAGGTTGGCTGCCTTGAGGAATTAGCTGCCCCATTGTAAACTGCCTCCTCTGCCCCATGCATCTTGCCACTGCCTCAGCTGCTCTCACCTGCGGAAGCCCGGGTGGCTCCAGAATTATTCCTGTTTTCATAGAGCAGCAGTGGGCCTGTATCCGGGTGTTGCATTTATATGGACTTAGGGGTAACTTCTGTGACTCTGAGCTCCCCTCTGCCCTCCATGGAGTTGACAGACACTGGCCAACAGGTGCAGACCTCAGCCCGGAGATGTGGGGGCTTCAGACTCTGCAGGCACTGCTGCTCTCCACCTGTGGGGCAGCGGGGTGGCGCCACCACTGTTGCCATCCAGCTCCTGGAGGCCCCTATGTGCAGGAGGCCCCCACTAAATGGACAGACACAGCTGAGGAGGGCCAGCGGCCTACATGCTGGAGAACGTCAGGCACTGGCAACATTGTCCTGGAGCATTGACAGACCACAGCCCTCCTCCATTGTTCAGAGTAGGGTCTTTGCTGCCCCTGCCAGCTAGCTGGACCCACTCAGGCTTCCTGCAGACTTTGGCACAGAACCGCTGCCCAGCTCCAGCCCGGGGTGCCCACTTGGGATTCATTCTCATCCTTGCCTGCTGCTACCTCGGGGGTTCCTTGGGCCTGTAGGCTGTGATCTGTGTCCTCAGCTATTCCTGGTGGCACAGAGTCATTCTTTCAGGGGCCCTTCCTTGGGACCTCGGTGGCAGGTACTACCCATTTGGCTCACTCCTATCACTGTAAACGGGGCCTCCCCCCACTGTGCCCCCCTCCTGCCTTCCCAGTCTGGAAGCCAGAGTAGCTGGTGAATAGCTCCTGGGAGAGCTGCTGTGGCGGGGCGGCAATGAATCACCTGCCCCTGTGGCCCTGGTGGGCTTGTCCAAACAGGACAGCTGACAGTTCTCTGGGCACAGGCTGCTGTTTTTGCTTTTTCTGTTCCCTAAAGTTTACTTCATTTTCCTGAAGCAGTCGGAATAGGCAGCCTGGGGGGCGTTGTGGGTCCTGCCCCCTCAGCACAAGCTGGAGATGGCCTGGGGCTCTTTGTGGCTTTTGTGTACAGAATATGGAAACTTCTGCCTGGATTTGTGACTTTGGTTTTTGTGGGGGACATGGCGTTGGTGGGTCCTGGATGTGAGGGGAGGGATCATGCCTCTTCTGTTGCCCCCTCTGGCCTTCCTCAAAATCACCCCATGTGCTGGGAGTGGAGTGAAGGTCCTTGCACCCTCGGGGTTGACAGCGGGGCACCCAGGTTCCCAGAGGGTGCAGCACACAAAGCCATGGGTGGGAGTGGGCATGTTTAGCCTTTTCCTGAAGTGCTGTTATAACTTATCCCTAAAAATGTTGTTGGGCTTCATTTTGGTGGCCTTGGATGGGGGTAGGGTCCCCCACCCAGGAGGCCAAGGAGGTGCCCAGAGGCTCAGCTCTGAGTACTCACTGGTGGAGGTGGGCCGTGCATGGGGAGTCTCAGGCTCCCCAGACCAAGGGGGTTGGGTCTGCAGTTATAAAATTATCCATGTTAGCCAGGCTTGGTGGCTCACTCCTGTAATCCTAGCACTTGGGAGGCCAAGGTAGGTGGATTGCCTGATCTCTCACTGGTTCGAGACCCAGCCTGAGCCAGAGTGAGACCTCGTCTCTAAAAATAGCCGGGCATTGTAGCTACCTGGGACTACAGGCGCCCTGCCACAATGCCCTGCTATTTTTTCATTGTAGTTGTCTTTGTTTGAGGCGGTGGAGCAGGTGAGGACGGCCCAGGCTGGATTCGAACCCACCAGTTCGGTGTACATGGCTGGCACCCTAGCCACTTGAGCTATAGGCACCGAGTCTACTTTGAAGTAATTTTGAAGTGCATAAAAGTGGGGCGGCACCTGTGGCTCAAAGGAGTAGGGCGCCGGCACCATATACCAGAGGTGGTGGGTTCAAACCCGGCCCAGGACAAAAAGTGCATAAAAGTGGCAGAATGTACAGGTTCTTTCTGCCTCTCACCCAGTTCTTCTCACTAACTTCCTAGTTAACCATGTGAGTTTGCTAACTCAAGAAACTATCTGACACCTTGTTGCCAACTAGTCTGCTCCTGACAAGTGCTGGTCCAGGGTCACCCCACTCTGCATGTCCTGGTTCCAGCCTATACCCCCAGCCAGAAAAGTCAGCCGGACTAAACCGGGGGCTTACGACAGAAGCCCTGGTTAACTCAGCAGCTATGCCTTCTGGGGGTGCTGCTGGCTGCAGGAGGCCTGACCTCCACTCTGCCTCCGCAGGGACCCTGCTCGCCTTCCCTCTGTGGGCCCCCACCAGCACCAAGGGCTGTGGTTGGCCTCTGCCTTGTGAGGTTGGGTCTGAGAGGGACAAGTGAGCCCACAGCGGAGTCTGAGGGAAACTACAGACCACCTGTGCAGGGCCTGGTGCCCCCACACCTAAGGGCACCTTGGGGACCCTGGTAGGGTGCAGGATGCCTAGGCAGAGTAGTTCCTGCCTGGATGTGAAACACAAGTTTGTCTAGAGGGGGTATCCTAGGGGCAGTGGCCTAGAAGGGAGCCCTGCCCTGCATGTGTCCACCCTCCATCAGCCTCCAACTCCTCACTGCAGTCTGCAGCCCTCCCTGGCACAGGCCTCACCTTTCCCTGTGCCAAGAGGCCAGGCCAAGGGAGTAGGCCTGAGCCATGAGGTCCAGAGCCAAAGTGGACTAGGTGGGGGGCGTGCATGTGGGTGTGTGCATGTACGTGTGGGTGGGTGTGTATGTGTGGTGTATGTGTGTGGGTAGGTATGTGTGCATGTGTATGGGAAAGTGGGGGTGTGTGCATGTGTATGGGAAGGTGGGGGTGTGTGCATTTGTGGAGGGTGTGTGTATGGGTGTTGGGGGGTGTGCATGGGAGGCCACAAGAATCCAGCCAGCATGATTTTAAAGACCCTCAGGCCATATGTGTGGCTGAGCCCTCTTCACACTCCTGAGCTCATCCTGTCCCCCCATATCAGTGGTAGCTGCTGCTGTCACAAAGTTTGCTCCCAGGAGCACCCAGAGCCAGGTACTGACAACACACGCCCTCAGAACTTGAAGGGCCACTTTTTATTGCAGGTCTGCTGAGTACCTATGGCCTGAGCTGTCCCCAGGTGTCCCCAGGGAGCCTAGGTGCCAGCTCAGGAGAGAAGGCTGGGCCTTGTGCCTCGAGCAGGCTCTTTGGCTCTGGTCTGATGTGGGTCACAGGAGGTACAGGCTGAAGATCAGAGAGGCCAGCAGGGCTCCTGGCCAGTGGCCAGTGCTGGGGGCCTCTGAGTAGCCATACTGTGTCCTGCAGGACCCATCCATCTCGGCTAATGGGATTGGCTCCTCCTCAGGGGCTTGAGTGTGGTTGCTGACCTGGGAACAGACACAAGTGGGCAGCCTGCCTATGGGGAGGAAGGGAAGGGAGCATGGGTGGCCCCGTCCTCACCTGCTCCACTGCCTCAAAGACCCTCAGCAGGTTGTCAGCCAGTGCACCTCTGACTTCCACGTCCGTCCAGTTCCTTCTGAGTAGCTCTGCGATCAGGTCTGGGTACTTGGAGACGTCTTCTAGTCCCTTAGGGAGCCTGTATGAAGGCCGAGGGGACTGGGCCTGCAGACCTGGGCCTTCCCAGGGGACAAGAAGGCTGGTGGCCTTCAGAGCAAGGGGTCCTGGGCCTGTCCTCAGACACACGGCCCTCTGCCAGGCTCCTTGGGAGATGGATGGAGTCATGAGCCTCAAGCTTCCAGCCCAGGACAGAGATCTCATTCTCTTACCTTGAAACACCATCAAAGTCCCCACCAAAGCCCACGGCTTCAGCTCCTGCCACCTTCCTGATGTGGTCCAGGTGGTCTGCCCAGAGAGCAGCAGGTATGGGTCCCAACCAAGGCCCTCCCGAGCTCAGGTGGAGTGAGCCACCCCCAACCCCACCCACCAGCCACTTGGGCCAGGCTGGCCTCCTGTGTGCAGGACACGTAGTGGTTGTAGAAGTTCACCATCACCAGGCTGCCGGTCTTGTTCTGCACAGGGAGAAGGGGGCTGAGTGCTGGGACTCAGGTGGACAGGCCCCCTCCGTGGGCCCACAGTCCTCACCACCAGCTGCAGCACGTCATCAGGCACGTTGCGCTGGTTTCTACACAGGCTGTAGGCTGAGGAATGGCTGAAGATGACTGGGGCTTTGGACAGCTGCAGCGTGGCCTTCATTGTGGCCACAGACACATGAGCCAAGTCGATGATGACTCCCAGGCGGTTCATCTCCTTCACCACACGCTGAGAAGACAGGGTTCAGGGGTCCACTGTCACAGCCACCCAGAGTCCAGGCATGCAGAGGGTGGGTCTCAGTCCCCTGGCTGGACCAGGTGTAGTTAATAAACTCTGGTGGCTAAAAGTTTTGTGGCCACTGAGGGTTCTAGCTGGGTATAAGAATTCCATTTTATTAGCAAATGAGGCCCTGAGTTGGTGGAAACCTTGACCTGCTCACCCCCTGGCCTTCTGCCTTCTCCCTCGCCCACTCACCTGCCCAAAGAGTGACAGGCCTTGGCTCTGGGCCTCATCACTTCCAGTGTCCACCAGCCAGTTGTCAGCCCTGGGAGAACAAAGCAGGTGCCCCAAGGGGCGGAGTCGTAGTCTCAGCCCAGCCTGGGACTCAGAGGGAATTGCCAGGGGCAGGGTGATGTGTGTGACTTGGCACCAGGCCGCTTACCAGGGAGTGTTGCAGCTGTGCGTGAGGGTCAGGTACCGCATTCCCAGCTGGTAGAGGGCACGCAGGACACCCAGGCTGCTGTCAATGGAGTGGCCACCCTCCACGCCTATCAAACTGGCCACCTTCCCCTCCTGGAAGGCCTGTCGGATGCCTGCAAGATCCCAGGACTGAGCTGGGCACGAGGGTGTCCAGGAGGAGGTTGGAGACACCCCCCAGCAGCGCCCACATGCACTGTCAGGACGGGCAGGTGAGGACTCAGGGGCCAGCCCAGGACCCTACCTGCACTGGTGGTAACACACAGGAAGGTCTCAGGGTACAGCTGGCACATGCGGTGGATGACATCCATCTGCTCCAGCGTCCTCCTCACAGCATCTTTGTTCTGGGTGTCGCAGGGTGTGTACGCAGACCAGAACTAGGGAGACCAGAAGGGGTCAGGGAAGTACTGCACCCCAGCCAGGCCTCAGAGGCAGATAGGATGGACCCCAAGAGAGGGCAGGACATACCTGGCCCCCCACAAAGCCGGCCTTTAGCTTGGGGATATTGGTGTGTGTGTCGGCCAGAGTGGTCAGGTTGGCCTTCTCCTCCTGCAGCTGGTTGTTGAACATGGTCAGCAATTTCCAAGGCAGGTCATTATGCCTGGGGGGACCGGAGGCAATCAGGGCAGCCCCTGGTCCTGGGCCCTGCAAGCTCCTGTCCTCCAGGCTGACTTTCTGCTCTTCCTGCTTCCAAGCAACCAGGATGAAAGCCCAGGCCACCGGGTGAGGCATTGCCTATCATCTGAACACACCTGCACAGGTGTGGGTCCCACTGTGCCGGAGCCTCGTGTTTTCGGTGTGCTGGGCAGTTCCCCACTGCGGAGGAAGTGAGCACACATGCCTGGCCCCCCAACAAAGGGGGCTGCTTTGCTTCAGAATTGTACAGGGGGAGATGGGAGGGTGGAAACAGCCTGGTGGTGGGACACATACTCCCCACGTCTGACACTTTTCAGTTTAAAGATTAAATCCACCCCTTGAGGGGGGTGCTGGAGGAGCTGGGCGTCAGGTACAGAATTTGGTGTACCCAGGCCCCTCTGCTGCTTTTGTCCCTTGAGAAGAGCCCTACATCCACTTCCAATCAGACACTTCTAGACTTCCAAAGATAGGGCCCTGAGGCTTCTCGGAACCTGCCAGAGTGCCCTGGAAAGCAGTGCTCACACCCCAGACAGCACCTGCCCCCATCTGGTGACCAGTGGTTGTGAGGACACTAGGCTACAGCCCCTCCCCATCCGGTTTCCACCTCCAGTTCCAGCTCCCTCCTGTCCCTGCCTCAGTTTCATCACCTGCAACATGGGATACCTTCCTATATTCCTCAGAAAGTCAATTATGGGTGGCAGACGAGTGACTACACACATTAATATCGCACAGATGCACCTGCACACTGCCCCAACCCGCCTGCCCCTCTGTACACTGTCCAGAGTAGGTCAGCCCATGCAGCTCCTCTGAAGAAACTGGAAGCACTACACCCACCCTGGTGCTGTCATCTGTACCCTCCCTGGGCTGGTGGCCCTATCCCTCCACCCCCCCGTAACTGGGCATCTGCCTCGAACACTGGCATAAGTCACTTGGCGCTGGCATAGAGCTGGTACAGGGGCTGCGTGAACACACACCTGAGCTCTGGCAGGGAGCTGTGCAGTGGCAGCCACACCTGGGTGGGGCCGGGGCTGGGCAGACCTCCTAAAAGGGGACTTTACTCTTTTGCTGAGAAATCAGTCCAGGGTCTCGCCAAATGCTCAGGCACACACCCAGGAGGCAGAAGCCGCTCCCTCCTCTTCCCCAGCCCCCAATATTAGAAGAAGGTGGAGGAAGGAGCCTCTGGGTCAGGTGGAGCGCAGGACTATAGTCTGGGTCTAATCAGATCCACCCTCCTTATCTGTGTGGCTGGGGTGTGGGGGCAGGGTGTCTTTCTCAAGGAGGATCCCTGGAAAGTGCTAGAACAGCAACCACTTATGGGAGAGACTGCCTCAGTTATCCATTCTTCTCCTTTTCCTTTGTTAAAAAAACCCTGACTTTTTGCAGGACACAGGGTCATTCAAAATGAAGACCCTCCCAACCCCTGCACAGCTGTGCAAGGCCATATGCTCAAGTCCTATTGTATGACATTGACCAAAACTATCCTGGACACACATTGCTCACCATTGCTTTGTCCCTTCCTCCTTCCTCTGCCTGCATGTGAATGTGATAGCCACGTTAGGCCGTGAGGTGGCTGTGGAAGCAGCAGCCCTACTAGTATCTCCCTGGAATTGTCTGTTGTTGGAGCTACTTATTTGGGTCACCTGCCTGCAAGAGTTGCTAATACTAATAGGTTCATTGTTATTGATTTGATTCTGACTGCCAAGCTACCCTAAATTTCTTTGGCCAATCTCAGACCCCTAACCTAAGCCCCTAAGCATTCCTGGCTCTCTGAGCTACGTTAGTCTCCATGTGGCCTCTGCACAGCCCCCCAGCACCTGAGCCCAGCTCCCCTCTCCCTGTGCCCAGCTGCTCCAAGTTCTCCAGAAAGAAGAGACAGTTGCCCTGACTCCTACAGAGGTATCACCCACTTGCCCCTGCTGGGCCAGGGTTCAGGGACTCCAGGGTGCAGGGACCCCAGGCCCAGAAAAGTGGCCTCTGCAGCAAACTGTGAGGAGACCCAAACCTGGGAGGCCAGCACCCAGCAAGAGACAGGGAGGAGGCCGGTGGGAAGGAGTGGGGCACACTGGCCCAGTGGCGGCCCTCCTCCCTTTCTGGGGTTGCCTTGGTTCCCCTGAGTTTCTTATATAGTGAGTCCTCAGGTTTTCTCACAGAGCTTTTTTTCCCAAAAAGCCCAGAGGCATCTGCCAAGTAGTGGTGAGTCTAACATTTATTGAGCACTTACTATGTTTCAGACACAACAGGTGCTCTGGGCACGCCCGACAAATATGGTCCCTGGAAGGGAGACACACATATCATGCAGAGCCCAAAGGGTTGCTGAGGGGGGTGTATGGACATCAGGGCTGAGCGTCCCTGGGAGGGGCATGGGGCTAGACACACAGCATAGAAGAGGGCCAGGCATGCAGGCCTTTGGGCCAGGAAGAGCCTGTGTGGGGATGGCTGGGCCTGGGGGTGGGAGGTCATATCGGAAGGAGGTGGAGCTGCCTTCACTGAGACCAGAAGGGGAACAAGTAGGGAGCCCCAGGTGTCTCCACACAGCCTGGGGGAGGCTGGAGTTGGTAGCACAGAGAGGGGCCCCTGGACCTGAACTGTGTGGGGTCCCCCAGGGAGAGCACAGGCCAACAGAGGGGTGTTGGGCACTAGGCCAGTCAGGGAGGGCAGCCTTTTTTTTTTTTTGAGACAGAGTTTTACTATGTCATCTTTGGTAGAGTGCTGTGCCATCACAGCTCACAGCAACCTCAAACTCTTGGGTTTAAGCAATTCTCTTGCCTCAGCCTCCCAAGTAGCTGGGACTACAGGCGCCCACAACAAGGCCTGGCTATTTTTTGTTACAGTTGCCATTATTGTTTAGCTGACCCTGGCCAGGTTCAAACCCGCCACCCTCAGCGTATATGGCTGGTGCCATAACCACTGTGCTACAGGTGCCGAGCCAATAGATGCCTTCTGAGGGTCTGTGGAGCGTCAGCTTCACCTGCAGCGTTCAGGCGACCCAGAGCTGATGGGAGGTGGAAGTGGTCTCTGCCTCCCTGGCCTTCCCTCCAAGATGGGGAGCCCTGGGAGCTGGGCTTCACCACTGCCTTCCCCACCTACGAACTGTTGCCTAGACACCTTCATCTGCTAAAGATTTTAGGGGCCCCAAGAGGCTCCATGAAGAAGTGGAGGGCAGCACAAAGGCCAGAACTACATTACAGTCAGAGAAAATGGAGCCCAAGTGAGGACACAGGGGCCTGTTCCTAGACAACTGGACCAGGAGCTGCTTACCCGTCGATGACAGGGGTGACCCTCATGATCCTCTCCGCCTTGTCTCTGAATAAGTCAGCAGCACAGACAGCCACCAGGGGCCAGAACCACCAGCCTGGCATAGTGATGAGGTCCCCAGTGATCTGCTTTGACACTCTTCTGTGCTGGCCTGGCTGTCGTGCAGGAGAAGGAGCTTGGGGCTGTAAGGAACTGTTCTGCCTGCCAGAAGAGAGAACAGAGGCCTGTGTGAAGGAGCTCTTCCGTTTACAGCTTCCCCAAATCAATGAGTAACCAGCACATTCCCTGTGGGGGAGGCTGGGAGGGAAGGGCGTTGCTGTCCGGGTGAGGTGGAGGCATAGTAAGAGGCTGGAATCCCAGACCCAGCTGGAAGGATGACTGCTCAGAGTGAGTGGTTAGTGAACATTGCCCCCCTTGTGGTTTTGCTGGTTTCTTCTCCACCTAAAGGGGAACACTTAGGCAAACTTGACATAAGTAACGAGTTTCAGGGCCAAGCCTGAGAATTACTCAGAATATGTCCTCCATAAGCCGCAGTCCCAAGTAGATTTTTAAAGAAAAAAGGCAGTTCCTAAGTTGTTTACCAATCACTTACATTAAAACCACATAAGCTATTGATCATTGTTCTATCACAAATTCCAGGAAGGTAAAGGGTGAGGCAGCTAGACGGGGAACTACTGGGTAGAAGAGAAAGAACAAAACGCCTCAGAACACTGGCTCAGAACTGCTGGTGGACAAAGGCGGGGCTGGTCCCTGTCTCCCTGAGCCTCATAAACTCTGCACCCCTCACTCAGCCCAGACTGCTCCAAGTTATTTTCTTTTCTCAGTATTATTATCACCACACTCCTCTCAGGCCTGGGGACCTGTCTGAGATCTGCAAAGGAAAATTTAAACAATTATTCCATACTGCATTCTCACACTGCACCACTTTGCTTGTGAAAATAATTTTGCATTACTCACCATGGGGGACAAACTCACAGGTTCAAGTCCAGTCATAGCGAGACTCAGTCTCTAAAAATAGCCGGGCATTGTGGCAGGCGCCTGTATTCCCAGCTACTTGGGAGGCTGAGGCAAGAGGATCACTTGAGCTCAAGAGTTGGAGGTTGCTGTGAGTTGTAACACCATAGCACTCTACTAAGGGCAACATAGTGAGACTGTCTCAAAAAAAAAACAAAACAAAACCACACAAAACACAAACAGTGCTACTAAGTTCCACCCAGAGCCGCAGAGAGGCTGCCCACGGGTTGGACGGACCAGGCATAGAGGCCCCGGGCCACCAACCAGCCTTGGGGATGTACAGACACTCGCGGCAGCACGGAGGTCCTGAGGCCTCACCCCACTGTCTCACATAAACACAGGCTCTGGTGCACATACAAATACGAGGAGACACACACACCTATGTGAGTCCCATGAGCACACAGTGAAAATATACAGACAGGTCACACAAACACACACACAGCTATTCACGTCACACACAGGAAGCATGTCCTCCCTGTGAAGACTGTACAGCAGACAACATCCTGTCACAGCTGGAGATCACACACCAAGCTACATCCCACACACACAGGTCATTCCCAACAAGAATATGCAGACACATCCCTAGCCTGCTTGTGAACACACACAGGTAGTCTCTTCACACGTGTGAACAACCGTGTACTCAAACATCTGGACATGCACCCGCACTCCCTGTCACATCCACGCTTGGCACAGTATAGGCACATCTACAGCTGCAGGAGGCCTCGTGTCACCCCCACATGGCTTCTATGCCCAACTGGGTTTCTGGAACCCCCCAGCATACAATCACCTGTGGAGTCCAGTACCCAGGGTCCACCAGGGACCCTGGCCCTCCACCCTCTCTCAGGAGGACCTGTGTGTGGCTCACAGCCCTGGCCTCTCCCCACCAGGCTGATGTTTGTCTCGGTGGGGCAGAGCATCACTCTGCACATGGCCCAGATCCTGCACCCCAATCTCTGCCTCTACCAGCCTCACCTGCACCCATGTGGGTGGCCCTCAGCTCAGCTAGGCCCCTTGTAGCCACTTTGTGTTCCCTGGCCTTTGGCCTGACCTTTGGCTGATGCCCCATCACCTGTGAACCCCCATAGCACTCAATCACATACAGTAGGTGCCCACTAACTGAGCCCCTCCCCAGTGGTGGGATCGCAGCAGTTGGGGAGGAGCGTCTTCTAGATCTCATTACAGTCCTACCCTTGCCTGCACCCCAAATCCAGCGCCTGGGACCCAGGACTCACCCAAGCAGCTCCAGCCCCTGCAGCCTCACCTTGCCTTGCTGCCCCACCAGGAGGAGACAGGCCTTGCCTACCTCCAGGTCTCAAGGCCTGGGGGTTTGTTTCTGTTTTTCTCAAAGTTCAGTCCCCCAGCTGAGTTCTCTCGCTATAAAAAAGCCACCTCTTCGAAAGAAAAAGTCCCAGAGGGGCCTTCGCAATGCAGAGGGCAGGCGTCTTAATGTCTCACACATGCCAGCTGGTTCTCGTTTCCCCAGAGCACGCACACCCCTCAACCGGAGCTCACCCGCCAGCCCCACTCCTTGGGCCCTGTCTGGCTGGAGCAGGCAGGAGAAGTGCTGGGGTAAATCCTAGGGTCCTCTAGCAGTGACGGGGTCTGTATAATAGGAGGCGGGTGGCATCAGTGGTGCGCGGAGGTACTGAGGGTGGGCCTGGACTCCGGAAGACCTCAGGGTGGCCAGAACATGGCCCACGTGCTTTCTCTCTGCCACTGCCCTGGGCTGCCTCCTTGCTCCCTAGAGTGGGAATGACCCAGCCCAACTTGGGATGCCCTCTCTCCAGTTTCTTGATTGGGGGGCAGAGCTCCCCCAATTCCCAGCTACAAAGAATCAAAAGCAATCTCAGATCGGAATGTCCTCTGGCAGAACCACTAGGACTTTCCAAATCAGCCAAGTCCTGGTGAACTCAAGTAACCCACCAGTGACGCCCGACTCCATTCATGCCCTCCCAGCCCCTCACAACCCATGGGATCTCTTCTGCATTCCTTCTGGAGATGAGGGTCCCTAGTCCCCCAAAACAAACTGCCACACACACGTTCTGGCTTGTAGACGAGGGCTTAAACCCCAGAGGAAAGAATGGCCCCAGAGAAACATCTCCACCCACCCCAGTGCGACTGCCAGAGCCCCAGAAGTACCACCAGATGGAGCAGCGGCAGTTCAGGGTCAGGAGGAGGCTGCTCCTGCACCATCAGCTCTGTCGTCACGATCCCAAGGGTCAGTTTTCCCCTTCACATGTTTAGTAAGAGTGGTCCGAGGGGACAGAGGAGCACTGGGGGCACCCAAGAGACCTTCAAGACACATATGCACCTACTCAAGGCCCCCAGCACTCAGTCCTGGTGGAGCAGGGAGCAGAAGCCAGGCGGGGTGAGCCCAGGAGGCACAGCCAAGGCCAAGAGAGATGCCTGCGTCTGGAGCTGGGGAGGGTGGAGTGTCCTCAGGTGTGTCACTGGCCTCATGAGCCAACTGCTACACTGAAGCCCTGACAGAGAAGGGCACAGGCTCAACCAGGGCTGTCCTCCCTACATCAGGAAGCCACAGGAAGAGGGTGTTGGGCTGGGCACGGTGGCTCCTATTCTGGGAAGCCAAGGTAGTTGGAGACCAGCCTGATCAAGAGCAAGACCAACCCTGTCTCTACTAAAAATGGAAAAACTAGCCAGGTGTAGTGTAGTGGTGGGTGTCTGTAGTCCCAGCTACTTGGGAGGCTGAGGCAGGAGGATTGCTTGAGCCCAGGAGTCTGAGGTTACTGTGAGCTGTGATGATGCCGCGACACTCTACCCAGGGCCTCAGAGTAAGACTGTTTAAAAAAAAAAAAAGTGTCGGGGCAGCACCTGTGGCTCAAAGGAGTAGGGTGCTGGCCCCATATACCGGAGGTGGTGGGTTCAAACCCGGCCCCGGCCAAAAACTGCAAAAAAATAAATAAATAAATAAAATAATAAAATAAAAAAAGAGTGAAATAAAAACACTCTTTTTGTTGCATCATTCCCACTGTTCTGGTAAGAATGAAAGGTATATTCATGAAAAAGCTACAAAATACGGTTTGTTCCATTTTGTCAATTCTGGGCTGAGTTAAACGCTTCTCTGTTTGCATGGCCGGTGGTCAGTGCACAGTAGCAAGGTGAATGGTAAATACTCAGACATGTTAATAATGTAAATGCTTGGGCAGCGCCTGTGGCTCAGTGGGTAGGGCGCTGGCCCCATATACTGAGGATGGCAGGTTCAAACCCAGCCCCGGGTTGAAAAAATAGCCGGGCGTTGTGGTGGGCCCTTGTAGTCCCAGCTACTTGGGAGGCTGAGGCAAGAAAATCGCCTAGCCCAGGAGTTGGAGGTTGCTGTGAGCTGTGTGACACCACGGCACTCTACTGAGGGCGAAAAAGTGAGACTCTGTCTCTACAAAAAAATAATAATAATGTAAATGCTTAATTTTTCTTGACTTAGAACAACATTAAATAGCAAATGAACACCATAGCAAGTCGACAGGGACCCTGGGAGAAAGGCAAAGGTTTATATTTTTTTTTTTTTTTTTTTTTTTTTTGCAGAGACAGAGTCTCACTTTATGGCCCTCGGTAGAGTGCCGTGGCATCACACAGCTCACAGCAACCTCCAGCTCCTGGGCTTAAGCGATTCTCTTGCCTCAGCCTCCCGAGTAGCTGGGACTACAGGTGCCCACCACAGCACCCGGTTATTTTTTTTTTTTTTTTTTTTGTTGCAGTTTGGCCGGGGCTGGGTTTGAACTTGCCACCCTCAGCATATGGGGCCGGCGCCCTACTCACTGAGCCACAGGCGCCGCCCCAAAGGTTTATATTTTAATACTTTTTCTTTTTGAGACAGAGTCTCAATTTGTCTCCCTTGGTAGTGTCATAGCGTCATAACTCACAGCAACCTCAAACTCCTAGGCTCAAGCAATCATCTTGCCTCAGCCTCCAAGTAGCTGGGACTACAGGCATCCACCACAACACCTGGTTAGTTTTTCTATTTTTAGTAGAGACGAAGTCTCACTGTTACTCAGGCTGGTCTCAGACTCCTAAACTCAGGTGACCCTCCCACCTCAGCCTCCCTGAGTGCTGGGATTACAGGCATGAGCCATTGTGTCCAGCCCATTTTAATACTTTTAATGGGACTTTTTCCTGCTTTTTGAACAATGAGACTCACATTTTCATTTTGTGCTGGGCCTTGGCCAAGGTCTAGCCTTGGAAATGTGCCTCTGAAGAGGAAATGGAGCATGGAGGGAGTTGATGAGTGTGTCCCAGCCCAGCACTGGTCACGTAGGTCTTCACCAAGCCTCAGAATGGCTGAGCACAGTCCTGTCCTGATGAGCTCAGGGTCAGTGTTTGCCCTCAGCCTGCCAATCAGGAAACGAAGAGCCAGGTAAACTTAAAGAGGATCTGAAACACAGCAGGATCTGTGCCCCTGCCTGGGGCATGCTGCAGTCCTGGTGTGCAGCAGACTCCAGAGTCACTCAATTTGCCACTCAAGGGTGGGGACATGTTCTGAGAACCGTGATTTCGTCTTTGTGCAAACACTACAGGGTCACTTGCACAAGCCTGGATGGCAGGACCTGCTACACACGTGGACTGCAGACGGGTACAGCCAGGCCCTGCACTGAGTGCTGAGCTGGTTTGTGTGTCTAGATGTAGAAAAAGCACAGTGAAGCATGGTATTGTAATCTTTTTTTTTTTTGAGACAGAGTCTTACTATGTCGCCCTCAGTAGAGTGCCATAGTGTCACAGCTCACAGCAGCCTCCAACTCTTGGATTTAAGCAATTCTCTTACCTCAGCCTCCCAAGTAGCTGTACTACAGGCACTTGCCACAACGCCCAGCTAGTGTTTTTAGAAATAGGGTCTCACTCTTGCTCAGGCTGGTCTTGAACTCCTGAGCTCAAGGGATCCACTTGCCTCAGCCTCCCAGAGTGCTGGGGTTACAGACATGATCCACTTGGCTCTTTCGTTCGTTCTTTCTTCCTTTCTTTCTTTATTTCTTGTTTTCTTTATTTCTCTTTCTCTTTCCCTCTCTCTCTTTTCTTTCTTTCTTAGTGCTGGGGTTACAGGCATGATCTTCTTTCTTTCTTTCCTTTCTTTCTTGGCACTTTAGGACACCAAGATGGTGGATTATTGCTTGAGGTCAGGAGTTCAAGACCAGCCTGAGCAAGAGCAAGACCTCATCTCTAAAAACTGGCATTGTGGTGGACGCCTGTAGTCCCAGCTACTTGGGAGGCTTAGGTAAGAGGATCTCTTGAGGCCAGAAGTTTGAGGTTGCTGTGAGCTATGACACTATGGCACTCTACTGAGGGCTACAAAGTGAGGCTCTGTCTCAAAAATAAAGAAGAAAAAAAGAGAGAGAGAGAAAGAATGAAGGAAGGGAGGGAAGGAGGAAGGCAGAGCAGGCCAGGTGGCTAAGGCCTATAACCCCAGCACTCTGGGAGGCCAAGACAGGTGGATTCCCCGAGCTCAGGAGTTCAAGACCAGCTTGAGCAAGAGTGAGACCCTGTCTCTAAAAATTCTAGCTGGGAGTGGCGGTAGCAGCCTGTAGTCCCAGATACTCAGGAGGCTGAGGCGGGAGGATCACTTGAGTCCAGGAGTTTGAGATTGCCATGAGCTATGATGATGTCACTGCACTCTACCCAGGGTGACAGTGAGACTTTTTTTTTGTTTTTTGTTAGAGACAGAGTCTCATTTTGTTGCCCTCGGTAGAGTGCTGTAGCATCACAGCTCACAGCAACCTCAAACTTTGGGATTAAGCGATTCTCTTGCTTCAGCCTCCCAAGTAGCTGGGACTACAGGTGCCCGCCACAACACCCGGCTATTTTTTTTATTATTATAGTTGTCATTGTTCTTTAGCATACCAGAGCCAGGTTCAAACCCACCAGCCTCAGTATATGTGGCCGGCGCCCTAATTGCTGAGTTACGGGTGCTGCCTAAGCCCAAGAGTTCGAGGTTGCTACAAGCTATGATGCCACGGCACTCTACCAAGGGTGACATAGTGAGACTCTGTCTCAAAAAAAATAAATAAATAAAAACAAACCCTCAATGAGAAAGAAGTGCAGATGGAGAAATGCATTGAAGCCCCTCTCGGGACACGGGTCCAGGACCGTCCTTCCGGCATTTCCTGGGCACGGGCATAGCCCCCTTTCTTTTATGCTTCATGGTGTTGACAGGTGAATTTTTTTCTATTGACCAGACAGCCAAGAGCCCTCCCGGCATGGACATCTCCCTCCTCTGTACCAGGCCCCAAGTCACACCTGGGGGACTCGTGGCACCCATATGAGGCACAACGTTCCTCCCACCAGCCTCCCAGCAGCCACGGGGCTGGAGGCAGCCAGATGTCATGCTCAGGGCCTTCCTTCCCTCTTCCCACCCTCTCCAGATCCCCACTGCTGCACTCCTGGCCCCTGCCACAGCCCATCAGGATACTCGGCAATTTTGGTACCTGAGCTGTCCAGAGCCCTGACCGAGAGATGCCCGTGTCCTACCCATCTCGGCAGGCCTTTAGGACATCTGTCTGTGAAACAGACTTGAGTCTGCTGGATACTCAGGGGCCAGACCAGGGACTTGGGACAAGTTGAGGGTCAGCTCACCTCAAGACAGCCCAATCTTATACCCTCACCCATGGGCATGCACCAGACAGGCCTGGGCCTGTGTCTCTGCATCCACCCCACCTTCTACCCAGCAAGGGCAGCTGCTGCCTCCTGGTTCTGGAACTGACAAGCCACCCTCAGGCCTCTGGGGACCCTGGTGCTCCTGCCGGTGTGACTAGGGGCCACTGCAACCCAGTAGCAGCTCTTAACTGCTCAAGGCTACAGGTTGCCCTCCAGCCTGCACTCTGGCTGCACCCTTTCCCAGCCAAGAAGCAAGCCTGGTGTCACTCCTGGTTCCAGTCCTGTGAACTGAGGCCCAGACTTCATGGCTCACAGAAGGTGGCATTGGGTTCTGGTGCAGGCTGCGGGGTCCCAGAGGGCTCCAGTGCTGTGCCTCACCAGCTCTCCTTGTCATGTACTGAAAACATCCAGGACAGGGGAAGGCAGAGGGTGGCCAGCCCCTCCCCACTTGCTCTGTCCCCAGCAGGGGGCACCTCTGAGGCCACCTTCTGTACATGACACAAAGCCTTCCAGCAGCCCCTGTTTCCAGTGAACATTGCAACCAGAGGCCCCCCTCATTCCACTGACAGGGACAGAAGGACCCTCCCTTCTGCACCTTCCCCGTCCTCAGAGCTATGGCCAACCCCCACCTAGGATTCCACAGGGCTCAGTCAATGAGAGCTGCCCTTTGTGGAAAGGTGGGCGATGTCCAAAGATACCGCTCAGCCACGACCCACCACGTCTCAGGGGAGGTGCCCAGTGTTACTGTCTAGTCCTTGAGAAAATAACTTCACTGTATAAAAGGGGAGCAGCTCCAGGAAGCCTTGGTGTCCTCCATGCCCTTGTCCCCTGCACTGTCCCCCAGCTCCAGATCCCAACTCCCAATATGCCGGAGGCTTTCTTTTAGAATGTGCTGTGATAACCCTAGTTCCCCCAGTTGCTCCCCCTTAGCATACCAGACCCGGGGGTGTTACAGGCTGTGTCCCTCCCCGTGGCTTCAATTTAACAGCAATGTCCGCAGAGACTGAGCAAGAAGAAAAGTAGCACAGGTTCCTTGTAAGACAATTTTAAAGATGTTATTTAACTTATCATAAGATCAAATCCATGACAATAATTGCCCAGAGTAACCAAGGAAGATTGAAATGCTGCTATTACTCTGGTACCTTTTAACCACATCTCAGTCAGGTCCTGCCTGAGCAGGGAGGTGGTGGCAGTGCAGGGCCCAGGTGCACAGACCCTCCCGAGACCCACTGTAGGGCGGGCAGCCCGAGGACTGTCATCCCACCCTTGTGCCATCAGCAGCGACCCAGATGTCTAAGGCCTAGAACGTCTCACATCCGTGCTAAGGGGAGGATCAAGTGAGGAGCTGTCTTAGTGTTAAACACAAAGAAAACACCCTGAACATCTTTAACACTATTTCCCAGCTACTGTTGTAGACTATTGCCTCTAAGAGGAAGGACATGCTGAGCTTCTGGTCAGAGTCAAAACAGCCCTTTTTCTCGGAAAATAAGTACTTTCATTCACTCATTCATCCATCCATTCAGTGAATCCTTTCCAGCTGGCAGGAAGACAGCAGGGGCCAGGACCACAGACCCTGCTCACATCTGGGCAGAAAACCCCAGAGGAGGGGGCATGTACCAGGCCCTGGGCCCTCACCCAGACTCCAGGAAATCTTCCTGAGTCTGAAGGGCAGGTGGGACTTCCCATGAGGTTGGAAAGGTTTACAAGGTCTGATAGGAGGTGAAAACAAGCCCAGGTGGGAGGGAGGCTGGCACCTGCACGGTGGAGGGGACTGGTACAAAGCCAGGAACCCCACTTTCCCATTTGTGAATGGCAGGTCTGACCACAGCGCTCACCTAGACTCCGGGGTGATCCATAGCACCCTGCCCTGTCCATCTGTTTCCAGACTCCATCTCTCAGCTGCACTCTGCTGACCTGGGTGCCCAGAGCACCTCCCCACAGGTGGCCTGGCAGCAGCACCTCCACCGTGGGCCACTGCCCAAGCCCAGTCCACTCACCTGGGCCTCTGCAATGCAGCTGCCCCCCAGCCAGGCCCCCCAGCCTAGGGGAGCGCCCCTCACCGGATGCAGCTGTGCTGGCCCCTCCCCACCACCTGCCTCTCCTCCCAGGCCTCTACCCAGGAAGATGAAAATGCCCCATTTCCGCCAGCAGGAGCCCTGGCTTCTTGAATGTTGGGGGAGGAGGAGGATGGAGAAGGGAGGATCAGGACTGGGTCAGAGAGAAAGGGTGAGGGGTAGAAGAGGGAACTTTGCCCCAGAACGTCCTTTCTCCTCTCAGCCCAGGCTCCAACCCCTCCTCAGGCTGGAATGTTCTTTTATTGGCTTCCTCCTTTCCTGGAGTGTTGCAGAAAAGGCCTGAAAGGGTGGACACGCTGTGTCCTTCCGGGGCCGCCTTGACGTCAACTTTGCACAGCCAGATGGTAAGATGGCTGCACACCAGCCCTTGTAAGCCTTCCTCATCCTTTTTATTAAACTATGTGATTGCAAAAATATAACATCTATACCAAGCAGTGTGCAAGACAGACGCGTGCTGCCCATCCACACAGCAGCCGCACTGTCCATTACAGCCCAAGAGTGGAAACCACCAGAAGTCCAGTAGATAAGAGGGTAAAGAAAACGGGTCTGTCTGCACAGTGAGGAGGAGTGAAGCTCTGACACATGCTGTCACATGGATGGACCTGGAGAACATTGTGCCAAGTTAAAGAAGCCAAGTAGCTGGGTGTGGCCACACCTGTGGTCTCTGCTACTCAGGAGGCTGAGGCAGGAGGATCACTTGAATCCAGGAGTTCAAGCGGCAGCAAGCTGGGATGGCTCCACACATCACAGCTCGCTGTAGCTCCAAAGCGTCTTTGTTATCCACTCTGTCACTTTCAGTGACAGTGTGAGACCCTGTCTGAAAAAAACACATATGTAGGCTCAAAGGAGTAGGGTGCCGGCCTCATATGTCAGAGGTGGCGGGTTCAAACCCAGCCCTGGTGAAAAACTGCAAAAAAAAAATCCAAAACAAAAAAATGCATGTGTGGAAGCTCTAATCCCAGTGTGAAGATGTTTGGAAGTGGAGCCTTCACGACAGGATTAGCGCCCTTATAAGAAGAGGCACAGAGAGATCATCCTTCTCCCTCTTTCAGCATTGTGAGGGCGAAGCTATAATGTGGTTGTCTGCAGCCCAGGAAGTGTGTGCCTGCACTGTGGGCTGCAGTCCTCAGAACTGAGACTGGCAAGCATGTGCCCCTGAAGCTGCGCTGTCTGTGGTGCCCGGGATGGTGCCTGAGCCAGGCACACAGCCGCAGGAGCTTCTGTATGACCTGCTAACACATTGATTTGTGCCGCCCTGGGCCAGCCTGTCACGAGGAAGCCCAGGTCAGACCGAGAGGCCCTTTCACAGCCCCAACTGAGGTATCAGCCTGCAGCCAACATCAATACCAGAAGAAGCTTCCAGATGACTCTGGCCCCCAGCCACTGAGCTGCCCTGGGCCAGTGGCCTTCCCAGCCGAGGCCCAGATGTGCTCTCCCCACGGACCTCACTCTTGCTCCTGACACAGAGTCAGCATTAAAAAAAATGGGAGTTTTAAGCAACGTTAATTGCAATGGGGTCACCTCTACTCTGCGCTCTAACAAAGTCCCCTTGGGGGCTTGTGTGCACACCCATCTGGGGGTGGATATATGTTTCATGGAAGTCCTGGGGCAGTGTAGAAAAACTGTCCTCCCCAACAGAAAGGGAACCAGAAGACTGAAGATTGACCCACAGGAGACCAGAAGGAAGGCAGGTGGGTTCTTAGCTGTTCTTCAGGGCACTTGCTCCCTGTGGCCCTTCCATGGGGCCTCTGGATAACAAAGCCGCCTTATCTCTTTGCAGTGAGTAATGCAAAGTTTTTACATCATATCTTTGCTTATTCTCAGAAAATCGGGTCAGTGTTGTCATCCTTGGCTGTCATACAACCATGTTATGTAGTTGACATTACAGCTTTTCACTAGGCAGGAATTTCAGTATCACAATTAACTAAAAGGGCTGTGGGACCCCCAGGCTGCTCTGAAGCAGTCAGGGCTGCTCTCCCACGCCCAGGAGTTCATTGCTGGTGCTGGCACAGTGTCTCTGGCACATGGTGGGGGCTGCATTGCTCTTGGTAGCAGCCATGGCCCACCGCAGGTGTCCCCATCCTGGGCACCTGTCTTTCAGGTAGTGCAGTGTCCTGCTGAAGCCCAGATAGCACCTGGGCTGCATCAAGGACACATTTCCTGCCCTCAGACACACTCTGTCCCCCTTGGCTGTCGGAAGACAGACTCTATCCACTCCCAGTGTGGCTCAGGAGTAGCCCTGTGCCCACAAGTTCCAGATGTAGCCAGACCCTGCTCTGTGCACTGCCCGCAGCCCCATGTTAGTGGCCTTCCCACAAGCACAGTCAGAGGATGCTGGTAAGCAGACATGCAGGAGCCGGCAAAGTGGGGTGAGGGGTGCAGGTGCTGCTGGCCCAGGTGAGGAAAGATCCCACGGCTGGCCACTATTGCTCAAGGGCCTTGAGTGGGGATGTGATGAGTGTGTTGTGGTCACCTCAGGCATAAGAAAGGGGGGACCTTGGTGCCACCACTGTGGAGGGCAGCCGGGCAGTGTCCACAGAAGTGGAGACACACAGTGCTGTGTCCAGGAGGGCGCTTCCAGCTCTGCAAGGAGTGACTGTTAGGAGCAAACTTGCCTTTGTCAGCCACGCGGCAGGTTGGGCTGGAAACCCTGGGCTGGGCAAGGACTTTCCCTCACGTGGGACTCGGGGCCTGCCTTTCCCAACACCAAAAGCTGGAAAAGGCTTTGCAGTGATGCCTGTTCTCAAAGCCCCGACATGCCACATTTGTAGGTCGGGTCCCAGCTCAGCACCTGGCCTGTCCCAGCTCATCACTTCTAGAGCCTAACTCAGCTGCAGCTGGAGGGATGAGCCTGTCTACCCCTGGGGCTGCTGTACAAAGTCTCACAGGGGGGGAGACTTTGTACTTTGTTGTTTGGGGGGCTCCAAACAACAACCGGTCCTCCCCCTGCCTGTGGTGCCTACCCTCTGGAGGCTCCGAGGAGGACCCTCCCCTTCTCTTCGGTTCCCATCTGGGGTAGCTACGTCAAGCCCACCCCTACTGTCATCACGTGTACAGGGCCGGCCATACTCAGCCCTTTTCTCTCTCACCAAGGCCACCCTGCTAGGTGCTGAAAAATGAAGAGGAGGGCGGTGCCTGTGGCTCAAGGAGTAGGACGCTGGCCCCATATCACAGAGGTGGCAGGTTCAAACCCGGCCCTGGCCAAAAATGAAGAGGAGCTCATAGAACACTTGTAGGAGGGGACAGCAGATGGGCCTCACTGGTTCAGGCCACTCCCATTTTGAGGGCCTCGATGCTCTGACCCAAGGCCTGACTGTTGGGTGGGGTGTCATCAGGGCAGCACAGCCTGTGTGCATGTGGGGGTGCTAGCTGCACTTTCTCACAGCGCCCTGCAAGGGTGCAGGTGACCCAATGCCCCCTGCTGAGCAGATGCCATGTGGGACACGGTGGTTCCCCTGGGCCTGCACTTCCATAGAAACATACAGCCTGTGTCCTCCCCTCCAGCCTGACCGCCAATCAGCTGTGCCCATAGCCAGTGTGTGAAGTGGCAGATCCTCTTCTTTCTTTTTTTTTTTGAAGATAGTCTCACTATGTTGCTCTCAGTAGAGTGCCATGGTATCACAGCTCACGGCAACCTCAAACTCTTGGGCTCAAGTGATTCTCTTGCCTCAGCCTCCCAAGTAGCTGGGACTACAGGTGCTCACCACAACACCTGGCTATTTTTAGAGATGGGGCCTTGCTCTTGCTCAGTTTGGTCCTGAACTTGTGAGCTCAAGCAATCCACCCGCCTTGGCCTCTCAGAGTGTTAGGATTACGGGTGTGAGTCGCAGCACCCAGTTACAGACCCCTTCCAGACAGTAGCAGCAGCACTGCCTGCCCACGTCTGCCCACTCCGTGCCAGTGAAGGGTGATGTCACTAAGGACCACCCAGTCAGTTGTCGGTTAGCCCTGTTTACATTCAGCAGACAGGGTGGAGAGAACTCAGACAGCTGTCTCCTGAGGCTGGTACTGCCCCCTGGCGTCCACTCACTCTTGTGAAAGCTCAGCGGAGGGCCTCTCTGGTCAGAGCCCCACCCTAGCACTGGTCCCAGACGGAGGTCCCTCGGGGACACCCTACAACAGTCCCAGACAGGACAACAAGGCCTTGGCCTTAGTCCCCTTGGAATAACTCAAAAGCCGCTCCTCTGTGTCGGGGTCTCCTATGGTTTCACAAAAGAGATATCCCAGTGGCCACTATGCAAATGAAGAACCAGGACAGGCCACATCCCTGGGACTCTGAGATGAACTGCCCGTGTTGCTGAGGCTCAGAGCCCCCACCAGTGGGCAGCCGAGTGGGGACGGCCACTTGCATGGCTGCTGATGTTTTTCCCTTGCAGATTCTGCTCATCAGCGTCTCCCATTGCTGGAAGGAAGCTCCAAGTTGCACCCCCAACACAATGTGATCCTTGAATGCCAAGTGCCAGGCCTGGCCAGGCCCACACACCCTGTGGGTAATCAGTACCCTTGGGGCCCTCCCAGGGCCGTGGAGAGGCACAGAAATGCCTGGATCCAGCAGTAGATGCTGGAGCCAGGGCCCCACCTGGTCCAGTGCAGTGGGGGCTCTGGGGCTCAAGCCTGCTTAGGGCAGATTCCTTTGTCACTCTGGCTGGGAAGGTGGAAGGGGATGGTGTCCCAAAGGAGCCCTGGACACAGTCCGGCTGGGCACTTTCCGCTCCACACTGGGACTCTCAGAATGCACCTCTCCACAGTCACATGTGGGAAAGGCACTTTGTGGGCACCTGGCAGGCAGCAGCGGGGTGGAGGGGACTCATGCCTGAGCCTGGGCAGCTTCAACAACAGCTCCAGAAAAGTCTTCCAGGGTGTGGCGGGCTGTTAGATGCCAAGAGTCTTGCAGTTTGCTGACAGCCTCATGTCCTTCTCCTAACCAGCCCCTCCCCTGCCACCTCAGCTTTGTCTCTGGGGCAGAGCCCACTCCACAAGGACACACTAGCCACCATTGTCTTGCCGTTGTCCTGTGAGCCCCAAAGTACAGAGATGCCTGTGTCAGCTCTGGCCCTGGGGTCCTGGCTGCTTTGGCCCTATAGCTTTTGTTCCACAGCTAGTCTGGGCTAGGGTCAGCCCTAGGCCCATGTGTCCTGGCTCCTGCCAAGGGGGCAGCAGTCAGCAGAGGCTGGCCTGGCCATGCTCTGGGACCACTTCACCACAGCCCCTAACCTGAGGGCCCAGAGCAAGGAGGGGAGCCCTGTCCCTACCTCATAGGGCTGGTCTGAATGTTCACTGAATGTCCCGGCCTACACAGGGTCCTGGGCAGGGCATGGTACTCCCAGGCTCCCATGACATGCTCTTGGCCACTTGCCCCACACCTGCTCTGGCCGGCCCCATGGCATGGCCAGCTTGCCCTGCTAAAGGGGACCTGTAGCCAATGGCAACTTCCAGCCCCTCTGTGAGTATGAAAAGGGGCCTGTCTTGCCAGTGGTACTGGGGGAGCAGCTCTCCACCACTGGCCCCTAGCCCAGGACTCATCTACACTTGCTCTGCGTCCGGGGTGCGGGAGCTCACCCAGACCCTGCAAGCCACGCCCTGCTCCATGTGGGAACACCATCTGCCTGCAATGGGCAGGGCTCAGCAATGTGGGCCCAGGGTCTGGGGCTTGTGAGGAAGCTTTAGCAGTCTTCCCAACAGGCGCACGTACGCACACGTACACCATGCAGAGACACATGTCGCTGTGCACCCGTGGTGCCTGTGTGAATACACAAACCCACGTGTGATCGCCCACACATGCTCAGGCAGACCCAAGACCTGTGGGTTCCCGTCTGGGAGTCCGGGGAACCAGGCCCAGCTTGTGGCCGGCTCTGCCTTCCAGGCAGCAGATCCTGGGCCACCAGCTGGATGCTCACACCACGTCCCTTCTTCTGTGAAATGTACTCATAATGGGCCAGTCATGTGGGATCATTATGGGGCTCCAACACAGTGGTGTTTGTGCCAAGCTCAGTGACTGTGGGGGATGCAGAAACACCCCAAACATAAGTGGAAGCCATTCTTGAAGGTGGAGTCTGCCAGGCAGGGGTCTGGGTGCCTCCAATCAGGGCTGGGGCACTGGCAGGGACAGGGTGGGGACAGACAGCTCTTACCCACAGCACTGCTGTGCCAGCCGGTGGTGCTCCGTCTGACAGCCCTGCCACAGCCCCCGCACCAATTACAAGCACTTAGTCACAATTTCCTGCCTGAACATCCTCTGGCAACCGAAGAAAGAACAGCCCCTCTTCCCACCCCCTGCAGCCCACGGCTGAGCCAGAGCCTGATGCCAAGGATGTGGCTGAGCCTGAGTCCTTGGCCTGTGAGGGCTGGCCAAGGCTCTCTACGGGATGCAGGTGGCCAGCAGTGTGGGGGCACATTTGAAACAAAAGGGATGAGCTGGACACAATGGCTTATACCTGTGATCCCAGCACTCTGGGAGCCGAGACGGGTGGATTACTTGACCTCAGGAGTTCGAGACCAGCCTGAACAAGAGCGAGACTCCAACTGTACTTAAAAAACTGAAGCAAGAATGTCTCTCAAGTCCACGAGTGTGAAGTTGCTGTGAGCTATGATGATGCCACAGCACTCTACCCAGGGTGACAGTGAGACTTTGTCTCATACAAATAAAAATAAAATAAAACAAAAGTGATGGAGCGTTGGCTTGGTGTCCCTGAGAACAAGGAAGGCCAGGCCCCCTGTGAAACTGCATTGGCCAAATGGGGACTCAAGCCAGGCTTTGGTGTGTCGCCGGTTCCACGCTTGCACAATGCCAGTAAAAGAGGCCAGGTAACAAACCACACCAGGTCTTTGGGCTTAGAACTACAAAAAAAGTGAATTGACTCACACCATTACCATGGGGCAGGAGCCCAGGAGAAGATTAGCAATGTGGTTCTGGCTGTGCAGTTGCAGTCAGGATGTTGCCAGGGCTGTAGTGTCGGCTACAGGGTGCTGGGCTCACCTGCCGGCCAGCTGGCGTGGTTGTCAACTGGCGGCTTAGCCTGGGCTGGGGCCTCAGTCCCACTCCAGGGTGCTTGGGCTTCCTAACAGCGGGGCTTCCCCAGGGTCATGTCACTAGTGAGCAAGGCAGAGTTCTTAGGCCCTAGCCTTGGATGTCACCTTGGCCCCCAAGTCCGCTCAGATTCATAAAGAAGGATCATAACTCCAGCTACCAATGGAAAACTCATGACTGGAGTTGTTGAACCCCTGAGACAGACTTGTCAGACTGAAGTGACCTGTGCATGGTGCACGGCCCCTGCAAGTAAGAGACAGGTGTGAGCCCTAATCTACCCTCCGGGAAGGGCCCACGACAATGGGGAACTGCAGATGGTTCCTGAAAAGCTCATGCCAGGGTGGCCAGTGTGGGGCTCCGGGCAGTTATACACCTTCTCTTCTGCGTACTTGAAAAACCTACATCCAGGGTGGTGCCTGTGGCTCAGTGAACCGAGAGTGGTGAGTTCAAATCCAGCCCCGGCCAAACTGAAAAAAAAAAAAAAGAAAAACCTACATCCAATGCCGTGTCATACCCACAGTGTTATGAACATGACTTGAGGCGGGAGGAACCCGCAGCTGGCAGGATTTCTGACCATCCCATCCAGGGTTCCCTCCCTGGAAGCCCCTCTGGATCCAGAACTGGATGTCACATCACCTGGTGGGAGACATAGGAACTACTGAAGGCCGGTGGGTCCTGCCCTGCCACTGACCAGCTGTGTGACCTCAGGCAACTCACTCCACTGTTCTCAGGCTCAATTTTGGCCAGGGATGGCATATGTCCACACCCTGGGGTCTGGACGGTGGGTCCCCAGTGGAAAACTGGGCTATCACAAAGGAGGCAGGCATGGACACTGCACGATAGAGTGGCCGGCATCCTCCCCAGCCCACCCTGTAGGCCCATGGGGAATAAAAGAATCATTTTATTTTTACACGTACAACACTGGGCAGGGTTGAGCCACTCTCTGAGATTAGGGCCCAGCTGGTAAGAGTCATTAAGTCCTTACTGCCAGGCTGGCTGATTTGTCCTCTCACCTCAGACCCTGCATCCCAGCAGCACAACAAGCTGGTTGACCACAGTGTCTCTGTGGTGGCCACACGCCTTGTGGTGGGAGATGCTACAGAAGGGGGCTAAGCACAGCAGCTCTGGGGAAAACTGGCCCATCTCAAGGACCTCTGCCCCATCTGACCAAGGGCTGCTCCTCAGGGCCCCCAATGACTGCTACACATCCCCCACCCCATGCCAGTGCTGACCCCCTGTGCCACCTCGGCTGTGCCCTGAGTGAAGCTGCAGAGCCAATACTTCCTGGCACAGGCAACAGTGGCTGCAAGAACCCCTCCTGCCCGGCAGCCACCACACACAGGTGGAAGGAGTTGTACTCTGGAGCCTTCAGAGATACCAGTGATGGCCCTTCCGGAATTCACACGGCAGCCAGGTTACCATGGTGATGCCTATTAGCCCTGCTTAACAGAAGATGAATCAGGAGCTAAAAATAGGCACCAAAGTAGATGGACGGAAGGGCGACTGGACGGGTTGGACTCAGGGTCCAGACAGCTTGTTTATCTCAGATAGGGTAATTCAGGGGAATCTCAACTGGAAACACCAGAAGGGTTGGGAGCCTCAGGCTGCTGGGACTGTTCCGGCTGCAGGGGCACCTGCGTGTGCCCAGTGGTTTGGAAGCCTGTCGAGTACCCCCATCTTGGCTCCTCCTGGGTGCCCCCCCTGCCCCCGCAGACATGGCTCCTGGGAACTCCGGCAGCCCAGGGCCACCTCAGCTGTAGCCCTTGCTGTTGTGAGTCTTGGGCGTGGGGCTCAAGGTCCTCACCCCCTTGGACCCCAGCACCCCGGGCACCCTGAGAGGGTCCTTCCTCTCCCAGATGCAGCCCTGGTGGGCCAGGCCTGGGGAGTCTCTGCTGCACATGTGGAGGCTGGGGGTGCCTGCCTGACCCCCAAGTACACGGAGGCCTCTGCATGGACAGGGGTCAGTAAAAGCACCAGATTGCTACATGGACCAGGAGACCCTTTATTACAACTGAAGCCTCCACCCACAGGCCCCACAGACAGGCAGGAAGGAAGGCTGGGGAGGGAGGTGGGAGGAAGGGGACTGCCCTCCCCCACAAAAGTTAGATGCACAGAGGGCCCCACCTCTAGGGACCCCTCCCTAGCTGAGCTTGGATTTCTTCCTCCTTCAGCCCTGGGGGCCCAAGCCAGCAGGACCATGGGAGACTTCAGGGGGGCTGGGTGGGGACTAGAAGCCTCTGGAGAGGTGAAGGGACCCCGAGACGCTGGAGATAGGACTGTGTGGATGCATGACCTGCTGCCCCCTCCAGGATCTTCATGTTGCTGGGCCTGGGCCACCCTCAGGAGTATGAGCCCCAAGGCCTCGAGGAGGCAGTCCCCGGAGGCTGTAGTACTCCACCACCTGCCTGGGCACCTCAGCCAGCACACACTTGGCCAACGCTGTGGGAGATGCCTGGGCAGGGCCAACAGGGAAAGGACAGCAAGGTGGCACCTGGAACCTTCAGAGCCTGCAGCCCCGTCCCCCACCTGGTCACAGCCCTAGCCTGTCCTTGTCCTGCAAAGTCCGGCCCTCGGCACTGTGGCCACCCCTGACCATAGTGGTGGGGCCAGTGTAGGAGGACACCCCCAGTAGCTGGCCTGTGGCAGGTGAGGTCTTGTGAGGGATACAGACTCATCTGGGTGATGCGCCATCCTGAGGGTGACACACCATCAGCGACCCCCACGTGCTGCTTCCCCAGCAGGAACAGAGAGCACTTACCTGAGGAGCACATGTCACATGGCTGTGTGATGTGAGAGCCCCCTGAACTGGGGGGGCTCTGCTGGGCTGGGTCATTCCTCCCCTGGGCCCCCCACAGCCCCTCTCTCACTCACATTCTTAAGGTCACGGAAGGGCACAAACTGCACAATGTCACGGAGTGCAGGCTCTCCCCTCGGGGCACGCAGGGCACCGTCGTTCCCGTCCAGGATCTGCATGTCGGTGAAGTCAGCATTGCCCACCCCCACGATGATGATGGACATGGGCAGGTGGGAGGCGCGCACGATGGCCTCCCGTGTGTCCGCCATGTCAGTCACAACTCCGTCGGTCAGGATCAGCAGGATGTAGTATTGCTGAGGATGGTGGAGGAGGGCTCACACTGCCTTCAGGGCTGTGACTAAGGGGAGACCTATCAGGCCCCCACGCATCTGACAGCTGCAGGTACAGCTGGGCATGCGTCTTGAGCATGGCAAATCAGCAACACTGACCGAGGGCCAGCCCATTCACTGGCCAACACACACAGACCCTGCCGCCCGCCCCAGGCACCTACTGAGGCTTCCCGGGTGTGTTCTTCCGCCGCTGCCATGCGCGCCACTTTGGAGATTATGGGCGCCACATTGGTGGGGCCGTAGAGCTGGACCCTGGGCAGGCAGTTCTGGTAGGCCTCCACCACTCCCTGGATTCCTGTGGGAGCAGGGGGTGAGCCCAGCCCTGTGTACCCCACCCCAGGCCCACCTTGAGTCCTACCTTCACATTCATCATCCTCAGGGTTGAAATTGATGGCAAAGTCATGGGACACCTGGGTAAGAACAAGAATGGCCAGCAAGGTAGGGTCCCGTGCTCCCCACTGACTGGGGGAAGTGGGTTTGGAGTTTCTGAGGGCCTCACAGGGAAAAGACTCCATGGAAGGGAAGCCGAGACACGATAAGAGGCAGAGCCATGGGACAGAGGGACAAACAGACAGACAGTTCTGAGACACTGCGTTAGCTCCTGGATCCAGCCAGACCTGAAGATTCTAAGTTTCATTAGTTAATAAATCCCCCACACAGCACTTTTTCTGCTAATCCAGTTGAATTGATATCTGCAACCAGAAGATTCCAGACTAACGTTCTTCCCATCTCACAACAGAATTGTGTAGCTTATCTCCAGCCCCCAGAAGCTATCAAGTCCTAGGAGGTCAAAAGTCAGCCTCACTGACCACTAGGCCAGATCTCTGCTGCCCACCCCACCCTATAGCAGCTGGTTTTCAGCAGGAAATGACAGCAACCAGGGATCCCTGGGGAGCAAGGCTACCTTCTGCCTGAGGGACACAAGAAAGGCTACAACTCCAGGGGTCCCCTACCTCATATTTTGGAGGAATCCGAGCTCCAAACCCCAAAGCAGAAAATCTCTTGTCACTGGAAGAGAGGTGGCCTGATCACCTGGGAAACCTGACTCCTGGGGTGGGGTGGGGGTCACTGTAGGTGAAACCAGAGCCCAGGAGGTCAGGGCCCTGTTGGCCGAGGCCTAGCATCACTGCCATGCCATGGGGAGACTGAGGAAGGGGGTGCAGAAAAAACTGGGCCAGGCACAAGGGAAGGGGGGAGCTGGCTTGAGGAGATCCCTGAGTCTGCCTCTTCCCAATGCTCGGCCTCTGCCCAAGCACGTCTGTCTCTGCCCTGCAGATGCCTCCCCTGCCCAGGCCAAGCCACCACTGGAGCTCCATGCCCCTGGTTGGGGCTGGTTTCCTGCTCATGGCCCTCACCCACCCACCCACTCGACCATATGGGAGGACTCGGGGAGGGAGCTCAGGACATCCTCTCCCAAGCCCGGGGCCAGGGCTCTGGGTTACTGCCATGAGCTCAGAGTCTAGCCTGCTTGGGTTTTGCACCTGGCTGCTGCCTGACTGATCACCCTTGGATGAGCTCATGACCTGTGTGCTGATGTGCAGATGGACCCCCACGATGTCTGCAGTCTGCACTATGAGCCTCAGGCAGCTTCTTCTGATGAATGGACAGTCATGATGCCCACCTGTGGGGCCACCAGACCTGACCTGGGATGGAGGGGACGCACCTGTCATAATCCTGGCAGATCTCACCCACGGACACCAATGCCTGCAGGTACTCATTGGGCTGGTAAGGGTTGATGTAGTGCAAGGAGCAGCTGTTCCGAGGGTCCCCATTAGAGGCCGTGAAGTCGATGGCCACCTGCAGGAGGCCCAAGAGCGATGAGCTGAGCTGGGCAGGGTATCTGTATCCCACATTTGACAGGCTGGGGAAACTGGAGCCCAGAGAGGCTGGGACTTGGGGCCTCATGTGTGTGGGGAGCCAGGCTGCACCCAGAGACAATGCTCCCTGGGACAGTCCCATCTGCTCCACAGGGCAAGGAGAGGTCTCCCCAGGCCCTGCCAATCCTTTAGCTCCCTGGACCCTCAGGGAATGCCCTGACCAGGTCACAGAGCTGGGCCTTGGCCCCTGGCATGGTGTCACAGCTCTGAGACAGGCTCTGGGGGGATATCCACCTCTTCACAGCTGCCACCCCCACTCCAGGCTCCTGCCACTGCTTTCCTGAGTCATTCTAGGGTCTCAAACCAGCACATCTGCAAAGGGACATGTGGACAGCTCAGGGGCCCTGGTGCCATGCTATGTGGTAGCTGCAGCCTGGGGCTTGTCTGTCCCTGGCATCCAAGTGCTCACTCCCCCTTTTCCTGTTTTTTTTTTTTTTTTTGTCACTGCTTCTGTAGAAGTGAAGCCCCAAAGACACTGCCTCCAGGATGGTACTGGCTAGCTCCCTGCTCCACCACACCTGCTTTGTTATCTGCATAAACAGGGACCCTGCCAGAAAAACCTAGCTCAGATGTGGGGATGGAGCTGCCTGGAGGGAGCCTCCATTTCTCTACATGCCTGCCGGGCGCCCCTTCCACTCTGTGGGACTTACAGTGCAGTGAATCTGGCAGCCGCCCATGATGTAGTCCAGGAAGGAGTAGACCCTGTGGACCTTCCAGGCAGCAGTGTGGGCAAGGCTGCCCAGGACGCCCCCAGGAGACAGGCCCTGCTAGGGGTCTGAGAGGAGCCCCTGCCCCATCCCTTCTCCTCTCCTCTCCCCCTTACCCATCCCCCTCCCCACCTCCTCTGACCCTGGGATAGGGATAATCTGGAAGAGGCTCACCCTGCCCAGCCACCCTACAGAGCTCAGGCAGGACCAGCAGAGCCCCCTCCCCACCCAGGCAGGGCCTGGCCTTACCTTCAGGTCCGCTAGAACCACCACCCCTGAGTTCTTGTAATTGCGTTTCTTCTGCCTGTACTTGGCGTTCACACAGTCCCACTGGGCCTGGGCACAGGACGGGCAGGGGCCCCAGGCCACATTGGCAGCGCCTGGCACCATCCCAGGGTGACCTCTCTCCACCGGTGAGTTCAGGGCCCACCCCGCAAGGGGGGATGGGCGTGGCCACCATGGGACCCACCATCCCACCGGGAATCAGCCGGGGACATGGGGTGTGGGCCAGATGAGGGTCCAGGTTATACCTCATGTGTGGCATGCCCTGCCACACAGTGCCCAGCCACCTCTGAAGCCTGTGGCCTGTGGCCTGTGCCCAGGGACACGGGCCCTGCAGTGGGGGCAGAAAGGAGAGCCCAGGGCAACCCCCACTGCCTACTGCTGCAGGCTGGGCAGACCCTGGGGAGAATTCCCTGCACACCCCTCCAAACCAGATGCACAGACCCCAGCCCAGCGTCTCCCACAGATAGGTCCTGTTTTCACAGCCTCAGTGGTGGAGCTGACAGGTGCGGAACAGCATGGCCTGGAGCCTCCCACGCACCTGGTCCTCCTCAAAGGCTCTCTGCATCTCCGCAAAGGTGGTGGAGAACTCTCCAATGAAGTCGTGCTTCCCACGGGAGTCATAATCCCAGACCAAGCCCTGGGAAGTCCAAGACTCTCAGCCACATGCCCCAGGACACCAGACCCTGAGACCCGCCCACCCCCAGCCTAGACAGCTCAACCACCTGCCACCTTATGCTACCCTGGCCCCCCCCACACCAAGAGTCTAGAGTGACCGGCCTCACCTTCAGGGGCCGCATCTCCTCGCAGCTGCATAGAGAGCTCAGTGACACGGTGAAGGGCTCCCACACAGGACTGAGGTCATTCTTCACGACCTGAGGGCCAGGAGGGGCTGGGGAGACCTGGGAGGCCCCAGAGCCCTGCAGAACCCGGAGTCCAGCCCTTGGGGCTACAGGTCCTGCCATTGCAGTGCCCGGAGAGGCCAGGCTGAGGTACAGCTGGCGGGGGCTGCCAGGTGGGGACAAGGAGATCACCGCCAGACCCCAACCTTCATAGCTTTTGCCACATTCTCGGGCCACCTGGAGTCCCTTCTCTTTAAATAGACTCTTTTTCACTCAGGCTAATTTATTGCAAAAGAAAATGCTCTCCGCTGTAACTGACACCCCATTTTACTTGCAGGGTAGAAGGTGTCCCTAAAAATAACTGTAGTGACAACAAACAAGTTTGTGGGATTTCAGCTGTGGAAATCCCATCCCCAAGGCCCCATCCCATTCACCTCTGTCCGGTACACCAGTTGCTCTGACTGGTCATCGTTGACTCGGAACAGCTCAAGAAAGGGGTCGGATTTGCTGAATAGGTCCTGGAAGGAAGGGCAGGGGGTGCTGGCAGGACAGGGCACTCTGCACTGCCCGGGTGCCACTGCACCCCACAGAGCCTCCTTGGGAACAAAGTGAGGCCAGCGCAACTGCACCCAGTCCCAATCCCTCCATGTTCGAAGCAATGGCCTTGGGACTCCCAGGTCTGTCTCCCCGTCACTGTACGGGGTCCTGAGTGCTAAGGGCAGTTTCCAGGGTCACAAGGTCTGGACCCTGATCTGCAGCCCAGAGCTGCCAGGCGGAAGCAGCAGTTGGGACTCCACTTGTGTGACACTGTCTCCAACTCCATCAATGCCATCTTGCAGGTGCCGCCACCAGCTGGGGACCCCCACCCCCAAGGTGGGCAGACATACTTACCTGCCTGTGGGTGCCCCACACTCCCTCACCTTGTCATCCAGCTTCCTGGCCCGGAAGGAGAGTTGTACGTAGCCATTGTTCCCAGAGATGTCCTCAGCTATCACCTGGGAGGAGCCAGGCCAGGGCTTCCAGCTCAGCCGGGTAGGGCCTGACCCAGGCACACACAGACCCTCCTGGCCACACCCTCACCACCATCCCACTCAGGGCCCCCAGCACAGGGTTGGGGGGCCTGGTAGGAGACTGCGGCCAAGGCCTCACCGTGATGGTGGACTTGCCGGCGTTCCTGCCAAATTTCAGCAGCAGTGGACGTGTCATTTTCTTCTGAGCCACAATCTGGAAGTCAGAAATGTCAGGCAAGGGATGGGTCCCAAGTCCTGGGACACTAACTCACCCTCAGCCTGTCCTCTGGACTGTGTCCCCACCCGCCTCCCCGAGGCCCACACCCTCGGCCCTCCCATTGCTCCCAGGACATCTATCCCCCTTCACTGCATAGAGACGCTGGACATCACGCCCACTCGTCAAGTGAGGAGTGGGAGGCTCAGGGCAGCCTGGCAGCTGCAGTGGCTCTGACTCTTTGCACTGCTCACCGAGAGGACCCTCGTGGGAGGGCAGGGGAGGTATGTCCGATGGTGTGCTGGCTGCCTGGACCCTCATGCCCAGCATGTCCCTGGGGTCTCTGCTCCCAGCCCAGGCTTTCCTCTCTTTGGCAGCCCCTCTGTGCACTTCCTGCATCGGCTACAAGCCCTGACTAGGGCGTTGCTGACACATGGGCACAGGCGGCTCCCAGAACATGCCAACTGCTTGGCAGAGCACAGCGCTGGCAGGGGCTATATGGACCTTGGGGCTCCAAAGTCCTTGTCTGTAAGTGGGAACTGTGCTAACTGCCACTCAGTTCCCGCAAGAGTTAACACAGAGGCTCTGTCCATGCAGGGGACTATCCCTCCACACTCAGGAGTGTCCTCAGCAAGTGGTGTGTGAGGACCACTCTCACTTGCCCAGCATGGCCCAGCCCACACCTGCTACTGGCTGGCGGACATAGTGGGGTCACAGTACAGGGGCTGAATACAAACCAGAGAGAGGCTCTCACCACCCACCATCAGGGCTTGCCTGGCTGCAAGCTTCTGAGCATATTGGAACATTCCGTGCAGAAAAGAAAACAGATCCCAGGTAGGGGGAACAGAAGAGTTCAAAATAGGCTGAGGGGCTGGGAAAGTTCTCTTAAAGATGCAAAGGAGGGAGACTCAGGCCAACCCCCCTCAAGATATACCCCTATTCAAGGATTTTACTTCTGGGCTCCCAAGACACAGTCTGCCTCACACGTGGGCCTTTCCTGCTGTCCTGTACATCCCAAGGGCAGCTGCCAGCACCCTTTATACAGACACCATGATAGTGCTTGAAAGAAGGTCTGAGCCTACCCTGGCTCCATCCCACCCACCTCCCTTTTCTGGCAGCAAAGCAGGTCCTTAGTGACGGACATGGCTCACCCAGGTTTGGTGACAGTCTCCTATGGGGAAAATAGGACTGCTGGTTTGTGTTAACACCTAACTTTCTATTTTTATTTTTTTTGAGTCCCACTTTGTCACCCTCAGCAGAGTGCCATGGCATCACAGCTCACAGCAACCTCAAACACTTGGGCTCAAGCAATTCTCTTACCTCAGTTTCCCAAGTAGCTGGGACTACCAGTGCCCTTCACAATGCTTGCGTATTATTTTTTAGAGATGAGGTCTCACTCTGGTCTCAAACTTGTGAGCTTAGGCAATCCACCCACCTCCCAGACTGCTAGGATTACAGGCGTGAGCCACCTCACCTGGCCTGACACCTAACATTTAATAAGCTCTTTCTACCTGGACTGAGTGCTCAGTTTACTTGAATCAGATGAGGAACCAGATGTCTGGGCAGAGTTCAGACTTGTTCAAGGTCATACCACAAGGATTTGAAGCCAGAAACCTCTCCCTAGGTCACCAAGTTAGGTGCCCCTGCTAAGCCCATCTGGATGGCTGCAAAGCAGGAGCCCTGACACACAGATGTGTGTTCATACATGCACACACGTGGGGATCCATGCATATGTCCATGCATACATGGGTGTCCTGCCTGAACACGTGTGAACATAGGGGTGTTCATATACGTGTGTCTAGGTGTGTGCTGCCTCTTCCATCTGCACAGTGAGCACTGGTGGCTCATGTGGCCCTGCTCTGCCACTCTCAGGAAGGGCTGTGCCCTCCCTAAATCTCAGTTTCCTTATCTGAAAAATGGGGATGACAAAAAGATCCCTGGGAATCAGCCCCGGCCTGTGCAGCAATGGGGGATGAGTCAGACTGACATTATGTTAAGTAAAAGAATCCTGCATCAATGAGGACATGCTGTGTGATTCATGTACACGAATTTCTAGAACAGATAGAACGAGCGGGACTGGCTGGAGAGGGGTGATGGAAATGTTCTCTGACGGGGTGATGGTGAGCTGTATGCCACTGTCTAAGCTTGTCAGTCTCAGGCCTGAAGATTCAAGCACTTTATTGTATGTAAATTATATCTCAATAAAAAAGAAGGAACTCCAAGGCAAGTGGTGAAAATTAAATGTGCAGCACAGATCCTGTAACAGACTGGTGGCTGGAAAAACCCATTGTTCTACTGACAGTGGGGTATCTAATGGGGACATTTAGCCAGAGGACTGCAGGTGGGGCCTCTGGAGGGGCCTCTCCCTCCTGTCATGGAAGTGAAAAAAGCAAATTGCAGAACAGAGAATGTAATTTGTGTTTTTCTTAAAAAGAGAAAAAAGAGAGATATGAGAACATCTCTCTCTGGAAGGTGCCCAGGGGCAGGAAGGAGGCATTTTCGGCATGCCTATTACACTTCTGAGGTTTGAATGTATTACCCAGTTCAAAATTATATCTTAAAAAAGCTAATAAGGAAATTTTCAAGAAAAGGGCCCTGTGGTGCCTGGCATGGTTGGGAAGTTTGACCGTCACTACTCTGGGCTCCCTGGCCTCCCTCCCGAGGGTGGGCACCCACCTGCCCCAGGGTGCACTCCATGCCTCCCAGGAAGTCGTCATCCTGACAGCTGAGGCCACTGGGCCCATGGGTGTCGTACACCTCAAAACGAAGCTTCTGCGCCTCCTCAAAATAGTAGTCAAGTGTGAAGACTTTGGAAAACATGGGGTGCAGGCTGCTCCGGACCACCTCGGTTCTGCCCACCTGCAAGCAACACCCATGAGCTGACCACACTGCACCTCTCAAGGACGAGTCCAGGGCTCCAGTCCAGTCTCTCCTCCCACTCATTTCCAGGCCACACTGTGGGAAGCACCTCCCAGCCTTATCTGTGTCCACTCCTGGGGGCACTCCCACAGCCCTAATACCCTCCTGCCAGCCCAGGGCTCCAGCTTCTCTGCATCTTCTCAGCTCACACCCATCACCAACTGCTTGGCCTCACTTCACAGAGGCTCAGAGAGGAGAGGGTCCTGCCCAGGGACACTCCAAGTCACAGATGGGCTAGGAGTTCAGCCCTGGGCTGGGCAGCCGCAGCACCTGGCTGAGCAGGAAGGGGACCCTTGAGTTCACCAGCCTCTCCAAGTTGTGTGCCCCATCTAATGGCCCCTTCAAAGGACAAGTAAGGCCCATAGACTTCTGTGCCACCCCCAGGACCACACAGACCTCTGCACAAGTCACAAGGATTTAGGGCTGGGGCCCCACCTGGAGGAACTGAAATGGTGAGCCCCCCAACTCTCACCCCAGCCCCATGGTTGGGGCAGGACCTTCATGCTGAAAGTCCGTGCCTTGAAGGGTTTCTCAGCCTCATGAAGCTGATGGCCCAGAGATGAAAGGAGATGCCACCAGGTCAGAGCAGTGGACTCAAAGAGTTGATCCCAGGAAGTGGGCAGGGAGATCCCTAGTAGGCCCCCTCCACTGCCCCGCTATCACCTGGCCTCCCTGACCTCACTGCCTCCGAGGAACCGCCAGAGCATGAGAGCTCCAGGTTCTCTTGGGAGAGCTCTGGTTCGAGTCCAAGCTCCTCCAACCCTCAGATGGCTTCAACCCTCCCCCCCATTTCACGCGCCTGCTTCGTCGCTGTTTCTAGCCCTTTCGAGGTGAAGCTGCGCGTTTCAGGAGAGATGAAGATGGAGAAAGTGTTCTGTACCGCGCAGAGCCGGCGGACAGGCGCCGAGGGTGTCCAGCGAGAACTAGAGTTACAGAGACACCGCCCCCCACCTCTGCCGCAGTCACCTGGGGTCGCTCAGGACCAGCGCCTGAGTCTGGAGGAACCCAGGAGGCGCCGGTCGGGCAAGTTTCAGCCTCTAGAGCGCCCGGGGGCCGCTCCTCCACCTCGTGGGCGGGGAGCCAACTGAAGCCAGGTACTCTGGGGTCCACGCAGGCCGGTGCAGGGGCACCCTGTAACCCCAGTCCGGCCCCGGCTCCTCCACTCGGCTGCACACCTGAGCCCCCGTCCTCTTCTGCGCCCCTTGACCAGGCTCCCATCCGCACCTCCAGCCTAGGCGGTTAGTCTGCCCCAAGGGCCCCCCACCTGGAGCCATGGGCCGCACACCCGTCGGGAACACCCAGTCTCTACCTGGACCCCTTCTAGTCTAGCCACTGATCCCCTCCCCACAGCTCCTGGACACCCCTCTCTCCATCTGGTAACCCCACCCTGCCCTGCGCTCAGCCCCATATCCCAACGCCCCTTCCTGGTGGCCACTGGCCTCCTTGTGTCCACTTGGGTCTCGGCATCTGCAGCTCCCGCTCAGCACCCACTTCAGCCCCTGGCCCTACCTGCACCCACTGGCCCTGCGACTGCTGCAGCAGCACCACGCTGGGGTCGGACTTGGTGAGCGGGTCGCGGTCCAGCAGGTGCCGGCAGCTGAGCCGCAGCTCCACCTTCGAGGCGCAGGGTGTGGGCACCATCCCCCGGGCCGCTGCCGCCCCGCGCTCGGAGCCCACGCTCATGCTCCCGGCGCTGGCGCTCGGGGACCCGGCTGGGCACTCGGAGGGGCCGCTGCCCGCAAGTCAGCGCCGCTGCGGCGCCGGGGAAATGGTGGCCGGGCCAGGCGTGGCCGCGCTTCCCGCATGCCTGCCTGCCGGGCGCCGGCACACGTGGCTCGGGCGGCAGCCACCACGCGGGGACTGTAGGGGGTGGGGCGTGGCTGGGGATGGGGGTGCAGGGGAAGGGACAGCAGGGGGCTTGGCCAGTGAAGCAGTGGCGGAGGAGGGGGCGCTTAAGCCAACCCCTCTGCCTGGCAACTCCCGCCGAGGGCCGAGCCCAGTTTACATTCCCAGGGGAGCCTCGGAATGACAGACTGGGGGTCAGGGGTCGGGGCGCGCCTCCCCGACCGTGTCTGTTCCCGGCCAGGAACCGACGACTGGGCCTGCCCCGAGCCCTAGCGCCGGCTTCCACCCAGCAGGCCCCTTAGGTTGGTGGGGTGCCACCAACCCCCACTTCCCAGCTCTGGGGACTTTGAGACTGGGCACATCAGTCAACAAACACTTTTTGTTATTCTGGAAACAGATCCATGAAGGCACTGACTTTGGGGTGACAGTGTGTTCACACAGCAAAAACCATGTGCACCCCCTAAATTTTTTTGAAGTAAAAAACAAAACATGGGGTGGCTCAGTGGGTAAGGCGCCGGCCCCATATACAGAGGGTGGCGGGTTCAAACCCGGCCCCGGCCAAATTGCAATGAAAAAAAAAAAAATAGCTGGGCATTGTGGCAAGCACCTGTAGTCCCAACTACTGGGGAGGCTGAGACAAGAGAATCGCCTAAGCCCAGGAGTTGGAGGTTGCTGTGAGCTGTGTGATGCCATGGCTCTCTACGGAGGGCAATAAAGTGAGACTCTGTCTCTACAAAAAAAATTTAAAAAAAAAAAAAACATAAAAAAAGGGAGCATTTAGTGGTCTGGGAGGGGTTTGTGTCCCTGTCAACACCTCTTTCAAGCCGCTTCCTGTGCCAGATGTGGGGGGAGGTTTGGGAGGGCACTGATGCTGAGGGCCTGAGACCCTCTCTCACAGAGCCAGGCCTGCGGAACCTGGTGTGGGTGGGCCTCAGGCAGCTCCTGCTCAGGCTCAGCCTCAGCTCACACCCCTAGGACAGTGATGGGTGTGGACTAGGCATTGCACTGGTTTGGGGCTGGAGGCCAGAAGGAGAGTCCCCTTTATTTGCAGGACATGGAGTTGGGGGCAGAGAGAGATGAAGCCCACCCGGTCCCATCACCCCTGCCACCCTGGCCTCTGTGCAAAGCTTGGGATGCTGACCACATTCTGGGTCACCAGCCACCTCTGTGCAGACAAGGGTGAGAGGATTGGCAAGGGTGTGCTGGAGTTGGCAGGCACCCCCAGACTGAGCCCAGACAAAGGCCTTGATGTCACCTGAAAACTGCCCCCAACCACCGAGGACAGCCTCGCTGGGCCAGACACAGGAAATGAGACACTCACCCCCCATATATTCATTATTGTCCTGCAAGAAATAGTAACACCTGTTCTCTGTCAAAATATGTGATAAGGGCCAGGTGCGGTGGCTCACGCCTGTAATCCTAGCACTGTGGGAGGCCAAAGAGGGTGGATTGGCTGAGTTCATAGATTCAAGACCAGCCTGAGCCAGAGCAAGACTTCATCTCTAAAAGTAGCCCACCGTTGTGGCAGTCGCCTGAGGTTGTTGTGGGCTATGACATCACAGCACTCTGCAACAAAGTGAGACTCAATCTCAAAAAAAAAAGGGGGGCGGCGGCTGTGGCTCAGTGAGTAGGGCGCCGGCCCCATATGCCGAGGGTGGCGGGTTCAAACCCAGCCCCAGCCAAACTGCAACAACAAAAAAAGGAAATATATGATAATGCAGATAAATACTCAGTACTATTACCATTTCCATATCTGCCCTTCCAGCTCTTTTCCATGCAAATTCATCTTCATTAGTTAAAAAAGGTGTCTCCAGCTTGGTGCCTGTAGCACAGTGATTACAGCAACAGCCACATACACCAAGGGAGCAGGGTTCGAACCTGACCCAGACCAGCTAAACGACAATGACAACTGCAACAAAAAATAGCTGGGCAGGCTCAGTGCCTGTGGCTCAAGCAGCTAAGGCGCCAGCCACATACACTTGAGTTGGCGGGTTCAAATCCAGCCTGGGCCCACCAAACAGAAAAATGACGGCCGTGGGCAGCACCTGTGGCTCAAAGGAGTAGGGCACCAGCCCCATATGCCGGAGGTGGCAGGTTCAAACCCAGCTCCAGCCAAAAACTGCCAAAAAAAAAAAGACGGCTGTAACCAAAAAATGGGCAGGTGTTGTGGCAGGCTCCTGTAGTCCCAGCTACTTGGGAGGCGGAGGCAGGAGAATCGCTTGAGCCCAGGAGTTGGAGGTTGCTGTGAGCTGTGATGCCATAGCACTCTATCTAGGGCAACAGCTTGAGTCTCTGTTACAAAAAAAAACATAGCTGGGCATTTGGCTGGTGCCTATAGTCCCAGCTATCTGGGAGGCTAAGGCAAGAGAATCACTTAAGCCCAAGAGTTTGAGGTTGCTGTGAGCTGTGATACCACAACACTCTACTGAGGGCAACGTAGTGAGTCTCTGTCTCAAAAAAAAAAAAAAGGCATCTCCAAGGCCTGGGCTCACTGGCTCAGGCCTATAATCCTAGCACTCTGGGAGGCTGAGGCAGGTGGATTGCTTGAGCTCACTGGTTTGAGACCAGCCTGAGCAAAAAAAAAAGGGTGTCTCCAACACTCAGAGCCTGGCACGTGCTGGAGAAGACCCCAAATTGTGGCCTCTGCCTTGGGCTGTGATCTCTGGGCACAGAGACAGCAGTGTCTGTTTGCCAGTGAGACGGACTGGACTCCCAATCCCATAGTGCTAGGGGCTAAATAGGATGACCACACCAGGGTGCAGGGCTATGCCCTGCTCACAGTCACTGCTCACTAGTTACTAGATGTCACTGAGCATAGTTTTATTCACAATATTATATCCAACGGTTAAACCCCAGCCCCCCTAGTCACAGGATTTTGATTGACACAGCCACCCCTAACTCCATGGTTTTCCATTTAGGAGCTTAGAAATGGTCAGTTTTGAGGGCAATGAAACGTTCTTGCCTACATGCCCCGTGAAACTTCTGTGACGTCCAGGACTCACGTAATGTGGTTTGAGCCCCAGGTGAACAGGGCCTTGGGAACCACGGTGCCTGTGAGGGTACAGACTGGTGACCAGCAGGGTCCTGGCAAGTACTTTCTCCCTGTAATGCTCTGCACCCTTCACCCCCCTGTCCCTTCACTGCATAGACAAGCCTTGGAGGAGCCCCCCACAGGGTGCACCAAACCTACACTGCAGCCATCTAGGCAGAGACCCTGAACATACACCGCTCATCGGGTGTGGGCAGCAGGCGTCAAGGGAAACAAGGTGGGAGAGTGTAGGCATCTCTACACAGAGGGCCAGGAAGGGGGCTCTCTCTGAGAGCAGGGTTCTTACAGAGGGAGGTGTGGCCAGAGCATGGCAGGGGAGGAGGAGGGACGAGTGGGCCCAAGAGGACCTAACCTCACTTCCAGGGCAGAAGCAACCGTAGGGGTGTGTTACTCAGCTATTGCTTCATTACCAATTTCCCTAAAACGTGGTAGCTAAAACATTCACCATCTCTGAGTTCCTGTGGGTGAGGAAATAGGGCATGGCATAGCTGATCAATGTGGCTTGTGGTACAGGACAGGACGGGAGACTCAGTAAAGGGTGGGATGGGCCTCTCATCTCGCTTTCATCCGCCCTGGTTACGGGAACTTGTCACAGGGCTGCCCAGAGAGCACAGCCCAAGGCAGAGGCCACAATTTGAGTGCCCATGGCTTCTGCTGTGTTCCATTAGAAGCAAGTTGCTAAGTGTGGTCTTACCTAAGGGAGGGACCTAGGGTGTGGGCATCAGGGGGCATAGGGTTAACTCAGGGAGATCCGAAGGAGCTACCACTCCAGAGGTTGGCAGACAGAGACTGCATCCATGGGGGTGGCATCCTTAGGCTGGTCCCAACTGATGGACATCTGGTTTTATGCTTGTTTGACTCATCTCAGGCTTTTGATGATATTCTGGGGGAGAGCTGGCCTAGAATGACATAGCTACGTTCCCTCCGCCCTTTGGTCCCTTTCATCAGTAACCTAGTTTCGCCTCCATCTCCCCAGGAAGGGGTGAAGGGGGATTCTTCAGAAGTGCAGCACTGGCCATGCACTGCGCCACATCCTATTTGGCCCCCAGCACTATGGGAGTGGGAGTCCAGCTGCAGATGGGAAACCGAGGCTTAAAACTGTACAGGGCTCTGCTGAGGCCCCCAGTGGGCAGTGGCAGGGCCAGGTGTGATGCTCTAGTGTGGGTTCACACAGCCTGCCTTCTGGGGGGGGGGGCCCTGAGTGGGCTATGGAGGCTAGAGCCCTGCCCAGGAGCTGGTCCAGAGAAGGCTGTGCAAAGCTGTCCCTCTCTTCCAGGCTGCCTCCCCACCAGACAGCCCTCCACTGCCCACTTCCCAGACTGTGAGAAAGGCCAGGCCCTGTGACTAGTGGAAACTACATGAGGGAAAGGAGAGATGTGTCTCCAGAGCCTGGGACCAGACCTAGTATACAGTAGGTGCTCTGCAATTACTTTCTAAAATATTCTTTTTAGTTTTTAAAAAAACCTTTATTTCTCTTTCCCATCTTGCCCACTGTACTGCCCTTCTTTTGCCCTCCCCTCCCCCTAGGGGGAAAAAATCCTTTATTTATTTATTTATTTAGTTAGTTAGTTTTTTGGAGTTAGCTCACAGCAATCTCAAACTCCTGGGCTCAAAGGATCTTCCTGCATTAGCCTCCTGAATAGCTGGATCTACAGTACCCACCACCACACCTGGCTAATTTTTCTTAATATTTGTAGAGGCAGGGTCTTGCTATGTTGTCCAGGCTGCCCTTGAACTCCTGGCATCAAGTAATCCTCCTGCCTCAGCCTCCCAAAATGCTAGGATTACAGGCATGAGCCACTGTACCTGGCCATACAAGGGCTAAGAATAATTCCACCTCCCACCCCAGCTCATTGTCCATAGCACAGTGGTTATGGTGCAAGCCACATGCACTGAGGCTGGCAGGTTCAAGCCTGGCCCAGGCCAACTAAACAACAATGACAACTGCAACAAGAAAATAGCCAGGGGGTGGCGCCTGTGGCTCAAGGAGTAGGGCACCGGTCCCATATGCCAGAGGTGGTGGGTTCAAACCCAGCCCCGGCCAAAAACCACAAAAAATAAAAATAAAAAATAAATAAATAAATGTGTGGAACCCTTTAAAAAAAAAAAAAAAAGAAAAGAAAATAGCCAGGTGTTGTGGTGGGCACATGTAGTCCCAGCTACTTGGGAGGCTGAGGCAAGAGAACCACCTAAGCCCAAGAGCTGGAGGTTGCTGTGAGCTGCGATGCCATGGCACTCTACTGAGGGCAACAAAGTGAGACTCTGTCTCTAAAAAAAACAAAACAAAACTATCACATAAAAAAATAAATAAATAAATAAAAGAAAGGGTGGCCGGGGCCAGGCGAGGTGGCTCACACCTGCAATCCCAGCACTCTGGGAGGCTGAGGTGGGTGGATTGCTTGAGCTCAGGAGTTTAAGACCAGCCTGAGAAAGAATGAGACCCTGTCTCTACTAAAAATAGAAAAACTGAGGCAAGAGGATCGCTTAAGCCCCATTGGAGTTTGCTGTGAGCTATGATGCCATAGCACTCTACTCAGGGCAGCAGCTTGTGACTCTGTCTCAAAATAAAAATGGGCAGTGCCTGTGGCTCAGTGAGTGGGGTGCCGGCCCCATATACCAAGGGTGTTGGGTTCAAACCCGGCCCCAGCCAAACTACAACAAAAAAATAGCTGGGCGTTGTGGCAGGCGCCTGTAGTCCCAGCTACTTGGGAGGCTGAGGCAAGAGAATGTCCTAAGCCCAGGAGCTGGAGGTTGCTGTGAGTTGTGACGCCATGGCACGCTACCCAGGGTGACAAAGTGGGACTCTGTCTCAAAAAAAAAAAAAAAGGGCAGCGCCCGTAGCTCAGTGGGTGGGGTGCCCTGGCTACATACACCAGGGCTGGCAGATTCGAATCCAGCCTGGACCTGCTAAAACAACAATGACAACTGCAACAACAACAAAAAATAGCTAGGCATTGGGGGGAGGCACCTGTAGTCCCAGCTACTTAGGAGGCTGAGGCAAGAGAATGGCTTTAAGCCCAAGAGTTGGAGGTTGCTGTGAGTTGTGATGTCACAGTTGTCTATAGAGGGTGACAAATTGAAATTCTGTCTCGAAAAAAAAGAAGGGAAAGAAAAGAAAGGAAAAGAAAAAGGAAAGGCAGGCCAGGTGGCTCAGGCCTGTAACCCCAGCACTCTGAGAGGCAGAGGCATGTGGATAGCCTGAGCTCAGGAGTTCAAGACCAGCCTAAGCAACAGTGAGACCCTGTCTCTAAAACAACTAGCTAGGCATGGGTGGCACCTGTGGCTCAATGGAGTAGGGCGTGGGCCCCGTATGCCGGAGGTGGTGGGTTCAAACCCAGCCCCGGCCAAAAACTGCAAAAAAGAAAAAAACAAAGCCCAAAAAACTAGCTAGGTATGATGGTGGGCACCTGTAGTCCCAGGTACTCAGGAGGCTGAGGCAGGATCACTTGAGTCCAGGAGTTTGAGGTTGCTGTGAGCTATGATGATGCCACTGCACTCTACCCAGGGTGACAGTGAGACTTTTTTTTTTTTTTTGCGTCACAGCTCACAGCAACCTCAAACTCTCGGGCTTAAGTGATTCTCTTGCTTCAGCTTCCCAAGTGGTTGGGAATATCGGTGCCCACCACAACGCCCAGCTATTTTGTTGTTGCAGTTGTCATTGTTCAGCAGGCTTAGGCCGAGTTCAAACCTGCAAACCTTGATGCATGTGGCCTGTGCCCTAACCACTGAGCTACCACCCCAAGCCAACAGTGAGACTCTTAATGTCAAAATAAATAGGAAAAATAAAGCCTGTGAAAATTAAAATTCCCAATGTCTAGAAAACAAAAAAGCAAAATAAGCAATAAATTGAGAAAAAATACTTGCAACTCCTATCAGACTATTGCTGACCTAAAAACATGTGGAAAAGCTGCTCGACTGCATGTGGTCCAGGCACAGGTTGTGGCTTCCGGCTTCCGGCTTCCGGACCTGCAGGAGTACGCCTTGCCTCCTGTCCCCCAGCCGGAGACACACCTGCAACATGCACAACCATCCTCTCTACCAGCCTAAGGGCACCAGGGAACCACCTGCAATCCTGCAGATGAGCTAAACAAAGAGCGGACACCCTCCAATGGCATCCTACTCAGCTGCAGGAAGAATAAGGAAGACTGTACTGCAGATCGCTTTCTATACTGGATAACAAATTAGCACTTGGCAGCTTAAAACACACAACGATGGTCTGAGTATTCCACCTAGGAGATGGCACGTGGCTGAGCCCTAGCAGGGGCTCAAGCATCTGGAATAAAGCCGCTATCTCACCTGAGACTATAGGTCCTTCTCAGCTTCCTTGTATGCTGGGCAGGGGCGACTCCCAGCTCCTAGCGGCCAGCAGAATGTCTGACTTACACATCATAATGCACGATCTTTCATGCCCCATTCACCCTGGTGTCCCCAGGGTCAGGCATCCTGGAGCCACCCTAGAACCCTGCCACCATGTGATGGACAGGTGGGTGTCCAGGGACTGACAAGAACCTATAGTCGCAGGTGGTGGGGTCCTCCTGCTCTGAAGCTGCTAATACCTGAAATCTGGAATAACATTTAAACTGCAGGATGCTCAGAAAACAAGTGTGCCTATAGGTGTTCCAACATCTGAATCTCGTTTTTCCCCCAGCCACAAAACCTTGGCTTCTCTAGAAAAGCCTGAATGAAATTTAGAGCTTCCTGGGCGGTGCCTGTGGCTCAGTCGGTAAGGCGCTGGCCCCATATACCGAGGGTGCTGGGTTCAAACCCAGCCCCGGCTGAACTGCAACTAAAAAATAGCTGGGCGTTGTGGCAGGCGCCTGTAGTCCCAGCTACTTGGGAGGCTGAGGTAAGAGAATCGCTTAAGCCCAGGAGTTGGAGGTTGCTGTGAGCTGTATGATGCCATGGCACTCTACCAAGGGCCATAAAGTGAAACTCTGTCTCTACAAAAAAAAAAAAAAAGAAAGAAATTTAGAGCTTCCTGAGGTTGCAAGCACACCTGCCCACTGGGCTCTCCAGTTGTCTTGTAAGGACTCTTTAGGTTCAAGAGGGGTTAGAATGGGATCTGGCCCAACAATTCTGGTTAAAGAAAAACCTATTGTTAAAAGGATCACTGGACTGCAGGTCTCCAGACACTGCAGGGGAGACTCACTCCCTGCTTCTTGCTAGAGATTTCAGCTAATTTAGGGAGGATATAGGTTAGGAGCACAAGCTTGGGCTCTCAGTGCACAGCCCTGGACACTTCTCTGTGCAACATAGGGAAGGAGCATGTGCTTCAAGACCAGTGTGGCCCACGCTGACCCAGGTGCCCAGTCACTGTCTGGCTTCACCTTCCTGATGGGCTGCAGGAACCTAGCTAGCCTTCAGGGATCCTGCCACACCACTATGCTACCGGTATCTTCCTCACATGGTTGACGGCACTCACTTGCAGGCATACCTGTTCCTGACACAGCACTGCAGATAATGGGGGAAGCCCCTTCACCCAAGTGGGGTGTAACGGGCTGCACAACGTGCAGGTGAAGGTCCACTGCTGCTGTCCTGCACCCTCTACCTGCCCCTACTTGGAGAAACCTGTAGTCTAGTCTCAAACCCTAACCCCCACTGCTCCACAGGGAGGCCTCCCAAGATCTCTGCAATGCTGCTCTTGGAAACCCATAGCCAGTTTACTAAGCAGAGCACACGTTCAAATTTTAGGAGGGAATGGGTGGTGCCTGTGGCTCAGTGGGTAGGGTGCCAGCCCCATATACCAAGGATGGTGGGTTCAAACCTGGCCCTAGCCAAACTGAAAAAAAAAAAAAAATATTTAGGCGGGAAAATAGTAAACAGCCCCCCCAAGTTTGCACAAGTACTCAGTGTCAAGGTTTACAGCCTAACTATGTCATCTTTTGCTATGTTGGAAACACTCCATTAAATCCATAAATACATGTGGCCAGTATAGGTTGTTACCTGGCCACCTACCAAAGTGGAGAAACCTGGGCACCATGCTGCCAATGTGTAGGCACAGCAGACATGTTCTGGAGAATACGCCTCAGTGACCAGCTCTGGGGCAGGCAGTGACACCATGGCATTGCCTCTCATCCACAAAGCATTTCAGTGGCTCCAAGATGCTTCAAGGACAGCCTGTGGCTGACTGTCCACAGAATTGGATGCTCAGGTGCAGGTGCTATCACCAGGCACAAAGACTCCAAGAGGCCCCAGGGTGAAATGAAGCGAGGATACAGTGGTCACCAGGTAGGCCAAGTCAACCCTTCAAAATCCTGAGATGCTAAAACATTTGGAACTTACTTTGGCTAAAAAGTCCATCTTTGTTGGCTGGGTGCGGTGGCTCACACCCATAATCCTACCCTGTTTACCCAAAAATAAGACACTGTCTTATTTTTTTCACAGTCTTATTTTAAGGTATGCTCCCAAAGATGTGCTAGGTCTTATTTTCAGAGGACATCTTATCTTTCCTGTAAGTAGGTCTTATTTTCAGGGAAACAGGGTAGCACTCTGAGGCCATGGCAGGTGGATTGCCTGAGCTTAGGAGTTCAACTCACAAGACCAGCCTGAGCCAGAGCAAGACCTCATCTCTAAAACTAGCCAGGCCTTGTGGTGGGGTCCTGTAGTCTCAGGTACTTGGAAGAATGAGGTAAGAGAATTGCTTGAGCCCAAGAGGTTTGAGGTTGCTCTGAGCTGTGATGCTATGGAACCCCTCTACCCAGGAGAGCAAAGTGAGACTGTCTCAAAAAAAGTCACCATCTATAACCTCTCTGTAGAAAGCTGTTATTAGGGATGGTGCCTGTGGCTCAGGGGGTAGGGCACCAGCCCCATATACTGAGGGTGGCGAGTTCAAACCCGGTCCCAGCCAAAATACAACCAAAAAATAGCTGGGCACCTGTAGTCCTAGCTACTGGGGAGGCTGAGGCAAGAGAATCGCTTAAGCCCAGGAGTTGAAGGTTGCTGTGAGCTGTGACTCCATGACATTCTACTGAAGGTGATTAAGTGAGGCTTTCTCAAAAAAAAAAAAAAAAAAAAAAAAGAAAGAAAGAAAGCTGGCATTAAACCAGCGATAATCAACAATGGCTAAACACAAAAAACTACAAGGCAACCCTGGTTTTGGACTGCCCTTTAACAACACACTCCCAAATAATCCCCTGCCAGAAGTCAAAGCCCCAGGCCCTACACCAGGCCTCCAAGGACACACCACATGCAGACCCAGCTTTACTCCTGATTTATTTAAAGTCCCCAAGAGGGCTTTATTTTTTCTTTTCAACATCCTGTTCTGCAGCTTCCTTGGCTCTTTTTGCCCGTATGCCAAAGAGTCGGGCATTGGCTCGGGCCATACGAAGACTGGCAAATGCCTTGAAGTTCTTCTCCTCCTCCGTGATGACTCTGGCTTTCTCCTTCTTATAGACCTGGAAGGAAGGGAGAAGGGTGAAACCTCCACTTAGGTCAGCAAACCTGGAGGACTGCATGGTAGACTGATCAATGCTGCTTAGGCACTGCTGAAGAGCTACTGAGGCTGCCAAGGAAAAGAGCCACAGCCACCCTACCTGGGATTTAAGTTTAAAAAGTACAATTCTCTCCTAATTTATGGATTTTTGACTGCAAGAATGAAAAATAAATAACCCCAAACCCATAGCACCTCAGATCTGAAGCATGTCCCCAGGAAGGAAGGTTAGGGTTAGGATCTGATCAAACACCCCCAAAGCCTGTGGCTTGGGCTTCCAAATAGCAACTGGGAAGTTTTTGAAGATCATTAATTAATTAAATTGTTTCTGAAAGAAGTTCCAACAAGCCTCAGCACAGTGGCTCAATGCCTGTAATCCCAGCACTCTGGGAGGCCAAGAGGGTAGATTACCTGAGTTCCTGAGTTTTGAGACCAGCCTTCGCCAGAGCGAGACCTCATCTCTAAAAATAGCTGGGAGCTGTGGTAGGTGCCTGTAGTCCCAACTATTTAGGAGGCTGAGGCAAGAGAATCGTTTGAGCCCAAGATTTGAGGTTGCTGTGAGCCATGAAGCCATGGTACTCTACTAAAGGTGATAAAGTGAGACCGTATGGAAAAAAAAAGTTCAAAACAAGTACATTCTTTTAACTTTTTTTTGATCAATACAATTTAAGTGGGGCAAGGAAGTTTAACTATAGGTTCTAGAGTGCCATGAGTTTAAAAAGGGTTGAGAAATATTGTCCTAAAGCTTCCCAAAAGGCAGGAAAAGGATGCGTCTCATGAAAGTCTATCTGTTAAGAATTTAGGGTTGCGCTAACCAGAGCAAAAAGAATGATCCTCTCCAAAAACTTGTAAATCTCTATACCCATGCCAGATGCCACTGAGTCACCCCCCTTTAGCCTGACCCCCTGCTCCAATAAGCACCCATGTATCCATCCACCCATCTCGCTTAACCCATAAACTCAGGGAGCTGAGGGTTCACTTACATTTCGTATGGGCATGACAGGTCCTGTGAGCTGGGTGGCCAATTTGAGTTCTTCTTTCTGTTTGTTAAGGAGAAAAGAGTTAAGTGGATTAACTTCACTGTATACTTAAGACAGGCCCATATCTCTCCCTGTCTGTCCTATGTTCTTGGAAAAGGAGCCAGTGCCTATATTTTTAGCGTCCCACGTGGCTTAAGCCCCCATGTGACCAGTAATAGTACATTGTCAAGATACCTATTCTGTCTAGTGGCCAAAACAAGCAGAAATGGAGGCTTTTTAAAATCCCACCTACCGGTGACACAGGGACAGCATAGAGTAGAACCATTCCCAAATTCAATTCCCAGGAAGGCAGAAATTAACTATCAACTTCCTTCAACAAAGTGTTTCTAGAAATGTTCTTGGATAGAATGTCTCTCACGGAAAAAAGGAGGCTACAAGCCAGCAACACCACCACCAAACAGGCCTCATTACTGAGAAAGACAATGGTTAATCTCAGCCCTTTTGATTAATGACAAAATCAACTCCTCACTAATACTAACAGCCACGTTTGGGAAGATGAAAAGACAGCAGGGGAATATTTTTCTTTCTTAAAACAGCTGAACACAAGGACAACTGGACTAAGCCTCTCCAAAGGCATCTTCCAACACTACTGTACCCACACCCCACCGGCTCAGCACTGTACTCACAGAACTGTCCCCCTTCTTGGGGGCCGAGGGTTTCCTGGGGAAGAGGATGAGTTTGGACCGGTACTCCTTCAGACGCTGCACGTTCGCCTGCAGGGACTCAGTCGACTTGTTCCTCCTCCTCGGATCCACGGAAATCCCGATGGTCCGGGCCACCTTCTTGTGGATGCCGGCCACCTGCCCACAGAAGCACCCAAGTGAAGCCAAGGGCGAGCAGTCCCTAGCCTCCAGGCTCAAGCGAAAACGCTCAGTTATCAGATGGAAAAGGGTTCAAATGTACTTTCATCAATGCAGTACAGAGATTCCGGAGAATGTCATCATTCAACTGAGAGCAGCAGAGACCAACTACAACCTGCCTCCGATAACGCGGGTTTGCCAAAACTCACCCGCAACTCCTCCAGGCTGAAGCCCCTGCCAGCGCGAACTTTGGTGTGGTACCTCACCGTGGGGCACCTGACGATGGGCCGGATAGGGCCGGACGCGGGGCGCGGGGCAATGCGGCGCGCCTTTGCTTGCCGGGCCTTGCGCCTGTCGAGAGGTAAGTGCAGCCGTGGTCACCTGAAGCCGACGGCGGTGCGGCGCGGCTACCGCCCAGGCCACCGCGCCACCCACCGAAGGCCGACCAGGGCCTCAGTACCACCGCCGTCCACTCACCTGCGGATCTTCCGAGCCGGCTGATTGAACCACGTGGCCACGCGCCGCTGCCAGTCCTTGTGGAAGTGTGGCTTCAAGATCATGCCATTCCGGCTTGGCGCCATGGCTGCCTACGGCGCTGGGGCCGCCAAGAGGAGAGGAGCGAGTGAGAGACCGGGACGCGGCCGCGCGACCCCCAGGACACCGCCCCAAGCCCTCCGGCCCTGGCCGCTAGGTAGCGCCCAAAGAACCAGGACCCCGACCCGTCGGCGGCAGAGGCCCTGACTTGGACCCAAGGCCCCTTCATAGCTACTTCGGCCGCTAAGCTAGCCCGGTAGCGACAGGAGGAAGCAGAAGGAGTTCGATGGTGCCCGATGGAGTCGGATGGCGCCCGCATGGGACGAAACAGAGAGTGCTAACCTCTAAGTGGGAGAGAAGCCGAGCGGAAAGGAGACACCGCCGCCAAGCACCCTGGGATGGTGGTGGGCTCGACCAATCACAAGCGCCGAGTGTTCCGACCAATCCGAGCCAGGAAAGAAGGAAGTGACGACACGGCGCCGCTTGGGCCCCGGAGAACTGCTGCGGGACCTGGGCCCAGCGTTGCGGACGATCCTTCTCGGGTGCTGCGTGCGTCTGTCCACTTCGCAACCGCGGCAGCGCGGCCGGCGCTTCAGCCTGTGCGTGGGCCGTGGGCGGCCTTCGCGGGATAAGAGGGCAGCAGTCCCAAGGCGGAAGGAAAATAGGCAGTTTCAACTCAGCGGAGTCCTGGTTCGAATTCTAGGAATTTTACTTTGTACATTGCGGAGACACAGTATGTTAGAGGTGCTAAGGTGCAAAGGATTTATTGAAATGCGAACCAGCGCCACCTAAATTCCTCGTTTTCCTCGTTCCAGCGTTTTTTTTATTTTTTGAGACAGAGCCTCAAGCTGTCGCCCTGCTGTGGCGTCACAGCTCACAAGCGATTCTGGGCTCAAGCGATTCTCCTGCCTCCACCTCCCAAGTAGCTGGGACTACAGGCGCCCGTCACAACGCTCAGCTATTTTTTTTTTTGTAGAGACAGAGTCTCACTTTATGGCCCTCGGTAGAGTGCCGTGGCCTCACACAGCTCACAGCAACCTCCACCTTCTGGGTTTAAGCGATTTTCTTCTCTCAGCCTCCCGAGTAGCTGGGACTATAGGTGCCCGCCACAACGCCGGGCTATTTGTTTGTTGCAGTCAAGCCGGGGCCGAGTTTGAACCCGCCACCCTCGGTATATGGGGCCGGCGCCCGCTCAGCTATTTTTTGGTTTCAGCCATCATTGTTGTTTGGCGGGCCCAGGCTGGATTCAAACCCGCCAGCTCAGGTGTATGTGGCTGGGGCCTTAGCCCCTTGAGCCACAGGTGCTGAGCCCATTTTTTTTTTTAATTTAATAACAATAACAATGTTTAAGATAAGGACTAGAAACAAAAACCTAGTAAATAATAAACGAACATAAATACGTTCAGAAAAGAAATAGGAGAATTGCTGCATCAATATTAAGCAAAAATAATAATGCAAAGAAAGTAACATTCACACTGTCAAATAAGAGTATGTCTATTATAGAATGCTTTGACTCAGATTCAGTATGGAGTCATCAGTTTATTTTTAGTCTCAAAAAATAGACAACTAATATAAATAAAAGATAATTTCAAAAAATAGATTATGCTGAATCTTATAGACAATAGAAAAAGAAGAAATACTTCAAAATGCTTCCCCAAAAAGCCCATTTTTAAAATTATTATTTATTTTGAGACATGGCTATGTCGCCCTGGGTACAGTGCTGTGGCGTCACAGCTCACAGCAACCTCAAACTCTTGGGCTCAAGCTATCCTCTTGCCTTAGCCTCCCAAGTAGCTAGGACTACAGGCACCGCTGCAACGCCCGGCTATTTTTTTGTTGCAGTTGTCATTGTTTGGCAGGCCAGGGCTGGGTTCGAACCAGCCAGCCTCAATGTATGTGGCTGGCACCATAACCACTGTCCTGTCGATGCTGAGCCTCGTTCCAGCGTTTATTCCCGTCCTGTTTGGAATATTTATTTCATTTTGTAGGTAAAATTAACATTTACTCAGTGTCTTTAGTAAACTGGACATTCAGTACTTCATGTGCATTTTCATATTTAATTCCACACGGCTACCCAATGAGATGGGAGCTACTTCTTTGGCCCCCCCTTTCCAAATGAGGAAACTTGACAGGATTAGGTACCTTCCCCAGGTCGTGAGGGTCCGAATGCAAACATCACAGTTGCTGTGCCTACTGCTTCTCTATTTTTGTTTCAGGATTATTGAGGGTACAAAGAGATTACACTGATGGCATTTGTTAGGTAAAGTCCCTCTTATAATTGTGTCCCATTCCCTCCTACTGCCTCTCGAGACAGAGACAGCATCTTAAATATTTTTTTTAGAGACAAGCATCTTAAAAATAAAAATTAAGGGCGGCACCTGTGGCTCAGTCGGTAAGGCGCCGGCCCCATATACCGAGGGTGGCGGGTTCAAACCTGGCCCCGGCCAAACTGCAACCAAAAAATAGCTGGGCTTTGTGGCGGGCGCCTGTGGTCCCAGCTACTCGGGAGGCTGAGGCAAGAGAATCGCTTAAGACCAGGAGCTGGAGGTTGCTGTGAGCTGTGTGATGCCATGGCACTCTACTGAGGGCCATAAAGTAAGACTCTGTCTCTACAAAAAAAAAAATTAAGTAGCCAGGCATACATCCATGTCCTGTGTTCTCATCACCTCTTATTCTCTGAGTGCTCTCTGTAAACCTTTATATCACAATAACCGTCTTTAATGTGAGCCCTTACTGCTACCACATGGCTTACCCCTCCTTTTTTGAGGGAGGATGGCACCTGTGGCTCAGTGAGTAGGGCGCTGGCCCCCTCTACCGAGGGTGGCGGGTTCAAACACGGCTCCAGTAAAACTTCAACAAAAAATAGCCAGGCGTTGTGGCAGGTGCCTGTAGTCCCAGCTACTGGGGAGGCTGAGGCAAGAGAATCGCCTAAGCCCAAGAGCTGGAGGTTGCTGTGAACTGTGATGCAACAGCACTCTACCGAGGGCGACCAAGTGACACACTCTGTCGCTAAAAAAAACCCCAACTTTTTTTGAGACAGTCTCACTTGGTACCCTGGTTAGAGTGCTGTGGCATCAGCCTAATTGACAGCAACCTAAAAGTCCTGGGCTAAAGTGATCCTCTTGCTTCAGCCTCCCAAGTAGCTGCAGTTGTGTGGACCACAATGCTGGGCTAGTTTTTTTTTTTTTTTTCCTATATTTAGTAGAGATGGGGTCTAGCTGTTGCTCAGGCTGGTCTCCAACTCCTGATCTCATAGGATTCTCCTGCCTCACCCTCCCAGAGGGCTAGGATTACAGGTGTCTCCAACCCCTCCTGGTAAAACAATACACAAGTTTTAAGAATGTCATCACAGGGCGGCGCCTGTGGCTCAGTTGGTGGGGCGCCGGCCCCATATGCCGAGGGTGGTGGGTTCAAACCTGGCCCCGGCTGAACTGCAACCAAAAAATAGCTGGGTGTTGTGGTGGGCGCCTGTAGTCCCAGCTACTTGGGAGGCTGAGGCAAGAGAATCGCTTAAGCCCAGCAGTGGGAGGTTGCTGTGAGCTGTGTGATGCAATGGCACTCTACCGAGGGCCATGAGGTGAGACTCTGTCTCTACAAAAAAAAAAAAATTTCATGACAGCCAGGCATGGTGGTTCATGCCTCTAATCCCAGCACTCTGGGAGGCTGAGGCAGGTGGATTCCTTGAGCTTAGGAGTTCGAGACCAGCCTGAGCAACAGTGAGACTTGTCTCTACTAAAAATAGAAAAATTACCCAGGTGTTGTGGCAGGTGCCTTTAGTCCCAGCTACTCAGGAGGCTGAGGCAAGAGGATTTCTAGAGCCCAAGAGTTTGAGGTTGCTGTGAGCTATGATGCCACAGCACTCCATCCAGGGTGACAGTGAGACTGTCTCAAAAATTAATGACACAGGATGTGAAATGTAGAGGCCAGGGCGGCGCCTGTGGCTCAGTGGGTAAGGCGCCGGCCCCATATACCGAGGGTGGCAGGTTCAAACCCGGCCCCGGCCAAACTGCAACCAAAAAATAGCCGGGCGTTGTGGCGGGCGCCTGTAGTCTCAGCTGCTTGGGAGGCTGAGGCAAGAGAATCACTTAGGCCCAGGAGTTGGAGGTTGCTGTGAGCTGTGTTAGGCCATGGTACTCTACTGAGGGCCATAAAGTGAGACTCTGTCTCTACAAAAAAACTAAAACGTAAAAAAAAAAAAAGAAATGTGGAGGCCAGTGTCCTACACTGAATAAACAGGTTGCTGATAGTTTCCAATCTTACTGAGACACCTTTGGGTGTTAGAAAGTGCAAGTTGTTAGCCGGGCGTTGTGGCAGGCGCCTGTAGTCCCAGCTACTTGGGAGGCTGAGGCAAGAGAATCACTTAGGCCCAAGGATTTGGAGGTTGCTGTGAGCTGTGTGACGCCACGGCACTCTACCGAGAGCGATAAGGTGAGACTCTGTCTCTACAAAAAAAAAAAAAGAAAGTGCAAGTTGTGACTCAGCGAGAACCCTTTTTCCTGAGCAAAAGGTACCTACAAGGCCAGCTACACAGGAGGCAAAAGGATCACTTGAACCCAGGAGTTTGAGGTTGCTGAGAGCTTAGCTGATGCCACACATTCTAGCCTGGGCAACAGAGTGACTATCTCAAAACATAGTGGCATAGTGGCTCACACTTATAAACCCAGTGCTCTGGAAGGTTGAGGCCGGAAGATCCCTTGAACCCGGGAGTTTGAGACAAACCTGAGCAAGAGCAAGATTGTCTCTACTAAAAATAGAAAAACTAGCCGGGCATTGCGATGGTTGCTTGTAGTCCCAGCTACTCGGGAGGCTCACTTGAGCCCAGGAGTCTGACGTTCTGTGAGCTTCGATGATGCCAAGGCACTCTACCTAGGGCAAGACAGTAAGACTCTGTCTCAAGAAAAAAAAAAAAAAAAAGCTCATCATCAGGAAGACAGAAGATGTAAAAAGAGCAGAATATATGCCCACATCATGAGAAATACCAGTGAATGGAAAACTCGAAGTACGCCATTGTGTGAGTCACAAATGTTTATCAGTATAGACCAGAATGGAGAAGAATAAGCAATACCTTGTATTATGATTTGAGAACTGTAAGTTAATTTTTTAAGATTTTTTTTTTTTTATTAAATCATAGCTGTGTACAATAACTTTTAAGATTCTTTAACGGGCTCAGCATGAATAGCACAGTGGTAGTGGTGCTGGCCACATGCACCAAGGCTGGCAGGTTTGAACCCAGCCCCGGCCAGCTAAACGACAACTGCGACAAAAAAATAGTCAGGTATTGTGGTGGGCACCTGTAGTCCCAGCTACTTGGGAGGCTGAGGCAAGAGAATTGCTTAAGCTCAAGAGTTGGAGGTTGCTGTGAGCTGTGATGCCATGGCATTCTACTAAGGGCGATATAGTGAGACTCTCAAAAAAAAAAAAAAATTTTTTTTAATCATCTTGTTTTTTTTTTTTTCTTTTCTTTTTTTGAAACAGTTTTGTCACTGTCAGTAGAGTGCTGTAGCAACCTCAAAGCCTTGGGCTTAAGCAATTCTCTTGCCTCAGCTCCCAAGTAGCTGGGACTACAGGCACCTGCCACAACTCCCAGCTTTTTTTTTTTTTTTTTTTTTTTTCAGATAGAGTCTGGGGACGGTTCCTGTGGCTCAAAGGAGTAGGGCTCGGGCCTCATATTCCATATGCTGGAGGTGGCGGGTTCAAGCCCAGCGGGTTCTGGCCAAAAACTACAAAAAAAAAAAAAAAAAAGTGATGGGGTCTAGCTCTGGCTCAGGCTGGTCTCGCACTCCTGAGCTCAGGCAATCTACCTACCTCAGCCTCTCAGAGTGCTGGCATTATAGGCGTGAGCCACTATGCCCAGCCCTTCTGGGGTTTTCTGTTATTGTATTAAGTACATACATAACTACTTAAAGAACAAATGTGTGTCTTCACAGGGAGACCTAACTCACCTAAGTAGATGAAAGTGGATCATAGCATAGAAGCTACAGCATAGAAGAATTCGAAATGGCTGCGTTCCGCTACTGACTTGGTCTTTCCCTTATCTCCAGCCAAAAAGTTTCAACCCTTGGGCGGTGCCTGTGGCTCAGTGAGTAGGGCACCGGCCCCATATACGGAGGGTGGTGGGTTTGGCCCCGGCCAAACTGCAACAAAAAATAGCCAGGCATTGTGGTGGGCGCCTGTGGTCCCAGCTACTCAGGAGGCTGAGGCAAGAGAATCGCTTAAGCCTAGGAGTTGGAGTTGCTATGAGCTGTGTGATGCCAAAGCACTCTACTGAGGGCAATAAAGTGAGAGTCTCTAAAAAAAAAAAAAAAAAAGTTTCAACCTATAGGTACCTTTTCCATTGGTCAGTTCGAACCAAGCAGGAGATGCTATTCCAGATCCAACAGAACTACAGGATTTCACAGAAGTGGAAATTTCCAACTTTCAGAAAGTAAGTCTATAAATTCCTGAGAGCTGAGTCAACATGGAGAGGACCCTGCAGGTGTATTCTTGTGGTCTCCTTGAGAAGACCTGTTCTAGACCCCACCCTTCTCAGGGATCCTCTCTCACTGGGCATCCTATGTCCTTTATCCCTACAGGGTCCAGGGCCCAGATTCCTGCATCACTCATAAACAGAAGACAAAAGATCTTGTCATCTAGGATAAGTCTCTCGGGTCTGGGTTAGAGCTGGCCAGACAGCACACATGTGGAGTCTCTACCCACAGAATTTATTAGTAAAGTGCCACAACAACACTCAGGACAGTAAAATCTTGGGCATCCCCAACCCATTCAACTGGACCATTAGGAGAGGCTCCCAACTGGAGCCTGTCCATAGGGTAGTATATGGCAGTGTTCCTCCATGGCCTAGAAGGAACTGTGTGCCCTCACCAATGAGGGAACATGACGACAGAGCCAGGGCAACTGCCTAGAGGTTCCCTTCATTTGGACTCTGCCAGCATTCTGAGGGGCTGCAGGCCCTGAGGCTGTGCTCAAGCCTGGGCATAAATAGGGGTCTGCTCAGACTTTGAGTGCTGCCTCAGGGCCAGCCCTGCACTGAGAACAAGAGAAGTGTTCTTTCCTTTTTTTTTTGTAGAGACAGAGTCTCACTTTATGGCCCTTGGTAGAGTGCCGTGGCCTCACACAGCTCACAGCAACCTCCAATTCCTGGGCTTAAGCGATTCTCTTGCCTCAGCCTTCCGAGTAGCTGGGACTACAGGTGCCCGCCACAACGCCCGGCTAGCTTTCCTTTTTTTTTGAGACAGTCTCACTTTTTTTTTTTTTTTTAGTTTTTGGCTGGGGCTGGGTTTGAACCCACCACCTCCAGCATATGGGGCAGCACCCTACTCCGTTGAGCCACAGGTGCCACCCAAGAGAAGTGTTCTATGCAGACTTTGGAACAGCACTGATAATCTTCCCCCAGGGGAAGCAATACATAAATGCAAAGTTCAGTCATTTTTGCAAAGAAATTTACTAATCACATACAGAGAGATCATCAAGCCCTCAGTCAACATGGAGTGATGAATCTCAGCTGAGAAGAAACACAGGCAGCTAAGTGAGTTCATGCTCGGAGCTGTCCACGCTACTTGGGCCAAGACGGCTCTTCCCCTTGTGGGGGCAGTGGAGCCTCTGCTTCCTCCCCGGAGTCCTGCTTCTCTCTCTGGGCATCTATCCACCTCTGTGGGGCAATCATCTTCTTAGGCCCATGAGGTGGTGGGCCGATAAGTGCCTCAATGTCCTCGTAGTTTATCACCTCCTTTTCCAGAAGGGCGCTCGCCAGCTAGAAAGAACAGGTCAGTGTGAGAGTCCCCAGGGAGGTGGCAGCTCTGACACAGACGGGTCCCAGGTCCCCACACTTTGTCTCAATCATAGAAATGACTTGCCAGCTGCCAGCCTCAATTCTTCTACTTCTCTTTGAAAGTCTCTGCTTAGTTTTGAAAACTGCAATTTCCATCACAAAACAGTTTGTCTATCTACGGGCTGGGGGAGTACAATGCAGAACCCTCCTGGCCAGAATCTGGGGAGAGGGTGTGTGAGCAGGAGGACCTCCCAGTTGGGGGCAGGGATTGTGGTCCTGGCAAACACCTCACTTGCACATCACTCCACATGTGGCAATTGTTGTGGCTCCACCCTGGCCACAGAGAACACTGCTACAGCCACACCTTGTGTTCCTGATAAGGCAAAAGGCATCCATGTTTTCTTTTCTTTTTTTTTTTTAAGACAGAGCCTCACTGTTGCCCAGGCTAGTGTGCTATGGCATCATAGCTCATAGCAACCTTAAACTCTTGGGCTCGAGCGATCCTCCTGCCTCAGCCTCCTGAGTAGCTGGAATTACAGGCGCCTGCCAGAACGCCTGGCTATTTTACTTTATAGACAGGGTTTCGCTCTTACTTAGGCTGGTCTCCAACTCCTGAGCTCCAGCAATCCACCTGTCTCAGCCTGTCAAGAGTGCTGGGATTGGGCGGCACCTGTGGCTCAGTGAGTAGGGTGCCGGCCCCATATGCCGAGGGTAGCAGGTTCAAACCCAGCCCTGGCCAAACTGCAACAAAAAAATAGCCGGGCGTTGTGGCGGGCGCCTGTAGTCCCAGCTGCTCGGGAGGCTGAGGCAAGAAAATCGCCTAAGCCCAAGAGTTAGAGGTTGCTGTGAGCCCTGTGACGCCACGGCACTCTACCCGAGGGCGGTACAGTGAGACTCTGTCTCTACAAAAAAAAAAAAAAAAAGAGTGCTGGGATTACAGGCATGAGCCATTGTGCACAGTTGGCTTCCATGTTTTCAAAACAAAATGGTAACCCCTGAAACTGGGGCAATTCTTCTGTGGCTGTACTGCAAGACAAATACTTTGTGAAGGGATGCTCTGATATACCATGTACTGACTGAGTGAGCAGCTCACAGTTCAAGCATCACACACTCCATTCAGTGGGTGCTTGGCCTGCAGCCCTGTCCCCCACATATCCCTGCTCCCACAGAGCAGCTGGTCAGTAACAGGGAGGCCTGGTCTATACACAGATGCTGGTGCAGCCTGGGGGAGCAGTGCCCCCTTCAGGAAGGGCAGCATGCATGTGGTGCCCATCTGTCCACACACACAAGGCCCACCACTATTGAGTTCTGGGCAGTAGGTATCAGAACCAAAGGGTACAAAAGTACCCCACACAGCCTCACTGGGAGAAAAACATCCGACAATCTCAACTGAGGAGCGTTCTACAAAACACTAAACAAATCCTCAAAACTACTAAAGTCAGGTGGTGCCTGTGGTTCAGTGAGTAGGGCACCGGCCCCATATACCGAGGGTCGCGGGTTCAACCCCAGCCCCGGAAAAAACTGAAACAAACAAAAAAATAGCCGGACATTGTGGCGGGCGCCTGTAATCCCAGCTGCTCAGGAGGCTGAGGCAAGAGAATCGTGTGAGCCCAGGGGTTGGAGGTTGCTGTGAGCTGAGTGACGTCATGGCACTCTACCGGAGGGCGGTACAGTGAGACTCTATCTCTCCAAAAAAAAAATCCAACTACTAGGGCGGCGCCTATGGCTCAAGGAGTAGGGCGCCAGTCCCATATGCCGGAGGTGGCAGGTTCAAACCCTGCCCCGGCCAAAAAAAAAAAAAACTACTAAAGTCGGCTCCGCACCTGTGGCTCAAGCTGCTAAGGTGCCAGCCACATACACCTGAGCTGGTGGGTTCGAATCCAGCCTGGGCCTGCCAAACAACGACAGCTGCAACCAAAAAATAGCCAGGCATTGTGGCAGGTGCTTGTAGTCTCAGCTACTTGGAAGGCGGAGGCAGGAGAATCGCTTGAGCTCCGGAGTTGGAGGTTGCTGTGAGCTATGATGTCAGCACTCTACCCAGGGCAACAGCTTGAGGCTCTGTCTCAAAAAAAAAAAAAACCTACTAAAGTCATTGAAGACCAGGAACGTCTGAGATCCTGGCACAGCCAAGAAGAGCCCATGGAGGCCTGAAGGATACAGAGAAAGGCCCTCAGGGAAGAACCAGGCAGCCAGACTGAGTATGGGCTCCAGTTCACAAAACTATGTGTACGGTGCTCAGGTCAGCGGTATGGGAGGCGGAGAGAGCAAAAGGGCTTCTTTGTGCTGTCTGCAATCTTCTGTCAATCTAAAACTACCCAAAACGAAAACATTGCCAAGGCCCAGAGCAGGGGCTCATGCTTGTAAACCTAGCACTCTGGGAGGCTGAGGGGGTGGATTGCCTGAACTCACAGGTTCGAGACCAGCCTGAGCCAAAGGGAGACCTTGTCTCTAAAAATAGCTGGGCGTTATGGCAGGTGCTTGTAGTCCCAGCTACTTGGGAGCTGAAGCAAGAGAATCGCTTAAGCCCAAGAGTTTGAGGTGCTGGGAACTGTGACGCCATGGCTCTCTGCTGAGGGTGACATAATGAGACTCAAAAAAAAAAAAAAGAAAAGGGGCGGCGCCTGTGGCTCAGTGAGTAGGGCGCCAGCCCCATATGCCGAGGGTGGCGGGTTCAAACCCGGCCAAACTGCAACCAAAAAATAGCCGGGCGTTGTGGCGGGCGCCTGTAGTCCCAGTTGCTCGGGAGGCTGAGGCAAGAGAATCGCGTAAGCCCAAGAGTTAAGAGGTTGCTGTGAGCTGTGTGACGCCACGGCACTCTACCCGAGGGCGGTACAGTGAGACTCTGTCTCTACAAAAAAAAAAAAAAAAAAGAAAGGGCGGCGCCTGTGGCTCAAAGGGGTAGGGCGCTGGCCCCATATGCCGGAAGTGGCAGGTTCAAACCCAGGCCCAGCCAAAAACTGCAAAAAAAAAAAAAAAAAAGGGTGGCGGCTGTGGCTCAAAGGAGTAGTGCGCCAGCCCCATATGGCGGAGGTGGTGGGTTCAAACGGAGCCCCAAAACTGCACAAATAAAAATAAAAAAAGAATAAATCGTTTATTTAACAAAACATTTTCAGGCCTGGCACAGTAGCCCATGCCTGTAATTCCAACACTCTGGGATAGCGGGGCGTTGTGGTGGGCACCTGCAGTCCCAGCTACTCAGGAGGCTGAGGCAAGAGAATTGCTTGAGCCCAAGAGTCTGAGGATGCTGTGAGCTATGATGCTACGGCACTCCACCGAGGGTGAGAAAGTGAGACTCTGTCTCCAAAAAAAAAAAAAAAAAAAAAAAAATTTTTTTTTTTTTTTTTTTTTTTTCAGGAAAAGTTTAGGAGTTTGAAGACGATTAAAAAAGCCTCAGTAATTGCTAATGTGAGTACAGGTAATGTGGGATGTTGTTCTTGCTACTTTGAGGAAAGTGGCTTGATGTGTTCTTAGTAAAAAGTATGGAAAATATAAGATTTCTATTGAGTGGGGTGGAATTTGCATGGCCCCTACTTCCTCTACTCCCTGTGCACTGCAAACACTTCATGCCAGGATGGGCAGGTGAGCACCCCATGGCTGGATACCCCACCAGAGCCTCACCGCCTGCAGCTTGTCCCAGTTGTCCAGCAGCACCTTCTCCGTGTGTCTGTAGGCCCTGGCCACCAGCAGCTTTGCTTCCTGCAGAGGGCAGGCAGTCTTATCAGCAGCAGGTCAAGGACCACCACTCACCGGCTACTCATCTTCAGCAGCAGGGACTGGCCTTTCCCTCTGACGATGAACAGGATAACAGCCAAAGACCCCTGCTCAATGGCTGTTCATACCCTGCAGGCCCCTCCAGGAGGGGCTCTGCCTGCTTCTGTCACACCCCAGCTGCCCCCTGAGCACATGACCAACACCGAGCTGGTTCTGTGTGCATGGCCACTTGGGCACTGGCTCCATCACGCAGTCATCTGATTTTCTTCCCAGATTCACATCTCCAATCTCAGCAGGAGAATGCAGGCCCTCATGCAGAATACCCTTGAACAGGACAGAGCTTCAAAAGCCCAGGAGGAAAAGCCCACATGGGGCCTACAGATGGGCTCTCCCAGAGTGAGCTGGTGAGCCTCCTCTGAGGAAGCAGAGACCCTACCCAGGCAGATCCAGGCAACCTTTCCCCCTTGGGCAGGGCAGACTCACGTGATCCATCATCTGCTGGAGGCCCTGGCTAAAGGGGCGTCGACCCACACCTGCAAAGCCCTCCTGTGCCTCAGAGAAGGAGATGGGCCCGATGCCAGGTGCCATCCCAAACTGCTTCACCATGGAGTAGGCAATGCGGGTGACTTTCCGCAGGTCATCCTGGGCCCCTGGGATGTGGCATCAAGGTGAGTACACTCAGTGCTGTGGCCCAGGGGACCCTCATGCATTTTATCCCTGGGAGTCCCACTATAATGCCAGACAACCAGGACACCTGCGCCTTGTTACTGTTGTTTAACACTTAAAGAAATACTCTCTTGGCTTGGCGCCTGTGGCTCAAGCGGCTAAGGCACCAGCCATATACACCTGAACTGGCAGATTCAAATCCAGCCTGGGCCCACCAAACAATGATGGCTGCAACCAAAAAATAGCCAGGCATTGTGGTAGGCACCTATCGTCCCAGCTACTTGGGAGGCGGAGGCAGGAGAATCGCTTGAACCAGGAGTTGGAGGTTGTTGTAAGCTGCGATGCCACGGAACTATACCCAGGGCAACAGCTTGAGGCTCTGTCTCAAAAAAAAAAAAAAAAAAAAAAAAAAAAGAACGAAAGAAATGCTCTCTGAAGGGCTGGGCGTGGTGGCTCACGCCTGTAATCCCAGCACTTTAGCAGGCTGAGGTGCGCAGAATGCCTTAGCTTACAAATTCTAGACCAGCCTGAGCAAAAGCGACACCTGTCTCTAGAAAAAATAATAATAAAATAATAGGCAGCGCCTGTAGCTCAGTGGGTAGAGCACCGGACAAATACACGGAGGCTGGTGGGTTTGAACTTGGCCTGCACCAGCTAAAACAATGACAACTGCAACAAGGGAAAAAAAAACCAGCCAGGCATTGTGGCAAGCACCTATAGTCCCAGCTACTTAGGGAGGCTGAGGCAAGAGAATCATGTAAGCCCAAGAGTTGAAGGTTGCTGTGAGCTGTGACAGTACAGCACTCTACCCAGGGCAACAGCTTGAGATTCTGTCTCAAAAAAGAAAGAAGAGCTGGACATAGTGGTGGGCACCTATAGTCCCAGCTACTTGGGAGGCTGAGGCAAGAGAATTGCTTGAGCCCAAGAGTCTGAGGTTGCTGTGAGCGTTCTACTGGGGGAAACACACCACGGCATTCTATTGGGGGAAACAAAGTGAAACTCTGTCTCAAAAAAACAAACAAACAAAAAAAACCACTAGGGCAGCACCTGTGGCTCAAAGGAGTAGAGCGCCGGCCCCATATACCGGAGGTGGTGGGTTCAAACCTGGCTCCAGCCAAAAAAAGGAAATGCTCTCTTATTAAAATATTAACATCTGGGCTCACTGCCCAGCTGTGCTCAAGCACAAGCCTGGGTTTTGCAAGAAGGTAAGAGGGATGCTCTCTCACCTTGCTGCACATCCCAGTGAAGTAACAGGGATGTTGAATCTTTCAACTTTATTCCAATAAAGTTGGAAATAATTTACCAATTAAATTCATTTATAGTCTTCATAAAAATTCATTTATAGTCTTCATAAAAATTTTGCCAATGAAATTATTTTAAGCTTTGCTTACTTCCAAATCCACTTTAAGCACAGATCATCTTTTTTTGTTGTTGTTGTTGCAGTTTGGCCGGGGCTGGGTTTGAACCCGCCACCCTCGGCATATGGGGCCGGCGCCCTACCGGCTGAGCCACAGGCGCTGCCGCACAGATCATCTTTTAAAAAACACCTAATGAGGCCACGTGCGGTGGCTCATACCTGTAATCCTAGCACTCTGGAAGGCTGAGGTGGGAGGATCTCAAGAGTTCAGAGTCTGAGACTAGCCTGATCAACAGCGAGACCGTGATTCTACTAAAAATACAAAAACTAGCCAGTTGTCATGGTGGCACCTATAGTCCCAGCTACGTGGGAGGCTGAGGTGGAAGGATGCCTTGAGCCCAGGAGTTTGAGGTGCTGCCAGTTATGACACCATGGAACTCTATCCAGGGTGACAGAGTGAGACTCTATCTCCAAAAAGTCAAAGAACAAAAACAGCAACAAAAAAAGAAAATTCCAAACCCCTTGCATCACACTCAATTCTTCCATCAGTTCCCCCCTTGCAGCAGGACAGAGGCCTAACAATGGGAGAACACCGAGAACATCCCGGCTCCTGGTGTGCTGGTCCTCACCAGAGGTGACCCTGCTGAAGGCGATGGCCTCTGAGGCTCGGCCACCCAGTGCCATGCACATCCGCTCAAACAGTTGCTCCCTGGTGAAGAGATGCTGGTCTCGGGGGAGCATCTGAGCGAAGCCCAGAGCAGCATTAGTCCGTGGTGCTATGGAGACCTGCAGAGTGTCGGTACAGCAGAGTCAGCAAAGCAGGACGTGGGCTTGAAAGAGGAAGAGGTGGGGGCAATGCAAAAGAAGCCTGTCAGAGGGTCTCAAAGCAGGAAGCAAATCTGCACCATCTCATGTTCACACTCTAAGGCTGACCAGGTCACAGGGATAGAGGGTTTCTAGGCAGAGGCACCTGTGCCCACTGTTAAACACTAGGTCTCTCTAAAAGTCAAGGAGATAAGGCCTGTTAGTAACAGACAAATGGGAGGTGGGAGGATGAACCCCCCAGCCGCTGACCTCAGGTGCTGCCGCCCCTTTAGGCTCATGTAGCAGCGAGAAGCCCTAGACACCCGCCACACGTGGGACAGGACTCTAGTGGGTCCTCTGCTGGCCCCTGCTATTTCTGAGAATCATGGCAGCAAGGTAGCCACATCAAAGTGCCTTAAGAATCCCAAGAGAGGGTGGCGCCTGTGGCTCAGTTGGTAAGGCGCCGGCCCCATATACTGAGGGTGGCGGGTTCAAACCTGGCCCCGGCCAAACTGCAACCAAAAAATAGCCGGGCGTTGTGGCGCGCGCCTGTAGTCCCAGCTACTTGGGAGGCTGAGGCAAGAGAATCGCTTAAGCCCAGGAGTTGGAGGTTGCTGTGAGCTGTGTGAGGCCACAGCACTCTACCGAGGGCGATAAAGTGAGACTCTGTCTCTACAAAAAAAAAAAAAAGAATCCCAAGAGAAGGGGCAGCACCTGTGGCTCAAGGAGTAGGGTGCTGGCCCCATAATCAGAGGTGATAGGTTCAAATTCGGCCCTGGCCAAAAACTGAAAAAAAAAAAAAAAAATCCCAAGAGGAAATTTAATTTTAAATCTCAAACTAGTTAAATTAACCCCTAACAGGCTAGAAATAACAGCTGCTATAGTGATGATCACAGAAACCACTGAATCAGTAACAGTCACTTCACAATCTTTCTCTAGCAGAATACTGAGCCTTAAGATTTTTTGTTGAGGTAGAGTTTCCCTATGTTGCCCTTGGTAAAGTGCTGTGGCGTCACAGCTCACAGCAACCTCAAACTATTGGGCTTAAGCGATTCTCTTGGCCTCAGCCTCCCAAGTAGCTGGGACTACAGGCGCCTGCCACAGTGCCTGGCTATTTTTTGGTTGCACTTGTCACTGTTGTTTAGCAGTTCCGGGCTGGGATCGAACCTGCCAGCCTGGGTGTATGTGGCTGGTGCCCTACCCACTGAGCAACAGGCACCGCCAGCAACAAAGAAATTTAAAAATGGATGGCGCTCATAGCTCAGTGGATAGGCGCCGGCCACATACACCCAGGCTAGCGGGACCTGGCCCGGGACAGCTAAAACAACAACAAAAACAGCAGGGCATTGTGGCAGGTGCCTGTAGTCCCAGCGACTTGGAGGCCGAGGCAAGAGAATTGCTTAAGCTCAAGAGTTAGGGGTTGCTGTGAGCTGTGGTCATGGCACTCTACCCAGGGAGTCAGCTTGAGACTGTCTCAAAGAAAAAAAAAAAAGATATTTAAAATTGGTATTTTGTTCATCAAGGATTTTTCTGCATTATATTTTTGAGTTGCTGTGTTAAAATACTATTTATCTTCATTATCAAGATTTTTGGTGTTCCATAAATGTGAAGGCCAAACCAGCATCTGCTCCCTTCTGCAGGGCTCGGCCCCAACTGCACCAGGGGCAGCTGAGCACACCCATCAAAAGCAGCACCTTGTCCCGGGACACAGCCTCCAGCCCTCCTGTACACACAGAAAGGGGCAGCCCTGACGAGCAGGAGTCCCAAGCATCACCAGACTAACAATCCCCTGCTATGCCTGGCACCCTTGAAAACCAGTAATGGACACTGGTATCCGAAGCTGGCCGCTTGCTAGGCCATGTGCATGGGTGCTCCACAGTGAGGAGGGAGTGTAGGGCAGCCCTGGACCGGCCACTGTGATGTGCTACACACACATCCTGTATGGTCGTGTCTCTGGCTCACGCAGGGTCTTGGGGTCTTGGACCCCACACATTTTTTGGAAGCTATTTATGATATTACTATTTAATAAGAATAAATTTTTGGTTGACATTATGTAAATAAAGGTAGTCTTTTAAAAATGCATTTCCTGGTTGGACGCCAGCCCCATATACTGAGGGTGGCGGGTTCAAAATGCAACAACAAAAAAATAGCCGGGCGTTGTGGCAGGCGCCTGTAGTCCCAGCTGCTCGGGAGGCTGAGGCAAGAGAATCACGTAAGCCCAAGAGCTGGAGGTTGCTGTGAGCCGTGTGACACCACAGCACTCTACTCCAGGGCGGTACAGTGAGACTGTCTCTAAAAAAAAAAAAAAAAAAAAAAAAAATGCATTTCCTGGGGCGTCTGTGGTTCAGTGAGTAGGGCGCTGGCCCCATATACCAAGGGTGGCAAGTTCAAACCCAGCCAAACTATAGCAAAAAAATAGCCGGGCGTGTGGCGGGGGCCTGTAGTTCCAGCTACTTGGGAGGCTAAGGCAAGAGAATCACCTAAGCCCAGGAGTTGGAAGTTGCTGTGAGCTGTGATGCCAGGCACTCTACCAAGGGCAACAAAGTGAGACTCTTTATCTCAAAAAAAAAAAAAAAAAAAAAAAAAAGCATTTCTTAAGTCAAGAGCTGCTCATGCCTGCAATCCCAACATCTGGGAGGCTGAGGCAGGAGGCTCACTTGCACTCAAAAATTCAAGACCATAGGGTGCCAGCGCCATATGCCGAGGGTGGCGGGTTCAAACCCAGACCCGGCCAAACTGCAACAACAACAACAAAAAATAGCTGGGCGTTGTGGCGGGTGCCTGTAATCCCAGCTGCTCGGGAGGCTGAGGCAAGAGAATTGTGTAAGCCCAAGAGTTAGAGGTTGCTGTGAGCCGTGTGACGCCACGGCACTCTACCCGAGGGCGGTATGGTCTCTACAAAAAAAAAAAATTCAAGACCAGCCTGAGCAAGAGCAAGACCCTATCTCTATTAAAAACAGAAAAACTAGCTGGGAGTGATGGGTGCCTATAGTCCCTCCCAGGTATTCAGGAGACAGAAGCAGGATTGCTTGAATCCAGGAGTCTGAGGTTGCTATGAGCTATGATGACACCAAGGACACTCTACTCAGAGTGATTCTGTGAGACTGTCTCAAAAAACAAACCAAAAACCAAAAGTGTTCTTAATTCACTCCTCAGTAATAGGAGTTAGTTGGGAGTGGCTAGCACACTGCAACTCTTCACTCCCAGGATGCTGTAACCTCCCAATTATCACGTGTAACTGAAACTGAGGCTCAGGACAGGAGGCTCAGACAAGAGGCACACACCCCAGCCCTGCGTCCTGCTTCCTGGCTTCTGCCCACTGTCCCGGCTTTTCTCTCCCCCGGCCGGCTCTGCAGGACCCACCTTCATCACTGCCTCCGTGTGCTCCAGGAGCCAGCCTACCAGGGCATGGCCTGACTCGTGGAACGCAACCACTTTCTGCTCCTCCTGGGACAGGATCTTGCTCTTTTTGGCAGTCCCTGAAAAGGAAGCCAAGGATGGGCCCAGGCACCACATGCCATTCTCACCCCGCACCGAGCAGGCCCCCTCTGCAGGGTCACTTCCTGGAGCTCTCCCAGCTTTACAACCAGCACCTTTTATCCCAGTGCACAGGGAAGCTCTTCAGGCAGAAGAGATGTGGAAGGAGGTTGTACTTTTGTTACTATACATGGCAGAATCATCAGCACAGCTCCTGCAGGTCTAGGAACAATAGCACCATCTCTAGAAGCCACCCCCTCTCCCCGTTTGGGTTGCAGGGGAGGTTGGGTTGAGTGGGAGGTCACTGCTGGCTTCTGAGTTTGTCACTAACAGGATGGGGGGTCTCCTTTTACTTGCCCCTCAGAACTAGCAGCAGCAGCTGCAGCCTCATAACTTTACAGCTCCCTTCGCCCCTGTACAAGTTGACTGCCTCTCTTCCACTCACATATTCTAACCAGAAATAAAATATATAAAAATATGGGTGGTGCCTGTGGCTCAGTGGGTAGGCCGCCGGCCCCATATACTGAGGGTAGCAGGTTCGAACCCAGCCCCAGCCAAACTGCAACAAAAAAAAATCAGGTATTGTAGCAGGTGCTGTAGTCCCAGCTACTCAGGAGGCTGAGGCAAGAGAATCGCCTAAGCCCAGGAGTTGGAGGTTGCTGTGATGCCACAGCACTCTACCGAAGGCAATAAAGTGAGACTCTGCCTCTTAAAAAAAAAAAAAAAAAAAAATACACGTAGAGTGGCTATAAATTTCGTGTGCAATTTTAAATTGCACATGAACATTATGGCCACCATGTATATACATACATATATATATACAAACACTTCACTTTTTTTTTTTAACCATTTACTTTTTTTTTTTTTTTTGGAGACAGAGTCTTATTATGTTGCCCTCGGTAGGGTGCCGTAGAGTCACAGCTCATAGCAACCTAAAATTCTTGGGCTTAAGCAATTCTCTTGCCTCAGCCTCCGAAGTAGCTGAGACTACAGGTGCTCACCACAACACCTAGCAATTTTTTTTTGCTGCTGTTGTTGTTTAGCAGGCCCAGTCCGGGTTCAATCCCAGCAGTCCTGCTGCATGTGGCCAGCGCCATAACCACTGAGCTACGGCTGCTAATTTTTAAAAACATCAATCACTTCTCACCTCATTGACAAGTCTTTACATTGTATTTCCCCTTTTCAAACACAATAAGACCCTATCTCTACAAAAAATTTAAAAATTAGCTGGGCATTATAGCACATGCCTGTAGTCCCAGTTACCTGGGGAGGCTGAGGCAGGAGGATCACCTGAGCCCAGGAGGTTGAGGCTACAGTGAAAGAAAATTTTCCGTGTTAAAATTACTAGTTAGATTTCATTCACTGTCCAAATATCTCTTTTTCCTTTTTCTTTTTTTTGGAGTAGGGTTCTGCTATGTTGCCAAGGCTGGTCTCAAACTCCTGGCCTCAGTCGGTTTTCCTGCCTTGGCCTCCCAGCATGCTGTAATCACAGGTGTGAGCTCCCATGCTCGGCCAAAATACCTTTATGCAACTTAAATACACTCTAGCTTCAGAGCACTTGGTCTACTGTATAAGCAGAATCTCCCACCACCACTCCCCTAAGTCTAAGTCCTGAGGCACATGGGCCCTGGCAGACAGAGCTGACCCAAAGGACTATGTAAGCCGTAAGACTGCAAATGTTACAAGAGGGGTTCTGCCTGGGGACAAACTTGTCTTTCCAGCAGGGACTAGTCAGGCAGGATTTCCTCCACACAGGAGGAAGGACTAGCCCAGCACACGGGGGGGATGTGGCAAAGGCTGCTGCTCGGCCATTGGAAGGAGAGCCCCACCTAAGAGACTAAGACAGGTGAGAACTTAGCAGCTTCTCTCTCTCCTCTCCCCCACCTTCTCTTCACTTCTGCCTGCTGACCTGGAACAGAGGATGCCCTCCTGATTCACAGCGCCTTCCCTGCTCAGGACCTAAGAGTAAAATGAGTCTTTAAAGCCACTTCCCACCATGGTGGTATATGGAACTTGCGCCTTCCATCTGAAGGGCCAGAGGCTGCCCAGGCTAGGTTTTCCTAGGGACACTGCAGGAGCACACATCAGGCTCTCAGTGCCAGGGGGCTGGTCAGGCAGGCATCACCTGGACATCGGTCAGACCAGAGCCACGAGGGCATCTGTCAGAATAAGCTGTTCCCATGTGAGGGACCATGGTCATGGGTCATCCAGGCATTAGGCCTTCCACCAGGTAAAGAGGAAGTACCCTGTGAAAGTACATGTTGGGAGGCCAAGGCAGGAAAGGCATACCACAAACCCCATGTCCAGCTCTCCCTCTAAGGCCCCGGTGTAGCTGGGGGTATCCACACACTCAGGAGTCCACACCAGGGACCAGCACAGCACCCACAAAAGACAGTGTCCTGTATTGCTTTTTTTTTTTTCTTTAGAGACAAAGTTTTATTTTGTCGCCCTCGGTAGAGTGCCGTGGCGTTACAGCTCACAAGAACCTCTAGCTCTTGGGCTTAGGTGATTCTCTTGCTTCAGCCTCCCGAGTAGCTGGGACTACAGGTGCCTGCCATAACGCCTGGCTATTTTTTTGTTGCAGTTTGGCTGAGGTCAGGTTTGAACCCGCCATCCTCAGTATATGGGGCCGGTGCCCTACCCACAGGCGCCGCCCATCCTGTATTGCTTTAATGGGGTTATAGTTCCCACTCAATCTTTTTGGCTGTGATGTTATCAAAAAATTATAAATTTCCGGGCGGCGCCTATGGCTCAGTGAGTAGGGCGCCGGCCCCATATGCTGAGGGTGGCGGGTTCAAACCCAGCCCCGGCCAAACTGCAACAAAAAAATAGCCGGGCGTTGTGGCGGGCGCCTGTAGTCCCAGCTGCTTGGGAGACTGAGGCAAGAGAATCGCGTGAGCCCAAGAGTTAGAGGTTGCTGTGAGCCGTGTGACGCCACGGCACTCTACCCGAGGGTGGTACAGTGAGACTCTGTCTCTACAAAAAAAAAAAAAAAAAAAAATTATAAATTTCCACATCAAAATAAATGCTTATACAAGAACAAACTTTTAGGCTTGGTGCCTGTAGCTCAAGCAGCTAAGGTGCCAACCACATACACCAGAGCTGGCAGGTTCAAATCCAGCCTGGGCCTGCCAAACAACAATGACAGCTACAACCGAAAAATGGCCAGGATGGAACTTGCGCCCTCCATCTGCGGCAGGTGCCTGTAGTACCAGCTACTTGGGAGGCTGAGGGAAGAGAATCACGTGAGCCCAGGAGTTTGAGATTGCTGTGAGCTGTGATGCAACGGCACTCTACCAAGGGCAACAAAGTAAGACTCTGTCTCTAAAAAAAAAAAAAAAAGACGGGCGGCGCCTGTGGCTCAGTCGGTAAGGCGCCAGCCCCATATACCGAGGGTGGCGGGTTCAAACCCAGCCCTGGCCAAACTGCAACCAAAAAATAGCCGGGAGTTGTGGCGGGCGCCTGTAGTCCCAGCTACTCGGGAGGCTGAGGCAAGAGAATCACTTAAGCCCAGGAGTTGGAGGTTGCTGTGAGCTGTGTGAGGCCACAGCACTCTACAGAGGGCCATAAAGTGAGACTCTGTCTCTACAAAAAACAAAAAACAAAAAAAAAAGACGCAAGGCAGCCTCAGTCCTCTCTAGCCAGGTGCCTGCGTGGGCTGCACTTTGCCCAACAGCTGCCCCTCCCCAGGTGCCTCATCTCCCTCAGGGACCAGCTGCTGTCTGGAGCTGCAGCCCTGGGACCAGGGACAGCTTATAAAGGCTTCTTAACATCTGTGAGAAAGAACAAGCAGCTCCCTGTCTTCAGTCTGTCTGAGAATGTTGCAGCTGCTCTGAGCCCTGAACCAATGAGAAGAGAGATATGGGTGCTGCCCAGCGTGGCTGCAGAAGTTTCACATCTTGGTCTCAGTTGAGTCCTGCCCTCACAGACATCCACAGGCCCCATCTTCAAAAGCTCTGGTGAGGCACTGCCAGAGGCTGCCCTGTTCTCCCACCACAAAAAACTCATCCCCTCATTCCTGAATAGGGCGATGGGCTTCTGTAGAGGTGGAGGAACACCAGACACAGGACTCTGATGGCACAGACACCCTTGCAGGCCTGTGGGTGGCAGCAGCCTCAACCTACCAGAAAATGCAGCTCTGGGCATTGTCCACTTGGTGGTCAGCTCTCAGGCACCATAGGGATAGCTGCTGGCCTGAGGACCATCATACCTGGGCTTGTCTATATTTCTACATTTCTGCTGAAAGCATGTGTGCTCTTAGGGAAACGTGCAGCATTTCAAGCCAAGGAAAAGTTAAGTTATGCTGTAAAGATCTGACTCATAAGAAATTGAAATACTAGGCTGAGAATGTGGCTCAGTGGATAGGGCGCCGGCCCCATATACCGAGGGTGGCGGGTTCAAACCCGGCCCCGGCCAAACTGCAACAAAAAAATAGCCGGGCGTTGTGGTGGGTGCCTATAGTCCCAGCTACTCCCGGAGGCTGAGGCAAGAGAATCGCCTAAGCCCAGGAGTTGGAAGTTGCTATGAGCTGTGTCATGCCATGGCACTCTACCAAGGGCGATAAAGTGAGACTCTGTCTCTACAAAAAAAAAGAAATTGAAATACTTTGTGTGTTTCCCCTCTTCCCTGACAATTCTTTGCCTTGTTCCTAAATCATACCATGCTTAAGGCTGGATGTAGTTCCATCTACTTCACCTCTAATTTTATTTGGGGAGACTGGTGTCTAGGCGGATTCTTCTGGGGTTCACGCTCTCCCAAGCACAAGGCCTTGACAGAGGGGAAGGTGCTCATACCGGCGAGGACGCGCTCCACAGCGTACTCAAAGTTGAAGGTGTGGACGGACGTATGCCCCTCCCGTGCCGCATGCAGCGCAGCCTCATTACAGATGTTGGCGATGTCTGCACCTGTTGACACAAAGTCAGGTGAGTGGGGAATGGGGGAGGCATTTTGCTCTATCAGGCTTTAAGGAGGAGGAAAGTGACTGGGCACAGTGGCTTCTGCCTGTAATTCTAGTGCTGTGGGAGGCCGAGGCAGAAGGATCTCTTGAGCTCAAGTTTCTTTTTTTTTTTTAGATAAAGCTTTAAGCTGTCACCCTGGGTACAGTGCCATGGCATCACAGCTCACAGCAACCTCCAACTCCTGGGCTCAAGCCATTCTCCTGCCTCTGCCTCCCAAGTAGCTTAGACTACAGGCACCAGCCACAACGCCTAGCCATTTTTTTGTTGCAGCCGACACTGTTGTTTGGCGGGCCCAGGCTGGATTTGAACCTACCAGCTCAGGTGAATGTGGCAAGGCCATAGGCGCCAAGCCAGAGCTCAGGAGTTTAAGACCAGCCTGAGCAAGGGCTAGACCCTATCTCTCTAAAAATTATACAATTAGCTGGATGTGGTAGGGCATGCCTGTAGTCCCAGTGACTTGGGAGGCTGAGGTGGGAGAATGGCTTAAGGCAGCAGTTTGGGGCTGGTCTGGGCAGCGCAGTGAGGAGCTGTCTCAAAAAGAAAAAAAAAAAACATTTCATTAGGAAGCAGAGGTTGGGAAGCAGCCTCTCCTTGTGCTGTGTCGAACTGAAGCCATGTCACAGACATGAGCTAGCAAGGTGCGTCTCCTTTCTGGGAGTGGCTCTGACAGGCGCCACGCCAAGAGCTCCTAGGCAGGTGGCACACCACATGCCCCTAGGTCCCTCCTGGAGTTTGCTCCACGTTGTATTCCATATGAGCATTGATGGATAAGAGATTAAAGGGTCTCTAGAAGCCACAAGATTCTGTTAAAGATCTTAAAAAATAATCAAAAGGGGGCGGCACCTGTGGCTCAATGAGTAGGGCACTAGTCCCATATACTGAGGGTGGCAGGTTCAAACGGGGCCCTGGCCAAACTGCAACAACAACAACAAAAAAAATAGCCGGGCATTATGGCAGGTGCCTGTAGTCCCAGCTCTCGGGAGGCTGAGGCAAGAGAATCGCCTAAGCCCAAGAGCAGGAGGTTGCTGTGAGCTGTGATGCTATGGCACTCGACCAAGGGCTACAAAATGAGACTATCTCAAAAAAAAATCAAAAGGGAAGATATGGCCAGGCGTGGTAGCTCACACCTATAGTCCCAGCTACTCGAGGGTGAGGCAGGAGGATCACTGAGCCTGAGAGTCTGAGGTTGCTGTGAGCTGGGCTGACTCCAGTGCACTCTAGCCTGGGGGAAGAGTGAGTGAGATGTCACCTCAAAAAAAAAAAAAACAAAAAAAAAAACAAAAAAAAAGAAAGGAAGGTATGTTATCATAGCAAATGGAACTTTTATTTACATTAACCTTTAAAATGAGAGCTATACAGAAATGCCCTTCCTGCTGACTGAAGGCCAGGACTGTGAGGGACATAGAGTGGAGGTGGGGGTCGGGATAGGAAGAGGATGCAGCAGCCATGTGGGGTGTGAGACCCCAGTGAAGGGGGCAGGCCCTGAGTGACGTCCCCCAGGATGTGGGCAGAGGGCACACGTGCCGGGAAAGCAGCACCCCCATGGGGACATCACTGTGCCACAGAGCTGCCTTGTGGACTCGCACACACGAGGAGGCAGCAGTGACATGCCAGGCTTCTATCTCTCAGTCTCACAGGCGTCCGGGCCCCCCAGCTTGAACTGACCAGGGTGCGCTCCTACACGAATAGGCCAGTGTGACCCCACAGGAGGGCCTGGTGCCTGAGTGCAGGTGAGGACATACCACTGAACCCTGGCGTTAGCTCTGCTAGGCGCTGGGAGTAGAAGGTGCTGGCCTGGGTCAGCTTCAGACTCTTCAGGTGCTGCTCAAAGATCTCCCGCCTCTCCTGCCACAGACAAGGAAGCAGACATGAGGTTGGTCTCCTATGTGGCTAATGCTGCAGGCCCCGTCTGTGTGAAGAGAGGCCGCACCCCACCTGCCGACTACAGACAAGACTCACAGGGAGGCAGAACTGTGAGTTCTTAGACAGAGTTTCTCACAATTAGCCACAACCAGTGGTATGAGAAACTACCTCAACAAGCAGCAAGTAGCACTTTAAAAATTAAAATGAACAGAAAAATAATAAATAAAATGGAAACAAAGCACATCATACACAGCAAAGGTCTCTTTGCAAGTTGTTCTCTTCCCAGGCATGTGGCACTTTCTAGGTCCTGCCACAAGATGCTTCCCAGGTGGTCAGCGAGACAGCCAGCCCCATCCAGAGCAGCAGCTCTGGCTCCCGCACTGCATTCATACTCCACTGGACAGGGCCACATCCGCACAGCAGGCCACCCCACGGGCCCTCGCTCCACACCGCCCTCCACCTGCTGAGACCTGCTCACTGAGGGCCACAGTAAAGGCCCATCAGCCAGAAGGTGGGCAGTCGAGCCTGAGCCCTGGGGCAGAGAAGGACATAGGGTGAGGGCCCAGCCATAGGACTCCCACCCTCACCCACACCGGCCACAGTCCCACAGCCAGCAGGACAAGAATTCTGAGGCTGTCTTCGGCTCCAGACAGGAGACGGCACACAGGAAAAAAGGGATTTCCTATTATTTTTCCTCCTGGATTTGGTTTCAAAGAATTTGCTATAAAACTCAACCAAGAAAAAAAAACAGCTTTAGAATAAATAAATACATAAATAAATAAATAAGTAAATCTCTACCAAGACCAGCACTTCAACCCCAAATGGTTAAAGCTGAAAGGAATACCATCAGTGGGCAAGCGGTGACATCTGCAGGCAGCAGGCCAGCAGAGCAGCAGAGTTCCAGAAAGTGGCCGGCCGCACCAAAGCAGCCTGCAGCAGAAGTCACCCACAACACCTGGCAGGACTTCACCTTCACACCTAGAGTAAGGGGGCCAGTCCTGACCCCTTCCCAGCCCTGGGAGGAAACCCCCCACCCGGACTCTGACCTGCAGCGTGGGAAGATCGATGAAGACATGCCGGTCAAGCCGGCCTGGCCGCATCAGAGCACTGTCCAAAATGTCGGCTCGATTGGTGGAGGCCAGGACGATGACATGGTCTGTGGTGCCCATTCCTGAAGGTACAGACCAGACGCAGAGGCCTTAGAGTGGCAACCTGGACATGGGAGACCCCACATGCTCCCCCTGCAGGCTGTGAGAGGGGGAAACACTCCCCTGAGGCCAATGAAGAAGGAGAAGCTACATCCTCCTGACCAGGTGCAGGACATGAGTGGCCCCTCCTTGGGAGCTTCCGACCAGGACTGCCAGGAAGAGCAAGCCTTTGCCTGCTGTGGCAACTGCAAATGGTGGCAACGTCCCCAGGTGTCTGTGGAGACAGAACCGGTCCTGTCCCAGAAGGGTACCAAGCATCACTCACCCTCAAAGACTAGGGCTGTGGTCACCAATACTTGACATCCTGACACTTTAATGTCTGGTCTTAGGCCCATTTCTCACCTGAGAATTTTAAGGTGAGTTCAGAAACCAGCACTGACCCCAGATAAGTGTGAACTTTGACTGGACCCTGAATTGAATAAATCAACTGCAAAAAGGCATTTACGAAGCAAACAGGACACCAGACCCTAACTGGACATCACATGCTATAAAGAACTTTCTAGGTTGGGTGGTGGCTCATGCCTATAATCCCAGCACACTGGGAGGCCAAGGTGGGTGAATTGCCTGAACTCAGGAGTTTGAGACCAGACTGACCAATAGAGACCCCGTCTCTACTAAAATGAAAGAACTAGCCGGGAGCTATGATCTGTAATCCCAGCTACTCTGGAGGCTAAAGCAGGAGGATGACTTGAACCCAAGAGTCTGAGGTTGCTGTGAGTTATGATACCACGACACTCTACCTAGGGTAACAGAGTGAGACTCTGTCTCAAAAAAAAAAAGGGCTCAGTGCCTGTAGCACAGTGGTTACGGCACCAGCCACATACACCAAGGCTGGCGGGTTAGAGGCCAGCTGGGGCAAGTTAAACAACAATGACAACCACAATCAAAAAACAGCTGGGTGCTGTAGCGGGCGCCTGTAGTCCCAGCTACTTGGGAGGCTGAGGCAAGAGAATCACTTAAGTCCAAGAGTCTGAGGTTGCTGTGAGCTGTGACACTAGAGCACTCTACCAAGGGTGACATAGTTAGACTGTCTCAAAAAAAAAAAAAAAATAGATTAATTAATGTATCATATGAATACAGGGTTAGGCTGGGCAGAGGTTCATTGCATGCTTTCTCAGCTGCTCTTACCAAAACGTTGCCAACAGGCCTCACCATGGAGCAGGTGGGAGTGGCCACCTCTGTCCAAAGGGGGTGGGCAGTGCTCATCTCACAGTTCTGACCCCAGGTCTGGGTGAAGCCAACCAAAACAGCACCTCTAGTCTACTCCCAGTGGAAGTGGGCAGATGCTGCCAGTTTGGATAACACACCTGGGGAATCATCAGTGTATTCCAGGGTGCTGGAGCCTTGGGGGCCACGGAGAACCAGGGACCAGTGCCCTACACTGGGCTGCCCAGACATGAGAAAGCTCACAGCAAACACTGCTGCTCACAGACTGTTTATTACTTTAAGTTTAAACAAAGAATAATACCATGAAATGTTCCCCACAGCCTTCCCCATGTCTGACACCCACTATTTGGGGTAACTTCAAGAAAGCCTCTGCATACTGTCAGAGGTCATGTGACTCAAAGGCTATTTCCTAACACAGAAGCGGGGCCTAAGTGTCTGTTGCAGAGCAAAGCCCTCTTTCTGCCAAAGACCCTGTGGACAGGAGACCAGGCTGGATCAGGCCCTTCCCACAGGGGTCTGGTATCCTGAGGGTGCTTCTGTGCCTGGGCTGACATCTGAACAACAATGCTGGGCTTTCTCTTTGCCTGGGTGCATTTTCCCACGATGGATACAGCATCCGTTCCCTCCTCTGCACAGTGAGTAGAGCTCTCCTCCCCAAGAGGCAACAAAGGCGCCTCACACACATCTGAGGGCTCAAAATGCACAGCTGTGTCTTTGCACAAAGGGCTGGCTTGCTGCTGGCCCAACCCAACAAGAGGCCCTCAGTCAGTGGATCCTCAAGCCTGAGCAAATCCAGGGGCGGAAGCTGCTATTTTTAACACAATACAGACAGATTCGGCTCAGAAGAAAATGTTGTTGGACAAACACTCCCTGGTGGGCTTGAGTCTGCCCCAAAAGGTAGTCTCTGTCCACAGTGCACAAAGAAGTAATATAAGCACAGAGCATGGGGCTACTCCCAGGGCTGTGTGTCCAGGAAGTGGGAGCAGGGGAGTCCCCTCCTCTGAGTTTCCTCTGTATTCACCTGGAATGGTGTGTGGTCAACATGCAGAAGGTCACAGAATCAAAGGATGAAATTATGTGGATTAACTTCATTGAACCTCATTTCACAGATCACAAAACCACAGCTTGGAGAAGAGGGGCTCAGTGTGAAACCACAGGGCTCTTCTGCAAATCCACGGGCATGCCTGCCACGTCTACTTTTCACGAAGCATCTTTAGAAGCGCTGTGCACATGTGAAAATCACCCCACTTTTATTATCAGTGACACCTGAAGTGCTGGCCTTTAGACAAACTAGTTATCTGATGACTTTCAAAAGACTACCTGTCCAAAGAACATCATAAAAGGTTATTCATTCAGGCGGCACCTGTGGCTCAGTGGGTATGGCGCCGGCCCCACATACCAAGGGTGGTGGGTTTGAACCTGGCCCCAGCCAAACTGCAACAAAAAAATAGCCGAGCGTTGTAGCAGGCACCTATAGTCCCAGCTACTCAGGAGGCTGAGGCAAGAGAATCGCCTAAGCCCAGGAGTTGGAGGTTGCTGTGAGCTGTGATGCCATAGCACTCTAGCGAGGGCAACAAAGTAAAACTCTGTCTAAAAAAAAAGGTGGCATCTGTAGCTCAAGGAGTAGGGTGATGGTCCCATATACCAGAGGTGGCGGGTTCAAACCAGGCCCTGGCCAAAAAACTGCAAAAAAAAAAAAAGGTTCGTTCTTTAAAGAAACACCTAGGAGCTTGTGTACAATCTAGCCTGTGACTAGAGAGCATGTCTGCTGGGCACTGCCAAGTTTCTGAGCACTATCTGCAGACCTCAACTTGCCAATGTCACGAGACCCTTGTGGCCAGAATCCAAGGTGCCCTTGAGATTTCCTCAGGACACTAAACTACCCACTTGTCCTTGGGGAACTTCCAGAAGCAATGGTCAAAGCCACACTGAAGGTCACACACCACCTAGGAGACAATTTAAAGATGCTCAAAAGAAAAGCAGCACACAGTGGCTGAAGACCTCGCAGGCTTCTTTTCAAGTTTTTTTTTTTTTTTTTTTTTGAGACAGAGTCTCCACCTTGGTGGACTGCCGAGGTGTTACAGCTCACAGCAACCTCAAACTCTTGGGCTCAAGCAATCCTCCTGTCTCAGCCTCCCAAGTAGCTGGGACTACAGGCGCCCGCCACAATGCCTGGCTGTTTTTTAGAGACAGGGTCTTACTCTTGCTCAAGTTGTGAGCTTAGGCGATCCAACACCTCAGCCTTCCAGAGTGTTGGGATTATAGGCGTGAGCCACTGTGCCTGGCCCTTTTCAAATTTTAACAACCCTGTCTGAGCAGCAGCAGGCTCTGCTTCCCCACCTGGCAGAGCCGCGTCACATCCACACCCGCTCAGAGAGGGGTGAGCGAGCACACAGGGACCCTGATAGCACCTGAGGTGCCGGGGGAGGGCTCTGGAGGGTCTGTGGAAGACCCACCTCTGAGGGGGTGTCTCTCACAGTGACACCTCAGAGCCTAAGCCACTCACCCCACATCTGAAGACACCAACTCTCTGAGAAATTTATCCCCTGAAGGCTTCCCCTTAGTGTAGAAGGTGGATATTCAAACCTCGGTCCTGCACACCTGTGCTGACAGCTGGCCAAATGGCTAATAAGGGACGAGTGTGAGGCACATGAGGCCAATGTCTTCATGGCATCTGCACAAAGCAGCCTATCTTGGGTGTTACCAGGAATTTCCCTGTTTTAAATGAGCAGAGCCCTCAGCTTATAAAACAGTCCATCCACCTTCAAGGCTGGGAGGTGGACCCAGGGCCGAGCTCTCTGCCAAGATGGGAGCCCTGGTGCGGCACCTGTGGCTCAGTGGGTAGGGCGCTGGACCCATATACTGAGGGTGGTGGGTTTGAACCCAGCTCAGGCCAAACAGCAACAAAAAATACCCAGGTATTGTGGCGGGCACCTATAGTCCCAGCTACTTGGGAGCCTGAGGCAAGAGAATCACCTAAGCCGAAGATTTGGAGTTTGCTGTGAGCTGTGATGCCATAGCCCTCTACCAAGGGTGATAAATTGAGACTCTGTCTCTACCAAAAACAAAACAAACTCTTGAGCTCAAGTGATTGTCTTTTTTCTTTTTTTTTTTTTTGTCGCCCTGGGTAGAGTGCTGTAGCATCACAGCTCACAGCAACCTCCAACTCCTAGGCTTAAGCGATTCTCTTGCCTCAACCTCTCAAGTAGCTGGGACTACAGGTGCCCGCCACAACACTCGGCTATTTTTTTGGCTGCAGCCATCATTGTTGTTTGGTAGGCCCGGGCTGGATTTGAACCCACCAGCTCAGGTGTATGTGGCTGGCGCCTTAGCCGCTTGAGCCATAGGTGCCAAGCCTTAAGTGATTCTCTTATCTAAGCCTCCTGAGTAGCTGGGACTACAGGCACCCACCACAACATCTGACTGTTTTTTATTTTTCTTTTTTTTTTTTTTTTTTTATTTTTGGCCGGGGCTGGGCTTGAACCCACCACCTCCGGCATATGGGACCGGTGCCCTACCCGTTGAGCCACAGGCGCCACCCCTGTTTTTTATTTTTCTTTTAAATTTTTTTGAGACAGAATCTCAAGCTGTTGCCCTGGGTAGAGTGCCGTGATATCACAGCTCACAGCAATTTCCAACTCTTGGGCTCAAGTGATCTTCTTGCCTCAGTTTTTCTATTTTTAGTAGAGATGAGGTCTCCCTTTTGCTCAGCCTGGTCTTGAACTTAAGAACTTGAGCAATCTGCCCACCTCAAAATCCCACAGTGCTAGGACTATAGACATGAACCACTGTACCCAGCCTTGTAATGCTTTTTTAAATCCAACATTGTTTCAAAATGAAAAGTTAAAAATGAAGTTTTGGGCTCAGCACCTGTAGCACAGTGGTTACAGTGCTGGCCACATGCACCGAGGCTGGAGGGTTCAAACCCACCCAGGCCTGCTAAACAACAACAACTGCAACAACAAATGTTGTGGCGGGTACCTGTAGTCCCAGCTACTTGGGAGGCTGAGGCAAGAGAATTGCTTAAGCCCAAGAGTTTGAGGTTGCTGTGAGCTATGACACCACGGCACTCTACCCAGGGTGACATAGTGAGACTCTGTCTCAAAAAAAAAAAAAAGAAATGAAGTTTCGGCTGGATATGTATTCCTAGTACTCCGGGAATCCAAGGCAGGAGGATTCCCTTGAGCTCAGGAGTTCGAGATCAGCCTGAGAAAGAGTGAAACCCCATCTCTAAAACAGCTGCACATCGTGCCAGGCGCCTGTAGTCCCAGCTACTCAGCAGGCTGCGGCAAGAGGATCACTTGAGCCCAGGAGTTTGAGGTGGCTGTGAGCTGTGACACCATGGCACTCTACCATGGGCAACAAGTGAGACTCTGTCTCAAAAATAAATAAATAAATAAATAAAAAATAAAATAGAAGTTACAGGCCAGTTGCAGTGGCTCATGCCTATGATCCCAGCACTCTGGGAGGCCAAGGTGGGTGGACTGCTTGAGGTCTGAGACAAGAGGATCACTTAAGCCCAAGAGTTGCAGATTGCTGTGAGCTACAATGCCATGGCACGCTACCCAGGGCAACAGGTTGGCACTCTGTTTCATAAATAAATAAGAAAAATAAAATAGAAGTTACAAAAGTCTGGGGAAGGGCTAATGGGAACAGAGCTTCTGTTTGGGCTGAAGAGAAAGCTCTGGAGGCGGTGGGAGCGGCTACATGGCGCTGTGAGCGTGCTTCATGCCTCATCTGCACACTGGGAGTGGTTTGTACTGTACCATTGTTTGTACACTATACCACGAAATCCACACAAAGAAAACAGAACTTACAAGAGGAGCTCAAAAGACAAATAATGCCAGTTCGGCGCCTGTAGCTCAACTGGACCTGGTGGGTTCGAATTTAGCCCAGGCCAACTACAACCAAAAAATAGCAGTGCCTATTTGGGCGGTGCCTGTGGCTCAAAGGAGTAGGGCGCCGGCCTCATATACCAGAGGTGGTGGGTTCAAACCCGGCCCTGGCCAAAACTGCAAAAAAAAAAAAAAGACAAACAATGCCCTATCATCTTTAGTGGGTTAGCTCCATTCAAAAGAAAACTGTGCAAGCCAGAACAGTGGTCACTCTTGGGCACTGACCATCCATCTCCACCAGCAGTTGGTTGAGTGTCTGTTCCTCCTCCGTGTTGGAGAATCCGGCTGTGGTGGTCGAGCGCTTCTTGCCCACGGCATCAATCTCATCAATGTACACTATGCAGGGGGCCCGGGCCCGGGCTTCTTTAAAGAGGCTCCGCACACGGGCAGCACCAAGACCTGGGTGGACACAGAAAGTATTAAGAAATGGACAACAAAAAACAAATCCTTGGGCTGGGACCAGGCCAAGCTGCCCCCAAGAGTGATGAAACCTAAGAGGACTCCCACTCCCTGCACATAGGCCAGCAGCAGCCTCAGCCCTCTTCAGCCCTGATTCATCTCAAGATGCACCACTTCCTCTACCTTAGGCTCTCACTTCCCTTCTCTGTGCCCCCTATTTCCTCTGGGGAAGGGTGTGTGGGGAGAGAATCCTCCCAGACAAGAGGTCAGGTGAACCTACCTCCAATGACCTCCACAAACTCTGGACCGGCCATCGCCAAGAAGGGCACCTGGGCCTCTGTGGCCACCGCCTTGGCCAGCAGTGTCTTTCCACAGCCGGGGGGTCCCAGCAGCAGCGCCCCCTTTGGGACCTTGGCGCCAAGCTGCAGGAAGCGCTCCGGGCTCTAGACGGCAGCAGACAGCACGGCACTGAGTACTCAGTTTCAGAGAGGACATTAGGAAGTCACGCGCAGGAAGGGTGGGGGTGGTTCGAGTGGTTCTGGGAAAAGCACGGATCTTTGCCAAAGACCATGTGTCTAGGATGGTTGACAGGACAGTCAGCAGTCCTCTGTGAACTTTAGTCACAGGCCAGTGTGAACTTCTCCTCTGCAGAACACTGTGCACTGAGCAGCCATTGCTTACGGGTATCCCCATGGGAGGACTCAACACCTAATAAGTGCAATTCCTCACCACTCAACACCTAATAAGTGCAATTCTTATCCCTATGGAGGCATCCCTCCAGGAGAGAAAGGAGGCTGCCACCCATTGCTGGGGGTGTCCCCGTGGGAGGGTCACCACTTAACACCTACTGAGTGCAATTCCTATCTCTAAGGAGGCCTCCCTGCAAGAGGCTGCCACCCACTGCCAGGCCCTCATGGCCTCACCTTCAGATAGTCCACGAACTCTCGGACTTCCAACTTGGCCTCATGCATTCCTGCCACATCCTTGAAGCTGACCCCTTTGCCCATCTTCCCATCCACAATTGTGAAACGAGCCATTTTTAGCTGATTCTGTGAAAACAGAGAACAGCACAAGGAGCTGAGTGTTTCTTGCAGAGCAAGAAGACCCACCAGCTGCTCCATGATGGAGGCTCAGCCCACAGCACTGACGCTGACTCAAGTCCCACCCCTCAGACTCTATCCTGGAGAACACCCGACTCAAGTCAGACACGGCCCACAGGCCACTTAGCACACACAGGGAAATGCTTATTTTATGCCATTAATTGGTAGGAAAATTGTCTAGCAATTTTCCTTAAAGGAAACCTTCCCACACAAACTTTTTAAATGTCTTTTGCATGAACTGTATTATTCCATATGATTTTCCCTACTACTATATAATTTCCTTTTCTAACTGTAAAAATGATGTAATAGTGACTAGTGCTGGGGAGTCTTGCTAGAAATGTTACTTGGTAAATTTCTGGAGAGCCACAGGCAGGGTAGAGAAGGCTCCTAGTACAGGGCATGTGCTGTCAGATGCGACACTTTGAAAGACATATGGGAGATGCCTGTGTGTATAACTCATCAAGGTATTATTATTATTTTGTTTTTTTGGAGACAATCTCACTATGTTGCCCTTGGTAAAGTGCCATGGTGTCACAGCTCCCAGCAACCTCAAACTCTTGGATTAAAACGATTCTGTTTCCTCAGCCTCCCAAGTAGCTGGAACTACAGGCACCCACCACAATGCCAGGCTATTTTTTTTGTTGTTGTCGTCATTGTTGTTTAGCAGGCCTGGGCCAGGTTCAAACCCGCCAGCCTCAGTATATGTGGCTGGCGCCCTAGCCGCTGAGCTATGGGCACTGCCCCACAATCTTTGTTGTTGTTGTAGTTGTCATTGTTGTCTGGCAGGCCCGGGCTGGGTTCAAACTTGGTAAATTTCTGAGCTATTGGCGCTAAGCCTCATCATGGTATTATTTAAGCACATCAAAAACATTTAAAAATTATGAAACTTGAATAAAATATGGCACAGTCCCACAATGAAATACCATGGACCATTAAAAATAGCAGCGAAGTCTTTAGCTACAAAGAAATATGCTCTTCATCTCAGTGGAAGTGACACAGGGACACTTCCAGGGATGGAGCAGGACATGCCCACGGCCTGGCCCAACTCTGAGTGGAGGCGAAGCTACAGAGAAAATAAACGTGGTATAAATGCACATGACAGACAGCTGATTATGCTTATTTAACATTGCTCCTTTAAAGACAATCTTTAAAATGTCTCAGCTTCTTAGCCAGTTGGAGAAAATAAGGCTAAAAAAAAAAAGTCATTCTCCACTGCTTATTGAAAACCATCCTCGCCTATAGTCCCAGCTACTTGGGAGGCTGAGACAAGAGAATCAATTAAGCCTAAGAGTTTGAGGTTGCTGTGAGCTGTGACGCCATAGCACTCTACCTAGGTCAACATAGTGGGACTTTGTCCCAAAAAAACAAAACAAAACAAAACTAGCCTACAGGCTCGGCACCCATTGTTCACTGGTTAGGGCGCTGGTCACATGCACCAGGGCTGGTGGGTTCAAATGTGACCTGGGCCTGCTAAACAACAACAACAAAAAAAAAAAACAGGGCTTGGCGCCTGTGGCTCAGTGGCTAAGGCACCAGCCACATACATCGGAGGTAGCAGGTTCGAATCCAGCCTGGGCCTGCCAAACAACGACATCTACAACCAAAAAACAGCCCGGTGTTGTGGCAGGTGCCTGTAGTCCCAGCTACTTCGGAGGCTGAGGCAAAAGGATCGCTTAAGCCCAAGAGCTGGAGGTTGCTGTGAGCTATGACCACAGCACTCTGCAGAGGGTGACAGTGATCCAAAAAAAAAAAAAAAAAGCTGGGCGTTGTGGGGGGCACCTAGTAGTAGTTCCAGCTACTAGAGAGGCTGGGTAGAGTGTCAACTAAACAACTGCAACAAAAAAATGGCTGGGTGTTGTGGTACGCGCCTGTTAGTCCCAGCTACTAGGGGGGCCGAGGCAAGAGAATCCTGTGCTTGAGCACAGGAGTTTGAGGTTGCTGTGAGCTGTGATGCCATGGAACTGTACTGAGGGCAACACAGTAAGACTCCGTCTCAAAAAAAAAAACAAAAAAATATAAAACAAAAAACTATCGGGCGGCGCCTGTGGCTCAGTGGGTGGGGCGCCGGCCCCATGTACCGAGGGTGGCAGGTTCAAGCCCAGCCCCGGCCAAACTGCAACCAAAAAAAAAAAAATAGCCGGGCGTTGTGGCAGGTGCCTGTAGTCCCAGCTAAGGCAAGAGAATCGCTTAAGCCCAGGAGTTGGAGGTTGCTGTGAGCTGTGTGAGGCCACGGCACTCTACCCAGGGCCATAAAGTGAGACTCTTGTCTCTACAAAAAAACAAAAAACAAAAAAAAACTATCCTATAAACTCACTTGTCTCAGTCACCCTAGAATTCAGACAAGAGGGCCTGAGAGAAAGTTATATACCCTCAATGAGCCAATCAAAAGGAACAGTGAGCTGCCAAATTATGGCTTCAGGTTGGTCTTTGCAAGACGTTGTCACTGCACACTTATTCTGTAGTTTATGGAAAAGTGTTTAGCAGAAAGAAACACAAGGAAAACCCTGAAACTACAAGTCCAGCAAGTTCAACCAAGTCAGATTTGTACGACTTACAAAAGCGCTGAATCCGCCTTCCCTTCCCGCCATGCCGGCCAGACGGAAAACATACCACAGGATGGCCAGGCCCACCGCTGTCATTCCGAGGGCGTAGAGAGCGCTGGGAGAAAGAGAGACCATTATGGCTCAAACATCACTGCCTGACAAACACACCTTGCAAAGCCAGAGCCGTCACTGACAATGGTTCAGAGATGAGGGGTCCGAGCCTCAGACTGCTGTGTAGAGCAGAACTGCTATGAAAACTGGCTCTCTTGCCCAATTCTCACAGATTGTCCTCTTCTTCCCCCGAGGCCCCCCCCCCACAGAGACAGAGCCTCAGGCCATAGCCCTCAGTAGAGTGCTGTGGCATCACAGCTCATAGCAACTTCCAACTCCTGGGCTCAAGCAATTCTCTTGCCTCTGCCTCCCAAGTAGCTGGGACTACAGGTGCCCATCACAACGCCCAGCTATTTTTTGGTTGCAGCCGTCATTGTTGTTTGGTGGGCCCGGGATGCATTTGAACCCACCAGCTCAGGTGTATGTGGCTGGCGCCTTAGCCGCTTAAGCCACAGGCACTGAGCTAGACTGTCCTCTTCTAAAAGTTTCCTGAGTGATCAGATTATGTGTGTAATTGCTGGGGATGCCTGTTTATGGTCCTAGAAGTAACCCTTGTGACAGTAACCAACAAAGCAGGTTCTTAAATGTTCAAAACATTTTCAAAAGTAGGTATCAAGCCAGGTGTGGTGGCTCACACCTGTAATCCTAGCACGTGGGAGGCTGAGGCGGGTGGATTGCCTGAGCTCACATGTTGGAGACTAGCCAGAGCCAGAGTGAGACCTCCTCTCTAAAATTAGCCGGGTGTTGTAGTGGGAGCCTATAGTCCCAGCTACTTGGGAGGTTGAGGCAAGAGAATCCTTTGAGGCTCAGCACCTGTAGCTCAGCAGCTAGGGTACCAGCCATATACACTGGGGTTGGCAGGTTCGAACCCAACTCTTGCCTGCCAAACAACAATTACAACTACAACAAAAAAACACCTAGGCATTGTGGTGAGCACCTGTAGTCCCAGCTATTTGGGAGGCTGAGGCAAGACAATTGCTTAAGCCCAAGAGATTGAGGTTGCTGTGAGCTGTGATGCCACAGCACTCCACCAATGGTAACCAAGTGAGGCTGTCTGAAAAAAACAACAAAAAAGGTAGCTATCAGCTTCAATTAGCAAGGTAAAATAAGCCTAGCAGTAGCAAAGTAAATCCTAGGACTAGGGTCTCAGCATGAAGTGGAGACTACCCTGGGTCTGTCCCCTGCCTCTCTGTCCTGCTGTCATTTACCTAAAATAGAATCAGGAGTACAGTGAGCTCTGAGGACTCACTGGGCCTCACATTCCAGCAGCCCATCACTGGCATTCTGTATCTTACCAAGCTGCAGTACAACAATGCCCCCATCTCTGCAAAGTGACTTGTCACTGGGGTGCTGACAGGTGACCACTGTACGCTCCCAAGGGCCTGTCAGGATCCACGGCCCTTAACTGACAGCTCTCACCCATCTGTTTCTCTCTCAACCCTGAAACAAGAACTTCTACCTTCCATCCCTGTTTCCACCCATTCTGTTCTCTGTGTTTGTAGAAGACAAGCCCACAATGAGGTGAGTTCAGAAAAATGACCCAACTAGGGCGGTGCCTGTGGCTCAAAGGGGTAGGGAGCCAGCCCCATATGCCGGAGGTGGCGGGTTCAAACCCAGCCCCGGACAAAAACTGCAAAAAAAGAGAAAGAAAAGAAAAGAAAACACAGGGTGGCGCCTGTGGCTCAGTGAGTAGGGTGCCGGCCCCATATACCAAAGGTGGTGGGTTTGAACCTGGCCCCAACCAAACTGCAACAAAAAAAACAGCCAGGCATTGTGGCAGGCGCCTGTAGTCCCAGCTACTAGGGAGGCTGAGGCAAGAGAATTACCTAAGCCTAAGAGTTGGAGGTTGCTGTGAGCTGTGACGCCATGGCACTCTTCTGAGGGTGATAAAGTGAGATTCTGCCTCTAAAAACAAAAAGGCAAAAACAATCCAACTAAAGAAAACGACCAAACAGTCTGCACTCACCTGTGGACTCACCTAGCACCAACTGGGAATATTCGGAGAAAAAAACTAAATCTGTACTTTTTTTTTTTTTGGTCACTATTCCTTAATATAGTGTAACTATCACCGACATAGTGTTTACACGGTATGAGACAGGGGCTTTGGCTTCCTCCAGTACTGGCATCCTCAGGAGGTCCTGGAAACTGCCCCCATCACTGAAGGATGAGCTTATTTCCAAATTTCCCAGAATTATATCATTCATTACTACATATGTTAGGTTTTTTTTTTTTTTTTTTGAGAGAGAGAATCTCACTTTGTCGCCCTCAGTAGAGTGAAGTGACGTCACAGCTCACAGCAACCTCCAACTCTTGGGCTTAGGCAATTCTCTTGCCTCAGCCTCTGAGTAGCTGGGACTACAGGCACCCACAACACCTGGCTATTTTTTGTTGCAGTTTGACCAGAGCCAGGTTCAAACCTGCCTCCCTCAGTATATGGGGCCGGCGCCCTACCCACTGAGCCACAGGTGCTGCCCAGGTTTTCTTTTTAGACAGTCTCACTATGTCGCCCTCAGTAGAGTGCTGTAGACTCACAACTCACAGCAACCTCCAATTCTTGAGTTTAAGCGATTCTCTTGCCTCAGCTTCCCAAGTAGGTAGGACTACAGGTGCCCACCGCAATGCCTGGCTATTTTTTTGTTGTAGTTGTCATGTACTTTGGCAGGCCTGGGCCGTGTTGGAACCCGGCAGCTCTAGTATACATGGCTGGCGCCCTAACTGCTGAGTTACAGGTGTTTAGACAAAATGGAACACTTTTTTTTTTTTTTTTGTAGAGACAGAGTCTCACTTTATGGCCCTCGGTAGAGTGCCGTGGCCTCACACAGCTCACAGCAACCTCCAACTCCTGGGCTTAAGTGATTCTCTTGCCTCAGCCTCCCGAGTAGCTGGGACTACAGGCGCCCGCCACAACGCCCGGCTATTTTTTTTTTTTTTCTTTTTTTGAGACAGAGTCTCACTTTGTCATCCTGGGTAGAGTGCCATGGCATCATAGCTCCCAGCAACCTCAAACTCTTGGTCTCAAGTGATTCTCTGGCCTCAGCCTCCTGAGTAGCTGGGACTATAGGCACCCGCCACAGTGGCTGGCTATTTTTAGAGACTGGGTCTCACTCTTGCTCAGGCTGGTCTTGAACCTGTAAGCTCAGGCAATCCACCCGCCTTGGCCTCCCAGAGTGGTAGGATTACAGGCGGGAGCTTCTGCTCTGGCCAGGTGTTTTTTTGTTTGTTTTTTGTTTTCTTTAAGACAGTCTTGCTCTGCCATCCCAGGGGGAGTGCAGTGGGGTCAGCCTAGCTCACAGCAACCTCAAACTCCTGAGCTCAAGGGATCCTTCTGCTTACACCTCCCAGAGTCCTGAGACTACAAGCATGAGCCATAGTGCCCAGCCCACTCCTCCAAGGGACTGTAGTTAATTGTAGGCAAAGACAATTTGAGATTTTTTGTTTGCAAAGATGTTCTCACACTGCAAAGCCTTTAGTTCAAGAGCCAAAAAAGTGACTGGCATACTTTCCAAAGAAGCCGGCACGCTTATAGGAGACCAGGATCCTGTCCTTCCCATCAATATTCAGCTCATCTTCAGCTGCTCGAAGCTTCTCTTCAAATTTGTCGATATTTGCAACCTGCATTCGGTACATCAAGGCCAGCCTCTGGGGCAAAACCAGAGACCACAGTTAAAGGACAGGACACGCTGCCCACCACACGGTGACCACAGGATAGGCCCATAACACACTGAACACATAGCTTCAGGGTTCTGAAGACGAAACTAAAACAATTGCCTTAAAATTGTTTAACTTCACAATGATGCAAAATCAACACATATCCACACACCATCGCATGACACGATAGGGCAACATGAGGAAAACCTGATGGAGCTGAAAACAAATTTTTGACCCATGATTATTTTTGGGCATGCCCCCACTCAAATCAAGGGCCACTTGTACTTCCAAGTCTAAAAATTTAGTGTTCTCTCAACATCTTGAGAAACAAAATTTCTTGTTTTATTTTTTACAGTTTTGGCCAGGGCCAGGCTTGAACCCGCCACCCACGGCATATGGGGCCAGCACTCTACTCCTTGAGCCATAGGCACCACCACATCCGGCTATTTTTGTTGTTGCAGTTGGCACTGTGGTTTAGCTGACCCGGGCCATGTTGGAACCTGCCAGCCCCAGTGTATGTGGCCAGTGCTGTAACCACTAAGCTTTGAGTGTTGAGCTCCAAGACCCTTTTCCTGACAGCCTGGTCTACATACTCTCCAGGGTTGAATTATTCAAGGCTCAGATTCTGAACACCCCAGGAACCTAAATTAAACTACCAGATTTTCCCCCAATCCTGACTGGTCTCAGAAAATCCTTCACAGAATGAGTGTCGTGAGAGCAGCCTGCAAAGGCTTTGATGGAGGGACAGACCCCCCAGTCCCCAAGGATGCCACTGCTCTGCTGGCTGCACACCCCATGGTTTCAGCTGTTGGATTAACCCAACGAACACCAAATGCTTCATCTAGACTTTTCCAATGCCTCAGACCACTCAAACACGCAGCCACCACCAGCTGGCACAGAAATGAAAGTGCAGAAATCACTCTCTTTCTATGCCAAGGTCCAGAAAGAAGCTGATTTCGACTCCACAGCCTCTGCCAACCTCCTCTGCTCACTTGGTCCTGACGCAGCTGCTGCCCCTGCAGCCCTTGCTGCACACCCAAGCTGCTGAGCTCCATCCCCAGGTGAGGCTTTGGTCACTCCCTCCCATCTCTGTGGTGCGTGGGAATTGTACCTCACTGTTTCAGGACATGCTGACCCCACCGCCCCCCTACTAAATCGCAAGTCTCACAAAGAAACACCAGCTGTGAACCACGGGTTCCAGAGCTACCCTTAACGGAGCCCACAAGGCAGGGCTGGGCCCCCAGCTGATCACTCAGGCAGGACAAGCATCTGCCCGGCCAATCTGCTCTACCCAGAAACCAGGGCAGCTGCACAAGGGGCTCTGCCATGGGGGAGAGGTCACCCTACCTTCAGTGTTAAGTTTTGAGCATTTTGTGGGAAGCTTCTACTTAACTAATTCCCTGCTAGCTGGGCTCCTGTGAATGTGCGTGGCACCCCCTACCTTCCCAGACAATACCTGCACCCACCCAGCCGGGCCCAACAGGGCTTCAGGGCTGCAGGGCTCATCTCCTTAATACCTTATGCCAGTCATGTCCTGGCCAATCTGTCCCTCACCCCACCTTCTCTCTGTGCATGGTTCCCACAGATGAGGACCTTGCCGGCCTGTCTGGAGCATGTGTCAACGCTCCCCTCAGTGACCATCTTCCTTCATCTCCATCTTGGTGAGCCACAACTCAAATCCTTTCTATGAACCCAACTTTAAAGTTCCCAATACTCACATCTTGTTTTAAGACAACCAAATAAACAAGGGTGGGACCTAAAAGGAAAAGGAATGTTCCCAAATCCCCAGGTCTCTGTGCAGCAACAGCCACAGCAACTGGCACCCGCATCTAGGCCCCAACTCACAGGCCGTCCAAACACCACAGCCCCGGGGTGCAGGTAGACTTCCACTACGTCACTCTCAGGCACCACCTGCACCCGCTGCACCTCGCCTTTGGCCAGCATCTCATTGACGAAGTCACTCCAGGAGATGTTGCCCCCACTGGTACTGAGAGAGTTCAGCAGACTCATGACAACTGCGATGACGAACAGGGTGCGTAGCCGCTCCCGGTACATCTGGTCTTCACGCTCCCTCCGTCTCCTCTCCTCTGAGCCAACAGGGAGCAAAAGGCAGAGTCAGGCACAGTGAGTGAAACGAAACAGCTGATGCTCTAAGGCCTAGGCACTGACCTCAACAACCTTTTTTCTTATTGTTGAGGCACAGTCTGGCTTTGTCACACTTGGTACAGTGCCACGGTGTCATAGTTCAGAGCAACCTCAGACTCCTTGGCTCAACCAATCCTCCTACTTCAGCCTCTCGAATAGCTAGGACTACAAGTGCCCACCAAAATGTCCAGCTATTTTTAGTGACAGAGTTTGGCTCTAACTCAGGCTGATCTCAAACTTCTGAGCTCAGGCAATCAACCTGTGTTGGCCTCCCAGAATGCTAAGATTATAGGTGTGAGCTACAGCTGTGCATGGCCAGGAAACTTTTTTTTTCTGGGGACAGAGTCTCACTTTGATATTTTTTTTTTTTTTTAGAGACAGAGTCTTACGCTGTTGTCCTTGGTAGAGTGCCGTGGTGTCACACAGCTCACAGCAACCAACTCTTGGGCTGGCAATTCTCTTGCCTCAGCCTCCCAAGTAGCTGGGACTACAGGCACCTACCACAACGCCCGGCTACTTTTTGTTGCAGTTTGGCCGGGGCTGGGTTTGAACCTACCACCCTTGGCATATGGGGCTGGCGCCCCACCCACTGAGCCACAGACACCACCCGACTGTGTCTCATTTTGTTGCCCTCAGTAGAATGCCGTGGCATCACAGCTCATAGCAACTTCAAACTCTTGGATTTAAGTGATCGTCTTGCCTCAGCCTCCCAAGTAGCTGGGACTACAGGTGCCCACCACATGCCTGGGTACTTTTTAGAGACAGGGTCTCACTCTTGTTTAGACTGATGTTGAACTGGTAAGCTCAGGCAATCCACCTGCCTTGGCTTCCCAGGTGCTGGGATTACAGGCGTGAGCTTCCGTGCCTGGCCAGGAAAAACATTTTTTAGATTAATTAATTAGAGACAGAGTCTATGTCACCCTCAATAGTGTGTCATGGTGTCACAGCTCACAGCAACCTCAGACTCTTGGGCTTAAGCATTCTTTTGCCTAAGTCTCCCAAGTAGTTGAGACTATAGGCACCTGCCTCAATGCCTGGCTATTTTTTGGTTGTAGTTGTCATTGTTGTTTGGCAGGCCCGAGCCAGGTTCAAACCTACCAGACTCAGTGTATGTGGCTGGCACCCTAACCAGTGAGCTATGAGCACCAAGCTAACCAGCGAGCTATGAGCACCAAGCCCAAGAAAGTATTTTTAAATCCAGAAAGGCTGACACAAGAGAATGGCATGAGCCCCAGAGACGGAGATTGCTGTAAGCTATGACCTCAAGGGGACAAAGTAAGACTCTGCCTCAAAAAAAAAAAAACAAAAAAACAAAAAAACACAATGGGCGGCGCCTGTGGCTCAGTGGGTAGGGCGCCGGCCCCATATACCGAGGGTGGCAGGTTTGAACCTGGCCCTGGCCAAAGTGCAACAAAAAAATAGCCGGGCATAGTGGCGGGCGCCTGTAGTCCCAGCTACTTGGGTGGTTGAGGAAAGAGAATCACATAAGCCCAGGAGTTGGAGGTTGCTGTGCCCAGTGACGCCATGGTACTCTACCAAGGGTGATAAAGTGAGACTTTGTCTCCAAGAAAAAAAAAACAAAACAAACCCCCCCCCCATACACACACACAAAATGCAACTGGCACAACAGCTCACACCTATAATCCTACCAATTTAGGAAGGTGAAGCAGAAGATCACTTGAACCCAGGAGTTCAAGCCCAGCCTGAGCAACAGTGAGACCCTGTCTCTACTAAAAACAGAAAAACTAGCTGGGCCAGCCGTGGTGCTCACACCTATAATCCTAGCACTATGGGAGGCCAAGGAGGGTGGATTGCACTGAGTTCATGGGTTTGAGACCAACCTGAGCCAGAATGAGACCCTGTTTCTTAAAAAAAAAAAAAAAAAAAAAAATCTAGGCATTGTGGTGGGGGCCTATAGTCCTAGTTACATGGGAGGCTGAGGCAACAGAATTGCCTGAGCTCAAGAGTTGGAGATTGCTGTGAGCTATGATGCTACAGCACTCCACAGAGGGTGACAAAGTGAGACTCTGTCTCAAAAAAGAAAAACTAGGTTTGGCACCTGTATCTGTAGCTCAGAGGCTAGGGCACCAGCCAAGTACACCGGAGCTGGTAGGTTTGAACCCAGCCCAGGCCTGCCAAACAGCAATGACAATCACAACAAAAAAATAGCCAGGAGTTGTGGTGGGCACTTGTAGTAGTTGAGAGGTGAGGTAGGCTTAAGCCCAAGAGTTTGAGGTTGCTGTGAGCTGGGATGCCACAGCACTCTACCAAGGGCAACATAGTGAGACTCTGTCTCAAAAAAAAAAGAAAAAGAAAAACTAGGCAGGTATTGTTTTGGGCACCTACATTCCCAGCTAGAGGTGCAAAAGGATCACTTAAACCCAGGAGTTCGAGATTGCAGGAAGCAGGGCTGATGCCATGGCACTCTACCCAGGGCAACAGAGTGAGACTATGTTTCAGAAAACAGGAAAACAGTTCAAGATGATTATTTTTCAGATTTTTTTTTTTTTTTTTGAGACAGACTCTTACTTTGTCACCCTGGTAGAGTGCCATGATGTCACAGCTCACAGCAACCTCAAACTCCTTGGCTCAAGTGATTCTCTTGCCTCAGTCTCCCGAGTCGCTGGACTACAGGTGCCCACCACAAGGCCTGACTATTTTTAGAGATGCAGTCTGGCTCTTGCTCAGGCTAGTCTGGAACCCTTGAGCTCAGGCAATCTACACACCTTGCCTCCCAGAGTGCTAGCATTACAGGCATGAGCCATTGCACCTGGCTATCTTTTAGATCTTTATATTGATCATAATATCTAATCTCCAAAAGAAGTAGAGATATACCTAAGACATTGAAGTTCTGAGTAAACTTACAAGGTCCTGGCAGGGTGGCTGAGTTACTAATGAATGAGTCACACCAATTAGAGCAGTGGTCTCCAACCCCTGTGGCACTGGGGATGGGTTTCATGGAATACAACTTTTTCACAGAAAAAGGGTTAGGTTGGGTGGGGGGGTATTTGACAAGAGACGGAGCTCAGGCAGGGATGCAAGTGATGGGGAGGGAATGTAAATACAATCTCACTCACAGCTCACTTCCTGCTGTCCCTAACAGGCCACAGATCAATACCAGTACACAGCCCAGGGTTTGGGAACCATAGAGTTAGACAGTATTTGTAAATTTGTGCCCTAGGTCACAGGACAACATTACCATTCCTTACCATGCTACATACAATATCCTGTCGTTACCCATGTAATAAGAACATTCGACCCAGCACTCTGGAGGCTGAGGTAGGTGGATCAACTGAACTCAGGAGTTAGAGACCAGCATGAGCAAGAGCAAGACCCCCAACTCCACTAAAAATAGAAAAACTAGCCGGGCTTGGTGGCAGTACCTGTAGTCCCAGCTACTCTGAAGGCTGAAACAGGAAGATTGCTGGAGCCCAGGAGTTTGAGGTTGCTGTGAGTGAGGCTGAGCCCATAACACTCTATCCTGGGCTACAAAGTGGTGCAACTAGGTCTCAAAAAAAAAAAAAAAAAAAAAAAATATATATATATATTGATATTTTGCATAAGTGAATAAGAAATCTTACTTTCCCAAAGCAAGCTATATAGCTCAGCCCCAAACAGCTAACCTAAGATAATCACTTGAAAGCAGAGGAGACCCATAGCCTAGCCATGCGAGGGCAAGGCTCCTGAGCATGAGCAGCTGCAGGTGCAGTGCCAGCCCAGGACACTTGGGACTTGTGCTGCTGTCATCCTGCACCACAACACTCACTGGCACAGCTGTGATTAGACCCTGATTTGATAAGCATGTATTTGAGCATCTACAATATGCCAAGAATTATGATGAAGAAGCTGCCATAGTTGTTCCTTCCAGGAACCAGAATTATTAGAACCAGTAAGGCCCACACAGTGTGCAAGGTGGTGTGCAGGAACTGCTCAGCCCACCCGTCCTCTCCTCCGCACCAAACCCTTCCTCCTTCCTCTGCAGTTACCCTTGAAAGAAAGCCATGGTTTGAACTGTGCAATCTGCTTGAGTTTCCTGCTGCCTCTGCCACCTGAGAGCAGCCCCAGCCCTCCTCCTTTTTAGCCCACTGGACGTGAAGACCACAAGGATGGAGACCTTTACGATGATTCACTTCTACTTAATGAACAGTAAATATGTCTTCTCTTCTTTATAATTTTTTTTTTTTTTGTAGAGACAGAGTCTCACTGTACCGCCCTCAGTAGAGTGCCATGGCGTCACACAGCTCACAGCAACCTCCAGCTCTTGGGCTTACGCGATTCTCTTGCCTCAGCCTCCCGAGCAGCTGGGACTACAGGCGCCCGCCACAACGCCCGGCTATTTTTTGGTTGCAGTTTGGCCGGGGCTGGGTTTGAACCCGCCACCCTCTGCATATGGGGCCGGCGCCTTACTCACTGAGCCACAGGCGCCGCCCTATAATTTTCTTAATATTTTCTATTTCTAGCTTACTTTTTTCTTTTGCCCTTTTCTATTGGTCATTGAATACCTCGCTTACATTACTGTCACAATATAGTATGTTACACAAACAATGTGCAAAACGTGTGTATGGACCGTTTGTGTTATCAGGACAGCTTCCAATCAGCATGATGCTATCAGTCAAGTTTGTGGGCAATCAAAAAAGTTACATAAACAGGGCGGCGCCTGTGGCTCAGTGAGTGGGGCGCTGGCCCCATATGCCAAGGGTGGCGGGTTCAAACCCAGCCCCGGCCAAACTGCAACAAAAAAAATAGCCAGGCGTTGTGGCGGGCACTCGGTAGTCCCAGCAACTTGGGAGGCTGAGGCAGGAGAATTGCCTAAGCCTAGGAGTTGGAGGTTGCTATGAGCTGTGTGATGCCACGGCACTCTACCAAAGGCAATAAAATGAGACTCTGTTTCTACAAAAAAAAAGAGGCCTTTCGCATTTCAAGATATAATATATTACCCTACATCTTCTTCCAATTCTTTTTTTTGAGACAGAGTCTCACTTCGTAGCCCTCGGTAAAGCGCCAGTGGCATCACAGCTCATAGTAACCTCCAGCTCTTGGGCTTAGGCGATTCTCTTGCCTCAGCCTCCCGAGCAGCCGGGACTACAGGCGCCCGCCATAACGCCCGGCCATTTTTTGTTGCAGTTTGGCCGGGGCCGGGTTTGAACCCGCCACCCTTGGCATATGGGGCCGGTGCCATACTCACTGAGCCACAGGCGCCGCCCCCTTTTTTGTTTTTTTTTTTGAGACAGATTCCCACTCTGTTGCTCCAGGATGTGGCATCAGCCTAGCTCATACAAACATCAAACTCCCAGGTTCAAGTGATCCTCCTGCCTTGGTCTTCCCCAATCCCTCTGAGTAGCTAGGACAAAAGGTGCCCACCACTACACCCAGCTAATTTTTCTATTTTTAGTAGAGACAGAGTCTCACTCTTTTTTTTTGGCCGGGGCTGGGTTTGAACCCACCACCTCTGGCATATGGGACCGGTGCCCTACTCCTTGAGCCATAGTCGCCGCCCCACAGAGTCTCACTCTTGTTCAGGCTGCTTGTGAACTCTTGAGCTCCAGGGATCCTCCCATCTCAGCATACCAGAGTGCTGGGATTACAGGCATCAGCCATTAGCCTCGCCTATAGTTTTGCTTTTTAATGACCTAATCCATTTAGAATTTATTTTGGCATATGGAATGAAAATCTAATTTAACTTTTTCAAAATAACTAAGCAAATGTTCCAAACCATTTATTATATAATCTACACTCTTTGGGCTTGGTACCTGTTGCTCAGCAGCTAGGGTGCCAGCCACATACACCGGACCTGGCGGGTTCAAATTCAGCCTGGGGCCTGCCAAACAACAATGACAACTACAACCAAAAACAAGCTGGGTGTTGTGGTGGGCGCCTGTAGCCCCAGCTACTTGGGAGGCTGAGGCAAGAGAATTGCTTAAATCCAAGAGTTTGAGGTTGCTGTGAGCTGTGATGTCACAGCATTCTACCAAGGGCAACATAGCGAGACTATGTCTCAAATAGAAACAAACTACATTCTGTACCATGTAAAATGACATGTTTACTATAGAATAATTCCTAAATATATTGGAGTTTCTGGATTTTCTATATTCTTATGTTAATTAATTTTTATTCATTTAATTAATTAAAATTTGTCAGCTGGGTGCTATGGCTCTTGCCTTGAATCCTAGCAGGTACATTGATTAAGCTCAGGAGTTCGAGACCAGCCTGAGCAAGAGCAAGACTCCATCTCTACTAAAAATACAAAAAGTAGCTGGGCGTTGTGGTGGGTGCCTATAGTCCCAGCTACTAGGGAGGGGAAGGCTGAGGCAGGAGGATTGCTCAAGCCCAAGAGTTTGAGGTTGCTGTGAGCTATGATACCACAGCACTCTATCTAGGATGACAAGGTAAGACTCTTGTCTCAAAAAAAAAACAGGAACATTAGACAGACACACCTTCATCGTCTTCAGGGGTCTTCCCCTTGGACCTGTCGTCCTTATTCTTCTGCTTCCTCCCATAGGTGTTAAAATAGTAAGTACCACCTATAAAAAAGAGGGAAAGGATTTAACAAGCAAAGCTTGTAAATACAAGGGAGACCTGGAGGAAAATGGTCTATTCTTAAATGACCAAAGCAACACAAAAACCATCCAAAACCTACCTACGTCAGTAAGTTCAAACTTTGAGATAATAAAGCTTGTCCTTCTATCATTCTGTACATAGTATTTTTTTTTTTTTGTAGAGACAGAGTCTCACTTTACCGCCTTCAGTAGAGTGCATGTCACAGGACTCACAGCAACCTCTAGCTCTTGGGCTTCAGAGATTCTCCTGCCTCAGCCTCCCGAGCAGCTGGGACTACAGGTGCCCGCCACAACGCCGGGCTATTTTTTTTTTTTTGGTTGCAGTTCAGCCAGGGCTGGGTTTGAACCTGCCACCCTCGGTATATGGGGCCGGCGCCCTACTCACTGAGCCACAGGTGCCACCCTGTACACAGTATTTTTAAAATTTTTTTTGGAGACAGAGTCTCACTGTCGCTCTCAGGAGAGTGCCGTGGCGTCACAGCTCACAGCAACCTCCAACTCCTAGGCTTAGGTGATTCTCTTGCCTCAGCCTCCCGAGTAGCTGGGACCACAGGTGCCCAAAACACCTGGCTACTTTTGTTGTTGTTGCAGTTGTCAATTTTTTTTTTTTTTTTAGCTGGCCCAGCTGGGTTCGAACCTGTCACCCTCAAGTGTATGTGGCCAGCACCCTGCCGACTAAGCTATGGGTGCCACCCCGCAGTTGGCATTGTTGTCTGTCAGGCCCACACCGGTTTGAATCCGCCAGCCACAGTGAATGTGGCTGTAGCCCTAACCACTGATCTATGAGCGCCAAGCCACATACACAGTAGTTACTAATTTAGAATAATGAACGATTGGCCAGGCGTGGTGGCTCATGCCTGTGATTCTAGCACTATGGGAGACCAAGGTGGGTGGACTGCTTGAGCTCAGAAGTTCAAGACCATCCTAAGCAAAAGTGAGACCCCATCTCTACTAAGACAGAAAAACTGAGACAAGAAGATTGCCGGAGCCAAGAGCTGGAGGTTGGTGTGAGCCAGGACACTACGACACTCTACCCAAGGCAACATCTTAAGACTAGGCATCAAAAAAAAAAAAAAAAAAAAAAGAATAATGAACTATTTCAACTTCCAAAGTTCAATATTAAAAAAAAAACAAAGTTCAATATCGTTGCTATTTAAATTAATTTTGAGGGTTGGGCAGTGCCTGTGGCTCAAAGGAGTAGGGCACCAGCCCCATATGCCGAAGGTGGCAGGTTCAAACCCAGCCCCAGCCAGAAACTGCAAAAAAAAAAAAAAAATTAGTTTTGAGGGAATAAAAATTAATAAACATAAATTTGAGAGAACATCATGAGTTGGTTAGGTAACAATCGTTTCAATATAAGAAGTTCTTTTTTTTTTTTTTTGGTAGAGACAGAGTCTCGGTAGAGTGCCGTGGTGTCACACGGCTCACAGCAACCTCTTAACTCTTGGGCTTACGCGATTCTCTTGCCTCAGCCTCCCGAGCAGCTGGGACTACAGGCGCCGCCACAACGCCCGGCTATTTTTTTGTTGCAGTTTGGCCGGGGCTGGGTTTGAACCTGCCACCCTCGGCATATGGGGCTGGCGCCCTACTCACTGAGCCACAGGCGCCGCCTAAGAAGTTCTTTTTAATGAATTTTAAAAAGTGGCCTATGTGGCAGCAGCCCCACTGTCATTACCAAGCCAGACTGATGTGAGACTCCTCACATAAAAAATTTTGTCTTCAGACTGGCCCAGTGGCACACGCCCATAATCCCAGCACTCTGGAAAGCTGAGGCAGGTGGATTGCCTGAGTTCAGTAAGTAGAGTGCCAGCCTCATATACCAAGGGTGTATAAGTTTAGAACCGGCCCAGGCTAAACTGCAACAAAAATAATAGCCGGGTGTTGTGGTGGGTACCTGTAGTCCCAGCTACTTGGGAGGCTAAGGCAAGAGAATCACTTAAACCCAAGAGTTTGAGGTTGCTGTGAGCTCTGATGCCACAGCATTCTACCAAGGGCAACAAAATGAGACTATCTCAAAAAAAAAATTAAAAAAAAAAAAGGTTGTCTTCAAAGTCTACACCTGGCCTGGGCCATGTAGCTCATGCCAGTAATCCTCATACTCTGGGAGGCTGAGGCGGGTGGATTGCCTGAGCTCACAAGTCCAAGACTAGCCTGGACAAGAGGGAGACCTTGTCTCTGAAAATAGCCGGGCATTGTGGCAGGCACCTATACTCCCAGCTACTTGGGAGGCTAAGGCAAGAGAATCGCTTGCGCCCAAGAGTTTGAGGTTGCTGTGAGCTATGTCAGTAGGGCACTCTACCCAGGACAACAACATGAGACTGTCTCAAAAAAAAGTCTACACCTGCAATCTCCAGGCTACATGCTAATTTTGTGAGGACTTTCCTCTTTATCTGTGGTATTGGATATCACACAAAATATGCAGATTTTTTTTTTTTTGCTAATCATCTTTCCTTATTGTTTGTATATTTACTGGATGGCCCATGACAACTCTTATTGTCCCAATGTACCAGCAGAAAAGAAATAAGGTTGGATACCCCTCGACACAACTCAGACAGCTGTGATGGCGCTGGCCTGAAATTCCAGCTAGTTGGGAGGCTGAAGAAAGAAAATCACCTGAGGGCCAGGCACGGTGGCTCACATCTGTAATCCCAGTACTCTGGGAGGCCAAGGTGGGTGGATTGCTTGAGTTCGAGGGGTCGAAACCAGCCTCAGCAAGAGTGAGACTCTACTTCTAAAATTAGTTGAGCGTTGTGATGGGCGCCTGTACTCAGGAGACTGAGACAGGCTCAAAGCCTAAGAATTTGAGGTTGCTGGGCAGCGCCTGTGGCTCAGTGAGTAGGGCGCTGGCCCCATATGCCGAGGGTGGCAGGTTCAAACCCAGCACCGGCCAAACTGCAACAAAAAAATAGTCGGGCGTTGTGGCGGGCGCCTGTAGTCCCAGCTGCTCGGGAGGCTGAGGCAAGAGAATCGCGTAAGCCCAAGAGTTAGAGGTTGCTGTGAGCCGTGTGATGCCATGGCACTTTACCCGAGAGCGATACAGCGAGACTCTGTCTCTACAAAAAAAAAAAAAAAAAAAAAAAGAATTTGAGGTTGCTGTGATGCCACGGCACTCAACCCAAGATGACAAAGACTGAGCCTCAAAAAAAAAAAAATAGCCTTGGCGCCTGTAGCTCAGCAGCTAAGGGCACCAGCCACAAACACCAGAGCTGGCAGGTTCAAATACAGCCCGGGCCTGCCAAACAACAATGACAACTACAACCAAAATATAGCAGGGTGTTGTGGTAGGCGCCTGTAGTCCCAGTTACTTGGGAGGCTGAGGCAAGAGGATCACTTAAGTCCAAGAGTTGGAGGTTGCTGTGAGCTGTGATGCCATAGCACTCTACCGAGGGTGACAAAATGAGACTGTCTCAAAAAACAAAAATAATAAATAAATAAACAAATAAACAAACAAAATATGGCTCCATGCTTGTAGCTCAGGTGGCTAGGGCGCCAGCCATATACACCGGAGTTGGCAGGTTTGAATCCAGCCCAGGCCAAAAAATAGCTGGGCGTTGTAGTGGGCGCCTGTAGTCACAGATACTTGGGCGACAGGTTAAGATTGTATCTCAAAAAATAAATAAATAAATAAACAAAATAATGAAACGAAGTCTGAACAAATCAGTGTTTAAAAATGGTGGGGGATCTTGGCTTGGCACCTTTGCTCAGCGGCTAGGGCGCCAGCCACATACACCAAAGTTGGCGGGTTCGAACTCAGCCTGGGGCCTGCCAAACAACAACGACAACTACAACCAAAAAATAGCCATGTGTTGTGACAGGTACCTGTAGTCCCAGCTACTTGGGAGGCTGAGGCAAGAGAATTGCATAAGCCCAAGAGTTGGAGGTTGCTATGAGCTGTGACACCATGGTACTCTACCAAGAGTGACAAAGTTAGACTCTGTTTCAAGAAAAAAAAAAAGGGGGGGATCTTATTTGCCCCAGTGCAGTGGTTCATGCCTGTAATCCCAGAACTCTGGCAGGCCAAGGCTGGTGGATTGCCTGAGCTCATGAGTTTGAGACCAGCCTGAGCCAAAGCCAGAGCAAAACCTCATCTCTAAAAAAAGAAAAAAGACCAGGCTCAGTGGCTCACACCTGTAATTTTAACACTCTGAGAGGCGGAGACAGGAGGATAGTTTGAGCTCACGGGTTTGAGACCAGTCTGAGCAAAAAAAGCAAGACCCCATCTGTACTAAAAATAGAAAAACTGAGACAAGAGGATCTCTTGAGTTGGAGTTGGAGGTTGCTGTGAGCTATGATACCATAGCACTTTAACATAAGGTCAGGAGAGATGGAAAAATTTCACAATGTTGGGCGGCGCCTGTGGCTCAGTGAGTAGGGCGCCGGCCCCATATGCCGAGGGTGGCGGGTTCAAGCCCAGCCCCGGCCAAACTGCAACAACAACAACAACAAAAAAATAGCTGGGCATTGTGGCAGGCGCCTGTAGTCCCAGCTGCTCGGGAGGCTGAGGCAAGAGAATCGTGTAAGCCCAAGAGTTAGAGGTTGCTGTGAGCAGTGTGACGCCACAGCACTCTACCGGAGGGCGGTACAGTGAGACTCTGTCTCTACAAAAAAAAAAAAAAAAAAAGGAATTTCACAATGTTGGGCGGCACCTGTGGCTCAGTGAGTGGGGTGCTAGCCCCATATACTGAGAGTGGCGGGTTCAGGCCCAGCCCTGGCCAAACTGAAAAAAAAAAAAAGAATTCTCACAACGTTTCATTGAATGGTACAACTCTATTTAAGACTAAATTATTTGAGGGCGGCGCCTGTGGCTCAAGGAGTAGGGTGCCGGTCCCATATGCCAGAGGTGGCAGGTTCAAACCTAGCCCTGGCCAAAAAAAAAAACCACAAAAAAAAAAAAAAAAAAAAAGAAAAAGACTAAATTATTTGTAAGATATCTTTAGTTCTTTAGTTACTTTCTGGATAGGAAACTTTTTTTTTTTTTTTTCTGAGATAATCTCACTGTGTTGCCCTTGGTAGAGTGCCGTGGCATCACAGTTCACAGCAACCTCAAACTATTGGGTGTAAGTGATTGTCTTGCCTTAGCCTCCCAAGTAGCAGGTACTACAGGTGCCCGCCACAATGCCCAGCTATTATTTTTTTTTTGTAGGGACAGAGTCTCACTTTATTGCCCTTGGTAGAGTGCCATGGCTTCACACAGCTAACAGCAACCTCCAACTCCTGGGCTCAAGGAATCCTCTTGCCTTAGTTTTTTTTTTGCAGTTTTTGACTGGGGCCGGGTTTGAACCTGCCACCTCCAGTATATAGGGCTGGTGCCCTATTCCTTGAGCCACAGGCGCCACTCCTCTTGCCTTAGTTTTACTATTTTTTTTTTTTGAGACAGAGCCTCAAGCTGTTGCCCTGGTTAGAGTACCATGGCATCATAGTTCACAGCAACCTCAAACTCCTGGGCACAAGCGAGTCTCCTGTCTCGGCCTCCCAAGTAGCTGGGACTACAGGCGCCCGCCATAACGCCCGGCTATTTTTTGGTTGCAACCATCATTGTTGTTTGGCGGGCCCGGGCTGGATTCAAACTCGCCAGCTCAGGTGTATGTGGCTGGCGCCTTAGCCGCTTGAGCCACAGGTGCCCAGCCAGTTTTACTATTTTTTAGTAGAGACGGGCTCTCATTCTTGCTCAGGCTGGTCTTGAACTCCTGAGCTTAAGCTATCTACCTTAAGCTATCCCAGAGTGCTGTGGTTACAGGCGTGAGCCGCTGCCGGGCTTGGATATGTGAACATTTGAGGCCACTTGTTACTAAATGTTTTTGGAAATGGCTAAATAACGTGAAAATCCCTTTTCAATGTTGGTGCCCGTAGCTTAGTGGGTAAGGTGCCAGCCACTGCGGGTTCGAACCTGATCCTGGCCAGCTAAAAAAACAACAATGACAACTGCAACAACAACAAAAAATAGCCACTGGGCGGTGCCTGTGGCTCAGTAGGTAGGGCGCCAGCCCCATAATATACCAAAGGTGGCAGGTTCGAACCTGGCCCCGGCCAAACTGCAACAAAAATAATAGCTGGGCAGTATGACAGGCACCTGTAGTCCCAGCAACTTCGAAGGCTGAGGCAAGAGAATGGCTTACACCCAAGAGTTTGAGGTTGCTATGAGCTGTGACACCACAGCACTTTATCCAGGGCAACAGCTTGAGACAATGTCTCAAAAAAAAAAAAAAAAAAAAAGTTGGGCAGCGCCTGTGGCTCAAGGAGCAGGGTGCTGGCCCCATATGCTGGAGGTGGTGGGTTCAAACCTGGCCATGGCCAGAAACTGCAAAAAAAAAAAAAAAAAAGTCCAGCTGGGCAGATGGCTCACCCCTGTAATCCCGTGTAAGCACCGTGGGAGGTTGAGGCCGGAGGACTGCTTGAGCTCAGTTCTAGGCTTGTCTGAGCAAGAGTGAGACCCCAACTCATGAAAAATATGGAAAAACCCAGCCGGGTGCCATGGTGAGCACCTTTAATCCCAGTGGCTTCAAAGGCTGAGACAACAGGATGCCCACAGCCTGAGTCTGAGGTTGCAGTAAGCTACAACACCACTGCACTCTGCTCAGGGCACAGGGTAGAATTCTGTCTCAACAACAAAGTCCTTTTTCAAGCAGCCCAAGTATTGCTATACACGAGAATTGACAAAAAAAAGAACTCAAACCAAGAAAGCAAAAATAACCTGTTCAGACCTTAGACAACTTCCTTTCTGTAAACTTCAGATTGGCCTGTGAGTATTACAGCGCTCCCAATAAACAGAAGCCCAAAGTATTATTTCTTAGTGATTTTCCTTAACAGTTCTGTCAATGTCAACATTATTGACAGCAACATTATTCTAATATATCCACAAATGCCCACAGGGTCTGCTTGCCACACAAACAATGACTTTCGCCTGTCACTCACAGATACATACCTAAAAGTTGCCAGAGTCTGAAAGGATTGTGAACTAGATGTTGTTTCAGTAACAATCCACTGATCTCTTCAAAAGTAGGGGTTAGCAATCGAAATTGTAAGCTCTGGAAAGAAATCCAATGCCACAGGTTACACCAACATCACAGGGCAACAAAGCGAGGCCGACTAAAAATCTTTTTCAAAAAGCTCAAATATGTAAATAATCTGTAATGTTTACATTTCCCTGAAACGTGAATTGATAGTCTGAGCATTATTTCCAAGTTTTAAGATAATATCAAAAATGTCAAATGCAGAGCTGAGATTAACTCCGACCCCCACTCCGAGGCCCGGGCGGAAAGGCGCTGGGAGCAGGCGGGCCACGCTCGGCCTCTTCCACGGTCGGGAGGCGGGGCCGCGAGGGCTCGGGTATTACCTGCAGGGGTCGGTCCACCGGAGGCCTGAGGACCCAGTACGGCCGCCTCCTCCCGGCCCCGGTGTAGAGGCTCGGGCGCCCGCCGCAGCCCCACAGCAGCCCAGGGCCTGGCCAGGGACCCTGCCGCACGGTGCGCATCACCAGCAGCACGCCTGCCATGTCAGGGTGGAAGCCGCGCCTGCGCGGGCGGAGGCCTCCGGGAGGTGCCTGCACGGCTCGGTTGGGCGGGGCCTCCGGGGGCGGGGCCTCCGGGGGCGCGTGCGCGGCAGCTCCAGGCCGCCGGTGCCCGGTTTCTGGGGTACGGGTCCTGCCAGCAGCCAGTGGTCCAACTCCGCTTACCTGGCGGTCTTGGCGACGCTAGGAGGCTGCGGGCACCGGATGCTTTTGACGCCTCTGTCTTATCCGGAGGCTAGCGGAGGAATAAAGGACGATGTGGCTCGTGCTCCTGGCTCACCCCCACCGCCCGGGTCTTCCCGGCATCGCCCAGGCTGCCCTCCTCTGCCGCTCTCCCCTACTGCCGCGAGCTCCCGCCTTTCCGCGTGGTGGGACCCGGGTGGGGTGGTGCGGACCTGCGGGGTGGGGGTGACGGGGGGCCACCGCGCAGGTTCTCCCTGCCTCGGACGCGGTGGCGGGTGGGGGACAGGGGCCCAGAACAAAAAGAAGTTGAAACCCCAGTTGGAAGGCCAGATCGGGCACTTTGAGAAAACTAACCCTCCGTGACTCGGCAGCCGTAGGCTTTAGCGTGGCAGGCAAGTGTCCCCTCAGACTGGCTTGGCTAGCTCCCCACCGTATCTGATCAACCTGAGCAATATAATGAGACCCCCGTCTACGAAAAGAACAAAAAAAGTCTTAAAAATAAAAAAACAATGCTTAATAACAAGGTTACAGAGTGCTGACTAATGCCTGACTCCATATCAAAACCTCATCTAATACTAACAACTTTGTTAAGTAGATGTTTGTAATTCCTCTGTTTTAAAGATAAGGAAACACTCAGAACAATTAAAATGAACCGGCCGGGCGGCACCTGTGGCTCAGCGGGTAGGGCGCCGGTCCCATATGCCGGAGGTGGCGGGTTCAAACCCAGCCCCGGCCAAATTAAAAAAAAAAAAAAAAAAAAAAAAAAAAAAAAAAAAAAAAAAAAAAAACAAAATGAACCGGCCCAAGATCACAGCTAGGATGCGATAGTTCTGAGGCCGGGTCCGACTGGTTTCTGGGCAGGCGCGCACGGTCCGCCCCCCGGCTCTCAGCGGCCTGGCCACCTTTGCCAGGGGTGTTTGCCGTGGTGGGGGACGTGGTCTGTTGGGTGTAAGCAAGCATCCCCCGAGCCCAGGGCTGTCACTGACTTTTCATTAGTTAACAGGGCTCTTTCTTTTGTTTTTGTTGTGGGCCTTCACCATGAATCCGTCCTTCCTGTTTCCTTTGCCGTTTCTTCCCAGGCTAAGGGACACCAGATGGACTGCCCGGACGCCGCTGCCCTCTGCCTTCCAGCTGCGCCCTCCTCCCAGCCGGTCTCGTGATGCGACTGTAACCAAACTTCTGAAGGGGTTTCTTGCGCCCTAGGACACAGACAAGCCTTCACCTTCTGCCTGTGTCTTCAGAGGATTTTCACTCAGATCCTTTAAAAATTTTGAATATGGAGAGGCTCCTGTGGCTCAAAGGAGTAGGGCGCCGGCCCCATATGCCGGAGGTGGCGGTTTCAAACCCATACCCGGCCAAAAACTGCAAAAAAAAAAAATAATAAATAATTTTTTTTTAAATATGTTTAGGAAGAATATAAGATACAATCCTACTAATATTATCTGAAATAAAACTGCTGTTGCAGTCCAATGGGAAGCAGTGCCAGGTGTTGGTAAGAAGTCAGCCTCTGGGCAAGAACACTGGGTTCTGCCCATGACCTTAAGCAAGTTAGTAACTACTCAGAACCTCAATTTTCTCATCAGTAAAATGGGGATAATAATTATCTGCAAAGTGAGGCTAATACCGCCAGCTGAGGTGGATCACACCTGTAATCCCAGCATTCTAGGAAGCCAAGGCGAGTGGATTGCCTGAGCTCACAGGTTCAAGACCAGACTGAGCCAGAGCAAGACCCCATTTCTAAAAATAGCTGGGAGTTGTGGGGCACCTGTAGTCCCAGCTACTCCAGAGGCTGAGGCAAGAGGATCGCTTGAACCCAAGTTTGAGGTTGCTGATGCTACGGCACTCTACTGAGGGTAACATAGTGAGACTCTGTCTCCAAAAAAAAAAAAAAAAAAAGTGAGGCTAGGGCAGTGCCCATAGCTCAGTGGGTAGGGCGTCAGCCACATACACCCAGGCTGGTGGGTTCAAACCCAGCCCCAGCCAGCTAAACAACAATGACAACTGCAACAAAAAAATAGCCGGGCTTTGTGGCAGGCTTTTATAGTCCCAGCTACTTGGGAGGCTGAAGCAAGAGAACTGCTTAAGCCCAAGAGTTTGAGGTGGCTGTGAGCTGTGACAACACGGCACTTGTGTCACATAGACTCTCGTGTCAAAAAAAAAAAAAGAAAAAAAAGTGAGGCTAGTACAAACCCTGGGTTTCCGACAGGGTTGCTGTAAAGATAAAATAATATAAAAAAGTATGTGAAAGCAACTAATTAAGCAGGGAGGTCTTCACATCCAGGAGATACAAGGTATTACTAGGATGTCATGTGAAGTGAGGGTCTGGGAAGTCTATTGACTCATGTACTTATTCGACAATTGTGCTGTGAAGGCTGCTGTGTCCTAGGCCTTGCAGATGCCAGGTGAATTGTGGCTTCAGTCCCACTGTAGGGATAGGGCAGAGGCTCCTATAGCCTCAGGCAGTGGGGATCTCATGTGGCGATTAAGGGTTCATGTCCTGGACTCAAGAAGAGGACTTCAGGAAATCTGGCTCCTTGGACCTTCCTCTGCCCGCAGACCCCACTCCTCACAGGACACCAACTTTACTTTCTTCATGAACGCGTCCTTCCCCCACTTTCATTCTTCCTGGGCTTCCTAATTTGTGTATTCATTTGTACTTCTTCATCACCCATCCTCAGCGCTCTGCCCTCTGTATACACCAGGACGTTGCAGTGTAACTGCCGTTAACTACCTTGTCCTTCAGTGTCTCAGACGGGCAATCTTGTGGTCAGGGCACACCTGAGAACTCTGGGTAGTCTCCCTGACCCCAGGTACTCTCAGCTCTGGCCCCAACACCAGGAGATGAGGATGAGGTCCATCCATCCTCATCTCCCTGAACCCAGACAGAGGAGACCTAGGCCCTGTGCTTCCTCCTTTCATCAGCTCAGGGGCTCCAAATAAGCTGCTCTGGGGACCTCAGTGTCTCATTTAGTTATGACACTTTAACCTTCTGCAGACAGAGCTGATTTTAGTTTTATAATCTAGGCTTCCTTATTAATATCTGAGCAAATAATTATGTCTTTTTCTCAAATTTGGCATCAACTAAACTTCTAAACTCTTTTTTTCCTTTTAAGCACAGTTCCTTCCTTTTTTTTTTGCAGTTTTTGGCTGGGGCTGGGTTTAAACCCACCACCTCCGGATATAGGGCTGGCACCCTACTCCTCAAGCCACAGGCAATACCAGCACAGTTCCTTTCTCAACTGCCAGGTCTCGGAAGCTCTCAGGCTGCTACACAGTGTAATTTTGCTTTTCTTTCTTTTTTTTTTTTTTGAGACAGAGTCTAACTACATTGCCCTTGGTGGAGTGCTGTGGTGTCACAGCTCATAGCAACCTCAAGTTCTTGGGCTTAAGCGATTCTCTTGCTTCAACCTCCCAAGTAGCTGGGACTATAGGCACCCGTCACAATGCCCAGCTCTTTGTAGAGATGAGGTCTCAGTCTGGCTCAGGCTGGTCTCTAACCTGTGAGCTCAAGCAATCCACCTGCCTTGGCCTCCCAGAGTGCTAGGATTACAGGTGTAATCCACATGGCCTATTTGTTTGTATTTTGAGGCACAATCTCATTCTGTAGTCCTGGCTAGAGTGCCCTGAGGTTAGCCTAGATCATAGCAACCTTAAACCCCTGGACTCAAGTAATCCTCCTTCCTAAGCCTCCTAAGTAGCTGGGACTGCAGGCACCTGCCACCATACCAGTTTTTCTTTTTTTCTTTTTGAGAGAGAGTCTTACTCTGTCCTTAGACTAGAGTGCTGTGGCATCATCATAGCTCAAAGCAAACTCAATCTCTTGGGCTTAGGCAATCCTCTTGCCTCAGCCTCCATAGTAGCTGGCACTCACCACTACACCTGGCTAGTTTATCATTTTTTTTTTTTGAGAAAAAAAAACATGACATCATAGCTTACAGCAACCTCCAACTCTTGGGCTCAAGCTATCCTCTTGCTTCAGTTTTAGTAGAGACAAGGGGTCTTGCTTTTTGCTCAGGCTGGTCTCGAACTCATGAGCTCAAGCAATCCACCCACCTCTATAGTTTTTCTATTTTTAGAGACAGGGGTCTCAATCTTGCTTAGGCTGGTCTTGAATTCCTGAGTTCAAGGGATCCTCCTGCCTTGGCCTCCCAGAGTGCTGGGGTTACAGGCATGAGCCACAGTACCAACTGTGTCTCTGAATTTTTGCAAATTTTGTTTCTGAACTAAAGATCTTTCTTAGGAAACAGTTTCTTCTCATATCACTTGTTAATTGGTTTTTTTTTCCATCTCATGTACGAAATTGCATAATCACAGGATTTGTTTTTCTTGAAGAGAAATCTGTTTCTGCCAGTTTTGGACAGATGTTTAAGGAGGACCCCAGAGGAGCAAAGTCTGTGTCCTTTCCATGCGATGTTGACACTTATCGCCCTGCACAGTGCTCCAAATTCATCAATTTGGCAAGTTTCTGAGGGTCATGAATCTGGGATTGGCTGGACTGGGTGGTTTGGTCTCTCAGGAGATTACATTTGACAGCCAGGGTGGGGTCATTTAAAGCTAAGCTCCTGCTAGGGGATCTGCATCCAGCTGTCCAGGGCCCTCAATTCCTCAACACACAGACTGTTCTCAGGGCACTTGTGTGACACAGCAGCAGGCTTGCCGAGACCCTTAACACTGCTGGCTTGTCCTGGATCCTCTTGCTCTATTGCCATTGTAAATTTTCTGCAAAGCAGTGGTGGGCCTGCAACTGTGGACTTCACCACGAGCCATGCTGGAGCTTGATAGGCATAGCATAGCAGCACGGCCACGAGTGGCCAGAGAGTGCCCCACCTCCCGGCAGGCTGCAGCAACCGCTGCCTTTGTCCCCTGGGAATTCCCCAATCCCTGTGTTTGGAGATTTCTGAACCATTCTCAGATGTCATGTGTGCAGAACAAAAAGAGAACAGTTCAAAAGAGAGAACTAACGGCAGGAAAATGGGAGAAACACAGCTGGTATTAGTCTTGAAATAAAGACCGAGGACATGGAGTGGGAAAAGGGTGCACTGGAGCTCTGAGAATTAATGAGAAGTCAGGAGTCTGGAGGCAGAGAAGGAGGAGTTGGAGAGAATAGGGCATTTTCTGCAGGATAACATGGAATTGCCTCTACAGATGTTTACTGAGTGACCGCTCTATATGGCTAGTGTCCCAGTGACACAGCAGCAACAGAACAATGCCTATCTCCAGTGAGCCTCTATCCTACTGAGGGAGGGAAGCAACCCCAAGTCTAGGGCGCTAAGCAGGTACAGGGAAGAAAGCACGTGGGTGTGGACACAAAACCCAAGGTGGTGAGATCAGGGCAGAATTCACAGAAAAGGGGCTTCTTGGCTTGGTATGGGGGCTCATACTTGTAATCCCAGTGCTCTGGGAGGCCGAGGCAGAAGGTTTGCTTGAGCTCAGGAGTTTAAGACCAGCCTGAGAGGGCAGCACCTGTGGTTCAGTGGGTAGGGTGCCAGCCCCATATACCGAGGGTGGCAGGTTCAAACATTGCCCCAGCCAAACTGCAACAATAACAAAAAAAATAGCCAGGCGTTGTGGTGGGAGCCTGTTGTCCCAGCTACTTGGGAGGCTGAAGCAAGAGAATCGAATAAGCCCAAGAGTTCGAGGTTGCCATGAGGTGTGATGCCACAGGACACTCTACCAAGGGCAAAATAGCGAGATTCTGTCTAAAAAAAAAAAAAATGGTTAATATAGAAAACATTTTTTTTTTTTGAGACAGAGTCTTACTCATCCTTGGTAGAGTGCCGTGTTGTCATAGCTCACTGCAACCTCAAACTCTTGGGCTCAAGTGATGCTCTTGCCTCAGCCACCCCAGTAGCTGGGACTATAGACTCCCACCACAACACTCAGCTATTTTTTTTAGAGACAGGGTCTCTCTCTGGCTGAGGCTGGTCTCAAACCGGTGAGCTCAGGCAATCCATCCTCCTCGGCCTCCCAGAGTGCTAGGATTATAGGTGTGAGCCACCAAGCCTAGCCTGGAAAATTTTAAATGTATTTTAACTCAATAAAAATTGAGGGAAGGGCAGCACCTGTGGCTCAAAGGAGTAGGGTGCTGGCCCCATATGCCAGAGTTCAAACCCAGTCCTGGCCAAAAAAAAAAAAAAACTGCAACCCCCCCCAAAAAACAAAACAAAACAAAAAAAAAAACTGAGGCAAGAGGATCACTTGAGCCCAAGAGTTGGAGGTTGCTGTGAACTATAATGCCATGGCACTGTACGCAGGGTGACAGATTGAGACTCTGTCTCAAAAAAAAAAATTGAGGGAAAAAAACATGAAAAATTACTATCTGGAACAAAACCACAATTGATAGGGTTACAGAAAAAGTACTATTAAAAAAGAACATTGGGGTGGCACCTGTGGCTCAAATGAGTAGGGTGCTGGCCCCATATGCAAGAGGTGCCGGGTTCAAACCCAGCCCCGGTCAAAACTGCAAAAAAAAAAAAAAAAAAAAAAAAAAAAAAAATTAAAAAAAATGTTGTGGGGTGCTCTCGGTGGGATGAAACTGCTGGGGTCCAGGAACCACAGGGTCTGGCTTCCTAGTAGAGTTCTCCCACACGTGCTCAGGAGGATGGTATTCCAGAGTTATGGCAAGTGGAAAGGAAAACTTGTCAAAATTTATTGTGACGTGGGCCTGGGTTCCAAATTCTAAAGACAAGAATGCTAGTGGGCCAGGACTGGCCGCAAGGCTGAGGCTGGGCCTGTTGGACTGAAGCCAGTGGTCAGTTTGTATGTGGCTCTCCTTTGGCCCACTGTGTAGAAGAGGAAGGAGGACAGCTAGGTGGCTCTGGCCAGTCTGCAATAGGGAAAAGCACCTGTCCAGGCCACGACCTCCAGGGGTCACCAGGCCTTTCACTCTCCCAATCCCTGGCAGGGCAAGCAGGCAGCTGGTGTGGAGAAGGCTCCCCTGGTTTTGCTTAGAGGTATGAGGACTGCTCTTCATTCCTTCCTGGGAGAGTGCTGTCCAACATTACCTGACCGCCAAGGCCTCCCTTCCTGATGTCTTCCCTTGCACACCACATCTGGAAGGGTATCATTAGAGTTCATATCTGAGTTAACTACACAAAACAGCATCAGATTTCTCTTCAGCCACATGTGGCTGATTTCAATGAGAAACGAGCCCCTTTAGGTTCCAGGGAAGAGACACATTGGGGTTTAAGTGCCTTTGGCAGGGACTGGACTGTGCTCTGGCTAAATCCCCAACTCCTAGATCAATGCCCAGTGAAGAGAAGCCCCTGAGCAGTGTTTGCAGAAAGAGTTCAAGAGCTTCCAGTCAGGTGGTGATGGAGAGGGTATCTCAGGGCAGGCTTTGTGAAGGGAGGCTTGGCTAAGGGCATCACTAGTTGAGGACAGAAGGTGACTCTAGGAGAGTTTTTCAGAGATGGCCCTTCAGCCACTCTGGTGAACCCTTCTGGATCTCACTCCAGATCTGCTGGCTCCAAATCTCTGAAGCAGGGCCTGTTTGGCTCATACATATCTTTTATTTATTTATATATTATTATTTTTTTGCAGCTTTTGGTTGGGGCTGGGCTTGAACTCACCACCTCCAGTATATGGGGCTGGTGCCCTACTCCCTGAGCCACAGGTGCTGCCCTATTTTTTTTAATTTTTGAGACAGAGTTTTAAGCTGTCACCCTGGGTAGAGGTGCCAACGTGTCATAGCTCACAGCAACCTCTAAGTCAGGCTCAAGTGATCCTCTTGCCTCAGTTTTTCTATTTATTTATTTATTTTTTTTATAGAGACAGAGTTTCACTGTACCGCCCTTGGGTAGAGTGCCGTGGCATCACACGGCTCACAGCAACCTCTAACTCTTGGGCTTCCGCGATTCTCTTGCCTCAGCCTCCTGAGCAGCTGGGACTACAGGCACCTGCCACAACGCCTGGCTATTTTTTTGTTGCAATTTGGCTGCGGCTGGGTTTGAACCCACCACCCTTGGCATATGGGGTTGGCGCCCTACTCACTGAGCCACAGGCGCCGCCCGTGAAATTAACTTTAATTCTGTATTTTACTTAATGTAATACGTTAAAATATCTTTTTTTTTTTTTTGCAGTTTTTGGCCGGCCCGGGTTTGAACCCACCACCTCTGGTATATGGGGCTGGCGCCCTTCTCCCTTGAGCCACAGGCACAGCCCATTTTTTTTTTTTTTTTTTTAAGAGACAGAGTCACGGGCGGCACCTGTGGCTCAAGGAGTATGGCGCCAGTCCCATAAACCAGAGGTGGCAGGTTCAAACCCAGCCCCAGCCAAAAAAAAAAAGGAGAGGTGGTAAAATAAAGAGGCACCCTGCTTTAATTAAAAAAAAAAAAAAATTTACTTGGAGGTATATTACTTTTATTTTTTTTGGCCAGGGCTGGGTTTGAACCCGCCACCTCTGGCATATGGGACTGTCGCCCTACTCCTTGAGCCACAGGCGCCGCCCCCTTGGAGGTGTATTACTTTTATTTTTTGAGTCAGCCTCACTCTATAGCCCTTGGGTAGAGTGCCATTGCATTATCCTAGCTCACAGCAGCCTCAAACTACCTCAAACTCTTGGCTTAAGTGATTCTCTTGCCTGAGCCTCCCAAGTAGCTGGGAGTACAGTAGTCTGCGACCACACCCAGCCAATTTTCCTATTTTTGGTAGAGATAGGGTGTCAGTCTTGCTCAGGGTGTTCCTCAAATTGCTGAGTTCAAACTATTCACCCACCTCAGCCTCCCAGAATGCTAGGATTACAGGTAGGAACCACCTTGCCTGGCCTACCATAGGTTTTTTACCTATAGGCTCTGCTTCTGTGGAAATTTGGCTTGTTTTTGCTTTAGAATATTTTCAGATTCAGTTTCCAAGGCAAACTATCTGCTTATTCATATGTCCTAATTTAAATTCTCTAGATGTGTGTGGGGGGGCGCCTCAGTCAGTGGCTCTTTCCTGTAAACCTAGCACTTTGGGAGGCCAAGTCAGAAGGATTTTTTGAGGTTAGGAGTTCCAGGCTATAGTGAGGAAAGATTATGTTTGCAAGCACCACTACAATTTTACCAGATAATTTCTACAATGAGGCAAATATGGGAGCCCTTTGATCATCTTTTTTTTTTTTGCAGGTTTTGGCCAGGCTGGGTTTGAACCCACCACCTCCGGCATAGGGGGCTGGCGCCTTACCCTTTGAGCCACAGGCGCTGCCCTGATCATCTTTTTATGAATTCTTGCTACCCCACGGGCTGGCTGTTTTGTTTTTGTTTTTGAGACAAAGTCTCACTATGTTGCCCTCAGTAGAGTGCTGTTGTGTCACAGCTCACAGCAACCTCCAATTCTTGGGCTTAAGTGATTCTCTTGCCTCAGCCTCCCAAGTAGCTGGGACTACAGGTGCCGGCCACCATGCCCAGCTAGTGTTTTTGGAGACAGGGTCTCACTCTTGCTTAGGCTGGTCTTAAACTCTTGAGCTCAGGGAATCCATCTGCCTTGGCCTCCCAGAGTGCTGGGGGTATAGGCCTGAGCCACCTGGCCCACTCTTTCTTTTTTTTTTTGAGACAGTCTCAGGCTGTTGCCCTGGGTGGAGTGCATCACAGCTCATAGCAACCTCCAGTTATTTGGGTTAAGCGATTCTCTTGCCTCCACCTCCCAGGTAGCTGGGACTACAGGTGCCCGCCAAAACGCCTGGCTATTTGTTGCTTAGCTGGCCCAGACCACCAGCCTTGTTGTATGTGTGGCTGTAACCACTCTGCTATGGTTGTGGAGCCATGGGCTGGCTGTTTCTATCAGGTGTTTAGGCTCGGCGCCTGTGGTTCAAGCAGCTAAAACCAAAAACTACAGACGCCTGTAGTCCCAGCTACTTGGGAGGCAGAGGCAGGAGAATCACTTGAGAGCCCAGGAGTTGGAAGTTGTTGTGAGCTGTGATGGCAGAGCTGTGATGACAGCTTGAGGCTCTGTCTCAAGAAAAAAAAAAAATCAGGTGTTCAACCCTCATCTCATGAAGTTACTGGTTGTGTGCAGGAAGAAAAAAAAACTGGTTGCCTGGAGAACTCTGAAAGTCCAGTTATAGCATAACTGTGACACTTCCACAAAGTCCCACATACGTGCCAAGTGCTGGTCCACTGGTTTCACACCCTCTTTAATCTTTTTTTAATTTCGGATGAATATTAGGGTACATACAATTAGGTTACATTGTTTGCATTTGTAAGGTAAAGTCCAAGTTGTAGTTGTGCCCTTCACCTAGGTGGTGTGCTACACACCTGAATGTACTTCCTGCTGGGTAGGATCCAGCCCCCCCACCTCCTCTTTATTCAGTGCTCCTGATAACCATAAGAAATGTGTGCTAATTCCTATCTTTTACCTATAAAGAAGCTAAGGCTTTCAGGGTGACAGTCATTAACAAGGCTGGGATTTAAACAGGGGCAGCTGGACAAGAGAATGTCCTCTTAAGGCAGCACATGCTGCCTGAGTGGGAAAAGCCATCCTTCTGATCCCATCCACTCTGGAATTTGCAATTTCCATGGTTTCATAATTTGAGCCCAGAGTACTTTGTTTACCAGTTGTCTTAGGGCCTAGTAAAATACAGAAATTGAAAAAAAAAAGAGAGCATCAATTTTGTTCATTTATTTTATTTTATTTTTTTGAGACAGAGTCTCACCTGTGAGCTCAGGCAATCCACTCACCTCAGCCTCCCAGAGTGCTGAGATTACAGGAGTGAACCATGGCACCTGGCCCTCATTTAGTTTTTTTTTTTTTTTGGTTTTTGGCCGGGGGCTAGGTTTGAACCCGCCACCTGCGGCATATGGGACCGGCACCCTACTCCTTGAGCCACAGGCGCCGCCCTAGTTTTTTTTTTTTTTTAAATTAAAAATAACATTTTTATTGAGATGTAATTAACACACTCCACAATTCACAAATTTAAAGTATGCAGTTCAAGACTACAGTTTCACGGGTCACTTGTATAGTTTGCTCGTTTGTTACTAGAGTCATTTCCCTGAATGTGTAGAAGAGAGAAATAGTGAAAGTGAGAGAGAGTGGAAAGGGATGAGAGAGATCATTTAGTTTTTTTGATTTATTTCTCCTAGACAAGTACACCAATTTCTGTAGTACCCAGACTTACTACAAGCTTGATTAATTTTAGGTTAACTTTGCAAACAAAATTACTGAACACAGGCGGGGAGGGGTGGCTCACGCCTGTAATCGTAGAACTTTGGGAACCCAAGGCGGGTGGATTGCCTGGGCAAAGGTGAGACCTCCATCTCTACTAAAAATGGAAAAAAGAAACAAAAACAAAAAACTGAGGCAAGAAGATCTCTTGAGCCCGAGGTTGGAGGTTGCTGTGAGCTCTGACATCACGGCACTCTACCCACAGCAACAGCTTGAGACTGTCTCAAATTTAAAAAAAAATTACCGAACATATTCGCATCTTACTTTTTCATGTTTCGTAGAGCTAAATAATGAAGTACAAGACTGTGTTTCTCCCGCAGCATAAATTAACGCCTTTGACTAGCCGACGTACTTTACTTTTTCTTTATATGACCTAAACTACAAGACTCCCTCAAGGTTCAGCTTTCTTGTCGCACGGGGGACTGTAGAAGGATCCCGGGAAGCGAGCAGAGCCAACCTGTCCCGACGGCTGTCACCGCCGAGAGCGATGTCAAGGTGTCCGCATGCCACTTTTAATTCTCACCACTCCCCACTTCAACGCGGGGAGCGCGAAGCAGCGCGGGACCCTGGCGAGCAAAGCACAGCTGCAGCGCTCGTTCCGAGAAAGGACATCCCGAGGCGCGTGCGGGGGGCGGCTGCGCGCGCCCGAGGTCCCCAGAGGCCGGGCGGACTCCGGCTCGAGCAGCCCGGGAACGGGCGAGAGATGACGGGTCCATATGGAGCAGAGTTCGGCCCGCACGGCCGACATCTCGCCCTCCAGCTCCTGTAATACCAAAACTGGTTTGTAGAGTACGTTCCCATCGGTTCCGGCACTTGGAAAGAACAATCCTTACTTCCAAGCAAGAAAACCCCACCCCTTTTGCGACGCAGTCAATCCTGTTGCTCGCTATTACCTTGTCCCGTCGACCTTACGTACGACCTTAACCAATCGTTTCCGGGATGTCCTTCTGGTCCCGCCTCAGGCCTGTCACATAAGCTGTCAATCTCCTGCCCGCCCCTTCACCCCGTTAGCGCATTTCCTCCCGACGCGTGACGTGCTCAGCCTTTGCAGCTTGGCCGGGGCGGGCCAATGGCGGTGGCGGATACGGCGGGCCAATGGGCGGGAGTGTCTCATGCGGCCGGCGCCCGCCGCAGCCGCCGCTGGGTCCTGGAGCCAGAGGCCGCCCCGAGACGGCGCGCGATGGACCGAGGGCCCCAGCCGGGGAGGCGCCGCCGCCAAGCTCGCGGCCAGACGCCCCCGCAGTAGCGCCCGCACCGGGATCCGCGGCGCTCGCCGCGCACTGGGCGCGCCCGAGGGGCGGGCTCGCCTCCCGCCCGGCCCCCGCAGCTCTGCCGGCCGGAGCCCGCGCCGCCGCCTTCCCGCTAGGGCCGCGCGGCCCGGGAGTCGCAGCCGCGGGCTGCATGGGCAGCGCCTACGCCCCGCCGCCGACCCGCCACCGAGCCGCGCCGCCCTCAGAGCCAGGTAAGAGGTGCAGCTGTTCGGGCGGGGGTGTGCGCGGGCGTTTTTGCGCGGCCTTGCGGCCTGTAGGCCTTCCCCGCCGGAGGAACAGCGTCGCGGGCCTCGGGCGGGCCTGGGGAGCTGGGGGATGTGAGGGGCCGTCTCTGGGCCCCGGGGCGGACGTGGGGTACCATTGTGGGCTCCGGAACGGGCCTGGGGGTCTTGGGGGCCGTCCATAGGCTCCAGGGCGGGCTGGGGGATCTAAGAGGATTGTCCCTGGGTTCCGGGGCAAGCCTGGGAGACTGGGAGCTGACTGTGGGCTCCGCGGCGGGCCTGGGGGCCTGCGGGGACTGTCCGTGGGCTCCGCGGCGGGCCTGAGGGTCTGGGAGGGTACCGTCCGTCGGCTCCGGTGGTCCTGGAAGGCCGACTGTGGTCTCTGGGGCCGGTCTGGGTGACTGCCCGTGGGCTCCGGGGCGAGCCTGGGGGCCTGGGGCTCCCTGTTGGGCCTGGAGACTTGCGCGGACTGTCCGTGGGCTCCGGGGCGGGCCTGGGGGTCCCACCGTGGGTTCTGGGGCGAACCTGGGGGCATGCGGGGCCGACTGTGGGGTCCGGGGGTACGACTCCAAGGTGGGCCTCGAGGCTTGGGGGGCCGACTTTGGGCGCGGGGTGCTGGTGATTGGGGACGCCGACCTCCGACCCGCGGGAGGGGCGCCCTCGCCTCGCCATTGCCTTGCAGTCCTTATGCTCAGCGTCACTATTATTATCGCTGTTTTGAAATGGGAGCCGGCGGCTCTCGGGCTCCGAGCCGGAGGGGGCGGGCGAGCTAGGGACCCGGGGGCGTCGGGGCCGCAGGAGGCGCGCGCAGGCTAGAGGAGGAGCAGGAATGCGGGGCCGCGGCGCGGAGGGTGTTACGGGGGAGGGTGGGCGGGACGGGGGGTGGGTGGGAGGAAAGCGGTGGCGGCGGCGGCGGCTGCAAGAGCAGCCCTTGGCCTCAAGGAACAATGTGAGACGTTGCCTGAAATGTTAATTTCCGTTCCTCATTTCATCATCTCCTGGCAGGGCGGTAGCTGTGTGTGTTGAGAGTGTGTGTGTTGGGGTATGTGTGTGTGTGTTGGCCCTGCCACATGGATTCAGTCCCCTCTCAAAGAGGAATTGTACTGTTAAATTTTGTATCTGTTTTGTTTTTAGGGACAAGTCTTTATTATTCTTGAGGCCTGCTTTTTTCCTGGTACCCCATTAAGATTTTCTGCTTCTGTTGTGTTTTTGGACGGCTAAGTCTTGTCTGCCGGCTTCCAAGGAGCTTTGGAAGATTAAGCTGGTCTAAGAAGGTCTTATGCTTTAGAAAACTATTTTCCTTCTAACAGTTAAGATGTAGCATGCTTAGGTTTCGTAGTTTCTGCAGGTTATGAAAAGTTTTATATTCATTTGCAAGAACAGGATTGTTTTGGACATTTTTTTTGGTAGAGAAATCAGATTTTAGGCTTTCTTATATAGTTGGAAAGTTTTCTGCAGTGATTCGAGTGATAGGCTTACCTTTTCAAATAAGGAGTGGAAGTTTACATAGTTGTTGAACTGCAGAACTTAGGCTCTTTTGGTCCTTTTGGGGGAGATGATGAGGCTTATTCAGTAAAAATGCCCTTGAAACTTAATATTTTTGGTTGTAGTTGTCATTGTTGTTTGGCAGGCCCGGGTTGGGTTTGAACCCTCCAGGTCAGGTTTATGGGGCTGGCACCCTAGCTGCTGAGGTACAGGCGCCCAGCGAAACTTAGTATTTTTGGTTTGTGTAAACCCAGTCAATGACATAACTTGGATAGTTCAAACAGAGACCCTGAGTCTTTATTTAGAGTCTTTGGGAGCTTGATTTATTAAATGTTGGCTGCCCTGGAAGACCTAGAATTCTGTTTGTGTCTTTTGAGAATGATTGCCCAAGTATTCTCATATTACTTTGCAACTGTAGTTAAATAAACACAATATCTTCGACTTTGATTGTGACCCTTGCATTGGATCTCCCTCTAGTTGGTGTTTCCTCCCCCACCCTCTCTATTCAGCTGTTCTCTTTCTGTACTTTCTGGTTTTAGAGCTGGATCTCATTTGATAGGCTAGCGACCTGAATGGAATGGCATGGGAGGGAACAAAGACCAAGTTGCTGTGACATTTTCTCTGTTCTTTGTGCATGCCTCTTGAGTCCCTTGAAAAGCTGTGCAAAAGATATTGCTAAATTTGACCTAAACTTGAAACTTTCAGAAGCTTTTTGTTCTCAATTTTATTTTTACTGTGGTAAAATATACATAACAAAATTTAGAGGTTCATTTTTAAAGGTGTTACCTAGTCCCAGAGTTCCTCATTTGCAGTTCTAACTTGTGTTGGCTTCTAAATTGCTTTGCCACTATCAGATGCTTTTCTTTGGACCAGCCATGTTAATCACGCTGCACCAGCAGCGCCTTTCATCTTCACTCATCCAGATGGGCTGCTGGTAACTAGTGGCTGTCATGTTAGCTGTAATTACAGTGTTGATAACAGTGACAAGTAGAACTTTCTACAAATAGAGTTTAAAGAAACTATGCTGTTTGTATTTGAGAATAATTTTTGAGAAGCTTTGTGTGCCTGGGACTTGTAAGTGGATTTGTCATGGTAAGGCTATGTTTCATCAGATGTGAGAGGAGAGTTATTTTGCATATGGGCAGTGAGCCCACCATCAATTAAATAACATAATTAGAGAGTATCAGTAAATGTTGGTTCAGAGAATTATCTGCATTTGTTGCCAAAATAAGTGTTTTGATCTGTCCATTACCATGTGTAAGTCCCGTCATCTCTCCAGTGATGAGTGTAATGGACCAACTTCTCTCAATTGCAAGATACTCATCAGTTAGTGAGTGAAGATGATACTGTGTAGCCTGACATGTGCCATCGAGTGTGGTCCATCTGATAACCGTATACAAAGATTGAATGAACTAGTTATTGTCTTGAGACGTTTTCAGTACTGTTCTCTTAATTTGAATTTCAAATGGAATTTCTGTGCAATTCAGCTTTTTCAGTTTTTATTTTAAATCTACGTGAAAGAGGGAGTCAACCCTTCGCTTCTGGAACTTAGGCAGTTAGATAATTGGAATTGAAAGCCTTTTTTGGCTTAGGAAACGATCTACTTTAATGACTACGTTATTAATTCTGATAGATATTCCTATTATTGTTTTGTTTGTTTGATGGACCTTATCCATGGTATCTTTTAAGCTAGAATCAGACTCAGCTGTGTACTTAATAGTGTTTCATATACTTACATGGTACAACTGGAAATGCTGTTTTTCTTTCTCCTTTTTTTTTTTGCACTTTTTGGCCAGGGCTGGGTTTGAACCTGCCACCTCCGGCATATGGGACCGGCGCCCTACTCCTTGATTCATAGGCGCCACCCTATTTATTTATTTTTTTAGAGACAAAGTCTCAAGCTATCGCTCTGGGGTAGAATGCCTTGGCGTCACTGCTCACAGCAACCTCAAACTCTTGGGCTTAAGCGATCCTCTTACCTCAGCCTTCCAAGTTGCTGGGACTACAGGTGCCTGCCACAATTGCCCGGCTGTTTTTTGGTTATAGTTGTCATTGTTGTTTGGTGGCCGGGGCTGGATTCGAACCTGCCAGCTCTGGTGTATGTGGCTGGCGCCTTAGGGGCTTGAGCTACAGCACCTAGCCATTAACACAAAGTTTAATGTCTACCCTCCCCTAAGGGCTGTCATGAAGATGGAGATAGACAGTCTTCTTGGCACTCTATACCTAGCCTACGTGACACTGTAGTTGTAGAAGTGGCTCAAGAAGTATTTTTTGAGTTGTTTAAAGCCTGTATATGAAAGCGTTTGAGTAATTTTTTTTTTCTTTAAGACAGAGTCTCACTATGTTGCCCTCAATAGAGTGCTATGGTGTCAGAGCTCACAGCAACCTCAAACTCTTGGGCTTAAGCGATTCTCTTGCCTCAGCCTCCCTGGTAGTTGAAACTACAGGAGCTCACCACAATGCCTGGCTATTTTTTGCTTGCAGTTGTCATTGTTGTTCAGCAGGCCCAGCCCGGGCTCAAACCCACCAGCCTCGGTGCATGTGGCCGGCGCCCCACTCACTGAGCCACGGGCACCCAGTCTTGCCATACGTTTTCATCATAAGTTTGCTTTTATAGTTGGCGTGGGGCATGGCTTTCAAAAAATGGGGTCAGAATAAGAGATAAAATAATTAAAGGGAAGTTGTCTTTGTGGGAAGAAAATGCTTCCTGTGAAAGCAGTTTTAGTAGTCTCCTGCTTTTAAGGCAAAGTTGAAGGCTGGAAGCAGTTTTTTCTGGTTTCCACATCCTTTCCATAAAGGTTCCGGTTATAAAGGCTTGTCTATGTGGAGTGTAGTTTGTTGCTGCCCTCCTTGTGGTAATTAAGTTTCATCTATAGCTTTGAGTACCTCTGGCCAAAGGTAACAAGAGCAAATGGTTTGTTGTCATAGTGGAGTCCCTTGAAAATTTTAGCAATTTAATGAAAAAATAATCTCTTTGGGGGGGAAAATAACATCAAATGGAATCGAGTGTTATTGTTTTCCCACTTACATTTATGTTTTTTAGATTTTTTTGGAAAATGAAACTTAGATAGTTGGCAGAAGGTTTTTTTTTTTTTAAAGACTGTTGCTCTGGGGTAGAGTGCTATGGTGTCATCATAGCTCACAGCATCTTCAAACTCTTGGGCTCCAGCAGTCCTCCTGCCTCAGCCTCCCTAGTAGCAGGGACTACTGGAGCCTACCTGGCTACTTTTCTGTTTTAGTAGAGATGGGGTTTCCCCTCTTGCTCAGGCTGTTCTCAAACTCCCGAGGTCAAGCAGTCCACGCACCTCAGCCAACCAGAGTGCTAGGATTACAGGCTTGAGCCATGGTGCAGGGCTGGTGGGTTGGTTTGGAAAAGACTGACTATGGATATATTTGGGAGATCACGACCTGTTTTAGTCTCTTTGGGTTGCAGTAAGAGGCAGGGGTATTTGGGAGGGGAATTGGCCTTCTCCATGGGGGAAATCCCACAGTGCTAGAGCTGGTTCTGTGAATAATGATTTAAGTGGATTTTGTGTGGAAAAAATAAAAGAAATAGTCTATCAATATGGCTGTGGTTTTTGAAAGGCTGAAAAGAACAGCTGTTGATTGGAAGTCCAGGCTTCTGGGATGCCCACCCCTTTGCTTCTTTCCTCTTGGGGGCTGAGGTTGAAGTGGCTGTTGGTACTGCTGTCTCAGTTACTCTGTCCTATGACTGGCTGGGGGCAAGACTTGTTTCCAGTCCTGTCTTTGGCATCTGTGCTGTGAATTATTTATTATCCTGAAAATCTGTAGGTACTCTTTGTTCCATTTATAAAACATCCACTGTGCACTTGTTCATTATTTGAAAATGTTAGCTTTCGGGCGACGCTTGTGGCTCAGTCGGTAGGGCGCCGGTCCCATATACCGAGGGTGGCGGGTTCAAACCCGGCCCCGGCTGAACTGCAAACCAAAAAATAGCTGGGCATTGTGGCGGGCGCCTGTAGGCCCAGCTACTCGGGAGGCTGAGGCAAGAGAATCGCTTAAGCCCAGGAGTTGGAGGTTGCTGTGAGCTGTGTGAGGCCACGGCACTCTACCGAGGGTGATAAAGTGAGACTCTGTCTCTACAAAAAAAAAAAAAAAAAAAAGAAAATGTTAGCTTTCTCTCAGTGCAAAACATTTTTGATTACTTAAGTTAAAAATTTTTTTTTTAATTCTTTTTTTTTTTTTTTTTGGTTGCAGTTTGGCCGGGGCCGGGTTTGAACCCGCCACCCTCGCTATATGGGGCCGGCGCCCTACCGACTGAGCCACAGGCGCCGCCCTTAAGTTAAAAATTTTTATGTTGAGCTTCAGTAAAATTTGTAAAACATTTTCTTTCTTTCTTTTTTTTTTTTTTTGAGACAGAGTTTCTACTATGTTGCCCAGTAGAGTGCCGTGGCATCCCTCTCAAGGTTGGCTCTCAGCAACCTCAAACTCTTGGGCTTAAGCAATTCTCTTGCCTCACCCTCCCAAGTAGCTGGGACTACAGGCACCTGCCTGGCTGTTTTTTGGTTGTAGTTGTCATTGTTGTTTGGCAGGCCCGGGCTGGGTTTGAACCCGCCACCTCCAGTGTATGTGGCTGGCACCCTAGCCACTGAGCTACAGGCGCCAAGCCTGTAAAACATTTTCTTCCTCACTACTTTTTCTACCGAGGGTGGCAGGTTCAAACCCGGCCCCGGCTGAACTGCAACAAAAAATAGCTGGGTGTTGTGGTGTGCGCCTGTAGTCCCAGCTACTTGGGAGGCTGAGGCAAGAGAATCGCTTGAGTCCAGAAGTTGGAGGTTGCTGTGAGCTGTGTGATGCCATGGCACTCTACCGAGGGCCATAAAGTGAGACTCTGTCTCTACAAAAATAAATAAATAAACTCTAAAAATGACTTTGAGGTTGTTAGTTTTTAGGCATGGCTGATACTATATCAGTAATTAAAACAGAAACATCTGTAAGCCACCAGGGAAACTGATGGGTTCAGGTGTTCTCTGAGCCTTTTCATAAAGTGGAACTCCATTATAGAACAAAAGGATGTAAAGTCCTTTGTAAAATTAACATTTACAAAATAATACAGTCAGTTCAAATCTAGAAAAAATGTGATTTCTAAGAATGCCTGGAGGGGGGTGGTGCCTGTTGCTCAGTGAGTAGGGTGCTGGTCACTACACTGAGGGTGACAGGTTTGAATCCATGTTTGAATCTGGCCCGGGCCAACTAAACAACAATGACAACTGAAACAACAACAACAAAATAGCTGGGCGTTGTGGCCGGCACCTGTAGTCCCAGCTACTTGGGAGGCTGAGGCAAGAGAATCGTTTAAACCCAAGAGTTGGAGATTGCTGTGAGCTGTGACGCAACGACACTCTACCCAGGGCAACAGCTTGAGACTCTGTCTCAAAAAAAAAGAAAAAGAATGCCTGTAATTGAAATTTAACTTGTAAATGCTTAGAACTTTGTGATATCAGAGGTTATTTTTCATCTGAAGGGTAGCAAATAGACCTTTTTTCTTGGCACATTCATGCACATTCATAGTAAGTATCCCCTTCTCTGCCCTCCCCATGGCAGTAGAATGCTAATGTTCTGGAATAATGAATACAGTATTTACAAGTGGTGGGAAAATTGCATAGAATGCTTGGTTCATAAGGTTTTGACCAAAGTTTGGATTAGTCTGTATTCCCAACGCATTCATATCCAGCAAAATAAACAAAAAAGACTTTAATTTAATTCTGGATGATAATGTAAACTTGAGATCATTATGGCTATACTGTTTAAACTTATATAAAATAGGGTGAGAAGCAGTACAGGGACCTTGTGACTCTTGAGTCAAGCCTTGTTAGTGTTCCCCACATTTCTAAATGTGGTTTTACATCTTGCAAAACAGGAAATAAAAAGCCAAAAAAAAAAACCCAAAGTAACACCCTTGTGAAAGGATTAGCTTTTAAACAATTACTGCTAAGGCCTCGTGTGGTGGCTCCAACACCTGTAATCCTCTGACTCTCTGAGGCCGAGGTGGGTGGATTGCTTGAGCTCAGGAGTTGGAGACCAGACTGAGCAAGAGGGAGACCCTGTCTCTAAAAAAATTGTCCAGGCGTAGTGGCGGGTGCCTGTAGTCCCAGCTACTTGGGAGGTTGAGGCAAGAGAATCGCTTGAGTCCATGAGTTTGAGGTTGCTGTGAGCTGTGATGCCAAGGCACTCTACCACGGGCAAAAAAGTGAGACTCTATTTAAAAAAAAAGAAAAAACATTGCTAAGATGTCTGGTTAATTAAAGTATGTGAAGAATACTAAAAGAAAAATTTTATCTTTTTAGATGACTGTAAAGAAGAAAATACAACTGTTCGGAGTTTCAAAAATGTGTTGAGAGTTTGCAGTGTTCTGTTAGCACATGCGTGTTCCACAGCTGTGGTTGCTAATGACTTAAAGGAATTTTTAGACTTTGTGATTTTTTTTCTTTGCTAGTATTGAATGTTTTGCTCTGAATTTATTTAAATTTCATACATAGATATATTTTTGTTACTTCGAGAGTAGTCTACCTGGCAGTGCCCATAGCTCAGTGGGTAGGGTACTGGCCATGTACACTGAGGCTGGCGGGTTTGAATCTGGCCCAGGCCAGCTATAACAACAATGACTACTGCAACCAAAAAAAAAAAAAAAAAAAAAAAGCCGGGCATTGTGGTGGGCGCCTGTAGTCCCAGTTACTTGGGAGGCTGAGGCAAGAGAATTGCTTGAGCCCAAGAGTTGAGGTTGCTGTGAGCTGTGACGCTACGGCACTCTACCTAGGGCGATGCTGTCTCTCAAAAAAAAAAAAAAAATAAATAAAAGAGAGAGTAGTCTACCTGAAATTGGAAGTTCTGTAGTTTAGAACTGAATATATGAAGTATGCTGACTGACAATTTTCTTAGGCTGCCCCTGGTCTCATGCCTATAATCCGAACACTCTTGGAAGATGGAGGCAGGTGGGTTGCTTGAGCTCAGGAGTCCTGAGACCAGCCTGAGTAAGAGCTTTTTTTCCCTTTTTAAAATCAAAAATGGAAAACTTTTTTTTTTTTTTTTTGGCCGGGGCTAGGTTTGAACCTGCCACCTCCAGCGTATGGGACCGGTGCCCTACTCCTTGAGCCACAGGTGCCGCCCAAAAAATGGAAAACATTTGCCAGACATGGCAAGTGCCTGTAGTCCCAGCTACTAAGGAGGATCTCTCGAGCTGACCCCATAGCACTGCAGCCTGGGGCAACAGACTGAGACGCCTTCTCAGAAAACAAAACAAACAAAACATTTTCTTACAGAACATTTTTTCTCGTAACACATGAGAAAGATGTTTTTTAATTGTATGCTTTATCTTTTGGTATAAAATTTAAAAAAGTTGGGCGGCACTTGTGGTTCAGTAGCTAGGGCGCCAGCCTCATATACCGAGGGTGGCGGGTTCAAACCCGGCCCTACCAAACCCCAACAAAAAAATAGTTGGGTTGGGCTTGGTTTGGCGCCAGCCACATACACCTGAGCTGGCAGGTTCAAATCTAGCCCGGGCCCGCCAAACCACAATGACAGCTGCAACCAAAAAATAGCTGAGCGTTGTGGCGGGCACTTTTAGTCCCAACTACTTGGGAGGTGGAGGCAGGAGACTTGCCTGAGGCCAGTAGTTGGAGGTTGCTGAGCTCTGATGCCACGGCACTCTACCCAGGGCGACAGCTTGAGGCTCTGTCTCAAAAAAAAAAAAAAAAAAGTAGTTGGGCGTTGTGGCGGGTGGAGGTTGCTGTGAGCTGTGATGCTACAGCACTCTACTGAGGGCGATGAAGTGAGACTGTCTCTACAAAAAAAAAAAAAAAGTTACCTGGGCTTTAATTTTCTGCTTAAGTAATTGTAAGATTTACATGTGAACTTTCTGTTTTCTTTGAGAAAGTGATTAGATCTGATTATGCCAAACTTGGGTTTTCATCAGATGCTGGCTTTTTAAAGCATACTATCAAACTCTAATTGAAAAAAAGAACATTTGAGTAGAGCCTGATGGCACAGCGAATTCTAGAAAGTTGAGCAGAAAATCTGTTTTACAGTTTAACCTGTACCTTCTCCTTAACAGCTTTCTTCTAGGTCCCCAAATATGTTGGTTCAGGGGATGGGGAGTGGAAGGCAGTTTGAAAGTGTGTAGGGAGAGGTGGCAGGATATGTGGAAGGTGGGACGGAAACGGGAGCACCCAGAGTCCAGAGAAACTCTGAGGCTTTTCGCATTTCAGTGCTGTTTTTGTTAGTTTTCTATTGCTGCTGTAAGAGATCTCCATAAACTTCATGGCTTAAAACAGTACAGATTTATTATCTTAAATTTGTGTAGTGTGGAAGCCTGGCTCCCTGATGCAAAATGTCAGTGTGGGCAGGCTGGTTCTTTTTTTTTTTTTTTTTTTTTGTAGAGACAGAGTCTCACTGTACCGCCCTCGGGTAGAGTGCCGTGGCATCACACAGCTCACAGCAACCTCTAACTCTTGGGCTTATGCGATTCTCTTGCCTCAGCCTCCCGAGCAGCTGGGACTACAGGTGCTCACCACAACACCCGGCTATTTTTTTGTGGCAGTTTGGCTGGGGCCGGGTTTGAACCTGCCACCCTCGGTATATGGAGATGGCATCCTACCTTCTGAGCCACAGGTGCTGCCCTGTCTTTTTTTTTTTTTTTGGAGACAGCATCTCAGTTTGTCACCCCTGGTAGAGTGCTGTGGCATCATAGCTCACAGCAGCCTCAAACTCTTGGGCTCAAGCGATTCTCTTGCCTCAGCCTCTGGAGTAGCTGGGACTATAGACACCTGGCACTACACCTGGCTATTTTAATTTTTATTTATTTATTTGTTTTTTGAGACAGAGTCTCAAGCTGTTACCCCGGGTAGAGTGCTGTAGCATCACAGCTCACAGCTACCTCAAACTCTTGGGCTTAAACAATTCTCTTGTCTCAGCCTGCCAAGTAGCTGGGACAACATCTGCCATAGCACCTGGCTATTGTTTTAGAGATGGCGTCTTGCTCTTGCTCAAGCTGATTTCAACTCCTGAGCTTACTGTCCCAGCCTACCAAGTAGCTGGGACAACATCTGGGTATTTTTTTTGTTGCAGTTGTCATTGTTGTTTTAGCTGGCCCGGTCCGGATTTGAACCCACAAGCCTTCGTTGTATGTGGTCTGTGCTCTACCCACAGAGCTACGGGCGCTGGCCATGCCTGGGTATTTTTAGAAATGAGGTCTTGCTCTGGCTCAGTCTGGTCTTGAACCTGTGAGTTCAGTCAGTCCACCTGCCTTGGCCTCCCAGAGTGCTAGTATTACAGGGCCATTGTACCCGCCCCCAACCCCCTTATTTATTTATTTATTTTAATGAGACAGAGTCTGACTTTGTCCCTTGGTAAGAGTGCTGTGGTGTCACAGCTCACAGCAACCTTAAACTCTTGGGCTGTTGGTGGTGCCATAGCTCAGTGGGTAGGGCGCCGGCCACATACACCGAGGCTGGCGGGTTCAAACCTGGCCCGGGCCTGCTAAACAACAATGACAACAAAAAAGTAGCTGGGCATTGTGGTGGGCAGGTGTAGTCCCAGCTACTTGGGAGGCTAAGGCAAGAGAATTGCTTAAGCTCAAGAGTTTGAGGTTGCTGTGAGCTGGGACACCACAGCACTCTACCCAGGGCCACAACTTGAGACTCTGTCTCAAAAAAAAAAAAAAAAAAGTAAAAAAATCTCTTGGGCTCAAGCCTCCCGAGTAGCAGGGACCATAGGCATCTGCCATAGCACCTGGCTATTGTTTTAGAGACGGGGTCTTGCTCTTGCTCAAGCTGGTTTCAACTCCTGAGCTTATGCGAGCCACCTGCCTGAGCCTCCCAGAGTGCTGGGTGACAGGTGGAGCTTCTGCCCGGCCTTTCAAGTCTGTCTTGGTTATAGTGTCTCAGGGGCAGGCCTTTCCATACCTGACTGGAAGCTGGCTCGATGTTTCTTTGTTGTCTAGGGCTGCTTTTGAGGGCTGTGCTTTTAGTGAATCAAGTTAAAGGAAAACAATTTGAGATCAAGGGGCTGTTTGGTTTCCAGGTGTTCGAAGCTGTGGCTGAAGTCAACCCTTCCTGGGCTGTTGGGTTTATAATGAAGGGAAACTGAGCAGCCTCCTCTTTTACCCTGTTTTTAATTGTGTTTGTAGGCTGAAATTGTATGAGTTTTTTTTTTTTTTTTTTCCCTAGATAGTCTCACTCTGTTGCTCAGGCTACGGTTTTGTGGTCTCAGCCCAGCCCATAGCAACCTTATGCTCCTGGGCTTAGTTGATCCTCCTGCCTCAGTTTCCAGAGTAGCTGGGACTACAGGTGTCTAACACCTGACTAATTTTTCTATTTTTAGTAGAGATGAGGTCTTACTCTTACTCAGGCTGGTCTCGAACTTCTGAACTCAAGGGATCCTCCTGTCTTGGCTTCCCAGAGTGCAGGTATCACAGATATGAGATTAAACACAGAGGAACACTAAATAACAGATGTCAGGATAGCAGATGTCTATTATTGTGGTTCCAGGTTTTACCTTTTTTTTTTTTTTTTTAGAGACAGAGTCTCACTTTATCGCTCTCGGTAGAGTGCTGTGGCGTCATACAGCTCACAGCAACCTCCAGCTCCTGGGCTTAAACAATTCTCTTGCCTCAGCCTCCCCAAGTAGCTGGGACTATGGGCGCCTGCCACAACGCCCGGCTATTTTTTTATTGCAGTTTGGCCGGGGCCTGGTTTGAACCTGCTACCCTCGGTATATGGGGCTGGCACCCTACCCACTGAACCACAGGTGCCGCCTGGTTTTACCTTGTTTTGAAAATGGCATCTCTTCAGAGGGAGTCTAGAAGTTGGTTGTGGGGATGAAAAGGAAGAGGTGAGATTTGTAGTGGATGGAATAATGGCAAGAGGGGTTGCCTGTAGGTGCTAACTCCAGTGCATACCTCCATTAAAGGGACACGTTGAGGACACTCCACTGACAGTGAGTTGGAACTGGAATCTTTGTTCTCTTTAGTAGCTTAGGGTACTTTTCAAACTTCCCAGGAAAATATTTGTCCTTGACAGCTAAATTTTCTAAACTGTAGCTTTTACTCCTGAAATTGACATTAATGTATGTCTCTCTGTCATCTGGGAAGTTTTAGAGCTGGTAGATAATTGTGCAAGTTAGACTCAGTTCATGTGATTTTTTTTTTTCCCCCGGAATTAAAGAAATTCACGGTTTGACACCCGTGCCTTGCATGTGCTCCAGAGCAGACCCTTGGTGTGAACTGCCGTCTGACATGAACGTCCAGGAGGGGATCCTTCTCAGTTGCCCAGTGTGTCTCGGGAGAAAGGCCCTGCCCTCTGCCAGAGCCAGTGTGCTTCTGTGTGAGTCCCTTGTCACACGTCATAGCATGGTGTTTGGAGCACAGGCGAGTAGAGTGTATCGGGTCTGTGGGTGAGACAGTTTAGGGTTCATCTTCACATGAGCCTGTTTTTCAGATGCTAAGATTTACTTAAGTAATAAAAAAAATTACTCTGTACAGTGTGAAACTAAAGTTTGTTCCAGACGTGAGTTGGTATTGATGTTTTATTATTAAGATTATGTAATTACTCGTATTTTTTCCCTACTCCTTGTTTCATAGAGCTTTCTCTAATAAGAACACTCACTGACAAGGTGTGACTCATGTTCAGTCAGCAGGAGTGTCATTTAGGGCCAGGTCTGAGGGTTTTCTCAGCACACTTGGCGTGTTTTGATGTCTGCATTGTTTCTGGAGTATGTGTGTACCTGCCTTTGATTTAAAAAATAGTATAGGCAGGGCACCAGGGCTCATACCTGTAATCCCAGCACTTCAGGAGGCCAAGGCAGGCGGATTGCTTGAGTCCCGGAGTTGGAGACAAGCCTGAGCAAATAGCAAGACCTTGTCTGTAGAAAAAGTAAGACCTAACTGGGTGAGGTGCACTCCTGTGGTCCCAGCTGCTTGGGAGGAGATGCAGGAGTTGCTTTAGCCCAGGGTTCAAGGCCGCAGTGAGCCCCAGTCACTACCTGTATTGCAGCCTGGATGACAGAGAGACATCCTGCCTCAAAAAGTTTAAGAGGTCAAAACTTGGCTCGGCGCCTGTAGTACAGTGGTTACAGCATCAGCCACATACACTGAGGCTGGCGGGTTCGAACCCAGCTCCAGCCAGCTAAAACAACAGTGACACCTGCAACAAAAAATAGCTGGGCATTGTGGCCGGCGCCTGTAGTCCCAGCTACGTGGGAGGCTGAGGTAAGAGAATCGCTTAAGCCCAGGAGTTGTAGGTTGCTGTGAGCTGTGACGCTATGGTACTCTAAACCACGGTGACAGCTTGAGGCTCTGTCTCAACAACAACAAAAAAAGAGAATCACTTAAGCCGAAGAGTTTGAGGTTGCTGTGAGCTTGACTTTGTCTCAAAAAAAAAAAAACAAAAAAAACAAAGTCAAAACTTACAGAGAATGTACAAACTGAATTTATACAAAAGAAAGAAGAACTGGTTATTCCAGGAAAGTAATTTTTTTTTTTTTTGTTGTTGTTTTTGCAGTTTGGCTGGGACCAGGGCCGGGTTTGAACCTGCCACCCTCGGTATATGGGGCCGGCACCTTACTCACTGAACCACAGGTGCCACCGGAAAGTAGTTTTGTTTTTTTTCTTTAAATAGCCTTCAATTTTATTAAAAGTGGTTCCTGAGTGTGAGTTTTTTTAATGTCATGTCACATTTGTTTTGCACTGGAAGTAAAACCTATCTTATAATTAATGTTCTTCTAGTGACACTATACTTCTGAAGTTGTAGATCACCTTAGACTTGAGGACTTCGATTCTCAAGGGACCCATTGGACAGGGGTGGCGACTTGCTGCTGATGGGACTGTTGCCCCAGGAGCAGGGCCATAGGACACACAGTTGTCAGTAAAGGTGGAGGTCATTTAAGGCCAAACGAGCCAGGCCTTGAGGGCCCAAATGTGGATAGCTCAGTTCAGGCATGTTGAGCCTCCACATTACCTCATCCTTGAAAAACTTTGGAATAATGAAGATTTCATTCTATTGAGATGTGGTTCTTTGGTGTTAGAGTTATAGGAATAAGAGGTTTTCTTTAGAGGCTTAGTGTGGTGGCTCATGCCTGTAATCCCAGCATATTGGGAGGCTGAGGTAGGTGGATCCCTTGAGCCAGAGACCAGCCTGAGCCTGAGCCAGAGTGAGATCCTGTCTCTAAAAATAGCTGGACGTTGTGGTGGGTGCTTTGTAGTTCCAGCCATTCGGGAGGCTGAGGCAAGAGGATCACTTGAGCCAAAGGGTTTGAGGTTGCTGTGAGCTATGACACCAGGATGACAGAGTGAGACTGTCTAACAACAACTACAACAAAAAGAGGTTTTCATTAAGCCTCACGAGTTGTTTGTGAGGAGTCCTAGTGAACACTATCCTAAGAGGAAGCTGCCAGTTGTTGCCAGATGATGCTGGTTGTGTGTGTAAGAGAGTGGGAGGGCAGGTGTGGGCTGAGGGGCATCGGATGGAAGGGGCACACTCTGGGATGTTCGGTTGCTCCTGTCAGTAGGATGTCCAGGTTGCTTTTTGGGAGCAGTCTGTCTCTGAGACCCATTCTTTTTGGGACATCTTGGGCTAACTCAGGTGGGCTGAGGGAGAGTGTTGAAGTGTAGTGTGGAGACAGCATGTTTGCTTAACAAACTGTAAGGCTCTTTCCCATTGACATGTTGGGGATAGGATGTCTTACAAGGATTTGAGGGATTTTAAAAGAAGAACCAACTCCAGTTTCCCTCATCTTCCCTCTTTTCTCATTGTTGCAGTGTGTGTGTTAGAGTGATGGTTTGTATGTGCATTCTTGGCTCAGGACCTTGGCCGTAAAACTGGGTCATGGAAGCCGTGGAGTGTTCCTTCAGCCTGGGGCGGGGCTGCTGCCTCCCAAGGCCAAGTCTGGGCAGGCCCAGCTTGTGTTGCTATGCGCTTGTTCTTCATGTCCTAACAGAGACGTTAGTTGGGAACTATTCCTGAAAGTGTTAAACACGGCCATTCTTTCTCTCTCTCTCTCTCTTTTTTTTTTTAAATATATTTTGGGTTTCTTTTGAAACCCTAATAAATTGGAATAGAAAAAAATATACCAAGAAACAAATGGTCTAGTTTTTACATTTTAAATTTATCATATTTAGTATTTCCACAACTCATTTTACTGTAACTTATTTTTCCATGAAGCATAATAACCATAGTCAAAGAGATGCAATCACTAGTGCCTTGAAAACTTAGAAAGAGAGAACCAAGTGTACTGTGAGGACAGAGGAGAGGTGACTGATGATAATCACCCTTGACAATTCTTTAAGCATTTAGTATGCAGGTATGTCAGGTTATAGGTGTATTGAGGAAAAAAGTAATGGCCTTTACATAATCATAACAGTTCCTCAATTATTTTATTATTTTTTTACTTTTTTGGCAGTTTTTTGGCTGGGCTGGGTTTGAACCCGCCACCCCCGGTATATGGGGCCGGTGCCCTACTCCTTGAGCCACAGGCGCCGCCCTATTATTTTTTTTAGAGACAGAGTCTCACTTTTGTCACTCTAGGTAGGGTGCCCCTCACAGCAACCTCCAGCTCTTGGGCTTAGATGATTCTCTTGCCTCAGCCTCCGGAGTAGCTGGGACTACAGGTGTCCGCCACAGTGTCTGGCTATTTTTGTTGTTGTGGTTGTTGTTGCAGTTTGGCTGGGGCCAGGTTTGAACCTGCCACCCTCAGTATATGGGGCTGGCGCCCTACTCACTGAGCCACGAGTGCTGCCCTTCAGTTATTTTTCTTTAAGAGACAGTGTCTTGTGCTGTCATGTGGGCTGGAAGGTGGTGGTAGTATAGCTCACTCTAACCCCGTTTCCAGGGTTCAGACTGTCCTCCCACCTCAGCCTCTGGGCAGCTGGGATGCATGCATGTGTCACCATTCCCTGCTAGTTTTTCAGGTTTTTTTTAATTTATTATTTTTTTTGAGACAGAGTCTCAAGCTGTTGTCCTGGGTAAAGTGCCGTGGCATCACAGGTCACAGCAACCTCATACTCTTGGGCTTAAGCGATTCTTCTGCCTCCGCCTCCCAAGTAGCTGGGACCACAGGTGCCAATCACAACACCCACCCATTTTTTGTTGTCGTCGTTTGGTGGGCCGGGGCTGGATTCAAACCCACCAGCTCTGGTGTATGTGTCTGGCACCCTAGCCATTTGAGCTACAGATGCCGAGCCTCAGGTTTTTGTAGACAAGGTTTTGCTGTGTTTCCCAGGTTGTCTCAAACTCCTGATCTCAAGTGATCCTCCTGCCTCAGCCTCCTAAAGTGCTGGGTTACAGGTGTGAGCCACCATGCTCAGCTTCTCACATCATTTCTTTTTTCTATTATTATTATTATTATTTTGGAGACAGAGTTTTACTTTGTCATCCTTGGTAGAATGCCATGGTGTCCCAGTTCACAGCAACCTCCAGCTCTTGGGCTTAGGCGATTCTCTTGCCCTCAGCCTCCCAAGTAGCTGGACTACAGATGCCTGCCACAATGCCCAGCTATTTTTGTTGTTGTTGTTGTTGCAGTTTGGCTGGGGCCGGGTTCGAACCCGCCACCCTTGGTATATGGGGCCAGCGCTCTACTTACTGAGCCACAGGTGCCGTCCTATTTTTTTTTTTTTTTTTTTTTGAGACAGAGCTTCACTCTGTTGCCCTGGGATTGACTGCTGTTGTGTCATCATATGTCATAGCATTCTCAAACTTGTGGGCTCAAGTGATCCTTCTGCTTCAGGCTAAGGAGCTGGGAATACCAGTGTGCACTACCATGCCTGGGTAAGTTTTAAAAGGTTTTGTGGAGACAGGTCTTGCTATGTTGTCCAATCTGGTCTTGAACTCCTGCTCTCCAGCATTCCTCCTTTGGCCTTGCAAAGTGCTGGAATTACAAGTGTGAGCCACCATGTTTAGCTACAACTCCTAGTCCCATGATGGGCACCGTGGCTCATGCCTGTAATCCCAGCACCCTGGGAGGCTCAGGTGTTGTGATGGGCACCTGTAGTTCCAGCTGCTTGTGAGACTGAGACAAGAGGATCACCTGAACCCGAGAGTTTGAGGTTGCTGTGAGCTTTGACGCTATGGCACTCTACCCAGGGTGACATAATGAGGCTCTGTCTCAAACAAATAAAAAAAAGCAACTCCTAGTCCCTGTCCTTCCAGCATCATCTTTGGTGTCCTTCTGTTGTGATCCTCGCATGCTGAGTGTGCGTGTGTGAAGTTTAACAACTACACACACATACTTTGCCGAACTTTTTAAACTTATTTTTGTAATTTATTTTGTTATTAATACACGTGGGGCTGCTTCATCATAGTGTGTATCCTGATAGCTTGTCTGCTACTGGTGGACATTTTCTTGTTTACAGTGTTTTGTTTTTTTTTAATTGGTTGTGAGTATTTGAAATTTTGATTTTTGTGAGATTGCTTTTGGTAGAGATTGTAGTGGCTTACACTGTTCAGCATTGTGTGAGTGCTTGCGATTTATTTGCAAAGACTGTTTGTCTCTATTCTGTGTTGTACATTATTTGAAGTTATCTTGGGTCAAAAGCAGTAAAATTCTAGGCTGGGCAGGGTGGCTCACGCCTATAATCCTAGCACTCTGGGAGGCTGAGAAAGGTGGATTGCTTGAGCTGAAGGGTTTGCGATCAGCTTAAGCTAGAGTGAGACCTTGTCTCTACTAAAAATAGAAAAACTGAGGCGAGAGGGTCCACTTGAGCACAAGAGTTGGAGGTTGTTGTGAGCTATGATGGCGTACTCTACCCAGGGTGATAGCTTGAGACTCTGTCTAAAAAAAAAAAAAAGAGAGAGAGAGAAAATCTACCCTGTTTCCCCGAAAATAAGACATCCTCCAAAAATAAGACCTAGCTCGCATCTTTGGGAGCACACCTTAAAATAAGACACTTATTTTCGGGGAAACAGGGTCGTAGGGTGTCATGGAGGGTGCCTGTAGTCCAAGCTACTGGAACCCAGGAGTTTGAGGTTGCTGTGAGCTATGACGCAAAGACCAGGGTACTCTAGCTTGGGGGACAGAGTGAGACTGTCCAAAAAAAAAAAAAAAAAGGCAGTAAAATTTTGACCTTCCAGAGAATTGACCAACTAGCCAGTGTTTGTTTTTTTTTTTTTTTTTTTTTTGTAGAGACAGAGTTTCACTTTATCGCCCTTGGTAGAGTGCCGTGGCGTCACACAGCTCACAGCAACCTCCACCTCCTGGGCCTAGGCGATTCTCCTGCCTCAGCCTCCGGAGTAGCTGGGACTACAGGCGCCTGCCACAACACCCGGCTATTTTTTTGTTGCAGTTTGGCCCGGGCCGGGTTTGAACCCGCCACCCTCGGTATATGGGGCCGGCACCCTGCTCACTGAGCCACAGGCGCCGCCTATAGCCAGTGTTTTTGAATAGATCAAAGGTTTCACTGTTAAGGAAATGTTTGGTAAATGTTTGAATTTTATGTGTCTTTCTCTTTTTTTTTTTGAGACAGGGTCTCACTTTCTAGCCCCTGGTAGAGTGCTGTGGCATCATAGCTCACAGCAACCTCTAACTCTGGGGCTCAAGCGATTCTCTTGCCTCAGCCTCCCAAGTAGCTGGGACTACTGGTGCCCACCATGGCTATTTTTAGAGGCAGGGTCTTGCTCTGGCTCAGGCTGGTCTTAAACCTGTGAGCTCAGGCAGTCCACCTGCCTTGGCCTCCCAAGTGCTGGGATTACAGGCGTGAGCCACTGAGTCTGACCTTTATGGGTCTTTTTCTATTTCTGTCTAGAAAAAGCTGCTTTACTGGCTAAAGAGTTGATGTGATTAAAATTGGTCATGATTTAGTTTGTAATGAAGCATAACAGCATCTGCACATGCATTTGGTTGTGAAGGTCTTTGGGGTACATAGAATAGACTCTGCGTGTCCTAAGAGGAGCCCCCCCACTTCCAGTCACTTTCAAGGCCCACGTGCATTTTCTTGCCTTATGTCACTATGTAGGTTCATTGAAAGGGGGATGCATCTCTTGGACAGTCTTTCCTCTGAGGTTAAGGGCTGTCCCAGAAGCCCAGGGGATTTGGGAAAGGAATAGGGAGTCAGGGGAGAGGGATGGGGGCCTGGTGTTTTGGTGTGGAGGGCTGCGGCCTGGCTGGGCCTTTCCTACCTGTGTGTGGACTGATGGGTAGTCATGAGGCTGTGGGTAGGAGCCATGAGACTGTGGTAGGACCATGGTGCTGGCACCTATTTCTGAAGGAACCCGAGGACACAAAGTCCGTTTTACGACCAGGGAAAAAGGTTTATTTGGGTGGCTTGAGGTCTCAGTGTCTGTAACTGCTGGGCTGCAGAACCTGGCTGGCTGAGTCTGTGACCCAGGTTGGCTAGAGGGCAGATGTGGTATTGGGGCTGCTTACTCTGGTCCAGGCACCTCTCCTGGCCAGGTTTTGGTTTGTATTTCTTCTTCATGTTGATATGTAAATTACATCATTACAAAGCAGTCACCGTACTGTTCTATGAACAACTGAACAATGTAAGAACTTGATAATAATGTGAAATATTGGCTCAGTGCCCGTAGCTCAGTGGTTAGGGTGGCGGCCACATACACTGAGGCTGGTGGGTTCAAACCCGGCCTGGGCCAGCTAAACAACAGTGACAACTGCAACAACAGCAAAAATAGCCTGGTGTTGTTGTGGGTGCCTGTAGTCCCAGTTACTTGAGAGGCTGAGGCAAGAGAATCTCTTGTACCCAAGAGTTTGAGGTTACTGTGAGCTGTGATGCCAGGGCACTCTACTGAGGATGACATAATGAGACTCTGCCTATTTTTTTTTTTTTTTTTTTTTTGTAGAGACAGAGTCTCACTGTACCGCCCTCAGGTAGAGTGCGGTGGCGTCACACGGCTCACAGCAACCTCTAACTCTTGGACTTACGTGATTCTCTTGCCTCAGCCTCCCGAGTAGCTGGGACTACAGGCGCCCGCCACAATGCCCGGCTATTTTTTTTGTTGTTGCAGTTTGGCCGGGGCTGGGTTTGAACCCGCCACCCTCGGCATATGGGGCCAGCGCCCTACTCACTGAGCCACAGGCGCTGCCCCATGAGACTCTGTCTTAAAAAAAAAAAAAAAAACCCAAAAAACAAAACAAAATAATGTGGAATACTAACATTCTTCCATTTAACAATCCTGATTCTATTTTTCCAGAGGAAGTATGATTGTTGTGGGTTGTTAATGCTTGTGACAAGATAAAAAAGTAGCATTAGAGATGTCGAAGATAGGGTTTTTGGGATTTGATACCATTTTTTCTTGGAATGGGTTGAATATGCCTGAAGCTGGGTTTATAATATTTTTGGAGGCCTGGGCTGGATTCACACCCGCCAGCTCAGGTGTATGTGGCTGGTGCCTTAGCTGCTTGAGCCACAGGCACCCAGCCATGTAATATTTTTATTTTATTTATTTACTTATTTTTTTTGGAGACAGAGTCTCTATCGCCCTGGGTAGAGTGCTGTGATGTCATTCAGCGCACAGCAAGCTCAGAGTCTTGGGCTTGAGTGATCCTCCTGCCTTACCATCCAGAGTAGTTGGGACTACAGGCACCCTGCCACATTGCCCAGCTAGTTTTTCTGTTTCTAGTAGAGACATGGTCTGGCTCTTGCTCAGGCTGGTCTTGAACTTCTGAGTTCAAGTAATCCACCCGCTTCAGCCTCCCAGAGTGCTGGGATTATAGGTGTTAGCCACCATGGCCGGCCTATTTTTGTTTTTTTTGAGACAGAGTCTCACTTTGTTGCCCCTGGTAGAGTGCCATGGTGTCATAGCTCACAGCAACCTCAGCCTCTGGGACTCAGGCGATTCTCTTGTCTCAGCCTTCCAAGTAGCTGGGACTATAGGCACCTGTCACAATGCCTGGCTATTTTTAGGGATGGGGTCTTGCTTTAGCTTAGGCTGGTCTTGAACTCATGAGCTCAATCAATCCACCTGCCTCGGCCTCCCAGAGTGCTAGGATTACAGATGTGAGCCACTGTGCCTGGCCTGTTCTTTTCTAATTAAAGAAAATTATTTTTAGGCCAGGCATGATGGCTCACACCTGTAACCCTAGTGCTCTGAGAGACTGAGATGGGTGGATTGCCTGAGCTCACAGGTTTGAGACCAGCCTGAGCCAGAGTGAAACCTCGTCTCATACAAAACAAAACAAAACTAGTTTGGGCGTTGTGGGTGCCTGTAGTACTCGGGAGGCTGAGGGTAGAGAATCACTTGAGCACAAGAGTGTGAGGTTGCTGTGAGCTATGACATCACGGCACTCTACCAAGGGTGACAAAGTGAGACACTGTCTCCAAAAAACTCCCCAAATTATTACTTTCTTTCTTTCTTTTTTTTTTTTTTTTGAAACAGTGTCTCACTTTGTTGCCCTCAGTAGAGTGGGGTGGTGTCACAGCTCACAGCAACCTCAAACTCTTGGGCTTAAGCGATTCTCTTGCTTCAACTTCCTAAGTAGTTGTGACTACAGGCACCTGCCACAACACCCGGTGGTTGTTGCAGTTGTCATTGCTTTTTAGTTGGCCCGGGCTGGGTTCGAACCTGCCAGCCTGGGTGTATGTGGCTGGCGCCCTACCCACTGAGCTACATGTGCTACCAAAACAAAATTTTTTTCTTTTTATTTAGCTTTATGCAAAGTAGTTAAACAAGAAAAAGAAAATACAGGTATACACATTGGAAAGAAGGAGGTGAAATTATAATTGTAAACATTATTTTGCTTTTACCTCTTCAGAACCAAAGGCAATCTGACTAAAATATAATCACAATAATAAAATAATTCAGTACATGAAATTAATCAAAAAAATAAACAGCGTCTGTACACTAATAGAATTAGAAAGTACAAAGACTGAAAATCTCCCTTTATGACAACAATAAATATAATAAAATATTTAGGCATATAATCAATAAGAATTAAGCAAGTTTTGTTTTTTTTTTTTTTTGTAGAGACAGAGTCTCACCTTATCGCCCTTGGTAGAGTGCCGTGGCGTCACACAGCTCACAGCAACCTCCAAATCCTTGGGCTTAGGCGATTCTCTTGCCTCAGCCTCAAGAATTAAGCAAGTTTTATATGTACAAAAAGCTTCCCTGTGCTCCTGGTAAGACTAGAGCAAATGGCGGCACCATAGTTTAACATGAGAAGATTCAACATCATAATGACTTCAAATCTCTTTAAGTTAACCTAGAGGTTTCCTAAAATCTAAATACAAACAATAATATTATTTTGTTCTCAGAGTGCTAGGGTTACAGGTGTGAGCCCTCATGCCTGGCCTAAAAATAACTTTTCAGAATGAAAAGTAATGAGAGATGTCTCACCATTCTAGACAAATGGGGACTTGGTGCAAATGAAAGGTAAAGGGCAAAGTCACCGGAGGATTTCTTTTTTCTCCAAAGTCTCAAAATATAGACAACTAATATTAATAAAAATAGAAGATAATTTCAAAAAACAGATCATGGCAAATCTTATAGACAATAGAAAAAGAAGAAATACTTCAAATTCATTCTACTTCATCTGAATATACCTGATAATAAAATTGGAAAAAATATATTATTATAAAGGGAAATTATAAACATATTTCACTTATGAATGAGGATGCAATATCCTAAGCAACGTATTAACAAGTTGAATTAAAAATTATTGTTCAGGGCGGCGCCTGTGGCTCAGTCGGTAGGGCGCAGGCCCCATATACCGAGGGTGGCGGGTTCAAACCCGGCCCCGGCCAAAACTGCAACCAAAAAATAGCCGGGCGTTGTGGCGGGTGCCTGTAGTCCCAGCTACTCGGGAGGCTGAGGCAAGAGAATCGCTTAAGCCCAGGAGTTGGAGGTTGCTGTGAGCTGTGTGACGCCACGGCGCTCTACTGAGGGCCATAAAGTGAGACTCTGTCTCTACAAAAAAAAAAAAATTGTTCAAATAATGTACTTTGGTCTCAAAAAGTTTTTTTGTTTTGGTATACACGGTGGAGGGGAGGGGGAGAGCAGACAGAGAAGGAGGGAGGGGGTGGGGAAAAGGAAAAGAAAAATAAAGAAAAATAATTCTCACATAAATTGGATTTAATTTTGACCAAAACAAAATTATTACTATTATTATTTTTGAGACAGAGTCTTTTTTTTTTTTTTTTTGGCCAGGGCCGGGTTTGAACCTGTCACCTCCGGTATATGGGGCCCGTGCTCGACTCCTTTGAGCCACAGGCGCTGCCCTGAGACAGAGTCTTACTATTTCTCCCTTGGTAGAGTTCTGTGACGTCGTAGCGCACAGCAACCTCAAACTCTTGGGCTTAAGCGATTCTCTTGCCTCAGCCTCCCAAGTAGCTGAGACTACAGCTGTCTGCCAGAATGCCCGGCTATTTTTTGTTGCAGTTGCCATTGATGTTTTAGCTGGCCGGGGACCGGTTCGAACCTGCCACCCTTGGTATATGGGGCCAGCGCTCTACCCACTGAGCCACAGATGCTGCCCAACAAAATTATTTTTAAGGTGGAGTCTTGCTCTGTCTCCCCACCTAGAGTTCAGTGGCGTGATCACAGCTCACAGCAACCTCAAACTCCTGATCTCAAGTGATCCTCCTGCCTTACCCTCCAGACTAGCTGGGACTATAGATGCCGTCCACAACATTCAGCTGATTTTTCTATTTTTAATACAGATCTGGGTCACTGTCTTGCTCAGGGTGGTGCTGAACTCCTGAGTTCAAGGGATCTTCTTGCCTTGGCTTCCCAGAGTGCTGGGATCATAGGCACGAGTTACTGGCCTGGCTAATTTTTTTAAAGTTTTGAGATAGGGCAAGGTGTGGTGGTTCATGCCTGTAATCACAACACTCTGGAAGGCTAAGGCAGGTGGATTGCCAGAGCTCAGGAGTTGGAGACCAGACTGAGCAAGAATGAGATCCTGTTTCTACTAAAAATAGAAAAACTGAGCCAAGATGATCACTTGAGCCTAAGAACTTGAAGTTGCTGGGACCTGTAACGCCAGGGCAAGAATCTCAAAAAACAAAAAGAAAGAAAAATGCTTTTGATATAGGGTCTTGCCCTGTGGCCCGGGTTGGAGTGCAGTCCTGCAGTGACAGCCTGCTGCAGCCTGCATTTCTGGGCTCCAGTGATATTCCTTCTGCATTGGCCTCCCACGGAGCTGGGACTGCAGGACTATAGGTGTGTGCCACTAGGCCCACATACTGCTTTGTGTTTTATTTGTAGAGAGGGTCTCTAGCGATCTACTTGCCTCTGCCTCCCAAAGTGGCTGGGATTATAGGCGGGAACCACTGTGCCTGGACTCATAATTTGGTATTTTGATGTGAGCAGGTGTTGGGTGTAATTTTTTGTTGCCATAGTTTGCATACTTTCTGACCGTTCATCAGTTTTACTCAGTTGTTTTCATGTTCCTAATCCCTCTTTAGACTTCTTTTTTTTTTTTGGCTGGGGCTGGGTTTGAACCTACCACCTCTGTATATGGGGTCGGCGCCCTACTCCTTTCAGCCACAGGTGCTGCCTCTCTTTAGACTTCTTGAGGACATTTTGTGTTTGATGTAGATAATTAAAGCAAAGAGTAGAATTCTGATATTATAGTTGATTGCTGTTGACTTGTTCTTGTGGTATCTGTTGGTACCATTTCCTAGTTAGAAAGTGTTGCACCCAGCATATTCTCTTGTTAGTATTGGTTAGTGTCATAAAATATATATATATATTTTTTTGTAGAGATAGAGTCTCACTTTATCGCCTTCGGTAGAGTGCCATGATGTCACAGGACTCACAGCAACCTCTAGCTCTTGGGCTGCTGCGATTCTCCTGCCTCAGCCTCCCGAGCAGCTGGGACTACAGGCGCCCATCACAACGCCCGGCTATTTTTTGGTAGCAGTTCAGCCGGGGCTGGGTTTGAACCCACCACCCTCGGTATAGGGGCCGGTGCCCTACTCACTGAGCCACAGACGCCACCCCATAAAATAGTTTTTAGACTTCTGTTGTGAGCAGTATAAAATTGTTCTAGAACTTAAGGAAAACTTATGTATAGTGAATCAATAATTAACATTACTGTTTGACTTCATTTACCTAGTTCTTTGTCAAAACTCTCTTCCTGAGTGTAGTATATCATTGTAATGGAGAATAATTTTCATGTAAAACTGGTTGCTTTATATTTTCTTTCTTGTTGCTATAGAAACAGTCCAGTGTGGTAGTGACTGCTAATGGAGTGCTGGGTTACGTGGCTTTTATAACGGAATTCTCAGTAGCAGCCGCACGGCTTGGAGGGGAGGATGTGGAATTGTCTTTTTTTCTCATCCCAGCTTGGTCTCAAGAACACCAGGATCTGGGTAATTGGAATGGTGCAATTTTCTTCCCCTCCAGGTTCAGTGCTGTGGGTCCTCTTCCATCAGTGAGTCCACCCTGCTCGCCACCCCTGCAATCTTTCTCTGCACATCTGTAAGGTCATCTCTTTTGAGAGGTTGTCAGGAGAGTCTGCTGTGAGATGACTGACCCAACAGCAAATGTTAAATTTTGCCCCGAATTGTGAGTTCCTACTGCCTGCTCCGTAATTGAGGTCCTCATCTCACTGCACCAGTAGGGGTAGGAAGATTGGCCAGGGATGGCCTTGTACCTGCTCTGGGAGAAGGGAGGCCTCTCCTCGCCAGGCAAATCCATTTACTTCCTTGCTCGATCAGTCTGAATTTTTGTTTCAAAATTTTAATTAGATTTGAAGTTAGAGTTTTTTGAATTATACATCAGTGATTTTTTTTTTTTAAGCTATTATGCATTGTTTTCAGGGTTAAAGTTGGTGGCATATTTTAACCAGAAGGCAATATTCTGTTAAATTATAAAAAACCTTAGAATGCCATAATTGAAATAGGAAGTAATTGAAGCTGTGAGTTGAGTCGTAGCAGACTTGTCGTATGGTGTGTGTTAGGAACAGGTCACACAGAATGCTTGGTGTTACCATGTGCTTGGCTGGTGCCCCGGACATCTGTGTTCCCCTTTGTGGCTACTAGTATCCAGTCATTATTTGTGCATGGGCCAGTGCTGGGACTTTCCTTTCAAATGGAATGTATGGGGGTGTATTTGGTTTTTACTGCTTTGTAACAAGTTACCACAAATGGAGTGGCTGGAAACAAAACACATCCTTTTTTTTTTTTTTTTTTTGTAGAGACAGAGTCTCACTGTACCGCCCTCAGGTACAGTGCCGTGGCGTCACACGGCTCACAGCAACCTCTAACTCTTGGGCTTCCGCGATTCTCTTGCCTCAGCCTCCCGAGTAGCTGGGACTACAGGCGCCTGCCACAACGCCCGGCTATTTTTTTGTTGCAGTTTGGCCGGGGCTGGGTTTGAACCCGCCACCCTCGGCATATGGGGCCGGCGCCCTACTCACTGAGCCACAGGCGCCGCCCAAAACACATCCATTTTTATTATCTCACAGCTTCTGTGGGTCAGGAGTCTGGCACAGCCTCATCCGTCCTCTGCAGCCTCTCACTGGGTGTCGGGTGGGATTGTCCTATCAGAGGCTCCAGTGGAATGGTGTCCTTCTAAGCACTCTGGGGTCATTGACAGAATTATTCTCCTGGTTACAGGTGAAGGCCCCTGTGTCTTGCTGTCTGAGGCATGCTCTCAGCTTCCGTGTGGCTGACGGGCAGCGTGTGTCAGTGACCTTCTTCAGGCCCGCACATCCGTGTGGCTGATGGGCAGCGTGTCAGTGTCCTTCTTCAGGCCCGCACATCCGTGTGGCTGATGGGCAGCGTGTCAGTGCCCTTCTTCAGGCCTGCACGAGCTCTAAACTCCGTGTGGCTGACGGGTAGCATGTCAGTGACCTTGTTCAGGCCCGCACGAGCTCTCAGCTTCCGTGTGGCTGACGGGCAGCATGTCAGTGCCCTTGTTCAGGCCCGCACGAGCTCTCAGCTTCCGTGTGGCTGACGGGCAGCAGGTCAGTGCCCTTGTTCAGGTCCTCACGAGCTCTCAGCTTCCGTGTGGCTGACGGGCAGCAGGTCAGTGCCCTTGTTCAGGCCCGCACGAGCTCTCAGCTTCCGTGTGGCTGACGGGCAGCATGTTAGTGCCCTTGTTCAGGCCCGCACGAGCTCTCAGCTTCTGTGTGGCCGATGGGAAGCGGGTCAGTGCCCTTCAGGCCTGCACGAGCTCTCAACTCCGTGTGGCTGATGGGTAGCAGGTCAATGCCCTTCTTCAGGCCCGCACGAGCTCTCAGTTTCTGTGTGGCTGACGGGCAGCGGGTCAGTGCCCTTCTTCAGGCCCGCATGAGCAGGTCTCTTGCTTCAGTCTGCTAAGTGTGTGCACAGTGTGCTGCAGTTTGGTAGGTGACATCATAGCAGCTCTGCTCTCTGTTGGACCCCAGTCAAGGGAGTGACATTCTGCTACCTTTGCCATGTTCTCTTGGTTAGTGGTGTGGCACAGGTCCCACCACTGCACTTGGCCATGGTGATAGGAAGGCCTGGGTGGTGAGGGTTGTGGGGTCTCCCAGCTGTCCCTGGTGTTTCCTGGCGTGGGGTGATCTTCAGAACTCCCCACTCCTCCCATTTGCATGCAGCCCAGGCCTACTGCATGGGTGGGAGTCAAACTGAGACTGATGGTCACAGGTGGGGCAGCAGAACACCTGGGGCTGCCCTGCTGCTCTGCTGGTCTCTCAGGCTTGCTGTAGGGATGAGATGAAACGTGGGTGTGGTCAGTGAGCCAGCTGGTCAGGCCTGTGTGAGACTCTTGCCCCTGAGCCCAACAGACCCAGCTACCTCTTCTTCCTCCGGTCAGAGAATGGTTCTTTTCTAGAGTAAGTTTTGGGTGGTCAGTCTTCAGTAGCCTCTCTTCTGTGCTCCTCTGGGCCTGGGTTCTGTTGAGAGCGCTGTGCTTTGATAGGAGAGTCCTCTGAGCACTTGGAGACAGCAATGGCCACTTTCCTCCTTCCTCAACATCTTCCAGGAGGCCCGCTATGTCTAGTCCCCATGGTCACTCTCTTCCCTGCAGGCCTTCCTTCCTGCCCTTTTGGCATGCAGCAGCCCCTAATCTCATCTCTGAGGCTTCCACACCGTCACCAAAGTGGTTTTCTTAAATGAAATCTGATTCAATCACTCCCTTTTTAAGAGAAACTGTGCCCTTTACGTCTTTCCTTTTGCTTTTCCCTGGATAGTGGTAACCCATTCCTCAGGCCCAGGCCTTCCCAGTGAGCCTTCGGGTCTCATGGCTCAGCTCTTTTTGAGATGGAGTCTCTCTTTGTTGCGCCAGGTAGAGTGCTGTGATGTCATAGCTCACAGCAAGCTCAGACTCTTGGGCTCAAGCAATTATTCTCCTGCTTCAGTGTCTCAAGTAGCTGGGACTACAGGCACCTGCCACAACGCCTGGCAATTTTTAGAAATGGAGTCTTGCTCTAGCTCAGGCTGGTCTCAAACTCACCTGCCTCAGCCTCCCAGAGTGCTGGGGATTATAGATGTGAGCCACCGTGCCTGGCCAGCTTAACTTTTTTTTTTTTTTTGAGACAGAGTTTCATTCTGTTACCCTGGGTAGAGCGCCATGGTATCAGAGCTCACTGTGACCTCAAACTCTTGGGCTCAGGCAATCCTCTTACCTTAGCCTCCTGAGTAGCTGGGACTATAGGCACCTGCCACAGCACCTGGCTATTTTTAGAGAGATGGGGGTTTCCCTTTTGGTCAGGCTGGTCTTGAACTCCTGAGCTCAGGTGATCCACCCTCCTCAGCCTCCCAGAGAGCTGGGATTACAGGTGTGAGCCATTGTGCCCGGCCTTTAGCTCTTTTTTTGTTTGTGACTTTTGCTCCAGTTGATTAGACTCCCATCCTTGACTACCATCTGCTCCCCTCTCTGGAATAATATACTGTTCTGTGCTTTAATTGGCCTTTACGTAACTGTCTTTTTCACCAGATAAATAACTCTTTCTATCCTGAAGCACCGAACACAGGACTTGTTACCGCCAGTGTGGACTCCTCGACAACAGTGACTCTCCTTAGCATGTGTTTGAATGGTGTGCGCAGCACAGCTACTGGGCCGGCAGCTAGTGGGCCGCAGCAGAGTGTGCAATGACCCCAGCTACTGCTCCCACCAAGTGTCAGAAAGCCTCCCACTACTAGCACTAGCACTGGGTTTATTGTGAAAGTCTGAGGTGGTCTTTTCTTTCTCTTTCTCTTCTTCCTTACCCCCCTCCCCTTTCTTTCTGTAAAGCTCACATCTTCTAATGTTGCACCCAGCTTAAGGTATTAGAACTCTGTCCCCATTTTCATGCAAAAACTAACAGCATCTGTGCCCTTAGATTTGGAGCATGAAGGTGCAGCCTCGAAGCCTGTTTGCTCCCTGCTCTTGTCCCCCTGTCTTAGCGTTTGCTGCAGCCTCCGTGGGTGTTGGCGTTGGCAGCATCTGTGTCAGCGGCAGCCTCACAAAAAAGGGTGGGAAAGTTGCTCTTGGACACAGGGCGCTGAGGTAGGGGCCATATGACATTTCTGTCCCTGGTCCTGGTGCTCTCCGGCTGTACTCAGAATGTTTGCAAGGGCTTACCTGGGGGTCAGAGCTGGAAATCTAACAGCCTTTACAGAGGAAATGTATCTGTTTTTCAACGTGAATAATGTGGAAACAGTGCTAATTATAACACATTTACTACTGAGGTACCCTTTGGCAGAGAGTGAATATAACAAAGAAATGGAGATAAAATGCGTGTGGTGTTTGCCAAGGCTGCGTTCGTGGGTGGTGGCAGCTGCTGTCCACGTGGTGTGCAGGGCCTGGTAGGGAGGGAGTGTATGTAGGGTACATGGCGGAGGACAGTTTCCCTTTTCCCTCTTTTTTGTGAGGTGTTGCATGTGGATTGAGGCACCTACCTGATTTGCAGAGTAAATTAGACTGTACCTGGAGCATCTCTGCAGTGGCTTTACTCATGGCCGTGAGCTTTTTCTCAGAGCAGCCTCTGACACTCACTTTCTGCTGGTAGCACTGGGTTCTTGCTCTCTTGGGAAATCTGGCTGGTTTGTTTCATATTGGAATCCCTGAGGGCCTGGAGTCTCCCAACATGTAGCCTTCCGCTTAGCTGGAGGTTGAGTTTTGATATGGCAATTGTTAGAATTGCCGTATCTAGTTCAAAGGTCAATAGTACTTTTAAACTTGTGTAGAAGGGTGACATTGGTTCCTATGCTTGCCAGAAGCTTCTTACAGGCCAATGTTTTCCTTTTGTCCTTAAGTCTGTCACATTAACCAATTTCCCTACCTACTTTCTTTTTTTTTTTTTTTTTTTTTTTTGGCCAGGGCTAGGTTTGAACCCGCCACCTCCGGCATATGGGACTGGCGCCCTACTCCTTGAGCCACAGGCACCACCCCCTACCTACTTTCTGTCTGGACACAAGCCTCCGAGGTGCCTGTCTGGGGCCTGTTTACCCCCTCTAACCCTGGCTGCAGTCATTTCCTTGGTGTCTCCGCAGCAGTGAGTGTTTTTACTTGTACACATGTTGCATCTTGTTTCAGCCTGTTTTCTATATGCAGAATTTGTAGGCAGGTTTTGAATCTTAACAATTTTTATAGCTTGTAACTATGACCATGGGTAAGTTACTTAATTCTCTTTTCCAGAGTGCAGTGGTGTCATACTTCACTGTAACTTTAAACTCCTGGGCTTAAGCAATCCTCCTGCCTTAGCTTCCCAAGTAGCTAGGACTACAGGTGCCCCCCACCATACCAGCTGATTTTTCTATTTTTTGTAGAAATGGTCTTGGTCTTGCTCAGGCTGGTCCGAATCCCTGAGCTCAAGCAATGCACCCTCCTTGGCTTCCCAGGGTAGTGTTGGGGTTAGAGGCATGAGCCCACCACGTCTGTGTTTTTTTTAAAGATTCTGTTGGATTTTCTACATAGATAATAAAATAAAGTCAATATTACTTCTTTCTTACTTAGATAACTTTTATTTCCTTTCTTGTAGTCTGGTTGCTCTGATTAGAACCTCCAGTACAGCCTGTGCAAGACCAAGACCCTGTTTCTACAAAAGTGAGACCCTATCTTTACTAAAAATAGAAAAACTAGCCAGGCATGGCGGTGCATGTCTGCAGTCCCAGCTACTAGGGTGGCTGAGGTAGATGATTGCTCAAGCCCAGGAGTTTGAGGTTGTGGTGAACTATGATGCCACAGCATTCTACCCTGGGAGACAGAGTGAGATTCTGCCTCTTAAAAAAAAAAAAAGCTCCAGCACAGTATTAGAGAGGAGTGGTGAGCATAGACTACAGTGTTCTGACTACAGGGAAGGGAGCATTCACTGTTTTTCACCATTAATATGGTGTTTGCATAAATGTCTTTCATGAGGCTGAGGATGTTGATCAAGAATGGACATGGACGGGGGCGCCTATGGTTCAAAGGGGGAAGGGCTCCATTCCCATATGCCAGAGGTGGAGGGTTCAAACCCAGCTCCGGCCAAAAACCACAATAAATAAATAAATAAATAAAATCTATGTAAAAAGAAAAAGAATGGACATGGAATTTTATCAAGTATTTTGCTTTTCTTGAGTTGATCATATGTTTTTTTTTTTTGGGCGGGAACAGAGGCTTACTTTGTGTCTATTTGGTAGAGTGCTGTGGTGTCATAGCTCACAGCAACTTCCAACTTGTGCTTAAACGATTCTCTTGCCTCAGGTTCCCAAGTAGCTGGGCGCCCACCACAACACCTGGCTATTTTTTTTTTTTTTTTTTGCAGTTTTTGATCTGGCCAGGTTTGAACCTACTACCTCCGGTATATGGGTCCGGTGCCCTACTCCTTGAGCCACAGGCGCTGCCAACACCTGGCTATTTTTTAGAGATGGGGGTCTCAAGCTCTGGCTGGTCTAGACCCTGTGAGCTCAAGCAATCCATCTGCTTCGGCTTCCCAGAGTGCTAGGATTATAGGTGTGAGCCACTGTGACTGGCTGGATTGTTTTTCTTTTTTTTTTTTTTTTGAGACAGAATCTCACTCTGTCACCCTGGCTAGAGTGCCATGGCATCATCATAGCTCACAGCAACCTCAGACTCCTGGGCCTAAGTGATCCCCCCTTTGCCTCAGGCTCCTGGATAGCTGGGACTATAGGCACCGGCCACAACACCTGGCTATTTTTGGAGAAGGGGTCTGGTTCTTGCTCAGGCTGGTCTCAAACTCCTGAACTCAAAGCATTCCACTAGCCTTGGCCTCCCAGAGTGCTGGGATTACAGGTGTGAGCCGCCACCTGCCCCGACCATATGGTTTTGCCTTTCAGTTTGTGAATATTATGAACTACATTGCTTTGAATGTTAAACCAACCTCAGATTCGTCCTTCCTGCTTGATGCTTGGTTGGTGGGGTAGGTGAGGGGACTGTGGCTGACCCAGCCTGTGCTTCACTCTCCAGTAGGCTGGCCAGGGATAGGGCAGCAGAGGTGGAAGCTGCGTGGCTTCACGTTGCCTTGGCCAGTGTTGGAGCAGGTCAAGGGCTGTGAAGCAGACTCTCCCCTCAGGTGTGAGGAGCTGTGGTGGTGAAGGGATGAGAGTCTGTGCCCAGCGGCCACAGCTGCTGCGACAGCTTAAGCCTAAATCCTCTTATTTTTGCTATAGTCATCCTAACGATTGTTCAGTTTTCTGGTTTGGTTTTCCTTTTCAAGTCAGCACTAAATTAGCAGATCTTCCTTGCCCCAGGGTTCATGATCACAGTGTCGTAGAGTATTAAAGACCACTGGTAGCTGTCACTCAGTTGCCTTTCCTGAATTTTATAAACATGTGCAATATTATCTTTTTTTGGTCTTGATTGAACACACACACATATATATGTATGTTCCTAATAGTATTTGGGATAGAATATCTAGTACATCTTACATATTGAGGGTTGATGCAGGCTCTTTCAAAAGGTCGTAGATGGTGGTGTTGATGAGAGAGAATGTGATCTTCACTCTGTTCATTTTTAGTTTAAAAAGCTACTCAAGGTGGGGAAAATGCAGAATCAACATTGGTCTAATGAAAATAATGTACAAAAAAAAGAAAATAATGTACAAGTGTTAATTAAATTATATTCTTTTAGAGAAAAATTCTTTAAAGTCCTTTTGTTAAAATTAAGTGTTATACTGATTTTAATTTCAGTTTGTTGCTTTTTTTTTTTTTTGTTTTTTTGGCCGGGGCTGGGTTTGAACCCGCCACCTCCGGCATATGGGACCGGCGCCCTACCCGCTGAGCCACAGGCGCCGCCCAAGTTTGTTGCTTTAATAGACTTGGATCTGGTAAAAGTTTTTGTCTTTTTCACCTCCCCCTCTCCCTCTTTCTGGCACAGGGTTCCTGAAACCCTTGGAGTTTCTTGAGTGACAGTGTGTCTTTTGTTCTTTTTTTTTCTGATACACAAGTGGGATCCAAAATCTTTCATTATTATTAATGAGCTCCTGTAGATGCTAGTTTAAGCTGGGGGTGCTGGTGGCCTGAAAGACCTTGTGGTTAGGGTCAGAGCTTTCGCCCCACCTACTGACCTCTATAGAGGGGTGGGGCTGGGGAGAGGTTAAATGCAGAAATGTTGGCACCCCCTGCCCTACCTCATCCTTTTCCTCTGGCTGTTCCTGAGTTGCCTTTTTTATGGCTTCCCCGTCAAATGTGTGGAATGCAGTTTAACTGCTTTAATATCTTTGTCTACTGACTCTAGCATCTACGTTGGTTGGTTTCAGTTGATTATTTCTTTTCTCTCATTATGGGCTGTAAATTTTTTGCTTCTTTGCAATTTCTAATAGTTTTTTTTTTTTTTAGGTTTTTTAATTGTTGGGGATTCATTGAGGGTACAATAAGCCAGGTTACACTGATTGCATTTGTTAGGTAAAGTCCCTCTTGCAATCATGTGCAATTTCTAATAGTTTTTTAGTGAATGACAGGCAATGTAAATTTTATGTCGTCGGGCAATTGATTTCTTTTTGAAATTAGTGAATGAGATGTAGAGTTCACAGCACACACAGTTCAGCATTTAAAGTGCTTAGTGCACTGTGTCCTGTGCACTGATTCCAGGACCCCACCACCACCCCCACCCCCCACCCCCCCACACCCTGTACTTACCTGTAGTTACTCCACTTTTTTTTTTCTTTTTTTGGAGACAGTCTTACTTTGTCACCCTGGGTGGAGTGCTGTGGCGTCACAGCTCACAGCAACCTCAAACTCTTGGGCTTAAGTTATTCTTTTGCCTCATCCTCCTGAGTAGCTGGGACGACAGGCGCCCACAGCTATTTTTGTTGTTGTTATTGTTGTTTAGTTGGCTCAGGCTGTGTTCGAACCCACCAACTTTGGTGCATGTGGCTTGTGTCATAACCACTGTGCTACAGGTGCCGAGCCAATGCTCGGCTCATTTTAGAGATGGGGTCTCGCTCTGGTTTGCTCTGGCTCGCTCTGGTCTCAAACTCCTGAGCTCAGGCAATCCACCTTCAGAGTGCTAGGATTATAGGTGTGAGCCACCGTGCTTGGCCACTCCATTTTCTATCCCTACTTGCCTGTTGGGGAGATTTCACATAAATGTCAATTCTATGTTCTAGACTTTAGATAAATAGGAACATCCTTTCCTCTTTAGAGAATTGAATTGTCAGCAAAATTAGGCTGGTTGCATGAAGAGCCTGGGTGGGCTCTGATGTGCTGGTGCACACGCTATAACTGGCCCACAGCCGGGGTGCTTCCCCAGTGTCTTCTCTAGGCCCCTGTTTGAGTTTATGCTGACAGACTCACCCTGCAGGTCCCTGTTGGGATGGGCATCCTGACACAGAAAGTGAGATAGGTGGCTGAGAGGCACAGTCGTCTTTGTGTGGCCCAGGTGACACTGGGAGTGAGAGTGAGGTGCCCACCTGCTGCTGTCAGTTTTGGAGGGGTTGCAGGAGGCGTGGCCGGAAGCACAGCCCGCCGGGCACACACAGACTGTCTTGCTGATCCCTGTTCTGTGTCCTGTGGCCTCTGGTGCTGAGATGAGAGAAATCTGCTGTTAGTCTGATTCACCGTGCTCTGCCAGGGGAGCTTTCAGGATTTTACAGAAACTTGTAGGATATTTTGTATATCTGTGGGAGTCTAAAATTTCACCACTATTTGTTAGTTTTTTGATCTTGACTTTTTCATATTGCTTAGTGTTCAGTAGTGTTTTCAAGGTGCAGACACGTCTTTTAAACTCGTCTCGCACAGGTTTTCTATGAAGGGTCTAATGGTAAATATTTCAGGCCTGTGGGGCCACATGTTCTCTGTGACAGCGACTCAGCTTTGTGGGTGCCACTGAGGGACCACAGATCTTGCTCAGACCAGACTGGCTGTCTCACAACAAACTGACGTTGAAATTACAATTTCATGTGATTTTCGCTTGTCACAAAATACTTTTTCAAGGAAAGATAAATGTGAACTCATTCTCAGGTTGTGGATTGTATAAGCCTGCTGACCATGCCCTTCTGCACTGAACTTTCTTTCAGCTCCCGGGTGCATGCGTTTATCTGCATCGTCCATCTCCATCTCGCCCCATTCACTGTCTGGAATTTAAGTGCTTCATTCCGGTCAGCTGTTGCTATGCCATTGTAATCCTTCCAAAATGTGTGTTACTTCAAGAAGTTTTAGGTAAAAGGGATAGAGTATATCATTGTGACCTAATTGCACCATTATTTTTTGTACGCAGTTGCAGTCTGAACAGGAAGCATTGTTGCTGGGTTTTTTGACTTGTATAGAAGAAAGTACTTCTTCCTTAGGTAGGGACCCACCATGAGGTGTGCATAGTAACTTTTATGGGATTGATTCTGAATTGGATGAGACCTTGGAAGAAAGCATTTGTGATGAGCTAGCCGTGCTGACAAGGGTGCTTGTGAGATAAAGCTGTGCCAAGTGCAAGTGCAAGTGCAAGTTTACCAGGCATGTTAAGGCTGACATGGTCAGAGGGGCGGGGTGATGATTCTGTTTTCTAAATGTTCTGAGGGCTGCATTACCAGGGAGGCAATGTGGCTTAAATCAGAGCCATAGTTTTGCCAAGGCTATCTCAAAAAAAAAAAAAAAAAGATTAGAAGATACTTTTAGAGAGTTTTGGTAACCTAAATGTGATGGAGCCTAATATTCCTTATTATTAATGTCAGAAAACAGTGAAGGGCATGTCTTACAACCCAGTGGCTGTCCTGTCCAGCCTTGAGGGTTATCTTGGTCTCTTGGAAACCCATTGGTCCAGAGCTTATTCTTTTGAGCGTTGTCAGCTGCTTGTCTGATCTGTTTCCCTCTGTGACAAATTAGAGGCTGTCTCAGCTAGCACTGTCTTTCCATCTGGGTTCTTTCTGTCCTCACAGGGAAGTCCCCTGCAGGAAGGTGTGGGTAGCCTTTCTTCTTGGGGATGTGGGTGCACCAGGACCTGGCATGCACCTGACCAGCAAGCAGCTTCATGAGACTGGTAGGGCAGAGGAGTGGCTTGAGGTCAGCAACAGGAGGTTGAGGTCCTGGCTGCTCAACATCCGGCATGGGCCAGGGGAAGGGGTGGGCTCCCTATTGGGGAATTTAAACCAAATTTTGCCGCTTAAAGGTAAGGCACCTTTGGATTTTGTTTAAAGAAATGCTGTTGAATTGAAGAGCTTCCTTGTAGCAAGCAGCTCTGGAGATGATGACCTGTGTCTGAACATGCCTGAATAAGGTGCCCTCCAGTGGCCTGCAAAATGAGTGAAAACGCTACATAGTGATTTTTCAGTGTGTGCCCTGTGCTTTGTAAGACATGAAATCCACAGATCTGAAGTGCTGCAGGAGCATACATTCTGAGGAAAATAGAATTATTATGGTAAATTAGATCATTTCAGAAAAACTTTCCGTCCGGTTGTCTTCCCTTGGCCACTTGGCTATGGCCTCTGTGATGATGGACAGTAGACTGAGCCAGGGGCTCTGGCCCCACAGTAGAGCCTGCAGGGCTGCGTCCAGGGTCCTTTCCTCTGGGGCTGTCCCTGGGGGCCTGGTCTGTCCTGCCTTTACTCTGTCTGATGTGACTGATGTGCTGTTCACACATCTGTCCAGCTCCAGGCTTGTGGGTTTGCTATCAGTCATGGTTTGCTAATGCACCTCTGGCAATTGTTTGCAATTAATGCAGCATACCAGGGGTCCTCAAAGTTTTTAAACGGGACCAGTTCACTGTCCCTCAGACTGTTGGAGGGCCGGACTATAGTTTAAAAAAAAAAACAAAACTATGAACAAATTCCTATGCACACTGCACATACCTTATTTTGAAGTAAAAAAAAAAAAAAAAAACGGAAACAAATAAAATCACACCGTCTCATGTGGCCCGCAGGCCGTAGTTTGAGGACCCCTGCTCCATAACACCATTCTGAAATGTACAGTGTGGTGTGTTTGATAGTTGGGGCACCCCTGTAATGAACAGGGACATTGATAAGAAACATTTCTGTTACCCCAGCATGTTTGTGACCCATAGCCTTCCCTCTGCCTCAAGTACACCAGGCTTTCTACCATCATAGAATTATGATGTCAACAATTTGCTTGTTATCAAATTTCACATAAATTGAATCACACAAGAGGTAATCTTTGAGCCTGACACTGATTTTAAAAAAACAAAAATTAAGGTAAAATTTATATAACAAACTCAGTACTCTAACCATTTGAACGTGTGCACTGCCATGGCTGTGCAGCCACCACTGTTAACCTGGCTCCAGGATGTTTCTGTCATCCAGAAGGAAACTGTCTACTTGTGCAGAGCCCCTGACATCCACCTGCTTCCTGACGCTGGGTTTGTTTCTTTTGGATGTTTTCTGGAAATGGGATCAGAGGATCAGACAGTAGATAGCCTTTTGTGTCTGGCTTCTTTAGCTTACCATGCTTTTGGGGTCCATTCGTGTGATGGCACGTATCAGAAGTTTTCTCCTTTTTATGTTTGAATAATTTGCATTGTATGCTGGAGAAATTTTGTTTTCCATTCATCTTGCTATTGGCATTTGGGCTGTTTCCTCCTTTTTGATGCTAATTTTGAGCACTCAGGATGCCTTTTGGGTGTCTGTGGCACCACTCCCTCCCTGCCCTTGGCACGGCTGGCATCCCACTCACTGTGGTGCCAGCAAACTGCTCTCCTTGAGGGTGGGTTATGGCCCAGTTCCCTGGCTGTTGTAAGTTTTAGGTTAGATCCCATAGTTCTGAAGGTATTGAGTCTGGTGGCTTCTCCCCGCTTGTTCACGGCACCTTTGGAGGGTGGAGTTTGGATTTGCTGTGTGCTGTCTCCACCTGTCGTGAAGCCTTGAGGCCCATGTGTGGTGTGGCATGTGGAGGTCCTTTGTGGCTTTTTCTTACTGAGCAGATGTGTACAGCTGTGATGGCTTCATCTGTTACCATGGCATGTAGATGAGGACTTGTCTCCTGGAGCGGTAACAGAGGTTGCACCTGACCCTTGCCTCAGCTGTCCTGGTATATAGTGGCCTCATCTGAGAAGCTCAAGTTGATGGTTAGTGAAGGATAACACTGGTGTATAATTTGTGAGGAGTGCTTATTAAGGAGTTTATTATTTATTTATTGAGACTGTCTCACTTTGTTGTCCTTGGTTGAGTGCCGTGGTATCATCATAACTCACAGCAACCTCAAACTCTTGGGCTCAAGTGATTCTCTCTCTCTCTCTCTCTTTCTTTCTTTCTTTTTTTTTATTGGAGACAGGGCCTCAAGCTGTCACTCTGGGTAGAGTGCCATGGCATCACAGTTCACAGCAACCTCCAACTCCTGGGCTTAAGTGGTTCTCTTGCTTTAGCCTCCCAAGTAGCTGGAACTACAGGCGCCTGTCACAACTCCCAGCTATGTTTTGGTTATAGTTGTCATTGGCAGGCCTGGGCTGGATTTGAACCCGCCAGCTCTGGTGTATGTGGCTGGTGCTTTAGCCTCTTGAGCTACAGGCGCCGAGCCACAAGCGATCCTTTTGCCTCAGCCTCCCGAGTAGCTGGGACTACAAGTGCCCACCACAGTGGTTGGCTATTTTTAGAGATGGAGGTCTCACTGTAGCTCAGGCTGGTCTTGAACCTGTGAGCTCAGGCCTCGGCCTCCCAGAGTGCTGGGATTGTAGGATTATAGGCGTGAGCCATTGCACCTGGCCCCAGATAATTAACTTTTTTTTTTTTAAGAAACAGTCTCACTTTCTCGCCCTGGGTAGAGTGCTGTGGCATTACAGCTCACAGCAACCTCAAACTCTTGGGCTTTAAGTGATTTTCTTGCGTCAGCCTCTCAAATAGCTGGGACTACAGGTGCCTGCCCCAATGCCTAGCTATTTTGGGGGTGTAGTTGTCATTGTTGTTTGGCAGGCCTGGGCTGGATTCGAACCCACCAGCTCCCGTGTATGTGGCTGGTGCCCTAGCCACTGAGCTACAGGTGCTGAGCCCAGATAATTAACTTTTAAACTGAAAATTCCTTAATACCTTTAAAACCAGTAGCACTCAACCTACTTATCAGGCTAGCCTTCAGAGATACACTTTTTTAGTTGAGTAAAACTTTAGGTACTGACATAGGCCAAGTATTGTCAGACTTTTCCTGTGGAGGGCTGGATGGTCCATGCTTTGGACTCTCTGCCCAGACTGTAGGGGAGTGAGCGGGTGTGGTTGTGTTCTAGTGAGATGTCACTTGCAGCAGCTGTGCAGTGCTGTGCTTACCCTGATCTGGTAGCCTGCTACAGCATTGCCATCTCACCCTCGCTAAGTGTATTCATTTGCGTACTTGTGTTCTGTCTATGAATCTTAAGTTCTTGTTTGCTTCTCAACAATACAGAAACATTTCCTTCTCCAGTTACACATATCCTTTGTTCTGAGCAACATGGAGGTGAATACAGCAGAAGCTGGCAGTCCACAGTGTTGATCCTCTCGCTGGAGAGCACCACTGTGAGTTCGTTGTCTGTTCTTGCTGATTTTTGGGGGATGAAAATAGGTGTTTCTGTATGTTAAAATGTAGATTATAAATACATAGAATATGTATTGTTTGGTAATCTTTTCCTAGTCAACATGTCATAGATACTTGTATGCTAAGGTTATACTGTTTGCTAATGCTTTTTTCTATTATAATTTTTACATCTTCCTATCACATGTTGAGTTGCTACACATTTGACTAGGGTCTGTGTAAAGAATACAGTTTCTCAGGATATCATTAATAATAGGATGATGTTAGAGTCAGAAAATGAAGTGTGCCCCTGCACGCATCTGTACCTCTCCTCTCATCTCTGCCCAGTCCTGCACCTGTCCTCTGGGCTCCGCACACTCCTGCACCTGTCCCCTCGGCTCGGCGCACTCCTGCACCTGTCCCCTCGGCTCTGCTCACTCCTGCACCTGTCCTCTGGGCTCTGCACACTCCTGCACCTGTCCCCTCGGCTCTGCTACACTCCTGCACCTGTCTCTGCTACACTCCTGCACCTGTCCCCTCGGCTCTGCGCAATCCTGCACCTGTCCCCTTGGCTCTGCTCACTCCTGCATCTGTCCCCTCGGCTCTGCGCACTCCTGCACCTGTCCTCTGGGCTCTGCTCACTCCTGCACCTGTCCCCTCGGCTCTGCGCCCTCCTGCACCTGTCCCCTCGGCTCTGCTACACTCCTGCACCTGTCCCCTCGGCTCTGCACACTCCTGCACCTGTCCTCTGGGCTCTGCACACTCCTGCACCTGTCCCCTTGGCTCTGCTACACTCCTGCACCTGTCCCCTCGGCTCTGCGCACTCCTGCACCTGTCCCCTCGGCTCTGCGCACTCCTGCACCTGTCCCCTTGGCTCTGCGCACTCCTGCACCTGTCCCCTTGGCTCTGCTACACTCCTGTACCTGTCCTCTGGGCTCTGCACACTCCTGCACCTGTCCCCTTGGTTCTGCGCACTCCTGCACCTGTCCCCTTGGCTCTGCTCACTCCTGCACCTGTCCCCTCGGCTCTGCGCACTCCTGCACCTGTCCCCTTGGCTCTGCGCACTCCTGCACCTGTCCCCTCGGCTCTGCTCACTCCTGCACCTGTCCCCTTGGCTCTGCGCACTCCTGCACCTGTCCCCTTGGCTCTGCTCTTTCCTGCACCTGTCCTCTGGGCTCTGCGCACTCCTGCACCTGTCCCCTCGGCTCTGCGCACTCCTGCACCTGTCCTCTGGGCTCTGCGCACTCCTGCACCTGTCCTCTCGGCTCTTCGCACTCTTTTTCGCACTCTTGCACCTGTCCTCTGGGTTCTGCTACACTCCTGCACCTGTCCCCTCGGCTCTGCGCACTCCTGCATCTGTCCTCTCGGCTCTGCGCACTCCTGCACCTGTCCTCTCGGCTCTGCGCACTCCTGCACCTGTCCTCTCGGCTCTGTGCACTCTTGCACCTGTCCTCTTGGCTCTGCTCACTCCTGCACCTGTCCTCTTGGCTCTGCTACACTCCTGCACCTGTCCTCTCGGCTCTGCATACACCTGCACCTGTCCTCTTGGCTCTGCATGGTCACTTGTTCCTGTCCTCCCAGCTCTGCACACACCTGCACCTGCCTCTGGGCTTCTGTCCACTGGCCTCACTCTGCCCCAGGCCCCAGTGCTGGAAACTTTCAGGCCTGAGCCTGGAGCGCCCTGGGGAGACAGTGTTAGTTATAGGATGCAGGGCTGATTGTCCAGGCATTGGACACTGTCATGGACTACTCTACCCCTGTGGTTCTCCTCCCCCCCCCCCCCACCTGGGGCTCCTGAGAAGTGCCTACCATGGACAGTGGCAGTGTCCATTTTTCCCCAGCTGTTGAAAGCTCTTTGCAGACATGTGGCTCCAAACACGTCCCCTGATTTGTCTCCATTCACTAACAGAGCTTATGAGTTGTCAGGGTCAGATGTGTACACGCATCTGCAGCATTTTAAAAAACATGTTATGAGGGTAGGAGAATGCAGAAATCATAGTAGGAGCTGTGCAATATGTGTGCATATGATTTAAAAAAAATAAAAAATTTTAGGCTCGGCGCCTGTAGCACTGTGGTTATAGTGTCAGCCACATGCATGACAGCCTGGGCCAGCTAAACAACAATGACAACTGCACCTGGTGTTATGGTGGGCGGGCGCCTGTAGTCCCAGCTACTTGGGAGGCTGAACCAGAGAATCACTTAAGCCCAAGAGTTTGAGGTTGCTGTGAGCTGTGACACCACGGTACTCTACCGAGGACAACATAGTTAGGCTGTGTCTCAAAACAAAAAAACCCGAACAAATAAACGAATTTTAATAACCCACTTGTTTGAACTGGCCCTGTTAGAGCTGCCTTCTGTCCGTTACTGTATTTTTATTCTCAGATTGTCATTTTCTTTTTTTTTCTTTGAGACAGAGTCTCACTTTGTTGCCCTCAGTAGAGTGCTGTGGTGTTAGAGCTCATAGCAGTCTCAAACTCTTTGGCTTGAGCAATCTCCTGCCTCAGCCTCCTGAGTAGGTGGGACTACAGGCACCTGCCACAACACCTGACTTTTTTTTTTTTTTTTTGTAGAGACAGAGTCTCACTTTATGGCCCTCAGTAGCGTGCCATGGCATCACACAGCTCACAGCAACCTCCCAACTCCCGGGCTTAAGTGATTCTCTTGCCTCAGCCTCCCGAGTAGCTGGGACTACAGGCGCCTGCCACAATGCCCAGCTATTTTTTTTTGGTTGCAGTTTAGCCGAGGCCGGGTTTGAACCCGCCACCCTCGGTATATGGGGCCGGCGCCTTTACTGACTGAGCCACAGGCGCCGCCCAACACCTGACTTTTTTTTTTAGAGATGTGGTCTCAAACTTGTAAGCTCAAGCTTTCCACTGCCTCAGCCTCCTAGAGTGCTGGGATTACAGGCATGAGGCACCAAACCCGGTGGGATTGTCATTTTCATTTGTGATTTGAAGTAGCAAAGAATAAAAGAATCTAGTTTAAGATGATTGATAGCTACTCATAAGAACTTAATAAAATATTGGTATGTGAAGGCCAAAGCTGACCAGATGGCACGTTAGGTCTGGATGTACAGTTCCGCTTGTACTCACAGAGAGGTGAGTGTTAGAAAAAAGCTCCTGCCCTGCTGGGAACCAAAAACAGCCCACTTTTGGAATTTGAAAATGATTTTAGGGTACTGTAAATCAGCATGAGCAATTTAGCCTCACTTTTTTATTTTTATTTTTAAGATACGCATAGTCTTGCACTGTTGCTGTCATGATAGCTCACTGCAGCGTCCCAACTCCTGGATTCAAGCAATCCTCCTGCCACAACCTCCCAGAGTGCTGGGACTACAGATGCCTGCCATGATGCCCAGCTAGTTTTTCATTTTTTTGTATAGATGGAGTCTCCACGCTTGCTAAGGCTGGTCTCAAACTCCTGATCTCAAGCAATCCTTCCACCTTGGCCTCCCATAGTGCTGAGATTACAGGTGTGAGCCACTGTGCATGGCTTTTTAGCCTTACTTGTAAATGTTAAATGCAGTTTGCACAGTTAAGGATACTTTAAATTAGGCACATCTGAAGATTATTTGGAAAGTTTTATACTTAACATTTGTAAGACTTGAATTTTTAATCTTTACCTTGGCTTGAGAGTTTGTGATACAGTAGTAAGCCTAACTTAACAGTAACAAGAAAAAGGTGATGTGTGTCCAGGTGTTGCGGTCAGTTTGTCTCGGCCAGGACTTCAGGTGCTTTGACGTGATCTGGAACTTACAGTGTGAATTCCGTAGATTTAGGTTTTGGAGAAAGTTTTTCTTGAACACAAGCATTAGCATTAAGTTGACTTATCCCGGTAATCCAGATTTTAAAGAAAGTTTGATTTTTATCACTGGACTGTGTGTGCTGTAGTTTTATGGTTGAGAAGTTCTTATTTGCATATTATGTGGGGATACACAGTATTTTCTTCCTAATTTAAAATGTAACCTGTTCAGCTTACTGAGTTCCTCCACCCCTTCTGCTAGGGTTTATGTGACAGTCATTCCGCCTTCCAGGTGTCCCAGTCAGGGGCTGCCCTACTCTTCCTGGACTCCCTTTGCAGGTATGGCCCATGCTGTCAGCTGTCTGCCTCCCTGGGGGGATGCTTGACCGGAGGTTGTGGAAAGAGCTTAGGAAGGACTCCAGTGAGGCATGCACAGGGATATAGCTGGCCCCTGGCCAGCGGGGCCTGAGTCTGTGGCCAGTACACGTGTGCCACACCTGTGCAGAGGTGTCCTGGTGTCCTGCATCGCTGGCACAGAGCCTCGTTCCTGTTGTGGTATGAATTAAAGAGCATGAGGTCAGCCATACGGTCCTACTTGAAGCCCTGCCATCTGGAAAGGACATGGTGCTGAAATGAGGGAGTGCAGCAAACACTGGCTAAGTGAACTTTTGGGTGGGGCAGAGGTTCAGTGGCAGAACAGATTTTTTTGGACAGACTCACTCTGCTGCCCAGAGTGGAGTGGAGTGGCGTCATCAGAACTTATGGCAATATCAAACTCCTAGGCTCAAGTGATCCTCCTTAATGCAACCTCCTGAGTGCTAGGACTACAGGTGCCCACCACAATACCTAGCCTTGCCAGGAGGTTTTAGTTTTTTTTTTTTTTGAGAGAGAGTCTTACTATGTTACCCTCGGTAGAGTGCTGTGGTGTCACGGCTCACGACAACCTCAGACTCTTGGACTTAAGTGATTTTCTTGCCTTGGCCTCCTGAGTAGCTGAGACTATAGGCGCCCACCACAACGCCTGGATATTTTTGGAGTTGGGGTCTTGCTCTTGCTCAGGTTGGTTTTGAACCTGTGAGCTCAGGCAGTATACTCGCCTCGGCCTCCCAGGGTGCTGGGATTACAGGCGTGAGCCACTGTGCCTGGCCTCTTGCCAGGAGTTTTTAAATTAAAGGGAATAGAACAGATCACACAGTTGTATGTCACACATAATGTGTGGTGACACATTTCTGTAAATTTTTGTTTTGGTTGGGTGCGGTACATCCTTGGCCAGAGCTAAAATTGTGTTTTTAACCATGAATTGTGCTGAGAAAAGTGTGAGAGCCTGACCTCAAAGGCTCTTTTCCACTCCTAAGACCCTTGCTTGCTGATGCGTGTAGTTAGTATTTATTGCATGCATGTGTCATGCCAGGCCCTGGGTCAGGATACTGGAGCAGAGAGGCCAAAAAGATACTTCAGCCCTTAAATTAGGAACCTTTCTGCCTGGTGTGAGAAAGCCATTTTTTTTTTTGTAGAGACAGAGTCTCACTGTACCGCCCTCGGGTAGAGTGCCGTGGCGTCACACAGCTCACAGCAACCTCTAACTCTTGGGCTTACGCGATTCTCTTGCCTCAGCCTCCCGAGCAGCTGGGACTATAGGCGCCCGCCACAACGCCCGGCTATTTTTTTGGTTGCAGTTTGGCCGAGGCTGGGTTTGAACCCACTACCCTCGGTATATGGGGCCGGCGCCCTACTCACTGAGCCACAGGCGCCACCAAGAGAAAGCCATTTTTATAATACTGTTATTGCTATCTTTTCTTTTTGATCCAAGATGTACAGTTTTTCTCCAGCTCTGAAGTTAAGATGTCTACGGACAGGTAGTGTTGACAGCTTAATCCCTGCACTCTAGTGGGCCTGCTCTTCTGTTCAGACTGGCACCAACTCAGTTGAATTACATATATTGTTGCTGTTAAAAGTGTTCAGTGTCTGGGCGGCGCCTGTGGCTCAGTGAGTAGGGCGCCGGCCCCATATGCCGAGGGTGGCGGGTTCAAACCTCAGCCCCGGCCAAACTGCAACCAAAAAATAGCCGGGCGTTGTGGCGGGCGCCTGTAGTCCCAGCTACTCCGGAGGCCTGAGGCAAGAGAATCGCTTAAGCCCAGGAGTTGGAGGTTGCTGTGAGCCGTGTGACGCCACAGCACTCTACCCGAGGGCGGTATAGTGAGACTCTGTCTCTACAAAAAAAAAAAAAAGAAAAAAAAAAAGTGTTCAGTGTCAGGGCGGTGCCTGTGGCTCAAAGGAGTAGGGCGCTGGCCCCATGTGCCGAAGATGGCGGGTTCAAACCCAGCCCCAGCCAGAAACTGCAAAAAAAAATAAAAAATAAAAAAGTTTAGTGTCATTGTTGGAATGTCTCAGAACTACACTGGGTTTCAGCCTTGAAATGGAAAGTTCTTGTTGTGTACAGAAAGGCAAATAGAGGCCGGGTACTATGGCTCACACCTGTAATCCCAGCACTCTGGGAAGCTGAGGTGGAGGATCACTTGAGGTCAGGAGTTTGAGACCAGCTTGAGCAAGAGAGACCCCATCTCTACCAAAAATAGAAAAATTACCTGGGGATAGTGTTCCCAGCTACTCATGCGGCTGAGGCAGGAGGTGTTCCCTAGAGCCCAGGAGTTTGAGGTTGTAGTGAGCTATGATTGCACCTTGGCCCAGGCAGGGGCAGCTTAGGTGCTCAGGTGTTCTGAGCAGGTGCAGAGATCGGCAGGGCCCCCTGAGTCTGCAAGGGGTCAATGCTGCGCAGCAGGGACCAGAGGTTGGGGAGACATGGGGCTGGAACAGGTTTATGAGGCCCTGAAGCATATGGACAGGAACTGAAGGCTAATTCCAGAGGTATTTTTGTAATTTGTGTTAGTTGGTATGTATTAGGATACTTTATGTTTAAAAATAAACTTGTTTTGAAGCAAATACTGCATTCAGATTGAGGCGAGCCTCTCCCAGTAGATAGGAAAGGGTGGGATCATTGGAAGGACTAGCCTGGGGCAGGAGGAGTCCTGGTGCCTGCAGAGGGAAGGAGGTGTGGGCAGGAGACCTCGTATGGAGCCTATCATCATTTGGTACTTGACCCCCCAAACCCCATGTTGGAATCTATTCCCTGTGTTAGAGGTGAGGTCTCATGGGAGGTGTCTAGGTCTTGGGGGTAATGATTGGGCTCTAGCCCTGTTAGTTCCTGCAGGTTCCCCTGAGAGCTGATTGCTGAAAAGAGCCTGGCACTGCTCCCCTTCCTGCACTCTTGCTGGCCGTGTGGTAGGCACAGGCTTCCCATCGACCCTGCCCCAAGTGTAAGCAGTCCGGGGTCATCCCCAGAGGCAGATGCTGGTGCCCTGCAGAGTTGTGAGCCAAGTGGAATACTTGTGTGTGAAGTACCTAGACTGAGGTGTTCCTTTATAGCAAGGCCTTCAGTGCTGCCCGTCTGTGTCTACTGTGTGTGTCTCTGCAGTGCCCAGGCAGGGTCTGCTGTGCTGAGCAGGAGTTAGGTGTTTGGTGCTGAAGTACTGGGCTGGGCGCAGAGCTGGGTACAGAGGGAGGCTCTCTGAGGACCAGGGTGGGAGGGAAGGTGTGGTGGCATGTGGCCTGCAGGTGTGGACTGGAGGGGGCACTGGTGTGGAGCCTTTTGGCTGGGATGTAGGACACAGGCGGTGGGGGCGTGAGCCGGGAGGGCTGCAGCTCTGTGGGGGCAGGTGGTTGGGGCCCCTTTCCCACTGTGAATTGGGCCTGGCCTGTGAGGCAGGTTGTACAGGGGTGTGGGACCTCTTGGGAGGCCCTGTGTGTAGGAGTCCTGGCAGCCAGAACTATTTCTGCAATTTATGGCAGATGGGGAGTACCATGGAGACTGGAGCAAGATCCCCATCTCTTCATGGGGCCCCGGTCAAGCCCTGTCTTCTCAAGAGTTTGTGCTCAGACCTTCTGTGAATCACGGCATCAATGTCCCCATCAGAGGTAGGGCCAGGGTGCCTTCCTCATGTCACTGCTTTGCTTGTTGGGAGTACCGCCGGCACAGGCCACCACAGTGCCCTGTGTGAGTTTGGGTGAACAAAGGCTGGGCTTGCTGCTCTGCCTCCATCATCTCTTTCCTAGTGGGCCACTCATTGAAAAACTCACCTAACTAGGGCATGATCAAGGATTGCTTAGCCCTGTGCGTGAAATATGATTAGAAAGAGGTCCTTCGAGATTACTAGAAAATTGTGAAAAAGCATTGTTCCTTGAGATAGTCATTGTTGTAAGTGTGGGTCTTCCCCAAAACAAAGCAAAACGAAAGTTCATACTCTTTCTGCTGCTCACTTAACTCAAGAACGTTTGTTAGGCCAGTTTTTTTCTTTCTTTTCTTCAAGTGAAATTTTTCTTTTTTAAAAAAGGCATATATAGGCCAGGTGTGGTGGTGGCTCATGCCCATAATCCCAGCACTTTGGGAGGCCGAGGCGGGTGGATTGCTTGAGCTCAGGAGTTCAAGACCAGCCTGAGCAAGAGCAGGACCCCTGTCTCTAAAAAATAGTGGAACGTTGTGGCCTGTGAGGCCATTTCAACCCCAGGGTGACTGAGTGAGACTTTGCCTCAAAAAAAATAAAAAAAGATACATACTGATTTCCTGATTTTTAGTAAAGGGAATATTGGAATATCAAGGTAAGAATTCACATATGAGGCAGGGAATTGTCATGTGTTTGTAATAACTATGCTTTAGTCCCCCAAGTTGGAATAGCTGGCTAGCTTGGAGGAGGTCTGGCTTATCCTCAGCCTCTGCTGGTTATTGGGGGTTGAATCAGGGCGGCAGCCACACCTGTGGGTGGTGGCATGTTGCTTCCAGGAGCAGCATTTTCTACTCCCGGGAGGGGACATCTTAGTTTAGCTGAAACCTACAGAGGTGGGGTGATTTCCTCCCTCCCTCATATTGTGGTGGTCAGTGGCATGTCCAGACAGCCTATTATGCAGTCAAGTGCCAACCAAGGATGGGGCCTCAGCTTCTGGGAAGCGGGCAGCTGTGAGTAGTTGCCTCCCAGCTGGGCTTGCTTGGAGAGATGGGGACTGAGAGAGCAAGTGCCGGGCGTGCTGTACCCAGTGTGATCACTTGGGCTTTCCAGTGTGGGCTGGTGTAGTAGCATGGTAGCCATGTGCCTGTGCTGTCCTCATCTTGGGGCCCCCTGAGTGTAGGCCCACACTGCAGGCTCCTTGGCTCTTGCTTCACAGTTGATTTCTCTTTGTTAGAATTTCTAAAAGTAGCCTTGTGCTCTGGTAGGCTCTGAGGTGGCTGTGACATGGTTCTTTCCTTGCTGTTGCAGAACGGTCATGGAAAAAAATGGTTTGATTTCACGTGAAATCCAGGGATAGGCAAGGTCCTGGCTGGTACTCCACCCCTGGCAGCTCACCCTACCCCACCTTCCCAGAAGTAGGCCATTTAGCTGTCCTTGCCCACGAAAAACTTTACATGCACAGGAGTTTGGGTGAGCGGCAGTCTGTTCAGTTGTAATTCCAGGAGAAATTATGGCTATAGCAACTCTCTCTGAAAACTTACGGATACCTTGTTTTTGCCCTCTGCATTCTCAATACAGAGTGTTATCCTGCTTATAATTTGAAAAATTGGGTATCACTATTTGCGAGTTTTATGCAGGAACATAGAAATTATTTACGTTCCTTGGTGAAGCACCTAAGTAAGCTGTGACTATTTCAGATTTACACTTTGCATCAGCTTGTGTCCCAGCCCTGGTGAGTCTGAGTGTACTCTTTGACCCTCAGAGTCTCTAGCATTGTGTCCAGCCCTACAGCTGCTGTGTCTTTGTACACCTCCCTTCTGTACTGACACGTGGCCAGTTACAGCTGTTGGAGTCTGCACATGTTCTGTTGACACCGTCCCCAGGGACAAGTGTCTGTTCTCCGAATGGGCTCCCCTGGCACCTTTTGGGCTCTTCCTTCTGCCCCGACATGTGCAGATCGGCTTCTGAATGTGTCTTGGTCATAGGTCATTATTTTCTGCCCCATTTAATTCATCCCATTTGTGTATCTTTACATGTAAGAAAGGGTGTTCCTCTCTCTTAAGAGCAATCTTCCTAATGCATTCATTTCTCTGACTTGCAAAAAACTGGTTGAAAGGGGATAACAGGTCTGGTAGCCTTCTGGGTGGGGAGCGTATGCTGAAAAAATGTTCCATGCATGGCAGGCAGGCAGGTGTGTGGGTGCCTCCCTCCCCATGTTTGGTGCTGACACCCGTGGTGCAGGGTGGGGCTTGCTGTGGGTACTGGAACACCTTTGTGTCTCCTCATTGACTGGAGGTACCTGTTTGTGTTGACTGTGAACAAGTTTGAAAAGTTTCCTGGCTATAGGAAAAGTTCATGTTTATCTTTGTAATGAAAAAGGCTGAGGCTGGATATCGTGAACTGTTTATAGCGGGAGGATGTGATGATGTGGGTCTTGCTGTGGGCAGGTGGGAGCAGGGCAAAGCCCTTCCTGCTGTGGACCGCACCGCGAGACTGCAGTCCACCATTGTCCCTGATGGATGGTGGGGAGGGAAGGGTTAGCTGGGCCATCCTCTGCCCTTCCTGAGATACTCACAGGCTTCTCTTGGAAATGAGCTTTAGGTAAATAAAATAATTTCTGGATGATAGTCCAGTAGGGGCAAGGTGAAAAATGCATTTGCTTTGGCCTAAAATGTAGAGGTATTGAGAGATAGACACAAAAACCATGTATCTTAGCCGGGCGCTGCGGCCGGCACCTGTAGTCCCAGCTACTTGGGTGGCTGAGGCAAGAGGATCACTTGAACCAAAGAGTTTGAGGTTGCTGTGAGCTAAGACACCACAGCACTCTACCCAGGGCAACATAGTGAGACTCTGTCTCTTAAAAAACAACAACAACAACAAAAATGTATGTGGGGAAGCCGTGACTAGAGAGGAGTTTGTAGAATTGTCTCACTATGGGTCATATTTAGCATAAATTGCGGAAAGGAGAGTCTTACAAGCTTAGTCACTTTATTATGGCAACATCCCAAGATCCAGAAGGATTTTCTAGAGAAGTTCCACTCCATCCATCCTTCCATCCCATCCAGAAACATAGTTTTTTTCTTTGTATTTAACCAGAGTCAATGCAGACAAAAACATAGTTTTTAATTATTATTATTTTTGAGACAGAGTTTTAAGCCGTTGCCCTGGAGCCGTGCCATGGAGTCATCATAGCTCACAGCAGCCTCCACCTTTTGGGCGCAAGCAATTTTCTTGTCTCGGTTTTTTGTATTTTTAGTAGAGGCGGGGTCTCGCTCCTGCTCAAGTTGATCTCGAACCAGTGAGTTCAAGCAATCCACCTGCCTCAACCTCCCAGAGTGCTAGGATTATAGGCGTGGCTTTAATTATGTTTTTAAAAGTTGAAATTAAGTCTTTAATAAGCAAAAAAAAAGCCATTACCTGGCATTTTCCCAGAGGTCCTTTATGAGCTCTGCCAGGCCTCTGCTCTCTAGGGTGCTGGGGGCTCAGGGCTCTGTCCTCCATGGTTCGTGTGCTGTTATTTTGGATGGGATGAGGAAATTTCAGGCCTGACTTGCCCTTTTCATATTGGTGGATTCATATTTATTACTTTTCTAAAAAAGTGTATTTTTTAGAACTTATTTGCGGCTGACCTTGATTTTGCTTTCAATGGGAAGGTCTTTAATTTCTAGACTGAACTTGGGGCTCTAAACTGGAGTGGATGGATGTGACGTCTGCCAGAAGTGCATGGGGGAGCTGCTGTGGGAAGGCTCTCCTGGGAACCTGGGGTCATGGGGTGGGGGTGCAGGGCAGGTTCAGGGTGTCAGAATCAGCTCTGCATGTCTTTGAGATAATTCTTTTGTTTAATAATTTTCTATGGCTTTGCATTTGTTACTGGGAGGTGGAATAAATTATGACATTGGATTTGAAGATCTTGCAGCCTGCAGTAGAGCCTGTTTTTTTTAAGAAATTCTTTAGCCTCTGTAGAGTGAAAATTCATTTAAATATCTTAGAACTTTACTCTAGAGAGTTTTAGGGAACTTTTGTATCGTATAAGCAGTGATTCACACTCTTCCCTTTTCCTTGGATGCGTGTGGCCACTCCAGGGTCTGTGGACATGAAGCACAGCCACAGATGCGATTGTTGGCACCACATGGAGTTGTGTTCTGCTCTTTAAGCTTGGAGAAAGGTTGGTCCCCTCTTCGTAGCCCCTGCTGGCTCTATAGGATCTGCCCACGTGGCTCTTGAGTTGCATTTCTTTGGGCCCTTAGTTTGTGGTTGAGATTTGTGGGCGGTCTGCTTTTCCGAGTTCCACTCTTGTCCACCACTCCTCATGGGAACATTTGCACTTTATAGACGTGTGGCGTGCGTGTGGTGTGTTTGTGTTAGGACACCTGAGGCCTGCAGGGTGTGCGGCAGGTGTGAGACATGGACCTCTACATACACGGTCTGTGACTGGCACTGGACCCTGAAATGTGGGATTTCTTTGAAGTCCATGTGGTTCTTTGTCGCAGTCATGGGACATAGGTGGAGAAGGGGAGCCTGCAGCTCAGTCCCAGTTTGTGGAGAGGGACCGGGTGGTGGGTTGGGCCCCTCCCTCTGGAGGCCTGGTCTGGACTTTGGCTGCTCTGCCTGTGGGGGTTTCCTTAGAGGCAGGTGTAATGTGATGGTGTGCAGTGAAGACGCTCCGCGGTATGTGAAGTGTGCAGTCTGAACCCTTTGGTGTCGCATGTGAGCAGTGCAGGCTGCAGAAGGAGCCCGCTCCTGGCACTTTTGTTTCCCACGAGAACTTTGACACTGGTTTCTTCCTTCAGTGCTGCTTTTAGCACTAAAGAGTATATAGGTGGTCCCTAATATAGGATGATGTGACTTAAGATTTTTTCACTTTGCTATGGGTTGATCAGGCCATAACCCTACTTCAGAGGAGTTTCAGTATTTCATTTCCTTAGAAGCAAAATCACTAACTGGTGGTATTTGCATTTAGATTTTTGTGTATTCACAGATCATGTGTAATATATTTCTGCTCATGACTCACAGGTAGAATTATCTATACTTAAAAACCCCATCTTTCAAAAAAGTTTTCTTAGTAACAGTGGTATCTACTTGAACCGTAAGCACTATAAGGAGGGAATATAAGTTTTTTTTTGAGACAGAGTGTCACTTTGTCACCCTTGGTAGAGTGCTGTGGCGTCACAGCTCAAAGTAACCTCAAACTCTTGGGCTTAAGCAATTCTCTTGCTTCAGCCTCCCAAGTAGCTGGGACTACAGGCACCTGCCACAATGCCCGGCTATTTTTTTTTTTTTTTTTTTCTATAGTTGTCATTGTTGTTTTAGCAGGTGTGGGCCGGGTTCGAATCTGCCAGCCTTGGTGTATATGGCTGGCACCCTAACCACTGAGCTACAGGTGCTGAGCCAATATTTCACACTATTATCAGGTTCTTATGTTGTTCATAGAACAGTACAGTGATTGCTTTTTTTTTTTTTGAGACAGAGCCTCAAGCTGTCGCCCTGGGTAGAGTGCTGTCGCATCACAGCTCACAGCAACCTTCAACTCCTGGGCTGAAGCGATTTTCCTGCCTCCGCCTCCCAAGTAGCTGGGACTACAGGCGCCTGGCATAACACCTGGATATTTTTTGGTTGCAGCTGTCATTGTTGTTTGGTGGGCCCCAGCTGGATTCGCAGCTCAGGTGTATGTGGCTGGTGCTTTAGCCGCTTGATCCACAGGCACCAGACAGTGATTGCTTTGTAATGATGTAATTTACATGCACACACTGCTCCATGTTGATTTTTAGGAAAATTAAAGTGGCTGCTGTATGAAGTGTGTTAGAGGAGTGGATTTCCAGAGGGATATAAACTGGATGCCTACTGGAGTTGGAGCAGCAGAGAACCCCAGAAGAGAGACAGGGGTCAGAGGTGCAGAGGGCGAGAGAGATGAGAGCGGTCTGGGTCTGAGGGCTGTGGCCTTGGCCGTGAGCTCTGGGCTTTTGTACTTCTCTGGATGTCTGCAGGGAGACAGATGTCAGGTTTGGGGGTGTGTGCTCAGAGGTGGCGTCTGCGGAGGGAGGGTTGTGGGGTGCGGGGTGAGGAAGGGCTGCTGCTGCTACTGTTGGGGTGGTGGGTGTTGGAGAAATTAGACTGGAGAAAGTGTGAGCCAGGCAAGCAGGCTTCTGGCTTTGGGTTTATAATTTGAAGGTCTGCTTTAGAAATATGTAAGTTTATCTGTGATTCATGGAACAAGAACATGATTTGTAGACGGACATTACTTCTCAGTTGGAAGCTTAGAAGATTAAGTGCTGTTTTTTTTTTTAATTAAAAAAATTCAGAATATTAAGGGATGCAAGTTTTTTTTTTTTTTTTTTTTGAAGTCTCAAGCTGTCACCCTGAGTAGAGTGCCGTGATGTCACAGCATCCTCCAACTCCTGGGCTCAAGCAATTCTCTTGTCTCAGCCTCCTGAGTAGCTGGGACTACAGGTGTACACCACAACTCCCATTGTTAGAAATGGGGGCCTTGCTCTTACTCAGGCTGGTCTTGCACCCGTGAACTCAAGTGATCCACCTGCCTCAGCCTCCCAGAGTACTGGGATTAAAGATGTGAGCCACTGCGGCCAGCCTATCCTCTGACTCATTTTTAAAGTTACAGTTGAGCTGGGTGCAGTGGTTCAAGCCTGTAATTACAGCACTCTGGGAGGCTGAGGCCAGATGATAGATAGCTTGAGCTCAGAAGTTCAAGACCATCCTGAGCAAGAGTGAGACCCTGTCACTACAAAAAATAGGAAAGATTAGCTGGGTGCCTGTAGTCCCAGCCAGCTAGTTGGGAGGCTGAGGCGGAGGATCACTTGAGCCCAGGAGTTTGAGTTTGAGGCGGGTTGTCATCATGACACTGCACTATAGATTGGCAATGGGCAATATAAAAAAGTGACAGTCTGTCTCAAATAAAAACTTATATTCCCTCCTTATAGTGCTTAAGGTTCAAGTAGATACCACTGTTATTAAGAAAACTTTTTTGAAAGATGGTGTTTTTAAGTAGAGATAATTCTACCTATGAGTCATGAGCAGAAATGTATTTCATGTGATCTGTGAATACATAAAAATCTAAAAGCAAACAATACCAGTTAATGATTTTGCTTCAAAGGAAATAAAATACTGACTGTTTAAAAAAAAAAGTTATGGTTGACAAAAATATATTAAATTCAGAATTCTATTCACTTAGCTTAAAAAGTAAAGTCTATTTAAGAGCAAAATATAAAAAATTTTTAAAAGGAGCACCATTATTTAACCGTTTAAGGATTTCTCAACTGACAGTTCCCTTAGTTATTAATTCTTTCATAATTATCTCAGATGATTATAGTAATTTTATTCAAACAAAAATATAGTAAATATTTTTTGGTTTATAAGTGTATCTTATACTTAAATGTCACTGTTAAAAGGTTATTAATTTCTTTTTTCTTTTTTTGAGACAGAGTCTCACTATGTCACCCTTGGTAGAGTGCTGTGGCGTCACAGCTCACAGCAACCTCAGACTATTGGGTATAAACGTACCCGAGTATCTGGGACCACAGGCATCTGCCACATGCCCGGACACTTTTTGTTGCAGTGGTCATTGTTGCTTAGCCAGCCTGGGTGTGTGTGGGCGGTGCTGTAACCACTGTGACACTGGTGCCGTGCCTAATTTATTTTTTTGAGATGAGGTCTCACTATGTTGCCTAGGCTGGCCAGCATACTCCAGGCCTCAGGCTGTCCTCTCACCTCCTGAGCAGCTGGAAGGATAGGGACACAGCACTGTGCCCAGTTCACAATGTATCTGCTGAACAACTGAGTGGAGCACTTGGATGCAAGTCTTAATGTCTAGGGCAAACGCTATCTGAGGTATTCCCGTGACTCTTGAATTGGAAGCAGTGCGTCTTTTTCTTTCTTTTCTTTTTTGTAGAGACAGGGTCTCACTTTATCACCCTCGATAGAGTGCTGTGGCATCATAGCTCACAGCAACCTCCAGATCCTGGGCTTAGGTGATCCTCTTGCCTCAGCCTCCTGAGTAGCTGGGACTATAGGCGCCTGCCACAATGCCCGGCTATTTTTTGGTAGCAGTTTTGGCCAGGGCTGGGTTTGAATCTGCCACCCTCTGTATATGAGGCCAGTGCCGCCCAAGCATTATGTCTTTTCCATGTGAATTGCTCTTGTGGTTGAGGGTGTTTTCCAGGAGAGAAACGTGAAATTACATGTTTTAACAGAAGGAAAGTTTACTCCACTTTTCTTTTCTTTTTTTGTAGAGACAGAGTCTCACTTTATCGCCCTTGGTAGAGTGGTGTGGTGTCACACAGCTCACAGCAACCTCCACCTCCTGGGCTTAGGCAATTCTCTTGCCTTAGCCTCCTGAGTAGTTGGGACTATAAGCACCCGCCACAACACCTGGCTATTTTTTGTTGCAATTTGGCCCGGGCCTGGTTTGAACCTGCCACCTTCCCGCTGAGCGCCCTACCCGCTGAGCTACAGGTGCCGCCCTACTCCACTTTTCTAAGTGGGGAATCTTCCCTTTTGCACCGGCAGTCTATTGTCCTGTTATTGGAAGGGTGTGTATGGATGTGCCGAAACTTCTGTGCTCACAGTCGATTGTCCTTCTAGAATTGGTGGGCATTTACAGATAACAGACATTTTGATTCCATTCTCATATCATTCAATTCTTTTCTTGTTGAACTAAATATAGAGACTGAAGTAAAAGAGCATGTTATTCTGGCTTGGCACCTGTAGCTCAGTGGTTAGGGTGCCAGCCGTGTGCACCTGGGCTGGTTCGAACCCAGCCAGGGCCAGCTAAACAATAATAGCAACAACAACAACAAAATAGCAGGGTGTTGTGGCAGGTGCCTGTAATCCCAGCTACTTGGGAGGCTAAGGCAAGAGAATTGCTTATGCCTAAGAGTTGGAGGTTGCTGTGAGCTGTGATGCTGCGGTACTCTACCCAGGGCGCTAGCTTGAGGCTTTGTCTCAAAAAAAAAAAAAAAAAAAAGCCAGGCGGTGTGGTGGCTGCCTGTAGTCCCTGCTACTTGAGAGGCTGAGGCAAGAGAATCACTTAAGCCCAAGAGTTTGAGGTTGCTGTGAGCTGTGACGTCACAGCACTCTACTGAGGGGATGTATTGCTCAAAAAACCCAAGAAAAAACATGTTATTCCTTGAATTGAAAGACTGAAAGCTCACTTGTGTGTGAAGAGCTGGCTGTGGGTGCCAGGTGGATGTTGGGCTCCCGGCAGGTGTGTCACTGCATGCACATGAGCCCCACTCCTCCACCCTGCAGTGGGCTGTGTTCTGGCTCCTGTATGCAGCTTCCCAATGAGAGCGTGACAAGCATGGCCTGGTCAGGATGGCACTGCCCCCACACACTCAGCACTCTAGCAGTTTCTCTACCTGTCACTTTACTGCTCTACTCATTTGAGTACCAAACACGTGGTCTCTAGGTCCAGAGCTCTGACTTGAGTCTCATGACTTCACCTGTAATGTGTGCAAATGTGCCATCCTCATGACCTCTTTTCATAAGTAAGGATTTGGTTGTGATCCCCAGAGTAGGTTCTGGATCCCAGGAGACTTTTGTGGAATTCACACGGGAGAGCTGTTGGCTAGCTTTTGACCTGCTGGCCAGTGGGTGACCAGTAGCACACACCCCTGCCACCTTGCCTTAACGAGCAGAGCTCAGGTGGCTTTGCTGGGTGACATGGGGTGGGTGCTGGGGGACTTTACTGCCCTGCTCCTCCTGGCTAGGATCAGTGTAGTGGAATCTTCACATTTTTATAGCATTCTTTCTCAAACCAGGCCTCTCCAGCTTATTTTGGAGAGGACAGGTAGTGAGAATTCTCAAGTTAGAGAAAAATGGCTGCATGATGATTCATTCTTTATTTATTTTTTTTGGAGACAGAGTCTCACTCTGTCCCCTATGCTAGAGTGCTGTGGCCTTAGCCTAGGTCACAGCAACCTCAAACTCCTGGGCTCAAGTGATCTTCCCGCGTCAGCCTCCCACATAGCTGGGGCTACAGGTGCCAGCCACACCATGAAAATTTTTCTATTTTGGGTAGAGATGGGGTCTGACTATTGTTCCGGCTGGTCTGGAACTCTCGAGCTCTGGTGGTGCTCCTGCCTTGGGCTTCCAGAGTGCTTGGATCATAGGCGTGAGCGACTGAGCCTGGCCTACAAAGCTCCTCTTCTCAGTATGAATAATTAGGGGTTGAAACTTTTGCATTTAGGGACCAGTGTCTTGTCTCCATGTCTCTTCCTCAGATAAAATGTTAAAGAAAAGAATTGAGCCTTGGTGCTTGTAGCTCAGCAGCTAGGGCTCCAGCCACATGCACTGGAGCTGTCGGGTTAGAATCTAGCCTGGGCCTGCTAAACAACAGCTGCAACCAAAAAATAGCCAGGCGTTGTGGTGGGCGCCTGTAGCCTCAGCTACTTGGGAGGCTGAGGCAAGAGAATTGCTTAAGCCCAAGAGTTTGAGGTTACTGTGAGCTGTGACGTCAAAGCACTCTACTGAGGGGAACATAGTGAGACTCTGTCTCAAAAAAGAAAAAAAAAAGAAAAGAATTGAATGATATGAGAATCGAGTCAAAAGAATGGAATTTCGTATGTTGGTGCAGCTATTGTCCAAATGCAGTTGATGGTTTTCTTTAGCATTCTTGGACACCGAGGCAGGGAGTAGCTCCTTTTGTCTGCTTACCAGGCTCTGAGGCTCATTCCCCCTACCATCCTCTGTGCTGCTCCTTTTGGGGGGGGGGGTGGTCCTTTGATTTGAGAGCACCATGTTCGTGAGTTGGGACTACTGAGCAATGCTGCTTTTCTCTTCTGTGATAATGTATTTTGGGGCTCAGCGCCTGTAGCTCAAGCAGCTAGGGTGCCAGCCACATACACTGGAGCTGGCGGCTTTGAATCCAGCCCGGGCCCGCCATACATGATGGCTGCAACCCAAAAATAGCTGGGCATTGTGGTGGGTGCCTATAGTCCCAGCTACTTGGGAAGCTGAGGTAAGAGAATCACGTAAGCCCAAGAGTTTGAGGTTGCTGTGAGTTGTGACACCGTAGCATTCTACACAGGGCGACAGCTCTGTCAAAAAAAAAAAAAAGGATAAAGTATTTTGAAAGTTGGTTGGTGATAGTGTAGTGAAGGAGGAGGGAGTTTGTTACCTGCCACTGGAGGCACACCTGTGCTGTGTGGAGGTGGGAAGTCTGGGGAGGAGAAAGTGGAAGCATGCTGAGTAATCTGCAGGTCAGGCCAGTAAGAGGGTAGTAAGAGTTCTGGGACTCTGGGGCATGGAATCTGTTTGAAAGATCGTAAGCTGAGTGGATCAAAAGTGTAAAAGTGTGGAGAGGCCCAGGGAGAGGGTTTTTTTTTTTTGTAGAGACAGAGTCTCACTTTATGGCCCTCGGTAGAGTGCCGTGGCCTCACACAGCTCACAGCAACCTCCAACTCCTGGGCCTAAGCGATTCTCCTGCCTCAGCCTCCCGAGTAGCTGGGACTACAGGCGCCCACCACAACGCCCGGCTATTTTTTGGTTGCAGTTTGGCCGGGGCCGGGTTTGAACCCGCCACCCTCAGTATATGGGGCCGGCGCCTTACCGACTGAGCCACAGGCGCCGCCCCAGGGAGAGGGTTTTTAATCAAAGCTGTGTACACCACTGGCTTTAGCTGATAAAACCCTGAGTGTCCCATATAGGGACGGTAGGTTTTATTTTGTGAAGGTTTTCCCTGGTTGGGTGTGGTGTGTGTGTGTCTTCCAGAGCATTGTATAAAGTATGTTTCTCATTGTGGGTTGTATTTGAAAGTTTGAGAAACGCTGATTTTCCCTTGTTAGCTGTGACTTCTTCCAGCCAGAGTGATCAGAGAGAACTAGATTTGAAGGCCAACTCCTCACACTTGAGGATGACTAAGTTGTTGTGATGATATGGGTGTGGTTGAGTTAGAAACTAGGGCGGTGGCAGCAGGGAAACAGTGTCTAGGATGGGAATGGGCAGAGAGGAGGGCGAGGCGGGGCTGTGGAGCCGGAGCAGGCAGTGGGCTGGGGCTCAGTGGAGAGAGCAGTTGTGATCCAGTGTCCAAGTTGGACACTGACGTGACTGTTCCGGGGAGCTCTACCGTGAGGAGTTGCAGTTAGACAGCTCAGGGAGGGCAGAGTCAGCAAGAGAAACTGGGGAGAGGGAGGGCAGATCAGACCTGGCCAGTGATGCTCTTGGCAAGGGAGGATGAGCTGAGCCTGCCCTGAGTGAGTTTGGAGGCGTGAGATGGTAGCACGGTGTCGGTGCTGGTGTTGGTATCAGGTCGACTGTGTGACCCTTAGGGCACAGCCTCTGCAGCCTGAACACAGGCCTGTCTTGAGGTCAGGTGGTGTATCTGCTTAGAATTTGGTTTCTCACAAGGAAAATGGAGACCATGGTGTCAGCTTGTAGTGGTGCTATTAGGGTTAGAGGGCACACCTCAGAGAGCCCAGGCTGGCTTGCGTGCCTGTGTAGGCAGGGACTGCCCCTTCCAGCTTGCCTGTTTACATGGGGCATGTCCATGACCACACACAGCTCTGCAGACACTGCCACCAGGGCACGCTCCGGTAGCCAGCTCACTTCGATGTATTTTTTGTCCACTGCCTTTTGTTACCTGAGAGTTCTGTAAACAGTTCTTAAGAAACAGAGAAGCAGGTTTTTGAAGGTGATTTCTGGGGTGTTTCATGGAATATGGACAGCAGGCGGTGCTGCTTGGTCAGGGGCCTTGTGGGGTCACTGGCCTCCTGGGAAGAGGCTGGGTGGGGCTAGGTCGGCTCCTGGGCTGGAGCTCCTCTCCCTTGGCCCTCCGTCCCTTGGCCCACTGTCCCTCAACTCTCTGTCTGTTGGCTTGGCTGTCCAATGGCCCTCCCAAGAGCTCTTGTTTGGTGGGGAGAAAGTGCACCAGGTAGGAGGCTGAGGCGGGTGGATTGCCTGAGCTCTTAGGTTCGAGACAGCCTGAGCCAGAGCAAGACCCCCGTCTCTAAAACAGCTGGGTGTTGTGGTGGACGCCTGTAGTCCCAGCTACTCAGGAGGCTTAGGCAAGAGAATCACTTGAGCCCTAGAGTTTGAGGTTTCTGTGAGCTATGATGGCACAGCACTCTACCCAGCTGACAAAGTCAGAGTGTCTCAACAAAAAAGAAAAAAAGCGCACCAGGTGGCGGTGGGGTGCCCAGGCAGAGCTAATGAACACGATTTCAGACAGGAGTGTGAGAGATCACACGTGAGCAGCACTCTCCTTTTTGTGTGTCTTAAAGTAGCAAGTTGATTTAGTTCTTTTTGTGACAGGAGCTGAACGTCAGTGTGCAGGAGTGAAACTGGGGCAGTGTTTCAGGACAGTGATCAGCCTGCCATGGGAGCCCCTGCTAGCAAGTCCTCAGACACTGACGGAGCTTCATCCTTATTACAGGGAGAACATGCCTGCCTTGTAAGGACGTCTGTGGGTGAGGGCTGGGGCACCCACTTCTGCCTCTAGGTCCTGTGACGGCAGCGTCTCATGGTCTCAGCTGCCTCCCTCCGTTTGCATGGAGTCACTACCTTCTAGGTGTTTACCTGGGAGATTATTGCTGCGAGCGCAAATTCCACAAGATTTTAAATGCAGCTAAATGTACCTTTATTTACAAAATATTTTCTACATATTGGCCACGTCTTTGTAAAATTTTGACTGTTTTGTAAATGAAAGTATGTTAGCTAGACTGTCCCGTTTTCCCTGTGTATGACGATTTTTGAAAGAGCAGTGCAAAGTCAGGGACAGCTGTGTTTTTAAAGGAAAGACTATCATATTGGATATTGAAGTATCTTAGACTTTAGAACTAAAGAGGTTTTAGGGATTATCAATCAATACTCTTGTTTTATATATTAATCATCTGATTTTTTTCTCCTTAGTACTTAAAAAAAATCCTTTTAGGAAAACCTGGCATCCTATGATGATCCTATGAGTAGTTGACATTTCACCTGTGTCTTCCTACCTTTTTTTTTTGTAGAGACAGTCTTACTCTATCGCCCTCAGTAGAGTGCTGTGGCATCACACAACTCACAGCAACCTTCAACTCCTGGGCTTAGGCGATTCTCTTGCCTTAGCCTCCTGAGTAGCTGGGACTACAGGTGCCTACCACAATGCCCGGCTATTTTTTTTTTGTTGTTGTTGCAGTTTGGCCGGGGCTGAGTTTGAACCCGCCACCCTCGGTATATGGGGCTGGTGCCCTACCCACTGAGCCACAGGTGCTGCCCAATGTGTCTTCCTACTCTTAAGAAAAGTTTCATGGGGGTGGCTCAAAGGAGTAGGGCGCCAGCCCCACATGCTGGAGGTGGCAGGTTCAAACCCAGCCCCAGCCAAAATCTGCAAAAAAAAAAAAAAAGAAAAGTTTCATGGAAACTTTTGTAGTTTTATAAGTTACAGCATGTAACATGTTCAAAGGAAAACATTTATAGTCCCACATGGAGGTTTGGATCACTTGTCTAGTTTTGGGAAAAAGATGGTTAGACATTTGATGGGTATTGCATTAAATGAGCAGGTGACCTTGAGGAGTGCTGCTGTCTTAACATTCTGTTTTAAAATCCATAAACATAGGGTTTTTTCCTTTTATTTATAGGTTTAATTTATTCCAATAATGCTTTCTAGGTTCCTGTGTATCAGTTTTATATTTATTTGGTTAAATTTATTGTTATTTTTTCTTTTTATAAATGGAAATCTTATTTATTTATATTTATTTTTAGTTGAGTTGGGGGGTCTGGCCTAGGCTTGGTTTGAACCCGCCACCCTCGGTGCATGTGGCCAGCACCCTGTTGACGGAGCTACAGGTGCTGCCAGGTTATCTTTTTTCTGAGCTTTCTTCAAAATTTCAGATGGGTGGCCAGGCACGGTAGCTCACGCCTGTAATCCTAGCATCTGGGAGTCAGAGGCAGGTGGATTACTTGCGCTTATAGCTTCAAGACCAGCCTGAGCAAAATTTGAGACCCCGTCTCTACGAAAAAGAAAAACTGAGGCAAGAGAATCGCTTGAGCCCAAGAGTTGGAGGTTGTTGTGAGCTGTGATGCTATGGCACTCTACCCAGGGCCATAAAGTGAGACTCTGTCTCAAAAAAAAAAAAAAAAACCTCAAACTCTTGGGGTAAAGTGATCCCCTACCCCCACCTCAGCCTCTGGAGTAGGTGGGACTATAGGTACCTGTCACCACACCCAGCTAGTTTACTATTTTTACTAGAGACAGGGTCTTGCTCTTGCTCAGGCTGGTTTTGAACTTCTGGGCTCAGTTGATTCACCTACCTTGGCCTCTGAGAGTGCTGGGATTACAGGTATGAGCCACTGCCTCTGGCCTACCTTTTCTTTTTTTTTTTCTTTTGAGACTGAGTCTCAAGCTGTCGTCCTGGGTAGAGTGCCATGGTGTCACAGCTCACAGCAACCTCAAACTCTTGGGCTTGAGCGGTCCTCTTGCCTTGGCCTCCCAAGTAACTGGGACTACAGGCGCCTGCCACACCGCCCGGCTATTTTTTGGTTGCAATTGTCGTTGTTTGGTGGCCCCGTACTGGATTTGAACCCCCGCCAGCTCTGGTGTATGTTGGCTGGCGCCCTAGCCGCTTGAGCTATAGGCGCCAAGCCTTTTTTTTTTCTAAATAGGATCTTGTTCTGTTACCCGGGCTGGAGTGCTGTGTTCTGATCATGGCTCACTGCACCCTGAGCTCGAGTGATCCATCCTCTTGAGCCTCCCAAGTGGCCAGTTTGACAGCAACAACAGTTTCAGGTGCTACCTCGTTGGATCAGGCACTTTGAGAGGTGGGCTGCTGGGGGTGTCCGTGTCTCCTCTAGAGAGCCGCTGAGCCACACATTTGCTCCAGCTCTGAATTTGAGCTTACAGATAGCTCCTCACTGGTGTCTTCAAACCCAGCCTGTGCCTCTGCTCATAGCACTTCTCTGTCGGTGTCGCAGGGCCGCTGACCAGCAGGGACGAGGACACCAACGGAAGGATCAAGGGCACTTTATTGTAGAAATGATACAGCTCGGAAAAAAGCAAGCTCTCCTCTTCCTTCCTCTTCTTTCTCCTGAAATGGAATCTGTACTGCCAGGGTTTGAGGCAGGAAGGTTCACACGGGATTCGGACAGACCCGTGGGGCGCCCTGCAGGCAGCTTGCGGAGGACAGGTGAGCAAGCGCGGAAGCGTCCCCCTCGGTGGAAAGCCTTAAGTAGTGGCCAGAACAACAGTGGCTCTGAATCACGCCTAATGACCATTACTTACGAAAGCACAGACACCTGCCTGACTAATCATCCTTACTCAAAATAATCTGGCTCCTCGTGGCCCTCAGGCGAGAAAGCCTAATTGTCTCATCTTCCCTACAGAGTCTAAAACCCTCCTGGAGGGACACCTCTGTACTGAGTCTCACCGGCTGAGGAGGGGGCCCCCCCGGGCTTAGGGAAGGGACTCCGTTATAGGTTGCCTAATGTAGTACAAGCAGTTAGCGCGTCATTTGTTTCTGGGGAGCAGCTATCTCTACAGGTTATGTTTTTCCCATCCCTCCACCATTTTAGGCCAGCGGCCGTCGTCGTCTTACAGGTCTCTCCACACTTCTCCACAGGGCACACCACAGTCTTCTGTGGGGAGCAGAGGACGGAGGGAGAAACCCTGTCCTGAGGCTGAGTGTGGCCACTGTGTGGAACTGGGGCCCAGCTGTGCTAATGTTCAGCTGGTGTGTGTGGATGGTTGCCCTGGAGGTGGCTGGCCAGCCTAATTTACGCTCATGACAACTTTGGTTTTGCATAAGATTGTGATGAAAAAAGTGACTCCCTGGCCAACAATGTTTTAAGTCGTAGGGGCTAAGGCCGGTTCAATAAGCCCAGTCTTTGCTGATTTGGAGTCCTGGGCATTGAAGACATTCTGAAGGTGGGTAAAGGGAGAAGTTCTCCCCTGTGAGGGCTCGAGCAACATTCAGTGCTTGTAAAGGAGAGTGTGCAACCCGCTGGACACTCAGGGATGATGACCTCTATGGTATTTACTGAGGTCCTGTCAATGTGGCTAGAAGAATTGCTATCTTATGCTGAGTGGAAACTGTGACCACGTGGGAGTGAATTAAATATCCATAAGTGTAGAAGTATAAGTAAAATTCTTCTGAAAATTTTGGTTCTGTTTGTGGGGAAAAGGGAGACTCTCTGTGTTGAAAACATTAGGAGTCTTGGACTTTTCCAAAAATAATAATCACGTCCGTCCAGGCTCCTCCTGAGCTTCTGTTTCCATGATGGGGACAGAGCTGTGGTCAGGACTGGCTCATGGGAGCGAAGAAGGGAGTAGGGCTGGCAGAGTGAAGCTTTACACACCTGCACACTGCTGTGACCCAGTGCCTCAGACACCTGTCATTGTTGTGTGGTGATGACATTTGAAACAGCCCACAACAGCCCACAGGACACTAAGACTTATTCTTCCTTTGTGGCTTCCATTGATGGTATTTTTTTGAAAGTTTGGTCGGTGCCCCTAACGTGATAGGTAGCTCCTTAAAGGTGTTGGTATGATAAGATACAGTAAAAAGATAAATTTAGGCCTGGTGTTCTGGCTCATGCCTACAATCTCAGTACTTTGGCTGACCGAGACAGGAGTGTTGCTTAAGGGCACTGAACTATGATGACGCCACTGCACGTTAGCCTGGTAGGTAGCCTGGGCCCAAGTGAGACGCTGCCTCTGGGAAAAAAAATGTAAGTTTAAAGTCTTGCACTACTTCACGACTCAGAGGTGATTACCATTAATGTTAAAATGTTTTCTAGTTTTTCCCATGCAGATTGTATCTGGCAACCCCCCTTAAGCTTCAGGGCTGTCCTCTTGTCCACTCTCAGTCCTGTAGGTGGAAATGTTCCTTTGTTCCTTTTTTTTTTTTGTTTGTTTTTTCCATTGCCACTTCTCTGAAATATTTCTCTTTTGCTTTACTTGGATTCTTGTTAGATTGTGCACAGTTAGGACCCTTCCCGTCCCTGCTCTGTTATCTTCTGACCCTATCCAGGTCTCTGCCCCCGGCTGTCAGCTGGCCGTGGACCAGGGTGCCTGGTGCTTCTGCTTCTAGCATGGCTTGTTTGCAGTTGTGGTAGAGGGTTCAATGTAGACGTGTGTGTTAAATGAAGCCTTTTCTCACGTCTTAGAATTATTTTTTCAGTGCTTATTCCAAATACCTTAGAGCAGTGGTTCTCAACCTTCCTAATGCCATGGCCCTTTAATATAGGTCCTGTGATAGCCGGGCGTTGTGGCGGGCGCCTGTAGTCCCAGCTGCTTGGGAGGCTGAGGCAAGAGAATCGCGTAAGCCCAAGAGTTAAAGGTTGCTGTGAGCTGTGACACCACGTCACAGCACTCTACCCGAGGGTGGTACAGTGACACTCTGTCTCTACAAAAAAAAAAAAAAAATAGGTCCTGTGAGTCGCGACCCCACCGGGTGAGAACTGCTGTCTTAGAGGTTCTTGATTTGTTTGTACTGTCTTCCAGAAACACTGGAGTCAGTTACCAAAGTATGTTCCCTTAGCATGAAAATATCTTCAGACCAGGACTTAGGAGACCTGGGCTGTATTCCTGACTTGTTTTTAATACCCTGCATGACCTTAGACAACAAAAAAATCATACTTACCTCACTTAATCCAAATTGGATTAAAGCAGCAGCTCCCAAGCTGTCTTGCCCTGCAGGGGACATTTTTGGCTACTGGGCTCTTGCGTCTGGGAGGATGCTGGCCCAAAGTGTCACTGGTACTGAGTTTAAGAATCATTGAGGTAAAGATGCCTCCGAGTTTGAGTTTCCTTGAGAATTTCAGCAGTAGTTGTTCCATTTGGTGTTTTTTAGGATGGACACTCACCACGTTGTGTTTTTGTTACTGCTTTTAGAGGCAGGTAGAGGGGCTTTATGCCATATTTGTTGTTTCCCATTAAAGCCAAATTGTTCATATTTGTTTTTAATAGTTCTCAAGGTTAGGAGCAGCTTTGGTAAACCCAGACAGCACAGGAGCATGAGGACACAAAAATCTCCTTCCATCCTCCCCAAACACATGCATGCTGCAAGTGTCCCTCAGGAATCTGCGTCCTTGTGGACTCTGAGTACAGAGGGTGGGGACGGTGCTTCAGACAAGTCCGGGTGTGCCAGGAGCCTCCTCCTGTCCTGGGCTGTGTTTCCCCCACTGAGTCTGCACTTGTGATCTATTCCCAATTGGAGGGAGCTGGTGTCTGGATGGGCTTGTGGTAAAATGGGAGGGGTGGGGTTTCTTGGTTTTGTTTTCATTCATACTGGTTATATTCTTGAAGATTTCAATAGCTCTCTCTAGGGGGATGTATGGTTTCATTCAGTTTTCTTTATGATTACTGTAGTACAACCTCTCTCCTTTAAAACGCTTGGTGCAAATGAAAATTACCTCATTATTTTCCTGCACTTTTTTTTTTTCTTTTTAAGACAGTGACTCTTTCTGTCACCAAATTGAGTGCAGTGGCATCATCATAGCTCACGTCAGCCTCCAGCTCCTGGGCCCATGTGATCTTCCCGCCTCGGCCTCTCAGGTGTTGGGATTACGAACATGAGCTCCTGCTCTTTTTTTATAGTTTAAAATGTAATATGATTCTTAATTTTGAAATTGGCTTTTAAAAAAATTACATTATTGGTAATGTTAATTGTGTTTATATGTCAAGACTAGTTATTATGTAGAAGTTTGAGGAGCTTCTAAAATCTGGTATTATAGTGATTCTTCAAAATTGTATGTAGTTGTTTGCTCTTTTCTTGCTGTTCTTTGGACTTACCTTCTCACTTTTGTTGCCCTGGCGTCACAGCTCACAGCATCCTCAAACTCCTGGGCTCAGGTGATCCTCTTGCCTCAGCCTCCTGAGTAGCTGGGGCTACCGGCGCCCACCACAACACCCGGCTATTTTTAGAGGCGGGGTTTCCCTCTTGCTTAGGCTGTTCTCCAACCTGGGAGCTCAGGCAATCCACCTGCCTCGACCTCCCAAAGAAAAGTAAGCTTTTGTCTCTACTTTATATTCCTGGTTGTGAATTGTAGAAATAAATTATTTCAGTTAATCATAAAATGGAAGAGTGACTCCTACTGCAGGTGTCCTGCCTTCTGTTTCCCTGTGAAGTTGGCTGGGAGGTGGTTGCGGTGGGCAGGGGCTGCGCAGGCTCAGTTTTGGTTCTATAGTGATTGTTATGGTAGAACTATGAAAACCCCTGCCTGCCCCCAGCACTGTGGGAAGCTCAGCACCTTCCCAGTTGGTGCTCTTTGCCCTTATCGGTGCCAACAAAGGGAACCATTATTTTGAATTTTATAATCCCCCCCACCCCAGTTTTTGGCCAGGGCAGGGTTTGAACTCGCTACCTCCAGTATATGGGGCTGGCACCCTACTCCTTGAGCTGCAGGAGCCGCCCACTTTTGTAATTTTAAAAAGATTTTTACCGAAGTTTTACTGTATACATAGTAAATGAAATATGTTACATTTCATGTACTTTTGAGAGCTATAGGTAGATTTGATATATTCCTCTTAAGACCTGCTTTTTCATTTCTTTTTTGAGATATAGCTATGTGAGTATTTGTAACTAGCTCAGCAATTAATAAAGGAGTGGTTACACTTGGACAGTAGCTGTAAGAGTGGACATGTCTCTGTAAGGAATGTGCTGGAACAGCGGGGCTTTCTGTGGCTAGGTGTGCCCTCATGGGCTAAGTAGCCCTCCGGCAGGCTGGAGAGGCCTTGTCTGTGTACAGCTGTTCCCAGACAGCATTTAAAGTCACCCATACAGGGTGTGTAGGCATTTGTGGGTTCACTGTCATCTGTCTTTGTCTCCTGAGTTGTGGGTGGTAGGATGCCGGGGTCACAGTTCTGAACTGGAATCACGTGAAGCATATTTGGTGTAAATTGTGGTCTGTGTCTTTGAGAATAGGTGTCTGCACAGGATAAGGCTGAAGAGAGTAGTGTGGAGTGAGGTGGCCTGGTTGGGACAGTGCAGGTAGGAATGGGGGCCCTGAGCACAATGGTAGTGGGGATGGAGCTTGCAGAAGCTGAGGATGCCTCCCAAGGGGAGTTTGGGGGTGTAGCAGGGTGTGGGTGGTTGAGAGAGGTGGGCCACCTGGGCCTTGTGAACCGAGAGTTTAGACTTATTCTGAGTGTGGCAGGACGTCCACATAGGATACAAAACAGCTGACTTGGACAGAGATTTGATAATTGTATTCTGAGGCTTCTGTCAAGTTCCATGTCAGCCTATGTCTGGAAACACTGTGAATGGTCCCTCCTTGGAGGGACCCAGGTTGGACAGCAAGCATATTCTTCCCTTGTCCCCTCTAAGGCATTGTTTTTTGGGAAAGACTGTGGAGAGGTGACATTGCCAGTGGTAGCGCTAAGCGCAAGCCCTTCTTCGAGGCTGTGGTCTTCTTCACAGCTGACACACCTCTTAGCAGCCTTCTGTCTGCCTCAGAGCAGCAGCTGGGTGGTGGGTCACGAAGGGGGGATGGCAGGAAGCAGGTGGCGGAAATGGTTTCGCCCAGATGAAGGAAGAGGGAAACTACGAAAAGAGCTGGAGCTGAGATTTCGTGTTTGTGTGAACTGATTTCATTCTCTTGTTTCAGGGTATACACAGCCCTGCTCTGGAACAGCCGTGTGTTGGATTTGAGACATAGTCCGCATCAACGTTGAGGCTCAGCTATGGAATCGGTAAATATCACCCTGTGTTCTCCTTTATCAGTCTGTATTATTTCCACTGGTTTGTCAGCATGAGTGTCAGAATAATGAGTAAATAAGTCTGCAAGCTTTCTTGGGCATGGTAGCATTTTAGCTAAATGTCTTCACTTTTGTTCCAGATGTCACTTAGGGTGTTTTCTGAGTGGCGGCAGTGAGCTCTCAGGGTCAGTAAGCAGCTCATAGTAAGAGGAATTCTGCTGAAAGATTAAAATGGGTTGGTAGCTTAGTCTGAAGTTTATTTCTCCTCAACTTCCTTTATCTATGGGCGGCGCCTGTGGCTCGGTGGGTTGGTGCTGGTCCCATATACTGAGGGTGATGGGTTCAAACCCGGCCCCGGCCAGCTAAAACAGCAGTGGCAATTGCAACAGAAATAGCCAGGCGTTGTGGCAGGTGCCTGTAGTCCCAGGTACTCGGGAGGCTGAGGAAAGAGAATCGCCTAAGAGCTGGAGGTTGCTGTGAGCTGTGATGCTACGGCACTCTACTGAGGTGAGTCTCACTCACTCACAAAGTGAGACTCTGTCTCAAAAAAATAAAACTTCCTTTATCTAATTTTTTTTTCTGTTCCACATAGTCTGGGGCCGCAGAGCCCTATGGGTGCTCCTGCGTTTGTGTCCACATGCAGTCTGACTTTCGTGCCACGAGAAGAGGGGGGACCACTGTCAGAGGCCTGGAGGGATTCTGAGCTGTGTCCTAGGGTCTGAGCACGGGCTGCTGACTGGTGCTGATAGAAGCTTGGGGCCCTGTGTCTAGCTGCTAGGAGAGTGGATCTTTTGCTGGTTGATTCTGCCTTCTCAGAGTCACTGGCACATTGTCCAAGGGCGGGGGTGGGGGTGGGGGAGCTGCCTCCGCAAAGACCGTGTTCTTGGATCTGACCAGGTTCGTGTTATTGTAGGACAAAGCATCCTTTGGGTTATTTCCTTCCATAAGTGAGAAAACCCTTGGCTTTTTTTAGTTTTCCATACCATAGCCAGGTATTAGTCAATGCTATAAAGCAAAACAGTCCAAAATGTGTCATCTACTTGGCCGTGTTACTCTGTATTGTTACTACTCGCTGAAACAAATGAGTTTCCTGCTGCTGTCTCAGGCGTGTCTCCCCTTTGTCTTGCTCACCATCTCAGGCCACTTTGAGATGCCCTGACTGGTCTCTGCCACGAAACTGAGGTGTTTCTCAGAACAGGGAGTGCGGCTGGATGAAAGGGAATGGTGTCCCTGGCTGTAGGCCTGGATATTCCGGCTCCTCGTCCACAGGGTGATGAGCAGTTAGGAGCCAGCGCAGGCGGGAGGCGTGTCGTGATCTGGTGATCCATCTCTCAGGGTTGAATGAAGGTGGATCACAGGGGGAGAGGGGGGAGCAGAGGCCAAGGCAGGGCGACCAGGTATATAACCTGAACGGAGGGGGCCGGAGTGGCAGGGAATGTTATACCTGCCACACATAGAGTCTGGGCTATGCCTCTTTCTGACCTTAGTGTAGAATAAAGAAAAGCAAAAGCTGTTTACCTTAGCATTGGAGAATTAGATTATTGCTAAGTATTGAGTGATTTTCAGAATGCAGTAGAACCTCCATAGCTGACTACCTCCCTACATTGCCTGCCTGCCTCCACCCCCCCCCCGACCCCCAAAGATGGCCTAATTTTCAGAGACTGGACATGCACTGCAGGACTGACGGCTATATGTTGACCACTCCTGTCAGCTGTATTTTGACCACTTGGACTGTGATGCGTGGTATTCATTTATCCTCTATGACGTGACTAGAGAGTCTGTCCTCGGCCACATGTAGAAGGTGTGGGCCGTGCCCTGTACTTGTGTGATTTTTTTCTTTAGTGTATATTCTTTTTTTATGTTTTATTACTAGCACATGTTGGATTAGGCCTAATGTCCTATTTGTTTATCACACATTGTAGTAGATCTTTTTTAACATGAAGGACTGGTCTGAATTGTGGGCACATCCTGTAATTACTGAAGTATTTTACAGTTAATTGAGATGTGATGGCCCAAAAGAAAGAACTCAAAGAGCTGATATTGAAGGAAAAGGTTGATCTACATTTTCTGGAAAGCAGCGGAGAAAGGTGGTGGAACATTTTGGTGTTGCTCAGACCACAGTTGACAACATCTAGGAACATAAATGTGAACACTTGGAGAGACACAGTAAGGAAAGCAGAGATTACAGTGGGAAAGGAGGAAAACTTCCCTTGAAATCAGCAAAGCCACGCTATGGTGGTTCAAACAGACAAGGGTAGAAAACACCCAAATCTCCAGGCTGATGATCCAAGAAGTGGCTAAATGATTTGTACAGGAAATCGGAGTGGCAGATTGCTAGGCATCAAGTGTTGCTCGAGAAGTTTCAACTGTGCCATGAGACCTATCAGAAAGTCTTTTTTTTTTTTTGTAGAGACAGAGTCTCACTCTATAGCCCTCGGTAGAGTGCCGTGGCATCACACAGCTCACAGCAACCTCCAACTCCTGGGCTTAAGCGATTCTCTCTCCTCAGTCTCCCAAGTAGCTGGGACTACAGGCGCCCGCCACAACGCCCGGCTATTTTTTGTTGCAGTTCAGCCGGGGCCGAGTTTGAACCCGTTGCCCTCGGTATATGGGGCCGGCGCCTTACCAACTGAGCCACAGGCGCCGCCCTATCAGAAAGTCTTGTGTGGTGAATCTGGTGAGGCGTTAGTAGTTGTGGAGAGTTCTTTGAAAAGTTCTTAGACGTCTCCAGAAGCTTCAGAGATGGCAGCATCTTTAAAACTGAGGCGATGCCTGTCAGGAGCCTGGTCATGAAAGGTAACAAATGTAAGGATAGAAAACTTTGCAAAGAATGACTCACAGTTCTGTTTTGGACTAGCTCAATCGGAGGAAAGTCATAGTCCTTGGTGACTGGTAAATTGGCAAAGCCACGTACAGCTGAGAACCTGAAGCCTGAAGACCTCCCTGCCTCCCTGTCAGGTGGAGGTCAGACCAAGGCACACAGTGATGGGGCCCTGTCTGAGGAGTGGGAGTGTCAGCTGAGAAATGAAGAAGAAACTGTCTACTCTGCAGACAGAACACAACCGTCCTGGCTGCCTGCAAGTGAATCACCTCACAAACGTCACTGAAACTCTGCCTCCTGACACCACCTCAGAAATCCCTGTGGAGGCAGCTGCCCCCGCTGCACCAGTTAACACCCTGGCTGCCGTCCTCGGGGTCAGGTCTGCTGGAACAAAGTTTAGCTAGAAATGATGCAGAAGTGTTTCAGGAAGGCTGGGTTGTCAACAACCCAAGAGCACAGTGTTTTAGTTCCATCAGACAGTCTATCTACCATGGCAGAATTTGAAGATTTTTTTTAGCCAGGATCTTACTCTGCTGCCCAAGCTAGAGTACCGTGATGTCAGCCTGGCTCACAGCAGTCTCACACTCCTGGGCTCAAGTGATTCTCTTGCCCCAGTCTCTTGGGCAGCTGGAATGAGAGATGCCCATCACAGTGCCCAGCTAATTTTTCTATTTTTAGTGGAGAGGGGGTCTCGTTCTTGCTCAGGCTCTTCTGGAACTCCTAAGCTCAAGGGATCTGCCCACCTTAGCCTTCCACAATGTTGGGATTACAGGCTGAGCCTCTGTGCCCGGCCTAGAATATATTTAAAGGTTTTGTTGCCATGGGTGATGAGATGGCAGCCTGTGCTAGACCTGACCCAGAAGCAATTTTCTAAGCAGTATTGATGGAAGCACAGACCAGTGTAAAAGTACAGGAAGCAGCTGATGAAGTGGAAGAAGCAAGTGAGGGTGCCGCAGAAAACTGCAGAGACTCCAGAAGGGGAGGACACCAGATGTCTGATAGAGCAGTGAGGTGATTTGCTGAGCCCACTGCCCAGGTGTGCTGGGTGGCGTTTCTGGCATTTTTTTTTTTTTTTTATTTTTTTGAAGACAGAATCTCAAGCTGTGGCCCTGGGTAGAGTGCTGTGGCATCACTTCTCACAGCAACCTCAAACTCCTGGGCTTAAGTGAGTCTCTTGCCTCAGCCTCCCAAGTAGCTGGGACTACAGGCGCTCGCCACAGCGCCCGGCTATTTTTTGGTTGTAGTTGTCATTGTTTGGCAGGCCCGGGCCGGATTCGAACCCACCAGCTCTGGTGTATGTGGGTGGAGCTTTAGCTGATTGAGCTACAGGCGCCGAGCCACGTTTCTGGCAGTGAGAGTGCCTTCTCCACCTGACATCTCTAACAAGAATAAGAAGCAGATTGAGATGGACTCACTTTTCAGAAAGAATGATTAAACTGTGAGAGAACAGTCAGTGTACCGATTTTATATGATTCTGTGTGATATTCCTATGTTTTGATTCTGTGTGATACTCTTTAGTCAGAGCTGTGCAAGGAAGGAAGCCTGGGGCTGAGTGCGGAGCTTTGCGCTGTGCTGGCCGGGCCATCACAGGCCCTTGGGTGGCCAACTCTCAGAGAGCCTGCTGGGCATGGTTCCCTGATTAAAGGGAAACAGGGTGTCAGCAACTCTTTGCTGACAGAATCTGGAGTTGGCCTAATTGGGCTAGTGCTCCAGTGGGTTGAGGAAAGCAGATACATTAACACTTAGATCTTATGGCATAGGAAGTGTTTTGGCTTTTTGACCATAGCATGGTGATAATCTAAATTGTTTAATGCCATTTGTCACTTTGGTGAACTATAAATATTTAGATAATGATTTTAATTGTCCTTTTTGTCTGTGGTGTTTGGATTGAATGAATAAAAGCTGTTAGCAGAGGTCTCTTCTGCCTGCCAAGGAGGGGAGTCTGCAGAAGGGAGGTCCAAGTGTTAAGTGTGAGGGGTCGAGGGTGGTGCCTGTGGCTCAAAGGGGTGGGGTACCAGCCCCATATGCCAGAGGAGATGGGTTCAAACCCAGCCCTGGCCAAAAACCGCAAAAAAAAAAAAAAAGTGTAGGGGGTCGAGACCCACACGGGAAGCTCTGGTGGCCTCTCTCCCGCAGCGTTGCTGAGGTTCATCCTCCATGGTCTTTCCTGGTATTAAAATGCAAGGGGGAGTGTTTTCCTTTCTCCCCTCTCCTCCCCTCCCCCTTTTTCTTCTTTTCAGGAGAAGTCTTGTTTTGTTGCCCTGGCTAGGGCACAGTGGTGTCTGGTATCTAGGGGTGGGCCATTTGGGGACCTGATGCTATGTCCGAGTACATAGTGTAAGGATTGAACTAGAGGACACCCAGCCGTCTGCTGCTTGGTATATGGGGGGAAGCCCACATTTGGTCACAGAAGTCCTCATCTCTGTTGGTAGAGTTCAGAGGAAAGTGGGGTTGGGGAGTGTTTTTCCCAAAGCACCATCTCTAAAAAATAAATAAATAACCATTCTGGGGCACTGGGGAGGGGGTAGAGGTTTGAAATTGGGAACATTGCTAGGAATCAAATTCGCTGGAAATAAAGTAATTTAAGTATTACATTCTTCTGCTCACAATTAGAGCAGACAGGATCCAGCGTCCTCGTGTGTGAACACACCACATTGTATTCCTGAAGCCCAGAGGAATTCGGCCTTGGTGCTGGTACGTGCATGTCCAGTCTGTGACAATCAGGTCACTTAGGGAGGTTGTCAGCTATGGACGTTCTACTGTCATTAGATTCAGTACTTTTTTTTTTTACCTTTCTCTAGCATACAACAGTATAAGCCTGCATCTGTCTTGGCAGAGGTGATGGAGGTGTGTGGCTCTTGGTAGCCACTGCCAGCCTGTTCTCTGGTGCTGATCAGAGCAATGTGTGAAATGGGGCTTTTGAATTATATTTCCAAAAACACTTTGGTTTTTGAAAGTGGTGTATATGTATTGTGATAAGAAAGGCAGTGTTATGTGTATGCCATGAGGCTTCGATCTAATATTCTATGTTTTAATCCAACACTGCCTTTTACAATAGAAAAGCGATTGTCTTTGACTTGCTGACTCACAGGAGTGTTGCTGAGCATCTTCAGGGCTCCCCGCATGGCCCGTGAGACCCCCCAGCACACACCCAGCGCTGGAGGTCTCCTTAGCAGCAGGCCCCTGCTACCTGACCTGTGCAGCTTACAAGCTGGGGTGTGCCTAGTGGGGAGGGGCAAGGGTGTGGGTGTGGAGCTGGGCAGCTCCACTGAGCTCTCTGGTAATAAAAGCAGAGAGAGAGTAGATTCTCCTGACTCCTCATCCTGAGGACATGGGGTGCTCAGCCTTGGGGCTGGGCACCATGCTGGGTGTGGTTGTGGCTCTTGGGGAACTGTTGACAGGGCCATGGGCCTGGACTGCCCTTGTCAGCTATTAGCGCCCAGGAGCTCTTAGCTGACCACACCTGGATTGCCAAGAGAATCACAGTGCCCCCCGGATGATCACAATAGAAGGGAATCTCCTTGCCCATGTCACGGCAAGGTGGCGTTAGTTCTGGCTGTCAGGGTTCTGTTTTCCCGTCTGAATGTTTAGCTGGGAAGGGTCTCTGGTCTCTGCAATCCCCAATGAACTGGGGGTAAGTACAGATAGTGCTGGGACTGGAGGAGGGTTTGTGGGCTGTTCATTTGTTGGCTTCAGTGTTATTACTATTTTCTTAGCATTATTAGTGTTTATTGGGTTTATTGTATTTTGTTTTTTTGGAGATAAGATCTTGTTTTGTTGCCCAGGCTGGAGTGCAGTGGCGAGATCACAGTTCACTGTGTCCTGAGCTCCTAGATGGAAACCATCTTCCCAGTGTAGCCTCCCAGTCATTGGGACGTCACGTGTGCTATGGCAGTGCGGCCATTATTCTGTTTTTTAATACCATCAATTTTTAAAGCTAACCTTAAGGATGTTTTTCTATCCATGTTTTTATATTTGCGAATGCAAAGATTTTGGCTGGATCTGGCATGGAATAGACGCTCAGTAAGTTCTGTTAGAATTAAGATGCCTCAACTGCCGTGAAGATGCCACAGTGCCTTTTTACCTTCCTGTTGTGTAATTGCTGAATGTAATTGAGTTCCTGTAACAAGTAAACACTGTTCACTTTTACAAATGTCATTTGTTACAAGAAGCTCCACTCACAGCTTGCTTAGATTTTGGTGGGAGGAAGAGGGAGGAGAGTGAGGCCAGTGTAGCCTGAGGGCCCTTGGGCCAGGCAGAGGTGAGGTGTCTGAGGAGCAGCCAGGAGAGTGTGGGTCTCTGCAAGACCGGCTGGTGGATTCTCAAGTCTGGTGAGAGCTCTGTGCTCAGGGTTCTGCACTCTGCAGTGGGGTCTTGGTTATCTGCTTGTGCTGTCTGCTGCGAAAAGGGGTGGGAGGTGCTCAGTGTTAGCAGAGCTGGGGATTGTGGCACAGAAGGTCACCTGTCCTGAGTGTGAGAATGTGGAGTCTCATCTGGCCGTCTTAGCCTGTCTCCTCTGAGTGACAGTTGAGGCTCCCTTCCCCACTTTTCTTGCTGGGAGAGGAGATGAGGGCCAGCAGGGTGGTGAGTTGGGAGGAGCAGTTCAGTGTGACAGCCTGGGTGCCTGGCACGGTGCTTCCGTGGGGGTCAAGGGGATCTTCCAGGTATGGCTTAGCTGTGTGGACAGTGGCAGCTGCACCATCGTGGTATCCTGAACCCCAGCCTGGGCTTCCTGGTCCTGTTTCCCTACTCTCTGCACACCATTCTGAGGATACCTGTGTGAAGCCAGGCAGCCAGGATGTGTTGATGCTGGCAGTGGGAGTGGCCTAATTTTGCCCAAGTTGAAGCTTCCCCTGGCTCTGAAGGCTCTCTGCCTCTGCCTAGGCATGTTAGTTAAGGGAGAGGAAAGAGGAGGGCTCTTTGGAAATCAAAGACATTTTCTTTTACTTTGCTGATTTTGTTAAATGGATGTTTTGTTTATTGGAAAAAATAAGCCCCAGGGCCCTTGTCCACATCTGTTGGCGTCAGCACATCAACATGACATCAGCTGCTTTTGGAGCCCTGCACATATTTGGAGGCAGAACCAGAGCACCCCTTGTTGCCCCCTGCAGCCCAGGACTGCCCTGTCCTCCCCTGCAGGGCTCCTGCATCTGGGCTATGGACTAGAACGTCACCCACCACCATGGTCCATTTTCTCCATTTCTTGGTGATGGCCTCTGTTTAAAGTGTATTTGTTCATTCTTTCTTAGTGGGAACTACGTTTCCCAAATATTGCTTCCTAGTGGCTGACTAAATGCTGCCTTTGGGGACGGAGTTTGTAACGATACCATGTGAATGTTCCTTGTTGCCCAGAGGATGATACCCACTCTGTTGGACTCCATAACATTAAATTTTTTGTTAAGATTCCGGCCTGTAGCAGAATAGCAAACAGTGCCATACAGTTAGATTAAAGTTATGAAATGAGGCCAGGTGCAGTGGCTCACACCTGTAATCCCAACACTCTGGGAGACCAAGGCAAGAGGACTGCTTGAGCTCAGGAGTTCGAGACCAGCCTGGGCAAGAGCAAGACCCCATCTCTACTAAAAATAGAAAACTAGCTGGGTTGTGGCGGGTGCCTATATAGTCCCAACTACTCAGGAGGCTGAGGCAGGAGGATTGCTTGAGCCCAGGAGTTTGGGGCTGCTGTGAGCTGTGATGCCACGGCACTGTACCAAGGGTGACAGAGTGAGACTATCTCAAAAATAAAAAAATAAAATAAGTGAGCTGAAAGATGCCAGTTTAGATGCAATCTGATTTTATTAAAGAAACTGTATATAATGCCTGGATATTTTGGCATGGTAATATTTTCCGTGTCATAATGAAAACTTCTAGTACCGTAATGGCAGCCTCTCAGCTCCCAGGAAGGGCTTGCTGTCTAGCTCACCCGCTTCTGTGGGTTTCTCGTGCTGTGGTGGAGACAGTGAGTGCAGCTTATGGAGGAGGTCGACGTGGCAGGGGCACTGGAGCCCAGTCCTGTCCCCAGGTGGTCTGTAACAGGTGTTGATGGCTTAGGGTGGGATTTGAGCTTTATTACTGGGACAGGGCCAGAGGAGGGTTTGTAGCCTAGCATGGGTGGCACGGCTAACGAAAAACTTCATTGAATTTCCTTGAACCAATAACCTCACTTAAAAAAAAAATCCCTTCTGTGGGAGGGTTTGCTCTTAATGGTGCCTGATGCCAGGCTTCAGGCTGGCGCTGTCCCGTCCTGCTCCAGCTGCCGTCTGTGTAGGCTGTGTGCTGCATTCTTATCTGTCCCTCCCCTGTGACGACTCTTCCCCCAGGCCTGCAGGATGGCATTGGACAGCCTCCTCGGCTGGGGAGCCTGCCTTCTCCTCAGCCCTGCTGCCCGTGGGCAGTCACACTCTGAGCAGCCTGTGTATTGGTGTCTTCCAGGCCTCTGGGGTCTATGAGAGGTGGGTACTCTGCTGGTACCTTCACTGCTGCTCTGTCCCTGCATGTCCCTGGGGAGTAGAGACACATTTTACATTTTATTATCAGGAGACTCTAGGCCTCAAAAGTTGTTGAGTAAGTAGAGTTTCCAAGATACCCCAGCTGATCAATGGCAGAGTAAGTGCTTTGAGTGCTGGGGTCCTTCCTTCTCTGTCTGCTGTGCTAAACAAGAGGGGCCAAGGATAGGGCAAGGGCAAGTGGTAGAGTTAGGGTTAGCTTTTGTCTCCAGGGAAGGTGTTAGGTGAATGAGTGAGGGGTTGTACTGCGAGTTTGTTGTGATCTGGGCAGGCCCTGGGGCTGCTGCCCTGCTCCTCTAAGGCCTGAGTGTGCTTGGCTGGAGGGCAGTCCTCATCCGCTATTGGGTCAAATGCTTTGCTGTTGGGCACTCACAACACATCTAAGACATGCCCAGCCAGAGCAAGACCTGGAGACAGCACAGGGAACCTGGACCAGTGGCTGTCCCTGCTCCTGAGAGCCTGGGCACCTGTCCTCCTCCCTCTTGTCTAGTCTGGTGCTCACTGCAGTGGCCAGTCCTTGTCCCTCTTGGTGGCTGTGCCAACCTCACTCTTCTCCGGCCTGGAGAAGACGTGTGGGTGCTAGTGACCCACATTCAGGCCTAGTCTTCAGGTGGCCGCTTCTGGGCCTGGCACTTAAGGAGAGCCTTGGTGGCAGACGGGGACCTACAGAGACCTTGGTGTACGTTTCCTGGGAGCTCCCAGCATCTAGGCTGCACATACCAGGGCCATCCTGGAGGCTGCCTCGTCCTCGCCAGGCCCTTCTCAGTGGTCACACTTCATGGTGGCTTTTCTTGTGTCTGAGGGAGATTGGCTGCAGGGGAGGTGCCATCCCTGGGCCCCTCCCTGCTGTGGGTACGTTCACTCTTCACTTCATAGCTCCTCAGTTCAGCATTTTTGAGTTAACAGGTGACGACTTTTACTGTGTGAAAAGAGGTGTTCATATGCTGTCTATGTGTGCGCAGCCGTCTCCCACTGCCCTGGTGCCATCCCTGGGAGTGGGTGCTGTCCCCACTGGGAGTGGGACAAGGTCAGTGGGCCGTGGGTAGCACTTGGGAAGGGCAGGGCAGCTGTGCTGGGCCGTCCTGCGTCTCATGCTCACTTTCTCCGGGACCCTTGGCACATCGTCTGCTGTGATCTTTTCCTGTCAGTGTGTTTCAATCTTGCATATGCACATGCTTTCTGCTGTTTTCTGTGGGGGGCACTTGTCTGAGTCTGTGTTCTCGTATGTCCCAGTTTGTTCCCAGGACCTTTCTTGTTTCTGCACCCATGGCAGTCCTTCCTGTTCCCTTGTGGCAGGGTCTGTGTCTCAAGGGAGGCGCCTGGCCTGGGACACATGCCTTTGTCCCGTGCTGCTGGTCATATCAGCCTGAGGGAGACACTGGCTGTCCTCTCTATAGAAGTCTGTCCCAATCCCTGCAAGCAGCCAGCACTGACACTTGAGTCCTGAGTCTGTACTGGCTCTTCTGCCCTGCACTTTCCTCCTCTGCTTTCTGTCCCCCCAGAGGGCAGGTATCAGGGTAAGAGGGTGCCTGTCTTTCTTGCATCCCCCCTGGTGCATATGGATGGGCGGAGGTTCATGTGGTGATTCTGTCCCTCCTCCAGGACTGGCTGCTCATCCCAGAGCTGGCGTTGGTAGCTGTGATCTCCCCTGTCCTGGACGTGGGGGTGGGAGGGCCCTGTGGTGTGACAGGGCAGGGATGTGTCTGCCTGGAGGCCACCATGTGTACACACCAGCTCAGAATTAAAGGTCTCAAAGGAATTCTTGCCCACAGCACTGAACTGTTTCTGTATTTTTATAATTAAGAAACAGAAAACAAAGGGTATAACCAGACCTAGGACCCTGGTGATCTTCTAGCCACAGTTTTGCTGGAAAGCAGGTGGGTGTCACAGTAATTTATCCTTTACTCTGAGGGTTTCTGTGAAAAGATGTAAGGGATTGGAGCCATAAATGCCAGGGTCTGAAGGGGACTTTGGTGCCCCATGTTCCTTGAGAAGTAGCTGTTGCAGGCCTCAGTGAAGCACTGGAAGTGTGGCAGCTCTTGAAAGTGGGTGTTTGCGGATGTGCTTTGTGGAGCACAGCCTTGCTTCTCACCACAACACTGCCAGCAGGCTGCCCACTCGGCAGGGGTCCCCACGGCAGTGATGCTCTGTTTCTCTGCGCCTACTCTGGTTTGGGTGTGTCTGGGTGCACAGACATTCCCCTTGTGTTGCAGCATGGGAGCTGTGGCCCCATCACACAGGGAGTCAGCCCAGGTTTGTGTGGCTGCACGCTGCGATGCTGGCACCGTGCCGACACTGCCTGGCAATGCTTTCTCAGAATGCGTCTTACCAGGCATGTGTGGCTGCACTGTATTTCCTTTTCCCTTTATTGTGTAAGTAGGGCATCTGTTATAAGCTAGTGAAAATTATTCAGGAACATAGATTCTGGGGCAAGACTACTCTGAAAGTCAATTAGAAACAACCATAGGAAATAGGAGGAGGTTTTTGTTGTTCTGCTGTCTGCCTTTGCCCTAGGGCCTCGCAGGTTGGTTGCTGGTTACCCCAGAAGAGGTGAGACAGTGTATAGGCCCGGTGCCAACAGGAGAAGCTGTCAGGTGCTGCTTTTTGGATGTCTGATTTCAGTTTTATTTAAAACAGCAGACTAATTTTATGGTGGTCTGTGGTTATCATTTTTGCTAATGAGTTTGCTTCACCTATTCAGAACAATGCCAGCTAAACATGAGCAGTGTAATTTAGACAGCAATTTCTTGTCTGTGTCCCACTTTGGAGAAAATCAAAGCGATGTGTGGATCCGTGATGTCTTTTGGCCTTAGAGCAGCTCTGTGAGGTGCACAGAGGGCATGGTTAGGACACCAGGAGGTCCTTCAGCTTTGCTGCAGCGAAGGCTGCCACGGCAGTCCTGTTTTTAGTTACACAGACTGTCAGCGTCCACAGTGCCTCCGTGACTTGGTGCTCCGGGCAGGGAGAGGAGGAGGCTGAAACAGGCGCCCGTACCCTTCTGTGGCCCCTGGGAGCATCTGCCTGAGCTGCGTGCAGACCCTGCCCTTGAGCACACACCTGTCTGCAGGGGCAGGGGGTGGGGCAGCTGCACACTGGCACCTGGCCAGCAGCGTACTGGGGGTTCACTCAGTTTTTCGTAGTTGGGAATTCTGTCACGCGTTTGCTGTGTTCTGAATCTTTGGCATGCATTTGCCTCATGTTAGTCTTGAGATCTTGCTACTTTCTGAGCTCTGTAATATAAAACTGCACTTTGGAACCCCTTTCCAGGAGGTAGCAGGGTTTTTACATAAGTGGCCTCAAATCTCTGCTAGTTGGGAGCTGTTCTCTTTCGCAGGCAGCGCTAAACTGCCTCCTTCACAGATTAGCTTGAACCCTGAGGGCAGCAGACAGTGGATCCCCCTGGCCCCTCAAGGCAAGAACAGAGCCCTGTGTTTCCACACAACCTCTGTGCTCTGGGCTAGGAAGGAGTGACAATACCCCCAGCTCCAGTGTCAGGTTTGTCTGTGAAGGAGAAAGTGCTTTGAGGTGTTTTACCTGGGAACTTTCACCAACATCTGATACTGTGTATGTTGTAATGTGAAAGTGCATTTCAGGGTGCTTACCTGCAGGCCAAGGTGGTTTTGGCACCCCGTTTGGGCCCAGTTGTTGACCTTGGTTTGAGGCTGTAGGGCCTGCTCCAGAGCACGGCCTGGAGATGGAAAGGCCACTGTGCTGGAAAGTGACAGTCAGTGCCTCTCTGTCCAGAGCCACAGAGCCAGGGATGGCCACGCCTCTGCTGGGCACCTGCCCACTTCTCCCCATCCGAGCCCAGCGGCCTGGGCGTGTGTATGTGTGTGTGTGGAGGTTGGGTCCACACGTGTGGTGCGCAGGTGCTGGGAGGTGACCCCAGGAGCCGCCCCTAGCTCTGTGAGGCCTGGACGCCTTTGTTGTGTTTATCAGGTGTCCTGGAGCCCCTGTGGACTGGTCCCCACTGCTCTCTGGGAGCTGACCCAGCACTGTGAGCTGTGCAGATCAAGCCCCAGTCTACTCTACATTGTGTCTTTTTGGCAGGAGGGTCACTTTTTACAAAAGACTTTTTTTTTAAACATCAGTTTCAGGTCCATAGCAAAATTGTGCACAAAGTAGGGAGGGTTCCCACACACACCTGGCTCCTTCCATGGTCCCCTGCAAAACCCCACACCAATAGGGGACATTTATAACACGTGAACCTGCGTAGCCACATTGCCATCACCCAGGGTCCACAAGTCACATCAGGGCTCTAAGGCTGGACACTCTTCAGTTTGGACAGATGTGTCATGACATGGACCCAACCCTGTGTGTCACACAGAACAGCGTCACTGCCCCAGATAGCCTTGTAGCCCTTCTCATTCCTCCTCCTACCCCCTGCCACCTGCTGACCTTTTCACTGTCCTCTTGGGATCTAACGGTCTTCCCTCGCCTGGATGGACACAGTTGGTTTATCTATTCAGCCATGCTCTTGGCCACTTTTTATCATCTCTCTGATCTCTTAAGTCAAAATAAAGCTGGCCACTGTCCTGGGAAAGCAGTTCTGGCCTCTCTTTTCCCCTGAGGACACTTGGGCTCTGTGGCAGTGCCCTGTCTTGAGTCAGAGCCCCCTGGTCTGTGGCAGGAGCACATTATTCAAGGGTGGTGCAGCCTTTTACTCAGAAACCAGCTTCACAGAGTGTTGAGATTGTTAATAGTTTTTAGACACTCTAAAGTAATTATTATGTGGGAGAGAGAGAGATGATGGTTTTGTCTTGGGTCTGGAGACCTAGACCAGAAAGGGCCTTGCTCCAGCCAGGACCCCTTTGGTGGTACACAGCCCACAGGGGGACATGCCCATGACGACACTGTGTTCCTGGACTGCAGGGAACCTCTACCTGCACCACTGAGTTTTTTTGTTAGAGACAAGACTGATAAATTTTTTTTTTTGGCCGGGGTCGGGTTTGAACCCACCACCTCTGGCATATGGGGCCGGCGCCCTACTCCTTTGAGCCACAGGCACTGCCCTAAGACTGATTATTTTTTAACATGGTTTTAGAATGCTGAAAATGTGTTGGGATCTTTAGCTATTTCAAAATGTCACCAAATTCTCAAATTCAGTTTAATTTTGTTTAACTCAGTGTGGCCCTTTTTAGTCGTTTTTGATGGGTGAATGTGATTTTGGATAATCTGCATCTCAACATCCAGAGGACAGTGTTGGATTAGGACCAATGGAAGCACACTTTTAACTTGGAAATCATGCTTTACCTTTTCTTCTTTTTTTTTTTTAATTAAAAAAAAATTTTTTTTTATTTTTAATTTCAGCTTGCTTGTTCATTCTTTTTCGTTTGAAGTATTCTTTTTGTTGTTCATTTTCTTCTTCCTCTGGCAATGCTCTTTCCCATTGCCTCCCCAGTAGCTGGGATTACAGACACCCACCACAACGTCCGGCTGTTTTTGATGTTGTTAGTAGAGACGGGGTCTTACTCTGGCTCACTGCTGCTCATACGGGTCTCGAACCTCTGAGCTCAGACAATCCACCCGCCTTAGCCTCCCACAGTGCTGGGACTATAGGCGTGAGCCACCACGCCTGGCCTTGTAGTCTTCTTTTTGTTTTTGTTGTTAAACAGAGTCTGGTCTGTCACCCAGGCTGGAGTGTGATGGGTCATTACAGCTCACTGCAGCCTCAGACTCTGGGCCTGTGTCTTGGATCTTACTTTTCCTGAGTGAAACAGGAAAGCTGAGTCCCAGCCAAGCCTGAGCCGGAAGGGCCCTCTCCTCCTCCAACCGCCCCCGCCCCCCCAACCTCCGGGCTCACTGCTCGGAGCCTCAGAGCCCGGCTCGCCCTGCTCTGGTCTCCATGAGGCCCCCATGTGCAGAGAGGAGCTGGGGTGACAGGCCTGCCAGGTGGGCCCTTTGTCATTTGGTCTCTGTGATACTGATAGGGCATTACACAGCTCTGAGAGTCCGAGTTCATTATTTTATTAATTAATTAATTTCGTGCCTTTCAGTTGTGTGTTTTTTTAAACTTTATTCAAATTAGTGAGGGTACAATATTGAGGTTACATTACTCTCACTTTCAGGTCAAAGTTCCATTTGTAGAGGAGCCCCTCACCCAGGGGGCGTGTTACACACCCTCACAATGTACATATTAGGTGAGGTCCCACCTCCTGTCGTCCCTCCCTCTGCTATACGTCCACCTTCCCTTTCCCTCCTCCCTCCAACCTCAAACTGGACTATAAAAGTGTTTTATTGTTCTTAGGAACATGTAATTGTTTATATATTGATTTCATATTAGTATGGAGTACACTGGATATTCATCTTTCCATTCTTGTGATACTTTACTAAGAAGAATGTATTTCAACTCCATCCAGGTAAATGTAAAAGATGTAAAGTCTCAATCTTTTTTAATGGCTGTGTAATATTCCATTTGTTGATCCATTTGTGGGTTGCTGGGCACTTAGGTTGCTTCCACAACTTGGCTATTATGAATTGAGCTGCAGTAAACATTCAAGTGCAGATGTCTTTGTGGTAAAATGATTTATGTTCTTCTGGGTAAATACCTACGAATGGGATTGCAGGGTCAAATGGAAATACGCATTTAAATTCTACGTTTAGATCTTTGAGGATTCTCCATACTTCTCTCCAAAAGAGCTGTATTAGTTTGCAGTCCCACCAGCAGTGTAGAAGTGTTCCCTTCCCTCCACATCAACACCAGCATATTTTATTTATTATTATTATTATTATTATTTTTGCAGTTTTTGGCCAGGGCTGGGTTTGAACTCACTACCTCCGGCATATGGGGCCGGCACTCTACTCCATTGAGCCACAGGCACTGCCCATATTTTATTTTTTTAATTTTTGAGACAGAGTCTCAGTCGTACTGGGTAGAGTGCCTGGGTGACAGCTCATAGCAACTCCTGACACCTGGGCTCAAGTGATCCTCCTGCCTCAGCCTCCCAAGTAGTAGGGACTACAGGTGCCCACCATAATGCCACAATGTCTAGCTAGTTTTTCTATTTTTTTTGTTGTTGTTGTAGCTGTAGTTTTTAGCTGGGGCTGGGTTTGAACCCGCCACCTCCGGCATATGGGGCCTGTGCCCTACTCCTTGAGCCACAGGCGCTGCTCTAGTTTTTCTATTTTTAGTAAAGATTGGGTTTGCTCTTGCTCAGTCTGCTCTCAAACTCCTGAGCTCAAGCCATCCTCTTGCCTTGTCCTCCCAGAGTGCTGGGATGACAGGTGTGAACCACCACACTGGTCCAGGGTCTCTCTGAATAAGAGGAGGAGTCACAGGTTTGTTTACCTTGTGCACAGGGAGGAATCACAAAGTGAGGGCCCACGATCCCAGTGGGGTTCATAGGTTTCTGTGTCTCATTTCAGAGACGGTGGGTGGGGCCCGACCCCAAGTGCATCTTCACCCACGTGCAGTTGCTCTACAACCACCTGTGGCACCATGAGCTGCGCCAGTGCAGCAAGAATGTGCTGCCCCCACCCTGTGGGCACAGTCCCCTTGTGCCCTGTCTGTTGGGACACCCTCCCCCCGCACAGGCAGTGTTTTGATAAATTATTGATAGAGAGGGTGGGGGATGGGGAATGCAGGTAATTCTGTTGAGGGCCATACCTTGCTACTGGGGAGGATGAATGGGTGGGTGGAGAAACAGATTGACTTGTAAATAATTGTCTTTGGAAATTAAACTGCTGTAACTTGACTGACAGATGTTATTTTAATACAGGTTGCCAGGTCTTACTGCTTTCCTGATTTTCTGAGATTCCTGGGGGGAGGAAGATAGTTGTTCTTACGGTGATTGAGGGAAAGCCTCTTCCAAGGCCTGTTGGTCTGTAAAGGCCTTTAGTTAAAATATACTCTTTCTAGCAAGGAGATATATTTTGGGGTGAAATTCCCTGAGCATTGGTCCCTTGAGAAACAATGACTTGTTGTGTGATGTGTACCCCAGATGCCCGTGGGCTGCATTTTATGACATCTCTTGTCCAAGCAGCCTCAGAACCTGACTGCTCATGGCCAGGTTTTCCAAAATTCTTCCTTTCGACTGAAAGCTTAAATTTTTTTAGGACTGGCAAGGTGTTTTCTTTGAAGTTGCAGCCTTCTTTGTTCATTTTTCAGAATGATCAGCTGGTCTCCATGCCCAGACAACTGGAGCTTGTATGTTGATAAGTTATCCTTTGGGCTAAAAGAGAGGCTGTGGCTAGTGTGCAGACATGTCTCCTGTAGACCTCTTTTTTTTATCTCGAAGGACGTGTAAAAGATGAGTGCTGACAGCTTGGTATTTAACGTATTTAAAAATTATGGCTTCATCAGAGAGGCTCTGAACAAACTGGACCATCACATAGGGTCCACCAGCTAAATAGGCAGTGTTATTATGAAGACAGCTTCAAACATGGGATGCTCTGCTCGTCAGACTACATGTAGGAAACAGAAGCAGCGGTGCTGTGCTCCTCAGTCCCAGAAGCCAAGCTGAGCTGAGTGGGTCAAGCCAGCCTCACTGACACTTTGGAAACATGCTTGCCCTTAGGAGAGTCTGGTCTGTTGCCTTCTTTAGGACACATGCTGGCAGACCGGTAGCACTCTCCTAGAATTCTCCTGGAAGTGTAAAAGCCAGTTGCTCTGCAGGGTAGATCTGGGCCTCAGTCTGCACCTGAGTCTTCAGCTGGGGGTTGTCACCACAAAGCTGTTTCTCCTTCCTTTGATCTCAGCTTTTGTTGCTAGCCCGTAGTAGACAGACCTCTCCATGGTATAGGTGGGGTCTGGTCCTGAGTAACAGCAGGCACTGGGTCCTTCCTACACCAGCCAGGCCTCTCGCACACTGCCCTCCTCGGGAGTTCATTCTGTTGCACAATTCTTCCTGTAAGAAGCTGCCTCAAGACTGAACTTGCATCTGTCTCCATTTGTAGACCCAGAATCTCTGGATTATTTCAGTGTTAATTGCCTTTTCTTGTTCACTTTAGTCTTGTTCTGTAATCCAGCCTGGTCACTTGATGAATTATTTGTCTTTGTATTTCCAAATTTTGCATATTTTTTAATATGACCTGGATAGTAGTGACTTTTGGAGATCTCTTAAAGTTAGGGAGTTCTCTCTATTCAGGTCTCAGTAGACTTAGAAAAATTACTCTCTCTGAATTGGCTGCCAGAGAGCCTGGGGGCTTTGCAGCAGATGATTTGAATTGGAATTGAGGATTGTGAACTTTCTTTTTTTTTTTTTTTTTAAGAGACCAGAGTCTCACTATATCGCCCTCGGTGGAGTATTCTGGCGTTACAGCTCACAGCAACCTCCAGCTCTTGGGTTTAGGTAATTCTCTTGCCTCAGCCTCCCGAGTAGCTGGGACTATAGGCGCCTGTCAAAACGCCTGGCTCTTTTTTTTGTTGTTGTTGTAGTTTGGCCGGGGCCAGGTTCAAACCTGCCACCCTTGGTATATGGGGCCAGCACCCTACTCACTGAGCCACAGGCACTGCCCAGAGGATTGTGAACTTTTAAAGGCTAGCTCAGTTGTGTTTAATTCTTTAGGCCATTTATTATAGAAAAGATTATGTATAATCTTGTGTGCTTCTTTAATGAAAAGTCTTTATTGTAAAATATGACTCTTATATTTAAAAATGGAGAAGGAGAAAATAACTCTGGTTTCATGACTACTGAGATGGAGAGGATTGGGCTGTTTGTTTCCAGGGATAGGGACGCCCAGTGTGGAATTGCAGTCTTGAGATATTCATGTGTCCTGGAGAAGGGCAGGCTGCTTGTAGCCCTGGGGTTGAGGGAGGGCCTGATGAGGTGGGAGGAGTGGAGGGTAGCATCTCTGTGAATTGTTGGCTTGGCAAGACTCAAGTTCCCAAATACTATGGGTCCCTGCCAAAGGTGCTTCTGACATAAAGTGATTCGAACTCCCCTTCCTTGTACCCCGAGAATTAAATCAGTCTCCATTATGAAAACTCTGTGATCCCCTCCCCGCCCCGCACGTATTTTTTTACACACCCAATTACGCAGATTAAAGTGATGATTCTTGCTGTCACATATGTTCCCTTCTATTCAGTAAATATTTGAAGCTATTGTGTGCAAGGTGCCATGCAGAGCTCTGCCTACCTGGGTGCGTCCTACCTGCAGGCATCGGGCTGGCTGCTTCCCTGTTAAATCCTTACATGTGCTCAAAGAGGAGGAAATCAAAGTTTGCTGTGTCGGGAAGCTCCCTGGGTCCGGGTGGCGGCTTGTCTGTGAGGCTGTGGGATATGTGGCATCCCCACGAACACAGGTGAGTGAGCCTGGCATCCTGCCTCCAAGGCCCTCGTGATCTAGCAGGAGGCTGCCAGGGCCTGAGTATGGTGGGGATCCGTGTGTGTGTGTGTGTGGGTGTGGGTGTGGGGGGGGCTTGCCAGAGGCTCCCTCAATTTGGGTTGGCTTTGATTAATAAGTAAAATCTGAAGAAATGGCCATGATATTTAATGTTAAATGTTCTATAGACAAGAAAAAAAACTTTGCTAGAACCAGCTTATACATTGTCATCCTCTTCTTCCTCCTTTCCCTCCTCTTCTTTCTTTTTCTGGCTTTTCTCAGCCTTGACTCCCTTTTTTGCTGCATCAGGCTGTGCAGCAATATCCTTTTCATACTTTTCCTCCAGCTTTGGAGCCCTCTTTTCATCAGGCTGCTGTCTCCACATCTCTCCCAGCTTCTCTGCAGCATCACCAAAGGATAGACCAGGATGTTCTCCTTTGGTTTTGGGGCGATACTCCCAACAGAACAAGCAAAAGGCCAAAGGAGGCCTCTTGGGGGCTTTGGGATCCTTGAACTTCTTTTTTGTTTCCTCTGTAGGAGGGGTAGAGGTTTTCATTTCTTCTTTCGTAATGGGCCTCATCCAGCTTTGCCAGCTCTTCACATTTTCCTTTCTCTTTAGCACAGTGGTTCTCAACCTTCCTAATGCCGAGAACCTTTAATACAGTCCAAAGGGTCGCAACCCACAGGTTGAGAGCCACTGCTTTAGCAGACATGGTCTCCCAACTCTCTGAGCACTTAGGAACTCTGAGAATCTGACTGAAGCCTCTGGGTGCTTCTTCTTATGCTGCTCCCAATGAGTTTGCACAAAAAATGTGTATGATGATATTTTGCTCTCGGCTTCTTAGGGTCACCTTGGCCGTGTTTAGTTGTTTTTCCTCAGCAAGGCCCACACCCAGGGCCCTCCTGGCTCTCGCCTGCCCTGGTGCTGTCTCTATGGAGCTTCATGTACTGCAGTGGCTGTGAGAGTGGGAGCAAGACACAGTCCCCTCACTCTCTCCACTCTGTAACATTCTGTGTAATTTTTTTTTTTTTTTTTTTTGAGTTAGAATCTCACTTTGTTGTCCTCTTTAGAGTACTATGACATCATAGCTCACAGCAATCTCAAACTCCTGGGCTCAAGTGATTCTCTTGCCTCAGCCTCCCTAGTGGCTGGGACTACAGGTGCCCGCCAGAATGCCTGATTATTTTTTTTTGTTTGTTTGTTTGTTTAGCAGGCCTGGGCTGGGTTTGAACCCATAAGCCCCAGAGCATGCGGCTGGTACCCTAACCACTGAACTGCGGGCACCCAGGCTGTGTATTCTTGATTGATTAATTTCCTTCGTGGTCACTATGAAATGATTGCCCTCTTTATCCCTGGCAATAATCTTTGCTCTGACCTCTGCTTTGTTCAGTATTAAAACAGCCACTTCATCTTTCTTTTGACCAGTGTTAGGCATGCTATATTCCTTTCTGTCTTTTTTAATTTGGAATTATTTGTCTTTTTAAATTTTTTGGTTTTTATTATTTATTTATTTATTTTTTTGGAGACAGAGTCTCAAGGTGTCACCCTGGGTAGAGTGCCCTAGCGTCATAGCTCACATCAACCTCCAGGTCAGGCTCAAGCAATCTTCTTGCCTCAGTTTTTCTGTTTTTAGTAGAGACAGGGTCTGTCTTTTGCTCAGGCTGGTTTCAAACTCATGAGCTCAAGCAATCAACCTTCCCAGGCCTCCCAGAGTGCTGGGATTAACAGGCATGAGCCACTGTACCTGGCCTTATCTTTTTATTTTTAGAGATGTAATTTCACTCTGTTGCCTAGGCCGAAATACAGTAGCTATGCCCTGGTGCCATCTTACCTTTGTCAGTGCTTTGTAGGCTGGGCTCAGCAGTCCTCCCTCAGCCCAGAGTGTAGCTGAGGCTACGGGTGTGTATCACCGTGTCCACTACTTACGTCTTTGTGTGTAAAGTGGGTTTTTTGTCAGTGTGGTGGTGCACCGGTAGTCCAAGCTACTTGGGAGGCTGAGGTGGAAGGATTGCTTATGTCCAGGGCATTTGAGGCCAGCCTGGGCATTATGGAAGGCACCTATTAAAACACCCAAAAGGGAGAGTTTATGATGTTCTAGCTAGAGTTGGGTGTCCCTTTTCATGGGTGCACCTGCTCTCGCTCTTGGAAACACACCCTTGGGAGATGCTGTGGCTCAGTGAGTAGGGTACCGGCCCCATATATCGAGGGTGGTGGGTTCAAACCCGGCCCTGGCTGAACTGCATCAACAACAACAAAAAATAGCCGGGTGTTGTGGTGGCGCCTGTAGTCCCAGCTACTTAGGAGGCTGAGGCAAGAGAATTGCCTAAGCCCAGGAACTGGAGGTTGCTATGAGCTGTGTGACACAACGGCACTCTACCGAGGGGCATAAAGTATACCAAAGAAAGACAGCAAACCCTCATTTTTACTGACATAATTTTTGAACGTTTCGATTTACAGGAAAGTATACACTGAATGGTTTTCACTGCTTTCACAGTTCTGCGGTTGTGACTGGTGCCTGTGTTCTGGAAGATTTCTCCGTGTGGGCGTGAGGCTGACAGGTGCTGCTCTGGTGTTGTGCTCACTTGTTTCCCAAGAGAATCTGATGTCTTTGTTATTCTCTGCCTCATTTTCTCCTTTCCCCTGCGTTTTAGTTTTTTCTTGTTGTTATTCCAGTGATGCACCTTGATGTGGTTCTCTTTCTTTCTTGTGCTTGTGTTTTTTTGAGCATCCTGGATCATGAGTTTGTAGTTTTCATCAGAATTTGGAATAGTTTGGGCTTTATCTCCGCACATACTTTCCCCTGCCCTTCCACTTTCCTGGTGGACCGCAGGTGCATGTTTGCTGGGCTGTCCGAGGTGACACACGGCTGCTATCTCCTGGCAGTGGTGCGGCCTCTGGCTCCCAGGTCTTCCTTCTGAGGGTCTGTTCTGCATGGAGCCACAGCCCTGTGCTCTTCCTCTCACACAGTGTGGCTGTCACCTCTTGAGGTCCATTTGTGTGTCTCTGTGCCTTCTGTGTCTTCAGGGTGTTGTGAACATGAAACACCCCTATTCCTTGCCTCTGTTTCCTGTCTTTGTTCTTTGTTTCTGTTTCCTGTCTCTTTCTGTCTCTGTTCCTTGTCTATTTCCTGTCTGTTTCTTGTCTGTTTCCTGTCTCTGTTCCTTGTCTGTTTCCTGTCTCTGTTCCTTGTCTGTTTCCTGTCTCTTTCTGTCTCTGTTCCTTGTCTGTTTCCTGTCTCTGTTTCTTGTCTGTTTCCTGTCTCTGTTCCTTGTCTGTTCCTTGTCTGTTTCCTGTCTCTGTTCCTTGTCTGTTTCCTGTCTCTTTCTCTGTTCCTTGTCTGTTTCCTGTCTCTGTTTCTTGTCTGTTTCCTGTCTCTGTTCCTTGTCTGTTTCCTGTCTCTTTCTGTCTCTGTTCCTTGTCTGTTCCTTGTCTGTTTCCTGTCTCTTTCTGTCTCTGTTCCTTGTCTGTTTCCTGTCTCTTGTTTCTTGTCTGTTTCCTGTCTCTGTTCCTTGTCTGTTTCCTGTCTCTGTTCCTTGTCTGTTTCCTGTCTCTGTTCCTTGTCTGTTTCCTGTCTCTGTTCCTTGTCTGTTTCCTGTCTCTTTCTGTCTCTGTTCCTTGTCTGTTTTCTATCTCTGTTCCTTGTCTGTTTCCTGTCTCTTTCTGTCTCTGTTCCTTGTCTGTTTCCTGTCTCTTTCTGTCTCTGTTCCTTGTCTGTTTCCTGTCTCTTTCTGTCTCTGTTCCTTGTCTGTTCCTTGTCTGTTTCCTGTCTCTTTCTGTCTCTGTTCCTTGTCTGTTTCCTGTCTCTTGTTTCTTGTCTGTTTCCTGTCTCTGTTCCTTGTCTGTTTCCTGTCTCTGTTCCTTGTCTGTTTCCTGTCTCTGTTCCTTGTCTGTTTCCTGTCTCTGTTCCTTGTCTGTTTCCTGTCTCTTTCTGTCTCTGTTCCTTGTCTGTTTTCTATCTCTGTTCCTTGTCTGTTTCCTGTCTCTTTCTGTCTCTGTTCCTTGTCTGTTTCCTGTCTCTTTCTGTCTCTGTTCCTTGTCTGTTCCTTGTCTGTTTCCTGTCTCTTTCTGTCTCTGTTCCTTGTCTGTTCCTTGTCTGTTTTCTATCTCTGTTCCTTGTCTGTTTCCTGTCTCTGTTCCTTGTCTGTTTCCTGTCTCTTTCTGTCTCTGTTCCTTGTCTGTTTCCTGTCTCTTTCTGTCTCTGTTCCTTGTCTGTTCTTGTCTGTTTTCTGTCTCTGTTCCTTGTCTGTTTCCTGTCTCTTTCTATCTCTGTTCCTTGTCTGTTTCCTGTCTCTTTCTGTCTCTGTTCCTTGTCTGTTCTTGTCTGTTTTCTGTCTCTGTTCCTTGTCTGTTTCCTGTCTCTTTCTGTCTCTGTTCCTTGTCTGTTTCCTGTCTCTTTCTGTCTCTGTTCCTTGTCTGTTTCCTGTCTCTTTCTGTCTCTGTTCCTTGTCTGTTCTTGTCTGTTTTCTGTCTCTGTTCCTTGTCTGTTTCCTGTCTCTTTCTGTCTCTGTTCCTTGTCTGTTTCCTGTCTCTTTCTGTCTCTGTTCCTTGTCTGTTCTTGTCTGTTTTCTGTCTCTGTTCCTTGTCTGTTCCTTGTCTGTTTTCTATCTCTGTTCCTTGTCTGTTTCCTGTCTCTGTTCCTTGTCTGTTTCCTGTCTCTTTCTGTCTCTGTTCCTTGTCTGTTTCCTGTCTCTTTCTGTCTCTGTTCCTTGTCTCTTTCTGTCTCTGTTCCTTGTCTGTTTTCTATCTCTGTTCCTTGTCTGTTTCCTGTCTCCTTCTGTCTCTGTTCCTTGTCTCTTTCTGTCTCTGTTCCTTGTCTGTTCCTTGTCTGTTTCCTGTCTCTTTCTGTCTCTGTTCCTTGTCTGTTTCCTGTCTCTTTCTGTCTCTGTTCCTTATCTTCTGTTTCCTGTCTGTTTCTGGCTTTACCATCTGTTGTTCATTTGTGTTGGTTTCAGTTGGTGTTTCTTACCATGGGTCTTTTTCTTTTAAACTTAGTTTACATGCCTGGGGATTTTTTCAGTATACTTTTGGAAAAATTTTACGTTTATGGAAGCGTTGTAAACATAGCAGAGAAGTTCTTGATCTTCTCTTGGTTGCTAACATTACATTGCCAGGGCGCGTTGGGTCACTGCCATAAAACCTGCTGTCAACTCACCTGCAGACCTCCTTTTGTATCCCTCGGCTTCCCTCTTGTCCTTTCTCTGTCCCCAGTGTCCACCCAGCACACCCATGATGTTTGGTCCTCTGGGCTGGGGCATTTTCTCAGACTTTTCTTGTCCTTTGTGGTCTTAACAGTCTGGGGACTCACTGACCAGATATTTTCTGGAACATAACCCCCATTTGGGCTGGACTCACATTTTCTCAGTAGACTGAGGTTTTGGAGCCATGATCACAGAGGTGAGTGAGTTGTTAGGCTGGGGTCTTTCAGCATGAGTGGTCACGTTTTGCTGGTTTTGATCCGTGGTTAGGATGGTGACTGCCAGGTCCCTGTACTACAAAGGTGTATCTGTCCACATGTGGGGGATGGCGTGTCTTTTTGTAAGAAGAAGTTGTCTTTTTCTACCCATCGGTTTGTTTATGGTTCAGTTATATTAGTATGGACTCGTGTATTTATTTTATACTTTAGTTGTAATCCATTGCCACACTATTTCTTTGCTCACATTGTTCCAGCTTCCTTGTCTGGGAATGTGTCATTGGATGCCAGATGCTTTGAATCTCACCTAGTGTGCCGGTACCTTTGTAATCCTGTGACGACTCTTCTTCTTTTTTTTCTTTTTGAGACAGTTTCACTTGTTGCCCTCAGTACTGAGTGCTGTAGCGTCACAGTTCACAACAACCTCAAACTCTTGGGCTGAAGCAGTGCTTTTCTCTCAGCCTCCCAAGTAGCTAGGTGCCACAGCAATGCCGGGCTATTTTTAGCCACTCTTGGTCAGGCTGGTTTTGAACCTGTGACCTCAGGCAATACACCAGACTTGGCCTCCTAGAGTGCTAGGATTATAGGTGTGAGCCACCACGCCAGCCCTTTTGGATTTGCTTTTAAGATTTGTGAGACAGGCCAGAGCCCTCCATGCTGAGGTAAGGCCTTCTGGATGCCCCTACTGGCAGCTTTGAGATGGGGGTGGAGGGCACTGTCCCCAGCCTTCATTTGTGTGGGTGGTTTCCTTTTTGCCAGATCCCCAAGGGGACCCTCTGCACATTTCTAGGGCTGTTATTCTGAGTAATTTCCCTTAGCTCCAGCTTCCTCTGGTCCTTGTTCCCTGCTGACAAGCATAGGTAGCACCCTGACTGCAGTCACCATGGACTTTACTGTGTCTCAAGGAGCTCCTTGTATTCAGCTTTGTGTATGTTCTAAAAATGGTCATTTCATTTTTTGACATTTAGAAGAAAACAAATGATGAACTCGATGGCCTTTGGCTGGGTGGGGTGGTTACCCTGGAGTCAGGTGGGAGTAGTCTGGTGTCAGTGCTGGTTTTGAGTTAGTTGATTTAACCACGTTTGTGTGATGTTAATGTTGCCGAAGCTGGAGGGGAGGATATATTGGGAACTCCATAAACTATTTTTGTAAGTCTAAAATATTTCAAAATAAAAGATTTTTAAAAAGAACCAGTTGAATGAGTAGACTCTTAGTAGAAATTTCCAAGATGGCCAGGCGTGGTGGTGCGTGCTCACGTAGAAATCCCAGCCGCTCTGGAGGCTGAAGCAGTAGTCCTTGAGTCCAGGAGTTCAGGCACAGTGGGCTGTGGGATCACTGCACTCCAGCCTGGGCAATAGAGCGAAGCCCTATCTCTTATAAAAAAAAAAAAGTCAGGGCAATGCCCACGGCTCAAAGAAGTAGAGTGTCAGTTCCATATGCTGGAGGTAGTGGGTTCAAACCCAGCCATAGCCAAAAAATGCCAAAGGAAAAAAAAGTCAATCGAGGCAGCTTAACGTTAAGGCTTTCCTCTAATAGGATGAGCTAAAATATAATAATATGATATACCCTCTGTGCTTTGTTGTATGCAGAAGTTTTGAGGGGCTGGTAGGTGAGAGTAGGATGGCTGTTTTCCATGTGAACTGCAAGCACTTGGGAGCCCGAGATGAATCCCAGTTCTGGAGGAACATGCCTGTGTGATTCTTCCTGCCCCAGGTAGCATCTCAGTGATATGAGGGAGTCACTGGGAGAGGAGGCTGCGTCCATGCAGAGTCCAGGCGCCTCTTCTTCCATGGTTAGGTGGCAGGCTCTTGCAGGGTCAGACCACTGCCATGATGGGCCTTTCTGTTAGTAACAGCGAAGGTGGTGGAGGTGAGGATTGGGGTTTTCTTTAAAGGGTGTGGTTGGTTTACTTTGTATCTAAAATGAATTTGTGTTTCTGAAAGTCTTTGAAAGTGCACTGTGAAAGCACAATGTTGTCCTTAAGGTCTGCTGTCAGGAGGGGCCGCTGCTGCTGCTTTCTCCCTGTTGGGTTAGAGAACTGCCCCAGGGTCTCTGTGTTCTGTTGGGTTGTGATGACGTGATGTCGGAGGTTGTGGCTTTTCTAATTCTGCAAGGTGGGTAGAGGCTTGCTGTGCCCAGGAGATGGTGTTAGCAGGACACTCCACAGGGCACATCAGGCTCACTCCCAGTTGACTGAACTTTTACCTGTTGTGATGCTTCTGGCTTTGTCTGAGTGCCCTGTAGGTTCAGCTATGCTGGCTGTGGGTTGGAAATCCTTAGAAACCTGTCCTTAGCCTTGGAGAATTCCTCTTCTTGGAACCTGCTTTCAAAGAAGTTGTAACTGAATAATATCATCAGAACAGCTTTGTTGGCCAGGCTTGCAGATTCAATGCCTGTGATCCAGCACTCTGGGAGGCCGAAGTGGGAAATCCCTTGATCTCAGGAGTTCAAGACCTGCCTGAGCAAGAGTGAGCGCCTGTCTCTGCTAAAAATAGAAAAACTAGCTGGGGCATTGTGGTGGGTACCTGTAGTTTCAGCTGCTGAGGCAGGAGGGTCATTTGAGCATAAGAGTTTGAGGTTGCTGTGAGCTGTGATGCGACAGCACTTTACCCAGGGCAACAGAGTGAGACTCTCTCAAGAAAAAAAAAGAAAAAGAAAAAAAGGCTTTGTTTGTAAAGTATCAGCTTTAGAGTGGCCTACAAAAGGTTTAGTTGGTTTCTGAAATAATATGAGGGTCTGATTAGAAAAATACAGGAGAGAGCAACGCCCGTTGCTCAGTGATTGGGGGACTGGCCACATACACCCAGGCTGGTGGGTTTGAACCTGGCCCACGTCAGCTCAACAACAATGACAATTGCAACAACAAAATAGCTGGGCGTTGTGGTGGGTGCCTGTAGTCCCAGCTACTTGGGAGGCTGAGGCAAGAGAATCGCTTAAGGTTTGAGGTTACTGTGAGCTGTGATATCACAGCACTCTACTGAGGGTGACACAGTGAAACTCTGTCTCAAAAAAGAAGATACTGGAGAGGACACAAGTTTATAGATAGTGTGAAACATTGTTTTATTTGCTGTTTAAGAGTTGGGAATAAGCTGCATTTCTGAAGGCGGCTTTGGAAACAGCCTGGTGGTCTCCTTACCTTGTTTTTGTTACTGCCACCTGCAGGGAAGCAGGCACATCCGGCAGGTGGCACCCTGTGGAGGGGCAGCTCCACAGGCTTTCCTGGCTCCAGGAGCATTTGCTGGTTTCCTTTTTATTCTTTGTCTTTGTGCTGTGTAACAAAATTCCTGAGATGGAGTGGTTTATAAGGAACAGTGATTTATTTTTCATAGTTCTCGAGTCCTAGGATCAAGGTGCCGTCAGGTTCTGTTGGACCAGGGCTGCTCTCTGCTTCTGAGATGGTGCCTTGTGACTGAGCCTCTGGAGGGACAGAGGCAAGAGGGTGATGAAGGGCCTGGTGTGCAACCCATACTGTGCCTGAGAGCTTACTCGCCACCACAGTGGGGATGGAGTGACAACACGTGGGTTCTAGGGACATCAGACCATATAGCTCTCCTGCTGTGATTTCATAGCCTCTTCTCCCTCACAGACTGTCCATCACTGCCACCCGTCAGTGTGTCTCCAGGCATGCACACTGTCACACGTGGCTGTGGCACTCCTCTTCCTCTTCTGTTGTATGGAATCCTGGTGGAGACAAGGGATGGCCTTGCTCACTGCGCTAACCCCCTTGGCACCAGCCCAGTGCTTCACTTCACCTCCGTCTGCACCAGCTGTGTATGCAGTGCTCTGTAGTGCTCTGGGTTTGAGCTCTGTGTTGACTGTCTGGCTCCATCTTCATCTCAGTGGCTCACGGTGGCCTCAGCAAGTGGCTGCCTGCCTGGACGAGTTCCACGTGCTCCTCTCCTTCCCACAGTGTGCTTGGAGGTGTGTTTGCCCCATAAGCAGACTCAGGCTAGGCTAGCGTGCACACTTGAGCTCCCAGCGTTTTTTTTTTTTTTTTTTCTTAAAGACAGAGTCTCACTTTGTTGCCCCAGTAGAGTACTGTGGCGTCACAGCTCCCAGCAATTTCAGACTCCTTGAGCTCAAGTGATTCTCTTGCCTCAGCCTCCCGAGTAGCTAGGACTACAGGTGCCCGCCACAACCCCTGGCTATCTTTAGAGATGGGATCTTGCTCTTGCTTAGGCTGGTCTCGAACTTGTGAACTCAGGTATGCCACTGCTCTGGGCGACTCCCAGCATTTTGGAAAGTCAAGGCAGGAGGATCACTTGAGGCCAGGAATTCAAGACCAATCTGGGAAACATAATAAGACCCTATCTCTTAAGAAAGAAAAACAACAGGCAAAACAAAACAGATACAGCCATGAACTCCAGAAGGCTGAAGTGGGTGGCTTCCTGGCAGGCTGTGGCTGGGTTTGAAGAAGCGCTTCTTTCTTGCATGTGCCCTCTGTCCAGGGGTCCGAGCGTGCAGCCTGGGGCATTCTTTATGAGTGTGCTCTTTGCTGGAGGAGTTGAGGATTCAGGGTGGAATCCTGCCTGGCAGATGGGGGAGTGGGGGTATTTCAGGTTCTTTATCTGCCAGTTGTTACTGTGGAATCCTGTTTTGGTGGGAGCTGAATTGGATGCAGGGCCCCTTTGAGGGTGCGTCTGAGAGACACAGCCTTTGTTGGCCGTGCAGCGTTCAGACTGGTACTGTTACAATGAGGCTCTCACCGTCTTGTCTTCAGCCCTCTCTGGCTTCCCTGCTGCATCTGGATCCACATTGCGGCCCATATCAAGAAGGAGTTTGACAAGAAGTACAATCCCACCTGGCATTGCATTGTGGGGAGGAACTTCGGTCGTTCTGTGACACATGAAACCAAACGCTTCATCTACTTCTACCTGGGCCAAGTTGCCATTCTTCTGTTCAGATCTGGTTAAAAGCATGGACTGTGCCACACACCCAGTGAACCATCCAAAAAATAAGGACTGTAGCCTAAATTCCAAATAACAGAGACTGAAATTTTCAGCCTTGTGAAGGGAACACCTTTGTGTCGATCTTTGAACCTTTATTGTGTTTTGTACAGGGTATTCTCTGTACTAGTTTGTTGTGGTTATAAAATACTTAGCAAAACAGCTTACATTTGTATTTATTTTCTACTCCATAATTTTGCCCCATGTTTTCTTTCAAAATCCATTCCTTTAAAAAATCTATTGCAGATGTAGAAATAAAACACGCACGCTGTGGTGCCAAGGTGCCGACCTCCATGTAGGCACCTGCTTTGGCCTCTTTCTTCCTGCAGACGGCACCCACTTTGCATGACACCAGGTTTCAAACCCAATAGAAAACAGCCCACCAGAAAGGGTGGACACAGTACCTCTTGTAGGTGATGTCAGAATCTCACGTTCTGCCTCAGTTGAAGGGATAGAGGCAGTAGGTTTCTCTGCCTTGTTCCCTCAGAGAGACTGAGTAGGGGCTCCAGTTGTCACCAGAGCATCTAGGGAGCCGTGACTAGGAGGGCAGCTTTGGGTTCCAGGAAGCCTAAAACTCCATCACTTCTGGTGGGTTCCTGTTACTTTGCGGCTCTCACCTCCAGATCAAGCGTGTTCTCTTTGTGGCTTCTCCATGTTCAAATGCCGACAACCTTTGACCCATGTCTATCTCATTTTACACAGTCACAGGCATCCTCCAGGCCTTAGTTTACGGGTCTGTAAGTCAGAAGGAAGACCCGCCTATGGGGAGAAGGGGGCAGCTCACTGTCCTGGGCAGTCTGCCATTGGAGCCTGACCAGTTAGGTGTGTTCTGAGATGGTCTTGGCTGTGTGTTGATGATGCCAGTTGCATCTGAGGGGTGCCAGAGAGTGGAGGAGCAGCCTGCTGTCCTTGGCACCACAGTGCGTGTTAATTCTTGCTTCTCTGCTGTTGATCAGAGCTGCAGGGAAATGCGAGGTAGGCTTCTTGGTCACTGTAAATTTTATAAACCAGCGTGGAGCCACACACTCCATGGTTCATGCAGGGAGAGTCTGCTGGTGCAGCACTGGTGATTTGGGAGAAGTGCGGAAAGCAGGTCACTATCACTGGATGTGGCACCCAGAGACACACTGCCTTGCTTGGCTGGCAATCTGTGGGTAGTGGGGATTTGGTTTTAGTTTCCTTTTAGTGTGTCAGTATTATCTTAATTTTTTTATAGTACAAATATCTGCTTTTGTTTTTACATTAAGTGGTTATTTTAAAAAAGAAAGTCATACCTCACTGCTGGTTCCTTTCTCCAGACCCCTTGAGCCGAGAGCCTGGACTGGACTGGCAAGAGGAGAGTGCACTCTGCTGGGTCAGCCATGTCCAGCTGAGAGTGCTCTGGGCATTGGGAGCTCAGATGAGAAAGGTGTTTGACATGGCATGATTGAGAGAGAAAATGCCACTGTCTGTCAGTAGTGTCTGTTTCTCGGACATGGGGCATGGTGCTGGTGAGACATGTACTTGTAGATCTAGGTCTCCTGGCTGTGTAGTTTCAGGTCTGGCTGAGGCTGAAGGAATTTCTGGATTTCCTTTTACTTGGTCACTCCCTGCTCTGGTCAGCAGCGTTAAGCGTTTCTGAGGGCTTTGAGGGCTCAAGGAGGAAGAGGAGCTGGTTTAGGATGGACCCCTACCCGGGCGCCCTGCTGCCTGCTGCTTCCCTGGCCCCTCCGGCCTTCAGTGTAGTCTGTGATGCGCTTCTGTGGGCTTGGCCCAGTCACCTTGTGTTGGAGACAGATAACATGTGATTTTCAGTCACCAGATGACTGACCCCAGGCCCTCAGAGGAGGGATCTGTTTGGGGGCTGACACTGCAGCATGCACTTGTTCACAGAGCAGGCAATCCTGTGTCACTGACAGACGTCCCCTGTGTGGTGCGTGAGAGCAGCTGATGGGGCTGCCTGCCTGGCGAGAGCTCTGCACCTAGGTTTCTGTGGGCCACCCTGCAGAGCATGCCTGTCTGCAGCCAGGAGCCACAGCTGGGGGGAAGTGCCATCCAGGTGCATGGGAGGTCTCTCCTTTTCTGGAAGAGTTCTGAGCCTGCTTTCTGCACCAGCTGTGCGTATGGAATCAGCCAAGGCAGAGACACTGTGGGATTCTGGTGGGCCTGGCACTGGGCCAGTGGAAGGAGGTGTGTAGGCCGCCTAATCTCCCAGCCCCATACCTTGTCCTGTCCCCTTCTGCACAGCTTTCCCCATGAGAGGTGGACTTGGTTGGGTGTCCTCTGGGTCCCTGGACAATGAGCGCTCTCTGTCGTCCCAACTACCCACTTCCTGCTGAGCTGGGGGCTCCTCTGCCCATGATCTACTCAGAACTCAGCATTCGTCTTTGTTGACTATTGTAAGCGTGTCATCCCGTGTAAGTGAATTGTTTGGATAATTAGAAAGTCATGTGGCACGTTTTATGAGTCAGCAGATACATCACAGTTGGGCTTGATCTGGCTGTCCCGCTGTGAGGAACGGCTGTGCCTCTTCTGCGATGCCTCTGGCCTGATAGGAGTTGGCACTGGGGGAGTTTTCTTGGTGTCCTCTCTGTTGCCCACCCTCAGGACTGGGGCCCCAGGGCTGTGGAGCCTGCACAGTGTGTGGGTGCAGTGGCTGCGTCTATTCTGTCCACTGCTCCAGCTGCCACCTCGTGCTGGGCCCCCAGGGCAGCTCCCATGAGGAGGCCGCATGGTCTGCTGGTCGGCTCCCTGAGTCTCTGCACTCTGCCTCAGAGCCTCTGCAGCCTCCTTGGTGGTTTTGTTTTTCGATATTCTGCAAATCTGTCTCCTATTGATTTTTTTTTTTTTTTATTTTCTGGACTTAACAGCAAAGATGCCCATTCTTCTAGGCCCAGGGCACTTCCTGGCTGTGCAGTGGCCTTGGTGGGGCTCAGCAGCCCAGCCCACCCCATGCCCACCTGGCCTCAGGGGTCTGAGCCAGCTTAGGAGAAAGGGAGTTAAAATGGCATCATTGTTTTGCAACTGGGGTGCCAGAAATAACATCTTTTCACAGTGAATTTCTCAGTAAAGATGAGGAGCTTTATATATACCCATTTATATTTGGACTTGAGTTGAAGCTTGAGCAGTTAGGAGATGTAGAAAATAGTGTCTTTGGAGAACAGAGATAAAGGTGTGTGTGTTTCTTTTTTTACATACTGACTAAAGCAAGAAAAAGTGTGTGTTTTGAAAGTGAGGACAAGAAACATGAAATGAGACGTTTCTGCAGCAAGTCATTTCTTTCTAAATGTTTAATTTTCCTTTATTTTTAAAACTTCTAGATCCTATTTCTTGAGGAATTATTGAATGCATTCCTTCCCCTAAACAATTAGAACATTGAAAATGGATCTGACCCCTGTGTCCTGTGACCTCCTTCTCCTCTTTCTTCATCTCCTTTTCTTTAAATTTCTTTTCTTTCCTTTCCTTTCCCTTCTTTTCGACAGTTTCACTCTGTCACCCTGGTAGTGTTCAGTGGCGCCATCATAATTCACAGCAACCTCAAACCATTGGGCTCAGGTGATCCTCCTGCCTCAGGTGCCCACCACAACACCTGGCTAGTTTTTCTATTTCTAGTAGAGACGGGGTCTCGCTCTTGCTCAGGCTGGTCTCAAACTCCTGAGCTCAAGCAATCCTCCCACCTTGGCTTCCCAGAGTGTTGGGATTACAGCATGAGCCACTGTGCCTGGCATCATTTTTTCTGTTTTTTTGAGACAGAGTCTCACTCCATCACCCTTGGTAGAGTGTTGTGGTGTCACAGCTCATAGCAACCTCAAACTCCTGGGCTCAAGCGATCCTCCTGCCTTAGCCTCCTGAGTAGCTGGCACTATAGGCACATACTACTGTGCCTAGCTGACTTAAACCTACCATGTTGCCCAGGCTGACCTCAAACTCTTGACTTCAAATGATTCGCTCACCTTTGCCTCCCAAAGTGCTGGGATTACAGGCATGAGCTGGGAGGCCCAGGCACACACAGCAGGGGCAGTAGGAGTGAGGGGCTGTGTGTGAAGGTCAAACTGGAGCAGGGCCTGGGGGGCACACCTGTGGTCTTAGCACCCTGGGGGCTGATGTGGCCCCGTGAATAGTGGCTGCACCACAGGTTGAGCAACACTGTGAGATCCTGTCTCTGGGGGAAAATAGGTCTCCGTTAGAGCCCTGAAGGTGAGTCGTGCAGAACCATGTGCTGGTGCCCTGTGGCCCTGACTTGGGAGGAGCTGGTGGTTTTGATGTTAGCATCTCTGGTCTGTGGCTCCCTACCTGCTGGTCAGTTTTCAAGGCATAGTAAAAACCTTGTTCACTGGTAACTGGTGTGAGATGTTTGACTCACTGATTTAAAAAATATAGGATAATTTTTTTAAATCTCTTATCAGTTATGATTCAATAATTTGAGATCTTTTAAAAAATTATCCTATAAAATTTTTATCCTGCTTAAAGACTGGCAAGTGTGTGTCAGAAATTTTTAGATTTTTAGGAGGAGATGCAAAGGCCTAAGGGAACCGCCCTCCCACCATGCTGAGTGTGGAGGGCACCTGCCTAGGGGTTAACCCTGAGGAAGACCCTCGGGGCATCCTGGCTGCCTGTGTTTTCAGCCAGCCAGCTCTATTGCCCTTCTCCTCCTAGGAGGGCCTTTGTGTCAGGCCTGTCTTCCAAACTGAGGAGCTGGGCTCTGCAGACTTCTGGTCCTGGAGTGTCCTGCATGTGCTTCCAGGGCCTTCACCCCCTTCCCCAAAGGATGCCAACCTTAGAAAGTCCTTTCCCAGCCCCTCCTCCCCAAAGATGTGCACAAATGATAACGCCTGAGAATTTCTTCTCAGTCTTCCAGGCTCTGGCTGCACCTCCTGTCCTGTCTCCTTTCCCTGCTGCTCCTCACAGAGATGCTCCTCACGGGGCTGTCCTGGGAGTGAGGGGAGCCACAGGCCGCCTGCTGTGTGCAGGGTAAGCCTCAGGTGCTTGTGTGCCCACACTCACATTTTTGCATATTAATAGGTTTATAAATCAGGCTTACTGGATATATTTAGATTCCTTTTCCTCCTACCTCCTTTCCCTTTACCCTTTCCTTCCTTCCTTTCTTTTTTTTTAAAGGCAGAGTCTCACTCTGTTGCCCTGGGTAGAGTACCGTGCATCACAGCTCATTGCAACCTGGAATTCCTGGGTTCAACGATCCTTCTGCCTTGCCTCCCAGAGTGCCAGGATTACAGGCAGGAGCCACTGAGCCAAACCTCCTTTATTTCTCTTTTATTTTTCTTTCTTTTCTTTTCTTTCTTTTTTAAGAGATAGGGTTTTGTGTTATCACCCAGATGGGAGAGCAGTGGGTTCATGATAGTTCACTGCATCCTCAAACTCCTGAGCTCAAGTGATGATCCTTCCACCTCAGCCTCCAAGTAGCTGGGACTACAGTGTACCTCACTGCACCTGTGTAAATTTACAATTTTTTTTTTTTAAAGAGTTGGAGTCTTGCGACATTGCCCAGGTAGGCCTCAAACTCTTGGCCTCAAGCATTCTTCTACCTCAACCTTCCAAAGTGTTGGGATTATAGGTGTGAGCTGTTATGTCTGGGCATAGATGCATTTTTCTCAGTTTGCTGACTTTAGACTCTTGTGTACACTAGTGTAGCATAATCTGGTCATATGGGTCACCTGTGCTTCTGACCCACTAACTGTTAGTTTTCAACCTGTGTTACCTATAGCCTCCTGACACATGTATTTTATTTAAACTCTGTGGAGGTTGTGGTGGTAATCAGGCTTCACTGTTGTGATTCGAAGTTAGTATCAAGAATTGGGATTTAACATCAATCTAATCAGTATGGTAGGTATAGATATTTATGAAATCATTATATATAGTTGGGGTTAGGGATGGCTGTCTCCACCCAGTCAGAAATCCACGTCTAAGTTTTGACTCCCTTCAAACCTGACTGCTGCACGGAGGCAGGAGGGATCACACTTTTTCTTTTTCTAAAAATGTTTCTATATGGTGTACCAATCCTTGTACTGTCGGCTTTAGTTTCTGTGCCTATATCCTGGAGAGGTTAGAGCCATCGTGAGGCTCTGAAGTCCCTTCTTTTTCCAGGCCTGCTTCTTCCACACCCTCTTCAGCACTGGCACCAGCTCACAAGCATTCACCTCCACCAGGTCATCTGGTTTGTTAGCTGTTGAATTTTTCCAAGATCTGTGTATTTGTGTATTGGAACTGGCTTTTTTTTTTTTTTCTCACATGAAAAGTCTTTATTAATCCTCTTGTGAAAAATCTATACAATGGCTGCAGATAACATCACTGTAGAGTCTTTAGTCCTTCGCCTTCTCGCCAGCACCAACATTAGCCTTTGCAGTCCCCCTGACTGTCTTCATTGCGTTCTTGCGTTCCTTTCGCTGCTTTCTTGATGTCTTTTTCTTCTCGTACAGGCCATGCCTTGCAAGTCTATGTTTGGGTTCATTTTTCTTTGCATAATCCAAAGAATCGTAAATCATGCAAAGCCCGTTGTCTTCCCACCACCAAAGTGAGTTCTGAGTCCAAATACAAAGATGACGTAGGGTGTGGTCTTGTACATTTTGGCTAGTTTTTCTCTAATTTCTGTCTTTGGTACTGTTGCCTTCCCAGGGTGAAGGACATCAATGACCATTTGTTTCCTCTGAAGTAGTCGGTTAGTCATGAACTTCCTGGTCCCTATAGTTACTGTGCGTTCACGATGGCGGGCGATCCTCGGGCAGCCAGGGAGGAAGAGCTGGCTTTTTTTTTTTTTTTTTTTTTGCCATACCCATAGTCTTGTGATTTTCTTTATCGCGCTGTTGTAAATCCTGTTGTAACTGCCGTGAATTCATGTGCAACATCTGGACAGTTTTCTCCAGCAGGAATTTATTATTGTGGACTCGACAGCTTTCATAGGTTTTTCTATAGCAACAATGGCATTTTTATAGTCTAATCTTTTCAGGCATTTATGGTGTTTTCTGTGTCAGGGTTCCCTTCCCTAGCTCACCAGTCAATTCCGTAATGTGACACATGCCGAGACCCCTGAAGAGCCTCTTGGCTGCTGATCTAGCAGTTGTATTAGATGTTGTGTTTGGGGCAAGTAGACCACCTTGACGCCTGTAGTGTTGGACTCATGGGGTTCTGGGTGGTCAGGGGTATTGTCCAAGATCAAAGGGACGTTGGAGGTCAGTCCTTTACTAGTGTTTCCTGACTGAGGCAAAACATCCATAGAGCCAGTTCATGGAAAGGGTTCTGATTGTTCCAGGCCTTCTGCACATAGCCAGATCCCTCACCTGGTGCTCATCACCTCCCTGCAAGGCTCCGAGGCTGGCGGCTGGGCCCACGAGGGCAGTCCTGGTTCCAGTTGCATGTGCATAGGACAGTAGCTAGCCTGTCCCTTCCAGCCTTCAATGCTGGTGGTGGCTTCTCTTCCTTACTAGTAAGTTCTTTATGGCTTTTCTCCCCTGGACAGAGCACATCTGCCTGCCTTAAAAGCCGGTGTGGGCAGATACCTCCTCAGAGTTTCTTTGTTTCTTCTTCTTTTTTTTTTTTTGTAGAGACAGAGTCTCACTTTATGGCCCTCGGTAGAGTGCCATGGCCTCACACAGCTCACAGCAACCTCCAACTCCTGGGCTTAAGTGATTCTTTTGCCTCAGCCTCCCAAGTAGCTGGGACTACAGGCGCCCGCCACAACGCCCGGTTATTTTTTGGTTGCAGTTCAGCCGGGGCCGGGTTTGAACCCGCCACCCTTGGTATATGGGGCCGGCGCCTTACTGACTGAGCCACAGGCGCCGCCCATTGTTTCTTTTTTTTTATTGTTAAGGATTCATTGAGGGTACAGACAACCAGGTTACACTGCTTGCATTTGTTAGGTAAAGGCCCTCTTACAATCATGTCCCACCTCCAAGAGGTGTGTCACACACTATGACCCCCCCCCTTCCCTTTTTCTGCTCTCCCCACTCCCCCTTCCCCCAGCACGTACTAGGTGATTAATTGTCCTCATATCAGAATTGAGTACATGGGACTCTTGCTTCTCCCTTCTCATGATGCTTTACTAAGAATAGTATGTTCTACCTCCATCCAGGTTAATACAAAAAATGTAAAGTCTCCATCTTTTTTAATGGCTGAATAGTAGTATTTCATGGTATACATATACCAAGTTTGTTAATCCATTCCTGGGTTTGTGGGCATTTAGGCTGTTTCCACAGTTTGGCAGTTGTAAATTGAGCTGCAATAAACAATCTAGTGCAATTGTCCTTATGATAAAAAGATTTTTTTCCTTCTGGGTAGATGGTTAGTAGTGGGATTGCAGGATCAGATGGGAGATCTAGTTTGAGTTCTTTGAGGATTCTCCATACTTCCTTCCAAAAAGGTTGTATTAGTTTGCAGTCCCACCAGCAGTGTAAAAGTGTTCCTTCTCTCCACATCCACGCCAGCATCTGCAGCTTTGAAACTTTGTGATGTGGGTCATTCTCACTGGGCTTAGGTGATATGTCAGGGTGATTTTGATTTGCATTTCCCTGATAATTAGGGATGATGAGCATTTTTTCATGTTAGCCATTCATCTGTCTTCTTTAGAGAAGGTTCTATTCATCTCTTGTGCCCAGTGATACAGGAGATTGTTGTTGTATGTTAATTTGAGTTCTCTATAGATCCTAGTTATCAAGCTTTTGTCCCTTTCATAATATGCAAATATCTTTTCCCATTCTGATGGTTGTCTATTTGCTTTGGTTGTCTCCTTGGCTGTACAGAGGCTATTCAATTTAAGTCCCATTTGTTTATTTTTGTTGTTGCTGCACTTAGAGATTTTCTTCGTGGCGCCTGGGGACTTCTTGGTCAGCAGACGCTCTTCTCTTGTGAGGTAGACATTTTGAAAACCAGACTTTCTAAAATTATCAAACCATCCTTTGCTGGTATTAAAATTTCCAACTTTAGAGCCCTCTCCTTCCTTTTACTTCTACATTTTCACATGACAGCTTCCTTCTCTTGTGTGGTATTAGCATCTATGAGGATACTCTTTTAAAAAATACTTATTTGTTTAGATTTTTAAAATGTAGAGACAGGGTCTTGCTACATGCCCAGGTTGGTCTTGACCTGGCCTTCATTGAACATCCTGCCTTGGCCTTCTCTGTAGTGTTTATGCATCTATATAAAAGCTACATTTCAAGGCTGCGCACGGTGGCTCAGGCCTGTTATCCCAGCACTCTGGGAGGCCAAGGTGGGTGATTGCTTGAGCTTACGGGTTTGAGCCTGAGCCAAAGCAAGACCCTGCCTCTGAAAATTAATTAGATTAAGTTCCCTTTTTTTTTTTTTAAGACAGAGCCTCAAGTTGTTGCCCTGGGTAGAGTGTCATGGCATCACAGCTCACAGCAACCTCCAACTCATGGGCTCAAGCGATTGTCCTGCCTCTGCCTCCCAAGTAGCTGGGACTATAGGTGACTGCCACAATGCCCGGCTATTTTTTTGTTGCAGCCATCGTTGTTTGGCAGGCCCTGGGCTGGATTCAAACCTGCCAGCTCAGGTGTATGTGGCTGGCGCCTTAGCAGCTTAAGCCACAGGCACCGCGCCTAGACTAAGTTTTTTATGAGAAATTTTTATGTCTGGTGGCATGGCTGCAGCCGATGACTTCACAGTTTTTTAAATGATGGTCCTTATGTTGGGTTCGTCTTGAATTACCAGAAGCTAGAGTTGTAGATCTGTAGATCTGTGGGACGTATATAGCAGTTCATCTTGTGTTTGTTACACCGCAGTTTTTCTCTGCCATTTTGGGAGCACTCCAAGGTCACCCGTGGCACTTTGCATAGGTTTCATAGTGTTGGTCAAGGTTATGTTAATTTATTTATTTTGAGACAGAGTCTCACTCCTTCACCCTGGGTAGACTGCAGTGGCATCACAGCTCACAGCAACCTCAAACAACTGGGATCAAGCCATCCTCCTGCCTCAGCCATCCCAGTAGTTGGGACTTACAGGCACCTGTCATGATGCCCAGCCAATTTTTCTATGGTTAGTAGACACACGGTCTTGCTGTTGCTTAGGCTGGTCTGGAACTCCTGACCTCAAGCAGTCTTCCCAGAGGGCCAGGGTTACAGCCATTACACCCAGCCTTGGTCAGAGTTATTCAGGTGCTGTTGCACTAAGCAGGATGCAGAATCCTTGAGAACTGTCAGAGGTGGTTTTCTTTTTAAAAGACAAAGTGTCTTAAGACACTTGTCCCCCAGCCTAGACCATCTCAGTTCACTGTAAGTCCTGGGCTCAGGCCATCCTCTTGCCTCTGCCTCCCTGCAACCAGGACTCCTGTGCCCTGCTCCAAAATGGCGGGTCTTCACTGCATGGCCCAATTACTGGAGAGGCAGACCCCTCAGAAAGGACGTTGGTGTCTTGTGGTGCTGCGAGTGGGTACTGGAAGCTTCTGTGCCCGCAGGCTGGTGAGCTGCAGCACCGTGGCCGATTGTGCGTGGCTGTGTCTGCTGCTGTGCTTCTGCGTTTTACAGTTCTCTCAAGGGCAGTCTGTGTGTATGAATCGAGTTTTTATAACTTTCTGCAGTAGACTTGTGTGTATTTTAGGGTAGTAAATGATAAATAGACTAATACCTGTATATATTTTATGTATTCTTGACACACCTTCTCCTGAATCTTTCCATATTTCCAGGTCATGTGACTTGTCTGAGTTTTTTACAAGTTGTCACAAATCCGCAAAAGATTTTCTTTTTTTTTCTAGATACCTCACAGCAACCTCCGTTCTCAGAATCCTGGGCTTAGGTGATTCTCTTGCCTCAGCCTCCTGGGTAGCCAGGACTACAGGCGGCTGCTAGAATGCTCGACTATTTTTTTGTTGGAGTTTGGCCGGGGCTGGGTTCGAACTCGCCACCCTCGGTATATGGGGCCAGCGCCCTACTCACTGAGCCGCAGGTGCCGCCCCCCCAAAAGATTTTCTAATAATTTTATTGAAAAAAATTCACGTCTAAGTGGATCCCTCCAGTCCCCATGGGTGTTGTTCAAGGCCAGCTCTGTACACACCCTCGTTGTGATTCTTACCTTTTTCTCTTCTTTATTTGAACAAAGATGTTAAAGTGCTTTTATTAATGCCTGCTGGGGGAGATTTTCCCGTCTTATTCAAAGACCATAGGAAGTTAGGAGGGTGATAATTTCTTACTCCTCCCGAGGATGTGTCATGAACCCTGGAGCTGGGAGAGAAGCTGTTCTCTTGGCTTCTTTCAAAGCCTTACATTAAATTTTTTATTATTTTTTTTGAGACAGAGTCTCACTATGTCGCCCTGGGCAGAGTGCTGTAACGTCACAGCTCACAGCAACCTCAAACTCTTGGGCTTACATGATTCTCTTCCCTCAATCTCCCAAGTAGCTGGGACTACAGGCACCTGCCATGACACCTGGCTATTTTTTTTTTTTTTTTGGTTGTAGTTGTCTGGCAGGCCTGGGCTAGATTCGAACCTGCTAGCTCCAGTGTATATGGCTGTCACCCTAGCTTCTGAGCTACAGGCGTCGAGCTTACGTTAATATTTTTAAAAAGAACTGTTACGCATAGAGATCTATTTAAATAAAAGATACCATGGGGCGAGGAGAAAGTGAAGGAAATTACCATTAAAATTAAAATTTTTGTGTTTTGCAGTACCCTGTGTCCCTGCCATTTACTTAGATTTCATGTTTTCCCCATCCCCAACCTACAGAAGTGTAGGAGGAAAAGAGTCTCGTACCAGCCTTACATTTGCACCCCAAGCATGGAGTCCTGGTGTCGGCAGGAAAGTGGGAGGCGGGAAGGGAAGGGATGCCAGCCAGGCCTGCTTTCGGCAGCTGGCCACGCCCGGTGCTCTCTGGGGCACCTGCTGGGCATTGAGGCCTGTGCTAATTATTTTCTATGGTCTCACGTTCTCAGAGCTCATGAACTAGTTATGAACACAGGATTATTAGAAGGTTGCAGGCGTCCTCAAGCTGCGGCCCGCGGGCCACATGAGTGGTGTGAATTGTATTTGTTCCCGTTTTTTTTTTTACTTCAAAATGAGAGATGTACAGTGTGCTTAGGAATTTGTTCTTTTTTTTTTTGTAGAGACAGTCTCACTGTACTGCCCTCGGGTAAAGTGCCGTGGTGTCACACAGCTCACAGCAACCTCTAACTCTTGGGCTTACGCGATTCTCTTGCCTCAGCCTCCCAAGCAGCTGGGACTACAGGCGCCCGCCACAACACCCGGCTATTTTTTGTTGCAGTTTGGCCGGGGCTGGGTTTGAACCCGCCACCCTCGGCATATGGGGCCGGCGCCCTACTCACTGAGCCACAGGCGCCGCCCCATTTTTTTTTTTTTTTTTTTTTAACTATAGTCTGGCCCTCCAGTGGTCTGAGGGACAGTGAATTGGCCCCCTGTTTAAAGTTTGAGGAATGAGATGTCAAGGAAGAGGTCTAGCTTTTGGGAGGGTCAGGACGGGGCTTTAAGTATGGTGGAGGGAGGCTGAGGGGAGTGGGGTGAGCAGACAGCTGAGCCCCCGAGGGAAGGGCACCAGGAGACCCTGGGTCTGGGGAAGGGTGGTGGAGGTGGAGTAGAGGTGGGGTGTAGGGGAAGCCTCGCAACATTGAATGGAGTCCCTTCCAGTAACAAGACTGCTGGTCTCTGTTCTCCTGTGCTGACTGGTGAGTGTGGGCGCTATCATGCTTCCTCTTCTCTGGAGACCCTTGTTCTCTGGCACTTCCCTCAACCCTCGTTCTGTCTTTCTGCCATAGGTGGAAAGGGACAGGGTGGTCTGGACTCTGCCTGCATCTGTAGCCCGGATAGACAGAAGCATGGGGACGGTGGAGGATGGGTGAGACCTGCCACCTTTCCACAGGGGAGGGAGAGGAGGCCGCTCCTGATGGCATTGTGGCTGCCAGGCCTTTGGATAGACACTGACTGGCCCAAGGCCCCAGCCCACTGCATTTCTCAGAAGGACCTTGTCTTATGTATCTGCCAAGACGCGACTCCACTTCTGTGTCTTGGGGGTTAGTTTTCTGAAGCAAATGTAGTGTGTGCCAGCCTTGTGGCTATGCACAGACATGTGCCAAGCGGTCCTGGGCAGCAGGAGAGACGTGTGAGGGGTGTGTGTTTCGCACATGAGTGGTCCCCGTGTGTTAGAGTCACATAGTGCTTTGATTTTGCAGGGTGCGGCAGCTCATGGGGAGGTGAACTGTGATGCTGGTCCCATTCACAGGCCAATGTTTTCTTTGGAAAGGCTGATTTCAGCTGACACTGAGCTACAGGTGGCCTGCTGTAGCCATCCACAATGCAGAGCACGGCACTTCTTGTGGCTACACAGTTTGCCATGTGTGCTTTCTCCCATGTTAAACATGTGGGTTTGGAAGTGATCTTTGTGTGTGGCTAGCAGCCTGTGAACTGTCAGGGTCACTCCAGCCTGGGCCTCGTGTGGCCGTCATACATCGTGTCCCTTACCCCACAGCCTCCACCTGCTGTGGAATGAATTTGGGAATGTCTTTTTTTGTCCAAGTTCAGCTGTTCCCTTGCTACATGATCTTGGGGAAGTCCCTTAACTTCCCAGTGGGACTGGATGATGTTAGGGCCCTTTTTCTTTCTTTCTCACCGGGTCCACCCCTAGGAACACTTTAGTAGACAGAGTCTTCAGGGCAGTGACCATGGGACAACCACTTGCCAGGAGTTGAAAATCCCTTGTTCGTGATGGGAGCTCCTCCTGTGGCTCCTGAGGCAGGAGTGCCCCTTGCACCTGAGCTTGTCACTCTGCCGTGCACTGGGTCACATGGGGCAGTATCCAGGGATGGGTAGACGTTGTGGCTTGTTGAGTGTGGACTATGGGAAATGAGTGTCCACAAGCCCTAAGATGGGGACTTTTTGACTCAACAGAGGACACTTAAAATTTTGACCTTCCGTTGTGAGTGTTTGCAAACATTCACAAACCCGAGAAAGTGGTCTCTGTGCACAGTTTCAGCATTTTGCAGCTTTTAATCTATTTCTTTCTCCAGCTCATTTGTGTTTTTGAAAAGTTTTTCAAATCTTTATTTAAAAAATAGTAATTTTAGTGTTTTTAAGTAATGTTAGACAGATTTTTATCAGCATCTCTTAACAGCTGGACTTCCTTGGCTATGTTATCTTCAGTGGTGGTTGTTTATACAGCAGTGTTCTTCCTCTGTCCCTGTAGGCCTGCAGGCCGCTGTCCTCAAGGTGAGGAGCAGGGTGGGCCTGTGCCTATAGGCATGGCCCTGTGGCCGCATTGCTTGGGTCAGGAGGGACACCCATGCTGTGAGGATGTCTGTGCTGCAGGGGGGAGTCCGTGCTATGGGGGGCTCCTGAAACATGGGGGGGGCACATGTGCAGCGGGGGGCGCACGTGCAGCGGAGGGGCACAGTGCAACAGGGGGGAGGCGCACATGCAGTGGGGGGACTCTTAGTCTCACCATGTCCCTTCTGAGGATCAAAGCACTGGTGGCAGTTTTTCACAGAAGTGAGGGTTTTTTGTTTGTTTTTATTTGCTTAAAATAAGAGATAGTTGGTCATTGGTTCAATCACAGGTCACTGCAGCCTCTACCTTCTGGGCTCAAAGGATCTTCCTGCCCCAGCCTCCTGAGTATCTGGGTCTACAGGTTCCCACCACAACGCCGGGTTATTTTTAGAGATGAGTCACTCTTGCTCAGGCTGGTCTCAAACTCCTGAGCTCAAGGGATCCTCCTGCCGAATGCTAGGATTGCAAGTGTGAACCACTATACCCAGCCTGGGTTACCTTTCTTAGCACATTGTGAACAGCAGTTTTACACAGAAACTATCTGTGTTACTGGGTAACTCATGATGGGGCATCAGTGCGTTGAACATTTGTGTGAGGGTTCTAGGACGCTGTGAGAGCCGGAGTGTCATCCTGGTGCTTTCTTGCTGAGGCAGCTGCTCGTGTGCGTTATAGAAGGCTCTGTACACTGGCTCTGCGTTCTTCCTTGGGGGTTTTCGTAAATGAAGGTGTAGTTTGGGGCGGTGCCTGTGGCTCAGTGGGTAGGGCGCCGGCCTCATATACCAAGGGTAGCGGGTTCAAACCTGACACCGGCCAAAACTGCAACAAAAAATAGCTGGGCGTTGTGGCGGGTGCCCGTAGTCCCGGCTACTCGGGAGCCTGAAGGAAGAGAATCACCTAAGCCCAAGAGCTGGAGGTTGCTGTGAGCTGTGATGCCACTGCACTCTACCAAGAGCAACAAAGTGAGACTCTGTCTCCCAAAAATAAAAAGTGTAGTTTGAAACTTTTCACCATAGCAAGGTCTCATTTGTCATGAGATGGGATGGCTAATACATCATTACCAATATGTTTTTCTAAAATAGGTAAGCTGAAGCTTGGGACTGAGCCATGGGTGTCCTGTGACCTCTGTGGGCCCTTCCCCGTGTCTGGTCTGGTCTGGCATAGCAGGTATGGGCCTTGGGGACACTTTCTGCTCTCAAGGCTGGCCTGTCGGTCTTGGGCGTCTGGCATTGGTGGGGTCAGGCAGTTTCTCCGCCATCACTGCGAAAACCTTCCTCCACATGACAGTCAGCTTGGGTGAAGCTGAGTCCACATTTGGGCCCCACAGTGGAAGGGGAGGCTAGGTAGTGTGTGTCTCACTTCCCTGGGGACCTGGAGGAGTGAGCACAATGGTCTGTGGCCAGGGGAAGGCATTGGGGTCACTGCTGGACTGTCTCCTTGGCAGCACCAGGAGGAGGTGTGCTGGTGACAGAGCTTCCCTCTTGTATTCTCTTGGCTTAGGGCAGTGGTTCTCAACCTTCCTAATGCCATGACCCTTTAATACAGTTCCTCATGTTGTGGTGACCCCCAACCATAAAAAGATAATTTTATGGTTACCACAACATGAGGAACTGTATTAAAGGGTCGCGGCATTAGGAAGGTTGAGAATCACTGGCTTAGTGGGAGGAGTTTGCTTCGAGGCTTCTGGGCATCACCTCTGGGGAGGGTTTCACCCTGGGCTGAGGATGTTGCTGGACTTTCCCACACTAGGGAAGTGCTGGTTCTGCATGGCTTGTGTGGTGGCCACCTGGAGGGCAGGGTCCTCTCAGCTGGGTCCCCAGAGGAGCTGTGCCTTCCACTCATGGGATGGAAGAAACCTGGTCTAATACTGGACCCTTTCTGTCAAGCAGTTCCCATCACACTTGACTGGAGTCACTCACCTTCCTCCCTGAAGTCCTGGACGTATGTGCTTCCTGTGGGAGTTCCGAGTCTGGAGTGCTATGCTGTCCTCTCTTGAGAGTGTGGGCTGGGCTTGGAGTCCGACAGGCCTCCAGTCTTCTGGGCTTCTGTCCTGCAACTGGGTTTTTTTGTTGTTGTTGTTTTTGTTTTGTTTTTTGAGACAGAGTCTTACTATGTTGCCCTTTTAGGTAGAGTGCCAGGGTGTCACAGCTCACAGCAACCTCAAACTCTTAAGTGATTCTCTTGCCTCAGCCTCCCAAGTAGCTGGAACTACAGGCACCCGCCACAATGCCCGGCTATTTTTTGGTTGTAGTTGTCATTGTTTAGCAGGCCTGGGCCAGGCTTGAACCCACCAGCTTCAGTGTATGTTGCCCTCACTCTACTCACTGAGCTACCAGTGCCTAGCCTGCAGCTGGGGTCTTGAGCTGGGCTGGGCCCCACCCAGTTTGGTTTTTGTGTTCTTTACATAATAGTAGCTCACATGCAAGTGGAAAAGTAACACAGAATAATCCCTGTCCTGGCAAAATACATTTATTTGCCTATCCTGGACATTACCAGTAAATGGAACAGTGTGTGGTGTTTGGTATCTGGTTGTGTTCGCCCAAGTGCCATGTTCTCCAGGCTCATCCATCTGGGGCAGGTGTTGGTGCTGTGGCCTCTTCTCGTGCCGAGTCACACTCATGGTATGATGGACAGACCACCATGTGCTCGTCCATGCAAGTCTCAGACATCTGAGTAGTTTTCTCTTTCTGGCTCTTGAGAATAGTGCTGCTATGGACATAGACACAGAGTTCTGTGTGGGTGTGCGTCATGTCCCCAGAGCACACACCTCGGGATAGAGTGTCACTCTGCCTCTTATCTGGAGACGAGTGAGCTCCAGCTTTTCGGTAGAACTTCTTGGAGTTGGGTGTGTGTGCTTTACCCTGGTTCCTGTGCCCATTCACAGGCAGGTGGTCAGGACAAGGCTTAACAGTGTCATGTTCATCTGGGGGCCACCCTGGGCTTGTTGGGGGAGGATGGTGCCCCGGAAGAGCCTCCAGTTGGCTGCCTCCCTCTGGATTGAGTCCATCTCTTTACCGCAAGCTACATGAGGATTTTCCATTGTGGTCCCAACCACCTCCCTGTTCTGTGTTTTTTATTGCCCTATATTTCGCTTTAGAGCAAGAAATTAAATTGAGAGCAAAAGAAAATGCTACATTGAAAACATGTTAGGTGTGGACTGAGCATGTCAGGATTTGGTCTGTTTAAGGACCGTGTGGGGCACTGAGCCTCTCTTGCTCTGTGGAGCCTGAGCTTGGAGCTTCCTGTCGGCTTCTGCAGGGGCGCAGAAAGGGAGCAGGTTGAAAGGAAATTTGCCATTTTAATGTCATTTTCTTCAAGTGTAACTGGTTTTAATTCAAAAATCCCACATGAACAGTAGTGTGCCATGTGTCCAGGAACACTGCTATGTGGGGCCCTTTCCTGAGCACCCATCTGGGTCCCTGCTGTGGACAGAGCCCTGGCCACATCCACTGCAGTGTCAGCCCGGCCGGAAACCTAGTGGCCGGAAACCTCGTGGTGGCTCTAAAGCGTGAGGGATTCAAGCAGCCCCCAGGCACGGCAATCTCACCACCCTGCGTGTGGTGTGAGAGCGTCTGCCAACCGAGGCTTTTATTTCTTGGAGCCCAGACAAAGCTGGAATTTTGCTGGTGTTTACAGTCTCACAGGGCAATAGTGAGTGCCCAGGATCTGGTCAGGTGGCCACGCTCAGTGCCACTTTGAGGGCACATTGAGAAGAAAAATCCATTAAAAGGCTAAGCTGTGTTTAGAGTTAAACATGTTTAAGTAGCGTCTCCTGTTACACCTTTTGAGTTTCCGCAGCTCTTATCAGGAAGAGGGTGTTTGTGGGTGTCCGGGTCATCCGTGACTGTGTAACAGAACCACCCAGCACAGCATCAAAAGGAGACAGTGGCTTATTTACTACTTTTCTTAACTCTTCTTTTGCCTTCATGGTTTTCTGCTAGTTGTGCCTAGAGTCCATGTAAGGCTGTAGCCAGCTGGTGGGCTGGAGGTCCCTCTTTTCTTAGCCCAGCCCAGGCTTTCCCATGTGGTGCCCACAGCTCCATGAGGCACAGGTGGGAACCCTGGAACTGGAGAAAGGGGCTTCCCCTTTCAATAGGACAAACCCTGGGACAAGACCTGGGATCTATGGCCTGTTTCCAGGCCTGCTGCAGGGTGTGTGCATGTGTGTATGTGTACATGCGCATGTGTGTTTTAAAGGTGGACTTGGGAACCCAAGTAGAAAGGAGGGTGTGGGTGTGTGAAATGTGTGTGGACAGTGAGCCAGGCTTGGTACTGAGATTACATCTGCATTTCATTCAATGCAGAGAAAATTTGAGTTGTTTTCCCTAAATTCTGGATATAGAATTGTAAATTAAATTTTTTTTTCTTTGAGATATTTCAAAACTTTTTAAGACTAAATTTTGATCCTTGGCTGTCATTTAAGCATAAATAGCAAATTTGTATGCATTGCCAAGTTACATACAGGACAAATGTAGTGAATGTTTCAGATAGTGCAGGAAAGAAACTTTGAATGAAAATCTGTATATTTCTGATCAGAATTCTTCATCTGGAAATATTATATATTTTCAATTAATTTTTTTTTTTTTTTGTAGAGACAGAGTCTCACTCTATGGCCCTCGGTAGAGTGCCGTGGCCTCACACAGCTCACAGCAACCTCCAACTCCTGGGCTTAAGCGATTCCCTTGCCTCAGCCTTCAATTAATTTTTTTGAGACAGATTCTCAAGCTGTCACCCTGGGTAGACTGCCGTGGCATCATAGCTTACAACAACCTTCAACTCTTGGGCTCAAGTGATCCTCTTGCCTCAGTTTTTCTATTTTTAGTAGAGATGGGCTCTCACTTTTTGCACAGACTGGTCTCGAAGAACCCGTGAACTCAAGTTATCCACCTGCCTCAGACTCCCAGAGGGCTGGGATTATAAGCGTGAGCCACCCTACCCGGCCATATTATTCATTTTTAATAAAACACAAATGTGTTTTCCTGACTTGTATTTATCAAACATATAAGGCTTCTGTTTGTCCACTGTGCCTTGTTTCATAACTGTACATTTTAGGTTTCATTCTAAATAGAACTTACACACTTTTCTATCAGGTTTTGGTTTTGCTTCTTCTGGCTGCAGGGTGCCCCTGAGGGTTGACTCTGGAGACAGGGCGCGTCATCCCTAGAAGGCTGTGGTCCGGGGTCCTAGAACACAGCTTGAGTCTCATAGTCTGGAGGGAAGAAGGAGGGAGTTGACATTTCAAAAGATTAAAACAAATATCTCATATTTAACTCATATTTGTCATGCCACATGTTAAATTGGGCAAAAAATTGGATCTTGTGTTAGAGTTGCATCCTTTAACACAGCTTGTGGTGTATTTAATGAGACAGATCTGCAGAGCGCTCAAGCACTGCCTCCTCCCTGTCCCAGAATCAGCGCTATGTCTGCCAGGGTCCGCATGGTCCTGCCTCTCTTACCCATCAGTGCCCCTCCCTATGAGAGCTGCCAAGGTGTGTGGTGCTGATGGGCTCATCTGGAGCCAGGTGGCCTTTGGTGTTAGTGTCCATCTCCCAAGTCTTTCTGCTTTCTGCTCCCCTGGCTCTGCAGGCTCTTAGCTCTGTAAAGTGTGGTCCCGAGTTTGGAGGTGATCTTTTACCAGTTGGTGCTTCAGGAGAGAGAAGGAGGGCAGAGCTGCAGTGTCCTCCCAGAGGGCAGAGCTTTCTGGTGGTGCAGGCATTTTTCAGCAGGTTCTAGAGATTTTTTAATTATAACTAAAGAAGATAACACCTGGAGATGCAACTGTGAAACGTAAGAGGCATTTCTAAGTTGAATTTTGATGAAGTGGTCACCTGCCCTGGATGAGACAGCTCCCTGCCCCATGGCTGGGCTGACCCTGAGACATGTGGTGGGTCTGGGGTGTTTCCCTTTAGCTCCCTGGGGCCTCCTCACTGGAGCAGCTCTCTGTGTGCTGAGGTGCCGCCTTGGTGGCCCTGCAGGAGGGTGCAGTGGTGGTGGTTTAGGGTAAGCACAGCATCCACTGCACGTCCAGAGTGGATTGCAGACCCATGGGTAGAAACAGGTGCCTCACGAGGGTGCTGGAGTCTGGGGCTGGTTTGTGGATTTTTATGCAGAGGCAGCAGCATAGCTGGATGGAGTGCTTTGGGTATCCACTGTGTGCTGGGTGCTGGACAGGGCTCAGCTCTGGTTGGTGAGCTGGACTCGATCCCCTCTACAGGGAGATGTGAGGAGCCGGTGGCCCAGAGCCCCTTGGTGCCCAGCAGCCAGAGCCCTAGCCAGCTTCACACACAGGTGCAGTGCCAGGGAGACTCCTCTGGCCTTGACGTCGTGTGAAAATCACAACTTCAGAGCGAGCAAGCATGCACGACCCAACAAGCAGCTTAGGCTTGCATCTTCCTGGAACACCGGCAGACCACAGACAGACCTCCCTGACTTACAAGAAGGCAGCCCCATACAGGGCTGAGGAGTGCTTAGTGTGGATGAAGACATGCTGGCCTCCTTCCTGGGCACTCCTGGCAGGCTGTCCTTCCTGACCCCGCTGCCCAGGCTGCTATATCCAATAGGGAAACTGAGTTCCTGAAAGTGCCAACATTGCAGATGCAGGTAACAAACACAGATCTGTGTGGTCCTTTAATTGTTTAAATGTTATAAGATTTATGAGCCAAGTGTGGTGTCTCATGCCTGTAATCCTAGCACTCTGGGTGGGAGGCTGAGGTATGTGGATTGCCTGAGTTCAGGAGTTTGAGACCAGCCTGACCCAGAGTGAGACCTCATCTCTACTAAAAATAGAAAAACTAGCCAGGCATTGTGGCCGCCTGTAGTCCCAGGTATTACGGAGGCTGAGGCAGGATGGTCACTTGAGCCCAGGAGTCTGAGGTTGCTGTGAGCTACAATGATGCCATGGCACTCTATTGAGGGAGACAGTCTCCAAAAAAGAGAAAGATTTGTGATGTATAGTTTCTTAGAATTTCATGTGTGCAGTTTCAATATTCATTATAGATATGTTTATCAAGTAATTAATATATATGATGTTGAGGTGGGTGTGGTGCGCACCGATAGTCCCAGGCTGCAGCAAGCACTGACCATGCCACTGCCCCTCCAGGTTGCAGGGCGACCCTGCTTCTTAAAGAATATATGCAGGCACTTTGGTGTCTGTGACACTTTGTTCTTAGGGTTTTGCAGCTTTTACAGGAGAAGTCTGTCTGCGTCAGCAGACTATGCGCAGAGAGGCTGCTGCTCTGAGACTTGGGCGCAGGTAGTGGGAAGTGGCTCTGGGTCCAATGTGGGGAGGCGGAAAAGGAGGACAGTAGCCTGTGTGGTGGAGCTGCTGAGCTGAGAGGCTGCTCAGAGCAGGTGCAGTGACCGTCAGTACCCGAGGCCAGTCCTCTCCTCTGGGTGCACTTTGGTTTCTTCCTAATCAAGATAATTCGCACAAGTGGGTTTCAGTTTCATTATTTAATATTTGTTTCTATAAAAAAAGTAATATAGAGATGAAAATTTAATATGAAATATGGCTTTGCCATATTAATAAAAATTTAAGTTTGAAATAGGTTCTACACTTTAATTTTCCAAATCAGATTGTAGGTACTTCACAGTTTGTTTTTTGTGAGAAGTATTTTTAAAGCTGCCTATCTATCCAAATTCTCCAACAATGATCCAGTCTTCTGAACTTGACCACTCTTCAGACTTCCTGTGCTCATTATTATCATTATTAATGTATACTCTTGGGAATCCACTATCAGTGCATACTCACGGGAATCCACTCATTATCAGTGTGTACTCGCAGGAATCCACTCATTATCAGTGTGTACTCGCAGGAATCCACTCACTATCAGTGCGTGCTGGCGGGAATCCACCATCAGTGCGTGCTCGCGGGAACCCACCCACTCTCAGTGTGTGCTCGCGGGAACCCACCCACTCTCAGTGCGTGCTCGCGGGAACCCACCCACTCTCAGTGCGTGCTCGCGGGAACCCACCCACTCTCAGTGCGTGCTCGCAGGAAGCCACTGTGTGTGCAGATTATTGCAGGCGGACACTTGTGCCCACAGACTCAAGTCCAGGTGACATGACAGTAGCACCAGCAGTCAAGTTTTTGTTTGCAAAATGAATGACACCTGCAGGCTCTATTGAAGCAAGGGAACATCTTGTTTGAATACCTACAGGTGTTGTTCACAGTTGAAAGAGTTAACAATTTTAGCCGGTAGCCAGGGTCGGAGTGGGGTCAGCCTGGACAGTCACGGCTGCAAGGTCAGGACAAGGAGGCATACACAGCGAGGTCACAGCGTTGCCATCTGTGTGCTTCAGGCGTGGGGCTGCTACGTGAGGGGCCTGTGGCTGCCCTGCTGCTCCTCCACTGGGACATCTGCCCCTGATTTCTCTGAGCATCTCTGTGTGGTTGGATTTGTGGGAAATGGCTGCTGTGGGAATATTTTTTCGTCTTTACTGAAAATAAAAAGGGTACTCCAAAAGTTTGCATCCAGCACTTATTTTGTGGAGGCAGATACCATTTCTATGATCTTATTTCAGATTATGTTTTTCAGAGTCAGTCGTTTAGCTGAGCACTCTGGCAATGATGTTTTAATTTCTTTGGAATTTTAAAATTTGAAGCAGAGAAAAGCTTTGCTCAGTGAGTGTCACAATGTCTGTTTAGGCCTGGACTCTTGGCCAGTCCTCTCCTCTTCCTGCTGTGACCCAGGGACAGCCAAGCAGGTGCCACTTTGCAGAGTGACAGGAGTGCTGATCACCCTGCTGTGGAGTGAGGCTGTGCCAAGCATGGGCAGAAATTTCTCTGTAGTAAGAGAGAGAGAACTCTTTGCACCTGAGACTTGTTGAGGCGAATGTTACTTTCTTGTAAGCCTATTTGATTCTCTGTAGTGTTTTGGAAAAGCAGCTTATGAGATACAACAGAACAAATTCAGTTCATTTTCCATTGCTACAACTGAGTACCCGAGGCTGGGTAATTCATAAAGACGAGAAATTTATTTCCTACAGTTCTGGAGTCTGGGACTTCTGAGGTGAAGAGGTTGCCCCTGCTGAAGCCCTGGCAGAGTCCTGAGCAGCGGCCAGGTCCCCATCTCCTCTCAGAAGGCCAGGAAGCACCCCCAGCCCACGTCCTCCTCTGATCCTGAATAATACATACTGGTACACCTGGGATGAAGTCCCAGCGTGAGTTACAGAGAGGAAGCATTCAAACCATAGCAATAGTTAATAATGTCTGGCCTTTTTTTGGAGACAGAATCTCACTGTCATCCTGAGTAGAGTGCTATGAAGTTAGCCCAGCTCACAGCAACCTCAGACTCCTGGGCTCAAGTAATCCTCCTGCCTTTAGCCTCTCGGGTAGCTAGGACTAAAGTTGTCCACCACAATAACCTGTCTAATTTCTCTATTTTTAGTGGAGATGAGGTCTTACTCTTAGCTTACTCCAGGCTGGTCTGGAGCTCCTAACTAAGCTCAGGCAGCCCACCCACCTCAGCCTCCCATAGTGCTGGGATTACAGGTGTGAGCCATTGTACCTGGCCCATCGTCTGTAATTTTATTGAACTATTTTTTTACTAGCAGAATTTTATTTTATTTTATTTTATTTTTTGCAGTTTTTGGCCAGGGCTGGGTTTGAACCTGCCACCTCCAGCATATGGGGCCGGCCACAGGTGCCGCCCTTTGAGCCACAGGTGCCGCCCACTAGCAGAATTTTAAATGGCTATGAATAATGTTCTAGAATATGGCAAAAATCTGAACTTACCTAAAACTTTCAGCAAGATACCTGGAGTGGAGTCGCATGTGCCATGTGGTCACCAGGCACTGGGTGTAGACAGCCGTCCATAGTGTGAGGGGCCTGGTGGGCAGCAGCCTGGGTCTGCATGGCTGAAATCTATGATCTTTAAAGGAAAACACTTCACCTGGCAAGGTGGCTCACACCTATAATCCCAGCACTTGGGAGGCTGAGGCAGGCAGATTGCCTGAACGCACAGGTTCGAGACCAGCCTGAGCCAAAGTGAGACCCTGTGTCTAAAAATAGCCGGGTGTTGTGGCAGGTGCCTGTAGTCCCAGCTACTTGGGAGGCTGAGGTAAGAAAATTGCTTGAACCCAAGAGTTTGAAGTTGCTGTGAGCTAAGATACCATGGCACTCTACCAAGGGTGACCAAGTGAGACGCTGTCTCAAAAAGCAAAAAAAAAAATAAAATAAAAATAAAGGAAGACACTTCATGTCAGGCTGCTTAGTTCTCGGTTGTTTAAGGCCTTCCTTTATTTTATGCCGCCTCCTTCAGAGCGTAACCTTCTGAGATGAGGCCACCGGGATGTGGGAGGAGACTCTTCACTCCAAGTCCCTCACAGGCTCCCTGGTAGGGGACCTGGACTCCGTGGCTCTTTATGTTAGAGAATTAAGTTTAAAGAAAATGTGTAGCCCCGGTGAGCTGGCTCAGGCCTATGATCCCAGCACTCTGTGAGGCCAAGGCAGGTGGATCATCTGAGCTCAGGAGTTCAAGACCACCCTGAGCAAGAGTGAGACCCTGTCTCTACTAAAAATAGAAAAACTAGACAGGCATTGTGGTGGGTAGCTGTAGTCCCAGCTACTTGGGAGGCTGAAGCAAGAGAATCACTTCAGCCCAAGAGTTTGAGGCTGCTGTGAGCTGTGACGCCACGGTACTCTACCAGGGTGACATAGTAAGATTCTGTCTCATATATGTATGTGTGTGTGTGTGTGTGGGGGGGTTCCTGGTGTTCAGTGGCAAAATTTACAAAACTTCAAGTGTTTTGGTTGTGCTGTTTTCTTTTTCTGTGCTGTTCTGTTTAAACACAACTGAGCAGGGCCCATGCTCAGGGAGTATCTCCACAGAGCTGAGGAGTAACAACTGTCCAGCATGCAGGCAGGACAGCCTGGGAGGCCTCTGCCCACCTTGCTGACGTGTGTACGTCCTGCCTGGACTCTTGTGGAGATGATATTACAGACACCTGGATGTGTGGTTGTGATGAGGCTGATGACAGGGGAAGAACTCAGGGCCTGCTACTCCCAGCTTTCTGACCCCACTTTGCAGCGTCCCATGGGGCCAGAACTGAGGCAGGTGCACTGCCAAGGCTGCTTCTTGTTTCCTGTGCAGGAAGCCTTCATTAGGACCATGTGGTCCAGACACAGCACCCTCGATGGCCCTGGGAATTATTGTTATCTTTTTTTTTGATGCATATAACCTTGGGTAAAAAGTTTCATTCCAAGCCTCAGTCTCTCCATTGTTAAAAGCGGGAGGGGGTTCTGATCTTACTGGGATCAAATAGTAAAACAGATTTAGGTTTTTTTTTTTAAAACAGTCTCACTGTTGCCCTGGGTAGAGTGCTGTGGCATCAAAGCTCATAGCAACCTCAAACTCATGGGCTCAAGCGATCCTTTGGACCACTCAGAGGCTGTGTGACACCATCCTCTGCTGGTGGCCAGGCAGGTCCTTGTTCACACCACCCCCCACTCCCGTAGGTGCAGGTCTGGACCAGCTGTGTGACTGTTGAGCACAGTGTAGTCAGAGACTTGTCTCATATTCATAAAGTCATTTTTTAGGCTTAAAAAAAATTCAGACTGAGGAGGAAAAGGAGGCTTCTCACATGCCGGGGACGATATGGTCTGATGCAACAAGAAGACATTTTTCGTTCAATGTAAAATCTAGTTTGTCTTCAGTAAGTATGCTTGGAAGGTCTGTAGGGTGAAGCAGTGGTGGGGCCCAGGGAGGTGCTGGTGCTGCCTTCATGCTCCTGGGTGTTAGAACTGGGAGTGCCGTGTTTGCGAGGACTGGTGATCACTAAGATCATTACATTATATAAAATACGCAACCAGCTCCCCCAGGTACCTCAGGTTGGTGTCCATTCATGAGACAACTCCCTGCACAAATCTCCAACTCTGCCAGTAACATTATCTTCAGAAACCAGCCAAAGTCTCCTGTGTGAGTTTCTCCTGTGTTTTCACAAGGGTGTTAGAATGAAGTAAATAGACCCTGTCACGTTTACATTTAAATACTCAGTTTTTAATGTTTTACATAAACTTTTCTCAAATGTGTGTGGTTTTTTTTTTTCTTTTTCCTCAAGGTAGAGTCTCATTTTGTCGCCCTTGGTAGAGTGCTGAGCATCAAAGCTCACAGCAACCTCCAACTCCTGGGCTTAGGCGATTCTTTTGCCTCAGCCTCCAGAGTAGCTGGGATTACAGGTGCCCACCACAACACTCGGCTATTTTTGTTGTTGTTGTTGTTGTTGTTGCAGTTTGGCCGGGGCCGGGCTTGAACCCGCCACCGGCGCCACCCTCAAATGTGTGTTTTAAAACAATTTTGTGTGTGTTTAGACAGAGTCTCATTCTGTTGTCCTCTGCAGAGTGTCCTCATGTCTTCACAGCTCAGCCTCCTGAGTAGCTTGGATTACAGGGCTCCCGCCACCATGCCCATCTAGTTTTTCTGTTTTTTAGTAGAGATGGGATCTTGCTCTTGCTCAGGTTGGTCCCGAACTCCTGAGCTCAAGGGATCCTCTTGCCTTGGTCTCCTAGAGTGCTAGGATTACAGGTGGGAGCCACCACGCCAGGCCAGAGGAGCAAAAGTATGTAATTTGACAGGGTCTAAGTTTACAGTTTTTGTTCTTGATACTTTTTGTCTACTTTAAAAGATCTTTTAACCCCGCAGAGATTTTCTCTGTGTTTTCTTCTATACTTTTTTTTTTGCAGTTTCTGCCTGGGGCTGGGTTTGAACCTACCACCTCTGGCATATGGGGCCAGCGCCTTACTCCTTTGAGCCACTGGTACCACCCCTCTGTGTTTTCTTCTAGAAGTTGTATAGTTTTGAGGTAATTTTTGGTATGTGGTATGAGATAAGGTTAGAGGTATTTAATAAGGATGTTAAATTATCCTAGCAGCATTTGTTAAAAGGATTATTTCCCCATTCAATTGCTTTTCCTCATTTAAAAATAAATAAACCAAGGCCAGGTGCGGTGGCTCATAAGTGGATAGATTGCCTGAGCTCACAGGTTCGAGACCAGCCTGAGCCAGAGCAAGACCTCATCTTGAAAAATAGTCCCAGCTACTTGTGTGGCTGAGGCAAGAGAATTGCTTGAGCCCAAGAATTTGAGGTTACTGTGAGGTGTGACACCACGGCACTCTACAAGGGCGAAAGAGTGAGACTCAAAAACAAAACAGAAACAAACCCAGTTGACTGTACATGTGTGGGTCTCTTTCTGGGCTCTCTCCTCTTCCTTGGTCTGCTTGGTTTTTTTGCCCAGTACCACAGTCTTAGTAACTGTAGCTTCACATTAAATCTTTTTTGTTTTTTAATGTCAGGTTAATGTGAGGATACAAACAACTAGGTTACAGTGTTAGCATTTGTTAGGCAGAGCCCCTTTTGTGGTTGTGCTGTGTACCCTAGATTGTGCCCATGAAGTGGGAGCACTGCCTCCTCGTCAGTCTGGAGGCAGGTTCAGCCCCTTTGCCCACCCCAGTCAGTCTGGAGGCAGGTTCAGCCCCACTTTGCCCTCCCACCCCCCAGTCTAGAGGCAGGTTCAGCCCCTTTGCTCCCCCCTCCCCCCCAGTCAGTCTGGAGGCAGGTTCAGCCCCACTTTGCTCCCCCTACAGTCAGTCTGGAGCCAGGTTCAGCCCCACTTTGCCCTCCCATCCCCCAGTCTGGAGGCAGGGTCAGCCCATTTGCGCCCCCACCCCCAGTCAGTGTGGCAGGAGGTTCAGCCCCTTTGCCCCCCCCCAGTCAATCTGGAGGCAGGTTCAGCCCCGCTTTGCTCCCCCCAAGTCAGTGTGGCAGCAGGTTCAGCCCCACTTTGCTCCTTCTACAGTCAGTCTGGAGGCAGGTTCAACCCCGCTTTGCTCTCTTGTGTGCTGCGCTATCCCCTTTGCATTCCCATGTAGTTTTCACCTGTGGCTCAGTCGGTGAGGCGCCAGCCCCATATACCGAGGGTGGCGGGTTCAAACCCAGCCCCGGCTGAACTGCAACCAAAAAATAGCTGGGCGTTATGGCGGGCGCCTGTAGTCCCAGCTACTTGGGAGGCTGAGGCAAGAGAATCGCTTAAGCCCAGGAGTTGGAGGTTGCTGTGAGCTGTGTGATGCCATGGCACTCTACCGAGGGCCATAAAGTGAGACTCTGTCTCTACAAAAAAAATAAAAATAAAAAATAAATAAAACAGTGGTTCTCAACCTTCCTAATGCCGCAGCGTATTTTCATTGTTAAAAAGGGGTCTCGACCCACAGGTTGAGAACCACTCTTTTAGAATCAGCTGGTCAAGTTCTGTTTTTGAAAAGTCAGGGTTTTGATTGAGATTGTTGTGAATCTGTAAATCATTTAGAGAACCAGCATGTTAATAATGAGTCTTCTGTTTTAAAGAGGTTGTAGGGAAGATGAGTCACCTGAAGGCCACAAGGTGCCAGATTGTTTTGTGTGACCATGAGGAAGCTGCAGGGGTCTGTCACAGTGTTGTGCTGTCAGGGTAGCTCTGAAGTCTGTGTGCAGTTTTAAATTGCACATGAGCTTCATGGCACCCTGTATAAGGCTCTGAGGCTCCGCCTGGGCAGACTTCTTAACACCGGACTTCCCAGGGCAGACTTCCTCTGTGTGTGGGAAGCTTCCTGTGCCAGCTTGCTGCCCCCACAAGCTGGACGAAGGTAGATGTTCCCTGTCTGCTTGCTGCCTGCCAGGAGCTGAGTAAAGGGCACATCACAGCTATCTTCAGAAGCTCCTCCATTTCCTCCGGTCTATCCAAATCCTGTGTGGATATCCTCAGCCTCAACCTTACCCACACTTTATCCCTACATAATTTTTCAACTATTATAATTGAGTTCCATTTTATTTTTTTTTTTTTTATTTCATTAATTTCAGAGACAAGGTCTCGCTGTGTTGCCCAAACTGGAGTGCAGTGGCGTCATCGCTTACTGAAAGCCTCAAAATCCTGGGCTCAAGCAATGTTCCCAGCTCACCTTCTTGAGTAGTTGGGACCACATGTGAAATATCCACATTCAGGTGCACATCACCAGGCCTGGCTGTTTCTTTCTTTTTCTTTTTTTAATTTTAGTTTGCTATTACTGCTCTTGCATAGAAATACAGTTGGTTTTCAAAAATGACTACCTATGTTTTGCAACTTTCTTAAACTTATTTCTAGTGGTTTTTTTTTTTAAATCAAATAGATTCCATAGGATTGATAAATAGATGTTTATGTCATCTGTGAATAAAGACAGTTTTTTTCTTTTCTTTTTTTTTTTTGTTTTGGAGACAGTCTTACTATGTCACCCTACGTAGATTGCTGTGCCATCACAGCTCACAGCAACCTCCAACTCTTGGGCTTAAGTGATTCTCTTGCCTCAGCCTCCCAAGTAGCTGGGACTATAGTTGCCCTCCACAACGCCCGGCTATTTTTTTGTTGCAGTTGTCATTGTTGTTTAGCTGGCCCAGGCCGGGCTTGAACTCTCCAGCTTCAGTGTATGTGGCTGGCGCTGTAACCACTGTACTACGAGCGCCAAGCCAAGGACAGTTTTTTCTTTTCTGGGCACCTTCATTCCTTTCTTGTCTTGTTGCGCTATTTAAATTCCAGTTCAGTAAAAGTGTAAGTGGACGCTATTCACAGCCCTGGGGGAGGTGTCATCCCTCACAGTTAACTTACTACTTGCTAGCAGATCCTCATTATTAGGGAGGATGTTGAAGTTTTCTCCTTTTCTTAGTTCCTAAGAGTTTTTAATGTGAATCAGAGTAGAATTTTGTACTCTGCTCTTTTTTTCATCTATCAAAAAGGTATTTTGACATAAAGTAGTCAGGAAAAAAAAATCAATGAAACAGGAAGTTGGTTCTAAGAAAAGATCAATAAAACAGACTTAGCAAAACTGTAAAGGAAAAAAGGAAGACACATTTGTAGAATCAGGTATCAGAGGAGTCATCACTGTGCTCCTATAGCCATTAAAAAGATAATAATGGAATTTTATTACAATTTTATGCTTATAGGTTTGGCAACTTAGATAAAATAGACAAATCCCTTAAAAGACACAAACTACCTCTACTTGAGGAAACCAATAACCTAAATAGCCCTATCTATTTTAAATAATAGAATTTTAAGTTAAAATCCCGTCTTCAAAGCAACCATCAGTCTCTGATGACCTCACTTGTCATTTCTGCAACACCTGTGAAGAGTCAGTGATGTTGGTTGCACAGAAGCTGTTCCACAGTAGAGGAGGCGAGACACACAGGTGAAATATCCACACTCGTGCAGACATGCAGGGAAATACCTCATGAGCAAAGTTCAGATTTGCTCCTGGCATCCAAAAACCTATCAGTGTAATAACATCTTACCATATCAACATCGTGCAAGAGAAACATGTGCCAGCATCTTCAGGGGTGTCCAACCTTTCTTCTCCTGCGCCACACATTGGAAGAACGAGTGCCTCCCTGGGCCACACACTTAATGTACAGACACTAACGAAAGCCCAGGAGCAGAAGAAGAGGGCCTCCCTGCCTTACTTTTTGCAGTATCCAGCACCACAGATAAGCAAAACAGTCCTCAGATAATCTGGCCTGAAGGAGATGCCAAAAAAACATGGTGCTTGACAAATTTCCATACCCATTCCCAAGGAAAAGTAACCCTCTGCTGACTAGAAATGGATGGGAAAGAACTTGACACAGACGCCTGCAGCCCACGGCCTCATACACTCTCAGGGAGAAGGCAAGTGCTTTTCCCTGAGGTTGGTGACAAGGTGGGGATATTTCTGGTCATTACTTACTTTTTGTTCTCTTTTTTTAAAAAATAACCTTTATTACTAAATAACCTTTAATACTGTCATTTTAGAAAATTAGGAAAAGCCAGTAAAGAAGAAGACAGAAAGCATCCTGCTTTCGCTTCCTGGGCACAGCCCCCTAGGCCCTGCCCCCATCAGCTCCCAGTACCGCCACCCTGCTTAGGCCGCCTGTGCTTCTGGGCCAGACCCTAACTAGTCCTAATGTATATTTATGTTTTAAAATTCTGCCTTTCCACTTCAGCAGCTCCCCCTAGCACGAGCCCAGCCCCTGTGGTCTCAACCTTGAGTGGCTGTCACCACAGTCTTCACTTGTCCCTGACCAGTCATGGGGATTGGGAGAGCCCTCCCCTTCTGAGTTTGTCTTCCTGCTTTCCTGTTGTATCATTCAGCTTGTGCTTGCCTGTGTTATTGGTTATTTAATTTAAAACTCATCTGTCATGTCTGCTCCATGTTCTTACCTTCCTGTGTCTTCCTTCTACTCGTTTGGTTATATTCTAAATTTTTTTTTTTTTTTTTTTTAGACACAGTCTCACTTTGTCGCCCTTGGTAGAGTGCTATGGCATCACAGCTCACAGCAACCTCAAACTCTTGGGCTTAAGTGATTCTCTTACCTCAGCCTCCCAAGTAGCAGGGACTACAGGCGTCTATCACAATGCCCAGCTATTTTTTTTTTTTAAAGGCTTTAAGGAAATGTTTTATTTTCATAATGAATTAATCTCTACAAAGGGCATTTTTCGCACTGGTAAATAGACTTTAAATGTCTCAACAACTGTATACTCCTCCTAAAGACAGGGAATACCATCCTTATTTACATTCCTTTTAGCACATACCTCACAGGGGCAGCACAGCACATACCTCTGGGCATTTACTGTCAAGATTAAAAAATAGCTGGCTAGATTCACAGCTTCAGGGTCATACAACAAGTACAGGAACAATCTAAAGTTCCAATGGGGTTTGTGTAATCAACCATAGGACAGGACCAGATCTCCCAGGGACCAAGTGAACAAAGCCAGTTGCCCAGCTGTTTTTTAAAGTTGTAGTAGCCATTGTTCTTTGGTGGCCTGGGCTGGATTCTAACCCGCCAGCTCCGGTGTATGTGGCTGGTGCCCGGCCGCTTGAGCTACAGTTGCCGCCGAGCCGATTATATTCTAATTTTTAAAACCTTTATGGGGATGGCTCCTGGAAGTAAATGTATTTCCCTCTAAGAACCACTTTGCTGTGTTTCTCAATTTGCTATGCAGCATCTTTTTCATTTCCCAGTTGAATATTTTTAGATTCCTGCTCTGATTTCATCTTTGACCTTTGCATTTAAAAGTCTCCCCTCCCTCTCCTGTTTCTCCCTTCCCCTTCCCTCTTCCTCTTCCTCCCCTTCTCTCCCCTCTTTTCTTTTGACAGAGTCTCACTCTGTCACCCTAGCTACAGTGCCATGGCCTCAGCCTAGCTCACAGGAACCTCAGACTCCTGGGTTCAAACAATCCTCCTGCCTCAGCCTCCCAGAGTGCAAGGGTACAGTCATGGCCACCACACCCGACCTCTAGAAGTACATGTTTTAATTCCCAGATGTCAGGTCTTGTTTTCCTGTCATCCCTCCTGCTTTCTAAATTGTAGTGTGGTATATAAGTTAGATCTTTCCAGATTTTTTTTTTAATAGAGACAGAGTCTCACTTTATTGCCCTTGGTAGAGTACTGTGAAGTCACAGCTCAAAGCAAACTCCAGCTCTTGAGCTTAGGCGATTCTCCTGCCTCAGCCTCCCAAGTAGCTGGGACTACAGGCACCTGCCACAACACCTCGCTATTTTTTTGTAGCAGTTTGGCCGGGGCTGGGTTTGAACCTGCCACCCTTGGTAATATGGGGCCGGTGCCTTACCCACTGAGCCACAGGCGGTCTTTAAGAGCAGAGTTGTAGGAACAGGACCTGGCACCATGCTGGGCAGCTAGAGACTCCCAGCCTCCCTTTCTCCTGCCCTGCCTGCCCTCTGTCACGTTGTGTTTATGCTTTTTCTTACGATTTTCACTTCTGCCGACTGTTTTTCACTGGCAGCTTCCATAAGGAGCCTGGTAGTAAAACCAAAGGAAAATGTAGTTTGGAGACGATGAAAACCCTCGTCTTATTAGCAAGGGTGTCAGCTTTCCTGCCTGGGCACCTCACCCTCTGTGGTGCTTTCATGCTACACACTCTGTTCTGCTGGGTCCAAAGTTCTCAGATACTTTTATCAAGGCTCATCCTACAGAGACTGAGGCAGCGTTTAGACACATGGCTGTCTTGGCAGGTGGAACTGTTTATCCTCGGTGCAGACTCACAGACATGCACTGGGAGTGTGGTGGCCTTGGGGACACATGGCTTCGGGTTGGTGGGCCTTCAAGGAAGCCTGGCCTGGCCTTCCCAGTAGGGGACACTCTGCGTGGGCTCAGCCTGTGTCTTTGTGTTTAGTGTGGAAGTGATACCATCTGTTCTGCTGAGGCTAGTCACTGGCTCTGAGTGACAACATATGAAAGTGCAGTGCTGTGCAAATGCCATATGAAATGCATCGTTGACTTAAGTGGGTGGGAACCGGTGTTAATGGTAGTTGCCCGCATGGCGCACAGACCAGCCTCTCCACAGAGTGGAAGGTGGTGGCAGGTGCTGGGGTCCAGATGAAGCTGAGTTACAGAATCCTGTGCTTGGAGCAGTTGTCGTCTATGCTCAGGGCTGTGTCTGTAACATGCCCCTGGACCAGGTGTCCACGCGGAGGGCCAGTGTTAGCCCCATGTAGTGGACCCACAGACCCAGTCCCTGCTCCGTGAGCCCCTCAGTCGCATGTGGTCCACCAAGCACAGACCGTTCCAGCACAGCCCACAGAGGTGAGTGTGGCTCAGGATGTGGGATTCCTGTCACAGAGTCGTTTGTAATAAAGTGTTGGTCTTTGTGAAGTAACCTGTTCGGTTTATAAATGATTCTCTTCCAGTAGTAACTGCCCAACATGTCCAGGTGGGTTTCCACTGTGTGTTTTCTGACTGTAGTGAAATTCTGAACCTGGTTGTTCCAAGATGAGCTTCCCTGCACACCCCTCCCTCTGTCAGTGTGCCTGTGCCTGTGTGCCCGTGTGATGTTCTGTACACAGAATAACTGTGTACCCTGGTTTTTAAGAAATTACACACGAAAATACAAATCTGAACTTTCACTTTGGAGGAATTCTCCACAAATGCAGTGTAAATACCTGAATCTTTAAAAATAATGTGTTGGAGCTTATAACCATATGTTGATTTTGTATCTTTTGGAGAACACAGATGTTGCTTATGCAGAATGTGCTTAGATTTGTAAACCAACTTGAGTGCATAGTTTTGTTTTGTTTTTTTTGAGACAGAGCCTCAAGCTGTTGCCCTAGGTAGAATGCCATGGCATCACAGCCCCCAGCAACCTCCCAACTCCTGGGCTCGAGCAATTCTCTTACCTCAGCCTCCCAAGTACCTGGGTCTACAGGCACCCGTCCCAATGCCCAGCTATTTTTTGGTTGTGGTTGTCATGGTTGTTTGGCGGGCCCGGGCTAGATTTGAACCCGCCAGCTCTGGTGGATGTGGTCGGCGCCTTAGCCGCTTGAACTACAGGCATCGAGCCATGTGCATAGCTTTTGTTGGTTTTGCGTCCTGGGTCTAGAGGCACGAAGCATGTGCTGCACCTTCCCAGGACGTGTGGTATGTGCTTCCCTTTCAGTCCTCTCTTCCCCTTCTCCTACCCTTTTGCCAGTTGGGGATAAATCATTGCAGGTAGTCACTCTTGAGTAAAAAGAAGTTTGATTACTCTGTAATACTGTTTGTTATGTTTTAACATGCAATTGTGTGCTTCCTTGGAATATTTGGTATCTAATTTTAATAATGACTAATGAAAAGTGTATCTGTAGATCCTATAAATAGATTTTCACATCATGAAATAACCCATGTTTTTCTCTTAAGAATGGCAGCTAATCATGGCCGGGCATGGTGGCGCTCACCTGTAATCCCAGCACTTTGGGAGGCTGAGGCAGGAGGATCCTTTGAGCTTGGGAGTTTGAGACCAGCCTGAGCAAGAGTGAGATCTTGCCTCTACTAAAATTAGAAAAATTAGGTGGGTGTTGTAGTGCACGCCTATTGTCCCAGCTACTCAGGAGGCTGATGCAGGAGGGTCTCTTGAGCATAGGAGTTTGAGGCTGCAATGAGCTGTGATGATGCTATAGCACTCTAGCAGGGAGACAGGAGATTCTGTCTCAAAATAAAAAAATAGAAAAAAGAATGTCAGCTAATACTTGAGGATTTATTTGCCTAGTTTTCTGTGTAATGCTTCAAAAACAAGATAGAAGGGAAATAAGGGAAAAGGCGCATTGTTCTTAACCACTCATGCTGCCTCAGGGCAGACTCCAGATGGCTTCTTCCTCCAAGCCAAGCTCTCTCTCGGGTCTGTGCCTGTTGGGTCCTCTCTTTACAGGCCCTGTCTGGGGTACTGCTGGTTTATCCCAGACAGAATTCTGGGCAATTCCATGTTTTCTTACCCCCAGATGAGAAATGGACTGTGTGCTTCAAAGATAGAAACAACTTCTGAGGACCGAACCCTGAACCCTTGACTATTTCACCAGAAGCCTATGGTTTCCTGCCTGGACACTTTGCCTGGGCAGTTGGTCTCATCTTTTTATCTTTTCTGGTCATGAAAAGGGTGAGGAAGGGTCGTCCTTACTTTAATCTTGAAATATTTTTTAATGCCATTATCCTGTATTTACAGCCTTCAGAAATTAGCTGGTGTCACTGCACATATGTTTAGAACTGTTGTGAAGGTGACGAGGTGGGCAGTTCAAGGAAGGCTGGGACTCTGGGTGCGGGCGCCTGCTCCCTGGGGCATCGTCTCTAAGCTTGTGGGGGCCTACAGGCCACCCTTTCCAGCTTCAGTTGTCAATCCTTTTTGGTTTGATTGCCTGACTCCTTAGTAATTGTAAAAGAAAAATCCTGTGATGTGTTTAGTACAGAAAAAAATAGCACCAGGGCACTGTCCCCAAAACGCATAGAATGGCAGTATTTTCAGTTGGTCGAACCTGCCTCAGTTTCCTTAGAAAAGAAAAATGTAGGCTTTAGACTTTTCTCAGCAGAAATCCTAATTTTTTAAAAAATAATAATGCATATAAACACTTTGGTCAGTTATAGCTTAGAATTTTCTGTGGGTGTGTTATTAAGGAGTCTAAAGTCATTTCTGTGGTTGCCATGTCCCTTCTGTGTGTTGGTTTTCATCTCCTTGAAAAAGTGAGGTGTTCTTCAGACTGGAACTCCCCATTCCTACACACAGGTGGAAAAGATGCTCCACGTAGTGCTTTTTAGGGTCTTACCCCTGAGAATTGGGTGAAAGCCATGGGCCTTCTTCCTGGGGTGAGTGCGGCACCTGCTCCCACTATCAGAGCTTTCTGCTCTGTCTCTCACCTCAGCTGTTGTTTTGCCGCTGGAGGGCCTCATGTCATCCCTGGAGTTTACAACTTTTATTTAAATGAAGTTATTAATTACATTGTCTCTTTCTGTAGCACCTAATCGTATTACAAAGTACCGCTTCCCCTTTTCCAGCCAAGATCTCTTGGTACTTCTGTAACATCAGACATTCACTCAAGTCAGCAGTGGCAGAGAACGCGTTTGTGCCGTTCAGGGGTGGCACTTCATCGGACTTGTGAGAGCATTTGCAGTTAGTTTCTTGTGACTCATTTCTCCTTGTAAACTTCACATATGTGAAGAACTCAGACAGATACACATTGTAGCATTGTTTATATTAGCAAAAAGTTGGAAGAAAACAAATGTCCACCCACAAGAGGTGATGCCCGTGAGTCAGTGCACTCCACCTGCAGTTTTCAGTAACATCTCAACACAGGAAACCCCAGAGCACAACCCGGGGCGCAGGCAGATCCTCAGTGACCTGCAGAACACCAGGGACTCTGTTTGTGGGTTCACAGGCTGCCTGAGTGTGAAAGGCAAGTAGGGAAGATTACATCCAATTGACCCTGTTTTTGGAGAGGAGGAGCTGGAGCAGGAAAGGTTATCAGCTACTATGTATTTTTTTGTATATTAAAATTCCAAATCAAGGGCGGTGCCTGTGGCTCAAAGGAGTAGAGCTCAGGCCCCATATGTCGGAGGTGGCAGGTTCAAACCCAGCCCCGGCCAAAAACTGCAAAAAAAAAAAAAAAAAAAAAAATTCGGCGGCGCCTGTGGCTCAGTGAGCAGGGCGCCGGCCCCATATGCCGAGGGTGGCGGGTTCAAACCCAGCCCCCGCCAAACTGCAACAAAAAAATTGCCGGGCATTGTGGCGGGCGCCTGTAGTCCCAGCTGCTCGGGAGGCTGAGGCAGGAGAATCGCCTAAGCCCAGGAGTTGGAGGTTTGCTATGAGCCGTGTGATACCACGGCACTCTACCCGAGGGCCATAAAGTGAGACTCTGATTCTACAAAAAAAAAAAAAAAAAATTCCAAATCAAATATGGCAGAGCGAACAGACAAGATATGTTTTTTGTTGTTTCTCATACTTTTCTATATGCTCAAAAAATTTTTAAGAAAACATTAGCTATTGTTAATTTGTTATAAAAGGTAAGTTTAGAAGATATTTTTTGTGTGGAAATCATAAAGCACAATAACTCATTCTAAACAGATTCAGGGTCCTCTAGATTCCTGAGATGGTTTGAAAAAGAGCTGCACTTACAAGGGATGCTTTGCAGACTCACCTGCATTCCCTCCTTGACCTTCAGGCTGTGGCCTTAGGGTGGGTGCAGCCCCACCTCCCAGTCTCCCCGTCTCCTCTCTATCCTGTGGTTGCCAAGGAGGAATTTGCCTGTCTCTAGGTCCTTTTATTTCCTAACACATGGTTTATACCTAAATAGTAAAAATGCATCTTTGTAAAATGACAATGGACCGAAAGGGTAGCACAGGAAGACGTTTTGGGTGGAGTTTGGGTTCTGGGCCTGCCGAGCATCTCACTGGTCAGCACCGTGAACACACGTTTGTCTAGGTCAGTGGGTAAAATGTAACACAAATAAGGTGCTGCTACTATCAGATCATGGGAATAAGGCATGTGCATGGTAGAAAACTGGAAAATACAAATAAGCAAAGCCTAAGGATTATATTCCCATTACTAAGATCACCAGTGTGATCTTGCTTCATGTGTAACTTGGTGTTTTATGTTCTTTGAGCAGTTTTGTTGGAACTTGTATTTTTTTCAGGACTCCTTATTTAATCTGCCTTTGTCTAGCACAGGTTGGCAGATGTCTTCTTAAAGGGCCATGTAGCACATATTTTAGGTACTATCTAATTGTAAATTCTAATACATAATTTAGGTACTAATACATTAGATAACAGGCAGTATCACCACTGTGACCAGCATTTATAGATGAGCGACACACCTGAGCTCCTGGGCGTGGAGGACTGAGGCTGTGCTGGGCTTGGCAGCTCCACCTCTCAGCCTGAGTGGCACAGGTCTGGGTCCCCAAACACCGGGCCGAGTGGGCCTCCTTCTCTGGACTGGCTGGACCCATAAGACCGTTTCCAGTCCATGGCAAACTGTCCCAGTCTCAGTGGTGAGCTCTGCTGGGGCTCTGGAGGAGGAGAGGAGGAGGAGGCAGGCCTGAGGCTCCCAGGGTTAGCCTGAGCAGAGACCAAGGTCTTGATGGCCCGATTATGAGTTGTGTGCCCTGGGATGAGGTGTGTGCCCCGGGGTGGGTTGTGTACCCCGAGTGAGGTGTGTGCTGCCGAGCCAGCAGCACCACAGCCCTGAGCACAGGGCTCCTTCTTTTGGCCTCCGAGAGCTGAGTCATCACTCAGGGGACGGCCCCTTGTTTCTGTACACGCTTAGCTGTCGTGTGTCTGCTCCTAGGTTGCATTGAATATCTACCACAGACAGCAGACATGCATTCTTACTTCTGGAGTCTATATAATTCTGAAGCAGAGAGCCCTCTTCTTCTGAACCTACTCTTCCCCAGGAAATAAAAATATTGACCAAGCCATAGGAGCTCTGAAATTCCTCAGTGTTATCTAACACCCAGTGAGCGATCACAGTGATCTGTCCTAAATATCCCTTTTTGAGAAACTGCTGGGTAGAGCTGGTTGCCAAACATTGTCCACTCTGAGGTTCTTTTGTGGCTTTTTAAGTTAGTTTCCCCTTTCTTTTTTTTTTTTTTTTTTGCACACCCCCCATTTGTCAGAGATCAGGGTCTTTTGTCCTGTAGAGTTAGTTGTTCTGCCCAGATTAGTACATACATAATGTGAGCCATGCATATAATATAAAATTTTCCACTAGCCTCATTATAAAGTAAAAAGAAATGAGTAAAATCAATTTTTTTTTTTTTTTTTTTTTTGGAGGCAGGATAGTGCTCTGTTACCTGAGCTGAAGTGCCGCGGCTTGCCGCAGCCTCAGGGGACGGCAGGTACCTACCTAACACCATACCCACCTAACTTTTTGTAGAGATGGGGGTCTTGCTATGTTGCCAAGGCTGATCTTGAATTCTTGGATTCAAGTGATTCTCTTGCCTCAGCCTCCTGAGAAGTTGTCACCACGCCCACCTCATTTTTCTATTTTTAGTAGAGATGGCATCTCACTCTTGCTGGTCTTGAACTCCTGAGTTCAAGGGGTCTTCCTTTCTGGGCCTCCCAGAATCTTAGATTATAGGTGTGAGCCACCACACCTGGCCAGCGCCCAAGGAATAGAATGAGGTGAAGTGTTGCCATGGACTTCTGGTGCTAGGTCACAAAAGGTATTTACTGTCTGCCCACCCCGACTCCTGTGGGGACTCTACTAGGGGAAGCCAGCTTCTGTGTCGCAAAGACCCTTAGCCCTGTGGACATGTCTACACGTCCACGTGTCAAGGAATTTGGGCTTTCTGCCAAACCCCAGCACCAGTTTGACAGGTACGTGAGCAGCTGGCTGGGTGGCAGGCCCTCCAATCCACACCAGGCCCTTGTTCCTGACCCCAGGGTCTGTGGCTGTGTGGTGTCACCTGTCAGCCAGAAGGAGATGACTGGTGTTGTCTGTATCAGGACATTCACTGAGCAGATCCACAGCTAAGTGTAGTGTTTTCCTTTTCTCTTGAAATTTTAGAGATCGATTTGTTACGTTTTAAGTTTTTTCAAGTGATTTTTTTTTTAATTTCATAGTATTAAGGGGGTACAAATGTTTTGGTTACATGAATGTCTTTAATAATGCTCACATCGGGGTTTTTAGCGTGCCCACCACCTAAATAGGGTTCCTTGTGCCTGATGTTCAGTGTTTTAAATCATGTAAAGTACGTGCTTCCAAAGCCAAAGACAGAAAAGAAAGAAGTCTGCCTGGAAGCGCCTGTAGTTCAGTGGGTAGGGCACTGGCCACATACACTGAGGCTGGCGGGTTAGAACCCAGCCCAGGCCAGCTAAACAACAACAACTGCAACAGAAAAATTGCAGCCAGGCATTGTGACGGGCGCCTGTAGTCCCAGCTACTTAGGAGGCTGAGGCAAGAGAATTGCTTAAGCCCAAGAGTTGGAGGTTGCTGTGAGCTGTGACGCCACATTACTCTACCGAGGATGACAAAGTGAGATGCTGTCTCTTAAAAAAAAAAAAAAAAAGGAAAGAAAGAAAATTTATCTCACTTTTTTTTTGGGTCTTGTCCTTCCCTTTTATTCTATAGGAAGTAAAATCTTTTTGACCAAATTTTTTTTTTTTTTTTTTTTTGAGATAGTCTCACTCTGTCACCTGTCACCCTGATAGAGTGCCTTGGTATCATCACAGCTCACAGCAATCTCATACTCCTGGGTTTAAGCTATCCTCTTGCCTCAGCCTCCTGAGTAGTTGTGGCTAAAGGTATGCACCTACTTTCTCCCCCCTATTTCTAGGAGAGGTGGGGTCTTGCTCTTGCTGGTCTCGAACTCCTGAGCTCATGGGATCCTCCTGCCTCAGCCTCCCAGAGTGCTATGATGACAGCTGTGAGCCACTGTGTCTGGCCTCACCATTCGATTCTTAACACCTTTATTAATTTAGAATTATTAACATACAATAAAATGTACCCACTTAGGCTCAGAGCCTGTAGCTCAAGCGGCTAGGGTGCCAGCCACATACACTGGAGCTGGCAGGTTCGAATCCAGCCCCAGCCTGCCAAACAGCAGTGACAACTACAACCAAAAAATAGCTGGGCATTGTGGCAGGTGCCTGTAGTTCCAGCTACTTGGGAGGCTGAGGCAAGAGAATTGCTTAAGCCCAAGAGTTTGAGGGTGCTGTGAGCTGTGACGCCACAGCACTTCATCCAGGATGACACTTGAGACTCTGTCTCAAAAAAAAAAAAAAAATTTTACCCACTTAAAACATACAGTTTAATTACTTCTGGAGAATGTATATAGTTTGAAAACTACCACCACAATTAAATTGTAGAATAACTTCTGTTAGCCTAGAAGATCCTTGTGCTCCTTGTTTTTTTTTGTTGTCTGTTTTACTTGTGGTTTTGGAATAGTTACAGATTCACAGGAAGTTGCAGAAATAGTAGAGTCCCGGGTTCCCTTTCCCAGTTGCCACAGCGCAGTGTCAGCTGACAGCCTCACTCAGCCTCGGCATCGTCAGCGTGTCCCCAGTCCTGTGTCTGGCGCAGGTCACGGCAGATGGGTGCCCTTGGCTCTCTCTCTGACTGTGCGATGTTTGTGGGGGCACTTTATCATAGAGTCTCCACATCGCTGAGTGTGTGGGGAGAGATTGTGTGGTTTGGGTGGAGCCCTGTTGCAAGACTCGGTTTTGGGACTGTGCAGGGGTTCCCCTGTTCTGTCTGTTAGGAGTAGCGGTCCTGTATGTGAACATGTCCAGCAGTGAGGCACTGCCTGGTGGGTGCACGTTGGGGCAGTCAGGGCCACCGAGCCACGGCATGGTACGGGCTGCTATCTGCACCCTGCAGCATTGCCCTTGTTGTTTTTGTTTTAGCTGCTCTAGGAAGCGTGCAGTAACATCTCACGTGGTTTCACTTCCATGTTCCTGATGGCTTGTGGTGCTGAGCCTCTTCCGTGTGGCGCTCACCACTGTCTTCTGAATGTCTGTCATCGTGCCCATTTTCTTTATTTCTTTTTTTTAATTGAGACAGAGTCTCACTATTTTGCCCTGGGTAGAGTGCTATGGCATCACAGCTCACAGCAACCTCCAACTCTTGGGCTTAAGCGATTCTCTTGCCTTAGCCTCCCAAGTAGCTGGGACTACAGGCGACTGTCACAGTGCCCAGCTATTTTTTGGTTGTAGTTGTCATTGTTGTTTAACTGGCCCGGCCCAGTTCAAACCCACCAGCTCTGGAGCATGTGGCCGGCGCTGTAACCACTGTACTAACGGGCACCTGCGCCCATTTTCTGATTAGAATGTTTGTCTGCATTTCCGTGGTGTCCTTTCCTCTACAGATAAGCCCGTTGTCTGACTTGTAGTTTACAAATAGTTTTCTCTGTCTGCAGCTTCCCTTTTCACCCTTTAAACTTGGTCTTTTACAAAGCAAAAGTTTTTTAATTTTGTTGGTGTAATTTATCAGGTTTTTTGGTTTGTTTTGTTTTTAACAAATTGTGCTTTGGGTGTCATGTCTAATATCTGTTGGCCAAGACGTAGGTCACAAAGACTTTCCTGTTTTTTCTGGTTTGTATAGGTTTTTCTAGTTTTGTTAGCTCTGAGCCTATTTTATTTTCATTTGGAGCCACTATAAACAGCACCTTGTTTCTGTGTCCCATGTGTTCATTTAGTAGTAAGTAGAAGTAGGGTGGGGTTTAATGTGTTGGTATTCTTCAGCCTTGCCAAAGTCTTTTATTTATACAAGTTTTTGGTGAATTCTTTATCATTTTTCTATACAGAAAATCATGTGACTTTTAGAGATGGTTTTGTTTCTTCCTTTCTGATCTATATGCCTTTGAGCTTTTCCTTTCCTTGGTGCCCTGACCAGGGCTGCCAGGACAGTGTTGGACACCAGTGGCTGCAGTGCACCCCTGGACTTCTCAGGAAGGAAGCACTCAGCTTCTCACCCCTGCACGTTGGCACAGGTTCTGCGCAGGCACCCTGTCGTGTTGAGGACGCAGCCTGCACCCGTGTGGCTGAGAATTTTTATCACGAGTGTTGAACGTTATCAAATGCTTTTACTGTACCATTTGTTAGTATGTGTAATTTTTTCCTTTGCCTTGTTAACTTGGTAGATTACATGGTTGATTTCCCCACCTTGAGCCATCTTGCCTATCCCATTTCATTATTTGTTAACATAAGCATAGGCGCCCTCCATGTTTTGAAGCTGACTTTATGCTGTGCCCATTTTTCTCTTCCTGCTTCTCACACTTGAAGATACTGCAGAGATCACTCCATAGTCACTGGTCTGCCCCAGCTTTGAGGTGGAGGTCTGGCGGGATGCCGGCACAGCCCCAAAGTGGGCTTTGGTGCTGGGCACCCTCTGAGGCAGCAGCCCTGCCGTGGGTGGCTGTGGGGGCAGGATGCAGAGTGGGTGTGCCCAGCACAGCAGGCTGCTCCCCTCCTCCCACCTCTCCTTGCCACATCCCCTTCCATGACCACCCGGTGTCCAGCATCCACCCATGAGTGCCCAGCACTCCCACATGAATGCCCAGTACTCTTCCGTGACCACCCAGTGCCCCCGTGAATGCCTGGCACTCCCCCGTGACCACCCAGCACCCCTTGTGAGCACCCAGTACCCCGTGAGTGCCCAGCACCCCCTGTGAGCACCCAGCACCCCCGTAGTACCCAGCATTCCCCTGTGACCACCCAGAGCACCCCGTGAGCGTCCAGCACCCCCTGTGAGCACCCAGTACCCCCCCCCCCCCAGCGCCTCTCTAGCCCTGTGGTCTCTGTGGCCTCATCCATTCTGATATCTGTGCTGCGTTTCCTGCCCTCTTTTCATCACTTTTGGTCTGTATGGTGATTCCTTTGGGGGTCAAACAAGGGTTTTCCTTACTTGTCTCAGTTTCTCTTTACCCCTATGTCCACGCTCTCAGCCCCGCAACCAGCGGGTCCTGTCGAGTCTCATGCTGAGAAGCTCTGTGCTGCTATCCAGCTTTGTCCCTGTCACTCTGTCCCCAGCAGGGCCAGACAGGGTGTGGGGGCCCCTTCCTGAGCCAGGTCCACTCGAGGGGGGATGGTGCTGTGGATACTCAGCAATGCCTCTCCCTTTGTGAGGCTCAACGGGCTGCAGTTGCTGTCACTTATGAACTGCTCTTACTGGAAACACAGCACCCCACAGAGCCCACAGACTGATAATGCAGCGCAGAGCCCCTTGCACCTACTTGTGGATGCCCCGCTGTTTTCCCCAGCTAGCGCCATCAGGCTCCTGAAGGCTCGCTGCTGCACATGCAGCCCCAGCACTGCGCTCTGTACTTTCAGAAATCTGTGTAAGTCTGTGATACATTTTTTCCCCACAGTGTGTGTGGGACTCGCTCGTGTTGTTCCCTGTTTTCTCTGTTGCGTCGTGGCCCCTGCTGGCTCTGCTGTCCTGTCACAGACCTGACTGCCGTGCACATCCCGGGCTCCTCTGGCTGCTCTGTGCATCACTCTGTGAAGGTGTGTGGCCAGAGCCTGACTGCTGGGTGTAGGCCGTGTTCGTGTCCAGTTTGAGTGGAGAGCGCCGGACCTGCAGTGGCTGCGTGACTCCTATGGGAAGGTGCTGACCTCCTCACAGAGGCGCTGCTTCTTATTTGGGTTTCGTTTGTATTTGCTTGATTCCTAGTGAAGTCAGGAATGTCTGTCTGTGTGCTGGCCGCTTGGATCTGCCCTATCAATCTGTGTCCACTTGTCTCTTGTGAATGAGAGCTGTTTGTCTGTCATGTGTGCAGGACGTACTCTCTCCTGTGAGAAGATGCCCTTTCAGGCTTCTCCTGCCAGCGCTGGGGAGGCGGGGGTAGGGAGTGTCTCTGGAGCCCAGGAGTCTGAAGCTGCTGTGAGCTGGGTCAGTGACACAGCACTACACAGCACTACACTTTTGTGTCTCGCAAAAAGAATACTTATTCTTACTCAAGACTTATTTTGAATCAGAATTTTGAAACATTTTCTGTGTGGTTAGTGTTTTTATGTATTGGGTAAAAGATTGTTCTTTACCTTGAGGTTGTGAGTTACTTTGTATGCTTTTGTGAGTAGGCTAATGGTTGTGCCTACTAGTTGTGTGTGAGGTGGGAGCCAGGTGTGCTTTCCCTGACCCTTGACCCTGACTCCTGACCCTACCCAGCACATTGTCCTTCATATTCAGCAGGAGTACTGCTCACACATTTTCATTTTGTCCTAGAATATTGGAAGGACACGGACTTATGATTTGACTTAATAAAATTGGCAGTTTTTGTTGCTGTTTGCTGTATTAAAGGTCACACAGGTGACAATAGGGGGCTTTGTTGCAATTTCGTGACCCACGGACACGTGAACACAGTGTTGACCTCACAGACCCTGAATGGGTGACCCAGGGCCTCCCACTGTGAACACAGTGTTGACCTCACAGACCCTGAATGGGTCCATGGACAGCGCTGTGAGATCCCCAGCCCCAGTGAGCCAGAGGGGAAACCCACAAGGTGGCCAGCAGAGAAACGTGCGTGGGGCCTATGTTCCAGGAAAGCTGCGTTAAGGGCACTGAAAATGCCACTTACCCACTCCAAGCATTTAGGTAGTAAAGCACATTTGAGCTCCTGGCTTTGCAGCAGAAGTGGGTCTGGCCTGAGAAGGTGGCCTGCTGACCCTGCAGTAGTTCAGCCTCAGGAAAAGTGATGGGAGGGTCATGTGGATTTTCTGCTTGAAAATACCTTTAGTTCGTTCTTACTCCAGTTGACTATGTGGCTGAATTGAGTATTTCAGCCCGGAAGTAATTTTCTCTGGCCTCTGTCCCTCTGTTGTCCCTTGGCGTCACTGTGTTAAGAAGTCAGACATCTTGTCTTCTGTCCGTCACTCAAGACCCTCCAGAAGCTTTCAGAGCATGTGGGGCCTTCCCGTGTTCTCTAGGCCAGTGGAGTCTTTCCATTTTTAGCCCTCAGTCAGACTATTTAGAGAGTCATCTCTTATGATGTTTTCTTTTATTTTTCTGATAATGTTTCTGCCTGTGTGCGATGGTAGGCTTTCTGGAGATTGGTTCTCTAGGACTTGTTCTACTTAATATTGAATTTATGAGTCTTTTATTCTCTTAGTGAATTTTTCTGGATTCCCCAGAAACCAAGAGTTGTTTCTCCTACTGGTTTCCCTTTTGTAGCCTCTTTCTGTTTTGTGGACCCCCATCTTAAATCTCTCTGGATAGACTATTGGGGTCTCTAAGTTCTCTCTGCTCTGGACCCCGCCCTTGTCTGTGTCTCCCTTGAGCTGGTCTTTTCTTGTTCTGACAGCCCTTCCCTCTGTGGTCACAGCTCAGGGGACCTTGGGTGGCTGGGGGCTTCCTTAGCCGCTGGTGTGCATGGGTGGCCCTGGGCAGCCAGCAGCATTGGACTTGAGGTCACTTCTGTGTCAAGCTCCACAGCACTGCCCCAGCCACAGGGCGCTTTTCCAGCTGCTTCCATTCCAAGCGCTTGTCAGTCTTAGAAGAATTTGTAAAAGACCATCAGTTGTTGGAACCATCTTTTCTCCTTTGCTGTTAGAAAGTTGCTCTTGCGTGATTTCTCTGTCTCTGTTTTGGGGGAAGGGGTTCTGGGGTGTCAGGAGGCTCATGGTGGTCTTTGGTCTGCAGCCTGACAGGGCCTCGGAAGGGTGGGGCCGCCACATGACCTGATGGCTGAGTGTGCATGTGTATGTACTTGCGTGTGCTGAGGTCAGAGGTGGGTATGCTCCTCTCAGCTCCCCTCTGGAGCTGCTGCATTGATATAAAAGCCAGATGAAATGTGAGGCTCCACCTTGGAAGACTTGACAGAAGGGGAGGTACCTAGTGAACCACGTGAGCCCTGGCAGGCAGAATGGTGAGCAGGGAGCAGCCGTCATGTGTAAGTGCTTGGTCTGTCCCTGCTGATATGACAAGAGAAACACAGCCTGGGTGGTTTATAAACAGAAATTTATTTCTTACAGCTCTGGAGGCTGAGACGCCAAGATGGCCCCGGCCAATTAGGTGAGGGCTATGCCCCACTCGAGAGGAGCCTTGTGACCCAGCCGCCCTGTGCACCTACCCTTAATGCTGGACTGTCACACGGGGTGTTGGGCTAAAACATAGGCTTTGGCGGACACAAACCTCAGACTCTGTCATGTGATATTGAACTTCTGGCCCTGGCCAGTGTGTCTGGGGATGGAAGATTGGCCACCCACACTAGGACGGGTAGCCAGAAACTTCAGCTGGCCCCTCCCTCCTCGTGGCAGATGGAAACCCCACAGCTCCTATGCCCTGAGTGGGAGAAGAGAGACAGGCCTCAAGGGGGTCCCAGCAAGTGCTAGGTGTGTGGAGCTTGGCCCCTCTGGATGGAGGAGTTAGACAGGGACCACAGGGGCATCTGTCCTATGGCTGTGCTCCCTTCAGCCTCTCTCCCTGCCTACTGCACCCCTGCCTGCATGGGCCTCCCCACACAAGTCTGTCCACACAGTGGCCCATCAGTTATGCAGCTCTTGTTCTGAAACAGTGGATGGTACGCGTGAGGCAGAGCCCTCAGCCTCAGCCTTGGCCTTGGCCACCTGGGTTCATTTATCCTTTCCACATGGCTGCTTTGTGTGAGGCAGGAGTTACTATAAAAAACCTTTCAAATAAAAACATGTTACTTAGAACTTGACCTTGGGTGATGCAGGCAGAGCCTGGCTGCTGCTCTGCACCCCCAGGTGCCAGGGAGGATTATTACCTCCAGGTGTTGTTCGCTGTGCTGTGTGTTCACTCTCCCTCAGAGCAGGCAGGCCTCAGTGTCAGCAGGCTGGCCCTGGCAGTCTTGTCGGGGGGTTTAATTGCACACGAGGGCGTAAAGAAAGGGCTAGAGGGGCCTGGCCTGGCCCTGAGCGTTCAGGCCCTCTCCTTACAGAGCACAGATCGGACACTCCCTCCCTCAGGTCTCAGCTCTGAGCCACAGAAGAATAGGAACTCTTGAGTTGACTCCTTGGATCTGGAATTATTTCCTGGTTTTAGAACCTGCACTTAGACAGGTTTTAGAACCTGCACATGACAGTTCTTGGGGAAGGGTAGGACTCTTTGCCCTTTTTCTTTCACCAGAGAAATGACTGTGACTCCAGAGCTGACCTGAGTGAGGACTCTGTACCTGGGCGGTCACCCTTCCTCCTTCCCTTGGGCCTCTGAGGCCAAGTGCCCTCAGAGTGGGGTGCGGGAGTGGCCCAGACCACATCCCTTTGGGTTCCATTTGTGTTTAAACAGTAACTAAATAAGCTGGTGGTTGGTGGAAATATTAACTTGTATGAGGGAGAGCAGCTGTTGCCCTGGGTGCAGTTAAAGCCCTGCTCCAGGCTGGCCATGGTGGCCTGTGATCTCAGCACTCGGGGAGGCCAGGTGGAGGGTGGCTTGAACTCAGCCTGAGCAAGGGTGAGACCCCAACTCTACTAGAAACAGAAAAACCATGGCGTCATGGTGGTGCCTATAGTCTCTGCTGCTGGGGAGGCTGAGACAGGAGGATCGCTTGACCCCAGGAGTTTGAGGTTGCTGTGAACTGTGACAGCACAGCACTCTAGCCTGGGTGACAGTGAGACTGTGTCAGAAAGCATGTTCTGTCAAAATATTGTATGAGCTGGGCGGCGCCTGTGGCTCAGTCGGTAAGGCGCCGGCCCCATATACCAAGGGTGGTGGGTTCAAACCCGGCCCCGGCCAAACTGCAACCAAAAAATAGCCGGGCATTGTGGCGAGTGCCTGTAGTCCCAGCTACTCGGGAGGCTGAGGCAGGAGAATCGCTTAAGCCCAGGAGTTGCAGGTTGCCGTGAGCTGTGTGAGTCCACGGCACTCCACGAGGGCCATAAAGTGAGACTCTGTCTCTACAAAAAAAAAAAAAAAAATATTGTATGAGCTACATTTGGTGAATTTTAAGTATTTTTTCTCTTTTCTTTTTTGATTTAAATCTCCGCTAACATAGATAATACGTTATTTCTCTGTGCTTAGTTAGGAATCCATGATATTTCTGGGGAGTTTCAGTTTTTGCATAGTTCGGCTGATATCTGAGAGGAGAATGCTGCTATTACTTCCATTCTTGGAGAGAGAGTCACCCGGGGTGAAGAGGGCTGAGTGTCTTTTTTTTTTTGGCAGTTGGCAGTCAGTTACATTTAATGCATTAGTTACAGTAGTTCAGTATGGCCAAGCCAGGGTATTTTCCTTGAGGAAGCCTTTAGTTGTTGTTCTGAAATAAAAACATCATAAATGTCACACACTCTCATTCACGTGAGAGTCTACTGTTTTTCTGTCCAGGTTTCATGATTGCTCAACACAAAATCAGTGCATCCGATTCCAAAAGTTATGAATCAGCCTTTTGTTGGTTCATCTTCTCCTGATGACCAACTTCTTGTCCAGTAGAGTCAGGTGCAAAGGAAATTTTCATAAAATGAACAGAAATCTGTCTCATTTCCTACTTTGACTCATGCTGGCCACTTTAGGGAGCCTCAGTGACCAGTGTGCTTAATCAAGTGCTTGTCATCTTTATGATCGAGAAATACATTAGTCCAATTAACATGAGTTAGTGTGGATGACACCTCAGGATTAAGGATAAACAGAGACTGCAGGATTGCAAACCAGGCCAGACTTGTTTGCATTTAAAGGAAAGAAAAATGTCCACTGTGATCAGAGCATGAGCCTGTTTTAAAAGAAGCTTGTGCGATCTTCTCCCCTTCACACGGATCATTATTATTAAGAGTAAAAAGAGAAGAAAAGGTCTACTGTAGAATAGTCTTAGCATTATTTATTAATTACTAAGTAAAGATCCTTCTTGAAGCTTTTTTTCAATATTTACTTCACATAGTTTTTTCACATTTCTGTAAATCAAGTGTGTCATGGGGAATTAGTTGAAGTAAAATTCCAAGTTTCAATGAATGCAATAGGATTCATTCGACTAGAACAAGGACTTGTCATTTATATGAACACAATATTTTCAATTTTCCTGAGGCATTTTCCTCTATGATCCCTTTTGATCATCTTATCAGAAATAAGTGTAGGAGGCATTATTTTCTTCTGTTGTGACCTCTAAAAAATAAGTCAGCGGGAAGTAATTGAACAACATAAGATAAAAATCCAGGAATTTCTTCCTTCTTACCAGTGTTTTCATCACCACATTGAACACACTCCTCACAGTAGGACTTCATATGAATTAATACGCCTGCAGTGTCAGTGACGGTGGAGGGAGGGCTGAGTGTCTTAATCCAAGTCATAGCTGACTCACCGACTTTTAGCACAGTCAGAAGTCCTCGTATAACCTTTGATACCCCAAACAAGCCTTACCAATAACAAAGAAAAGAAAGGCGGGCAGGATGGCTTGCACCTGTACTCTCAGCACTCTGCAAGGCAGAGGCAGGAGGATCCCTTGAGCCCAGGAGTTCCCAGCTACAGTGAGCTGTGAAGACACCTACTGCACTCCAGCCTGGGCAACAGAGCAAGGCCCTGGTTAATGAATTGGAAGTGAATCGACCTCTAGGTCTCAGTCCGCAGCAGCTTCACGCTGAGCAGGCTGAGGAGGCCCAAATTGCTATCGTGGGCAGTTTGCCTATGTTGTTCAAGGGTCAGGTGTACTCACATCCACCTCTTTCTTAAGCCTTTTTCCCCTGAGTTTTGAGAATTACCTGTGTCCTTATAACCCACCCTTCCTTCCTTCCTTCCTTTCTCCCTCCCTCCCCTCCCCTCTTTCCTCTTTCCTCTTTCCTCTCCTTCCTTTCAGAGCCTCAGGCTGTCACCCTGGGTAGAGTGCTGTGACATCATAGCTCACAGCAACCTCCAACTCTTGGGCTTAAGCGATTGATTCTCTTGCCTCAGCCTCCCAAGTAGCTGGGACTACAGGAGCCTGCCACAATGCCCGGCTATTTTTTGGTTGTAGCCGTCATTGTTGTTTGACGGGCCCTGGGCTGGATTCGAACCCACCAGCTCAGGTGTATATGGCTGGCGCCTTAGCCACTTGAGCCACAGGCACTGAGCCAACAACCCTAGTTTTCTTGTTCAGCCCTTGTCAGATGTTACTGTGTGGAACAGGGTATTATTAAGTGCAGGTTTGGTCCAGAAGGTATGTGTGCTCCGGGGGCTGCCTGCTGACACACAGCCTCAAGCAAGAAGCACAACTGGGCAGCAGAGGTCAGCAGGTGTCCAGCGGCCTTCCCCTTTTGTGAGCCCGACTCATGCTGCCAGTGGCTATGGGGAGGCACAGGCAGGGCTGCCCTGTGGGCTGAGTGCAGCCTGATGCAAGGCTGCCAGATGGTTGGCAAGGCCCCTGAGCTTTGCACCTCATGTCAGGGAGTGGGCTGGGGTCTTCTCCAGAGGAGTCCATACGCTGGGCTCCTGCTGCCCCATAGCATGTGAGCTGGAGCAGTGGCCGTCCTGTCTGGGGATGTGGGAGCTGCCTCTCCTGGGACCTGGACCTGGTCACCCTGCTGTCTGCATGTCTCCAGCCCCAGCCTGAGACTCCCTCCTCAACTGTGCTGTGTCGGTGTTCAGCCTTGGGCCTGGCTCAGTCCCAGAATTCTAGGGCTGCTTTCATTGTGGTGTTGACTGGAGGATTATGAGTTTAAAGTAAACTTCTAACCACCTAAAAGTAAGGGAATGTAGGCTGCCCTCAGTGTCTGACCAGGAACAGCCAAGTGCCTTCCTTCGAAGAGACTACTAGCTGGGGGTGAAGTTCGATAGGCACCATCACATTGTGGTCAGCTATGGAGCACAGTGATCAGGAAGCCCCAGAAGCCAGGCTGAGGCAGCCTTGGAACTTTCTAGAAGAAAGAATCCCCAGCCACAGAGACTGCCCTGTTTTAGCAGCTCTACTGAGCAGCTGCAGCCTCTTCCCAGGCTTAACAGCAGATGTGTGCATTGGCCATGGATGGGGTGGCACATCAGCCCTTCACTCTTTTAAAGCACTCACGGGAAGAGCCCAAGCCCTGAGCCTGACTTTGGAGTATGGACCAGCCTCCAGGGTTTCCCTGGGAGGTGAGGGTGCCAGTCGTCTAGCCTCATCTCTCTCTTTGGTAGCCTAGCCACTTCATGACAGAGGGAGAAGCTGACCAGCCCTACACCAGGTTGCCAGGGGGAGCAAACACAGATGGTGAGCAGAGGGTCCTGGGGGACCTGGGCACCTTCTGGGAGGGCTGAGGTGAGCAGGTTGGTGGAGGGGAGCACAGTATTGGAGGCCCCTGGCAGATGAAGGGATGGGCAGAAGGCAGGACGCCCAGCTCACCTTCAGAAACTCAGCCACACCTCACCAGCAGTCCGAGTTCCATCACCTGGGTGTGGAGAGCACTTGGAACTTCCCATCTCTGCACAGCAAGGGTCCTGGTGTGCCGGGAAGCAGTGGCTTCAGTGCTGGGCTGTTTGTGCCCACATGCCAAGCTCTGACACAAGGGTCCTAGGAGGGAAGTGGTCTTGGAGGTCTCTGCTTTCATTGTCTGAAGGTGTGTTAAGCATCTTTGGACATCACAGTCATAGCTGAGACTTAAGGAAATGCCACGTGGCACAGGCTACCTAAAGCACCTGCTGGCGTACGCGCCCCTTTCATGCTGGGGCAGGCGAGCAGGAGCACCTTCCTTGGGAGTGTTCCCATGTAATTTGCTGGTTGATGTTTCACAAAACTGGATATCTCGGCAAGTGTCTTCTGATGAGCAGGGACAGCTGCCCAGGGTTCTGGAGAAGGGGACCCAAGGGAAGCACATTCTGAGGACCCATGGTCTCCATCGTGATGGCATTGCCAGCTTTGTGGTTTGTAGACTTTTCAAAAATGGTGAGTTTGCTATCAAGGGCCACCCAGGAGGCCTTCAGGTGACACCCTCTGCACTCCACATGCACTTAGAAAAGTTATCTCTGCCAACGCTCATGGGCCGTGAGGCAGCTTTCCCAGCATGGGAGGAGGGGGTACCTCAGAGCTTGCCCCTGGGCTGAAAGCTCCAGTGGGGAGTAGCCTCCTGACTCTCCAGGGCACTGTGACATTCAGAACTGACATCACTGCTGCTACTTGTCACCAGGGCTTTTTTCTTTAAAGGCAGAGTCTCACTCTGTCACCCTAGGTTAAGTGCGGTGGCGTTATCACAGCTCACAGCAACCTCAAACTCCTGGACTCAAGTGATCTTCTTGCCTCAGCCACCCAAGTAGCTGGGACCACAGGTGCCACCACAACACCCGCCTAGTTTTTCTATTTTTAGTAGAGACAGGGGCTCACTCTTGCTCAGACTGGTCTCAAAACTCCTGAGCTCGGGCAATCTCACCCGCCTTGGCCTCCCAGAGTGCTGATGTGAGCCACTGCACCTGGCCAACTTCTATTGTTTTTAGAGGTAATTGGGTTTTGGAAGTTAGGGTGCAGCAGTTTTGGAAATAAACCATACTCTTTACACGGTTGTGTTTCTGTGGAGAGAAAGCCACCTTTCCAGGGAAGGAGAGGCTGGGACAGGGAGAACATGTCAGCATTGGAGTGAGAGGGGCTGAGAACTCTGTTCTACTAGAGAACAGTGGCAGCCAGCACAGGGACACTGACATGGCCACAGGAGCAGTGGTGGTGCCCATGCGTCCTGTACTTTGACCATGCTGAGCTGCTCCCCTCTGTCCTGCTTGGTGGTCCATAGATCCTCGTCCAGAAATAGGGTGATTGACTCTCCCATGACCACTGCTGGATTTTTCCATCCTGAGAGCAGGCAGCTAGAATTTTAATAGATTTCACTCCAAATAATCCTTAAATTTGTGCACAAGTATTGGCCCTGAGTTCCCAGACAGCTGTGAGCTTCCTCAGGGTTCCCTGAGCCACCTGCCACAAGGCCATTTCTCCAGGCTGAGACCTTCCAGGTTTGTGGGGAAATTTGGAGGAGAATGTAAACTCATAGTCTCAAGGAGAGAGAGTGAATACCAGCTCTGGCCTTAGCCATTAAAGAGTGTGGATGAAACAGCCTCCTCATCTGCACTGTGGGTGGGAATGTTGGGAAGTGGACACATTGGTCAGCCTTGGCCCTATCCCCTGCAAAACCATAGGTGTGTTCTTAGTCCCAGACAATACTTGGTGAGATTTCATCAGTTACTATGGAAAAATGAGGCAGGTTCTTGCAAAGATGTCGAAGTGTCTGAGACACGGAGCAGGTGGATGTCCTGAGTGACCTGGCAGATTTGCAGTGGAACTTGGGGAAGCTGTCTCTCAGAAGTGTTTTTGAAGAAGCCACACTTGTGGGTGAAAGGCCAGTCGGGGGCAGCAGGTGTTTCCTCCAGATGGGCATGGTGGGGTGTAGGGTTGAGGGAGAGAGCTGTAATCTGGTTTGCACGAGGTGTTTTCTGCCTATCCAGGAAGGTGACATAAATAGAGAAACAGTGGCTTTGGAAAAGGTGGGTGTGACACAGTCCTTGTTCCTCCTATGAGTGCAGCAGAAAAGCCTGAGAAGACTGGCGGGTGGGAAGCAGGTGCCCTTGATGTCTGTGCTGGACGTGGCCTGCTCACCTTACCACAGCCATGGAGGAGACCTGATTAAGGCCACAGGCCCAGAGAGGGAGGCTGGGTGCACAGGCAGGGTTTTCTGCTGGTGGGGTGGGTGCTGTGGGAACCCTTTAGGATCTGTGTGCCCTAGGGCTGTTCTCTAGTTTCTGGTACCTGGCCCTGGGTTGACTTAGCGACTGGTGCTTTAGGGGTTGGCAGGCAAGGGAAGGGTGCAGTCTCTCCTTGGCCAGTAAGTAAGCTTTGTAAGGTGCTGTGTTATAAAGTACAGAAAATAAACACCTGATCAACACAGCATGTGTCCTGCGATTTACCCAGGCCCAGGTGTGGGTCTGGCTCCCTGAGCATGAGCTGGGACTGTGGAGCCGCCAGGCACGCTCCAGGAACTCCCTTGGAGAAGCCACTGCCTCTTGTCCACCACTGTGTGTGGGACAAGTTAGCTGCTTCCTAAAATCCAGAGCTCTGGTCTTGACTTTTTTCTGCTAAAGAAAGAAGCTGCCCCGGGGTGAGTGGCATTGGCAGCCTCCACTGGAGGGTGGTGGTGTGGTCTGCTCCACCCTGTCCTGGGTGTGGCCTAGAGGTGCTTCCTGAAGAGCCCCCTTGGGCCCAGGACTGGGCGCTGCTGATCCCACCCTGGATGTAGCCCTGGCCTTGTGAGCCCCCCCCTTTGTCACCTTGAAATGCTTGCCCCCCCTGTGTGTCTCTGCTCCTCTTGCCGTGACCCCCTGGGAGGCACGTTCCAAGAGGACCCTGGTCAGGACAGGGTGACCTCGACTGGTTCCCCTAGCTCAGGTTCTCACTTTCTGTTCTCTCTTGAAGCAGCCAGTTGATGACGAGGCCATGGCGCTGTAAATGAAGACCAGGTGAGCGGAACAGAACGATGCCCAGGGGTGGGCGCTCTAAAACCCCACAGCAAGAAGAGTTTCCCCTCAGCAACGACATGGTGGAGAAACAAACTGGGAAAAAGGTAAGGCTGTGCTGTCCTCCCTCAGCACACACTGTGCTTCCTGTCCCAGGACTTGGGCTTGTCACCTCCAGTGAGGCCATCAGACGTTTGACTGCTGGAGACATTGCCTGCAGTTTGGCTGTTTCTAAGTGAGCCCACAGCAGTGCTGGGTCCTGGCATGCATGTGAATTGTGGCAGTGTCCTGGGTGTACTCAGCCCAGCAGGTACTCCCCTGGGAAGATGCTCCAGCATCGCTCAACTCTATTTATTTAGTTCTGGCTCTGTGTGCATGGACAGGCCTGGTGCTGCTCTGACAGGAGCAGGAGAATGCTGTCTAGCCACTGCAGTGTGGAGCACAGGCACACACAGGAGGGTGCACGCGGTGGGAGGCCTGAGGGGGCTGGGTGGGGCGAGCATTGGGACAGACACACTCTGCCCAGCACAGGAGGCGCAGCCCAACATGGGCATGCATGTGATTCAGGGCAAGCTTGGGGTCTATAGAGTGGCAAAGGGAGAGGACGTCATTTTTCCTATGGATCTCTCGCTGGTGGCTGACAGTCCAAGGTGTCAGGACAGTTTCTAGTTGCTGCCTTGGTTTCATCTTCCCCCAGCTCACTGGGTGGGGTCATGGAACTGGCACCAGCAGGGGGCCTGCCCTGCAGGTCAGCTCAGCCCTGAGCAGGTGAGGGTGGTCTGCACTCCCATCACTGCCTGAGGCCCTGGCTTTAGGACACTTCCCACCTAGGCCAACTGCTGCTCCTCTGGGGAAGAACCCCCAGAGAGAGCTGGAGCTATTTCCCTGAAGGGCTGGGCATGGTGTGTGTCTCCCCTTATGAACTGGACTTCCCTGCTGAGGTGTGAGCTCTGTGCTGTGCTTGCCTGGTGTGAACCAGAAATTTTTCATATTCACACAACTGATACAAGTGGAGTCCCAGGACCCTGAAACATCCTGAGAACTTTGGCACCATTGTTGTGCTAGAGTACTCTAGGAGCAAAGATGTCTGAGTCCTGCCCCTGGAAGCCCCAAGTGTGTGCGCAGAGTTTGTGAGTGAAGCAGCCTGCATGGGGCATTGCCCGGCAGCTGTTAGGACGGGACTAGTGGTGGCCAGGTTGGGGGATGCGGCCACCACACCAGTGCTTGTGGTTGCTCAGGCTGACTGACAAGCGTGCTGTCTCAGATCTTCACTGAGGAGGTGACGTTTCTTAGCTGCCTGACACTCATAATGCCGGAACTTGGGCAGCACTGTGTGCACCTGGACGTACGGGCACAGAGGCTGATCTTCAGAGTGGAGGCAGTGGCAGCCACCTCAGAGGGAGGCTGGAGAAGGCAGCCGCTGCCCGTGTCCTGGCTAACAGCCATCCCTTGCAGTGAGCTCCAGGTGGATTTGAGCTATTTCCCCGTCTGAGCTGAGCTGCCTGTCAGGGGGACATAGCCATGTTCACTCATCTGCTGTGGGAGGCTCATGGGTCTGACTTAGGGAATTTTTTTTACTGTTGTTTTCTATGCTGCCCAAGATAAAGCCAGTCATGGTATTCTTTAGTGCTGAAATGCATGTCTCAGGGGCCAGAAGCTTGGACAGAATGCTGGAACACACACTCCCAGTCCCAGCTGTGGGTTGAGACGCTCCACGGGTTGAGACACCAGGCGCAGGGCTCTAAGTATGTGTGTGACAGGGCCTGTTGTCAGGGGGTGCCTGACACAGTTTTCATCAAACTCCCCCTTTCTCAGATAGTTTCATATTATCCAAAGCAGCACGTTTTTAGATTTTTCCAAAAGATTTGTGATCTGAGTGATGTATTTGTGGGTAGCAGAGACAGGGTACCTGTTCTTCAGGGAGTTAACCTGGTGGTTCCCTGTGTTCCGTGACATCCAAAGCACAGGGGCTCCACCAGGGTCTCCCACAGGCCCCACTGCAGCATGAAATGTCCAAGCTGGAAGCAGCCCTGGCAAGACCCCCCAACTTGCTTTGTCTTTGAGGGTAGTCTCAGCCCTGAATCGGGGAGGGTAGCTGTGCTGTTCTTGACCCCCAACCCGGGCCACCCTCTAGAGGCATCAATACGCTGTGTGGAGTGGAGTGCACAGACAGCCTCTCGGCCTTGACTTTCGCATGACAGTTCCCAGAGAGTGCTGTCCAGCTGTTGTCAGCTGAGCACTCAAGCCCCTGTTGGGAATGCACATCCTCAGGCCTGCCCAGACCAGTAGGGCAGGCAGCAGCGCTGAGGTGGGCAGTGCCACCGTGTTTAACAAGTCTCCAGGTGGCGGGTGTACCAATCTGAGAGTCCCGTCTCGGTGGAGAATCCCAGTCTGTGGCCAGGCTCTTCCCTCCCTAGAAGTGGGTCCGTGGCTAAGAGTGGCCATGTCAAGGTGCACGGGGAGGGTCTGGCAGGGGCATGACCAGTGTGGCCTTGGCTTCCTCCTGTGGTCTCACGGGTAGGTCCTGGGTAAAGTCTGCACCCAAAATGGAGTCAGTGTGGCCATAGGTTCCATCCCCCCACGTGGGAGGAATAGGTGTCTGATGGTGAGACCTCAGAAGGGCAGAGGCAGCCTGGCCCAGCTGGTTATCAGCCCTTCCCAGGCTTCCTTTGTGGCACAGAAGCCCAGCCATGTCCCAGATGCATTTCTGGAGAGTAGGTGTCTGCCTTTGGGATTTCTGTCTGTCTCTCTACCAGGGCAGAGAAGGAAATGGGGAAACGTTGTCAAGGAAGCAGGATGTGCCAGGCTTGCCTCCTCTTCTGCTCCCAAACCAGCCCTGGAACTGAGAGAACAGGGGGCACTCCCTAGGAGCATGTGGAGACTTCTGCTGGCTTGTTGTTGCAGGCTATCACCACCCCTCTGTGTCCAGCCCCATGCACCATGCCACCCCCTGACTCCATCACTCCTCCCTGTGCAATGTGTACTCTCAGGATGCATCTGCTGTCCCGGTCTCCTCCCTCCAAAGGGTGGCTCTGAAGGAGGGATTCTGTCACTGTTCCCAGCCTCTCCTGTGTGCTGTCTGCACTCCACGCCCACTAGTATCACTGTGGGCACCGCAGGTTCCCAGTGACATTCAGGGAGCACAGGTCTGGCCAGGTGCAGTGGCTCCCGTCCGTAATTAATCCCAGCACTCTGAGAGGCTCTGGCAGGTGGATCCCTTGAACTCAGGAGTTTGAGAACAGGCTGAGCCAGAGTGAGACCCCATCTCTACTAAAAATAGAAAAACTAGCTGGGTATTATGGTGGGCACCTGTAGTCCCAGGTACTCGGGAGGCTGAGGCAGGAGGATCACTCGAGCCCAAATGTTTGATGTTGCTGTGAGCTGTGATGCCATGACATTCTACCCAGGGTGACAGAGTGAGACTTTGTCTCAAAAAAAAAAAAAAAAAATTCATATGAAAATTCAAAGGAACAGGCTCAGAGCCCACAGCTCAGTTAGGGTGCCAGCCACATACACTGGGACTGGCAGGTTCAAACCCAGCCTGGGCCAGCTAAACAATGACAGTTGTAACCCAAAAATGGCCAGGCGTTGTGGCAGGTGCCTATAGTCCCAGCTGCTTGGGAGACTGAGGCAAGAGGATCACTTAAGCCCAAGAGTTTGAGGTTGCTGTGAGCTATGATGTCACAGTACTCTACCAAAGGCGACATAGTGTCTCCAAAAAAAAAAACAAGAAAGAAAGATAATTCAAAGCACCTATAATAGAATAACCACTTTGGAAAAGCAGAACCAAACTTGCAGGCTGAGGCAGTGTGATGTCAGGGGCAGCAGGAGGACTGTGTGTGTTGTCCTGTGCGTTGATGAGTCGAGCAGGGCACAGCCACATACAGGCCCCACGCAGTCCTCTGAGTCTCCACAAGGGTTTTCAAGGCTGCATGTGTAGGACAAGGGGATCCTTTCAGCAATCAGAGCTGGAGGGATTGGACTGGCATGTCTGCTGTTCTCGGGTGGGGTGTTTTCATTCTGACTAGGTTCTTTTGCTGTTGGCTGTTCATAGAGAAGGGCTGACTACAGTTGGGCTTCCAGAGGCCATGTTGAATGGACCATTTTTCAAGCAATGTGCTGAGTCCTCAGCTGCCTGAGGGGCCGTGGCCACCACTGTGGGGTTTTTAGAGCACACCAGGCTCTGACTGAGTTCTTGTCACAGGTTGGATTTAATGTTTAGCATAATGTTTAAGATATCAGCATTCAGGAGATGAAAATGTTTTTTGATGAATGTGCAACTCCCCTCTTGCTTGTATGGAGAGCCAGAGTGGCTGGCCTGGCCCCACTGCTTTGGCCAGGAGCTCTTTCTGTGAAATATAAAAACCAAGGATAGGCGTGGGCCAGGCCCCAGTGGCCAGCTCGTTTTCCTGAGCTCCTCTGCAAAGGCCAGCATGCCTTGAGGAGCTGGCCTTGGAGCACAGACATCAACATCATATTCACTGCCTTGTCTAGTGAGAAGAGGGAGAAGCAGGAGGCGCTGCAGTCCCCAGTGAATGTGTGCCATGTTCAGGTGACCGTCAACACTCGGAAACCATGGCTCACCTCATTGGCCCCCCTCCCCTTCCCCACGGGGACCATCAGTGCTGCCAACTCCTCCCCATCCAGCTCCCGGGGAGTGGGGTCTTCACGGTACAGAATGGGCCAAGTGATACCATCTGACCTCAATTTAATGGCTGAAAACTTGGAGCAAGAAAATGAGAAGGAAGCTGCCTGTAGAGACAGCCCAAAGGATGATTCAAAGACCTTATTCCTATGCACAATTAATAGTACAAGCAATTGGGTGGCACCTGTGGCTCAGAGAGTAGGGCACCGGCCCCATATACTGAGGGTGGTGGGTTTGAACCCGGCCCCGGCCAAACTGCAACAACCAAAAAAAAAAATACTGGGTGTTGTGGCTGGTGCCTGTAGTCCCAGCTAGTTGGGAGGCTGAGGCAAGAGAATCGCCTAAGCCCAAGAGCTGGAGGTTGCTGTGAGCTGTGACACTACGGCACTCTACTGAGGGCGACAAAATGAGACTCTATCTCAAAAAAAAAGAAAAATTAAAAATAGTACAAGCAGCAGTGGCGCCTGTGGCTCAAAGGGGTAGGCTCCCGCCCCATATGCCGGAGGTGGCGGGTTCAAACCCAGCCCCGGCCAAAAACTGCAAAAAAAAAAAAAAATAGTACAAGCAATTATAATGGCTCCTGATAAACAGCTCACCCTAAATGGAATTTACACGTACATGACGAAAAATTAACCCTACTGCAGGACTACGGACAAGGGCTAGCAGCCTTCCATTCACCACAATTTCTCTCTGAATCGTTATTTCATCAAAGTACTGCATTGCCAGGAAGAACCAGGCAAAGGCTCATTGTGGAGGATAGATCCTGCCTCTGAAAGCAAATTAATAGAGCAGATTTAGAAAAAGATGGCCTAGGGCATGCCTTGCTTTAGAACCCCTCTGGGACCCATGTCTTCTAGGCACCCGGCCTCTCCCAGTCACGCTGGGGCGCTGTGTTCTTACTCCAGCAGGCCCAGACCCTCGACTCAGAGCCTGTCCAGGGGAGGTTCACGGGCACCCCTAGAGCCTGAGCCTGGCACCTCACAACCCAAACTCGCTGTCATCCAGGAAGCTCGGTTTGCACAGAGAGCACCAGGATCAGCTCCGCCCAGCCAGCCAGTCTTCATGCTATTCAGCGACAGCTGACGGTGGTTAAGCCCATCACACGGTTGGAGCCCCAGTGACCACTCCAGCCTCCCAGCTGCCCGTTGTGCAGACAGTTTAGATTGGTCGCCAGCATGGCTGGACTGGCCCCAGCAAATACACTGCTGCGGGATAAGCCATGGTCACCAGGCGGCTGTGCTGGAGCCCCCTTTCCCCTAGGTGGAGCCACAGGAGAAAGGAGATCACAGGGAAGTGAAAGTAGAGCCTAGTCCCAGATCAGCCACAGTCGCTGTCACAGACCACCCCTGTCCAGACGTCATCATAGTACAACAGGCACCTCTAGGTCAGCACTAGCTACCCATAAAAACTGTGGCTCAAGGGAGTAGGGCGCCGGCCCCATATACCAGAGGTGGTGGGTTCAAACCTGGCCCTGGCCTAAAACTTAAAACAAACAAAAAAAACTGTAACATGAAATGGGATTCATATGGTACCAATCCATATGCACAGTGAGCCCTCTGCACATGCTAGCGACCCACACGTCAGCATCAGCCTCCCTGCCCATAAAGCTCCAGAATCATTACCAGCTAGAGCAGCCAGAGCAGAAGCCGCTCAAAACCCAGGACAGTGATAGTATCGTCATCACCCCAAGCATGGACACTCCACGGGCAGCTGCAAGGGAGAAGGGTGTCCAAAACTAGCATCTGGGAGAGCTTTCTTACTTGAAAAATATCGACTTTGTGCTGCCAAAAGGAGCCATTGCCTCTCTTTGTGGGGTAGAGGGCCCTGCGGTTGGACTTCACCTCTCAGGACTGAAAACACAAAACCCAGGTGGCCTTAAAGCTCCTTAATTTAAAGACAGAAGTCACATTTGAACAAAACACACACAACAAAACTGATTCTGAGATGGTGGCTCTGCTGCCAAGCACTCACCATGCCGCTGCCTCTGGGCGCAGCTGCTAACTACAAATAAGAAAACTCCGGGGCCTTCCTCTGGACCAGACTGCGTGTAGGGATGGTGGGCAGCGCCTGGTGAGTGGGCCTCGGGGACTAGGGCCCTTCCAGAGGCCGGGAAGGACCTCACAGGACCCGCCGGTTGTACTGGGAGACCAGACAGTATTTTGTTGCTCTCATGTGAAATTAGAATATTTGAGGTGTACATTCTTTACACAATAATGAGGTTTTTGACATTTCACATCACTCCATTTCTGCTTTGGAAATTTTGGAATCACACAGGACTTTCATGTGGATTTCATTTGGGGAAAAGAAACAACATAATTTTGTGTTTTTGTAGTTTTCAGCCTAGCCCATGGAATGATTTACTTTTGCCTGTCATGTTAAAGTTCACATGGAGCTACTCTGTGACAGCTACAGATGTCCCACGGTAGAGCAGTTGTCTGAAGGATTTCAACACCTCTGTCTCAATTGTGGGATGGACGCAGCACTGAGACCACATGTGTGGGCCCAAGTGTGTTGGCCACGTGAGGGCCCAGGGATATGCCTGTCTCAGGGAAGAGCTGCCAGGACTCATTGAGCTGTACTTGACTGTTCTTGTTCTTGCTATTTTTTGTTGTTCCTTTGTGTTGAGTTTGGCAAAATATTTTCACTCTAAGTAAAAAGTCTCCTTAAAAAAACAAAAAAAATAAACATAATTGCCATCCAGGTGAAAAGACGTTCTGTCACCAGTGTCCCAGGAGCCATTTCAGACTGTCCTGCACAGCAGTGTCCCTCCTGCCAGGAGGCTTCTGTTCGGCTGTGCACTGTATTTGGTTCCCGGGTTTTTTCCCTGTCAGTAGTCCTCTTCTGCCCCTTGCTGTCTGAAACGTAGTGAATGCTCGGCAGTTTGTGCCTTCTGCCGGGAGCCTTGGATACCTAGCAGGACGTTGCCAAGGAGTGTACACCACACTTCCTCCACCTGTGCAGACAAGGCCAAACAGTTTGACAACATGGTTGTATCAGCCACATGCTCCTGAGTCAGGCTGCCCTGCATCCTTGGTGGGGTCACTTTAATCTGTCACTCTGGCTAGTGTGTGGGGGTATCTCATGGTTTTTCTGTTGCCCACTGTCCATGAAGTACTCTCCTGTGCTGTCTCATGTGAGCGTTGAGTCTCACTCACCTGGAGCTGATTTGTGTGTGGTGTGAGGAGGCTGTGTGTTTGCCGTCTCCCTGGGGAGCCCCACGGCCCCCCCGCCCACTGCGCGGTGTGCCAAGGACCCTGGTCCTGGGCTGAGCTTCCACCTCTGCTCGCCCTTCCCCTCCCCTCGATTGCTCACTGCACGGTGTACCCAGGACCCTGGTCCTGGGGTGAGCTCCTGCCTCTACTCTCCCTTCCCATCCTTTTTCCGGGATGGCCTGTTTGACGACCATAACTTCACGATCTGATACCATCGAAGCTGTTTAAATTGCTTCCCGTTTCTCAGAATTCCCTTTGCACACCTGTGCACATTTTAGGGTGTGCAGGTTGATTTCCACAGAAAGCCTGCTGGGATTCTGATGGCACACTCTGCAAAGGGCAGTTTGGGGTCTCTGCTGCTCTGACTGCACTGAGCCTATTGGCCCGAGCGTGCCGGTCCCTCTGTTTCTATGGCTTCATCGTTTTCTCTCAGCGATGTTTCAAAATTGTCTGCATTAGGGAGCTTAAGCATCTTTTATTACATTTATTCTTCTGTGGATATCTTTTAAAGTTAAGTGATTTTTTTATACCATTTCTAATTGTTTATGGTCTACAACAAGTTGTTTAATTCACTTACTAATTTGAACAATTTTATTGTGTAGTCTTTTGGAGTTTTTGGTATGTATTCATGTCCCCTTTTAGTCTGGGACTGCTGTGTTATTTCTGTTGTGGGAGGAAGGGACTGAGTCCAGTCTGATGCCAGCGGGGTCCCCGTTCCGAACTACAGCTGCCACGAGTCTCATGTGTGCTGGTGCCAGTCCCCGCACTTTAAATTATTGTGGAGTGTTCTACTCCCACACAAGGACTGATTCATCCATTTGCTCTTTTTTTTAGAGACAGAGTATCCCTGTTGCCCTGGGTAGAGTGCAGTGACATCATAGCTCACAGCAATCTCAAAGTGATCCTCCTGCCTCAATCTCCTGAGTAGCTGGGACTACAGGTGCCGCCTTGACACCTTGCTAGTTTTTTTCTGGTTTTAGTGGAGATGGGGTCTAGCTCTTGCTCAGGCTAGTCTTGAACTCCTGAGCTTAGACAATCCATCTGCCTCAGCCTCCCAGAGTGCTAGGATTACAGCCGTGAACCACCCTAGCTGGCCTCTGTTCGCCTTTCTGTACACATGAGAACTTTCCATTTCAAGGCTGAAACTCAGTGTAATCCTTCTGAAGACATTCCAACATCGGTCACGCTGAACACTTTTGACTTTTCACTGCCAGGAACATTTCTGTGCTAGTTTTGAACTGTGTGCTCACTTCCTTAACTTCATCAGGAGCTCTGCTCTGAGCTCTTGCTGCCCTGTGTCCTCCACAGCACTGGATATGTCGATCTGTTTTGTTTTGACATATCTGTTCCATTCTAGTGGAAATGCGGACATACTTGTGTTTTCCTAGTGAGGAAGGCTTCTTCAGATGTGAGCTGTCTCCTTGGGTAGTTTCTACTTGGTTAGTTTCTTTGGTAAAGTGCCTGTTCAGAGCTTCTGTTCATTTAAAAAATGGGCGGGTTTGTTTGTTTGTTTTTTCTTCAGTAGACTGAGGGTAGGTAGGTGGGTAGTCTTGCCTTGACCCTGACCTCTTCTGCACTGGGACATCCTGAAGGCCTCCGTGTTGGGATGTCCTACTGTCCTCCCGGCATGCTGGGGCTGGTAGGAGCAGTGTGGATTTATCACAGGCCCTTTTTTTTTTTTTTTTAATCACTTGTATTCTCTTTTTTTATGTAGCCATAGATCGGAATTTCTTATATCTGCTCAGCATTTTTCTGTTCATGAGGTATATTGGTTTATAATTTTGTTTTCGTGGAATAACCTTACCATGTTCTGAGGTTAGCATTATGGCAGCCTCACAAAGGTAGTTGGGGATTTCTTTTCTTTTCCCTCTTTTTCCCTCTGAGACAGGGTCTTACTAGGTTGCCCAAAATGGTCTCAAACTCCTGGCCTCAACAAACCTTCCTGCCTTGGCCTCCCATAGTGCTGGGATTATAGACTTGAGCTATTGTGCCATTGGGTATTGTTTCTTTAAATGGTTGGTGGAATCCACCAACTGGACCATGGGCTCTTGGTGGGCAGGTGTCATACGGCAGAGTGGGGTTTTCACTGTGTGCCGAGTTCTGTCCCGGGTGGACCATCGCACATCTTAGGGGAGCTGCCTGGGATAGCAACTGTGCTGTACCCTGGCACCCAGCCGAGGACCGTGGTGCAAGTGCTGTGATCTGGGCTCTGGCTCTCATGTCTGCCTGCAGCACCTCTCAGCTCCAGTAGCCCTTAGTGCTGGCAGCATGTTCTGGCTGAGATCCCTGTGAACACTCAAGGGCATGTCTGGTTAACTGCCAGGCTTGCTATGCAGTGTTTGACTAGCTACTGGAGGGTTTCTTGGCCTTGAAGCACCTGAGGGCAGCAGAGACTGAGGTGTGTTTGTTGTGCTCAACCTGGGATTCCAGGACACAGCTCGCTGCAGGGGAGCAGTGTGGTTCTGGCGATCCACCCTCCCCAGCTTGGATGGAAGTGCTCCATGGTGCACCTGGCTTAGCAGGCCTGGGTCTTCCTTGGAGCTCTGCCAGTTTGCTGAGGCACGTGGTAGCCCATGAGGGAAGGCTCTGTTTCCAGAGCCTCCTTTGGGGCTGGGCCCTACTGGTGCCACTTTTGCTCTTTGGGACAGTCCTGCCTCATGGCTGTAGCAAACCCTGCTTCCAACATGACTCACTGCCTGCTCCTGACCTGTGGGTCAGCTGCTGCACCCCTGAGGCCCTCCCTGGTTGGTTATTGGTCTGCTGTCCCAACACATGTTCTGTGTCGTCCATCCCTCAGGTAGAGATGTCCCTTGCATGGTATGCCGGCTCCCTCCTCATCCTCTGTCGGCTATGAGCTGGGTGCAGCTCTCTCTTATACAGATGGGGCCATTGAGGCACCCGGAAGGCAGGGACTGCTGGAGGGCAGCCTGGGCCCACTCCTTATAGGCCCTGGTACCCCCAACAGCCGTGCCTTCACTCGACCCAGGGTGATGCCAGAGATGTAGTGAGGGATGGGTGGAGAGTCGGACACCCCGAGAGCCGCCAGGGATGAAAAGTAGGATCACACATGTCACATTCCTTTGAGCTTTTTTAAAAAGAAGGCTCAGATCTTGTTTTTCCTCATTATTTAATCCCTCCCCAGGGGAGTAAGGGTGGGGTGGGAAGCAACGTGTGACTCTATCCACCTGCATTCTGCATTTGACCAGCAGCTCTGTGCAGCAGCAATCTCCTAAGAGTCCTTAGAGAGGAGGGATGTGGAGCGAGGGCCACACTACCACTCCTGGTCGAAGGCCCTACGGTCAGCAGCTGGGGGGTGGGAGGGCTGTGAATTGCCCAAATACAAGGTTTGTTTCTGGCAGGTGATGTGGAACCTCAGTAGGCATGAGGATTTTTAGAATTTTTAATTTGGAGGCACTTTTCTGAAAATGTTACTTTCTTTTCTAGGATAAAGATAAAGTTTCTCTAACCAAGACCCCAAGGCTGGACCGCAGTGATGGAGGGAAGGAGGTGAGGGAGCGGGCCACCAAGCGGAAGCTGCCCTTCACCGTGGGTGCCAATGGGGAGCAGAAGGACTCGGACACAGGTACCAGCCCACCCTGCTGCCCTACCTCTCCTGGCTCTGCATTAGGGCCCACAGGGTCCTGCCGCAACTGCAGACTAATAGGTGAAGACAGACCCAGTGGGCCGGCAGGGAAGCTGCACTCTGGGGATCCCATGTGGCAGAGACCTACTGCCGCGTCCATGTCTAGCCTGGGGTTCTGCATCCTATGGCCTGTCAGTCAGATAATGGGAGGGAAACGGGGTTTCCTTCAGCACTACAGAGACACCTAAACCATACTCTGATGTAGGTAGCAAGACCAGAGGTAGCCCTGACAGTGAGTGGGAGCCCACACAGTGTTCCTGAGTGAGGGTTTGGTCTGACGCCACATATGCCTGTGCCCGTGTGCGTGCCTCTGTGTGTGTGCCTTTATATGTGTACCCGTGTGTGTGCCTCTACATGGCGTGTACTCATATATGTGCCTCTGTGTACATGTGCCTCTACATGTGTGTACCCATACATGTGCCTCTGTGTGTGTATGCCCATGTGTGCCTCTGCATGCACGGACCCATGTGTGTGTGTCTGCATGCGTATCCCCATATATGTGCATCTGTGTGTGTGCCCATGTGTGCGTGCGCCTCTGTGTGTGTGCTCGTGTGCCTCTGTGTGCATGTACCTGTGTATGCACGTCTGTGTGTGCGCCTCTGCGTGCACGTACCTGTGTATGTGCGTCTGTGTGTGCGCCTCTGCGTGCACGTACCTGTGTATGTGCGTCTGTGTGTGCGCCTCTGCGTGCACGTACCTGTGTATGTGCGTCTGTGTGTGCGCCTCTGCGTGCACGTACCTGTGTATGTGCGTCTGTGTGTGCGCCTCTGCGTGCACGTACCTGTGTATGTGCGTCTGTGTGTGCGCCTCTGCGTGCACGTACCTGTGTATGTGCGTCTGTGTGTGCGCCTCTGCGTGCACGTACCTGTGTATGTACGTCTGTGTGTGCGCCTCTGCGTGCACGTACCTGTGTATGTGCGTCTGTGTGTGCGCCTCTGCGTGCACGTACCTGTGTATGTGCGTCTGTGTGTGCGCCTCTGTGTGCACGTACCTGTGTATGTGCGTCTGTGTGTGCGCGCCTCTGCGTGCACGTTCCTGTGTATGTACGTCTGTGTGGGCGCCTCTGCGTGCATGTACCTATGTATGTACGTCTGTGTGTGCGCCTCTGCGTGCGTGTACCTCTATTTGTCTGTGTGTGCGTCTCTGCGTGCATGTACCTCTGTATGTACATCTGTGTGTGTGCGCCGCTGCGTGCATGTACCTCTGTATGTACGTCTGTGTGTGTGCCTCTGCGTGCATGTGTCGTGTGTGTGCCTATTTTCGCGTGTGCCTGTATGCATGTCTCTGCGTGTGTGTGCCCCTGTGTGCATGTGCCTGTGTGTGTGTGTCCCTGCATGCATGTGTCCCTGTGTGCGTGTTTCTGTGGGGTGGTGCTACGTGGGTGTGTACTAGCACATTGGTTATGTCTTGAGCTGTTCGGGGCAAGCCTGGGCTTCCCTGGCTGACGTGAGCTTCTCACCACTTAGTGATCCCTCCCGCCCATTGGGCAGGTGTCATGTGTGGCCATTTGGTTGCAGCTAAGGGGAGGTGCAAGCCGGAGCCGCCCGCCAAGGGCCCCACCCAAGTGACTACATTCTCCTCCGTGGGTCCAGGGTGACCTCGTGTTCTTACGCCACTTCCTTCTGCTGTGATGTGCAGGCCCTAGGTCGAGGGCAGGGGACCACCACCGGTGGTAGAAGAAAAGGAAAGAAATTGTTGAAAATAGAATTTTCCAGGGAAGATCTGTGTATAAAAATGTTTGTAAGAAATGTAGCATTTTTCCTGTTACCTTTATTATCTTTATAGAGCCAGTTTTAGGAGGGGCTTTTGGTTTTGGGTGGGGGGGCGGTGGTTGAGACAGAGTCTCATTCTCTCACCCGGGGTAGGGTTCTGTGGGGTCATCACAGCTCACAGCAACCTCACACTTCTGAGCTTGAGGTATCCTCCTGCCTTGGCCTCCCAGAGTGCTGGGAGCACAGGCTTGAGCCCCTGGCCCAGCCCCAAAGCCGGTCTTGATGCACGCAGATAACTTCCTACTCGTGTGCTTTGTCCGTGTTTCAGAGCTAGACTCTGTGGTAGAGTGGTCTGATGCCTGTGTGCACGGCAACAGCTGTCCCAGGAGGCTGGTGTGTTCACAAGGCACCTCTTAAACCCATGGCTCTTCGTCAGCCATGCCCAGTACTGGGAGGCACACTGGTTGTCCCTTGCCTGGGACCTGTCTGCTTCTGTGTGGGTTTCCAGTGAGCAAGACCCTGAGCCAGGCACTCAGCCCCGCCTTACCAGAGCAGCATTGTTGGGCCTGGCACCTGCAGGATGTGGTGAGGCTCACTGGGTCTTTGCTGTCCCTGCCACCACAGGGATAGCGCTCCACAGGTTAGCTGGGGGGTTGTGATAAATGACAGGAGACTCCTGGTCCCCTGGGGCTGAGTGGGGGATATGCCCTGAAGCAGAGGGAGGCAGGGTCAGTGGCAGTGGGGAAGGGTCCTGACGAGGGCAGGCAGTGCCCCCAGTCACCCCGCATAGAGAAGTCCTATAGCACCCTCTGCCAGGAAGATACCCCTGACACTGGTCACCAGGGACCAGGTGTAGTTGGGAGGAAGCGGCTGAGCTTCCCTTTTTGAGACCACCTGGCGTCCTTGATACTGTGGAGTGGGCTGCACAAGGTCCAGTCTATGGGCAGTATGGCCTAAGTGGTGCTGTGTCAGGGCCCTCATGGCTGCCAAGAGCAACAACACATGTGGGAGTCAGAGAAGCCCAGTTAGGAGCCAGCAGCTGCCTTCCACATGGTGTCTGCCCTGCACAGCTGCCTGGCACCATGGCTGTCCAAGTAGGTGCACAGGGTCACCTGTAGATAGGCGTTTGGTCCGTGTGGGCCGAGGCCCTCACATCTGGCTCCCACATGGGCTCTGCGGCCACCTGTCTGGGAAGCGTGAGCCAGAAGGTGACACAGTCTACCTGCTCAGACCAGCCTGGGCCCAGAAGACCCTCCCATAGCTCCCCAGAGCCACCTGCCCTCCAGGGCTTCCTGCTTCTTTTAATTTTGAGACACAGTCTCACTCTGTCACCTGGGTCTTAGAGTGCTGTAGCATCGTAGCTCACAGCAACCTCAAACTCTTGGGCTGTAGCAATCCTTCTGCCTCAGTCTCTCAAGCAGCCGGCTCTACAGGCATCTGCCACAATGCCCAGCTTATTTTTCTTATTTTTGATAGACACAGGGTCTAGTTCTTGCTCAGGCTGGTCTCGAACTCCTGAGCTTAAAGTACCTACCCACATTGGCTTCCCAGAGTGCTGGGATTATAGGCTTAAGTCACTTGCCTAGCCTTTGTTTACTATTTATATGTTTTCCATAACTTAAAAATCTATGATTGAATGTAGTTGAAGGTGGTTTACATTCTGTTCATTTCTCCAGGGCTCCTGCAGAAGCCTCCAGCTTCATCATGTATTTTCCTGTGGCTCTGTCTATGGATATGAATCATCTTCTTTCTACCTAGGACCCCCAAGTGGGCTCTGCCTGTCCTTGGGCAGCCACTTGGGACCCTCAGAGAATCCCTAGACATGGGGAGCATTGTGAGCTGGCAGCAGCTCACCCTCAACTCTTGGATGTTTCTTTGGAATAAGGGGAAACACCGAGACCTCTTGTCTTGGCTTTTACTTTGTGAATGAGACTCTAGTCTCTGGGGTCTGGGTGTTCACTTAGCAGTGCTGACTTGCAGCTCACGTTCATTCAGGACTGTGTTGAGACACTCCCTGATCCCCTGAAGTTATGGCCACTCCTGGTTTCTAAGTTGAGAACAGGCTATTGTGGTGTCTCTTGTCTGGGGTCCTGGTCCTGGAAGGGCAGGGCAGCTCTGCCCTAGGCTCCCAGTACCTCCTGGAGTCCTCAGCTCTGGGCCCTGCTTGGTGCCAGTGTTGACCAGTGTGAAGATGAGGAGGCTTTGCCAGACGGCGAGCCCTTCACCTGCTCTGCAGTGTGTGCTGGACGCTAGTGGGCAGAGAGCCGACTTGCATCCCAAGACGGTATCTGTGACCCTCTGGCTGGGCTTCTGGGTCAGACCGTGCACCCTGACCATGGACCCAGGGCAGGGTTCATGGGGAACATGAGCCACTCACAGCAGGAGGAGCTGAGCTCAGGCAGCAGGGAGTCAGTGGTCTGCCCACTCCTGCCTGTGAGGGGTGTAGCTCCCACTTCTGCGTCATCTTCTTTCCCAGAAACATCGGCAAGCCATTCCTCATACTTCCTGCCGACTCCTAACCCTGGACCGCTGCGGGAGATCGGCTGGCCCTGACTGGCTGGTGTTGAGTGGGGCTAGGGCTGGGGCTGCCACTCTTCCTGAGAACTTGTGAGAGAAGGGTCCACATCTGAAGGAGACAAAGTCTGCTGTGCAGAAAAGTGTGGGTGGTGGTTGGGAAAGAGCCAGAGTGCCCATGGGGAGACGTCCAGCAGTGGGGAGGCCAGGCCTTGATGGCTCAGCTCTTCGGGTCACCTGCACTTGGGAAGCACATCCCAGAAAGATATTTTCAGGTAATTTAAGAATTCCTGTTTCTAGCTGGGTGTGGTGGCTCACACCTTTAATCCCAGCACTCCAGGAGGCCAAGGCGGGTGGATTGCCTAAGCTCAGGAATTTGAGACCAGCCTGAGCCAGAGGGAGACCCTGTCTCTCAAAATAGCCAGGAAATAGCTGGGTGGTGTTGTGGGTGCCTTTAGTCCCAGCTATTTTGGGAGGCTGAGGCAAGAGAATTGCTTGAGCCCAAAAGTCTGAGGTTGCTGTGAGCTATGATGGCACGGCTCTCTACCAGGGGTGACAAATTGAGACTCTGTCTCAAAAAATAAAAATAAGAAAGACTTCCTGTTTCTCAACAACCATTTTCTTCTCTGGACAGTTTCTTCTTGCACAAAGGGAAGCTTGTGCTGCATCTCTGTGAGGGCCTCTCAGAAGGGCGCTTAGCCAGGGGCCAAAGTGGGTGTCAGTGTAACATGGCAGGATGGGCCCCCAAGGTTGTCAGGACCAGTGTTTGCAGGAGACTCTACGGGTCAGGGTAGCAGCATCCACAGGGCCTGTAGGGAAGAGGGTGTGGACAGACCCTCCCTCATTGCGGTTGCTGGGTGTGCAGACTGCCCCAGCAGGCTGGAGAGCCGGGCCAGCCCAGCCCTACCTACCTCAAGCAGCTGTTTCAGTGTCATCCTTGCCTGGGGGGAGAGAGATGTGATCAGCTTCTGGGGGCTGGAGGCCCGTCCTCACAGTTGTGGGCAGTGACTTTATTTGTGCATTTGAAAGTCCTCATGAGGCTTCAGAGCCATGAAGGTGAAGGCAATGGGCAGAATTCCACAGTGCTGAGGGTGGGGTGGAGCCCTTGGGCCAACCTTGGGCCTATGCTATGTCAGCGATGCCAGGAGCAGTCATACCCAGGGCCCAGAGCTGTGAGTGTCTCTGCCTTGGAGCCAGGCCTGAGGCCTGCTGGGGAGCTGCTGGGTGAGGTCCTGGGCCCCTCTAGAGGCCCAGAGGTTGTCAGATGCTGGGGATGGGAAGGGGCTTTGAGAGACCACCCCAGAGAGACTTAGCCTCTACCAGGGCTGGCCCCCAGATTTGTCCTACTTTGTGCTGTTGGGAATGCCATACAGTCCCTGAGGCCATAAGCAAAGCAAAAGCAGATAGTCTGGAGAGAGAGGTCGCAGGAAAAAAGTCATCCTGTAAAGGTCAACAGGGGTCAGCCCCAGGGACTCCATGTTGGAATGATGAGATGCTCAGTATAAATCAAGAGAACATAATGAGAGAAAAATACAAGCAAGAAACAAAGGATTGTCAAAGAAGATTATGTGGGTGTTTAAGAAATACTAAGTAGAATATCTTGAAATAAAAATTATAATCACTGGGCAGCACCTATAGCTTAGCAGGGCACCAGCCACATACACCAAGGGTGGCAGTTTGAAACCAGCCCAGGCCTGCTAAAGAACGATGACAACTGCAACCAAAAAATAGCCGGGCGTTGTGGCGGGCACCTGTAGTCCCAGCTAAGCCCAGGAGTTGGAGGACGCTGTGAGCTGTGACACCACAGCGATCTACCAAGGGCAACAGCTTGAGGGTCTGAAAGTTCTCATGACAGGAGCTGCTCAGACCAAAGCACAGAAAGGTGGGAGTTTTGGAGGTGTCAGAAGAAGAGTGTGACACCAGGGGACAAAAGAGGACTTCAAGATGTGTGGAAAAATAAGTCCTCAAGTTTGGGAAGTATAAGGACCGAAGCACAGAAAGGTGGGAGTTTTGGAGGTGTCAGAAGAAGAATGTGACACCAGGGGACAAAAGAGGACTTCAAGATGTGTGGAAAAATAAGTCCTCAAGTTTGGGAAGTATAAGGAATTAGAAACAGGGAAAGGAAAAACAGCTCCGCATATGAGCACCTTGTCGTGAAGTGACAAGCAGAGATGATGTTAAAAGCAGCCAAGCAGAGAAGACTGCGCCTGCATGGCAATATTGGGCAGGTCACAGCCCTGCCCAGCTCTCAAGTGGGGGAGCCAGCGCTGCTACTGCTCTGCCCGCAGCCACAGGAGCCCAGAGGCCATACTTGCTGTCAGAAGGCACTGCTTCTGAGGAAAGCCTGTTTTCTGATGGACACATGAAGGAAGTGGGCTTCAGCTCCCACACCCCAGGGAGGGCCCATGCTTCAGAGTGCTGGGTGGTGGGAAGGAGGAGGGTACCCAGAGGCTGGTGACTACCTACCCTTGGCTGCTGACCTCACGGCAAGCCAGCAGGTGCCTGTGTGCTCCAGGAGACACAAGCCTTGATTTTAAATGCAGCAGGTAGCTGTCTGGGCTTGTGTCAGCCCAGTGAAAGTGTTACACCAGACATCTGTGTGCTGAGGATGACAGCAGACACGTTTGGCTAGCAGGAAGAGCCTTGCTTCCATGCTGCCATCACCCACAAAGCCCCCAGAGCCTGCAAGCTTTGTTCAGACTGTAGGATATGCTTTGAGGGGGCACTGGTGATCAGAGGCACTCTCAAAACACATCGTATGGTTCAGTACAGACTCAAATTCTTGTGCCTGCCCCTTTTTCACTGTTCAACTTGGCGTAGACCTTTTGGGATACTTGAAGTAATACAGTTTGCTTTGCTTCCCTTTTAATAACAGGCACTTGGTAGTTATCCTAAGTGGCAGCTCTGAGAAGCTCCCCATCCACTTTTATTAGTAGACGTGTGCGCAGCGCTAGCTGGAGCACACCTTGGGTCTTTCTTACCTGGCTGTGCAGCTCTGAGGCCCTGAAAGGTGGCAGGTGCCCTGCAGAAGCCCCACATGGAGGGTCAGAGCCATGGGCTGTGGGCTCCATGGTGCCTCTACCAGGTGGGCGGTGCCCCTGCTCTGGTGGGAGGTGGGGTGTCCATCTGCAACTCCTGCCTGGGAGGGACTTGTCACTGCTCATTTTGGAGAAATGGGCGTCTCCAGAGTTCTGAGTTCATGTTGGATTCTTTCTTTGTGTTAGGACAAGTGAAATGTTCTGGTTAAAGCCAGGGAGAGGGTGTGAAAAGTTTGCTCTTCCGGAGTGTGGGCAGTGTGAGGTCCCTGTGTAGGGCTCTGGGTGGGGTCCACTCTTTCCCTCCATGTCCCTGCCACAGGGGAGGAAACTCAGTCCTTCCCTGAGGTAGCCGAGGGCTGCAGAGGGGATGCATCCCTGCTTGGTCTGCTCATAACTGACACACACCAGAGACAGGCCTGGGTGCCTGGGGCCACCCGCAGGACTGGGCAGAAGAGCCCTCATGCTTCCCATTGCCTCCCAGTCTCAGACTAACCACTGCAGAGCAACCCCTGGCACACTCCTGCCAGGGTCCCTCCGTACGAGAAAACATGGCCATGTGTGACCCTGGAGATCTGAGTACCTCCAGCCTGGTCTTGCTGTTCTCTGTGTCCAAAGCTTTAGACCCCACTGCGCTGGGGTATGGGGGCAGGTCTCCTAAACCATCTGTGCTCAGTCAGCGTAGGGGCTGCACAGAAGGTCCTGTCCTCCTGGGGGATTCTGGGCACTGTGTGGAAGCTGGTAGGGCTAGAAGTTCCCAGGCACAGGGCTCCTCTGGAGTCCCACCCCTCCCACTCTGTCCCATGTGGGTAGTGCCATGGACAGCAGGGGCATCCCAAGAGAAGTGCAAGGACATGCAGAGACCAGTAAACACATGGCCCTGCCCAGCAGTGGGGCCCAGGTGCCCTTCTGAAGTGTGGTCAGTTCCCTGGGACTGCTGGTCTGAGCTGGACTATCTGCCGGCTCCTGGTCACCTGTAGCCCTGAGGCTGGGACTTGCCAGCCAGGGGGCAGGACTATTCTGTCACCACTGCGTTTGACAGCTTACAGGTAGTATGAGGAGCCAGCACCACAGTTCAAGTTTTTGGAATTTTTTTTTCCTTTTTCTGATCAGTGCATCATGGATTGTTTAAAAGGCAGCTGGTTGTGTCAGCCTGCAGCATTCAAGGGGTCTCACCTGTGTTTGGTGGAGCCAATAGATGCAGGGAGGCTTTCTTCTGCCTGTAGGCCTGTCAGCGTAAAACGTGCAGGCAGTGTCCTCAGCACATCACACACAGAGCCCTGTGGGGAACAGTGAGGGGCCTTGTCCCAGGAGCAGCTGGCAGGGCTGGTGCTGGAGGCCAGTGTCTCTCTGTCCAGGTTGGCATGTGACCCGCCGAGTCACCCCCTTTGCTAGGGTTAGATGCCACTCGAGGGACCAGTTACATCCTGACTAGAGGGCTTCTTGGCTGTGTTGAGGGGAAAGGAAGGGGGGACCTCCCGGGGAACTTAGAGAGGCCTGTGTCTCCCAAGATGACCCTCCCCCACCCCAAGCCTCATATGCCTGCAATTTGTACCCCACAATCCAGAGCACCCCAAAGCCATCTCGGCCCTGTGGGCCTCCACCCAGGCCATGGGCAGTTGGAGGAGGATTCAGAGTGCCTGGTCCCTGATGATGGTATAACCAGGAGGCACCTGCAAGGGCAGAGGAGGTGGCGGCAGCCATGCTCCTGATCAGGATGCCTGGGTGTCTTTTCTCCCACCCTGCCTCTCAGAGCAGCTCACACAGTGTTTTTGTCAGAGGCCGCAGGGCGCTCTGTGACTGGGAGAGGAGCTAGGATGTGCTTATTGCGAGGAGGCTGAACGAAGTGCAGCTGTCACACCGTGTCTGGTTAGTGCTCTGTGTTGATGCCTTTAGATGCCTCCAGCTCAGTCCATGCTGTGGTACTGCAAGGCTGGTGCGCCCCTCGAAGCACCATGGCATGAAATGGAGGTTCCTAGAAGCAAGAAGAAAGGTACGGTACTGACAAGTTGGCCTTGATTTATTTATGTATTTTAAACTGTGTCTGCCATTCTATATATCTGCACTGTTGGTTTGGAGGAGGGATGGGGAAGGCGGAATTTAATCACAGACATGCGTGTTCACAGAGACCTGTGTGAGCAGGTCATCAGTGCTAAGCTGTCCCACCGCTTTTGTGTGTGGTGTGAGGTCCAGAGAGGTGCTGGAGTGAGCCAGCAGTTGGTGGAGGCCCCAAGGAGCCGACCTGCCAGGCTGGTGACAGGTGTCACCGTCTCTCATGGCGGGCGGCTTCATGCCCAGCACTGCTGTGCTCTCCCCTCTCACAGGCCTTCCTCTGTGCTCCGCAACCTGTCAGATGGATACAAGGCGCAGGGCGCCTACCCTTAGGTAAGGACCTGGGTTCTGAGGACTCGTGGCACGAAATTTGCCCCCCCCCTCTCTCCTTCACCCACCTCACAGAAAAGCAGGGTCCTGAGAGGAAGCGGATTAAGAAGGAGCCGGTCACCCGGAAGTCCGGGCTGCTGTTTGGCATGGGGCTGTCGGGGATCAGAGCCGGCTACCCGCTCTCTGAGCGCCAGCAGGTGGCTCTTCTCATGCAGATGACAGCAGAGGAATCTGCCAACAGCCCAGGTGAGCTGGGGAGTAGGACCCAGAGGGGCTCTGCTTGACCAGTGCTGCTGTACTGTGCCCACACAGGGAACACTGTGGTCTCTGGGGACACAGTGCTCCCAGGGTAAGACCCTGGGCAAAAGCAGCCCCGTTACCTCCTGAAAATGGCCCTACACAGCCACCTCTAGTGACATCCCCTGTCTCCTCCTTGGCCTGCAGTAGACACAACACCAAAGCACCCCTCCCAGTCTGCAGTGTGTCAGAAGGGGACACCCAGCTCTGCCTCCAAGACCAAAGACAAGGTGAACAAGAGGAACGAGAGGGGGGAGACCCGCCTGCACCGAGCCGCCATTCGGGGGGATGCCCGGCGCATCAAGGAGCTCATCAGCGAGGGTGCCGATGTCAATGTGAAGGACTTTGCAGGTGAGTGCCTTACCTCGAGTCGGGGTGCATCCTGCTTTCCAGGCCCAGGGCTGTGTGGACAGGTGTGCAGATGGGACTGCCCTGTGCAGACCCCATGTAATTATAAATAATTCTTATTTTTCATTATTTTCCAGGGAAACTAAGGAATTAAAATTCTTCTGTGGTTTTAGGAAAAGCCAGTGCCTTGTGTCTATAGGGAGGGTCTTGTCTCTGCTGGGCTGGACTGTAGCCGTGTCCCTGGCACATCACGGCCCAGCAGGGCTAAAGACAACCCTCGTTTGGCCCAGAGTTTTGCTCGGAAGACGAACCAAAATGGCAACTCACCTTTTAAATGGCAACATAGACGGGCAGGCCTTCCTAGCACTGATGGAGGCCAAGGACTGCTGTGTGTTTGGAGGCCCACATGGTGCTCATTGCCTACCTACTCCAGAGCAGCCTGTTCACAGTGCAATGAACAGAAACAGGGAAATGGCTTTCATGTAGAAGCTTCTAGATTTTCCTTACTGCCCTGATTTATAGCTGTCTGAATCATACTAATTTAGCACCATTTTTTGTAAAGCAGTTTTTGTAAATGAAGCTTTTCCAAAGTCCTGACATTGACTTTGTGGGGCTAAACCATCGGCACACTGAGCACAGCCCCCCAGTCTGAGGCAGGCTCAGCATGCACTGAATCAGCCTCAGATTCCCTTTTTTGGGGGGTGGGGCAGGGTCCTTTGCATTCACTGGTTACTGACTAGGGATGTGGCCCCTATCCGTTATACTGTGTGTTCACCGTTCCCCACCTCACTGGATTATTAATGCAACTGGTCCTTACAGGCTATTAATGTGCAGGGTTCACAAGATGGGTATTTACTGTGCTACCAGGTGCCGCTGTGAAGGGCATTGAGGCCTTCCCTGGGCTGGCACCTGGGCTGCTGCTCTTCTGCTGGGCAGCTCCCCCCACCCTCCACCTCAGTCCTGGTCATTCCACACAACCTCAGGGCCCTGCCTCAAGAGAGGAGTCAGTTTCTTGAGGATTCAATAAGGTATGTCCTGAGTGTGTGCTTCCAGGCTGGACTGCGCTGCATGAGGCATGTAACCGGGGCTACTATGACGTCGCGAAGCAGCTGCTGGCCGCGGGTGCGGAGGTGAACACCAAGGGCCTGGATGATGACACCCCCCTGCACGACGCCGCCAACAACGGGCACTACAAGGTCGGCCTCCTTCCTCGGCCCTCCTGTCTGGCCTGTCCTCTGGTGTCTGCGCTATGGCGCAGCTCATGATTCCCTCCTGGCCCCTGGCCACAGTACTGCTGGGCCTGACAGCTGCAGCTTTACCTCCCCCTCTTTGAAGGCACCACTTTCCTGCTGCCTGCCCCCAGCTTTCCCGTCCTGGGTTAGCATCTGGACAGCCTCCTGGTTTTCACAAGTACCACCTAAAGCAATGTGAAAGGCTCGTGTCCACTGGCCATGTGTGTGTGGCTGGACATTAGGAGGTGAGCGATAGCACCCAGGTGGAAGCAAGGCTGGTACCCTTGACCCCTCCAGGCAGGTCCTTCAGAGTCTGGGTGGAGGTCATGCCTAGAGCCACAGCCAAAACCCAGGCTGAGGGATCTTGATTAGGAAAGTGACAGTTATGGGCAGCCCAGGAGTGGGGAGCCCGGAGGGGACTTGGCCCTGTAGCACATGGCTGCTTCCAGGTCTGAAGCTAGAGACCCAGGCAGTGTGCCCGGCCTGGCTCATTCGCTTGTGATACCTAGCTGGAACTGTTGCCAAATGCCCTTAGAGAGCCCCCAGCCACAGATAGGACAGTCTGAATGTGGTGTGGCGGTCAGAGCTGGTGGGTCTGACAGGCCACACCTGTCTGAAGTCCCAGTGCCCTGTGCGGTGGTTCTGCCTGGTCATGTTGGGAGGTGCCGGTGACCTCCAGCATTGGGGTTTGGGAGGGGTATGTCCTTGGGGACAGGGAGTGCTGAGGACACTCTGCCTTGAGAGATTTCTAAAAGGACTGGCAAACGTGAACAGTGATTACGTATTTGATGTTAAGAAAGTACCCTTAAATTTTTAGTTAAGGAAAAGGCGTCATGATTTTTTTTTTTTTCCTTTTTTTTGAAACAGAGTCTCACTTTATAACCCTTGGTAGAGTGCTGTGATGTCATAGCTCACAGCAACCTTAAACTCTTGGGCTCAAGCAGTTCTCTTGCCTCAACCTCCCAAGTAGCTGGGACTAGAGGTGACAGCCACAATGCCTGGCTATTTTTAGAGATAAGGTCTCGCTCTGGCTCAGGCTGGTCTCAAACCTATGAGCTCAGATGATCCACTTACCTCGGCCTCCCAAGTGTTGGGAATTATAGCCACCATGCCCGGCTTGTTTTGTTTTTTAAAGGGGCCTTTGCGAGAAATCTACTAAAAAGATTGATACAGCATCTGAGGTTGTCTGAGCAGCACCTGGGTGTGATGAGCTGTGAGTGGAATGAGGCTGTGAGCTGGCAGGTGATGGGGCTGCATTGGGCATCGACCTTTTAATCTTCACACTTTTATAATTACCACTTTAAAATCTTTTATTATGAAAAATGTCAAATGCCATAGAAACATGGTAGGCAGATCATAGCCTGAAGATGCCATGTTGTGACCCTGGAGCCTTGGGTGTGTGGGCTTCAGTGGGGAGTGACCCCAGATCCCCTAGGTAGGCCCCGAATGACCACACAGGCCCTTAGGGCTCAAGAGCCTGTCCTGTTGGAGTCAGACTCCAGCATCAGAGGGACCCTGACCTGTGTTCCTGGCCTTAGAGAAAGGGACCCAGGAATCGGTGGTACCCAGCAGCTGGGACAAGGACCTGAGTCCTGCCCGAGACTTGAAGTGAAGGAAAGGAAGGAGCATGCCCTGCTGGCATGTTAGCATTGGCCCGGTCCAGGAGGCTGATCTTGGACCTTGGGCCACTGTGGACTGGGTTGTAGGGATGTGTCCGGCAGGTGTAGAGGCCTCTGTGATGGCCCGTGCAGACATAGACCCTGGGAGTGAGGAGGGCTTATGTTAAACTTCAGTAAGGATTCTTTGAATGCTCTAATCTCAGAGTGGACGAAGGTTGAGATTAGATATGATATTTATACTTGCCTTCAGTGAACTGCTGCCCTATGCATGTGAGACACAAACGGGAGCACAGCTTGTGATTGTCACTGTGGACGTTTCTGTCCTTACCCATGTAAAATCAAGCAAGGAAGAGGTTATCTTTTTTCTAATGTAAATGAAAATAAAAAAATAAAGCAGTGTTTAGAAACTTGGTATCTGTTTCTTCTATTTTGTGCCCCTGCACCCTGATAAAAACTTGCCCCTGAGTTGCCAGAACCCTCCACAGCTGCGTGGAGCTCCGCCTGCTCACTGTTGGCTGAGGGATACCTTCTGAGGTGACCCGGGAAGGAGGAGGAGTGGTGGGAAAGTGTGAAAGAGGCAGCAACTTCTGAAGGGAGCCCAGAAGCAAGCCCAAGACCCCACTACACCCTCAGAAGAGCGATGGCCATGCTGGGCACAGCCAGGGACCTCTGCACAGTCGCCTCTCAAGTGCTCGGACTGCGCGGGGCTGTTCTCGGGTGGGCTGCAGGTTTATACAGAGCAATAGAGTGGTCACACCCTCAGACAATGCCCTGATACGGGTGTCTGTATTTTGTAGGTGGTGAAGTTGCTGTTGCGCTATGGAGGGAACCCTCAGCAAAGCAACAGGAAGGGTGAGACGCCTCTGAAAGTAGCCAGCTCCCCCACCATGGTGAATCTCCTCCTAGGCAAAGGCACATACACATCCAGCGAGGAGAGCTCTACTGGTAAGCCGTGCCGCCTTGGCACATGTTTGCACACAGGGTTGGGGGATCCGGGGAGTGTGTGCATGTGCAGGCTGGGTCTCCATGTTTGTGCATGCGTGTGTGCAGGGCAGGCCGCCTGGGTGTGTAGGTGTGTGCACATGCCGGTTGGGTGTCTGTGTATGTACATGCATGTGTGTGTGTTTGTGTGTGTGTGCACGCAGGTGGGGCAGCCAGGGAGGAGGGGGTGGTGTGTATGTGCAGGCTGGGCTTGTGGTAGGTGTGTGCACACATGGGCAGGCCAGGCCACCTGATCTTGTGTGTATACATTGGGGGAGTGCGTGCATGTGCACAGGGCAGGCACAGGGGCTTTCTTCTGTTGTGATGGCAGGGGCTCGCTGTAGCGCTCACACCTGGCATTGTACCCATAGGGCTGCGCTGCCTAGGCACTTCATTGTCAAGGAGCCTGCCATGCCAGCCCTTGTCTCTGAGCGAACCTCTCTCCTGTTTTCTTTCACCTGGGGTTGGCCTCAGCTTTCAGTCAGTCAAGGGAGGTGCTTCTCCACATACAGGGTGTGGGCAGCCAGGCCTCCCTCCTTTCCTGGGGTGACCAAGCTTTGGAGGAGGCCTTTCTGGGTATGTTTGCAGAGCTGCCTGCCCTTGGCTACTTCTAGGGGGGTTGCTCTGAGCCTGCCTTTAACCTCTCCCTTCCCACCTCCCACAGAGAGCTCAGAGGAAGAGGATGCTCCATCATTTGCACCTTCCAGTTCAGTTGATGGCAATAACACGGACTCTGAGTTTGAAAAAGGCCTCAAGCACAAGGCCAAGAATCCAGAGCCACAGAAACCCGTGACCCCCGTCAAGGACGAGTATGAGTTTGACGAGGATGACGAGCAGGACAGGGTTCCCCCTGTGGACGACAAGCATCTGCTGAAGAAGGACTATAGGAAGGAGGCCAAGACGGACAGTTTCATCTCCATCCCCAAGATGGAGGTGAAGAGTTACGCTAGGAACAGCACGGTTGCACCAAAGAAAGCATCCCATCGCATCTTGTCAGACACGTCAGACGAGGAGGATGTGAGCGTGGCTGTGGGGACAGGGGAGAAGCTGAGGCTCTCGGCACATACAGTGCTGCCCAGTAGTAAGGCAAGAGAGTCTTCTAACGCCAAGCAGCAGAAGGAGAAGAACAAAGTGAAAAAGAAGCGAAAGAAAGAAACAAAAGGCAAAGAGGTTAGGTTTGGAAAACGGAACGATAAGTTCTGTTCCTCAGAGTCCGAGAGTGAGTGCTCGGAGAGTGAGGACGATGACGGGGGCTCAGTGGGGAGCTCTGGCTGCCTCAAAGAGTCCCCGCTGGTGCTGAAGGACCCCTCCCTGTTCAGCTCCCTGTCCGCCTCCTCCACCTCGTCTCATGGGAGCTCTGCAGCCCAGAAACCCAACCACACAGACCAGCACACCAAGCACTGGCGGACAGACAATTGGAAAACCATTTCCTCCCCTGCCTGGTCAGAGGTCAGCTCTTTATCAGACTCCACCAGGACGAGACTTACAAGTGAGTCTGATTACTCCTCTGAGGGATCCAGCGTGGAGTCGCTGAAGCCGGCAAGGAAGCGGCCGGAGCACAGGAAGAGGTGTGGGCTGCAGGGCGCTCCACCTGACAGGAGGGGCTCCTTCCACCCTGCTGGGGATGGCGCCATTCCCAAGCTAGACAAAGAGGGCAAAGTCATAAAAAAACATAAAACAAAACATAAACACAAAAACAAGGAGAGAGGACAGTGTTCAGTCAGTCAGGAACTTAAACTGAAAAGTTTTACTTATGAGTATGAGGACTCCAGACAAAAGTCAGACAAGGCTGTACTTCTAGAAAACGACATTTCCACTGACAGTAAGGTGAAAGTGTTAAAGCATGACAGAGACCATTTTAAGAAAGAAGAGAAACTTAGCAAAATGAAGTCAGAAGAAAAAGAATGGCTCTTTAAAGACGACATAATAAAAGTCTCCAGGGATGAGAAGTCACTGAGGAGAATCAAAGATGTGAATAAAGACGCCAGCAGGTCTTTCCGAGAAGAAAAGGACCGTTCAAGTAAAGCAGAAAAAGAGAAGCCAGTGAAGGAAAAGTCTCCTAAAGAGGAAAAACTGAGACTCTACAAAGAGGAAAGAAAGAAAAAGTCAAAAGACCGGCCCTCAAAATTAGAGAAAAAGAACGATTTAAAAGATGACAAAATTTCAAAAGAGAAGGAAAAGACTCTTAAAGAAGATAAAGAAAAACTCAAAAAAGAAAAAATTTATAGGGAAGATTCTGCTTTTGATGAATATTGTAGCAAAAATCAGTTTCTAGAAAATGAAGACACCAAATTTAGCCTTTCTGACGACCAGCAGGATAGGTGGTTTTCTGACTTGTCTGATTCATCCTTTGATTTCAAAGGGGAAGACAGTTGGGACTCCCCAGTGACAGATTACAGGGACATCAAAAGTGACTCTGTGGCCAAACTCATCTTGGAAACGGTGAAGGAGGACAGCAGAGAGCGGAGGCGGGATGGCAGGGCCCGGGAGAAACGAGACTACAGGGATGCCCTCTTGAGAAGGAAGGACAGGGACTACACGGACAGGAACTCCGAGAAGAGGAAAGACCTGGCAGAAAAGCACAGAGTCATCCCCAGCTACCTCTCCGAGAAGGACAAGAGGAGGAGAGAGTCTGCCGAGGGTGGGAGGGACAGGAAGGATGCCCTCGAGATCGCCAAGGAGCGGAGAGACAGCAGAGGAAAGCCTGACGAGGCGCGCAGGGAGGACCCCAAGGACTGCGGCTGCGAGGGTGTCTTCAAGGATAAGGCTGACGGGGACTTTGGTAAGAGCCTGGAGCCCTGGGAGAGGCATCACCCAGTGAGAGAGAAGGAGAAGAAAGACAGCCTCGATAAGGAGAGGAAGGAAAAAGTAAAATCAGAAAAATACAAAGATAAATCCAGCGACAAAGACAAAAATGAAAAGTGTATCCTTGAAAAATGTCAGAAGGACAAAGAATTTGATAAATGTTTTAAAGAGAAAAAAGATACCAAGGAAAAGCATAAAGACATACATGGCAAAGAAAGAAAAGTGTCTCTTGACCAAGGGAAAGAAAAAAAAGAGAAAACTTTCCCTGGAATTATCTCAGAAGACTTCTCTGAAAAAAAAGATGAGAAGAAGGGTAAAGAGAAAAGCTGGTATATTGCAGATATATTCACAGACGAAAGTGAAGATGAAAAAGATGATTATATGGCGAGTGGGTTCAAGCTCGGAGAGGCCAGTGACATCCAGAGGGTGGATGGGCTGCCAGAGAAGGAGGAGGGGAGGGAGCCCTACACCGCTGACAGGCACAGGAAGTCCTCGGACAAGCAGCACTCGGAGCGGCTGAAGGACAGGGAGTCCAGAGACAAGAGGAGAGACCGAGTGGCTGCTGAAGGGACGAAGGATAGAAGGGAAAAGGCCTTTGAGAAGCACAAGGAAAAGAAGGATAAAGAGTCCACAGAAAAACACAAGGACAGGAAAGACAGAGGGTCAGTGGATGCCACTCAAGAAAAGAAAAGTAAACAGAAGCTCCCTGAGAAGGCTGACAAGAAACACTCCGCTGAAGATAAGGCTAAAAGCAAGCACAAGGACAAGTCTGATAAAGAGCATTCTAAAGAGAGAAAGTCTTCCAGGACTGCGGAGATGGAGAAGAGCTTGCTGGAGAAGCTGGAAGAAGCAGCACTGCATGAGTACAGGGAAGACTCCAACGATAAAGTGAGCGAGGTCTCATCCGACAGCTTCACCGACCGAGGGCAGGAGCCGGGGCTGAGCACGCTGCTGGAGGTGTCCTTCACGGAGCCGGCCCTGGAGGACAAGGTCAGGGAAGGTGCCTGCCTCCCCGAGAGGCTCAGGGAGAAGGAGAGGCACAGACACTCCTCATCCTCATCCAAGAAGAGCCACGACCGGGAGAAAGCCCGGAAGGAGAGGGCTGAAAGGAGAGAGAGGAGCGACGATGCCAAGGACCTCAGCAGCCGGAAGGACTCAGGCCAGTATGAGAAGGACTTTTTGGATGCTGATGTATACGGCGTTCCTTACGGTGGTAAAGCGGATACAGAAGATGATTTAGATAAAACCATTGACTTGTTTTCTACTGAAAAGAAAGATAAAAATGATTCTGAAAGAGAAGCTTCCAAGAAAGTAGAAAAGGAACTAAAGCCTTATGGATCTAGCAGCGTCAACATCCTACGAGAGAAGAAGAAGCGAGACAAACACAGGGAGAGGTGGAGGGAGGAGAGGGAGAAGCTGCGGGATAGGCAGACGGAGGGGTTCCTGAGACAGCACCGGGACGAGCAGAAGCTTGTGGGCAGGGACAGGGACAACCCTGCTCACCCCTGCAAGGAGAGGCCCAAGGACGAGAGCCTGAAACTCAAGGAGAAACTCAAGGAGAGTGCCGAGAAAGACAAGGGTGATTCGGTGAGGGCCAGCAGCGGCAGTGAGAGGTTGGTGCCGCCTAAGGACCTGGGCAAGAGGGACGCCAGGCCCCGAGAAAAGCTGCTGGGGGATGGCGATCTGATGATGACCAGCTTTGAGAGGATGCTGTCCCAGAAGGATCTGGAGGTCGAGGAGCGCCACAAGAGGCACAAGGAGAGGATGAAGCAGATGGAGAAGCTGCGGCACCGGTCTGGGGACCCCAGGCTCAAGGAGAGGGCAAAACCAGCCGACGATGGGCGCAAAAAGGGGCTGGACATTCCCTCCAAGAAACCACTGGGGCAGGACCCTCTGTTTAAAGACAGAAAACTCAAGGAATCAACTCCAACGCCAGCCACCACTGAAAATAAGCTACACCCAGGACCAGCCACAGACCCCAAAGACTGGTTTGCGGGACCTCATGGGAAGGAGGTCCTACCTGCCTCGCCCAGGCCTGAGCAGAGCCGGCCCACTGGGGTGCCCACCCCCACGTCAGCAGTGTCGTGCCCGAGCTTTGAGGAGGTGATGCACACACCCCGGACCCCGTCCTGCAGTGCTGATGACTACCAGGACCTCGTGTTTGACTGCACTGACTCCCAGCACTCGCCGCCTGTCTCCTCTGCGTCCACCAGCGCCTGCTCCCCCTCCTTTTTTGACAAGTTCTCCGTGGCTTCAAGTGGGCTCTCAGAAAACCCTGGCCAGACTCCCACGAGGCCTCTTTCCACAAATCTTTATCGCTCAATCTCTGTTGATATCAGGAGGACACCTGAAGAGGAGTTCAGCGTTGGGGACAAGCTGTTCAGGCAGCAGAGCGTCCCTGCCTCTGCCGGATATGGCTCTCCAGCACAGCACCTGATGGAGGACAAGGCTCCTCTGCCTCCGGTGCCTGCGGATAAGTTTGCATGTTTGTCCCCAGGGTGTTACTCCCCAGACTATGGCGTCCCCTCCCCCAGGGTCGAGGCTCTGCACTGCCCACCTGCAGCTGTTGTCACTGTCACCCCACCTCCTGATGGGGTCTTCTCGAGTTTACAAGCAAAATCCTCCCCATCTCCCAGAGGTGAGGTGTTGGCCTCTTCCCTGGAAGGGGCCCTTCCCCCTGACCTGGGCCTCCCTCTGGATGCCACAGAGGACCAGCAGGCCACAGCTGCCATCATACCCCCAGAGCCCAGCTACCTGGAGCCCCTGGACGAGGGCCCATTCAGCACTGTCATCACAGAGGAGCCTGTGGAGTGGGCCCACCCTGCTGAGCAGACTCTTTCTTCCAGCTTACTTGGGAGTGCCTCGGAAAACTCCGTTACCTGGCCTGTGGGGTCAGACCTTTTGCTTAAGTCTCCACAGAGATTTCCAGAGTCCCCAAAACATTTCTGTCCTGCAGAGTCCCTCCATCCTGCTGCCCCAGGACCGTTCAGCACTTCTGAGCCCTCGTACCCTGTCTCTCCTGTCTCCTACCCTCTGCCCATCCCAGAGCCTGGACTAGAGGAGGTCAGACACAACGGGGTGGAAGCAGTCCCCGCCACTGTCCCCACTGCAGAGGAGGCGGCTCCTTACGCCCCTCCCTCCAGGCTGGAGTCATTCTTCAGCAATTGTAAGTCCCTTCCGGAAGCCCCTCTTGATGTGGCCCCTGAGCCTGCTTGTGTAACCACTGTGGCCCAGGTGGAGACCCTTGGGCCCTTGGAAAACAGCTTTCTGGACAACAGCCACAACCTGTCTGTGTCTGCCCTCGGCCAGGTGGAGTCCGTGCCCTGGGCTGATGCCTTTGCCCACTCTGAGGACACCCTCGACCTAGGGCCCTTCTCCCTCCCAGAGCTTCCTCTTCAGACTAAAGAGGTTTCGGGTGTTGAGACAGAGCCTGTAGGAGAAAGTCTTGTTCCTCCAGAAAAGATTCCTCCAGGGGCCCCTGTGGTCATAAGTGGGGGTAATGTTTCTGCATTGGTGGCTGAGGGACAACCGACGCTGCCCCCTGAGCAGGTGGCCACCCTGCTGCCCATGGAGCCGGAGCCCACAGTAGAGCCGGAGCTGGGCCTGGCCCTGGAGGCCACGGTGGAAGCTGAGATGGTATCAGAAGAGGGGGCTTCTGAGGATGTGGACACCTGCCTAGCACCTGCTCCCAACCCTGCTATTGAGCAGCACCCGCCAGGGGCTGGGGAGGACAGCGCTGAAGCTGAAGACCCCTGCCCTGCATCCCCCAGGGGCCCTGACAGCCCTGCCCAGGACAGGGACAGCATGACGCACGTGCACCCCCTCGATGGGGCCAGCCCCGCAGAGAACTCTGTGGTCACTCGTGTGCCTGGGCCTGCCGAAGGCCTCCCGGGCAGTGTCTCACCCGCAGCGGCTGAACCTGAGCCCAAAACTGCAGCCGAAGCCCCAAAGGTCCCTCGCGTGGAGGAGACTCCGCAGCGCATGACCAGGACCCGTGCGCAGATGTTGGCCAGCCAGGGCAAGCAGGGCACACCGCCCCCTGAGCGTGAGCTAGGCCCGGCTGCCCCAGCCAGGGCGCGGGGCCGCGTCTGCGAGGATGACGAGGCGCAGGCCCAGCACCCGCGTAAGCGGCGCCTGCAGCGCTCTGGGCAGCAGCTGCCACCACTCAGTACATCCACCCGGCAGACGCGCGAGGTCATCCAGCAGACGCTGGCCGCCATCGTGGATGCCATCAAGCTGGATGACATCGAGCCATACCACAGTGACAGATCCAACCCATACTTTGAGTACCTGCAGATCCGCAAGAAGATTGAGGAGAAGCGCAAGATACTGTGTTACATCACGCCACAGGCACCACAGTGCTACGCCGAGTACGTCACCTACACTGGCTCCTACCTGCTGGACGGCAAGCCACTCAGCAAGCTGCACATCCCGGTGGTGAGCGTGGGGGCCCTGTGAGGGGGAACCCCTCCTCTCTCCTCCTCCTTTCCCGTTCCCCACTCCCTCTTCTCCTCCCTCTTCTCCTCCCTGCTCCCCTTTCTCTACTTCTTCCCCTCCCTCCCTCCCTCTTGAGGACCCTCCTCCTTCCCTGTCCCCAGGCCTGTCCCTCCCCCTTTCCTGGCCTGTCCATCTCACCTCCCAGAGGAACAGACAGGACATGTTTGTCCTGTTGTGCCTGGGACAGGCTTTCAGGTGCAGATGTCCAGCGGACATTGGCCAGGGAAGGTCTGGGGCCTGGAGCCTGCGCTGTACTCAGTGTGGTCTGAGAGGTTATGTCTAGCGCTGAAAGCAGGTTCTGTTGAGTTGGTTTGCTCTGCTGGACCCAGATCGCCTGCGGCCTCTCCTCACGGGTGCCCTTGCAGGTGGGAGCCAGGTTGCTGTGCTTCCCCCAGAGCAGTCAGCCACAGGAGGCCTGCTGTGGCCTGCCATGCTGGAACTACCACAAACACTCATGGGCCTACAGCAGGGAGTCCTCAGCCCCTCTGTCCCACCCAGCTATGAGCTCCGTTCCAGGGAGCTGGATTGCTTTCCCCTCTCCTGGTCCTGAATCCCCCAGGGCAGAGGACAGATGACTGTTCAGGTCACTAGTATCAGAAAAATCTAGCCTCAGATTTTCACTAAGACTTTTTGTGATTTTTGATTTTTCTTACATAGTAACGTGACTACTATAGAAATTCTGGAAATACAGGGAAAGGACACTTCAAGCTTACCATTCAGAGTAACCCTGAGTATTCTGCATGCCTCCCACCATGACTGCCTGAGATAGAGGCAAGCTGGGCGCAGGTGCTCTGTGAGCCATGCAGTCTTCTGAGGGCCTGAGGGGGGGACTTGCGCCTGCAGCAAGCCATGGGAACACCTTGGAAGTGGCCCATGCTGTGTCTCTGCCCCCGCAGAGGAGCGGGCCACCCTCAAGGGAACCTCACGCAAGACCCCCGGAGCTGGGCCCGTGGAGGCAGAGCAGGAGTGGGGTGAGCAGATGGAGGTGCGATGAGACAGGGTGGGGAGACCTCATTGAGTTTTAAGTTTTTATTTTAAATTAACTTTAGACTGACTGAACAAAGTTCAGGGACCCCAGAGAGTCTGTGTGTACCATGCTCAGGTCCTACCCATGCGGCTCCTGGGTGGTGGTCTCCCTCTGTGTCCACATCAGCCTTCCCTGCACTCTGGGGACTCGATGCTTTTGAGGAACGTCAGGCCTTTGTCTGGTCAGGTGTCCCATGGCAGGACGGAGGTGACATGTCTTTCGCGGGAATCCTGCTGCGCCATGGACACCCACATGTCAGAGGGCTTGTTACAGAGATGCTTACTCAGCATCTGCCACTTGGACACTTTGCACTCAGTGTGCGTCTCAGGGACGAGACTCTAACTGCATGTGAACCCTGTTTCTCCACACACCTGTGCCTGCTCAGTGATGGACAGGTGGCTCAGGTTGGGGGGCTGCTTCACCCCATGAGTTGACTGGGTGCTATCAGGAACTGCAGCCCCTTGAGCTGAGCTGTCCAATGTGTGAGTGTTGCTATGCACGTCGCTCCAGGTCTCAGGAGCTCTTTGGTGCCTGCCCCACCACATCCCCATCTTATCTGAGCGCCAGCTTTCTGCCCACGATACATGCTGCCTGACCCCACATGACCTGGCCTCAAGCCCACCCCATTCCTTGTTGGTTCCTTCTCTGTCCAAGAGAGGCCTTGTTCTTACCCCTGCCCTCCACCTGCTCTGTTCCCATCCAGATGGACTGCAGGGGCTCATTTCCCTCCCGCAGGGTGGCTGTGGGACTGCCTGGACCAGCCTGGCACAGCTGTCAGCCTCGTGTTCCATTTGGGGCACTGTGTCCAGGTTGGTGCAGTGGCTGGTTTGGAGCGTGAGTGTACTTGCTGTGACAAGCTGGACACTCAGCTGCTGCTGCATCCCTGCCTGTCCTGGTCTTTGTGGGCAGATGGGTACATAGGCCTGTGCTCTCTGCTGATAGACGTACTGTCTCCTGCCTTGTTCCCTCACAGCATCACCCCACTGCCCTTGCAGCGTGTGGTATGCTCTGGGGATGGTTGGTCATCCCCACGTCTGGTGTCTGGTGGTTTCCAGGGAGTTGCCTGGTTTGTTCTGTGTTTTTGTAGGCCTAGGGGTGGTCTCCAGGGGGACTCCCCAGGACCTGTGTACTGTGCTCCCCATGACACCTCCCTCTCGCCCTCTGCCTGCAGATTGCGCCCCCTCCCTCCCTGGCAGAGCCCCTGAAGGAGCTCTTCAAGCAGCAGGAGGCTGTCCGGGGAAAGCTTCGTCTGCAGCACAGCATCGAGCGGGTAGGAGGGTCGGTGAGTGGGTAGGAGAGTTGGCAGGGGCCTGGGGCAGGGCCTGTCCCGGCTCACCCAGCTCCTCCTCTCCCAGGAAAAACTGATCGTGTCCTGTGAGCAGGAGATTCTGCGTGTTCACTGCCGGGCTGCCAGGACCATCGCCAACCAGGCTGTGCCATTCAGCGCCTGTACAATGCTACTGGACTCCGAGGTCTACAACATGCCCCTGGAGAGCCAGGTCAGTGCCCTTCCTGGGGCCTTCCCAAGACCAGGCCTGGGCAGGGATGGCCCTTTCAGGCGAGTCTGAGCCAGTGGACAGGACGCACGTGTGTGGTTCCATCACTTAGAGTCTCTTGAATCTTCTCTGAGATGTGTGCTTGCAGGAGGGCAACCTGTGGGCACTGTTGTATTGGGACAGAGGCCTTCAGAGACACATGTCCCCCAGGGGCTGCAGCTGCCCAGCGAAGCTTCTCACCCTCAAAGGGTACTCAAATCCCTCTGATCTGTGGCAGATGATACTCAGATGCTTCTTGCACCCCGCTCTGGCTGTACCCCTATTCACCCAAGGGTTTGGTTTGTCCTGTGTTGCCTGTGCCAACATTTCTGTCCTTTGAGTAGGACTTGGTCGGCCAAGGCTAGTTCCTCCAGTATGCCTAGAAGTAGGTCCATCTACTGGTGACCCCCAGTCACCTTCAGAGCTATCCATGTTCATGTTGCAGGCCCTACATGTGCCCAGTGGGCGCTGGTTCCTGGTGGTCAGCCTAGCTGAAGCCAGAGGCACTGTCTTCAGTCCTTGGCTGTGCCCATGTCCCCTCATAACAGCTGTTCCCTCTGGCCTATGACCCTGTCGGCAGCATGGGTTGATGGGGCACCAGGTGGTACAGTGGTTTAGTAGTTTTTAGTTTAAAACTTTTTTTTTTTTTTTTTGTAGAGATAGTCTCACTGTCCTGCCCTCGGGTAGAGTGCCGTGGCGTCACACGGCTCACAGCAACCTCTAACTCTTGGGCTTACGCGATTCTCTTGCCTCAGCCTCCCGAGCAGCTGGGACTACAGGCGCCCACCACAACGCCTGGCTATTTTTTTGTTGCAGTTTGGCCGAGTCTGGGTTTGAACCCGCCACCCTCAGCATATGGGGCCGGTGCCCTACTCACTGAGCCACAGGCGCCGCCCAGTTTAAAACATTTTTTTTTTTTTTTTTTTTTTTGCAGTTTTTGGCCGGGGCTAGGTTTGAACCCACCACTTCCAGCATATGGGGCCAGCACCCTACTTCTTGAGCCACAGGGGCCGCCCTAAAACATTTCTTAATGCATGAAAGATTTCCCTTCCTTATTTTGAGGCTAAATCTTACAAGCTTTCTTCATTTAACATACAATACATAATGACAAGGTGTTTTTTTTTTTTTTTTTTTTTTTTTTTGAGATAGAGTCTCACTTTATCACCCATGGTAGAGTACTGTGGCGTCACAGCTCACAGCAACCTCCAGCTCTTGGGCTTAGGCGATTCTCTTGCCTCAGCCTCCCGAGTATCTGGGCTACAGGCACCTGGCTATTTTTGTGTTGCCAGGACCAGGTTTGAACCCGCCATCTTCGTAGGGCCAGCACCCTACTCACTGAGCCACAGGCGTTGCCCAATGACACGTTTTCTTTAATGCAATACATTTCTATAAAACAAGCTATGGGGGCCGGACATAGTGGCTCCTACCTGTGATCCCAGCACTCTGGGAGGCCAAAGCAGATGGATCCCTGGGCTCAGGAGTTTGAGACCAGCCTGAGCAATACTGAGACCTCATTTCTACTAAAACTACAAAAAGACTAAGACAGATATGTGGCACACATCTGTGCTACTTGGGAGGCTGAGGCAGAAGGATCTGTAAAGCCAGGAATTTGAGGTTCTTGTGACCTGTGATGCCCTAGTACTGTAGCCTGGGCAACAGAGTAAAACTTTGTCTCAAACAAAAGAAACAGGCCGGGCAAGGTGGCTCATGCCTGTAATCCCAGCCCTCTGGAAGGCCAAGGTGGGTGGATTGCCTAAGCTCACGGGTTCGGGACCAGCCTGAGCTAGAGCAAGACCCAGCCTCTAAAACTAGCCAGGCATTGTGGCAGGCACCTATAATCTCAGCTACTTGGGAGGCTGAGACAAGAGGCTCACTTGAGCCCAGGAGTTTGAGGTTGCTGTGAGCTATGACACATAACACTCTACAAAGAGCAATAACAACAACAAAAACAGCCCAACAAAAAAAAAAGGAACAGCTCTGAAACCAAAGGTTTAGTTGAAGAGCAAATGACTTCAGGGATTGGGTGTTTATAAGTTTTGCTTTTTACACTTAAAATGAAGAACCTGCCAGTTTTTAATTAATTTTCTGGGTTAATTCTGAGGTCTTAGGTCATGGCCCTTCCCTCCCACGTTTGATGTTGAGCTGGGTCCTCATCCCACAGGCAGCCATGGACGTGGCTCTTCTTGGGACGCCTTGGCCACCTAACGCTCCAGGAACATCCAGAAACCATGTCAGCACTGTCATGCCAAACCTCCTGGAGGCCGCTGCTTGTCGTCCTTATGAGGGCTTCTGGGCGGCTGGGATCCCTGTTTGCAAACCACATCTGAGGGCAAAGGTGGAGCTGTGTGTGCTGAGGATGAGTCAGGGCAGCAGCAGGGACTAGGAGGCCAGCTCAGGCTGTTCCACCTCAGGCCTCACGTGTACTTTTCAAGGAAGAAGAATTACTTTCCATTTCTAAAAAGGGAAAAATTAAAATGGATAATATTACCAGCTTCAGCTGAACCCTCTGCCCCTCCTTGAGCCTGTAGAGGGGAGACAAGAGTTCATGGCACCTTCTCTGTCCCCTCCTGGGGCAGACAGGCCTGGTCACCTGCAGGGTTTTGGCTGCTGACTATCAGGGAGGGCAGGCTGTGATGGGCCTTCCTGACCTCACACTTCTGTTTGACCCTGCAGGGTGATGAGAACAAGTCGGTGCGGGACCGGTTCAATGCCCGCCAGTTCATCTCCTGGCTTCAGGACGTGGACGACAAGTACGACCGCATGAAGGTGGGTGCGCACGTCCCTCCAGGGGTCATGGCAGGGTCCATGGTAGTAAGACTCTTGAGGAGCCCAGGTCCTGCCCATCCATCCAGTGGGGGAGAAGTGACTCCTGCCACTAGCTGTGGGACCCAACCTTGACCCTCCTCAGAGGTCACAGCATGTGCCCACCACTGCTCTGGGAAGTGCTGACCAGGCCAGCAGCCCAGAGGGTGGGGAGGAGATGGACCAGTGAGGGAGTGAAGAGTCCCACACCAGGGACACTGAGGATCCACTGAGAAGTGATTAAGAGCAGGAACTTATAAATTACTGTCAGGAAGTCAGTGCCCCCATATATACTGTCACCCCCTTGGAGAAAGGGGAGTGACTGGAGTCCTCTGCCCCCACGCAGTGTGTGAGAGTGAGAGACTTCCAGGGGACAGCCTTACTGGAGTCTCATTTTAACTGAGTGGTAGACAGGTGCCGTGTGGTGTGGGCAGGACCATCTTGGGGGCTCCTGGCACCCTCAGGAAGCAGATGCTTTTGTCTGGAGGGAAGCCAGGCCTGCGTCAGGCTCTGAGCAGTTGTGAGTGATGCTCCATCTTTACACCTCTTCTTTAAACAGCCATAAGTAACAACTGACTGGAAGCTTTATAAATATACAGGGAATACTTTTTTTTATAAAACGAGTTTTGACTGTATTAAAAATACTTTGTATATTAAAAACACCCCATAAGTTTACTTTATTATGAAAATAGAAAACATGGCTCAAAAAAAGATTATTTTATAAAAAGGCATTTCACAAAGGAGATAAAATGGCCAAATCCTAAAAAAAAGATGTTCTGTATAATCTTCAGACTCACGAGTTAAATGAGATGTACCCCCTAACGGGTGGTATCTGGGTTGGGAGAGGGGTTGATATATGCTAGAGTGTTCCAGTGAGTATTTTCAATCTGGAAACCCAGACGTCCATCACTAATTCGAGTGGGGTGGTATCATCTCAGACACTAACTGGGGTTGGGCCTGGCCTGGGAAGGTGTCAGAGCTATGAGGACCATGGGTCCAGCAACTGAGCACATGGTGGAGAAAAGTAGTAGACAGATTCCCAGCTTATAGCAGATGGCTGCTTCTGGAAGGTGAGTGGCTGTTTTCCTACACAGCTGCTGTCACATGAACATTACCCAGCAGAGTTCATGCCCTGGGCCCAGATTCCCCGTCTCTGCATCCTATTTAGTGCTCCCTTGTGCCATAGTCTCTACTATAAATGCAGATAGAACAGTGTCACTGGCCACAGATAAAACAGTAGAAGCAAAGTTGTTAGGAGATTCTGGTCAGCAGTTGGGGGCCTCATAATGCAGGGTGGGGACAGATCCCCCATGTGATCGGCATTACTGCCAAGTGAACAGATGGAAAACATCCCCAGGTGTCACAACAGCCATCCTGCAGGGCCTGGACCTTGCAGGTGGTGGGTGAGCTCAGCTCGAGGCCCCTGTGCTGGTAGTCAGGGTGGGTCCCGGCCCTCGTGAGTGCTCAGCCCTGCTGGCAGATGGGAGATGGGCAGGTGGGTGGAGTCCAGGGTCCTCTGCTGCCCTCACCTGCCATGTGTCCACAGACCTGCCTCCTGATGCGGCAGCAGCACGAGGCCGCGGCCCTCAATGCTGTGCAGAGAATGGAGTGGCAGCTGAAGGTGCAGGAGCTGGACCCTGCCGGGCACAAGTCCCTGTGTGTGAACGAGGTGCCCTCCTTCTATGTGCCCATGGTCGACGTCAACGATGACTTCGTGCTGCTGCCAGCGTGACACCCACGGCGAGGGCCACAGGACACAGGCGAGGGCGATGCAGGTCCACCACGAGCTGCTGCTAAGCCCCGTGGCGGAGGAAGGAGCATCATGTCCACCCAGCACTTGGCCACGGCAGCTCTGTCCCTTCCAGACTGGCCAAGGGGTCAGTGAGGTGGGGAGAATCTCTTTGATACCAGCTGCTGCGGTGGGGGGGGGGGGAGGGGGGAAGGCCCCCACAGCACAGTCTCGCCCACCAGGTGGGAGGAGCCCACGCAGACATGGTGGCTTCCAGCTCTGGAAACGGTGACTTTCGGGTCCTTTCTTCTAGCCAACTTCAAAGGCATTTCGGGAGTCTCAGAACAGAGTGCATTTTTAAAATTTCTTGTTCCATTCTGATCAACTAAAGGAAATAAAATCAAGGCATCCACCTCACAGTGACCTCCAGGTCAGAGGGCAGGAGAGTGCTGTCCCAGCTGCGGAGTGGCCGCTGGCCTCGGACCAGGGTGGGGGGTGCTGGTGCCAAGTGAGGGCCCAGCCATGTCCCCGCCTGGCCACAGAGGGACGCAGAGCCGGACGCTCCGATAGTGTTTTTAATGGAGTCAAATCCTCGTGGTTTGTATATTTTTTCCTTTAATCTTGGGCATTTTGTTTCTCTTTCTGAGAACATAACTTGAAACACTACAGAGCCAATAATCATATAAAAAGTGTATCCGTAAACGCTGTACAGTTTTATATACATTCACAATGTACTTTTGCTGCCTTCTAGATAATTTATTTTGCAACACATTACTGCACAGTTGTAAATAACTTATGTACTGTAACATCACTTTCAGTTATGTGTAAAGAAATAAATAAATTAATTAAAATGCTCACGTACATCCAGTCCTGGGGTAGCCATCCTCCCACAGGCATCACCCCACTTAAAAACGCAAGTGTCTTAAATTTTGGAACATCCAGCCTGAGCAAGAATGAGACTCCATCTCTACTAAAAACAGAAAAAGTGTCTGGGTGTGGTGGCGGGCGTCTGTCATCCCAGCTACCTGGGAGGCTAAGGCAAGAGAATCTCTCGAGCTCAAGAATTTGAAGTTGCTGTGAGCTGTGATGATGTCACAGTACTCTACACAGGGCAACTGAGAAAAACAATTTTTTTTTTTTTTTTTTTTTTTTTTTTTTGAGACAGAGTCTCACTTTGCCACCCTAAGTTGACGTCAACAGTTCACAGCAACCTCAAACTCTTGGGCTCAGGCAATTCTCTTGCCTCAGCTTCTGGAGTAGCTGGGACTGCAGGCACCCGCCACAATACCTGGCTATTTTTAGAGGTGGGGTTTTGCTTTGGCGCAGGCTGGTCTTGAAGTCATGAGCTCAGGCGATCTGCTCACCTCGGCCTCCCGGAGTGTTGGGATATAGGCATGAGCCACTGCACCCAGCCTAAACTTGGAACATATTTTTCCCTCTTCTTGCCCTTAAATCTACCACTTCCTCCAATGAGGCAGTGAGGCTACACATCTTCAGGCCCATTCCACCTCTGTCATCTCAGCCCCGACTCCAGGTGCCAGGCAGATGAGGGCCAGGGCAGAGCCACGATCTGGGGGTCAAGCACGAGGGCCAGAGAGAACCAGCCTCCAGGGGATCTGAGCATAGCAGCCCTGGAGAGACCTCTGACTCTGGCCAGCTCTTGCTCAGTGGACAGAGCTCCTGCCGCCTGCCCTGGTGGGTCCACAGTGAAGCCAAGTGCTGCCCTGCTGTCAGGTCTCCCAGGGACTCTGACAGGAAGGCACTTGGGCGAGTGCGGATATTTGAGACCCAATACATCCCTGCAGAGGCCAGGCTGCCACACGGCTCACCAGTTCCTGGGAGGGGAGGGCAGAAGGTGAAGCCCAGGTGCTGCTAGGGTTGTTGGGAGTGAAGGTACAAAAAGCTGTTTGTTCTTGACTTAGCTGAGGGTGAGATCGTCTCGCTTCCTGCATTCCCACATCTGGGCACTGGCAGCTGCAAAAAAGACCACCCTCAAAGAGCAGAGCCCATTTGCCCATCAGAAGGCTGGGGTGCTGGTGAGGGTCCCTGTGTGCCTGGATGACCAGCGACCCTGGGAGTGTCCTTGAGCTCTGTGAGCTGTCTCCCCACCACCGCCCTCCCATCCACACACAGACCTTGGGTGAATTCTTTACTGTTCCTTTCAGGGCTCAATCTTGGCCAGGGCATGGCTAGCTAGCCCTTAGATCTGGTGGTAGTGGTGTGGAGAAGCCAGAAAGGCCCAGCATATTTTTATGGGCTTAAATTAGCTATGGTTTTTGTTACAAATTTATACAACTTTGATCACAGTGACACCACTTTTAAACTCTGCTTTTCCTTACTAAAAATAACCTGACAGGCTAGGCATGGAAGCTCACACCTGTAATCCCAGCACTCTGAAGGCCAAGGTAGGAGGTTCCCTTGAGCTCAGGAAACCAGCCTAAGCAAGAGCCAGACTACTAAAAATAGAAAAATTAGCTACTCCGGATGTTGAGACAGGAGGATCAACTTGAACCTGGGAGCTTGAGGTTGCTGTGAGCTCAGCTAGGGCACTGTAGCCTGGACAACAGAGTGAGACTCTGTCTAAAGCAGAAAAATAAAAAAAGTGAAAGTGGGCGGTGCTTGTGGCTCAAAGGAGTAGGGCGCCAGCACCATATGCCAGAGGTGGCGGGTTCAGACCCAGCCCCTGCCAAAAACTGCAAAAAAAAAAAAGTGAAAGTAACTTAAATATACACTACTAAAAGAAAGAAGCCAAGCTGAGAAGACTCCATAATGTATGTTTCCAACTATGGGATTTGGGAAAAATAAAACAAGATGCAGTAAGAAGGGCAGTGTCATCAGGGTCAGGATGGAGGGGTGTGTGGGGTGAGCAGCATGCGGATCAGGGCAGTAGAGCTGCACAGGCTGCCCTCTCCATGCCTATGGAACACAGCTCCTACTGGACTTCGGTGATTATGTGTCAGTTTAACAGTTTTAACAAATGCACACCTTTGTGTGCCATGTTGATAGTTGGGAAGCCTGTCAGAGAAGAGGAGGGTCTGTGCACCCCAACAGCCTGGGGAACACAGACCCATCTCCACAACAGAATTACCTGGGTTTGGGGCAGCACCTATGGCTCAAAGGAATAGGGCACCGGCCCCATATGCCAGAGGTGGCAGGTTCAAACCCAGTCCCAGCCAAAAACTGCAAAAAAAAAAAAAAAAAATTGCCTGGGGTTTGGTGGTGCACACCTGTAGCTCCAGAAACTGGAGAGGCTGAGCAGGAGGATCACTCCGGCCCAAGAGTTCAAGAATGCAGTGGGTTAAACCTTGCTCCACTGCACTCCCAACTGGGTGACAAAGATGCAGTCTCTTTACAAAAAAAAAAAAAAAGGAGCCTGAGCTAAAGCAAGACCCCATCTCTACTATAAATAGAAAAACTAGCTGGCTGGTGTTGTGGGCGCCTATAGTCCCAACAACTCAGGAGGCTGAGGCAGGAGGATCACTTGAAGCCAGGAATCTGAGTAGCCTGGGCAACAGTGAGAGTTTGTCTCAAAAACATTTTAAAAGTAAAAAAATTTTACCAAAAAAATTTAAAAATTAGTTTAATTTCTACACACGAGCAATGAACAATCTGAAATGGACGTGTAGGAATAATTTTATAATACAAACAAAGAGAATAAAATAGGGCCAGGCACAGTGGCTCATGCCTGTAATCCCAACACTCAGGGAGGCAGAGGCTGGTGGATTGCCTGAGCTCACTGGTTCGAGACCAGCCTGAGCCAGAGTGAGACCCCATCTCTAAAAATAGCCAGGCGTTGTGGCGGGAGCCTGTCCTCCCAGCTACTTGGCAGGCTGAGGCAAGAGAATCGCTTAAGCCCAAGAGCTTGAGGTTGCTGTGAGCTGATGCCACAGCACTCTACCAAGGGTGACACAGTAAGACTCTGTCTTTAAAAAGAAACAAAAGAAATTAAAATACTTGGGAATAAAATTAACCAAGGAAGAAGACGACTTGTATACCCCAAACCACAAAACATTTCTGAAAAAAAAAAAAAAAGATGTAAGTAAATGAAAAGACACTGGTAGTGTTGAGTGCAGGGACTCAGAAACGTGTGCACCAACCCCACCTTAACCCACGTGCTGACTTCACCTGAGTGAAGAAAGGCCACCTTGCCCACACAGAATCTGGACTCCCTTTTCTTCACATCTCGGAATAACCTCTCAGACACCTTGTGTTCAAGTATCAGAAAGCATAATATGTTAAAATGACAACACTCCCCAAAACATTCTACAGAGTCAATGCAATCCCTACCAAAATCCCAGTGGCTGTTTTTTTTGTTTGTTTTTGGCAGGAAGAGAAACTTATACGGAATTATAAAGGACTCCAAACACTCAGAACAATCTTGAAAAAGAACAACAAACCTGGAGAACTCACATGTCCCAATTTCAACTTAACACAAAGTTACAGCAACAAACAGTATAGCAATGGCATAAGGACACACCTTGGGTGGATGGTGTGCAATTTAGTCTACCAGTAAATCACATAATTGATATCAAGGACACAGTATGTTTCAATGGGGTGAAGTTTTTTTCAGCAACAGTGCTCAGAAAAATGGATAGCCACATACAAAACAACAAAGTTGGACCCCTACCTCACACCACATACAAAAATTAAATGAAATTGGATCACCGACAGAAATGTAAAAGCTAAAACTATAAAACTAAAAATTGGATCAAGATTAGACTTTTGGGCATCAGAGAACACTTTTAAGAAAGTGAAAACAGGGCGGCGCCTGTGGCTCAGTCGGTAGGGCGCCAGCCCCTGCCAAACTGCAAAACCAAAAAATAGCCCGGCGTTGGCGCCTGTAGTCCCAGCTGCTTGGGAGGCTGAGGCAAGAGAATCGCTTAGGCCCATGAGTTGGAGGTTGCTGTGAGCTGTGTGAGGCCACGGCACTCTACCGAGGGCCATAAAGTGAGACTCTGTCTCTACAAAAAAAAAAAAAAGAAGAAAGTGAAAACAGCCCACAGGTGAGATAGACACCTGCAGGACATATATAACCAGAATACATAAGGAACTCTCAGAATTCAACAACAAAAAGGGAAAACAATTTTTTGTTTGCCAGTTTTAAAAATGGGCAAAGGACTGAGACAAATTTCTTCAAGGACACCACGAAATAATGCTCAATGCTGTTGTCATTAGGAAAATGCAAATCAAAACCACAGTGAGCTATTTTACATTCACAAGGGTGAGCATAATGTTTTTAAAAGGGAAGACAGTGGAGTGGGGAGCACAGAGGCAGCTTTGGCTGTGACTGTCACACTCCAGTCAGCAGAATGTAATTTTGTTATTCACATGGTTTAAGAGACCATTTCAGAAAAAGCAATTAGTCTGAAAGCTAGTATTAATGCAACTTTGGTTTGTAAATTTTTTAATACATAATTTAAGAGTCTGATGCATCTGAATAAATTATTTACTTTTTTTTTAAATTGAGACCGAGTCTAACTATGTCGCCCTGGGTAGAGTGCCGTGGTGTCACTGCTCATAGAACCTCAAACTCTTGGGCTCAAGCGATTCTCTTGCCTCAGCCTCCCGAGTCATGCCAGGCAGTTTTTTGTTGTTGTTCAGCAGCCTGGGCGCGGTTTGAACCCCCCAGCCCTGAAACATGTGGCTGGCGCCCAGCATAGTTTACAATTTGGGGTAAACAATGTATAAAGATGTAATTTTATGACAGGACAACTGACAGGGAGAACCCCACTGGCACAGAATGTTTATGTTGTGTTTATATCATGGGAGCCAGGCTGGTATAATGCAAATTAGGGTGTTGGGACTCAAAGATATTAAAGGTAACCCCCACGGTAACCACAAAGAAAACAGCTACACAATATACACAAAAAGAAATGAGAAAGGTGTTTAAACATTTCAAAAAAAAAAAATCCTTCTGGCAGAAAATAAAAGTAATGCAGCATAAAAAACAAGAAGCAAAGTGCTACAGCCTCTCCTTACCAGTGTTTACTTAAAATGAATTTAACTCTCCAAAGATTTCTGGGCGAGGTGCTCAGGTGTTCTGTCTCTACTAAAATCAGAAAAATTAGCCGAGCCTGGTGGTCGGTGCCTGTAGTCCCAGCTACTCTGGACCCAGGAGTTTGAGATCGCTGTGAACTGTGATACACGGAGCTCTAGTTTCGGGGACAGAGTGAGACTCTGTCTCAAAGAAAGACAAAAAAGACTGCAAATGGGTAAGAACACGCGATTCACAGACCGCAAGTGAGAAACCAAACCACACACGCCCCGCGCGCGACCTTACCAGCTGGAGGATGGAGGACTCCGCCGGCGTCACAGGCGTCGGTTCTCCCTGACTGATGTACGAGTGAAAAGCCATTCCAAGAAAATTCGCAGAAGGACGAATTCAGAACGTGATGAGGTAACTTTGAAGCTCACCTCGCAGAAGAACCCGATGGTCACCTGCGAAGTTCTGAGACCCAGAGGAAAGCGCCAGGCCACCCGGATCTGGACCCGGACCACCCGGCGTGCCCTGACCTGGGGGCGGCTCCGGCCAGGCCTCAGGGCTGCTCGGGCTCCCGTAGACACGGGGTCTCGCTTTTTCCTCAGACTGGTCTCGAACACCTGAGCTCAAGCAATCCACCTGCCAGGCTTTGCGCTTAGGCCTCGGAGCTCGCGGAGGCGGCGACCAAGGAGGACGCAGCCGGACCCCACGCGCACCTGAGCGTGTCGAGTACCCCGAGCGTCCCAGGCCCCTCCTGCGCACCCGAGCGTCCCAGGCTCCGCCCTCACCCCCGTGCACCTGTGCGCCCAGGCCCCGCCCCTCCTGCGCACCCGAGCGTGCCAGGCTCCGCCCTCACCCCCGTGCACCTGTGCGCCCAGGCCCCGCCCCTCCTGCGCACCCGAGCGTCCCAGGCTCCGCCCTCACCCCTCGTGCACATGTGCGCCCAGGCCCCGCCCCTCCTGCGCACCCGAGCGTCCCAGGCTCCGCCCTCACCCCCTTGTGCACCCGTGCGCCCAGGCCCCGCCCCTCCTGCACACCCGAGCGTCCCAGGCTCCGCCCTCACCCCCTCGTGCACCAGTGCCGTCAGGCCTCAGCGTCCCAGGACACGCCCTGCAGCCCGCGCAGGCTCCCGCCCCACGCGATGCCCGCAGCGGATGGGAGTGCGAGGTGTGCGCCCTAGAGGCTTCGGGCTGGCCTGCCGCCCGCTCCACTCTGCCCCTCGCGCGGTGGCCTCCACCAGGACCTCCTGCCCCTAGCCTGGTGGCGACCACAGCCCCAGCAGCACCGGTCCTACCTGTGGCCCGAGCCCCGCCTGCAAGGATCTTGGGTGGGGTCTCGTCCAGAGTGACCACAGCTAGAAGCCGCGTGTCAGCGCCGGTGGAGATGTGGGTCTAAACTTTGGGAAAAAAATCTCAGGAAAGTAAAGCATCTGAGACGCCTTCCTCCGGCCCCACTCCCTCCACAGCAGTGCGCGCTCACCCTGGACAGGAGGCGCCTTAACGTGAAGGGTACGCGGTGGCTCTGTGGCCTTGAGACACGAGACCCAGTGTCTACGGGAGCCCGGGAGTCTTGCTCACAGCTAAGAGCAAGAACATCGTGGTTGCCAACCATCTTTTACACACTTAAAATACTGTGATGTGGTGCGGTCTTTCTGCGCTGTCCCCGCCTGTGCACACCGCAGGCCTTGACAGAGAAAGGCCGCCAGGAAGACCCGTGACACTGCAGGGCTCACGGGGCCACCGCGGGAGGTTCTATGACGCGGACTGGAGCAGCCCAAAGCCTGACCCTCGGGAGCTGAAGAGGCGTTAAAATCCTACGGGTGTCAGTCCACACACAAGGTACTAGAGAATCTCACGGAGGCCAAAAGAAGAATGTTAGAAATAAGGGCTCCTGGCTCGGCGCCTATGGCTCAAGAGGCTAAGGCGCCAGCCACATACACCTGAGCAGGCGGGTTCGAATCCAGCCCGGGCCCGCCAAACAACGATGATGGCTACAACCAAAAAATAGCCGGGCATTGTGGCGGGTGCCTGTAGTCCCAGCTACTTGGGAAGCTGAGGCAAGAGAATCACCTAAGCCCAGGAGTTGGAGGTTGCTGGGGGCTGTGATGCCAGGCACTCTACCCAGGGCGACAGCTTGAGGCTCTGTCTCAAAAAAAAGAGAGAAAAAGAAAAAAGGGCTGCTGCCCGTTGGGGCTCACGCCTGTAATCCCAGCCCTCTGGGAGGCCAAAGCAGGTTGATTGCCTGAGCTCAGGTGTTCCAGACCAGTCTGAGCAAAAAGTGAGACCCTGTCTCTACTAAAAATAGAAAATCTGAGGCAAGAGAATCACTTGAGCCCCAGTTGGAGGTTGCTGTGAGCTATGATGCCACAGCACTCAACCCGGGGTGACAGCTAGGGATTCTCTTCTCTCAAAAAAAAAGAAGGCTGCTTTTCACACACACACACTCCTCTCACGCTGGAGGGAAGCTGCAGGGAGACCCACCATGCAGAGCTGTGCAGACTCAGAAGACACGTGCCGGAAGAGTGGCCTGGGGATCAGAGGGTGCTGAGGAGGCTTCCAGGCCCTAGTCCTCACTCACTGCACAGAAGCAGGACAAGAACTGGGCTGCTTTCCGTGTGTCTTGGCTCTCATGAAAAGCCCTCAATTTTTTGTGATGAAAAGTTTAGCTGCTTTTAAGATTCCCTGTGAGTAGAATTTTTCCTCTATTAAACTAAGAATGGAATTGTGCTTGTTCTTGTGATCCCCAGGGCAGCCACAGAGAGACCTACAGAGCAGACAACGCATGAGGAGATAAAAATGTGTCACTGGGGGCAGTACCTGTGGCTCAGTGAGTAGGGCGCCCGCCCCATATACCAAGGGTGGCAGGTTTGAACCCAGTCCCAGCCAAACTACAACAAAAAAATAGCTGGGCGTTGTGGCGGGTGCCTGTGGTCCCAGCTACTTGGGAGGCTGAGGCAAGAGAATTGCCTAAGCCCAAGACCTGGAAGTTGTTATGAACTGTGACACCATGGCACTCTACCGAGGGTGACAAACTAAGACACTGTCTCTAAAAAAAAAAAAAAAAAAAAAGGGCGGCGCCTGTGGCTCAGTGAGTAGGGCGCCAGCCCCATATGCCGAGGGTGGCGGGTTCAAACCCAAACCCAGCCAAACTGCAACCAAAAAATAGCCGGGCGTTGTGGCGGGCGCCTGTAGTCCCAGCTGCTCCGGAGGCTGAGGCAAGAGAATCGCGTAAGCCCAAGAGTTAAGAGGTTGCTGTGAGCCGTGTGATGCCACGGCACTCTACCCGAGGGCGGTACAGTGAGACTCTGTCTCTACAAAAAAAAAAAAAAAAATGTCATTGTGTCAAACCAACAAAAAAGGCAATCCTGGAGGGACAAAATTAGCTGTGAGACAGGGGTGTCCACCTGCAGCCTGTGCCCAAGACAAAATCATAAACCTACTTAAAACGTGATGAGATTTTTTTTTTGGTTTGGCACCTGTAGCTCAGCAGTTAGGGTGCCAGACACATACAACAGGGCTGGTGGGTTCAAACCCGGCCTGGGCCTGCTAAACAACAAAAAAGATACCTGGGCATTGTAGCGAGCACCTATTGTCTCAGCTACTTGGGAGGCTGAGGCAAGAGAATCGCTTAAGCCTAAGAGTTTGCTGTGAGCTGTGACACTATGGCACTCTACTAAGGGTGACATCGTGAGACTCTGTTTCCAAAAAAAGTGATGAGATTTTTTGGTGATTTCTTGGTGGAACTCAATTGTGCAGTTCTCAAGCATGAACCTTTGTAGATGACATCGCGTCACAATGCCACATAAAATAAACACTCATATGCTCTATTGGTATACACGCAGCTTCAGTTTACACGGCATGTGCCTCCCACTGTGTTATCTTCCAAGTGCAGACAGAATTGACAGCATCTGACATCACCTGTGCTCCTGGTGACTTGGCGAGGCAGCGATTTATCAATGACAACCTTACCACTGCCACACGGGCGCTCAGTGTTATTAGCAGTCAGGAGAGCATTCTTGTGCAATAAAGGCACTTTCGCGCCTTGGCAGCATCTCACGCATCATCTGCCAGCTTTATTATCGGCCTGGCCTCGCCCTGCACCGGCAGCCCAGATGTGGAAGGGCCCAAACGTTGCTTTCTATTTTCTTGTCTATTTTCATAATAAAGGTAAACATAGTATTTTAATCCCAAAGAAAAATGACAGATGAAAGCAGATTGTTCAATGAGAAGTGGACAGATGAATACTTTTTTGTCAAGGCAAATAGGCAAACTCTGTCGGGAGTTTAGGCAAATTCTCAAAGCCTAGAATTTGACAAGGCATGATATGCAAAAACATCCTGCCAAATTTGATGCATAAAGACCATTCATAAGGACAAAATAGTGGAACTGAAAAAGAGTATCTTCTCAACACAATTTTTCTTTAAATGTTACAACTCAGACGGATTCCACTGTATCATAAAACTAATTAAATGGTAGCATATTTAATAGCAAAATAATCAAAACCACTTAGTGATGGTGAGTTTATTAAGCACTATATGGAAAGCCTACAGATACAATCTGCCCTGAAAAAATGGGGATATTTCAAACATCAGTTTGTCTCACCAGACTATAGCCAGGCAAACAGAAGAAACGAGAAGATCTACCAAAAAACATTTGGAGAGTAAAGCTGCTAAGTTAAAATTTCACGCTTTGGCAATGGATAACAGCACTGATGATACAAATATGGTTCAACTCACTGTTTTAATTAGAGCTTTGATGACAAATGTGTCACTGAAGAAATAAATGGCTTCTCTAGTGCCGTTTGTGGCTCAGTGAGTAGGGCGCCGGCCCCATATGCCGAGGGTGGCGGGTTCAGGCCCAGCCCCGGCCAAACTGCAACAAAAAAAAAATAGCTGGGCGTTGTGGCGGGCGCCTGTAGTCCCAGCTGCTCGGGAGGCTGAGGCAAGAGAATCGCGTAAGCCCAAGAGTTAGAGGTTGCTGTGAGCCGTGTGACGCCACGGCACTCTACCGAGGGAGGTACAGTGAGACTCTGTCTCTACAAAAAAAAAAAAAAGATACAACTGAATCAAGAGACTTAGACAAAGCAGTACAAAAAATAAGTGATTTTCTTTGTCCATCAGTAACTATACCAGATATGTCAGCATATAATTCAGTATAGTGACTGGTGGTGCCCCAATGATGGTGAGAGGACTTGTAAAATTAATAGAAAATAATGAAATTGCCGCTCAAAACTCATGTTTGAACAGTCTCATTGCATGGCTTATCAAGGAAACGGAAAGCACAGTGCACAGCATCATCAAGACTGAGTTCCATAAGGGCCAATTCCAGAAATTCCTTAAAATTATTGGTGGGGAACATGGTGACATCATTTACTTTTCAGAAATAAGATGGCTAAGCCAAGGCGGAGGCCAGATGTTGAAAAGGTTTTATGATTTGCAACATATAATTAAGTCTTTTATGGTATCAAAAGCCTAATTTATGGCAGAACTTGACAATGAAAACTGGGTTAGAGATTTAGCATTTTCAGTAGATTTAACTGCTCATTTAAATAAATGAAACATGTACTTTCGAGGTAAAAACCAATTTATCAATACATTGCTTCAAATCATAACAGCATTCCAAATGAAACTGAAATTATGGTAAACTCAAAGCAAACAATTTTACGCATTTCCACACGCTGGCTGAACATAGTCCCGTGAACAGGGAAAAATGTACTTTTCAATTTGATACAAGAATTTGAGAACAGACTTTAAGATTTCTGGGAAAACAATATTTTGATACATTTGTGGCTCCATTTCCATTGACACAAATACATCACCTGCCAACTTTCAAATGGACGCACAGAGCTGCAATCTGACATTCAGCGTAAAGAAAACTTGATCATGTCTCTACTGGACTTTCACAGGTCCTGTCTTCCCAGACCCAAAGATCCCTCACTTCACAATCACGCCTTATTCATGTCATCACTTTTTAGCAGCATCCACATTTGTGAGCAACTATTTTCAAGAATGAAGCACATGCAGAGTAAAACGAGAACCAGAATATCTGACGAGCACCTTGATACCCCACTGAAAGTCACAACTACTTCCAAAAACAAGGATTGATGTGTTAGTTTCTCAAGTACAATGTCAAATACCCCACTAGTTTTATGTTGCCTACTTTTACAATAAAAATATTTTTTAAAAACCAAAGATATTTTATTGCTTAGATATGTACATTTTCTGTATTAGTGATCACAAACTTGGGACCTGCTTGATAATTTTATAAGACTCTTTGAATGGGCTGCCGCATAATTAGGGTTATTATGTGAAGACTTTTTTGCTTATCTGGGGTACATATCATGAAAATTATGCATTGGCTTTTGTTTTTGGCTCATCACCTTTTGTGTTTGGGGGGTTTTTTTGAGACAGAGTCTCACTCTGTTGCCCTGGGTAGAGTGCCGTGTGTCACAGCTCAGAGCAACCTCAACCTCCTGGGCTTAAGTGATCCGCTTAACTCAGTCTTCCAAGTAGCTAGAACTATAGGCACCCCCACAACGCTCAGATAGTTTTTCTATTTTTAGTTGAGATGGGGTCTTTGTCTTGCTCTTGCTCAGGCTGGTCTCAAACTTGTGAACTCAAGTGATCCTCCCACTTCAGCCCCCTGGAGTGTGGGAATTAGAGGCATGAGCTATTTCACCAGGCTGTGTTTGTGTATTTAATGTGTAGCCCAAGACAACTCCTCCTCTTCCAATGTGGCCCAGAGAAGCCAAAAGGTTGGACATCCCTGCTGTAAAACACAGAGAAATCGTGTAACAGAATGGCAAAAAAAGTCCTTTTTTATTGGTAATTATGTGAACAATAAATGGATTAAATTCCCTAATCAAAAGGCATGATTTAGCTGGGCATGGTGGCTCACGCCTGTAATCCTAGTACTCTGGGAGGTGGGTGGTGGATTGCCTGAGCTCACAGGTTGGAGACCAGCCTAAGCCAGAGCAAGACCCTGTCTCTAAAAATAGCCAGGCATTGTGGTAGGCGCCTGTAGTCCCAGCTACTAGGGAGGCAGAGGCAAGAGGATCACTGAAGCCCAAGAGTTTGAGGTTGCCATGAGCTGCGATGCCACAGCACTCTACCAAGAGTGACAAAGTGAGACTCTGTCTCAAAAAGAAAAAAAAAAAAAGGCATGATTTGCCAGAATGGATTAAAATACATTGGATTAAAATTAATCCAATGTATGCTGTCTCTTCCTTTAGATCTGAAAACAAAAAACAATGAAAGTGAAAGAACGTAAATAGAAACCAAGGACAGCTGGGCTGGTCCTCACGTCAGACAGAACAGACAAAATGAAAACCGCAGAGACCACCAGGAAGGACACGTGTTCATAAGGGTGTGAGCCACACACACCGACCGAGCACCAGAGTCCGGAGCACAGCGCAGCACTGGACAGCTGAAGGGAAACACAGCTCTCCAGCAGCAGCTGCAGGTGTCGACACACCACTTCCAACTTGGTCTAACAGACAGTTCAGAAGAGTCCACCTCGCACCGGTGCGTGGAATTCTAGGACAGACCACACGCCAGGGCACAGAACAAGTCCTGATGAAATGTAAAATCTGAGACACAAAAGACTGCTTCCCATCACAACAAAATGAAACTAGAAATAAAAGCAGAAGGAAACTGAAATGTTCACAAATATGTTTTATTACAAATAAAACGTTCCTGACCAAACAGCGGCTGCAATGAGATAATACTGGAGAACAATGAAAATGTGTGGACCAGAATCTGTGGCGGTGCTGGTATGGTCTAAATCAGCGGTTCTCAACCTGTGGCTCATGACCCCTTTTTAATAATGAAAATACATTGTGGCATTAGGAGGGCTGAGAGCCACTGGTCTAAATATTCCTTTCTCCTCAGTGCTCATACCATGAAATCTTAACCCCTGAGATGGCTGTGTTAAAAGGTTAAGGCCTTTTAATGGGAGGTGAAGAGGGAGGTAAAGAGGTCGTGAGGCCTCTGCAGAATAGGATGACCATGCTCCTGTCACAGAGACACCGTGCCACGTGTGACATGGAAGAATACCTTACGGAGATGACTGTCCATGAGCCAGAAAAAGACAGCAGTGCTCACCTGACACTGGGTCTGCTAGTGCCTTGACCTTGGACACCATCTCCAGAACTGCACAGAATAGCTTCCAGCTGCTTAGGTGGTTACCCAGCCTACGGCGTCTTGTTACAGCAGCAGATGTAAGGCAGATGAAATAAGAGCAGTGCCAGAAGGGGATGTTCAGGAACAAGTGCTCAAATTTAAAAAGATCTCAAAGATTGAGTCAAGGAATTTTCACAGGATGCAGTTCAAAAAGAAAACACGTAGAAAGGATATAAATTAATCACGTAGGAGATGAAAGAGAAAGTTCTAACATCCAAATATAAGTTGTTCTATGACAACAGAAAAAACAAACAAGAAAATACTAAAACAGGCAATGAGAAAACATCCCCCAAACACAGAAATCCCAAGAGCACAGACAGCATGTACAATTACATCCACAAGCTACAGCCCAGGGAAGGCAGAGGGTGCCGGGCGGGGCCAGCAGACACAATCCACCCAGCCAGGCCTCGTGTCGAGACAGGAGGCACGTGGGAAAGCCACTGAGTGGGATGGACTTCATTATGACACAATTTTGTACATACTCAAGATGAACCTACACAAAAGAGTAATCCCTCTGTGGAAAAGGTTAAACTTCAAAGTACAACATTAAAACCAGTGAACTACAGCTACTCGGGAGGCTGAGGCAAGAGAATCGCTTAAGCCCAGGAGTTGGAGGTTGCTGTGAGCTGTGTGCTGCCATGGCACTCTACCAAGGGCCATAAAGGGAAACTCTGTCTCTGCAAAAAAAAAAATTAATTAATTAAAAAAAAGAAAAAAAAACAGTGAACTAAATAAATGCACCAAGTGTCGACACACCACGGCCTCACTCAGACTGGGAGACAAAAAGTGCTACCAAGATACCAGTTTCCAGGTACTGTACTTGGTGGTTAGTGCGTCAGCTCCATACATCAGAAACAGCGAGTTCAACTTCACCTGTGCCTGATTAACAAAAAATAAAGTGAGAGTTATTTTTATTTATTTATTTTTTTTGTGGTTTTTGGCTGAGGCTGGGTTTGAACCCACCACCTCCAGCATATGGGACTGGCGCCCTATCCCTTTGAGCCACAGGCGCCGCCCAAAAGTGAGAGTTATTTAAAAAAAAAAAAAAATGATGCCAGTGTTCCACAAACTCAGCTACGGACTCAAGGCAATCCCAAAGTTTTTTTTTAATAGAAATTGAAATACTGGCTCGGCGCCTGTGGCTTAAGCGGATAAGGCGCCAGGCACATACACCTGAGCTGGTGGGTTTGAATCCAGCCCGGGCCCGCCGAACAACAATGATGGCTGCAACCAAAAAGTAGCCGGGCCTTGTGGCAGGCACCTGTAGTCCCGGCTACTTGGGAGGTAGAGGCAGGAGAATTGCTTGAGCCCAGGAGTTGGAGGTTGCTGTGAGCTGTGATGCCACAGCACTCTACCCAGGGTGACAGCTTGAGGCTCTGTCTCAAAAAAAAAAAAATTGAAATACTGTTTTGTTTTGTTTGAGTCAAAAGTCTCAGTATGTCATCCTGGGTGGAGTGCCGTGGCATCACAGCTCACAGCAACCTCAAACTCTTAGGCTCAAACAATTTTCTTGCCTCAGCCTTCCAAGTAGCTGGTGGGACTACAGGCACCCGCCACAATGCCAACTATTTTTTTGTTGCAATTATCATTGTTGTTTAGCAGGCCTGGGCCAGGTTTGAATCCGCCTGCCCCAGTGTATGTGGCCAGCGCCCTAACCACTGGGCTACAGGCGCTAAGCCGGAATACTGTTTCTAAAAGGCGTACAGCAGAACAAAAGCCAAGGACAGTCAAGACACACCTGCTTCTGTCACCAACAGACACCATCAAGAAAGAATATGCACTACCGATCAGGAAGACAACTAGTTTTCATAACGGCATGTTTATTAGAGTTACATTATAGTTAAGTTTTCAAACTCATCCTAGAAAAAGTGCTACCTACCTCACTGCTGAGTATCACTACCATCACCAGATGGCTGAAGAGAGGAGCTCCTGGTGACTGGGGTGACACTCAGCAACGAGGCACGTAGCACTTTCACTAGCATGTTCACAAACTTAACGGTCCTCCCTTGTACCATGACAGCTCTGATGGCCATTCCAGAAAGAGTTCCAAAATTGCTTTGGGGTGGACTAGGCCCTCAGCTGAGATGCACTCAGCTTCCCCAGGGGAGAAGGCAGGGCCATGTGCGGGCAGAGACTGGGGTCCTGCCACTGGTGCTCCCAGCAGGAATCCAGGCACAAGGATGAGCCTAACTTGTGGGCCACCTCCACCTGTGACAGGTACTGACTCTCAAGCTCTTGGGAGCACCCTCCTGCAGTCCGGTAGTCCTGCAGGGTGTACAGGACTCACTTCAGACAATAGAGACGGCAGCCAGGACTGGCTGAGGCTGTGTCACTGCCAATAAGGAGCGATGGGACAAATAGCAGGGCTCAACTTCACCAAAGAGCCACAGCTTCCTCTGTGAGCTTCCTCTCCAGGTAGCCCCCAAGGCACAGCCCTCCTCTCCAGCAGAACCTGCTGTGCTGTGACTCTCACAGCCACCCCTGGGTGACCGAGTGCCAAGAGGCCTCAGGAGCTGTGGCCCGATGGGCACATGTGTAAGCTGAGACGCCGGAGTAAAGAGGTACACAGACACAGGTCCCTGAACTGAAACCCTGTGGTACTGCCTATGTGGCCCTAGGGCCACTCTCGGAAAGTGGCAACAGTGGCATGGCATGGCCAGATTGTTGGGAGTTTCTGCTTTTGCAGCACACAGATGGACAACTCACACCCTGAAAAGGTGTCACCACCAGTCCCCGCAGCTGCTGGATGCTTCGAGGGCTGGACCTCTGGCTCAGTGGCAACATTCAGGGTTCTCATAGCTGCCTGCAAGGCCTGATGGTGAGACTCCCACCTCGCCAGGGTGCAGGGCTACGGCACTCCCCACAAGGTCACGACTCGGGGTACCACGTGGCACACTGGCTATCACTACTCCCCTCCTCCACTCTGCCCTCCTGGACTCTGACCTCCCAGCTCTAAGGATGGGTGTGAGAGGGGAACAGGAACCATCAGAGTGTCTCATGTCCCCACCTTGGCCTGTGTGAGCCACTGTAGGTGGATGCGTCTGAGTGTGGCACTCTCACCAGTGGCCCCACGGCCACAGAAGGAGCACATACAGACCCCAAGGGCCCACCTTCCACAGGCTTCCGCCCAGTGGGGCAACCAGACAGCAGGGATGTGGCTGCAGGCAGCTGTGACAAGTCAGCCAGGAGTGACTGTGAACATCCAAAGTGTACCCACAGAGCTGTGTCTGTCCACAAACAAGCTCCCGGCACCTGGGGCAAGTCCCAGGTCCTGCCCTGCAGTCTCTCCTGGGTGTGAGTCACTGTGCCAGCCAAAGGCTGAGGAGTAATGTGATGGGAAAGACGATGTCTTCCCACACCTCTCGCCTCCGTAAGCCTTGTCTCCACTGTGAACCCTGAGTGAGCCTGGCTCAGGACTACATCTCCTCTGCACTCGGAGGTCCGCAGAGTGAGGAGGCCCCCCCAGCCTCCGTAAGGGCCATCCATGCTGCCCACACAGTCCAAGCCAGGGTTCTTCCACACTGGGCTGTGATCAGGTCCCAGTGGTTCTCCTGTGTCCCTCAAACAGGACAGGGCATCCCTCAAATATCTATCTTCAAAGTGAGCTGCCGTAACCTAGGGCTTTCCACGGGCTTCACGTTAACAAGGCTTCTTGTCAGCATGCATCGGATGACTGAGGTGTTAAGACCCCAAAGGCTTTCCACGTGCAGACAGGTCCCCTGCAGTGTGGATAATGGAGGCTGCCCTGCTGGGCCCTGTGTCCCACAGCCTTCACACCACAGTGTGAGTTCTCGCACGGAAGGCCTTCCCACACTCCTTACACATGTAGGGCTTCTCCCCAGTGTGGGTTCTGATGTGTTCGGTCAGGTGTGAGGAGGAAGCAAAGGCCTTCCCACACTCTCTGCACCTGTAGGGCTTCTCGCCAGTGTGCGTCCTCACGTGCACAACTCGGTGGGAGGATGTGGCAAAGGCCTTCCCACATGCCCCACACCAGTGTGGGTTCAGATGTGCTCGGTCAGGCTTGAGGCCACGGTGAAGGCCTTTCCACACTGCTGACACCTGTAGGGCTTCACTCCAGTGTGAATCCGAACGTGCTTATTCAAGCAGGAGGAGCTTCTGAAGGGTTTCCTGCACACGATACATTCAAAGGGCCTCTCCTCTGTGTGTGTTTTCAAATGTTCATTCAGCAGGTAAAACCTACTGAAGGTCTCCCCGCATTCTTCACAAGCATGCGGCTTCTTTCCAGTGTGTGTGTGCTCATGTTTTGAGGCCTGAGCGCCCAGTGAAGCATTTCCCATTCTGACATACATAGGGCTTCTCCCCAGTGTGGGTTCTTGCGTGTTCAGTGAGGCTGGATGCAACCGAGAAGGCCTTCCCACACCCCCCGCACCGGTAGGGCTTCTCCCCTGTGTGCGTCCTTGTGTGCTCCGCCTGGGCTGAAGGCTTTGCTGCACCGCCCACACGTGTACGGCTTCTCCCCTGTGTGCGGCCGCAGCGCATGGTGAAGGCTTTCCCACACTGCCCACACCTGTAGGGCTTTGCTCCTGTGTGAATTCGAATGTGGTTATTTGGGCACAAGGAATTTCTAAAAGGTTTTCCACAGACTTTACATTCAAACAGCTTTTCCCTCCCGTGAGTTTTTAAGCACTCCGTTAGTAGATGAAACTGACTATGGGCTTCCTCACATTCCTCATGACCACAGGGCCTCTCCCCAGTGTGTGTGTGGCCCTGGTCAGAGGGGCCCGAGCACTGGGGGAAGGCATTTCCATACCCCTTATATTGATAGGGTTTCCTTCCACTATGAATTTCTACCTGAGCAGTTAGGCTGGAAGGAAGAGCCAGGGATTTCCTAGCTCCGCATTCGCATTCGTAGGGCTTCTCCCCAGTGTGTTAATTTTAAGATCAGAAGGGGACCTAGGGAATTCCCCACATTCCTCATGTCCATGGCCATTCCCTGCAGCAGGCCCCGCCCAGCCTGTAGGGAGGGTGGGGGCAACCCCAAGCTGTTTGCCTCCACTGAGTTCCTCTCCAGAGAGCTTCCTGAGTGTGCCCGAGGGCAGGGCTGAGGCCCAGCTGCCTCCCCGCTATGTCCCTCACTCCTTCTGTGACAGGCACCCTCTGGACTCAAGCTAAAGGCGTTTCCACGCGGAGTCAACATAGAGAGTTCCTCTCTGGTAGAGGTTTTCTTGTGGGGAATGAAACATTTCCCACGTTGATCAGAGAAACACATGTCCCCTGTGTCTTGAGTTCGAACGCATGTGGAGAGGCACGCCCCCTCGCCACAAGTACCTCTGCACGGCTCACAGTCACAGGGCCCCCTTCCACCACGGCTTCCTCCCTGTTGGTGAGGAATAAACAAAGATTAAAGGATTTCTAAAACTGACTTACAGATTTCACCCACTGAAGAGTTTTTGCCGTGTAGATGCTTTTAAGCTGAAAGAACCTAAGAACCTGTGTCACCTCCTCTAATCCCAAGGGATTCCTACAGACTTCCACAGAATTGATCAGAATGTCCAGCTAGTCAGTTACACATGTGGCAATGAACGCTCCAGGGAACTCTGAAGGGCCAGACTGGACGCACTTCCAACCAGAGCAGCCTCTGGAGATGTCCTGGCTTTGGACCAGTGCTGCAGGTCTCTGCAAGTCCCATAATGGATTCGACATTCTTTTCTGAATGTGGCAAATAAAACTGTCTTGTTTGTCTTACCATCTTAATCCCATTGGATGCTTTTGAACAAATAATGGTCTGCAAAAGTGCTGACCCACTGGTTTTAAGTTGCCATTCTGAAGTAAAACAGAAAAAAAAATATGGGGTTACAGAAAAAAAGGGTAGGTCAAATAAGTTAAAAATGGTAACACATATTTGCTCTAGTTTTCACCTTAAACACATTAGAAAAATAAAACAAAGATTAACTTGAGCGGTTCAGCTATGTCTAAAATTTGGCAATCACAAACTTTGCTTGCCAAAGTTTAGTCAAGTTTAGAAATTTTTTTTTTTTTTGAGACAATGTCTCACTATATAACCCCCAGTAGAATGCCAGGGCATCACAGCTCACAGCAACTTCAAACTCTTGGGCTTAAGTGGTTCTCCTGCCTCAGCCTCCCAAGTAGCTAGGACTACAGGCGCCTACCACAACACCAAAAAAGTCTCACTACGTCGCCCTTGGTAGAGTGCCATGGCATCCCAGGTCACAGCAATCTCAAACTCTTGGGCTTAAGTGATTCTCTTGCCTCAGCCTCCCAAGTAGCTGGGACTACAGGCGCCCGCCACAACGCCCAGCTATTTTCTTGTTGCAGTTGTCATTGTTGTTCAGCAGGCCAGGGCTGGGTTCGAACCCACCAATCCCAGTGTATGTGGCTGGTGCCCTAACCACCAAGCTATGGGCACCAAGCCTTTTTTGTTTGAGACAGAGTCTCTCTCTGTTCCCCTAGGGTAGAATGCTATGGCATCACAGCTCACAGCAACCTCAAACTCCTGGGCTCAAGTGATCCTCCTGCCTCACCTTCTTGAGTAGCTGGGACTACAGGTGTCCACCACAACACCCAGCTAATTTTTCTATTTTTGGTAGAGACCGGGTCTCCCCTTTGCTCAGGCTGGTCTCAAACTCCTGAGCTCAAGAAATCCTCTCACGTCAGCCTCCCACAGTGTTGGGATTACAAGTGTGAGCCATCATGCCCGACCCAAGTTCAATAACTTTTTGACAGTTCATTCTATGAAAATTAAATGTAGAAGTAAGCAGAAACAGTATTATCAAGTAAGGAAGGTAGGAAGGCCTTAATAAACTCAGAAACAAAAGAGGAGCTCATCTATGAGATCAAGGGAAAGTCTGCATCAGCGGAAAGGAAATTTGGGAAGCTGGAGATGTCCTAAAACTCCCAAGTCCAAGGGCCGCAGGTGTGTGATGTGGTGCATCTCAAAGCGTTTCCCTGTCATGCTCCGAAACACGCTGAGCCTCCCGCTGGCCAGCACAGCTCAAGCTCCCAGTTTTTTGTGCCCCAAAGAAACTGGTTATCACTGACCCTGACACCCACATCACAGCCAAGGGCATATTTAACACATCAACAGCCATTAGAGTCAGGAACTACTCTTCACGTTTTCACGTAACTTCTCACATTACTAATTTTCAAGTTTTTATATTACTTTTTTATGTCTCTATGTTTTAGGATTGTTTTGTTTTCTATGTTTTTGTTCTATAGCCTCACCATAGCCTCAAGGACAAATTTTCTTTTTTGTGTGTGTTGTAGTCAGTGTGTTAAAAAACAGTAGGATTAATCCCAGCACTCTGCTGGAGGCCGAGGTGGGTGGATTGCTTAAGATCAGCCTGAACAAGAGGGATCCTGTCTCTAAAAATAGGTGGGTGTGTGGCAGGCGCCTGTAGTCCCAGCTACTTGGGAGGCTTAGGCAGGAGAATTGAGCTCATGAGTTTGAGATTGTAGGGAGCTGTGATGAGGCCACAGCACTCCAGCTAGGAGTGACAGAGTAAGAACTTGTCTCAAACACAAAACAAAACAAAAATCCTATAAGACTTTTATTCAAGGTAAGTACAAAACTGGGGCATCTTCATTCACTTGGAAAACCACTATCCGGTGGTTTTCAACTATGGAGTGAGTCAGATCATCTGAATGGCTCAGAGGACAAGCTGGCCAGATCCTGCTTCCACTCAGTGTGTGTGTGGGGAGTGGGAGAGGTGGGAGTCTGGAACTGCACATTTCTAACAGAGTGGCAGTGATGCTCTTGACCCTGGGACCATGCTGTGAAGATCACCCTGCTAGATTAAAGCCCATCAGTGCAGTGACTTGCCTCTGTTCTCAAGTCCATAACACGCACCATTCCAGGAGGCCAGAGGAGTGATGGTAGCCTTACCTACTGAGGCCAGGTTCTTGTAGATCTCCAGCATTACCTCTCTGTACAGATCTCTCTGAGCCGAGTCCAGTATGTCCCATTCCTCCTGGGTAAAGCCCACAGCCATGTCATCAAAGGTCACTGAGTCCTGCATTGTCACACACATGCTGGTCTGAGCCAGAGAAAACGTCCACTGGGGGTCAGTGGGGAATGAGGAGGGCTCCCCTGTCCACTCCTGGGTCAATGGTCCTAGGAACTCTTCTCTGTCCATGCTCTCACACCACCGAGCTCCTCCAGTCAGGGGCTCTCACGGCACTTAAACACAGGAGCTTACTTCTCTCCCTACACGAGATGGGGAGCTCTCCTCTCTCACTTCCCTCTTTTGTAGCATGATCCCAGGCACGCTGCAAACACTTGGTAAATGGTAGCTAATGAATCAATTCCTGGAGAAAAGGACCCTGCCTCCTCCTCACCATGCGTCACAGTGCTTAGCAGAACCAGAGACATGCATCTGACAGCCCAGGGGCCGCATTGAAACATGGGGATGTTTTCCCCCTAACACATACTATACAGAGGCTCCCCTCCTGTGGAAATTCACTAGAGACCCAGCCTGCAGTGGGGCTCTGCTTGCTTTTAGAAGCTGTGGAGACAATCCTCCTTGGTAGAGGCGGTAAGCCATTTTTTAGGAAGACACACTGCAGTGCACCTGACAACTCACCAGACAGCCAGCCGCCACCCTAACTGCCCATGCCTTTTCTTCATGAAGGCAGGTCAGGTCCCTGGAAACTAGACCTCCTGGGAAAGAAAGAAGGCATGAGGACCCCAAGCTGGTGGCGACTCACACATCCTTGTGCCTCCAAGTCCTTCTATCCTATTAGGAAGTTCCCATAGTGCTCTGCGCACTCAAGCACACATCCCACTGCCATATACTGCTGGGGCATTCTGTCTCACCTGAATCAGGAAAGGGGTGGGAGGTGAGCTGCCCATCGGGAAGTGGTAACATCCTCACATTATAGGTAAGGGACTCCAGCCCAGAGACATTTCTTTTTCACCCAGGGCCCTCATGCCAGAGCTGACTTGCACAGCAGCACACTCTGGCACATGTCAGTCCCTCCGGAGTCCACCAGGAACATGACTGCTCAGGCCAGACCATGGCCTCTATGCTGAGGAGGGACAAGCAAGGGACAAGCATGACCAGGACTCACCCTGGGAGACATCAATGGCTGCAATCCCAGGGGGCTGATGGTGAGAGGTGTTGGACACTCCTATCCTAGATGCTAACCACTTCAGGGAGGGTGGTGAGGCCAGAAGGATGGCACAGTCTCCACCCCTCAGGGTGGAAGGGACTCTGCAGTCCTGTTTCACATTGATTGCAACCATGAGCCATCAGTCAAGCAGCAGCTGTCTTTCCACAGGTGATGTACACGGGAGCCACCAAATCAGCTCACTCCATGAGGGTCAGGGACCTCGGCTATCACCTTATTGAGAAGTCAAGTGGTCAGAAGACTGGGCAGGGGCCTGGCCCACAGGAGCTCTCTAAATTGTCATCACAGTCCTTCCAGCAGATAAGCCCCTATTTGATAGCTAAAAATTCAGAATCAGAGAACACCAGGTCCGCTGTCATCTGCTGAGGACGTGGAGTCAGGACTTGGATGTGGGTTGGCCTATCTCAGAAGCCCAGAGCCCCGAGTTTGCCGTTTCTCTTCCACGTGATCAAAAGGAGAGTTAGGTCTGTGCTGCTGTCATCTTACAAGGGCACTAAAACCCTGACATTTCACAGGGCTGTAAAAATAAATCTATATTCCTAGCATTAATTATACTTACTACCATGTGTTCAAACTCGGGGTTCCTTGGTGACAGGCTGACAAAGGCGTTTAGTTTGGTGGCTCCTTAGACTGTTCTCTTTTCAAAAAATGAGGTATTAATGATATATAAAAATCTCTGCCATAACACAGTCCACAGAGGTTTGTCATTCAATGCAACAACAGACTGGCCCACTATGGTAACATTATGTTGATTGAATCCGATGGGCAGAAAATAGAGAATCCTTTAGATCCCTTTATAAAAAATATGCAAAGTAGAGGTTGGGTGATTCAGAGGCCACAGTTTCCATGCCTTTAGTGGTCTGGGTTATGTAAAGACAGCTTCTTCCTCACATCTCTTCACCTATGATCAATAAAGAGGCACAACGCCCCACAGACCTTTTGAATTTCAGAGCAACATATCCAATATTCCACTGTGTTTTAATGGTCTATACAGTGGCCCCATCAGGCTTCCAGTTGTAAATGTGGACCACAGTGAATTCAGGCTGCAGGACAAACTTCTCAACACTTTGTCCAAAATACCCAGCAGATACAGATACTAGAACTATGGTAAACAGGCTGCTATAGGAAGCCTCTGGCAAGCACTGACAGGAGACTTAGAGCCCTCTTGCACTTTAGGGCAATGCCAGCCCTCTTCAGCAGGGAACTGTCTTATTATTATTATTTTTAAGACAGAGTCTCATTATGTAGCCCTCGATAGAGTGCCATGGCATCACAGTTAACAGCAACTTCAAACTCTTGGGCTTAAGAGATTCTCTTGCCTCAGTCTCCCAAGTAGCTGGGACTATAAACGCCCACCACAACACCCAACTATTTTGTTGTTGTTGTTGTTGTTGTTGTAGTTGTCATTGTTGTTTGGCAGGTCTGGGCTGGGTTCGAACCCGCCAGCTCCTGTGTATGTAGCCAGCGCCCTAGCCGCTGAGCTACAGGTGCCGAGCCAGGAACTGTCTTACTTTGGAGAAGCAGGTGTGGGCGTCCCCTGCACAGCAGACAGCTGAGAAGGAACATCTGACCACAGGACAGGAAGCAGCTCCAGCACAACCCAGTAGAGACCTATGGCCTCAAAAGCATAAAGTACTTAAGACCAGGCCTTTGCCAACCTCTCCTCTTGACCTAATTACAAGTTTACAGGAAATTGCAAGAAATTAAGAAATATTTAAACACACTTAGAGAATACAATCAGAAACGTCTGAGTGTGCGATTTTTCAAGAGAAATCTGACTCTTCAAAAGTGAGTATGATGGAGAAGCCATGGTAACCCCGTCAGGTCCAAGGACACTGAAAGACCACAGGAATGTACAAACCTTGAATGGGTCTTAGGTCCAAAATCTGCCGGCAGCCTAACTTGGAACAACGCGGGAAATTCTAGTTACTACAATAGACTTAGATGACGTTATTATTTTTAATTATCTTGGGCAAAATGCTGAGATGCGAGTATTGCTGTTTTAGTAGGACAACGTCCATGTTTGGGAGATGCTTTACTGAGTATTTGATGGTTGGTATCACGTGTGCAATTCATTCTCAAACGCAAAAGGTTTCTCTTGGATAGGGAAACGCGCACACGCTAAACATAACTATTTATTTTCATCGGACTCGGATTTTTTTAAAGAAAAGCATGAGAACAGCCTCTCGCGTAGGAGCCGGGCGAGAAGGGCGCGCGTCCCGCGTCCACAGGCTTGTTGCCACCTGCAACCCCGCGCGCTCCTACCCGAATACAGGGTCCAAAATGAGCAAAACCGCCCAATAGGAGGCCGAATCCTCCGCGGAAATCTTCGGCGGAAGGAAGCGGGGGCCCCTCTGGCCGTCACTCACCCCGGCGGCGACTCGTCCTTCCGGAATGGCTCGGGGCCGCAGCCCGGGGGCGGTCAGGCCAGAGTGGGCGAGCCGGGCGACCTCATCCGCCCCCGCCCGGCCGACAGCCTCTGGGAAGCATTTGGCTGTAGCACAGCGGCGAACTGACGTCACTTCCTCTTCCGGCCCCGGTCTGGGAAGGCGGGAGGGAGGAGCCCTAGGCAGCCCCGGCGGAGCTGGCGGTGGGAGCCGCTGGCCGCAAGTTCCGTGCGGGGCTCCCCGTCGTACCCCTTGGCAGGGCCCGAAGCCGGCCTGAGTCTAACAGCGATTCCTTTGCAGTTTTAGTATAACTTGTGTAAATTTCCATCTTTTTTTGTAATGTGTTTCTGTTATTTTTGCAATCTTACACGCTCTGGGATCCCCTACGGCACGTTCCAAAGTGCCACTGACACCGGGCATTCTCCCCAGGGCTAGTCAGAAATGTGGCACCGTGCAGCAAAAGTGATGAAAGTTGTGTGGTCAGACACGGGTGCCGAGGTCCCTACGGAAGAGCAGCTTACAGGTGACCGGGAAGTGCCAGCCAGCTGCGGACCCGCGACTGCCAGAAGCCTTTTAGTTATAGAGAGGCAGGGAGCGGACACAGGGCCCAGGAACGTGTGGGAATTTCGTTCCTAAATGTGGTGTTTCATATCAGTGGAGCACATGTGCAGTTCATAATGAGCAGTGCTAAGACAACTGGTTAGTCATTTGGGAAATTATGAAATTAAATCTAGACCTCACGCCATATAGAAGAATAAACTCTAGATGGAAAAGAGGTCAAAATGTGGGGGACAAACTGAAACAAAACTCTATACACACACAAGGTGTTCGAGTGATTTCGTGGTTGATTCAGAAAAAAGATGTGAGCACAAGGTGGCAGCAGAGCCCAAGCTTCAATTTAGATGGCCTGTGAGAGGTTTGGGCTGCACCGTGGGGACATCCACAAGTTGGAATTGGGGTCCACTGCTAAGAACAGGTGTAGGAGGGGAAGACAACTCCCAGGGAAGAAGGGCATCAGAGGAGATTTATGTGACCAGGTGACGTTCCCAGCAGCCTCCCAGGGAATCTCCTGGTCAGTAAGATTCCACTTTTAGGAGTGGAATAGGCATTCATAGACAGAAAGTAGATTAGAGGTTACTAGCAGGTGTGTGTGTGTGTGTGTGTGAGAGAGAGAGAGGGACAGTGTGGAGTGGGGAATTATTGCTTAATGGATACAGAATTTCTGTTTGGAATGATGAACAATTTGTAAAAAGACAATGGGGATGGGTACACAACACTGTGACTGTATTTAATGCCACTGAATTTTTTAGTTAAAAATGATTAAATGACAAATTTCATGCAATACATATTTTGGCATCATTTTAAAATTTAAAATTTAAATCCAAAATTACTCTAAAAGAGACAAAAAGGAAGCAAATCATTTCTCAAAGATTTCAACACAGAATCACCACTTGACCCAACAATTTTAAAACTCTTAAATATGTGCCCAAAAGAACTGAAAACAGGCACTCAGGCGAATGCTCTCACACACGTCCATTGAAGCGCCAGTCGCAAACAGCTAAGAGTGGAAACAACGCAAGTGTCCTTGGGGAAAGGAGCAGATAAACAAATGTGGTCTGTCCACATAATGGAATATCATTCATTCATAAAAAGGCAGGTAGTGGGGTGGCGCGCCGGTCCCATATGCCGGAGGTGGTGGGTTCAAACCCAGCCCCGGCCAAAAACCACAAAAATAAAATAAAAAAAGAAAAAGGCGGGTAGTACTGATATGTGCTGCAACTCGGATAAAACCCCAACAACAGGAAAGGAAGTAAAGGAAGGCAGACACAGAAGACCACCGTGATTTATGATTCCATTTAATGAAATGTTCAGAATAGGCCAACCCATAGAGACTGAAAGCAGATTACTGTTGCCCAGGGCTGCTGGAGGAGTGAATACAGAGTGACTGCTTGATGTGTATGGCTTTCTTCTCTGGTGGAAGAAACTTTTTTTTCTTTTCAGAAAACTCAGAACTTTTTTTTCTTTTCTTTTTCCACTACTTCCATTTGATGGATAGTGTGGTACTATGCAATGCTATGTGGTACCATACATTGTGAAGCTGACTTGTACACGATAAAATGTTTAGTATTATGTGAATTTCACATCAATAACTTTTTATTTTTTTGAGACAGAGTCTCACTATGTCACCCTGGGTAGAGTGCAACACAGCTCACAGCAACCTCAAAGTCTTGGGCTTAAGCGATTCTCTTGCCTCAGCCTCCCAAATAGCTGGGACTACAGGTGCCCGCCACAACGCCTGGCTATTTTTGTTGTTGTTGTTGTTGCAGTTGTCATTGTTGTTTAGCTGGCCTGAGCTGGATAGTGTATGAAAACGAACTAGTAGTTAGGAAACTTTATGAGTACTGCACAGCATCTAGTACAACTTTCTTTTTTTATAATGGAAAGAATACATTATTTGTATTTTTTATTTACTAAATATCAATTCGTTGCTTGGTTTCCCTGTATATACATGGCTTATAATTTTCCTCTTGCAAAATAAATAAATAAACAAAACAGTGGAGAATAAATGTGACTTTGGCCCAGCAAAGTGGCTCACACCTGTGATCCCAGCACTTTGGGAGGCTGAGGAGGAGGATCCCCTGAGGCTAGGAGTTTAAGACCTGCTTGAACAAGAATGAGATCCCCATTCTCTACAAAATATTTAAAAATTAGCCTGGCCTGCGCCTGCGCCTCAAAGGAGTAGGGCACTGGCCCCATATGCCAGAGGTGACAGGTTCAAACCCAGCCCCTGCCAAAACTGCAAAAAAAAAAAAAAAAAAATTAGCCCGGCTTGGAAGTGGGCACCTGTAGTCCCAGCTACTCTGAAGGCTGAGGCAGGAGGATAGCTTGAACCCAGGAGTTTGAGGCTGCAGTGAGCTGTGATGACATCACCGTACTTCAGCCCAGGTGACAAAAGTGAGACCCTGTCTCAAAACAAACCAGCAAACCACACACGCCCCGCGACCTTACCAGCTGGAGGATGGAGGACTCCGCCGGCGTCACAGGCGTCGGTTCTCCCTGACTGATGTACGAGTGAAAAGCCATTCCAAGAAAATTCGCAGAAGGACGAATTCAGAACGTGATGAGGTAACTTTGAAGCTCACCTCGCAGAAGAACCCGATGGTCACCTGCGAAGTTCTGAGACCCAGAGGAAAGCGCTGGGCTCTCCGGCACAGACGTCGGGCCCAGTCTCAGACCCCTGCAAACCGCCGGACCACCTGGACTCGGACCACCCCGCGCGCCCTACCGTGGGGCGGCCCCGGCCAGGCCTCAGGGCAGCTCGGGCTCCCGTGGTCGCCAGGCCTTGCGCTCAGGCCCCGGAACTCGCGGAGGAGGCGACCATGGAGGACGCAGCCGGACCCCACGCACACCTGAGCGTGCCGAGTACCCGCGAGCGTCCCAGGCTCCGCCCTCACCCCCGTGCACCTGTGCGCCCAGGCCCCGCCCCGCCCGCCCACCTGAGCGCTCCAGGCCCCGCCTTCCCCGTGCACCTGTGCGCCCAGGCCCCACCCCGCACTCCTCCCAGGCTCCCGCCAGGCGCACTGCCGGTAGCAATGGAGCTCGAGGTGCGCGCCCTTACGCGCAACGGGAGGCTTCGGCCCGGCCGACGCCCGCTGGCCGCCGCCCCGTGACTGCCCTGCGTGGCGCTGGGGCTGACGCTAAGCTCCGAGCGGCTGGTCACCGCGCGGTCCCCGCACCACGGCTGAACGGACCCTCCGCGCTGCTCAACGCGTCTGCCGCGCCTGGGCCCCGCGCGTGCCCGGTGCCCCAGCCTGCTCCTGCGCTACCCCGAGCCGGCGTCCGGCAGTCGCCCAACTGCGTCGGCCTTGCACGCGCCGCTGGCTCTACGACTTGCCCGCCGCTGATCTGCTATGGAGCTTGCTCACCCAGTGCGCCGCCCTCCCGGCCGGCGTGGGGTCTGGGATGGACACTGGGCGTGCGGGCGGGCACAGTGCCCGCGGTCTCCCGGGGCTGTCATGCGCGTGCCCATGTAGGAGGCAGTGCTCTCCTCGCATGGCACAGCAGATGCGCAAGTGCAGGGGGTGCCAGGCTCGAGGGCTTTCCAGATGTGTAAGGCCCTGACCACGCCTGCTGTGCTGTTATCTTCACCGTGCGCTGCCGAGGGAGGAGGAGGGCGCAGGCTGGAGGTGAGGGCAGCTGGGCGTTGGTGAGCAGGGTCTGCAATTCAACCAAGAGTAGCCCCTAAGGCCGGGCGCGGCTGACCCTGTAATCCCAGCACTCTGGGAGGCCCAGGCAGGTGAGTTGCTTGAGCTCAGGAGTTCAAGACCAGCCTTACCAAGAGTGAAACCTCCGTCTCAACTAAAAATAGAAAAACTAGCCTGGCGTCTCATCTACGCTGAACGCTGAGACAAGAGGATCACTAGAGCCCTAGAGTATGAAGTTGGTGTGAGCTGTGATGCCACCACACTCTACCGAGAGTGACAAAATGAGACTGTCTCCAGGGGAAAAAAAGGGAGAGATAGAGAGCAGCCTGTGGCTTGGGGCTGGGTGGGTCTGTGGACTGGGTTCCTGAAGCAGGAGGCTTTGCACCCAGGGAGCAGAGCAGTCAGTTCAGGTTGAGAAAGCTGGGCCTCCCACCTTTGGGACCCAGGGGGCTTGGCTGGAGTTAGGAGTGGTCAAGGGAAAAACCCAGTGATCTGCATGAGCAGATTCAGGGGTCAGCCAGATCCGCCCCCAGGCCCCTCTTCCACCTCCCCTGTGTGGCAGCCTTCACTCTACAGCCCCCAACCCAGCCCTAGGAGGACAGACTCAGTGTGGAAACTAGGCCAGGGTTGCCACGTCTTTGCCAGGGCCTGCCTGAACCCTTGAAACCGGCTGGGTGCCCTCCTTCCCCTGCCCCTGACACCAGACCTTCTGTGTGGTATAGTGAGCAATTAGTGCCCCACCAGCTTTCAGGAGGGATGGGATTTGAACATAAAGTCTCTGGCATGGTGGGACCCCAAAGTGTACATTGGGACTTTGGCAGGGGCCTTGCTCACCCTGTACATGGCTCATGGGTACTGTGGGGGCAGCTATGGAGAGGCCACCCCTGAGGCTTCTGGGGACTGGTAGGGGTCTCTCAGGCTCCCTTACTGAGGCCCTTCTCAAGTAGGATGGGGTGACCAGGGCCGTCTGCAGGCCAGACCTCACGCTGGGAGCCCAGTGTGTGGCCCTTGGGCATCCTCAGCTCTCTGGCAGGTCAGGAATTGGTCCTTGTGGCTCCTGACGGAGCAGCCCTCCCGGGAGGCCTCAGCCCAGGCCGTGTATGTCCACCCCAGCACAGAACTGTGCAACCACCAGCACAGCCTGGCCTTCTTCATGGGGGCCAGCCTCTTCTTGGTGGCAGGCACCCTGCTGCTGCCTGGCCAGGCTGTACATGCAGAGGACTGGCTCCTCCTGCGGGTTGAGTGCCGTGATGACCAGACTCTCACTGCTATTCTGGAGTGAAGCATGGCAGGATCTGGGCCAGCAGCCACCATGCGGGCAAGTATGTGGTTTCCCTATCCCTCCATCCATACCGGGCACATGGCCATGGGACGGGGTTGCAGAGCCACAGTGATGTCCTGCCCCTCCGAGTGCAGGGAGGAGCACTGCCCTCTGCCACTTCTTTAGGGGGGAATGGGGGGAGCCGTGGGGCACAGCAGAGGACCCCAGCACCTGGTCCACGGGTGATCACAGCTGGACAGCCGCCCCCCGGAAGCCACGTGTCAGCACAGGTGGAGCTATGGGAGCAACAAAGCCTGTCCCTGGGCCAGCTGCAGTGTCCCTGTGCCGCCTCCTTGGCCATAGCCATCAGATGTGGAGGACAAAGTTCTTCCTGGTTCTTCCCTCAGGCGGGGGCTGGAGGGGGCCTCATGTGGTGAGGTCACTAGCCCAAGGCCTCCACCGCTCCAACCAAAGGGCTGGGATGGGGACCTCAGCCTGGGTCAACATCGCGCTCGGTGAAGGCCCAAACTGGGAGACAAGCATCTTTCCTTCGGATTTACTAGGGGGCTGTTTTCTTTGTACAAAAAGGAGGTCCTTTCTTAGAAAGCAAAGGTGGGAGTAGGGGTGGAGGGCCCCAGGGGGAGACCCAGGGAAGCTGTCCCTATGCCAGCAGAAGGGTGGGTCTCCCAGCCGCTCCCTCCACATCCTGAGTCCTGTGCCCTGGACTTAGGCCTTTCCTGAAGGAGGTCACCCAGGCCCAGAAATAGGGGCCAGGTGCCCTCAAGCTGTGTTGCTGAGCCATCTCCACTACCTGGCCTGGGGTGTGTGTCCAGATAGGCCCCCGTGGTCAGACGGTCCACTCCACATCTGGATGAGGTGCCCCCAGGAGAAAGGCCCCATCCCTGGCCCAGTGGACACATCTAGATGCCAAGTCTAGCCCCTCACTCGGACCCCCATGGGTGCCCGTACATGTCTGCCAGCCGGGCAAAGCGGGGACCCCAGTCCCTGAGGTAGTCATAATCCTGGTCCTGGTCACCCAGGCTGGAAAGGATGGAGCTCAGCGTCCCAGCCATGGAACCGTCACCCTCGAAGTCGTAGATGAGAGCCGTGTCATAGGGCGGCACACTGGGGTCACTGTCTGCAGCCTCCAAACCCTGCAAAGAGGTCCCAGAGAACTTAGGGGCCCTGTGGGCAGCCTCCCCACCTGGCCATACACCAGGCAAGGTCAGCCTAAGACATGGGCACATAGGCTGAGGGGAGGTCTGAGCAGAGGCTTCAAGGGCTCCTGGTGTAAGGATAGCCGTCAGCCCTTCTCCTGGGGACTCTGTTCCCTCCACAGGACCAGTAGGTCTGCCTTTCAGGGGTCTGGGGTCTGCCTCCATCACCCTCCAGCTGTAGGGACACATACTCCAATCCATGATCTGTCTGCCTCTCCTGGTGGTCTGTGAGTTTGCAGGGGGCCTTCCCTAGTGGAGTGCAGGCAGATCGGTGTGCCTCTCCCCAGCTGCCCCCAACACAGATTTCCCACCTGTCACTGCAGAGCTGGCAAAGCCCTGGGGACACCCCAGTGGCCTCTTTGGGGATGAGTGTGCAGAGACTGCTTCTGAGTTTGCTCCCAGGTGCCCAGCAAAGCCCACCCTGGCTAGTGCAGAGTTGTTTCAGTCTGTGCCCCCCAAGCCCAGAGGACCCTATATGTCTTCCAGGGTCCCTCTGGCAAGCTCATGTGTCAGACTGCCTGCAGCTCTGAGGCCAGCGCCCCAACCTGACCCATGACACAAAGCCTGCAGGAAGGCTCAGCGCGCGTGTGTATGCCAAGTGCGTACACACGTCTATGCTTGTGTGTGTGCGTGCCTGTGTCCCCTAGAGCACCCACCTCATTGATAAAGTCCTCGATGTCAGCAGGACTGGTGGGCATTGCTCGGGGTGGCTGGGGTGGCACTCGGCCGTAGGGGGTGTCACGGCGCAGCAGTGGCCGTCCCAGGGTGCTCAGGGCAGTCAGCTCTACCGGGTGGCGCAGCTGGCTTATGTCGTAGGCATCCTGGGCAGGTTAAGTGGAGCTGAGCCCTGGGTCACTGGGACAGAGGGGAGGGACTCCCCGCCAGCTTGCCCAGGTGGCCTGGGCTCCTTAGAGAGTCCCTCCGCCAGCACACCCCTTCCCCACCTGGTCCTCCTCCCCGCCTCCCTGCTCATCATAGTTGAGGATGTTGTCTCGAAGGTCATCTTGCAGCCTGGGCAGCACCCCCTTGTCCTGAGTCCGCTGCTGGAGCCGCACTCGGAGCGCCACAGGCAAGACCAGCACTAGGGACACAGGAGGGAGGCTGGGGCCTGGCAGGACCTCCAGAGGGGGCGGGCGGGGCTGCAGGGCGGGGTCAATCCGAAGGGCCTGTGGTAGGGAGCTGAGGGCATGGAGTCCAGGGTGGGGGTCTGTAGAGTCAGAGGATGTGGCCAGGGCAGAGCTGAGTGTGAGATGGGGTCTGAGGATGGGGGCCGGGGCCGGGGCTGGCTGGGGCTGAGGGTACGGAGCACTCACACAGCAGCAGTAGGACACTGCCCAGCACGATGGCCAGGACGCCCAGGCTAATGCCCGCGCCCCCTGCCCGCAGCACAGCAGCCCCTGGCAGGCAGGCACCATCTTGGCTACAGCGACACACAGTCACATTCAGCAGCTGCTCGCGCTGCTGGGGCGGCAGCCCTGAGTCCCGGAGAAGAATACTCAGGCGGTGCAGGCCCTCGGGGACCTGATGCCGCAGCCATAGCCGTGCGTGGCTCACTGTTGAGGACACCTAAGGTCAGTTACAGCCTCCCCAGGCTGGGCCCACACCTCACTGCCCACCTTGTGCCTAGATGGGGTGGGGATCACCAAATCCCTGGTCTCAGTTTCTCTGTCTGTCCACTGGGCACAATAAGTAAGCCCTGCCCAGCCCAGGGTGTAGCCACCAGCACACAGAGGGAGCCACCGCCCACAGGTCCCTGGCCAGCCCAGTAGGCTGGGGAGGGAGCCCACCGTTGACAGGGCTGAGGCTCCAGTTCCGGCTGAGCTCTGGGAGCCTGGGGCTCAGCTGGAAGTGGAAAGGGGCCCCATGAGGAGGCAGGTCCTCATCTGTAGCACCCAGGAGGAGGCCGGTGCCTTGGTGGGGCTCACTGCACAGGCTGTCCAGAAGTGGTGGTGCCAGCACAGGGGCATGGTCGTTCACCTCCAGGATCTCCACGGACAGGGTGCCGGTGGCTGTGCAGGGTGGGGAAGCTATGGGCAGAGGGGCCGGTGGATTCAGTGTCACTGCCCCGGCCCACCCTGCCAGTCTGCTCAGAGGGTGCGGGCTCTGGGGCTCCACCTAGGTCTGGGCTGGCTGCTCACCATCATCAAGGGCCAGGATGATGGCTCTGTACCACCCGTCCTTGAGGAAGGGGGAGGTGGGGCTGAGCACCCTCTGGGTCTGGATATGGCCAGTGGCTCCATCCACTTGCAACCAGTCTTCAGGGTCATAGTCCTTGGAGTAGCTGATGGGGGGAAAGGGGTAGGACCTCCAGAAGTGTGACCACACAGGCACAGCCCCACACATACTGCACATGCATCTCACACGTGCACACAACCCACGTGGCCCTGACGGGAGCTGCAGTCACCAGCACCTTCTGTGAATTTTTGAGGCAAGCCCTCCCCATCACAACCGACAGATGAGGAAACTGAGGCTCGGGGAGGGTAGGTGAGCTGCTGGGGCCCCGTGGTAGCTGGGTGACAGACACAAAGCCAGATGCATGGCAAAACTGGGACCTTAATGGCCAGCCTCAGGGTCAAGGACCTGAGGGACATGGCTGGACACTCGGAGGCTGGCAGGAACAGACTGGGCATCTCAGTGTGCCTGGCTGCCCAGCACACCCTAGGGGCAAGGCCACCCCAGCATGCATGTGTGGGCACCCATGGCACTTGAGATCCGTGGATCCACAGGAACACACAGAGACAAGCTCCCCTCCACTCTGACCCTTAGCGCCCAGGGGAGACAGGGGTGACCCCAGCAGGAGTGAACTGTCAGCTGCCCTCTGCCATGCCTGGGCCCCTGGCTGCCCACCTGAGCCTCTGCAGCTGCTGTGTGTCAGGGTCCTGGGCGGAGAAGGTGGCCACGGAGGTTCCGGGGGGTGCCCCCTCAGCCAGGCTGGTCCGAAGTGGGTTCTCTTGGAACACAGGGGCCTCGTTGATGTCTCGCACGTGCACACTGACCCGTGCATGGCCCCTCCGGGCCCTGGGAGCAGCCACCTGCAGTGGGGCCACATTCTGCACCGATACCATGAGCTGGTAGAGCTCTTGGGTCTCGTAGTCCAGGGGCTGCGGGAAGGAGGCATGGTCACCTGAGCCTCAGGGCTGGTCTCCCAGAGACGGCTCCTCCTGGGGAGCCACTCCTCCGGCCTGTCCTGAGCCGTCTCTTTTCCTACAGTGGTGTGGCACCAGCCCAGCTCACTGCAACCTCAAACTCCTGCCTCAGCCTGTCAGAGTACTGGGATTACAGGTGGGAGCTACCACACACAGCCCATCTCTGCCTTTTAATAAAAATAATTATGCAGAACAAAAACACACAAATAATATAAGTACCCATCACTCAAAATAGATTTGTAGGGGGATAATGGAATGTGTCTGTAATCGGGGGTGGCCCCATGGGCTGGATAGAAGCCATTCTGGTGTTGCTCAGAAGGTATTGGGGAGGGTAGCCAGCCTCTATAGCCAGCAGATTTAGTTTGTATTTATTTATTTTTGAGACAGAGTCTCACCATGTTGCCCTCGGCATAGTGCCATGGCGTTACAGCTCACAGCAACCTCCAACTCTTGGGCTTGAGCGATTCTCTTGCCTCAGGGGACTACAGGCACCCGCCACAACGCCCAGCTATCTTTTGGTTGTAGTTGTCATTGTTTAGCAGGCCCAGGCTGGATTCGAACTCACCAGCTCCGGTGTATATAGCTGGCACCCTACACGCTGAGCTATAGGCACTGAGCCTGTTTTTATTTTATTTATTTATTATTTATTTATTTATTTTTGAGACAGAGTCTCAAGCTGTCACCCTTGGTACAGTGCCGTGGCTCACAGCTCACAACAACCTCAAACTCTTGGGCTTAAGCGATTCTCTTGCCTTAGCCTCCCAAGTAGCTGGGACTACAGATGCCTGCCACAACGCCTGGCTATTTTTTTTTGTTGTTGCAGTTGTCATTGTTTAGCTGGCCTGGGCTGGGTTGGAATCCGCCAGCCTTGGTGTATGTGGCTAGTGCCCTACCCAGTGAGCTATAGGCACCACCTAGCCAACAGACTTTGACTAAAGGAGATCATTCCAGATAATAGGGGTAGGGCCTCCTGCACTCAGGTGAAGGCTTAGAAGCAAAACTGTGGTTTCTCCGAGGAGAGGAAGAAATTCTGCTCAGGACTGCATGGGTCCTGCCTGGGTTTCCAGCCTGTCCTATGGATCTCAGACCTGCCTGGCCAGAGCCCACAATTGCATGAGTCAATTTTTTGCACTAAAGCTCTTGAGATGTCAATATCCACGTACTTCTGCATGTATCTGTGTGCGCCTCACCAGCTATCTTCCTGGTGGCACCAGTCTGCACACCTGTGCAGTCATGCTTTCATGCACAGATTACAGATGAAGAGGCAGGCGCTGTAACTGGCAGACTGTATATGGTGTCCCTCCTACTCTGGCTCTGTGGCCCTGTGGCCCTATGGCCAGCATGCCCAGTCCTAGAGCTGGGGGTCCCACCCTCCTGGCCTCTCACACAGGGTCAGGAGAGGCCACCCGGTGGGAAGGAGCCAGTGAGCTCAGGACATAGTTGATGTATGGGGGGAGGAGGGAGCATATAGGTGAATGCCCGGCCGAGAGGCACTCACCTTCACCACAGACAGCACTCCCTCGTTTGTCTTGGAGTCTGTGCGGATAGCGAACTGCCCATCAGGGTCACCTCCCAAGATGATGAACTGGGCCGCCCAGTTGGGGGAGCCTGGCAGGTCCCTATCCTCCACCTTGAGCCGCCCCACATCCACTCCACTGACAGCCTCTGGGGCCTCCATGAGGAACTGGGGGAGCCGGGCGTCAGCAATGGGGTTAGGGACGGTGTGGGTGGGGCTTCTCCATGGCCCGCCTGCCTCTCCCAGCCCAACTTCATGGCAGGCTCACATGAGGCCAGTTCTGGGACCCTCTAAACTAGGCTTATAGCTACTCATGCAAAGCTCCATCCAGAGCAGGGCACCGCCCACCCCCGCCATGAGCCCAAGGGGGTGCGTGGCCTAATTGGTGCAGGGAGGTAATGGTGGCACCTCGTCTCTAGTAAACTCTGGGGCGTTGTCATTGATATCATCCACAGAGATGATGGCCAAGGCAGTGGCGGTGAGGCCATCTCCAGACATGTCTGCCACCTGCACTGTCAGATTGTACACGGCGACTGCCTATGGACACCAAGACACAGGGTTGGGATGAGCTGCCCAGCTGAGGTGAAGGGCCAGGCCCCGCCAGCCAGCATGAGGCCTGGCTCAGCCTCACAGGAGCAGCCAGTAGTGTCTGAAGGCTACAGGCAGCTGAGAACCCTCCTCCATCAAGCACGTGGGGCCCAGTGACGTCATAGTCAATCAGACCCTGCCCTAGCCTACAAGTGGGCAGCATACTGAGCACCTACTGCATGCTGGACGCACAGAGGACCCCCGAGCTTGGGCGAGTGGGGCAACCAAGAGGGCTGCCCAGAGGAGCTGCCTCAGGGTGGGTCTTCGGGGCCTACGGAAGTCTGGCAGCTGGGCACAGGGGCCTAGGAAGTTAGCAACTCCAGGGTGTGAGGAAGCAGGGAGCAGCTGCTAAGAGGCCAGGGTTAGGGGGACTTGGAAAGGCCCCACCCCAAGCAGGGAGGTCCCACCACAGGCAGGGAGGCCCCCTCCCCAGGCAGGGACCCTCTGCTTTGTAGGCAACAGGGCCAGGGGTTCCCTGCCAGCAGGACAGAGGACATGTGGAGGACTTGTCGGGGCCAGCAGGGGCCAAGCGCCTCCTGTTCTGACTTGGCTCCTGTCCTTAGGGTGGGCCACTTACTGACCCACTGGGTGGGTTCAATCCCTGGAGTCTTTGCTGAGCCGGGGCCCCTGTTGCATTTTGCAGCCTTTGGTCACTCCCTCTGGCTGGCTCCCAGACCAGATGTCCTATGCAGCCACCTCACCTCTCGGTCCAGCCCCACTTGCACTGTCCGGATCTCCCCCGTGAGCTCATCGATGGTGAAGAGCTCATGGCCGCCCTGCCCCAGGAGAGAGTACCGGAGGGCTGCATTGTCTGTCTCTGGGTCGTCAGCATCCGTGGCCTCTGCCCTGGTCACGAAGGTGCCTGGAGGGACAGGGAGGAATGTGGGCCACTGTTCCTGGGGGTGTCCTGCTGAGGGCTCTCTGTGTGCACAGCCCCCTGGTTCTGAGTCAGTGTGACCACAGCCAGGGCAGGCAGTTCTTGTCCCCATCACTGAGGTGCCACACCCCCACGCCCTCACCCACACACATCCCCTCTGCAGCCACAGGTCACCCATGTGGCCTGTGCAAACTTAACGTCAAGCCCTGTGCTGAGCTTGTGCTGTTGGAGGTGTTCAGCCAGAAGCAAAAGACTTGACTTTCACCTGTCCTGCCTAGGGCAGGGGCCAGCAGAGCCCCGGACCAGTGACCAGGAGCCTAACACGTGGAGAATGGCACATGGCCCCCTGGTAGATGCGGCCCACATATGAGGGGAGGGTCCTGCCTCGCCTGTCACCCATTTTCCTTCTGATGAGACTGAGGCCTGACCTGCTTTGGTGTATGAAAATTAGACAGGGTGGGGCAAGGACAGTGGTCTGCAGGGCCCCCTGAGGGACAGCTCTGAACCAGTGGGTCCCTTCACGTGTGTTCTTGGGACCTCACCTCACCAGGGACTGACGGGCAACCTGAGTGCCATGCACATTTTCTTTTTTTGTAGAGACAGAGTCTCACTGTACCGCCCTCCGTAGAGTGCCGTGGCGTCACACGGCTCACAGCAACCTCTAACTCTTGGGCTTACGCGATTCTCTTGCCTCAGCCTCCCGAGCAGCTGGGACTACAGGCGCCCGCCACAACGCCTGGCTATTTTTTTGTTAGTTTGGCTGGGGCTGGGTTTGAACCCGCCACCCTCGGCATATGGGGCCAGCGCCCTACTCACTGAGCCCCAGGCGCCGCCCCCATGCACATTTTCAATAAACAGTAGGAAATGTCAGCCATTGGCCCAGCTGGAGAAGGGTGAAGAGCTAGTGTGGAGACGGGCTGCTAACTGGGTGACTGTGACACAGTGCTGGACCTCAGGCCAAAGCTTTCAAGGGCTTCCTTTTGGCAGAGGCGAGATGCCAGGCTCCCCGATGTCAGAGAGGGGCTGCGGATGTGGGCAGGGACCCTGTGGAGTGGGCTTGGATGTGGGAATGCCCAAGACCAGATGCGTTGTGAGGAAGGCAGACATGTAAACATATATCAGACTGAGTCCACACACATGCACACATACACAAGGCACGCACATGTACACACATGTGCACACACAAGGCACGCACATGTACACACACGCACATATACAGGAATGAACATGTACACACATGCACACATACACAAGGCATGCACATGTACACACATGCACACATACACAAAGCACGCACATGTACACACACGCACACACACAGGAATGAACATGTACACACATGCACACATACACAAGGCATGCACATGTACACACATGCGCACACACACAAGGCATGCACATGTACACACATGCACACATACACAAAGCACGCACATGTACACACATTCACACACACAAGGCACGCACATGTACACACATGTGCACACACAAGGAATGAACATGTACACACATGCACACCTGCACACATATGAAAGTGCAGGAATGCACATGTGCACACATACATGTGAAGGTGCATGCTGCCGTGCACACACACGCAAGTGCACATAACAGGCCCTTTCATGGATATACGCATGTCCACACACAGATGTCAGGCCACTCTCAGCTGTGTCTGCCAAAAGGTCCAGTGAGAATGACAGCCAGCTGGTGGGGATAGGCAGCCCTAGCCCACGCAGACGTGCACACGTGGACTGCACATGGACTCATGCTGGGGAGAAGGGAAGTCCCACTGTGTAGCAAGGAGAGGAGGAAGATGAATTGGAAAAGTGCCTGTTTGTAACCATAGGAATAATATCCACTGATAATAATCAGAACCATCAGTGGAGGCTGAAACAGGACAAGGTTTTGAGCCCTAACGGGGTATTTGAACAGTCTGAGATGACTCTCCACAAGACGTGGGAGCAGACAACACCTGGCCAGGTGAGGCACCTGGAACTCCCGTCTCAGGCTGTCACACGCTGAGGAGGACACAGCCTCCTTCTGTGGAATTCCTACCTACGGAGGAGATCCCAGAGCTCACTGGACAGGTGAGATTTGATCTAATTCTCAAAGCCTGCGTGTGGGGCAGCCAAACGGTTCCCACAGGCCTCCACCAAATCCCAGTGGAGGGGCCTCTGGGTGCCCTGGCTCCTGTCCATCTCTGGACACCCCCTAGCAGGAGGGAGAGTTCGTTTGCCTTGGAGGGAGGGGCAGGACCCCTAAAAAGCCCCACCCTGAGGTTGAGATTTTTGGATTTGAAATTTGTATTGAAAAGGGAAGGGGCCTGGGTTGGCCTCTGCTTGGAGACTCTGTTTACCTATTTTTCGCTCCTTGATGGGCCTCTGGAACTTCTGCTTAAGGCAAATCCCGGGCTTCTGATGCCCAGAGACCCTCACTGAAGCCTGACTAGGTGCCGGCTCCTCCTCACCTGGCACCGTGCCCTCCAGCACCCGGCCAGTGAACACCTCCTGCTGGAAGGCTGGCCGGTTGTCGTTCTGGTCCACAACCACGATCTCCAGGTCTGTGGGGTCCTCCAGGGTGGATCCCCCCAGGTCCAAGGCAAAGGCTCTCAGCTGTCAAATAGAGCAAGGGTTGCCCTGTGGCCCCCAAATTTTGGTGGCTACCATGAGGGCCACGAAAAAAGCCAGCAAATGCTGACTTGCACCCAGCTGGAAACCTGAACAGATGAGAGACAGCAGGGGGAGGGGGCTATGCTCCCTGAAGGGGAGTGACTTTCTCTGAGCAGACTGGGCGGACCTTCATGCTTCCCCTCTGGCCGTGGCTGCCAGGAAGCTCACAGCTGTGCTCCCTGTGCCTGTGCAGCCGAAATAATGCTCTCACCAGGGATCCTGGTGCCCCCTGGTTTCTCTCTATGGTTTTGGCTGCTCTTCAAGTTTAATCTCCCATGCACAGTATGAGCAAGATATAACGTCCAGGTAAAAAATACTCTCTACTGACTTTCCATGTTGGGGAACCAAGAACTGGTTCTCTAAGTCTGAAGGAAGACTGGGACCATGCAAGGGGACACTGCGCCTTCTGAAAAGAAAAAGGCGGGACATCTCCACAGATCAGGCACAAAATGACTTTTTGGAGAGTTCAGGCTGGAGGTGGCAGGTGGCTCTGTGGGGAACTTGGAGAGGTTGTGCTCTGGGAAGCCCACCTCCCCGACCTTGAACCCACGGCAAGCTCTCTCCAGTGCCTTTCAGACCTCAGGACCCCAGCCCCACAAGGGGCAGTGTGGCCTCCCTGGAGATTCTACCCCAAGAGCGGCAGCTGCTGCTGGGACCAGTACTGCTTTGGGGCACTGTGATCCTCACCCAATCATACAAAACCAGGGGTGTGGCTAAGTGGAGACAGCGATGAAGGTGTGGCTGAAGCCTGCCTCCCACCCTGTTGCATATACCCTGGCTCCTCCCCAGGCAAAACCAAGCCCGCCTCCAGCTGGCCTCTGTCTGCCCATTTGCTACAGGGAACTGGAACACCAAATAGCTGGGTCCCCCGTCCCTGGTGCCACCCCCCCCCCCATGACAGCTGCCCGGATCTTGCAGGAGAAAGTGGTTTGGCTTGAAGGATACCACACTGGGGGCAAAAGCCCAGGGGGAGGAGGGACCTCAGCTTCCCACCAGGCCCCCACTGGGCAAGCCCCCACCCTGAAGCGGTCTGTCTTCTCACGGTCCAGAGTGGCGTTGAGGAACACCTTCCCAGTGAACTTGTCGATGGAGAAGATGCCCCGGGGCTCCTCGTCCACGCCAGGTCCCTGGATGCTATAGATGACGCTGCCCAGCTGTTGCTTGTCAGACTTGATCTGTGGCAGGAGATGGGGCTGGCAGAGGCGCTCGGGGTGGGGGGATCGGCCTTTTGCAGGCCCTCAGGTCCTTTCCCAGCTGGCAGCACTGAGGCTCCGAGGTCTGCAGGAGGGCCCCCAGGGGAAGCACGCTGGGGTGGGCAGCTCAGCCTGGGGCCCAAGAGTTCCCCGCACCTAAGCCCTGATTACAGGCTCAATCTGCTAACACCTGTTCAGTGTCTGGAGCATAAAATCGAAGGAAAAAGTCAAGGCCTGTTCAGTGTCTGGAGCATAAAATCGAAGGAAAAAGTCACGGCCACAGGGCTTCCAGCTCAGAGGGCACACGGCTCAGAGGGCATGGCCAGATAAGAAACCTGGGCTCTGGCCCTGACACGAGGTGGGACTCCCTCCCCTCCCAGGAGACCACCTGGGAACAGGGCCCCCCAGTGACCCAGCCTTGTCCCCTCACCTGCACCAGGGGGTAGGGGAGGTTCTTGTGGTTCTCGGACACGCTGATGGGTGGTATGACCCAGGCCCTCCGCACGCGGCCTGACATCTGTGCCCGGCGCCAGGGGTCCAGGGTGCTGGGCCTCCTCAGCTCGGGGCTGCCCAAAGATAGGCTGAGGCCCTGTAACAGAGAGGCACAGTCACACGTGGCCTCCCTGAGCCCTGCTTACAGCCCACCCCCAGGACTTCCTGAAGGCAAAGCCATTGCCCTGGGCCACGGGTCAGCACCCCAAGGAGTGCCAGGCTACATCAGGGTGTGGGCGCCTGCCTCTGCCAGAGCCCTAAGCTGGAGCCCTGAAGCCCTGAAGCCTCCACATAGCTGTCCCTCTAGTACCCTCTGCTGTTACCCAAAACCTCGGGGTCCTGTGGCCCATGGTAGGCTGTTGCCAGGTGAGTGCTGGCTGGGGGTGGCTTTAGGCTTCTGTGCCCTCTGCCTTCCCTGAGGTGTCGGGTGGGGGGACCAGTGAGCACCTGGGGGCGGCTCTGCCTCAGGGCTGGGAGAGGTGGCAACAGCGCCAAGTAATAAGACTTCAGGGCAGCAGTTTCAGACACAGTGCGCTGGGCAGGCAGGTCCTTGGACTGGGGAGCCTGCTGGGGGTCTGCACAGTGGGCAGAAAGTGGGTGCCGGGGGCTCCCTCTCATGGCTCTGTCAGAGGTGGCAGCTCCTGTCTGGTAGCGGGGTCAGGAGCTTCTCCCAACCTGACCTTTTGAGGTTTGGGCAAGGTTGGCCCAGCCTGCTTTTGTTTGCAAGGCCCAGAGAGAGGAAGGGTTACCAGAGGGCTCCTGCCTGGGGGCCACAGCCTCATCCCAGGCACCCAGGGCAGTCTGACCACAGCCAGCCAAGCCACCCCGAGAGGGTGTGGGGTCCTGATTCCAGATGCCTATAGGAACCAGGGGGTGGTACCCACTGCAGGGCCAGCCCCATGCGACCTCCAGGTCTCCTGTCTGTCCAAGACTCCCACTCTTGCATAAGCGCTGGCACAGTGAGAGGGACAGGGTGGAGGAGCAACCCCACCACAGCCCGGGCCACTCTCCCAGAACTGGGGTACAGCCCTCACACCCACACTGTAGCTTATGGAACCTGGGGATCCTTGCACACTCCTCTCTCCACCCTAACCTAGGGTCTGGGTGCTGTGAGCCCCCAGTAATCCCACTGCCCAGAGTGAGGCAGAGTATGGGGTATGAAGGGAAGATGGCCATGCACCCCCACCTGGGGGTGGGGACCTTGGGCCAGTAAGGAGTGCAAAGGGGAGCACCTCTCAGCCCCCACCCCTCAACTGGAGGGACTGAGGTTCAGAGAAGGGACCCACCCTGGTCCCCTCTCAGCTCCCATCCCTCAGATGGGGGACTGAGGCCCAGAGAAGAGACACACCCAGCAAGTCAAGGGCAGAACCACTGCCAATCTCAAACGAACCCTGGATTTCCTGCACCACCCTGGCTCTGACACGCAGTTTCCGTATCTGGCCTCCCTCTTGTACACTCCCCACCTGCTCCTCGGTTGGGAGGGATACTTAGAGGTGGCTGGTCCCTTCTGGATATTAAAATCACAAAGACTTTCAAGACACACCTAAGCCAGGACTGTCCGAGCTCAGGAGTCAGCATTTCTGGGTGGGCTGTGCTGCTGTTCCTGAAAGGCCTCCCAGCCCAAAGCCCTGTGCTCATCCCACTGCCAGGCACAGATGCCAGGGGCACATCACAAGCGAGGCTGCCTGGCCAATGCCTGGCACAGTTCTTGCGGTGCACAGAGCCTGCTGGGCAGTTTGCTGCTGTCAGTGTGACTCCCTACGTAGCAGCTGCTCTGCCTTGCCAGGGAGCCCCCCGAGTCCCCAGACTCCCAGCCCTCCTGCTAGGTGAACTTCCCTGCCCCCAAAGTTTCCACCGTGTCCACTGGCATGCTCCTGGTGCTGGAATGTTCTAGAGTGCACTGCCCAAGACCCACAAACCACACAGGAAATGGGCCCTGGAAATGTGCCTGGCAAAACCGAGGACCTAACTTCTCCATTTCAAATCATTCTAGTTGGTGAGAGTCCCTGTGTGGTTAGTGGCAGCCTCAGGGGACAGAGCTCTGAAGCCAGTGCTCACCGACTCATCTGGCCACTTGCCCTCCCCAGCCCCCACCTGCAGGGTCTAGGGGCAGGAGGCCTGAGGGGCCCTCTATGGGGACACAGCTGGGGCACAGGGCCATGGGATGGAAATGCTGAGTCTGGGGGCAGGCAGTTTCCAGGATCCTGTGGCTCGGGTGGGGTGGTGGTGGCTGCCCAGGGCCTGACACAGACTAGGGGGAGGTTCTTAGGTAGGGAGGGCACAGACACCTGTTGCCTTCACCCAGGCCCCCATTTCTGGGACTACTGCCCCACCTCAGGCTGGGGTGTTGGCCGGGGGAGGGATGCTCACAGAGCCTCAGGCAGGCCCTGAGCACCAAAGCTCCAAGCACTCAGCCACCCTTTCTCCGTGGATGGAAGCCTAGTCCCTCAGCTCCGTCTAGGAGCAGGGGCTGGAGGGAAAGGCCAGCATAGCCGGCAGGCCTGTCAGGCTTACACCTCTCTGCCTCTGTCCTCCACTGCTGGCTTGTTATACCTGTGTGGATGTCCAGGGTCCAGGGCCCATTGACGTGATGCTCCCCCTCACCTTGAGATAGGGCTTCAGGACTTGGTCTGGTCCTCACTGCACCCTGGCCCCAGGCCCACACATGGCAGGTCTGCATGCAGTCTGGCACAGGGACAAGAGCTGGTGACTCGAAACTAGAACTGGCCTCCCTTGGTGGCTTTTGGTCCCTGGCTGGCAGGGAGGGGCAGAGCCACTGACAGGGAGAGGACAGAGCGGGGACCCCAGGCTCTCATGCCCTCAGGCCTACACCCCACCAGTGACAGATGGCAGCGCTGGACTGTGAGCCAGCAGAGCACAAGCCCTTCCAGGCCAGGGCAAGTTCCCAGCCAAGTGGAAACCTGCCTGCCCCACATGGGGCCTGCAGCAAAGGGTCTGCTTCCGGCACATAGGCTGCCACAACGCTGTGCTGGACCTGGGCATGGGCCTACCTCTCCCTCTGCCCCCAGGGTTCCCTCACAGCCCCTGGGACTATCACCTCACAGCTCCAGAAAAAGGTTTGGCGAGGTCTGCCCCCTGAGCCAGGTCCTGAACCAGGCTCTGAACCACCCAGCTCAGAAGGAAACCAGAAACCCAGAGACACACAGAGCTGCCCCCGCCCCAGGTTATGTCTGCGTGGCAGGTGGGGGACCTCAAGCTTTGTGAACCCCATGTGGTCGAGGTAGAACAAGCCACCCCAACTGTGCAGAAGCTTCCACCATCTCCCTTCTTCCCTGCGCCAGCTGTCTGGCAGGCTGCCTGCTTGATTAGCCATAGGCCAGCATGGTCAAGGCAGGCCCTGGGAATCTTGGGTCCCTGGCCTGTCCACAGCCCGAGTTCACAAGGCCAGCAGAAGCCACAGAGTCTTGGCAGGGCCCCTTTTCCCAGATCAGAGGCTGCAGTGGGTGTGGGGAAACTGGGCGAGCAAGCCACAGCTGACCTCTGGAGCTCAGGGGCACTTGTGGGGCTTTGCTCTATCCTCCCAGCCCTCCTCTTTTCCAGAAGACGTGGCATTGGGAGCAAAGGCCTGGGGGCCACCTTGGGGAGAATGGGGCATGTGGTGCCTGGGGCAATGCCCCATCAGCAGGGCAGACCCCCCCATGCTGGGCTGCAGCCCAAGAGCACCTGGAGGGTCAACTTCTGGACGTGCACCCTGGCACACCCATCCACTGTCCCCCCCCAAGCCAAGCCAGACCATGGATCCAGTACCCCAAAGTGGATGTCCAAGGAAACCTCTAAGCTCATCCTTGACCCCACCCTTGACCACGAACTCTGAGAACTGTTTGGAAGCTCAGCTCCCGGGACTGAATGCCCTTTGGTGGGGTCTGCTCCCAGCCCTGGCACCAGCCCCAAAGAGATGCTGAGTGGTGAAGATCTGTACCCTGTACCCTGCATGGCTGCACCTGCTTTCCCAGTGAGAGGCCGGTCCTGAGCCTGGGCACAGGTGTGGTCTCCAGGGCAACGGGATGGGCATTGAAGAGACCAGGTCTTCCATTTTGGCACCGGGATCACACTGCCTTGCTGCAGCATGGACAGAGCTAGAGGCTGCTCTGGGGTTCCAACAACCTGCTGTCAAAGCAGGTGGCAGAGTTTGGCTGCACACTGACTGACCTGCTCCTTGCCCACAGCGTGCCCCTGCCTGCCTAGAGGGGAGTGAGGTATTCCCATCCTGCAGGAACCTCACAGTAGCGTTGAGCTTGGGGAAGGGGTCTAGGCTGGTCTCACACTTGCCCTCTGCCCATTTTCAGGGAAAGACATTTCGAGATTCCAGGAATGGTGGGAGCGTGGGTGGGGCTTGCTTGGGAGGGGGTAAGAAGTCTCTGGCCTGGACACCCATAGCCTCCTGTGGCCTCCCCTAGGCTGGAATCTGGCCTCTCCTGGATGGCACGTCAGGAATGGCCCCAGCTATCGGCCCCGCCTTCTCCAGCTGCTGTGGGCTTGGGGGGAGGTGGGGAGGGACAGGGCAGCTGTGCCCTCCTGTCACTGCCCTGCCCTCGCCGACATGCTTGGGACTGCAGTGAGTAGTGGGGGGCGGGGGGAGGGACCACATGTGCATGAGGTCCCTGTCCAGGCTTGGGTGGTTCTGGCCTGCCTTCTTCCCAGAGACAATGTGGCTCCTCAAAGCCCACATGAAGACATGGGTGCCTTCCCAGCAGACCCAGACCAGGGGACCACTGAATCACCCATGCTTCCCCATCCCCCCAGATGGGGTTGGGTCCCAGGGGTAGATCAGCAGCTAGGGATGGTGGGGAGCAGAAGGGAGCTGTCACAAGTCCATTCTGAAGACACAGCCCATACCCTCTCCCCATATTGTTCTGGGGCCCAGTGGGCACAGATATTAGAGGTGAGCTGGGCAAGAAAGGCCATAGCCTCATCTGAGGCCCTGGTGCAAGCCTCAGATGAGTCCAGAGCTCCCTCCTGGGGCCCACCTGTGACATTCCTACTGGACCTGGCCAGCTGGGGGCTCTCAGAAGTGAGGAAGGAGTGTCCAGGAGGCGGTCACAGGCCTATCTGCATGGACAGAGAACCAAAGTATGAAAGCCCAGCTGGGTCAGGAGAGGCAAGGTCCTGAACCAGACATATTTTGGTGGTCAGAGCTGATTTGAGGGCTGTGGCAATGTAGGACACTCAGGGCAGGACGATGGTGAGGCCAGGCCCCCCACTGGCTGGTGGCCACCCCCATTTGACTCTGCTGCCTCCAGCTTGGGAGGGGGGCAGGTTCTGCAATAGCCCTGGGGCGGGAAGTGGTGAGGAGGAAGGGAAGCCAGGCTGGCTCTGGCCCTCTTTCCTCCACAGTAGAGCCCCCTGGGTGTCTACCTGTCAAAGGTTTCTCTTGGAATGCCCCTTCGGACCCCCAAACCCAGGAGCAGGGTCTCCAGAAAGGTTCCCACAATGCCAGCCTATCATGTGCTGGGAAGAAATGCTGTCTTTAGCGCCAGTGGGGAGCTTGGAAGGGTGAGGGTGCTTGTGCCTGCAGAGGGCGGTGAGGGTGCTCACCACACATGGCTAGGGGTGCAGGCCATGGGCAGCTGGGCTGTGGTGGGCCTGTGGGGTGACAGTCAGGTGGATGCAGCCACTGTCTCCAAGGGGTGGCGGATGCCCAAAGGCAGGGGTGGGAGTGGTTGGAGCTGAGGGTGCCTGGGGGACAGCAGCTGGAGGGTCCAGCTAGCCAGGCGCCTGGTCAGTTGCCAGGAGCAGAAACTCGGCTGGTTGAGCTGGAAGGGCTATGAGAATTAGAAGCACTCAGGAAACCCCTTCAGTGAGATCCGGGAAGGGATTGACCCCTCCCTGTGTCCCTCACTGCCTGACCGCCCCATAATCACGATGGCTGGTGACATCTCTTTATCAAGTCAAGTCTGGAGGTGAGAGGCTGTCCTGTTACATGCGACCATGGCCCAGCCACAGCAGGGCCCTGCCCTCCCCTCAGCCCAGACCTGTGGCAGGGGCCTGGAGGCTGTGTTCTCTACCTCCAGGTCCCCAGGGCCTGAGGAGATGAGATGGAACATGGGGAGTGGGGTCAGAGGCCTGTGCCTCCTTCCTCCCTGTCTGCTCCCACGTTGTGGAGACCCGAGTTGCAGGGTTCCAGAGATTTGTGGAGGCAGAGAATGCCTGGTCAGTCCAGGCAGCTGCTGCGATTCTCCAGGTGGGCACAAAAGCTGGGACACAGCCAGCACCGGTGGTGGGTCGGGGCATTCCAAGGAGGAGACTTTGGAGTGTGAGCTTCGGACAACAGAGCCCCCACTGCTGGCCAGGAGCACCATGGGACAGGGGCTCCGACACCACCCAAGACGAACAGGGCCGGAGTGAACTTAAGCCACAGGCAAACCCCACCCCAAGGTCCCCCAGTGTGGGACTCTCCTGCCACCCCTGTCTCCCTGCCTCGCCACAATCTGGACACGGTGAGGGAGGGGTAGCGTGGTAGGTGGTCCCCTGCTGTCCCCAGGCTCAGGCAGGGTACACTCCTTTTGGAACCAACCTGGGCGCAGAGCACCCGGTCCCCCGCAGCGCCCTGGGAGGCTGCCCCAGCCCAGCCCCCACCCCGGGGCCCCCAAAGGCACTCAGGGCCAGGGGTCCTGGGGAAAACCGCTTCGGAGACGCTGTCCGCGGGCCCGGAGGTAGGGACCCCCGGCTGAGCACTGATCCCTTACCTGGGCCAAAAGCCCGAAGGCGAGGAGGAGCGTGGCGCCCATGGGGCAGGGCGGCAGCAGGACGCGAGGGCACCGGCTTCGCGGTCTCCGGCTCCGAGCTGCCCCGCGCGCCTGGGCTGAGTGACAGCGCAAATGCGTGGGGCGGGGCCCAAGTGCAGCATGTGTGCGAGGGGCGGCTCGGGGCGAGACCAATGGCTGAGTGACAGCCAGTAGGAGGCTTCTGATGGGCCCCGGGACAGGAAGTAGGCGGATACAAGACCTAACTGACAGCTGTAGGAGTCCTATGAACAGGCCCGGGGGTTAAACATGGGCGGAGCCAATGGCTGAGTGACAGCGCAATCGTGCGGGTGGGGTTGAAGTGTAACACGTGCGCGAGGGGCGGCCCGGGGAGGAGCCAAAGGCTGAGTGACAGCCCGTAGGAGGCCTCTGATGGGGTCAGGGACCGAGTGAGGCGGGGCTGAGTGACAGCACAGGTGCTTCGGCGGCGTGGCCCAGCCACAGAGCGCGAAGCTGCAGGCCGCGGAATAACTCAGGACGGGCAGAGGGCGGCAGGGCGGCAGGGCGGGGGCCAGGCAACTGCCCGGTGATGCAGGGCTTTTGCAGAAGTCAAGAATAGGGAGGCCTACCGGAAAAGGCAGGAGTGTGTGGGGGGCCGGATTAGGGCCGGGATAGGAATCATTCATTCACCTGGCACATTCTTGCCTCAGGGCTTTTGCAAGGGCCGGTCCGTTCCCTCTGCCAAGTGCGCTTCCTCAGGTGTCCCAAAGCCCGACCCCTTCTGCCTGCAGGGTCTGTTCTGTAGCACGTCTGCAGCTTGTTCTTTGGGTCACTGACGGTGGTCTTGTGTTGTCCTCTGGGCTGGGCTGGCCTGTGTGTGCAAAGCCCGGCAAGGCACAGGCCGTCCCAGGCTGCAGGGGTCCCACAGTGAACACCAGGTAACCACCCTGGGAATTCTGGGGGTTCTGGGGCTCCCACTGTCTGGCAGCTTTAAATGCCACCCATAGCTGGGGACTCCCAAATTGGCATCTCAGCTGAAGCCACTAGACGTGTTGTTCACCCTCCATGCCCTCAGCGTCAACATTCCCACTCCAACCAACTCCTGGCCCATCCCAACACGACTCATGGTACACCCCCAACGCTCCTGGCCCACTCACCACCTCCAGTGCCTCTTCCCTGGAGCACCTTCCTCCCCACAGCTGCCTGCAGGACTCCTGTGTGCGTGTGTGCACCTCAACACCCACCTGGGCCCTGGCCAGTGTACAGGATCAGAGGGCCTGGAGAGGTTGGGGGAGGGAAGCTTGCTTTCAGGCAGGTGGTGTGGGGTAGGGCCCCCAGCAGCAGCAGCCAGCTTGGGGCCTCTGCTCTCTCCAGATTGTGGGGTGGCTGTGCGGGTGCTGGACCATCTGTGTCCTTGGCTTGGGTGGCAGGAGCCAGGCTGCCCTGGGGAGGCTCAGGCCAGGACTGTGTCTGAAACTCATGGCTCCACATTAAGGGAGAACAGAGAGCCCCTCCACCTTCAGGCTCAGAGGCCCCCTATGGCTGTGCAGTAGCCCCTAGGGGACCACCCTACAACCTCTGAGCCTAGAGACCCAAAATGGGGGTGCAGAAGCCCTCTGAATGCTTTTGGGTTTCTGCCTTGTGGTGCTAGTGTAGGGGTTATAGGTAAGGTAAAGGGGAGTGCCTCCTACCCAGAAAGAGGCTTGGGGAAAATTCTCTCAGGACCCTTCCTCTCTGTTGTCCACCTTGCCTGCCTCCCACCCAATAGGGAAGAGAAACCTTCATCCAGGGGCTGTGGGGGGTCTCCAAGGGACAGGATAAGCTGGCAGGGGCCTGGGTGAACCCAAAGTGCAGGGAGGCAGCTGGCTAGGGCTCTGGGGGGAGGATGTAATTCCGGGCTGGCCAGCCAGCCTTCCAGTAAGGGACCCTGCCTGGTGAAGTGTCCAGGGCAAGCCCTGGGGCAGTTCCAGCTCTGGGCCTTGGGAAGGTCCTTCTGTTCAGCCTCAGTTTCCTCTTGTGTCAAAGGGGGGATAGGAGTGGGGGTTCACTTCAGGCTGTTGAGACCACCACCTCCAGAAGAGCCCTCCCCTTTGCCTGCTGACTTAGGGACATTTAACCCCACCCCTCCCCCAACCTCCAGCATTAACCGCACTTTGCAGCTCACTTTCCCCTACTCTGCAGCCTTGGATATTCCAGGTGGCCAACCCATTGTTCCTCCCCCTCCTCACTCACTCTGCTGCCTACTCTGTTCCTCTCCCCCAGCAGATGAGGACCTGGGGCCAGGGAATAGGCTCAGCGCCCCTGCAGCACCCCTTGCATCTCTGGAAATTCATGAGGTCTAGCCCCCCTCACCCACCTGCTCTGCACCCACAGGCCCCTGAGCAGGAACCAGTGCTGTGCCTGGCATGGGTTGAATTTTCAACTTTCTCATGATAAAATGGGGGATCACTGATGGCTTTCAGCAAAGGAGTGATGCCACCCTGCTTCAGGACAATACGGTAATTGTCAGGTATGCAATTATGCATGTTTATGTAGAATTACACACAAATACACAGACCGGCTACTGAAGTCTCTTGGTGTGCAGTCCTCAAATGCCATCCAGCAAGGCACCAAGGGACACCACCATCCAGCAAGCTGTGCTGGACAGCCCAGCCCAAAGAGTCCAGGGCCTTGGTCAGGCTTGCCCAGGTGTTAGCAGCTCCCACAGGGCATAGGTGCTGGACAGTGAACAAGTGACCTTGATGTCAGCAAGCACTGGCCTGCGGACAAGCACCTGGGCTGCCTATGGTCATCCGGAGAGGTGCTCGGTGGGCAGGTGCTTGTCACAGGTAATCACAGCCAAGGTACACAGGCAGCCCTTGCCCTGTATCCAGTTGCTTCTGCCTGGTCCACCTGCCCCCAGTAACCCTCTGAGGTCAGGGCCCATTTCATAGGCCAGAACCTGGGACACCCTCTTTCCACACTCTACATTGGCCTGGAGGTTGGAGCCAGGCTGGAGCCAGGCTGGAGCCAGGAAGATACTCCTTACATGCCCAGGCCCTGCCCAGGGCTGTCCCAGCACTGGTTAACATGGAAGAATTGGTAGGGGGCCCCCAATGGGGTTCAAGAGGGTGAACGGAGCAGATGGGGCAGTGTGGAAGCAGGAGTGGGCGAGTCTTACCTGGAAGTGCTGGACGCCATCCATGGCCACCACATCTGAGCCGGGGCCTGGCCCTGTGGCCTGCATGGGGCCGTGGGGCCTCAGGGCTCAGGGGATGCTGTACCCATGCCCAGGCTGCCATCTTCCCTCTGGTGGCCACAAAATGCATCGCAGGTGTCACAGAGCATCCCCTATCAGGTTTGGGCTGCTGTTTTGTTCCGAAGTCCACGGCACACCCACAAACATACACAAAAGACCAGTCATTCTCCAATTCTAACATCTTGTGCACTCGAACCTGTGGACAGATGCAAGATGGCTATAGGCTGGGGTGCAGACTGACCCCCCAGGCTCCTCTGGTCCTGAGCACCTGGGGCTGGTATAAGACAGATCCTCAGTCCTGGTCCTATGGAGTGGACAAGGGGTTCTGGGGGTGGCTGGCTCTGTGTGAGCAGGGTTCCCCTGAGCTGCTGGAGGTCCCTCTCCAGCCCAGCTGCCCTGCTACATTCTTATGTCCCACTGGCCATGGGGATGGAGGATCTGGCCAGGTGCCAAGTCCAGCCCTTAGGGCCCACACAGTTTCCTGAGTGCCCCTCTCTGGGCCTAGCCAGCATGTCTCCTGGGGGGTGGGTGTCCAGCCTGGATGTCCAGGGAGATGACCTCCGCTCTGTCACACCCCTGGCACCAGCAGGGGGCAGTGTGGCTCCAGGGACGCCGCAGTAAAGGCAGGTGGGGCAGTGGCTGCTTGCCCAATCTTTGGGACTGACTTGGGAGGGAGTGGTGGGCCTGGCCATGTGGGTCCCCAACATTCCCCTGCAGACACAGGGCCCAATGCCTCCGCTGGCCCAGCATGACAACCCAGCTTGTGGACCCTTCCTCTTGCGGCCCCTCCCTGCTCTCCAAGCTCCCTTGAACAGGTACTCAGGGCGAGGGGCTGCAGTGACTAGCCTCAGGGGAAGCTCCTGGGCCCACGCGGCTGCCCACCTCCACTCTCCCTTCCCGTGGCTGGGGGCACCCTGCCAGATGAGGACAGACCAGCCTATACCCCCAGGCTGATGCCAGTGTGCTGTGAGCTGGGCCAGCAGAGGCTCTTCAGTTAGCCCCACCCTGGCCAGGGAGAGGTTCAAGGGCACGCCAGCCAGTGACAAGGACTGGGAACATGGTATGGCTAGAGAGAAAAGGCCACCAGGCTTCCCTCCAAATGGTTCAGTTTTTAAAGCAACTTGTAAGTCATTAACAGCTACCCCCAGGGTCTTCGTTTTGATGCAAAAATCCACCAAGCTCTCATTAAGAAGGGCTGGGCCTGCAGAACCCTTGGGAGGCTGGCATGGGACTTGTGAGTTGTGGGGCTGGGGGCTGTGTTTGTCTAAGCCCCACAAAGGCAAGGACACAAGTACCCCAGGTCATAAATCTGTGTCCAGAGAGGCCCTAGCCTAGCTCCCTCCACCTAGTGGCCAGTGTCTGTTCATTCTCTCCTTCCCCCAGTTCTGGCTCACCTGTCCCCTCGTCAAGCTCTCAGCTCAATACCAGTGACAAGGGGAATGGGGGATGGGAGGGGAGGGAGTACAAGGGAAGGAGAGGAGAAGAGGGGAAGACAGGAGGGAAGGGGAGGGGTTTGCTGTCCTACTCCCTTGCTAGGCCTGAGAGCTGCACAGCTGTTTGCTGTGAAGATTTTCAGCTGGCCCCTTAGCTGTCCTGGAGCCCATGGCCCTTGTGAGACCCAAGGTTGTTCTTTGGGATGTCTTTCCCCCAGCCCTGTAGCCTGGTGGACCAGCTGATCCAACTAGACCTATGGCCCACGCCCATGCCAAGAGACCCAGCATGACCTGGGAACTGGCTCTGCTTCCTGACCTCTGAGCTCGTCCTTAGGCAATGAGCAGACCCAGTTTCCTGGCCCTTCGCCCGCCAAACTGTCTTAGAAACCCCTTTTCCCAAATTCTGGGGGAAAGGATGGGAGAGCTTCCTTCTGCTTCCATGTCCTTGCATGGTGCTCAAGACACTGACTCTCTCTGCTTCGACCCTGGCTTGGTCCTAAGCAGTGCTTGTGGCTCTGCTGGAGGTAGGGGGCAGGTGGAGAGTGGGGCGTGGGCTGTGAGACTCCAAGCCAGAGGTGGGGGGTAGGACCCGGGAGATCCGGGCAGGGAGAAGGGCCAGGCAGGCATTAGTGGGGTCTGCAGCCACATGCCCAAATCCTCCACCAGCACCTCCAGCAACCCCTCCCAGTTGGTGCTGGCTGTGCCAGGGGTGGTGCAGCCCTGGTCACTTAGGCTGATGTCTGGACCTCCAGGGCTGGGTTAGGCCCCTGTTCCAATGCACTCAGACGAGGTGGGGCACCCTGAGTCCGCCCAGTGGCCCTGCCCCTCCCCGCCACTGTCTTTCAATCATTATCAAGTGGGCTGCTGACAAACATGGGAGCAAAGCAGCCACATAAATCACATTAATGACCATTCAGATTAAATCAACTGCTGCAATAGAACCAATTCAGCTGTCATGGCACTGCAGCCCGCTTTCCCTCCTGAAATTGTTTCCCCTGGGGCCCTCTTATGCCCTTGAACGTGGCACCACATCCCTGTTGTCATGGATGAGGACATAGGATAGAAGTCAGGGGATGTGTCAAGGGCCAAGAACAGGGCAGCCTCAGCACCCACCTATAGGGATGCTCCCACAGCCGATGCCCTGTGCTACTACTGACAGTGAGGGACACCACTGTCCCTCCCTCAGCACAGCCCAGGAGCCTGCAGACACACAGGAGGCTGCCCTGTCCTGTGAGCAGTGTCCAGGAGAATCCATGCTAACTTCTTTTCTTCTTCTTCTTAAAATTCCAGCTGAGGGTATGAGTGTGAGGGACATATGGATGACGCGGTAACAAGTTGCCACAAAATTAGTGACTCCAAACTACATGTCTGCTCCAAAGGCCCCTGGCTGCCCTACACCTCCATGGGGCCACAAGTGGCCCAGGGGACTCCGTGATCACACCATGACCTGATAGCCCAGGACACAACCCTATTTCAGAGTGAGCTGTCCAGTGTCCTAGCTGTCGACAGCTTGTGAAGAGATACTCCAGGGATGAGGATAGGGCTCCAGGGTGTGTGCTGGCTGCTGTCTGCACTGAGAGGTGGGGCCTGGCGCTCAGGTGGAGCATGTGGGGCAGGGCCTGCACGTGTCCCTGAGTCCGCTGTCTCAAGCTTTGTCAACATCCTGGTTGGGGGCTGAGAGCCTTGGTGACTATTTGCCCTCCAGTGGCTGTGTCCCCTACCTGCTGGCATAGGACACAATAGCTGGCACCCTCCATCTGAGAACCGGAGCCCACCATACTGTGGTTGTTCTTGTGAAGGCCCTTTGCCTCCTGCAGAGAAAAGGCTGCTCTGACCTCTGCCTCAGGGAGGGGAAGCTGACCGGTGGAAGGTTAAGTCTGCCCTGGCTGAAGAAGTTTCTAGAAGGGCCACCAAGCACAGCCAGCACGCTCAGGGCCAGATTTCTCCCATGGGAGCACCCAGCAGCTCCACTGTCTAGCCAAGTTCTAATCTCTGACCAGATGGACACTGAGTCCTGCTGTCAGGGCTGGAGGGAGCCAGGATGACAGAAGGGTGCCCTGAGGGGTCTGTTCCTGTGGCCTTGGGATAAGCTGGTCATCGAACTCCTGCCACAGTCCCTCAGGCCTTCCCAGAGGTTTGGCTGGCTCAGGATGGCCTCACTGTCCAAAAACCCACCCAGCCTGCCCAGACCCAGACCTCCCAGAGGTCAGAGAGGTGCAGCTGGGGTAGCAGGGTCCTGACTCTGACTTGGACGGTCTGGGCTGCTTTGCAGAGGGGCAGGTGGGTTCTTGAATGGGTACAGAGGACGGGCAGGCATTTGTTTCCTCTCATGGAGTCTTTATTTCATTTATTTCTCAGAGACACCTCTGTGATCCTCCCTGGAGCAGACCTGCCAACCTCAGGGCACATGGGGGGCTGGTAAGGCCAGGGTGTCTCACTGCACTGGCGGCTAAGGACATGGGATAGGGTGTAGGGTGGCCAGGGTAGCCTCTTGCTGTGACAGTCAGTCTGGGGTGGGGCCTTCATCCCGTGCAGGCAGGCCTTCTGCTCAGCCTGACTTGGGGCTCTAGGTATAGGACACTAGGCCGGGTAGAGCTGCCTGACCAGCTCCCTCTTGTTGACCTTGCCCATTGGGTTCCTCGGGATCTCTGCCACCAGCAGGAGCTCAGAGGGCACTGCGTACGGGGCCAGGACGTGTCTGCGGAGACAAGCATGGCCCGGAGGGTCTTATCTGACATGAACCAGCTGGGTGACCGCACGATCTCTGCCCCAGGAGGTGGCCGCTGTCCTGCAATCACTCTAGGACAGATGCCACCTTGTGCGGACAGGCTGCCCAGAGCAGCCCTGGACCTTCCACCCCATGGCCCAGCCCGTTGAGCTATAAGCACAATGAAAACTTCTGGAAGGGGGTGGGGAGTTGGTAGGCAGGCCGAGGGGTGGCCTACTCTGCTCCGCATTCAGAGACAAACCTCCAGGTCTGCAGGCACTGACCTGGCCTCACCGCCAAACCTCGGTTTCCACCAAGGTTAGGGTGACACTCAAGGTCTGCAGTCCCCACACGGCCAAGATGCAGTGTCCCACAGGAAGCCTGGATGACTTCTGTGGGTGGCTGAGATGTCTGGGTTAACCCTCTAACTTATCTCTTCCCTCCCCTCCTTCCTTCCCAGTCTACAGCACAGCAACCTAGGCCTTAGGCCCTCGGGGCCACGCCAGCAGGCAGCTGAGGCCAGTGCTGGGCTGCTGGGGGCACGTGTGAGCTGTGGGCAGCAGTAGTCACAGCCCTGCCCTTCATGCACTGGCCATGGGGCAGTGCCCTGTGGCTGTCCCTGGTGGGGGGGCATCCAGCTAAGGTGGTGCTCAAGCCCCACACAGGACCTTCTCCCCAGTGCTCCAGCACTGGCCCCTCACACTCACTGTCAGAGACCAGGTGGACACACCGGCCCTTCCTGATGTTGGGCCATGAGCCTGGCCTGCACACTGGGGAGACGGGGCCCTGTGACCATGGAGCTTGAGGTGCACCTGAGCCTAGCATCCTGGGCAGAGGGCAGCTGAGGGCAGTGCGGCTGGACTCTGGTCCCTGAACTCCCCAGGGCACTCTCTGTACTGACAACTGCTTTTCCTTTTCAACAAAGTAACTGTTTAGTCAAAGTGGTTGATCAGACTCTTTCTGGTCTTTGTTAAACTGCAGTTTCCTACTGTGGTGCTGCAAATCCAGGGGCGCCTTTGATTCCCCAGCTGTGCTGCCCTTGATGGGATGAGGATTCCTACTGTTAACCTGTAAATATCTCTAGCGCTAGGGAGAAGGAGGCAAGCCGGTGGAGGCAGGGAGGATATGGGGAGAAGAGGAGGAGATAGCTCAGGTGGAACGGAGTCGCTGCTGTGGACTGACAGCTCCCTCTCCAGCCATACCAGCTCCTGTCTGCAGGAGCCTCCCGACACCAGGATTGCTCAGGCTCAGCCCGGGGCCCAGGCAGGTGGAGGAGCCCAGGAGGGTGTGGGGCAAGCAGGGCAAGTGGCTATCAGCTGAGTGGGAGGGACAGTGAAGGGTGCTGGCCTCAGGCACCAGGAGCTCTAGAACAGGAAAAGCCCAGGACTGAGGCAGGGACAGTGCGCTGGGGGTCCCACCCCAAGGGCTTGCGGTGAAGACACAGGGCCTGAGGCTCAGTCTCAGCTGTGCATCTTTGCCACCTCAGAATGTGGGCTCTGAACTGAATCTGCCTGTCCCTGTACACTGCCTCCATGGGGCCCAAGACTACGTCTTCCAGGGGCCAGGTGGTTGACCCTTTCTGGTTCTCACATCCACCTCCAAGACTGGTGATGCTAAGGCCTGGATGGCTCTTGCCCACCCCCGGGCACTGCGAGTGTTCCATGGATGCCTTAGCCCCATGGGTGCCCCATCTGTCCTACCTTGCCCACTCTTTGAGCTCTCTGTGGGACAGCGAGTGTCCTTCTCGGAGGGTCACTACAGCTGTGACCCGCTGGCCCCAGGTCATATCTGGCACTCCAATCACAGCCACATCTGAGGACAGAAGAACAGGGTGGGTGGGGCCTTGGGATCTGGCAGTCAAGCGTACCCAGATTGCACAGAGCAAGCCAGGAATGTCTGGTGGCTGTCCTGGAGGTCCCTGAACAAGGCACCTGGTGAGACTGGTGGGTTCTGTAGGGAGGGGCGAGGGTGGGCTGGCCACAGTATTCTTGGGGCTCAGCCTTCCCGCCAATTGGCTCTCCACACCCGCCCTGCTGCCCTGGACATGCTCTAAGTGGACAACGCAGATGGGACACGTGCCCTGGGCAGGCCTGAAGCCTGGCTGTGGGCACCACAGGTTCCATCAGGGCCCCCATGCTGGTGGTGGGGGACAGAAACATGCTTCATGGGGCAAGTGGAAAAGGGTTGCCTTGTTGCGACTATGTGGGACTCAGCATAGTGGGCCACTCACCTACGATGCTGGGGTGGCCGAGGAGATGCCGCTCGACCTCTAGGGCGCTGACTTTGTAGCCTCCACTCTTGATGATGTCCACCGAGGTCCGGCCCCGGATCCAGTACCCGCCATCCTTGAAAACAGCAGTATCACCTGAGGAAACCCAGTGCATCTGGTCACTGCAAGCTAAGCTGTGGGCCCCTGGCGGTCACCACGGCCCTCCATGTGGCCAGGGAAAGGGTTAAGTTTCATCTGTCCTGATTTCTGTTTAATATCACGCACTCCCAGGAGCCACAGCTGCAGGCTGATCATGCCGCTCATCATGCAGCCTGTAACACTAATGGCCTGTGATAGAGGCAGCGGCTCTCGGACCTACCCCTGAGAACCAATTAAACACACACACGCCTTCCTGTTTGCAGCACATTACAATGAAATTAAACTGAATTTCAAAATCATTTTCTCCTAAAGACATCTCTTTACGGTAATTAATGCTCACTTCCTTCTTGGCTGAAATGCCCATCAGCAGCAGTGGCTGCAAACGCCTTCACGGCCTGCCCACCCCACCCTGTAGCTAGCTACATCCAGGGGTTTGGGGCTTCTGTGCTCTTAAAGAGAAAAAATCTGCAGCTTTTTATCTGCATATAAAAATAAAGGCAGACAGCAGAGATCAGGGCAGGTTTCCCAGTAAAAACTGCCAAGCCTGATGGTTGGGTAAGTGGAAGGGGAGCAGCCCAGAGCATGTCCTCAGTCCTGAGTCTGAAGAACGGTCACAGAGGGCTTCACCTGCATTCATGGGACGTGGTGGGGTGGCAGAGACTAGCAGGAGCACGTCACTGGGGCTTCCAGGTCCCTACCCAAACTCTGCTGGCATCTGTCCCACAGAGGTACCCTCCAGGCGCTATGTGAACCTGAGGAGTGTTTCTGGGCCTCTGCTCTGGGGGCTCCCTAGACGCTCACCTCGCAAAACCATGGAACGCACCCTGCACCCACCCAGCATGAGTGACCAGGATACCTCAGAAGCAACACCCACACTGCTGTGTGGCCAGCCCTCCTGACCACAGGACCACACACAGTGACCACAGCTGCTGGGGGAGTGAAAGCAGCAGTTGGGAGTGCAACCGCAGGGCGGGGAGCAGAAAGAGCTGCTTGGCACCCCCACCTTTCAGCAAGGAGGACCCTCCCTGCCCTTCTCCCCAGGCCCCCACTCCACAGAGCTCACAAACTTTTGGGCAACATCCTGTGGCTGTGGGGCTGCACATGGCTGGCCTGCTTAGCTACTCTGTAGCCTCAGCTCATGACAGTCCCAGACTCCCTGGGTGGAAGATGGATAGGTGGCCACACAACCATGGATGCCAGTCTCACAGTACAGCTTTGAAGGCTTCCTGGGGCCATGGGCCCCTGCCTCCCAACTCTCCTTCTGGAGGTCATTGCCCTCTCCTCTCAGGGATGTGTGGGGCCCTCATAGTGTGGTGCCCATCCTGTCTGCCATGGCCTCCCGAGCTCTGTTCCCCACAGAGGAGTGTGACACAGGTGCATTTCCCACTTGGGGCTACAGTGTACTCTGATATGAAGAGGCCTTCTTTTTGGAAAATATTACCTTACTATAAGACAACGCAAGCTTAATGCAAACATTTTAGAAATATAGAAAGGCAAGGGAAAGAAAGAGAATAAAAGAATCCCCTCCTCCACCCCCCAGATGTCAGGAATGACATGTAGTAAGTACACACAGCGCACGGGAGTATTTCCAGCACCGACTGTGCTTCTTGGCAGGACACAGGTGCTAAATCCACACCAGCCTCTCACACAGGAGGTGGACATGTGGCAGGCAGAGCAGGCACCGGGCATGTGTCTCGGGAGAGAGTACTCCAGGGGCACCAGCCTCATTCTCCACCATGTCAGGGTCCTGGGCAGCCTCAGTCTGGATAACAGGTTGACAGCCACCCATGGGCCTGCTCCAGCCAGCAACAAAGGACAGCACACCCATTTGAGTGGTGACTCTTCCACCCACCAGACCACAGCAATCACAGCACACCAAGGCGATTCTGACCCCGGGTGGGAGGAGGGAAAGATTTACAAAGCAAGACAGCTGGGTGGAGATGAGGGCATACAAGGGTCTCTGGCACAGAGTCAGGGTGTACATAGGAGCAGAGGTGGCAGTGAGGACCTGGCTTCTGAGAGCCTGTGAGGCTGCCCTCTAGCAGCTGGCAGGGAGGATGGGTGTTCACAGAGTGAACAGCAGTCCCCACCCTATCCTGTGCCTTTGGTTGAAGGTGCCAGAAGCACAGACTCAATCTGGGGTCTGAGTCGCACTCCTGTTCCACTCGCAACTCCACAGAGCTCACAAACTTTTGGGCAACACCCTGTGGCTGTGGGGCTCCACATGGCTGGCCTGCTGGGGCCCTGCAGTGGGTCCCACCTGTTTTGAACCAGCCATCTGAAGTGAATGCATTCTTAGTTTCTTCTGGTTTATCCCAGTATTCTCGGAACACGGAAGGCCCCCTGACCAGCAGCTCCCCTTCCTTTTCTTCAAACCCTGGGGTCACCTGTGGAAGAGAAACGTGCTCAGAGTGGACACACTGAGCTCTGCTCCCCACAGAGAAGTGTGGCACAGGTGCATTTCCCACTTGGGGCTACAGTGTACTCTGATATGAAAAGAGGCCTTCTTTGTGGAAAATAAGCCCTCTCTGCATGAGGGCTACCTGCACCCACATGGCCCTCATAGGCCACTCCCCTGGCATAAGCCCACATGCTTTCTGAGATTGGACACTTTGCTGAAACTGCTTGAAAAATGCACCTTTCCTTGGGTGGAACCCAGTCACACAGGCCAGTGTTCCCCCACTGTCCTTGTACCAGCCCTGCCTGGGCAGTGTTTGTCACCTCATTGTTCCCAAATAGCACAGAGGGCAGGTGCTGCTGCCCTGCCCCAATACTCAGAGATGTTACAGCCTCAGAGCTCAGGGCTTGAGCAGGACTTGAGTGGCTGCTCCTAAATGCTGTGCCCAGGTCCCATTCTCAGGGTTTTTCTCAACCTGTGGACACAGCAAGGAGCAGCGCCATGCCCTCACTCACAGCAACCGCAGCAGCTCAGAGCTGGCAGCCCCCACTCGGGCCTCTGGCACGTTCTGCTATGTCACAGTGACCACACAGAGGGTGAGGGAAGGTGAGGCCTGGGAGAGCCTGAGGGTAACGAGAGGCCCCTGTTGGACCCCCAGGAAGTGGAGAGCCTCAGTGTTTCTCTACTGCCCCAAAGGTATGGAGGAAACGTATGTTACACGGGCTTCCTGCCACTCTGGGAATAGACTGTGTGCAAGGGGACACCAATAGGTCAGGTCCCATAAAGACAGCAGCAAAGCCTCTGCCCACAGGTGCTTCTGAACTGCGAAAAGGACCGACAGAGACCCAGGAGGTGGGGGCACCCATCAGACCTCACTCAGCCATCACTGACAGGTGGGATGTGCTTTACTGGAAGGAAGATTCACCTCCTCCACCTTTATGGAAAATCAAAGACCTTCTGTAGAAGGCTACAAACCTGCAGGCCTTGTCCCCTGACACTGGGAGAGCTGCTGAACCTCCTGGGCTGGCACAGCAGAGGCAGCAGTGAGATCGGTTGTGATAGTGCCACTCGCCAATCTGGTGCCCACAGGGAGGGCACTGCCTTGCATCACTCCTTGAAACCAAACGGTAGACTTTCTTTGAATTTTACCAATTTTCCTATTCTGCCTTTTTTCTTTTTCTTTTTGGCTGGGACTGGGCTTGAAACCGCCACCTCCGGCATATGGGGCCGGCACCCTACTCCTTTGAGCCACAGGTGCCACCCTCCTATTTTTTTTTTTTTTTTTTGTAGAGACAGAGTCTCACTGTACCGCCCTCGGGTAGAGTGCCGTGGCGTCACACGGCTCACAGCAACCTCCAACTCTTGGGCTTCCGTGATTCTCTTGCCTCAGCCTCCCGAGCAGCTGGGACTACAGGCGCCCGGCCCGCCACAACACCCGGCTATTTTTTTGTTGCAGTTTGGCTGGGGCTGGGTTTGAACCCGCCACCCTCGGCATATGGGGCCAGTGCCCTACTCACTGAGCCACAGGCACCGCCCTCCTATTCTGCTTTTTATCTGCTGTACTGCCAAGGGCAGTCTGGCCTCCAGATGGCATACTCGTGGGAATAAGGCCCTAAGAACACAATGGCCTGGGAACCCGTCCCAGAGAAGGTGGGCTGGGGTCTGCAGATTTATGCCAGCAAACTTAGCAAAATAAAACTGTCAGCATGTTTTATAGGATGCAAATAAGACCAAGAGTCTCAGAACACATTTAAAATTCTTAGGATACAATACAAAATTACTCAGCATATGAAGAACCAGGAAAATACCAACTCATAGAAAAAGCAACTGCCAGCACTGAGACAAGATAGTTCTTAGAATTATCTGATAAAGACACTAAAGCCATGTTATAAAAATAGTCCCAAAAGTAAGGGCAAACACTCTAGAAACAAATAGAAAAATAGAAAGTCTCAGCAAAGAAATAAAACATAACCAAGTAGAAATTTTAGATTTGAAAAATACAATGTCAGAAACAAGAAAATATCACTGAGTGGACCACAAAGGCAGAAAAAAGGCTAAAAGAAGAGAGCATGGACACAGGGAGGTGGAAATCACCCAGTGTGAGTAGCAGAGGAGACGGGGCGGTGGAAATCACCCAGTGTGAGCAGCAGAGGAGACGGGGCGGTGGAAATCACCCAGTGTGAGTAGCAGAGGAGGTGGGGCGGTGGAAATCACCCAGTGTGAGTAGCAGAGGAGACGGGGCGGTGGAAATCACCCAGTGTGAGCAGCAGAGGAGGCAGGGAGGCGGAAATCACCCAGTGTGAGCAGTGTGGAGACAGGGAGGCGGAAATCACCCAGTGTGAGTAGCAGAGGAGGCGGGGCTGTGGAAATCACCCAGTGTGAGTAGCAGAGGAGGCGGGGTGGTGGAAATCACCCAATGTGAGCAGCATGGAGAGAGGGAGGTGGAAATCACCCAGTGTGAGTAGCAGAGGAGGCGGGGCGGCGGCAATCACCCAGTGTGAGCAGCAGAGGAGGCGGGGCGGTGGAAATCCCAGTGTGAGCAGCGGAGGAGGCGGGGCGGTGGAAATCACCCAGTGTGAGCAGCGTGGAGGCAGGGAGGCGGAAATCACCCAGTGTGAGTAGCAGAGGAGGCAGGGCAGTGGAAATCACCCAGTGTGAGTAGCAGAGGAGGCAGGGAGGCGGAAATCACCCAGTGTGAGCAGCGTGGAGACAGGGAGGTGGAAATCACCCAGTGTGAGTAGCAGAGGAGGCAGGGCGGTGGAAATCACCCAGTGTGAGCAGCAGAGGAGGCAGGGAGGCGGAAATCACCCAGTGTGAGCAGCGTGGAGGCAGGGAGGCGGAAATCACCCAGTGTGAGTAGCAGAGGAGGCAGGGCGGTGGAAATCACCCAGTGTGAGTAGCAGAGGAGGCAGGGAGGCGGAAATCACCCAGTGTGAGCAGCGTGGAGACAGGGAGGTGGAAATCACCCAGTGTGAGCAGCGTGGAGACAGGGAGGCGGAAATCACCCAGTGTGAGTAGCAGAGGAGTCAGGGAGGCGGAAATCACCCAGTGTGAGTAGCAGAGGAGGCGGGGCGGCGGAAATCACCCAGTGTGAGCAGCAGAGGAGGCGGGGCGGTGGAAATCACCCAGTGTGAGCAGCGGAGGAGGCGGGGCGGTGGAAATCACCCAGTGTGAGCAGCGTGGAGGCAGGGAGGCGGAAATCACCCAGTGTGAGTAGCAGAGGAGACGGGGCGGTGGAAATCACCCAGTGTGAGTAGCAGAGGAGGCGGGGAGGTGGAAATCACCCAGTGTGAGCAGCAGAGGAGACAGGGCGGTGGAAATCAACCAGTGTGAGTAGCAGAGGAGACGGGGCGGTGGAAATCACCCAGTGTGAGCAGCAGAGGAGACGGGGCGGTGGAAATCAACCATTGTGAGTAGCAGAGGAGACGGGGCGGTGGAAATCACCCAGTGTGAGCAGCAGAGGAGATGGGGCGGTGGAAATCACCCAGTGTGAGCAGCGTGGAGGCAGGGAGGCGGAAATCACCCAGTGTGAGTAGCAGAGGAGGCGGGGAGGTGGAAATCACCCAGTGTGAGCAGCAGAGGAGGCGGGGCGGTGGAAATCACCCAGTGTGAACTGCAGAGGAGATGGGGCGGTGGAAATCACCCAGTGTGAGTAGCAGAGGAGGCGGAGCGGTGGAAATCACCCAGTGTGAGCAGCAGAGGAGGCGGGGCGGTGGAAATCACCCAGTGTGAGCAGCAGAGGAGACGGGGCGGTGGAAATCACCCAGTGTGAGCAGCAGAGGAGGCGGGGCGGTGGAAATCACCCAGTGTGAGCAGCAGAGGAGACGGGGCAGTGGAAATCACCCAGTGTGAGTAGCAGAGGAGGCGGGGCGGTGGAAATCACCCAGTGTGAGCAGCAGAGGAGAGGGGGCGGTGGAAATCACCCAGTGTGAGTAGCAGAGGAGGCGGGGCGGTGGAAATCACCCAGTGTGAGCAGCAGAGGAGGCGGGGCGGTGGAAATCACCCAGTGTGAGCAGCAGAGGAGACGGGGCGGTGGAAATCACCCAGTGTGAGCAGCATGGAGACAGGGAGGTGGAAATCACCCAGTGTGAGTAGCAGAGGAAGCGGGGCGGTGGAAATCTCCCAGTGTGAGCAGCGTGGAGGCAGGGAGGCGGAAATCACCCAGTGTGAGTAGCAGAGGAGGCGGGGAGGTGGAAATCACTCAGTGTGAGCAGCAGAGGAGGCGGGGTGGTGGAAATCACCCAGTGTGAGCAGCAGAGGAGACGGGGCGGTGGAAATCACCCAGTGTGAGCAGCAGAGGAGACGGGGAGGTGGAAATCAACCAGTGTGAGCAGCAGAGGAGACGGGGCGGTGGAAATCAACCAGTGTGAGTAGCAGAGGAGACGGGGCAGTGGAAATCACCCAGTGTGAGCAGCGTGGAGGCAGGGAGGCAGAAATCACCCAGTGTGAGTAGCAGAGGAGGCAGGGCGGTGGAAATCACCCAGTGTGAGCAGCAGAGGAGGCGGGGCAGTGGAAATCACCCAGTGTGAGCAGCAGAGGAGGCGGGGCGGTGGAAATCACCCAGTGTGAGCAGCAGAGGAGACGGGGAGGTGGAAATCACCCAGTGTGAGCAGCAGAGGAGGCGGGGCGGTAGAAATCACCCAGGTGAGCAGCAGAGGAGGCGGGGCGGTGGAAATCACCCAGTGTGAGCAGCAGAGGAGGCGGGGCGGTGGAAATCACCCAGGTGAGCAGCAGAGGAGGCAGGGCGGTAGAAATCACCCAGTGTGAGCAGTGTGGTAACGGGGAGGTGGAAATCACCCAGTGTGAGCAGCAGAGGAGGCGGGGCGGTGGAAATCACCCAGGTGAGCAGCAGAGGAGGCAGGGCGGTAGAAATCACCCAGTGTGAGCAGTGTGGTAACGGGGAGGTGGAAATCACCCAGTGTGAGCAGCAGAGGAGGTGGGGCGGTGGAAATCACCCAGGTGAGCAGCAGAGGAGGCAGGGCGGTAGAAATCACCCAGTGTGAGCAGTGTGGTAACGGGGAGGTGGAAATCACCCAGTGTGAGCAGCGTGGAAACGGGGCGGTGGAAATCACCCAGTGTGAGCAGCAGAGGAGACGGGGCGGTGTAAATCACCCAGTGTGAGCAGCATGGAGACGGGGTGGTGGAAATCACCCAGTGTGAGCAGCAGAGGAGACGGGGCGGTGGAAATCACCCAGTGTGAGCAGCAGAGGAGACGGGGCGGTGGAAATCACCCAGTGTGAGCAGCATGGAGACGGGGTGGTGGAAATCACCCAGTGTGAGCAGCAGAGGAGGCGGGGCGGTGGAAATCACCCAGTGTGAGCAGCAGAGGAGGCGGGGCGGCGGAAATCACCCAGTGTGAGCAGCAGAGGAGGCGGGGCGGTGGAAATCACCCAGTGTGAGCAGCGGAGGAGGCGGGGCGGTGGAAATCACCCAGTGTGAGCAGCGTGGAGGCAGGGAGGCGGAAATCACCCAGTGTGAGTAGCAGAGGAGACGGGGCGGTGGAAATCACCCAGTGTGAGTAGCAGAGGAGGCGGGGAGGTGGAAATCACCCAGTGTGAGCAGCAGAGGAGACAGGGCGGTGGAAATCAACCAGTGTGAGTAGCAGAGGAGACGGGGCGGTGGAAATCACCCAGTGTGAGCAGCAGAGGAGACGGGGCGGTGGAAATCAACCATTGTGAGTAGCAGAGGAGACGGGGCGGTGGAAATCACCCAGTGTGAGCAGCAGAGGAGATGGGGCGGTGGAAATCACCCAGTGTGAGCAGCGTGGAGGCAGGGAGGCGGAAATCACCCAGTGTGAGTAGCAGAGGAGGCGGGGAGGTGGAAATCACCCAGTGTGAGCAGCAGAGGAGGCGGGGCGGTGGAAATCACCCAGTGTGAACTGCAGAGGAGATGGGGCGGTGGAAATCACCCAGTGTGAGTAGCAGAGGAGGCGGAGCGGTGGAAATCACCCAGTGTGAGCAGCAGAGGAGGCGGGGCGGTGGAAATCACCCAGTGTGAGCAGCAGAGGAGACGGGGCGGTGGAAATCACCCAGTGTGAGCAGCAGAGGAGGCGGGGCGGTGGAAATCACCCAGTGTGAGCAGCAGAGGAGACGGGGCAGTGGAAATCACCCAGTGTGAGTAGCAGAGGAGGCGGGGCGGTGGAAATCACCCAGTGTGAGCAGCAGAGGAGACGGGGCGGTGGAAATCACCCAGTGTGAGTAGCAGAGGAGGCGGGGCGGTGGAAATCACCCAGTGTGAGCAGCAGAGGAGGCGGGGCGGTGGAAATCACCCAGTGTGAGCAGCAGAGGAGACGGGGCGGTGGAAATCACCCAGTGTGAGCAGCATGGAGACAGGGAGGTGGAAATCACCCAGTGTGAGTAGCAGAGGAAGCGGGGCGGTGGAAATCACCCAGTGTGAGCAGCGTGGAGGCAGGGAGGCGGAAATCACCCAGTGTGAGTAGCAGAGGAGGCGGGGAGGTGGAAATCACTCAGTGTGAGCAGCAGAGGAGGCGGGGTGGTGGAAATCACCCAGTGTGAGCAGCAGAGGAGACGGGGCGGTGGAAATCACCCAGTGTGAGCAGCAGAGGAGACGGGGAGGTGGAAATCAACCAGTGTGAGCAGCAGAGGAGACGGGGCGGTGGAAATCAACCAGTGTGAGTAGCAGAGGAGACGGGGCAGTGGAAATCACCCAGTGTGAGCAGCGTGGAGGCAGGGAGGCAGAAATCACCCAGTGTGAGTAGCAGAGGAGGCAGGGCGGTGGAAATCACCCAGTGTGAGCAGCAGAGGAGGCGGGGCAGTGGAAATCACCCAGTGTGAGCAGCAGAGGAGGCGGGGCGGTGGAAATCACCCAGTGTGAGCAGCAGAGGAGACGGGGAGGTGGAAATCACCCAGTGTGAGCAGCAGAGGAGGCGGGGCGGTAGAAATCACCCAGGTGAGCAGCAGAGGAGGCGGGGCGGTGGAAATCACCCAGTGTGAGCAGCAGAGGAGGCGGGGCGGTGGAAATCACCCAGGTGAGCAGCAGAGGAGGCAGGGCGGTAGAAATCACCCAGTGTGAGCAGTGTGGTAACGGGGAGGTGGAAATCACCCAGTGTGAGCAGCAGAGGAGGCGGGGCGGTGGAAATCACCCAGGTGAGCAGCAGAGGAGGCAGGGCGGTAGAAATCACCCAGTGTGAGCAGTGTGGTAACGGGGAGGTGGAAATCACCCAGTGTGAGCAGCAGAGGAGGTGGGGCGGTGGAAATCACCCAGGTGAGCAGCAGAGGAGGCAGGGCGGTAGAAATCACCCAGTGTGAGCAGTGTGGTAACGGGGAGGTGGAAATCACCCAGTGTGAGCAGCGTGGAAACGGGGCGGTGGAAATCACCCAGTGTGAGCAGCAGAGGAGACGGGGCGGTGTAAATCACCCAGTGTGAGCAGCATGGAGACGGGGTGGTGGAAATCACCCAGTGTGAGCAGCAGAGGAGACGGGGCGGTGGAAATCACCCAGTGTGAGCAGCAGAGGAGACGGGGCGGTGGAAATCACCCAGTGTGAGCAGCATGGAGACGGGGTGGTGGAAATCACCCAGTGTGAGCAGCAGAGGAGGCAGGGAGGCGGAAATCACCCAGTGTGAGCAGCATGGAGACGGGGCGGTGTAAATCACCCAGTGTGAGCAGCAGAGGAGACGGGGCGGTGGAAATCACCCAGTGTGAGCAGCAGAGGAGGCAGGGAGGCGGAAATCACCCAGTGTGAGCAGCATGGAGACGGGGCGGTGTAAATCACCCAGTGTGAGCAGCATGGAGACGGGGTGGTGGAAATCACCCAGTGTGAGCAGCAGAGGAAAGCAACCAGGAAAAACAAGGCCTCAGGGCTTCAGTGTCAACACACAAAGGGCTAACATTTATGTTACTGGGTTAACAGAAGAGGAAAAAAGAATTAGGTGCAAAAGAAATTTGACAAAATTTGGCTGAAAGCCCAAAATTTGGCAAAAACATAAAGCTATCAGGGGTGCCCAACCTTTTTTGTTTCCTGCTGCACATTGGAAGAATTGTCTTGGGCCACACATTAAATACACAAACACTAATGAAAGCTGACTAGTTAAAAAAAACAAAAAAGGTCCAGGCATACTTTTTACAATGTCCGACGCCACAGATAAACTGTCCTCAAACAATTTGCAGCCTGGCCTGCACCAGCTGCAGCTTGAACACCCTGCTGGTGCTGAAGAAGGTCAAAGAACCCCGAACAGGACAAACCCAAGGAAGTACAAGCCCAGACACACAATCCAAGGGCTGAAACCTAAAAATAAAGAAGAAAGTCTTGACAGCAGCCAGAAAACAAAAAAAGAGTTCGGAGCTCATTACTCAGAGAGAAGCAACCAAGCACATGACTGCTGGCTTCGCATCTGGAACAGTGCAGGCCAGGAGATAGCCGAAAAGTCTTTTTAAAGTGCTGAAAGAAAATATTTAACCTGTTAAGACATGAAACTATAAAAATACTAGAAGAAAGTGCAGGGAAAACTCTTGAAGAAATTGGCCTGGGCAAATAATTTTATGAGAAGGACCCCTGGGCAATTGAAGCACCATCAAAAATACACTACTGGGACCCGATCAAACTAAAAAGCTGCTGCACAGTTAAGAACACAGTCAAGCTGTAAAGCAAGCAGACAGCCCTTAGAATGGGAGAAGATATTTGCAGGTTATGTCTCCGACAAAAGTTTAATAACCAGAATCCACAGAGAACTCAAACGTATTAGCAAGAAAAGAACAAGTGATCCCATCTCAGACTGGGCAAGGGACTTGAAGAGAAACTTCTCTGAAGAAGACAGGCGCACGGCCTACAGACATATGAAAAAATGCTCATCATCCTTAATCATCAGAGAAATGCAAATCAAAACTACTTTGAGATATCATCTAACTCAGTAAGATTAGCCCATATCACAAAATCCCAACACCAGAGATGTTGGCATGGACGTGGAGAAAAGGGAACACTTCTACACTGCTGGTGGGAATGCAAATTAATATGTTCTTTTTGGAAAGATGTTTGGAGAACACTTAGAGATCTAAAAATAGACCTGCCATTCGATCCTACAATTCCTCTACTAGGTATATACACAGAAGACCAAAAAAATCACATTATAACCAAGACATTTGTACCAGAATGTTTATTGCAGCCCAATTCATAATTGCTAAGTCATGATAAAAGCACAACTGCCCATCGATCCATGAATGGATTAATAAATTGTGGTATATGACTTTACCTCTTTCATGTTTACACGGATGGAGCTGGAACATTCTTAGTAAAGTGTCTCAAGAATGGAAGAAAAAGTATCCAATGTATTTAGCCCTACTATGAAACTAATTTATAGCTTTCATATGAAAGCTATAACCCAATTATAACCTTAGAATATGGTGAAGGGGGAAAGGGAGGGGAGAGGGAAGGAGGGGCAGAGAGAGGGTAATTGGAGGGAAACACCTACCGTGCATCTTACAAGGGTACACGTGAAACTTACTAAATGTAGAATATAAATGTCTTAACACAATAACTAACTAAATGCCAGGAAGGCTATGTTAACCAGTGTGATGAAAATATGTCAAATGGTCTATAAAACCAGTGTATGATGCCCCATGATTGCATTAATGTACACAGCTATGATTTAATAATAAATAAATAAATAGAAAGAAAATATTTAACCCGGAATTCCAAATCCAGGGACACTATCCTTTAGGAAGGAAGGTAAAACAAGATGAAAAAAACAAGATGATTTGTTACAAGCAGATCTGATTTAACATAATGACAGAATGTTCTTCATCAGAAAGAGATAATGCCAGAAGGAAGCCCGGAACGTTGGGAATGAAGGAAAAGCAACAGAAACAGTGAACGTTTCTATGAATAAAATCGACTATTCCTTTCTTCTTGAGTTCTCCAAAACATTTTTGACTGTTGAAAGCAAATCATAATTCTGTCTAATATAGTTTGCAGCAAATGCAAATATTACACGTAACAACTACACCATAAAAGAGAGATGATAAGTAACCTATGTGATGGTATCAGCTCTACCTTTTCTGGAAACATTAAAATGTTTCCTAAGTAAACTGTAAAGAGTAAAATATGTATACTGTATTCTCTGGAACAACTACTAAAAAAACTACACAAAGACGGACACGGTCAAAATTCAATAGACAAGGGTGGCGCCTGTGGCTTAGTCGGTAAGGCGCTGGCCCCATATACCGAGGGTGGCGGGTTCAAACCCAGCCCCAGCTGAACTGCAACCAAAAAATAGCCGGGTGTTGTGGCGGGCACCTGTAGTCCCAGCTACTCGGGAGGCTGAGGCAAGAGAATCGCTTAAGCCGAAGAGTTGGAGGTTGCTGTGAGCTGTGTGATGCCATGGCACTCTACTGAGGGCCATAAAGTGAAACTCTGTCTCTACACAAAAAAAAAATTCAATAGACAAATCAAAATGGAATACTAAAAAAACCTGAAGAAGACAGTATAGAGTACAGTGAAGATGAAAACACCAAGGAACAACAGTAAAAAATAGTAAGACAGCAACCTTAAATTCAGACATAACAATAACTACAAATGGTCTAAACATACCAGTTAAATGACAGCGTGTCACACTGCTGTAAACAAAACACAGATGATCCGACTGTACACTGCCTGTGAGAAACTCACTTCAACACTTTCACACAGGTGGGCTGGCAGCAAAGGACTAGGACAGCACACAGGACGCAGATACCAATCAAAAGACATTAAAAGTGCCGTGTTACTATCAAACCAATTAAACTTAAGAGCAAAGAGCACTGCCAGCAGCGTTACAGTTAGTAAGCCAATTCACCACTAAGACGTAATTATAAACATGCATGTGCCAAACAACAGACTTTCAAAATATAAGAAGCAAAACCTGAAAGAAGAAATAGACAAGCCATTATAGCTGGAGAATCTGACTCTCTTCAGTAATACACAAGTGGTGAGAAACCAGACAGGACACGGAGGAGCTGGACACACTGTCAATCATCTTCATCTAATTTACAGAACACTCTGACCAAACCAGCAGAATATTCACCAAAAGAAACCACATTCTGGGCCATTAAAACATACCCTAAACACATTTGAAAGAACTGAAATCATACTAAGTACATTTTCTGACTGTAATAGAATTAAACTAGAAATCAGTGGTAGAGGCAAGAGAATCGCTTAAGCCCAGGAGTTAGAGGTTGCTGTGAGCCGTGTGACGCCACGGCACTCTACCAAGGGCGGTAAAGTGAGACTCTGTCTCTACAAAAAAAAAAAAAGAAAAGAAATCAGTGGTAGAAATACATGAAAAAAACTCTAAACATTTGAAAAATATACACCACACTTCTAAATACTCCGTGAGTCAAAGAGGAAGTCTTTTTTTTTTGAGACAGTGTCTCACTTTGTTGCCCTTGGTAGAGTGCTGTGGCATCAGAGCTCACAGCAACCTCCAATGCTTGGGCTCAAATGATTCTCTTGCTCAGCCTCCCAGGTAGCTGGGACTACAGGCGCCTGTCACAACGCCTGGCTATTTCTTGTTGCAATTCACATTGCTGTTTTAGCTGGCCAGGGTCAGGTTCGAACCCGCCACCCTCGGTATATGGGGCGGGCACCTTGCTCACTGAGCCACAGGAGCCGCCCCAAAGAGGAAGTCTTAAGGGACATTAAGAAATACTTTGAAGTAAATGAAAATGAAGATACAATAATCCACATTTGGGGGAATGTGGCTAAAGCTTAGAGGGAAATTTTTATCATTAAATGCATATATTAGAAAGGTCTCAAATCAATGATCCAAAGTTTCACCTTAAGAGACCAGAAAAAGAGAAAATAAGCCAAAATCAAGCAGATGAAAAAAAAACAATAAAGATAAAAGACAGAAATCAATGAAACTGGACAGAGAAAAATCAGTAAATCCAAAAGCTAGTTCTTTAAAAAAAGATCAATGAAACAGATAAACCCACAGCAAGAAGAGCAAGGAAAGCAGAGACGCAAACTGTCAACGCGAGGAGCGGGCGTCACGTCAGGCTACGAACAGTGTAAGACAACAAGAGACCTCCATGAAAAACCGCACAGAAATTCAACAACTTAGATTAAAGGGACCAATTCCTAAAAATGCATATCTACCCACACTCACCCAAGATGAAATAAATGACCTAAATAGTCTTATAACCACTATAGAAATTGAAATGATAGTTAAAATCCTTCAAAAAAGACACCTGTGGTCCCAAGTTATTTCACTGGTAAATATTATCAAACATTTAAAGAAATAACACCAATTCTGCATAATCTCTTCCAGAAAAAATAGAGAAGGAATACTTCCCAACTCAATTTATGATGCCAGTTTTCCTGATACTCAAACCATACAAAGAAAAGACAACAGAAAAACACAGACCAAAATCCCTCATAAAAAGATGCAAAAATACTCAACAAAATGTTGGCACATCAAATCCAGTACTATATAAACAGAATGATATGCTACGTCCAAGTGGGGTTTGTCCTAGGACTGTAAGGCTGGTTTAATATTAGAAAATCAATTAATGTAATCCACCATATTAACAGACTAATAAAGAAAACTCAATTGATGTAGAGAAAACATTTGAAAATATTCAACGTCCATTCATGATAAAAACTTTCAGATCATAAATAGAATGTAATTTACAAAAGGCTTATAAGTAACATCAAACTTTTTTTTTTTTTAAGACAGAGTCTCATTTTGTCACCCTGGTAGAGTGCTATGGCGTCACAGCTCACAGCAACCTCTAACTCTTGGGCTTAAGTGATTCTCTTGCCTCAGCCTCCCGAGTAGCTGGGACTACAGGTGCCTGCCACAACGCCCGGCTATTTTTAGAGACGTGGTCTCACTCAGCCTCCTAGCAATCCACCCAACTCAGCCTCCTAGAGTGCTGCGATTACAGGTGTGAGCTGCCGCACTTGGCCTACTAACATCAAACTTCATGAAAGATGGAATACTTTGCCTAGAAGATCAGAAAAAAGAGATGGGTGTACACTCTCACTGCTCCCGTCCAACACTGTGCTGCACACCCCAGTTGGGGCAATTAAGGCAAGAAAAAGAAATGAAAGGAAGAGATGAAACTGCCCCATTTGCAGAGCACATGACTGTATACGTAGAAATTCCCAAGGAATTTACAAAAAAAACAAAAACTAATCAGTGAACTTAGTGAGGTTACTAAAGGCTATGAGGCCAACACACACAATTGTGTTTCTACCCATTAGTGAAGAACAACAAGAAACTAACGTCCCCCCCCCCAACAGTTGAAAAAGAAGAAAAGGAAAAGGAGAACAGGAGGAAAAGAAAAGCAGAAATGTTTAGATACGAACCTGACAGAACCTGCATAGCATCTGTGTGCCCAAAACAACACAGAAAAAACAGATACATGGAGCACACGCCCTGTTCATGGGTCAGAAGACAACACAGTAACTGTGATTATTAGTTCTCTCCTGATCCATCTGCAGATTTAATGCAATTTTAAACAAAATCCTAAAAGGACGTTTTGCAGGTACAGAGAAGCTAATTCTAAAATTGTTACGTGTAGCCCAAACAACTTTGAAAACAAAGAATAAAGATGGTGGAATCACTCTGCAAAGCTCCAGAGAGCATCAAGTGCTGGGAGCAGCAGAGCACCTGGGACTGTGACGTGCTGCTGGTGGAAAGTGGATCCGAAGAACAGCACAGCAGGGGCGGTGCAGCAGTCTCTCCTACACTTACATATGCACTCGCCACAGCACCCAGCAGCCCCAACTCCCAGGTTTTACCACAGAGAAACATTAACTTAGTTTTAAATGAAATCCTACAAATAAATGTTTATAAAAGCCATGTTCATAATGGCTCAAATCTGGAAACAAGCTGCATGTCTTCCAGTGAGGGCCTGGATAAACACCCACACCATGTGGCAATACAAGGACAAACTTCTCAGACAAATAACCACTGTGGGTGAAGCTCAAAGGCATCATCTTGAGTGAAAGCAGTCTCAAGACATGCCAACCACAGGGTTCCATCCGTATGACATTCTTTTTTTTTTTTTTTTTTTGTAGAGACAGAGTCTCACTTTATGGCCCTCGGGTAGAGTGCTGTGGCGTCACAGCTCACAGCAACCTCCAACTCCTGGGCCTAGGCGATTCTCCTGCCTCAGCCTCCCGAGTAGCTGGGACTACAGGCGCCTGCCACAACGCCCGGCTATTTTTTTTTTTTATTTTTTTTTTTGTTACAGTTTGGCCGGGGCCTGGTTTGAACCCACCACCCTCGGTAAATGGGGCCAGCGCCCTGCTCACTGAGCCACAGACACCACCCTGTATGACATTCTTAAACAGAACTCAAATGGAGAACAGATCAGTAGCTGGGAAGGACGTCCCTCAACAGGAGGCACAAGGGAATGTTTGGGGTGGTCTGATCCTGATTGGGTGGAAGTTATGAAAATCAACAGATGTGCAGAAAGTCCTAAGATTGTACACCAACAAAACAAGTCGATTGGGCGGCGCCTGTGGCTCAGTCGGTAGGGCACCGGCCCCATATACTGAGGGTGGCGGGTTCAAACCCGGCCCCGGCTGAACTGCAAACCAAAAAATAGCTGGGCGGTGTAGCGGGCGCCTGTAGTCCCAGCTACTCGGGAGGCTGAGGCAAGAGAATCGCTTAAGCCCAGGAGTTGGAGGTTGCTGTGAGCTGTGTGATGCCATGGCACTCTATCGAGGGTGATAAAGTGAGACTCTCTCTACAAAAAAAAAAAAAAAAGTCGATTTTGCTGCATGCTCCTTCTCAGTGCAGTGATGCCTCTCTGCTCTATGTTTACCTTCCGTGCTCTTCATAGGCTGATGGCCATTCTGACCCAACCTGGGGCTGGCTGCCATGGCAGGCCAAGGGGTCCATTCTACCCATTAGGAAGATGACTCTGCCTAGGGGAAGGGGCGTTTCCAGAAGGGCCAGAGTGTACAGCTCCTGGGCGTAGAGGAATGGACACCATGATTACAAAGGACAGTTAACTGATTCTTATCACATTAAAAGGAAACGCTGAGAACAGGACAGTCTCTTGGCAAGCCTAGAGATGTTTTGTGACTTAGGGGCAATCCCCCAAGGAACTCAGTCTTCCAGAATGAGATGAGATCGGTCACTCAGTAGTAAGTGTGTTAAACATCGATGCTTAGTAGTCCTTCATGGGGGTCGAAGGGGAAAGAGCACGTGAGGAAAGAGCACGTGGCAATCTTTACGCACGCAGCCCTGATATGTCATGACCTTAACTCTCCACACCAGTTGTGTGCGTCATCACCTTAACTCTCCACACCGGTTGTGTGTGTCATCACCTTAACTCTCCACATGGGTTGTGTGCGTCATCACCTTAACTCTCCACACGGGTTGTGTGCGTCATCACCTTAACTCTCCACACCGGTTGTGTGCGTCATCATCTTAACTCTCCACACGGGTTGTGTGCGTCATCACCTTAACTCTCCATACCGGTTGTGTACGTCATCACCTTAACTCTCCACACCTGTGTGTATGTCATTACTTTAACTCTCCACACCTATGTGTATAACCTTAATAACTAGCCATTGCAGAAGGGCCTCTGGGCTACCCTGCACCTAAGGTTAGCCCACCACGTGCAAGCTTGTACTTCTAATCCGTGTCATGCCAGGTTCCTTCCTGTGGCAACTGAGACCAGGGCCATAGGGGTTGCGACACCCGGGTCTTTTCACACCTTCTCAGATAATATAACCAAGTGATGTCTAGCATGGATGCTGGCTTTACAGAAAATAATTTCCTTTTAAATCAAAATTCCATTTCCCCATAATCTCTAAACCTTTATCCAAGTTTGTTTATGGTCAGATTCCCAGCTATTGAGACCCTCACTTGAAACAAGACGTCTTTCTCCTCGTCTGCTCTCATCAATTTCATAACATAAAACTCAGTGAGCTCCTGCTGGTCTCTGCAATAGTGGGTTGCAGTGGTTTCGAGGCTCTGTGAATCTGCCAAACACCTGCCTGGGTGTCAGTGGTCAGTGCCCACTTGAGAATGGGCATTCAGCCGCGTCTGTCCATAGGAATCCTCTGGCTCTACCTTGGACTTCCCCTTAGCCAGGGCCATAGTCGCCCATGTCAAAGCTTCCCCAGCAGAGCAGCTGGGAGGGGCCACGGAGGAGAGTCCCTTTGTCCCCGCTGTCCTGTGAGCAGATGGAGAACACATGGACAGCAAGGCCAAGACATGAGAGAGCAGCCTCAGTAATACCAGCCAGCATCTCCCTCAACCAGGGGGGTGGCTGCCTGCTGAGTGGTCAACCTCCATGGGATGGGTAGTGCACGCCACTGCAGTGAACAGGGCTCTAGCCTCCAGGCTCATGGCCACCCACCCCGCCCACTGAGGAAAGAGCGCCTACCTTGGTCTCCCTCTCGTTTCCCTCAGTGTGGATGATGTAGGAGCAGCCGTCCTTCTGAGGGTTTTCTGAGACTATACGCACCTCCACCCCTGGAAGTGGGGTCCCCACAGAACCTACAGGAGAAAAAAGGGGGCAGAGCTTGAGGAATTGGGAGCACCCAGGCTCCTGTGTGTTCACACACCACTGGGAGTCAGGTTCAGAGCAGGAGTGAGGCCTGGATCCGGGCCACCTATCTTCGTACCCCTGTGCAGGCCCCACTGCTCCCCACGGGTAGAAACAGGACAGGAGTTGTGTCACGAACACAACTCCTTTCCACAGTGATGCATCACAATCTGACCTCTCTGGCCCCTTGACGCCTCCTGCAAGAACCTGCCCTCCAGGCAGCGCTGTACCACTCACATGTTCCCACAGCCACCACGGTCATGCTATCCTTCTCAGGACCTGCCAAGCAGCACCCTCCTTCATACCTAGAACAAACTTGGCAGCTGGGTGCCATGTGGCTCTGTGAGAGCCTCGTGCCTCCCAGGCCCCTGCACCGTGTCCACACCAGGCACCTGCTGGGCTCTCTCTCCTGGCCTCAGCACCTGGACCTCACAAACAACTGCCTGGTCCATGTAGGAAGGAAAGGAGCCAGGAGAGCCAGGACATCTTTGAGGAGGACAGAAATGAGGACCTCCGGGTCCTACTGTGAAGCCACAGGAACTGAGCCCGTGTGCAGTTAGCAAAAGGATGGATGGAGCAATGGGGCGGAACAGAGGCCCCTCAGTGAAGGGACTTTCAACAGAGATTCAAAGGGCATTCAGTGGAGAAAGGAGCCTTTTCAGCAAATGATGCTGAGAAAATTGAATGCTCATATGAGAAAGAAAAAGGACTTCAATCCATACCTTGTGTCACATACAAAAATTGTCTCAAAATCGATCACATCGGACCTGAATGTAAGAGGTAAAACTATACAACTTCTAGAAGAAAGTAGACTAGAAAATCGGTGTGACCTTGGACTAGGCAAAGATTGATTAGATATGACATCAAAAGGATGTCATAAGAGGACAATTCATAAGAGGACAAATTGATAACTGGACCAAATTTAAGAACTTCTGATCTTAAAGATGCACCTAAGTGGATGGAGAGAGAAGTCACAGACGGGATATATGGGCAGCAAAGGGATGTGGGAGAACTCAGCGCTGGTCACCAGAGAACACAAACTCAATACCCCACACCCGCACCCTACTGGGGTGACCCATAGCACTAACACCATCGCGTATACCATACATCAAGGCAGGTGGCGCAGCTCTCCCAGGGTGGTGGGAGGGAAAGTGGTGTGGCCACTCTGGGAAACAGCATGGCAGTTCCAACCCAGTAGTCCCATGCCGGGGTGTTGTCCAAGCAAAACACAAATCTGCATTCACACATACCTGGGGACACATGCCCAGACACACACACCACCAGCACACACACCCGGGCACACACACACACACTGGGGATGACACACACCAGGCACACACACCAGGCACACACACCACTGCTGCACACACACAACTGGCACACACACACATTGGGGACGACACACACCAGGCACACACACCACTGGTACACACATCCAGGCATACACCTTCATACTGTCTCCACTTGTAGTTTCCCCCAGACGTCCTTTGGCGCACACTATGGGCACCACTCAACAACGGAAGAAAACAGCAGTGTCTGAACCATACAGGGCCTCTGGGCCTGCTGAGCACAAGAAACCTGAGGCACAGCAGGAGAGGTGACACCACTCCAGGAAAGCAAACGTCCAGAACAGAAAGCTGGCAACTGGTCCCCAGATCTAGGGGGGGCAACTGGGTTGCTGACCACAGAAATGGGGAAACCCCAAAAAGGGTTTTGAGATGAAATACTCTACTGTCTTGTTTTAAAGTTATTTGGTTTTTTGAGACAAGTATTTTGGTTTTTTGAGTTATTTGGTTTTTCCACTTTGTCGCCCTCAGTATTGTGTCTTCATAGCTCACAGTAACTTCATACTCTTGGGCTCAAGCAATTTTCTTTTTTTTTTTTTTTTTTTTTTTAATTTCAGTGTGCTTGTTCATGTTTGTTTGAAGTACTCCTTTTCTGGTAATTTTCTTCTTTCTCCTGCGGTGCTGGCTGTTTTTTTTGATGTTGTTGGTAGAGACGGGGTCTTACTCTGGCTGACTGCTGCTCATATGGGTTTTGAACCCCTGAGCTCAGGCAATCCACCCGCCTCAGCCTCCCACAGCACTGGGACTACAGGCGTGAGCCACCACGCCCAGCTAGCTCAGTCGGTAGAGCATGAGACTCTCAAGCAATTTTCTTGCCTCAGCCTCCCGAGTTGCTGGGACTACAGGTGCCCACCACAATGCCCGGCTATTTTTTAGAGATGAGGTCTCAATTTAGCTCAGGATGGTCTCGAAGCTGTAAGCACAGGCAATCTATCCACCCGGGCCTCCCAAGTGCTGGGATTACAGGTATGAGCCACCACGCCTAGCCTTTGTTTTAAAATTTTCTTTTTTATAGAGACAAGAGTCTCACTGTACCGCCCTTGGGTAGAGTGCCGTGGCGTCACATGGCTCACAGCAACCTCTAACTCTTGGGCTTACACGATTCTCTTGCCTCAGCCTCCCGAGCAGCTGGGACTACAGGCGCCCGCCACAACACCCGGCTACTTTTTTTTGTTGTTGTTGTTGCAGTTTGGCCGGGGCTGGGTTTGAACCTGACACCCTTGGCATATGGGGCCGGCGCCCTACTCACTGAGCCACAGGCGCCGCCCCTGTTTTAAAAATTTTAAAACACACAGAACTGCTCACTAGAAAGAGCAGGGTTCAGATCACAGACAGGATGAGGGGCTGCGTGGATGTAGAAAAGGGACAGCTTACTCCACTTTTACTTCTGACAGAGAACTTGCCTCTGCTCTGGACGCACTGGAGTGGCCTCCTTGACACACCCCTGCTCACACCTACTGCCCTTCCCCTGCCATGGGTACTGCCTACCTGGTGGCACCTGGACTCTGGATGCAAACTGGGTCTGGAGGGAGCAGCGGCCCCACCCTGAGAACATGTGCCCACATGTGTGGTGCTCCTGGCCCTCCCCAGGCGGAGCAGGCACCCACGTAGAGGGCGCCATCCCGCCCTTGACACCTGCCCAGAGGGGACAGGTCACAGCACCCAGGGTGGGCGGGACGCAGATGCAGGAACTGCCTACCTGGCAGGCGAGCTGCGGCCAGGGGCGCAGACAGGGCCATGCCGATTTCCGTCATGCCGTAGCGCTCCAGCAGCTTGTGGCCCGTGGCGTCCTTCCATCTTTCCAGCACAGGCAATGGAAGGGCGGCTGAGCCTGAAACCATCAACCTACGGGGCACAACCATGGGCAGCCTCAGCTTCTGAGAGGGTGGGGCCCCAACGCGGAGATGGACCGGGAAGCACTGCCCGCTGGACATCACCGTTTTTTAAATTCTTGATAAAATATAGTCTGGGCTAAAACTTAACCTTGTTTCTTGAAAACAATTTGTAGGGTGTATTTTACGATGTCAATAGGTCTTCAAAAGGAATGAATGGTTAATCCAGGCAAAAAACAAATTTCAGACAGATGGAGACAGACACAGAGGCAGAGACACGGGACAGAGACACATAGACCAACAGAGGGTACAGATTCATCATTTAGAGGAGATGAAAAATATTACTTCTTAAACCCGATTTATTAGAACTGATTTATTAGGAATAACTTGTACATGCTGATTTTTAAGACTTTCTGAATGATAAAGCAGGCTGCTTTCATTTACCTAATTTTTTCTTCACAAACTGCACGCACGAAGTCTTGAACATGTGGCTGGGTGAAATGTCTGTCATAGTAATCCATCAACTTGGTATATATTGTAGGCACTGCCATGAATACATTAACCCGTGGAGTTTCAGAACTTAAGAACTTTTCCCAAACCTAAAGCAAAAAAAAAGAAGTGTCCAGGAAGAGACAGGAAGAAAGGCACAGATGCATGTCAGGTGCTCGTAAGGGAAGCCAGTCCTTCTCCTAAGACGAAAGGGTTCACAGTGTCCCACCTAAAAGGGCCTCAGGCAACTGACCCCTCCACCCTGTGTCCTGTAAGGGATCTTGTGTCTGGCCCGTGGGGAGGAGGGGCAGTTTGAGGGCAGGGCTGGGAAGGGCCTCCTGATCTGATATTAGGAGAGGTGTTAGCCTCAGACTCCCCAGCTGTGCAGAGAAGGGTGGGTGTACCAGGTGTGGGGGACCTGGGGGTGGGGGAGTGGGGGAGGAGGCAGTGATCAGCCCCTGCCAGCCACCTACAGCTTTGGGGTCAGTGTGGTCCCTTCCACAAACAGGCATGCAACAGATGGTGAACAGGTGAGGACTTTTTTTATCAAAAAAATCTGTATAAATTTTGTATTTTACTTCATAATAAACATTTCTTGCTTAAATATAAAGATGCTTTAAATTTCTCACTAGTTAAAATCCTCAATTTCACATGTAACTCTTCAAAAAAGCCAGTGAGCCATGTTCATTCTTTTTTGTTTTTGTAGAGACAGAGTCTCACTTTATCACCCTTGGTGGGTGCCATGGGGTCACACAGCTCACAGCAACCTCCAACTCCTGGGCCCAGGCGATTCTCTTGCCTCAGCCTGCCACAATGCCCGGCTATTTATTGGATGCAGTTTGGCTGGGGCCAGGTTTGAACCTGCCACCCTCAGCATATGGGGCCAGGGCCCCACCGACTGAGCCACAGGCGCAGCATGCCATGTTCATTCTTTGTCTGTCTTACCCACAGCGCCCCACCATGCAGGCCCAGTGTCCCCTGTAGAAAGCAGAGGCACCTTTGGTTCTGGCACTAAGACTCAAAGGAGGGGCTGATGGCACCCATAGCTGCGGGACCTGGATCACAGAAGCCCATGCTGCAGTCGCCCCCCACCACAGCAATCATGAGTGCTCTGAGCTGTTTGGTATTGACGTTCTTTTAAACACAATGACTGGCACCCTCAAACTACAATGTGTAAGGAAACAGAAGGATGTGATCCATAATTAATGGGAAAAATTCAACAGGGCAGAGCCTCAGAATATCCTCTTGGTATAACAATGATAACAACTGGGTTAAGAAATTTAGAAAGATGAGCAAAATGGAGAAAAATGGAGAATTGCAAAGATAAGTGAAATTGCAAAAAAAAGAACCCTATAAAACTAGAAAACATATCATTTGAAATAAAGAATTCAATGAATAAACCTAGTCGCAGACTGCACACCACAGGGAACGGATAAGAGACATCAGACATGAGCTGAGCGGCAGACAGGAGGGTGCCAAGGCAGCTGTCGGACAGAAGCCTTGTAGGGCACGGAGGTTATAGGACCCATGGTGGCTGGGGAAGCAGAGGGAAGAGCCAAGTGAGGTGAGTGAGAGGTTTCATGTGGATAGACTCTTAGACTCCACGTTGTGAAGACAGTAATTCTCCCCAAACTTCAGCACAATCTTTCTCAAAACCCCAGCAAGTAGTCAGGCATTGTGGCGGGTGGCAGGTCTCTGTGTGGGCATCAGGCAGCCATTTCTCTGGTGCACAGTTGGCCTCACCCGTGCAGAGCCCCGGTGGGTGCCTTACCAGCTGAGCGCTGAACTCGGGCAGCATCACACAGGTGGCCCCCACCCAGAGGGGGCACAGCAGCTTGTTGACCACGCCGTGGACGTGGTGCAGAGGGAGCACATGGAGGATCACATCATCTTTCGTCCATGCCCACCTGTGGACCAGCCCAGTCACCTGTAGGGGACAAGAGCACAACTTGGAACAGGAGCCAAAGGCTGCTGCCTGCCACGCCACAGAAGACATGGGAGTCTGCACGTGTGCCTCTCAGGCTCCCCACCAGCTGAGGAAAGGAAAAGAAGAAAGCCGGCTCCCTACCAATCCTCCCTACAGACTTGGAAGACGAGATGACGACCAGGGGCCTGTGGGTGTCCACTCACCCCAGGGACGCCCAACACAGCAATGTGGTTGGGGCTTCAGTGAACTTGGGGTGGCAGAGTGGACTTTGCAAACACCCAGGCAGGCAGAGCTGTGATTTCGGCATGGCTGTCCCGGCTCCACCCCTGCCCAGGCCCTTGTCTAGGCCGAGCATCATGGCCTGTGCTTGGCCCTGCTGACTCCTCTGCCTGGTCAGAGCCCAGACTGGGGCCTGGGCAGAGTGAGACAGGCCCGTATGAACCCCCTGGGAAGGTATGCTGAGGACACAGCCTCCTGCACACCCCACACCCCTGCAGGGCAGCGAGCAGATATCCACTCCCCTAGGGGAGAGGTGTAGACGCCTTCTCTCCAGACGAGCCTCCTGCAGGGAGGTGAGGACACAGGCCTTCCCACAGTGTCTAAGACTTGACCATGCACAAATGCATCTGCTTTAAATAAATCCTGATTTATTAAAAAAAAAAAATAGGCTGCCCAAATAAATCCTGATTTCAGGTCTTTATCACACATGCCCGGTATGTAGCTGGTCTCTTTAAAAATTACCCTCATGCCACGCGGAGCTGTCCCCTTTGATCTGAATATACCACCCAATGCTGGAGGGGCCACTTGGGGGACCCTATGTCCCTCTCTCCTCAGGATGTAGCCCTAAATCCTGTGTCCTGCACCTGAGCAGGAGACAGGTGGCCACATCCCACGGCCAGTGTTTCATACAGGACCACTGCAAATGGCCCCAAAAAGAGATGAGCAGGAGAGGGCGTCAGGCCTCCTCAGACCTAGCCTGAGGGCTGCCTGCAGCTGACACCACCGTGGCCGAGGAAGGACGCAGCTCTGCTATGGTCATAGCTCTGGCTAGGCGTAGACACTCACCACAGCCCCAACATTGCGGTGGGTGGTCAGGACACCCTTGGGGTTTCCAGTGCTCCCGCTGGTGTAGATGACCATGGCGCCCCGGTCTCTCCACTCCCGCACCTGTACCTGCCCCTCTGGCAGCTCCCCTGCCGCCCCCTCATAGACAGCGGGCGTGAGAGGCAGGAGTGGGACCCCCAGCTTCTTGACCACTGGGCTTAGGATCTCCACATACTCCTGGCCGGCCAGGACCACGGAGCTCCGGGAATCCCGGATGAAATACTCCAGCTGGGCCTCTGGGTGCTTCCTGCAGAGCGGGACCGCGATGCCGCCACTCATCCACGAGGCCCACTGGGCAACCACATAAGAGACATCATTAGAGCACAGGAAGGCGACCCTCTCCTCACAGAGGTCCCCGCTGACACAGCCGCGCAGCCCACAGAGCTCACGGGACAGTCGAAGGCTGCGGTAGTAAAGATCCCTGTATGTGTGGCTGCCATGTTGGTCAACAATGGCGATTTTGTCCCCAAAGGCCAGTGCTTTGGTGAACACTGGGGCATCCGTGTCTGGGCAGACCGCTGGTGCTGTGTGCAGGAGGCCACTCCCTCTGCTTCTCACCGGAGCTGGTCGGCAGGAGGCCAAGGCACAGGCCAGGCGCCGGAGGGACAGTGCTACGTGAGGGGCCATTGCTCCAGCAAACAGCCCCCTGCATTCCCTGGGGCAGCACTGGAGAAGAGAGAGGACAGCACGTTAGTGCCCTACCAGTCCTGTCCCAAACTCCCAACCAGGTGGAATCTGCCGAGGGCACCATTGCAAGGCTCCAGCCTCAGACAGAATTGCTATACTTCCTCAGCAGCACTGTGGAGTCCAAAAGTCCAACATCTTGGCTTTTTATTTAAGCTCATTAGTTTAAGGATTTCAAAACTATATTAGGTTCTAAAACAATGAAATAAACTAGATAAAACCAAGGAGAAAGAGATAGAAGCAAATGCACTTGAGGTAATTCTGAATAACATTCCACAGGGGAGGGAAGAACATTCACTTCCAAACTCAATAACGATACCATGAAATAAAGCTGAACCCCCCCCCCCAATTTTAGCAGGTCCAGAAAAGTACCAAAGGATGGAAGGACCCACCAGCAGCCCCCTAAGTCCTCTCTGTGTCCCACACCCCCGACATGGTGTCTCTGCAGGACTGTTTCTCCCTGTTCAGAATGTTCTTTCTATGACAAATCCTCACTTTTCTTTCATTAACTTGCTGGGGAAAACTAACATGTTATTTCTTACAAGAACTAAACAGTTTTGTTCTCTGCTCTTAATTTAAAAGACTATGCACAATACTTTATAATTATCTAACGAAACAAATAAACTCCACAACAATAAAGACTGTCAGAACCAAATTACGTTTGTGCTGAGACCCTCTTGAGAGGTAAGAAAGAAAGCTGGGCGCAGCAGCCCAGTTGCAGGCACCGAGAGAATGTAGCCTCTTCCGGGTCACTCGGCCAGGGGCCTGCGTTCTCTGGGTCTCAGGGACAGATGCCTGCCATCTCCCACCCACCACTGCAGGGAGCTGCATGTTCCAATGGGGAAAAGGGACAGGCGGGACTGCCCCTCCCCCCTCCCTCATCCAGGGCTTCTGTTAACAGGAGAGGGGCTTGTCGACTTCACGGGGGCTTTCCTCTGTCCCAGGACACCTCTTACTCCCTTACTTGACACCAGCAAATTCAGATACAGGAAACATCACACAGATCTTCAGCACAACACAAAAGTGAAGAATGTAGTCAAAAACCCTTCATTCACAACACAACGGGACGATGTGGTGAACAGAACCTAGAGAAGTTAAGAAACTTGCCCAATGTCACAAAGCAAGGGCCCACCATGAGTCCCTCTGTGGTCACTAACTCCCGAGGGTCAGCTCCTGGCAAGACCACATTACACACAGGCATGGTAGCACATCGTGGGCCCCAGGAGGGCAGCCCAGACTTATGGCTTCTGGTCCTAGCAGGCCAGGGCAGCAATCAGAAAGGATACTCCCGGCGGCGCCTGTGGCTCAGTGAGCAGGGCGCCGGCCCCATATGCTGAGGGTGGCAGGTTCAAAACCAGCCCCAGCCAAACTGCAACAACAACAAAAAAATAGCCGGGCGTTGTGGCGGGCACCTGTAGTCCCAGCTACTTGGGAGGCTGAGGCAGGAGAATCGCCTAAGCCCAGGAGTTGGAGGTTGCTGTGAGCTGTGTGACGCCACGGCACTCTACCGAGGGCAATAAAGTGAAACTCTGTCTTCACTAAAAAAAAAAAAAATAGAAAGGATACTCCCAACACTTTGAAACTTGAAAGTGGGAAATGTAAACCCTTTGTTCCCGTGATTGTACCTAAAAAACTTATCCTATGGAAACATCAGATAAAGACATAAAGACACACATACAGGACCTCACTCTAGTATATTTAGTTACTTGTGATATTAAAAAACTGGAACTAAACCAAGTATGCAGAAGAAGCCCAAGGAAATCACACGCACACACTGCACACGTGCACTCATATGCACACGCACACACATACACATATATGCACACACTGGTGCATATACACACATACACATGCATACTGGTGCACACATATGAACACCCACACACTCACACATACACACTGGTGCACATGCATGAACACAAACACAAACACATGCATGCATACAGACACACAGGGATGTCAGGCTGCACCTACCCCAACGGTGGGCATGTGCTGTGTTGACGGGAAAGGCTTTTGGCATTATGCTGAGGGGAAAAATACAGTCATAATTTTAAAAAAGACTTGAACGCGAATAACCAATGTTCACAATATAACAAAAGTTATGAGTGATTTTTGTTTTCTTTTTAGTATTTCTCAATTTTCTCCAATTTTTTTGCAATGAGCATGTATGACTTTTGTAATCAGCAAAAGAAAGTCTAATAAATGTTATTTATTTTTAAAAACTGAAGATGCTCTAAAAAAAAAATGAAGATGCTCTAACCCCATACAGTATTTTCTTTTATATAAAAAAGGAAGACCAAGGGCGGCGCCTGTGGCTCAGTCGGTAGGGTGCCGGCCCCATATACCAAGGGTGGCGGGTTCAAACCAGGCCCCGGCTGAACTGCAACCAAAAAATGGCCGGGCGTTGTGGCGGGCACCTGTAGTCCCAGCTACTTGGGAGGCTGAGGCAAGAGAATCGCTTAAGTCCAGGAGTTGGAGGTTGCTGTGAGCTGTGTGAGGCCACAGCACTCTACCGAGGGCCATAAAGTGAGACTCTGTCTCTACAAAAAAAAAAAAAAAAGGAAGACCAAGAAGATATTAAAAATATTTTTTATGGGAGGTGGACACACAAGTTGTTTGTAGCTACCTATGGCTGTTTCTCTCCAAGAGATAGACACAGGAGTGGCAATAGCATCCCTCCACAGAAGGGCTCCACACAGCTCACAGACCTCAAGGAACTAAGTGTGCACAAAGCCACGTCTGCTGCCAGGATACAGGTCCTCCTTCCAGCACTGCCACCAATTCCTTGCCCTGCAACACGGGGGCCACAGCCTAAGTGGCTGACCAATCACTGTGGCAGAAGAGCCAGAGCAACTGCCCACATGCAGGCGGAGCTGGCGACAATGACGCCCTGGACCAGGTGGGCAGGAAACCACCATTCTCCTGCACAGAATCCTGAGCCTGTATGCTGGGGGCATTCCTGTCACTGAAAGCCACTGAACATGGTGACAGGCTGTATGTGAGACAGATATCCCTGGCTCTCAGGGAGCCCCTGGTCTTCTAGGAGACAGCCCAGGTCAGAGGGAGGTTGGCCTCCTATGGAGAGACAGTATGGCTGATACCTGACTGGTGAGAAGGAGCAGCCAAGCCAACAACCAGGAAAGGAGCCTTGCTGACAGGGAGAGGGATGTCCTGGGATCTAGCCTGTGCTCACTTGGGTATTTCTGTGGAATAGGTGCCCAGAAGCAGCATTGCTGGGTTACCTCAAATGTTGATAAATCCTGCCAAAGTTCCCTCCCAAGAGGTACTAATTGGTATTCCCACCAAGCATGTGGGAAATGGATACCCCCATCAAATAGCCTGTAAATCTCTCAAGTATGAGACCCTGAACCACTCAATCATAAATTCTTTTAGTCTCAAGCTCAAATCTTCAAGGCTATCCGGATCAAAGCCCTACCTTGAACAAGACAAACAAAACATACCCAGGCAGAAGTTGTGAAGACTTCCAGGTCTAGAGAGATCAACAGTCCCGCAGAGAGACCCCCCCCCCACCACAGGTCAACCATAGGGCCCCCTTCACCATCAGCACCGTAGCTTGGAGTGACACTGCCCACCAAGTAGATGCAATTCACTATCTCATTAACCAACCAAACTCACACACCTGCTGCTCAGCATGATGACCCACTGCAGTAAACAGCATCACCATGGCCACATGCAGGGTCACCATGGCCATGTGTGGCATCACCATGGCCGTGTGCAGGAACCTGTTAAGAGCTAAGCACTGTGCATGAGCCTGGGCAGCCTCATCCTGGTAAAGGCATGATGTTCTCTAGGATTTGAAAAATGCTAAACAAATGCTCTCAATTCCTCTAGGATGGAGGCAAGACCTCATCAGAGACCCCCAGCAGAGGGCCCTCCATGTTGTAACCACCAGATTCTCAGATCAGACCAACAAGACACAGGACATCCCAGAAACACATTTCCCACACAGGAGCATCTTTCCTGCCTTAGCTGTGGTACTGGTTAAGAGCAGAGTTCAGAGTTCAGACCTGAATGTTCATTCTTTTTCATGTAGGCCTTCACTTTCCATCTATGAGACGAGATGACAACAAGGCCTGCCTCACAGAGCTCATGAGAGAACTGCTGCCCTGGCATGCCACCATCAGCAGGGTGCTCACCACTGCACCTCATGACAAAAGTCCTTGGTAAGAACAGTATGTGCATTCAAGTAAAGGGGGCTAGTTTCAAAAAGAAACTCATCTGTTTAACACATCTGACCCAGCCACCCCCAGAGTCTGTGTTCAAAGTAAACACCAGCACTTCTTCTGTCTGCTGCCTTGACCAACATGTACAGCAGTGGGCCTTCCTGTGGTGCCGGGTACACATTTCGACATGATATCTGTCTGTCTGTGGCTTAGGGGCTTGTTTTCAGAATTATGTATTTTAAGTAACAGATATTCACACTGCATTCATGAGCAATTTTAAAATAAAACAAAAAGTGAAAACACACGCTTGAAACCCACATCCACTTTAGGGCAAAAAAAAAAAAAAAATCATCGGGAAGGGTGATGTTATGCTTACAGCTAGCCCAAGCCCACAGTTTAATCCACCACAACTGTCTTGAAGAGAAGGTTCAGAAACAAAGACAGTAGGACAGCCTTGTCCCACAACAGTCACAAACACGCCTGAAGGAAAAAGGCTAAGCTGAGCTGCGTGTCACACTGACTGGGTCACTCCTTTGCCACAAGCTTCCCAGCCCCTGTAGCACCACTCTGGTAGCATCTGTGCTTCTGGGTCTAGCATCTGAGCACCCCCAGGTCTCAGCCTGGGGCCCTTGTCACAAACATCTCCATTCCTAGGCTGAAAGATCAACAATGCCCCGTACACACAATTCCCGTTCCGTCACTAAACACTCACCATTTTACTTTTTGGCAAATTCCCAATCATCCTTCCAAGCTCAACTTAATACCTCCTCCTCTTCATGGTTTTTTTTTGTTTTGAGACAGAGTAGGTAGAGCGCTGTGGTGTCACAGCTCACAGTAACCTCAAATTATTGGGCTCAAGTAATCCTCTTGCCTCACCCTCCTACTGGCCTCTATTTTTAGCATAGATGGGGGGTCTGGCTCTTGCTCAGGCTGGTCTCAAACTCCTCAGCTCAAGCAATCCACCCTCTTGGCCTTCCAGAGTGTTAGTAAAGGCAGGAGCCACCACACGGCCTGCCTAGCCTCTTGGTTAAAGCCTTCCCTCCCTCAGGGTGTGGCTGCCGGCTGAGCCTTCAAAATACCCCAATCTGACACGCGGCCACCGTCTGCTTGCAGAGCCACCTGCCCTCTGGTCCCCGGCTGGGGGCAGCAGCCCGGGGTAAATAAAACGGAATGGTGGGTACTCAAGGATGGCTTCTGCGGGCCCAATGAAAGATGGAAATGAACTTAGTTTAGAGACAGCAGAAAACGTTTCCTCTAATGACATCTGAACATGGACCTCACTCGCTTCATGATTCTGTCGGGGCAAAGTCCTGGACAGGACGCCTCCAGTCTGAGAAGGGTTTCCAGGCAGGAAGGATCTGGGTCTGGGGGAAGTTTGTGGTGCTGAGTGTGGGGCAGAAGATTCTCCGTGGGCGGCTTCCAGCACTTACACAGGCCCCCTCCGGCGTCCCCGAGAGCGGGCACCATTCTCCCCGCGCGACACAGGCAGCTGCGGCCCCGGACGGCCAACGAGCTGCCGGTGGCCCGCGGCTAGTTGCAGGGCCAGTGTCCAGCCCCGTTCCTGGGCCGTGCGCTCGGGGCCGGAGAGCCGGACTAGGAGCAGCAGCCGCGGCGACGGCCCGGGGCTGGGACGTGCCCGCTCACGGCGCCTCGACACGGGGCCCCGGGAGCACTCTACCTCGCCGCCTGTTCCTCGTCCGCCGCCACAGCGCTCGCCGGGACCGGCCGGAACCGCGTCCGGCGCGCAACAGAGTCCCCTGCGCGGCGAGTCCGTTGCCCAAGCGCGTCCGCCCGGGAGCGGTGCCGCGGCGACGGGTTCCGGGGGTCTGCGGGCGGTCGCTGCGCGGGCACGGGGCTCCCGGCTGCAGACCCTTCGCCAGCTCTAATTCCATAGTACAGATTCCCGGGCAGGTCCGACCTCGGAGGGGACTCGCAGGGGGTCTCTGGGGTGAGCTCCCCGGGCAATTTTAAACAGACCACGTTGGAGAATCCTCAAAGGGAACCAGGACGCTGGTACTAAACCAGATTGATGGATGTGTCAACCTCCTGAACAGTGAAGGGGACATTTAAAGCCAGACACGGAAGTCCCTTTGCTGCAGTGTGGGTGTTTTCCCCTAAAATGAATACAAATAGTACAAAAAAGTGCCCGGGCAAACGGTAGGGCCAGTTCTTAGCAGAAGCTCACGCACACACACTTTGTAGCATTTCCCCCACGCCCTCCTCCTCTCCGGCCATGATTGTCGGTGGAGAGCCCCGGAGAGGGCGCCTCCAGTCTGAGAAGGGATTCCCAGGAGGAAGGATCTGGATCTGGGGGGGAGTTTGTGATACTGAGTGTGGGGCAGAACCCAAATTGCTGAGTCTCACTGCCCTGCTGGGTGTCATCCACAAGGGGTCCCTGCCTCCTCCCAGTTTCAGCACAGTGGACCCATGAGGGCTGTGCTCCCAGATAGAGCATTCCAATAACACAAAGGAGGTCTTGGCAATTAAGACTACAACAATCCAAGTAAAAACCTCGATGGAATGGCTGGAAAATACAGTTAGGGAAATCTCGCAGAAATGGAACAAAAAGACCAAGAGAGGAAAAACAGGACAGGAAACATGAAGTCAGTGGTCTGGGTCAGGATGTCCAATGTGCATAATACTGTATTTTCAGGAAGGGAAAGCGAAGAAGAGAGAGTGGAGTCGATCATCAAAGAAATTCAAGAAAATTAGCAGCACGAAGGGCCACTGAGTGTCCTGCACGGTGAGCGGTGAGCGGAAGTGAGCCCACAGCAGCCAAACCAGCATGATCCAGACACATCAGAACGTGGGCAGAGAAGGCCATTAAGTGTCCCCTGGTGTCCCACTGAGATCCCAAGAGACACCCAGCCATGCTGTGGGCTGCTGGAACATGGGTCTTCCCCTGAGCAGCCACCATGCCCAGACTTCTCAAGTTGCCTTTGTTCCTAGGACTCAGTCATACAAATGCTTCCTTCCTTCCCACCCCGTGTCCAGTCGTCTTGACTTCTCCTGAAAATTCTCCCAGAGGCTGACTGGACCAGGTCCCACATCTCCACTGCTCCCACCTGGCCCCAAGGAACCCTTGCTCCCACCTGGGCTCCTGCTGAGGCCCCCTCCTGGTGCCCTGTCAGCCCCTCAGTGGGTTTCCATGGCAGTTGCAATGGCCCAGGAAGCACCTGCTCAGGGTCCACCAAAGCCCCACAGCAGCCGACAGGCCCCACCTTGGACCAGCTTCTTCCTCTTTTCCTTGTTTTCTACCCAGGGGACCCCAGGTCGGGCAGATTATCTCCATGAAGACAACTGATACATACCATACGTGTGTGTTGCGCTGAGAGGAGGCTGGAGTGGAGGGGAGGAAGGAGACAGACAAGGGTTAAAATTAAAAAACTGATCAAAAACTACGGCAATCATTAAATACTGGGAAAACAGAGAGATGTGTTTCTCAGCAAGAGCCAAGTCACTGTGTTGTACTAGAGGCTTGGTTGTCAATAGCATCCGCAAAAGTGCAATATGTAAACATTTATAATATAAACATTAAGTAACATGCAAACACTGATGTTGACCTAACCACATTTCCTGCAGACTCTGTGGGAGGGATGAGGGATGGGGTCCTGAGCAGTTATTGGGGCCGACAGAAAAGGCCAGGGACAGCTGTGGAGGTGGCCACCAAGGGGACCAGAATGTGGACAGCCTTGGAGGCGACTACAAGGAGCACCAGGCTAGGAGTGGCCTTGGAGGTGACCACCATAAGGATCAAGCTAAACTTTCGCCTCTGGTGAGCAGAAAAAGGAGGGGGCTCTGTAAAGTGTGAGGATGTATAACTGATAAGAATAAATGAAAGGCCAGTCATGGTGACTCACACCTGTGATCCCAGCACTCCAGGAGACCGAGGCAGGAGGATCATTTGAGCTGAGGAGTTCGAGACTAGCTTGAGCAAGAGTGAGACCTTGTCTCTACTAAAAATAGAAAAACTAGCCAGGTGTTGCAGCAGGCACCTGTAGTCCCAGCTACTCAGGAGGATGAGGCAGGAGGCTCACTTGGGCCCAGAAGTTTGAGGTTACTGCGAGATGGCACTCTACCCAGAGTGACAAAGAGAGACTCTGTCTCAAAAAAAAAAAAAAAGAATAAAAATTAAAACTAGATTCTACAATACTTTTTAAAGGGGGAGAGGAAAGGAAGCACAAATGTGGGCTCCCCTCGACCTTCAGGCAGCCCTCACCCTGCACCTGTCACCCCAGCCAGACCCTCACCTGTGAGAGGATTCCTGGGGGTTTCCCTCCTACCGGGCACACAGTGGATCAAGAAACCAGACCACTGTGTACGTGCAAACACTTCTCTTCACCCCCACTGGGCCTCTCTCACTGAGTTTTGGGAGGCAGGTGTTGAGTGTATGTGTGGCTGCTGTGTCCTTTGCATGGGGGATGCAGACACAGAGCCCCCGTCCACCTGCTGCTTATCTGTTAGTGGGAGGAGAAACACCATGTCACGCGATGAAAAATAAATAGTGAGCATATGGCGGTACACGTTCAGGGTTTCACAGTGGAGGGCCCAGGGCCCCCGTGGGCAGCTGAGGTGGTGCTGTCAGGGGGAAGCTTGCACTGCACACTCTACAAATGAGGACTGTCCATGCTTACACACCTGGGGAGTGGCAGAGATTTGAAAACACACACAGGTCTCTCGCCTGTGTGTAACCATGCACAGGAACACATGTCTCCTGCTGAAAACCATACTCTTTCCCCACACAGCAGCAGAGCAACTCCTCTCATAAAGAATGAATTATCTGCAAAATCCCTGTCTGCAGAGATGTTCCCACCACTGTCACAAATGACAGCCGCAAACCAGGAAACAGCCTACACATCCTGCCACAGGCTCAGTGAATTAGGAAAGAGAAAAATGATGAGAGATCATGCCTCCACTAAGAGGGTGATTACAAAGCCTGTCCCGAGGTGAGGTGCACCTGGGATGGACCCTCCTTGGAGAGGTGCCTTGGGAAGCAGCCTCCTGTGGGAGTCAGGCATGTAGTTTAAGCCAGGAATTTCTGGAGGGCTCGTTGAGCAGAGTCAAGTTCCTCAAACTCCTCAAGGCTGCAATAGCCTGGTAGTCTATACAGGATATCTGGTACCTGGCAGGCTCAGGGCTAGGATTCTGAGGGTCCTGATGACCACAGTCCAAGATCCTGTGCCCCCCGCCCGCCCCGTTTTCCTGGGCCACGGAAAGCCCAGTTGTTACCAGGTGGCTGGGGACAGAATGCCTACCAACCAAAGATTACTATTGCCTGAGTCCTGCCCAGCATGGATAGAAATCACTGAAGCAAGTTAGGAAAGTTTATCCCCAGTTTGTAAGGTTGTAATACATGGGGTGCCTGCACGGTTCTCTCTTCCTTTGTTTCCCTTTCTCTGACTGTTAATGATTACTTGCGGTGCCTTGCTTTGAATAACTGCATTATGCTGTCAACGTGATTTATGATTTTTGATTTTGATTGAATAAAGTGGCCTATGGGAGAATGGCCCAGTGTTGCACTAGAGATGCTGCTGGCTTAGTGGACCCCTCTCACAGGCTTCCATCGGCTATTTCACCTGAGATAACTGAGTATGAGTTTTTTCTCGCGTCAACTGCCCTCAGTGCAGATCCCAGCAAAGGTTGTGGGGACCCAGGCCTCCACAGCCCCCCAGGTGGCTGGCTAAGTGATGTGAAACTTACTGCTGTGTGCTGGCCTGCTCCGTGGTCCTGCTTCTAGCCAAGATCTCCTTTTAAATTTTAGGAACAAAATTAGCCTCATCTGTAAAGTAGATGACAATTTCTGCCTCTGAGGGTTGCTGTAAGCATTGAGCAGCCAGACCAGTTAAGGCTGTTAATAAACACCAGATGCTTCTGCCCCTCACTGCTGTCACTAGGAGCATCCTGGTTGTCACCCCAAAGCAGGTGCTCAGTAAACAGATGGGAGCAAATGAGGTCGTTTCTCTGGAGGCCAGATAATAGTGTTTCCAACGCTGCAGCCTCCCACCTGCCCTCCAGGACACAGGCCACACCTGCTCGCCCAAAAGCTGGGGAATAGCTCAGGCCCGTCTCTGTCCACACCTTGGGCCCAGGCTGCCCCAGGTGCCCCACATGGGGCTGGATACACAAAGAACAGCCTTTCCTGGAGGAAACCTTCCCAACTGGAGTGTCCAAACCATTGCCCCTTCCTCACATCTCCAGCTTAATGAGCCCAATCTGAAGTATCTGGGTCACACCTTTTCACTTGATTAAAGCAAAACACAGACCTGGCTGGCAGCTGTTTGCTCACAAGAGAAACTTCTGCAAACTGTGAACACATGGCCTTCCTGCTGCAGCCTCTGGAGCTGCTACGCTATCCAAGGAGAGTGGGCTGTCACGCTAGAAAGGGTCTGCCCTGGAAGCACTTAGATTTGTTCAGCAGTGACTTAGGACAGGGATTCAAGGTCCAGCAGCAGAGTAGAGCAAGACCTGCATTCTGCCCCCACCCACCTCCATGATGGCCCCAGTGGGCTCGACCTCTGGGGTCTGTGTCCATATGCATTCCAGTCCCACTCTGATCCTCCTCACTCATTCTGGGGACACCCCCCAGGGGAAGCCAGACACCTTGTTGAGACGGTGCTTAGGCAAGTCCATAGCTATGTGGGGGGCCAACGTGGAAGCAGCCTCCCAGCCGAACCCCCCAGAGGAGACCATAACCCTACCAACATAGTGGTCACAACCTCGAGAGAGACCTGAGCTGGACCACCGGCTTCCAGACTATAGAAACTGTGAGATAGTAAATGTCTGTTGTTTTATACCTCCAAGTTTGAGAGATGATTAGAAGACGTCATAGAGGGTGCCGTGTTGATGCTGCCATCAGTCCTGCGGTCTGGGGCAGATAAATCTCTCCAGCCCAACCTGAAGGTCAGAGCTCCTACCTCCAAAAGGGATTATGAAGATTAACTGAAATGCTCCATGTATGGCTCTTAGCACGGCGCCTGGAGCAGAGCAGATGTCTGTAAACGGTTATCACACTGTCATAGAACAGCTGGATATATTTCTCTATCACAAGACAGAGAGGGCACGATCTCAGTTCACTCAGTGGGAGAGGAAACATTTGAACTGGTCCTTGGAAGAGAAGTAGGTTTGGACTTGGAGGTGGCAGGAAAGCATCCTCAGAGGGTCAGTGTGACGGGAGAACAGCTGTGAAGGCTGGACAGAGTCAAAGGGGCTTCTGGAACAGAGGGATCCAGCCCAGCGTGCTGGGAAGCAGGGAGCCGCTGGGGCCGCTGTGTCAGCAGTGGGAGGTTAGAGTCAGGACTGCAAGGCAGATTCCTCACGGCAGGGCCACCCTGATCCTGTGCTGTGCCTCAGGGGCAGGCGTGCCGGGTCTGCCAAGGAATGGGCAAGTGAATGAAAGTCTTTAAATTATTTCAGGTAATAAACTCACTGAAAATAAATCGGATGGGAAGCCCAGGCATCTGTGACTGCTGTGCCCTGCCCTGCCCTGCGCCTGCAACTCCACATGTGTGGGCACACATAGAAGCTCAGGCTGCTCCCCCCACAGGTGACGGGTGTTCATGGCTGTCTTGTCCCCTTCCACTCCAGCCTGTTCCTTTCCTGCCTGAGGCCTGGGTCAAGGAAAGGAGGATTTTGGGATCTGACCAGGAAATATCCACACCATGTCAGTTGGGAGAAAGTTCTGGGCACGGCCTCAAACTTTTAGAGTGTGACCACACGCGCATGACGCTTCCTGGTGCCACAAATACTGGCTCCGAAGCTGATGTCCTCTAGAGGCACTAGTATACAAAGTCGACCATTGGGGCCACATATGGACACTGGTGCACGAGGCGGCAGGCCCCCCAGGGCAGAGCCCAACCCACTCAGGGGCAGAAGTGTCTGAGTGCTGAGCACGTGGGCCGGGTGGCTGCCAACTTGGCATAGGCTCCCCAGCTCTGGCTGTGCACACATGGCACAGTGGGCGCAGCTGGCAGCCTTGCAAAGCAGCTCCCAGGGGTGCCACCCTCCCTCAGGTGCCATTTGGGACTTGGCTGCTGCAACCCCACCACCTGTGGCAGGGGATGTGTCTCCTGGTGATTGGGAACCTGATTTGCTCCCAAACCCTCCACAGCTTGTGCTGCCTAAGTGCTTCTCCCTGAGTGGTGCCAGGCCCCAGGTGCCAACCATACCATCTGGGCAGCAGCATCTTCCTGCTACTTGTGCCCATTTGGGCAGACACAGCGTAGTCTGTGAGTGCCAGGGGCTGGGGTCCTATCTGCCACATGGTCTGGGATCTCCCAGCCTCAGTTTGTTCTTGAGGATGGGCCCTGAAGGTCTTTCAAGCAGGAGCTGCTGCAGCCCCCACGGGAGGAGAGGGGAACCCCCACAAGACAGTATGTATGTGTGTGAGCCTGTGTGAGCATGTGTGTACATGGCATGTGTGAGGGTGCACATGTATTCATATGTGTGCATCATGAGAGTGTGCATGTGTGCATGAGCATGTATGAGCGTGTGCGTGCATGGCACATGTGAGGGTGCACATGTATACATATGTGTGCATCATGAGCATGTGCGTGTGTGAACATATGTGAGTGTGTGCAGGGATGGACACATGTCCACACACACTCCCACATGTGCACACATATGCACACACATGCACACACATGTCCACATGAATACACACACATCCACGCATGTGTCTACACACACATTCACACACACTGTCCATACACATACTCCCATACATACACATACTCCCATACATGCACATCCTCCCACATGTGCACACACATCCACACACACGTCTATACATGTATACACACACCTATGCACGTACACACATATCCACACATACTCCCACACATGCACATATGTCCAGACACACGTGTTCATGCACATATGCACACACATGTCCGCACACACATGTCCTCACACACGTCCACATTGCATATGTCCATATGCACACATCCATACACACACACACTCCTACACAGGCATGCCTGGCTACACGTGGCCACTGTGGATAATACACTCAGGCAAACACATGCACACAAGTGTGCACACACCTCACATCACACTCATACATGTGCAGATGTGCACGCATATTCACATGCACAGTGAACAAGTGCACACCCATGTGCATATATGTCCATGCTAACACACTTGCACACATGTGGGCACACACACTTACACTGGACAAAGATACACACACTGACATGCACATGCACTTACATGTTTATATATGCACGCATACACAAACATGCTCACAAGGAACACAAACAGGCACACACATGCACACTCTCCTGATGCACACGTGTGTATATGTGTAAACCTTCACGCATGCCATGCATGAATATGGTCACACATGCTCACACATACATGCACACTCTCCTGATGCACATGTGTGTATATGTGTAAACCCTCATGCATGCTGTGCATGCACATGGTCACACACGCTCACACACACATGCATGCTCTCCTGATGCACATGTGTATGTGTAAACCCTCACACGTGCCATGCATGCACATGCTCACACACGCACGCTCTCATGTTGCATGCGTGCATACATGTTCATGCCATGCATGCACACACAGGCTCACTTACACACATGCCTGAACCCAGCTTCCACCTGGACCCGTGCAGGGCAGCACACAAGATCAAGTCAGTTTGTGGGAGAGACTGCAGCCAGGTGCCACCAGCGGCAGATGTGACCTTCCATTTCAGGTGCAGCATCACTAGGTGTTGGGGCAGGCACTGGGAAGGGGAGCTCCATTTCCCCGGAGCCAGCCACACAGGGTGCAGACACTGACAATGTCCCTTCTTGACTCTGATACGAGGTGCATGTGTGCATTGACACCCCCAGGCTGGATGCACTGGTGGGGGCAGGTGCCCTGGGCAGAGATGAATATCCTGGGGGCCACATAGGACAGATCCACACAGGACAGACACGGCACTCCCCAAGCCTTTGTCTGCCCCATGTGACCTCGGGTGGCCTGGGTGTGGGTAGTTAGCCAGTGGTGCCACAGGGACACAGGGCTCAGAGGTCTCCTCTGCCCTGCTCAGAGCTAGTGCTAGCTCAGGCATCCAGTCTGTCCAGTCCCTGTAAGGACTGTTGCACATAGGACAGGTCCACACAGGACAAGTTTATACAGACAGGCCCACACAGGACAGGCCCACATGGGACAGGTTTATTCAGACGGGTCCACATGTACAGACCCACATGGGATGGGTCCCATGGGACAGGTCTATGACGTGCCTGGTCCCCGACAGCTCAGGCTCCTGATGGGACTGTGCTGTGGGTGCTCAGTCCCAGGCCCAGTACTTGGAGTCACAATGCTGCTGCTGTGCGTTCCTCCTGAGCACTTATTGCAGGCAAAGACCAGGGCAGATGCCACGGCCCACTATCTCCCTCTCGTGTTCTGGAGTGAGCTGGACAGTGGTGTGGTCACTCCCTGTGGTGTCACAACAAAGCTCTGCACATTTCTTCTGCACAGAGCCACTCTGTGGCCTGGCTTCTGCAAGTCAGTTCCGTTCTGACACCACCTGGCACAAAAGTGACCACTGTCAACATGGTCACCTCTGTCAAACCCTAACCAGAGTGGGAGGCCACAGAGAGGCAGCCTCACGCCTGCACGCCTATGAGAAGATCTGTGGGAAGAGACAAAGGGACACAGGCACAGCACGACTCTCATGGAGCCTGCGCTTCCTCATCACACAGTGGGGTCGTAGCCGCCTCATGGGAGGTTGGAGGACTGTAGATGGCGCTGGGTGTGCAGGAAACAAGAGTGGCAGACATCCTTGCAGAGGACCCGAGAAGCTTCTAGACAATTGGGAGAAATGGCCACACTCACCTGGGGACTGAGGGACTGTCCACCCTGGGCTCAGATATTTGCTTTCATGGACCCCAGGGCACTGCCTGTTTCTGACACACCCATGTGTTGCTGGCACCTGCTCTCTGGCACGGGGGACCTGAATCTGGAAGGACTCCCTCACAGAGGGGGAACCAGGCTGATGTTGGGCTTGGTGCAGGGGTGGTGGTGGGGGCGGCAGCTTCGGGAGCTGATGTGGTGTCACGCCATGCCCCAGGCTCTGCACCGGCAGTTCCACCACCCTCGAGGCCAGAGGAGGCAATGAAGACATGATGCATCATGCGGGCCCAGGCTCCTGAAATGACAACTACCAGCATCATCTGCTGGGGGTAGGGGCCATTCCCCAGCCCCCAGTCCACACTCCCATGTCCATTTGCAGGCCAGCATCTCTTCAGCCTTTGATGACCCAGTGAGCCCTCCCTCCCAAGTGCAGAGGACCCCAGGCTGCTGGGTAGGTGGGAGAGGGAGTTGAGCCTGTCCAAGCACTGGGCCACCCACCATCAGCAAGGGAGGGGCCTTCTCCTCCCTGCCCCAGCTCCCCACAGGAACACATCGCCAATCCTTGTGGTTTTAATGTAAGTGCTCTCTGGAGCATGATTGCCGTGGTAGTAGGGGCATCTGGACTTAATCAAGGTGACAGCTGAACTGCCTTGGCCCTGAGCCCCCAGTCTGTTTGCCGGCCAGTCTGTGTGCAAAACCAGTGTCCTTGTGCCCCTCCCCAAGGCACCCCCAGCCTTGTGCTTCGGTCTCCCCAAATGTCCTGCCTGTGTGGCTGCCCAGCCCCCTCCTCCTGGACAGCAGCCCTGGCCCCCAAAGGTGCCTTCCACCATTGCAGACCACAGGGCTGTGGCTGGAGGAGTTCACAAAGATAGCCGAGGCCAAGCACAGCTCAGGCTGACCCGGCCCAAGGAGGGAAAGAAGGGAGGGATGCACCACAGCCAAGCTCCTGTTCTAGGTGGGCAGTGGGCTGAGCCCCTCTCACAATGTGTCCATAGGAGGGCTGCAGTCTCCTCTTTTTATAGCCGAGGAAAGTGGAACTGGGGAGGTTGGGGCATGGGTGACCCCACCCACTGGCCTTGTCCCTGGGGAGGAGAGAAGGAGCCCAGGTCACTGCAGAGATGGGACACTGGGGTCCTGGAGCCAGCACTCCCTTGAGCTCTAGGGCCAATGGTGGTGCCAGCCGTACAGGAGAGGGTGGTGGCTGAGAAGTCTGGGGGGAGGGGTAGTGCCCGACAGCTGAATGCCCTCTGTCCTTCCCTCTGTCTCTTGCACAGGGGCCTATCTGGCTGACTGGGAATGAAGGGAGCTGGCGGGGCCTGGTTCCCCCCTGACACATCCAGCCTCCCAGAGTGTTTCGAGGATGACGCTAGAGACAGAGTCCTGTCCTGTTTGTGGGGCTGTAGCAGCAAAGGGTGGCCTGTTGAGGGCAAGTGCTGGCCTGACTACCAAAGCCTAAGCTTTCCTGGGGCAGCTGTCCCTCCCAGGCTGGTTCCATCTGGTGCAGAGGAAGGGAAGCCCAGGTGGACATCCCTGAGTCTCATCACCCACCTGCCCAACCACACCCCACGGAGCCCCTTAGGGTTTGCTCCTGAGGGGGACACTCTAGGAGGGCAGGTCAGCTCCCAGGGCAAGGAGGATGTGGCCATGGGGTGAGCCCGATGGTGTCTGGCCAGTTACCAGAACAAAGAACTGGAGCCGAGTGTGGATTGTGGAGGGCAATGTCGCTTGAATCCAGGCTTTCAACTCAAGGCTAGAATTTCTCCTGCCTCAAGGCAGCAAGAGCAGCCAGTGAGGATGGGGGCAGAGAGCTGTGCCTCTGCTGACATGGACACGGAGGGCCTCTGGCCAGGGTGCGCTGACTGTGGCTCCAGGTGCTGCCCACAGAGCTGATGGCTCCTCTGGCCCAGCCTCATGTGCCTCGCTGTCCCCACTCAGATCTGAGGGCAAGGCGCCTGGTAGACAGGGTGGGGTGGGCAGATGGAGAGAACCTTGCTGGTCAGCCAGACAGTACAGGCTGCTGGAAGGTGTGGCTGCTGTGGCAGGAGCTCAAGGCTCCTCAGAGCAAGAGTCCAGTTGGAGAGCTGAACCCTGAGACAACCAAGATCCAGCTCAGACCTCACCTCCTGCCATAACAGAGCACCGTAGAATGGGATGCTGGAGGGTGCGGTAGGCTGGGTTGTGGCGAGGACCTATTCCAGGTGGCCAGGGTCTCACTTTGTCCACACCTGACGAGGGCTGGCTGGCTCCCTGGGGACCATTTTATAAGGCGTAATCCCATGCATCAGGGCTCCACCCTCATGACCTAATCACCCACCAAGGGCTCCACCCAATCCTGTCACCCAGGGGATTAGGACTTGAACATATGCATAGTGAGAGGACGCAACAGTCAGTCAATTGCAGCTCTAATGCAACCCCATTTGTTCACAGAGGGATGTCACTCTGTCCTCTGGACTCAGCTCCATGTCCCATCTCACAAAGTCCCCTTGTGAGAGCAGCACAGCTTCCTGGGCCAGGGAAGTGCAGCACCTGCAGGTTCAGGCTCAGACCAGGCTTGTGGCCCCAAGTTCCTGCTCTACTCCTTACTGGCTGTGTAGTCTTGAGCAAGTCTCTCTCTCTCTACATCTCTCTCTCTCTCTGCTTCACTGTCCTTATCTGCAAAATGGAGATAGTCATTGGATCATTGTGAGAATTAAATGAGTTAATATGTATAAACTGCTAAGAACAATGCCTGAGATAGAGTAAGTGCTACCTGATATGTTAGACACCATCACCATCACCATCACCCTCATCACCACCATCATCACCATCACCACTGCTATCACCATCACCACCGTCATCACCACCATCATCTTCACCCTCATCACCACCATCATCACCATCACCACTGCTATCACCATCACCACCGTCATCACCACCATCATCTTCATCTCTACCATCACCATCACCATCATCATTGTCACCACCATCATCACTACCGTCACCACCACCACCATCATCACCATCATTACCACCATCACCACCACCACCACCATCATCACCACCACCATCATCATCACCACCACCACCACCATCATCACCATCATCACTGCTATCACCATCATCTTCATCTCCACCATCACCATCACCATCATCATTGTCACCACCATCATCACTACCATCACCACCACCACCATCATCACCACCACCACCATCATCACTGCTATCACCATCATCTTCATCTCCACCATCACCATCACCATCATCATTGTCACCACCATCATCACTACCATCACCACCATCACCATCATCACCATCATTACCACCATCACCACCACCATCATCACCACCACCACCACTGTCATCACCACCATCATCTTCATCTTCACCATCACCATCATCATTGTCACCACCATCATCACCACCACCACCACCATCATCACCATCACCACTGCTATCACCATCATCTTCATCTCCATCATCACCATCACCACCACCACCAACACCATCATCACCACATCACCATCATCACCATCATTACCACCACCACCACCATCACCACTGCCATCATTGCCACTATCATCATCATCACCATCACCATAACCATCACCATTATCACTATTGTCACCATCATCCCTATCCCAGTTGAATTTCCAAGTTATTCTGTATCAGCTTCAGGCCTCAGAGAGGCTGCTGAATCACTTAGCACCTTAGGTTTCTCTCGTGTAAGGGGAGGTAACAATGCCTCCATTCCCAGGGGCCTGTGAGGATTAAAGTGCCCATAGTGCCAGGAATATGTACAGAGTGTCACCTCATTTGATCTCAGGGCCCTAGAAGGACCTAGAAGTATTTACAGAGAGAGAAACTGAGGCTTAGGGAAGGCAGGGATCCTATCAAGGTCTCAGAGCCAGTAGGTGGTGGAGCTGGGAGAACTCCATGGGGCTTGCTCATAGCTGGGCTATACATCCTTCCCTGCCTATCTTCTTATGAGAACTGTCCCAGACTGTGATTCTCAGTTCTGAGCATATATCAGAGGCCCAGGGTGCTTGGCAAGAGGTGCTAATGGGGCTGGTCTGGATGGTGTCTGGCAGTCTGGCACCAGGACATCTCCCTGCTCCCCAAGGCTCTATTATACTTTTAACACCCACCCTGTCTGCATCTCCCACAGGGCCTGGCACTGGGTAATTGCCCATGACTAGCTAGCAATTAGGCCCTATTGAGTGGCCAGGGATTCCTGCATAGGACCTGGCTCTTTCAGTAGGGGAAAGAGGGGGTCAGGGCTGCAGTGGTCGTGCTAAAGTTCAGCCTCCTGCCCTAGACGAGGGGGCAACTCCTTTGGCAGCTCTGGGCAGGGAAGTCAGGGGCAAGGCTGCTTGGTGAGGCTCGGCTGGTCTGGGCAACACGCTTTATAAGAGCCTTGGGGACAAGGACATGTGTGCTTGTGCACAGATGTGACACATGAGGTTAGGTACCCTCCACAGCAGCTGCAGTTCCTTGGGCACTGCTGTGGCATTGCTGGCATGGTCTGCCTAGCCTCCGAGATCCACCAGCCGGGCTCCTGGCCCCTCATACCTTGCTTTAGCCACAAGACTCAGGGGAAAACTCCCACTGAATGAGCGAGCCAGACCAGCCCTTCCTCATGCATCTTCACTCAGTGTTCCTCCCATTAGACAGATGGAGACACTGAGGCTCAGAGAGGTCCAGCGGCCTTGCCAGGCCACAAAGCAAGCCTGTGGCAGGGACACGGTGGGCAGGGTTGTATCCACATCCCACCTGCAGCAGAAGCAGAGCCTGCCGGGTTCCTGAGCCTCAAATCCAGCTGCATGTGGCCACAGCAGTGTTTGCTCTGGCTGGCACGATGATCAGGCATTTAGAGTTTGACTTTCCTTGCATAGGACATGGCCTCTTACCTCTGGGTTCCCACCAGGCCACTCCCCGGCCTCTGGCTGGTGGGTGTGGGACAGCAGTGGGATCAGACCCTGCTGGGGAAACCCACTCATGCCTGCCCGGCCAGGATCGAAGTGGCCTCCAGGCTCTGTGGCATCTGGGGGCTCACAGTTGCCCTCGGGGCCTCAGTTTTCCCTATGGGGCCAGAAGAAACTCACGGTTTATGTTTTTCCCTCTCTCCGCCACCCAGTTTTTCTGGTTTGGAATCCAGGGTCAGCTTATTCCAAACAGCACTGGTCAGGAGTCCGTGTTAACAGAACAGCTGGTGTCTTTCAGGACAGGGTGGCGATGTTGCCTGGCCACCCCTAGGGCAGCCTCAGAGGCCCACAGTACCCTGGCTTTCTAGGGAACCCAGTTTAAGAATGCCTACCTGGCTCCCTATCAGACACCAAGCTCAGCCCAATCCACTCGGTGCTCTGAGCTCCTACAAGCGAGGCAGCTCCAGAGCAACCAGTTGAGATACCAGAGCACTGGGCACCCCAAGGTGGGTCTTGGGGTCACCCTAGATCTGGCCACCCTGGGTGTCCCCAGCCACTTCCAGGTGGGCTGAGGCCTGGGTGCCCTTAAAGGGCGTGCTGGTCAGTACTGCTATCCTGGGTACACGGTGGGGCCTGCTTGGTCAGGGGTACCACAGCCCTGAGCCACCTGCCATATCCCTGGCATCCACCCCAACTCTCATTTCCCAAAGTGTGTTCCACTTTGCCAGCCCCGTGGGAAATCCCATGAAAAACAGGATTCTGCGTAGAACAGTTTGGGAAACATTGCTAACTGTGCCTTCCCCCCAACTCTTGGGGGTTCATAAGGGTATGGACCAGTCCTGTTGGTGGGAATCCACTCTCTGTGCTTGACCAAGATCCCTGGGTGCCTTGAGGCCATTTGAACAGACCACCACTGACCACGGCGGGGCCCAGGGTTTCCCGCCCACACTGCGCACGGCCCTTTGGGGCTCAGCACCTTCCCCCGCTGCTCACCGAGGCCACACTCGGTCCCACATTTCCATCTCCTGTGGGCCCTACTGACGATGTGGTGGGGCCTGTCTCTGTGACTCAGTTTCCTCTGCTGCAAAAGGGAAAAGTGCTGACTGCCTTGCAGAGGTGAGATCAGGGTTCTCACCACACACTCTCCCAGGGCAGGCGTGCCCACCTACGCCCCAGGACTCCATCATGCAAAGTCTGTGCTGGGGGCAGGAGCCCTGCGGAAGCTGCTTGAGGCTCCTCCCGGATCAGCCAGGCCACAGAATCACTTCCTCCTGCGGGTGCAGCCCGTGGATGGGTGGGGGGTTCTCTGTCCCACCCCTGAGGTCCAGCCTCTCCATATAGAATGCGAGTTTTCTCCACTACTGAGGAGACCAGGGGCATCCCAGGTGCTTGGGCAGCCTTGAAGACTGGCCTCCACTTCTGCCTCAAACCACCTGCCTGGTCGACCCACTGACCCTTACTGCCACACCCAGCACGGACCCAGTGATTTCACTTCCCAATCCCTGGCTGGGTGGCACCAGGCTTTGCGGGTGGAACATTCCGACGCCCACACACTGAATGCTTTAGCCCGGGCACAGCTGGGCTGGGCTCACCTCTGGGAGCCAGAAGAGGACCCAGCCTTCCAGAACATGGGGACAGCTGGGGACAGTTGCAGTGGAGTCCAGGGTCCCACCTAGGAGCAGAGGACAAACTGCAGAGCAGCTACTGGGCCCCTTGCTGACCTGTGGGGGTAGTGGGGCTGGGCCCAGGGGGTGCCAAACGAGGCCCTGGGATTGTGAGACGGGACAGAGCCAGCTTGTGACTATCAGAACTCATGGGGGTGGGGAAGGCAGAAGACTTCCAGAAACAGCAGCTGGCCTGATGCTGAGGCCTTTGCAGGAAGGAGCCTTGGTTGTCTTTGGGGTCTTCTGGCAAATTCCTACAGCCTCTGAGTCCTCCACCGATGCTGGAAGGAGGGCTCCTTAGGCCAGAAGGAAAAAAACCCTTCTGTGACTGCAGGCCTGGGTCCTAGCTAGGGGTGGCCTGCTCCAGAAGGTCCTGCAAAAGCCCTTTGGGAGGAGTCCTTAGGGGCGAGTGTCACAACACGGTGTTTTGCTCACGTCTGAGGGCTCGGGAAGCTCAGAAGCAGGGTGACACCATGGACACACCAAAGGCTCTCGGGAGAGAGAAAGGATTCTCACACCCTGTGGTGAGGGCAGTGCAGGGTCAGTGGAGGAACAGGAACTAGATGAGAAGCCCGAGGTGCAGAGAGGAACACAGGCAGCCAGGGTAGGCCCAGGGCCTCATCCTGGGCTGGGTCTCAGGGTGGAGTCAGGGCTTTGTGTGCCCTCCCTCTGGAGCCCCGGGGAACCATGGCCTGGGTGGGGTAGGTCTGGGGCCAGGGGTCCTGGCTTCGTCCATGAGTTGACTCATAGCTGCCAGGGCAGTGAGGCCTGTACTAGTGGGAGCCACTTGAACATGCCCACAGAACTCAGTGTGGCAGTTCCCAGATCTGCATCACCTCCTGCCTTGAGTGCCCAGTCTTCGGGATGGTCTGGGTGGGGGGGCTAGTGTCATCAAGCCCAGGACCCTTGCAAGAGTGCTGGGCCCTGGAGGCCAGCCTTGGCCACTGGCCTGGGTAGCTGGGGGTTAGGCTGGGCTGTGCCCAGGGGCTATTTTATTTCAAGGTTTTTATATCATACAAGGTCGGACAATTGAGTTGTAAACTCATCATAGAAAAAGTGCTAAAAAGTCCCTTCCTACTGAGTATCACTACAGTCACCTTCAAGGTGCTCCCCTGGGGAAGCTGTGCACCGACCCCAGCGTCTCACCCACCTTTCAAAGCACTTTTGGAATTCTTTTTCTGGAACTCTTTTTCTGGAATGGCTATCAGAGCTGTTAATGAACAAAGCCTGACAATTAAGTTAGTGAACTCGCCCTACAAAAAGCGCTTTGAAGGGCAACATCTGTATTTGCTCTGGAAGTCTGGGCAGCACGGGAGACCAGGGCAGGGGAGACCACAGGTGCCAAGGGCCAGTGGGCACGGGGAGGGCTTCATGGTGCTGGATCCCTGAACACCCCCAGGACAGAGTCCCTCAGAAAGGACAGTGACCTGCAAACCCTCACACCTTTGTCAGGGTCTGCCAGGTGCCCCATCCAGGGAGAAGGCAGGAGTTCTAGGGGGATCCCTGATGAGGTAGCTGTGTCCATCCTGGGTACACATCTCACTGCTTCTTAAGGAGGAACAGGATTTGTGGGAAAGGGTGGGGAGGGCTCCAGAAAGAAGAGAAGGCCCAGATGGATGTCTGGAGGCTCATCTTGGGGCTGCTGTGCTGGGCTGGGGTGCGGGCAGGAGGGTGTGGAGGCTGGACGTGGCAGATGTAGCCTGCATGGAGCAGGCCATGTCCACCTCACAATCACGGGGCTTTGTGATTTGCATGTGCTCAGCCCTCACAAATGCAAAGAAGCGTTGAGATCTTTACCTAAGTAAGCAAGAAAAGTCAAATGAGATGATGTCCCACACAACGGATGTGCTAAAAATTCTCTTGACCCCTCGTGCTCCCCTCCAAGCCTCAATGACGGCAATGAAGGCCCATGCCACAGCCCCTGAGAACCAGGCTCCTGGGTGCAGGCAGGGCACAGCGTGTGGGCAGTGGAGGGGGGACTGCATTTCCTGGTGCACCGTCAATAAACCCACAGAGCAGATTTCCAGAGAGGCTGGGCAAGGGCAGGCAGCGTCCTGAGACAGAAGTGGGAGTCCTGGAGGAGACAGAGGAAGACTTAGTCAATACCTTATCATTTTTTTTTTTTTTTTTTGTAGAGACAGAGTCTCACCTTATCGCCCTCAGTAGAGTGCCATGGCGTCACACAGCTCACAGCGACCTCCAAATCCTTGGGCTTAGGCGATTCTCTTGACTCAGCCTCCCAAGTAGCTGGGACTACAGGCGCCCGCCACAATGCCCGGCTATTTTTTTGTTGTTGTTGCAGTTTGGCCAGGGCTGGGCTTGAACCTGCCACCCTCGGCATATGGGGCCGGTGCCCCACCTGCTGAGCCACAGGCGCCGCCCAATACCTTATCATTTAAAATTGGGGAAGAAGAGTTTCAGGTGCCCATCAGGCAGGGCATCTGCCCACCTGGGTCTTCACCCACAAGAATCGGAGTAACAAGTCTTCCTGGGAGTGCCCAGTGAGTGTCCACAGAGGCTTTATTTGAATAGAAAGACCTGGAAATAGCCCAATGTTCAACAGGAGGACGGGCAACGCCTCCCCCCCAATGCAGAGCAGTGGCACTGAGCTTGCAACGGCATGGACAAATCTCGGAGTAACTGGGCAGAAGCCAGACTGGGAGAGGATACAGCTCGAGGCCATGCTCACAAACCAGGGGACAGCACTGAGCTCTCAGCACAGAGGAGGATGGGGCTGTGTGGGTGGGACAAACAACAAGGATACTGTGGCCACTGCAACAGCCCGCGCCTGGACACCTATATAAACACATGTCATTGTATGTCACCGGCAGGTGGTGTGTTAGGACATGGGAAGCAGCATGGGAAGCAGGCAAGCCACCAGAGCCAGGACAAAGACCAGGGAACCAAGGACCGTGATGCAAGGCAGGGAAACTTTCCTCATCTAAAGGTGAACGGCCCACCCCATGTCTGGCGAAACTATGAAAAAATACTTAGAATGTCAAGGATAAAGAAATAAGTCTATATGGGGCGGCACCTGTGGCTCAATCGGTAAGGCGCCGGCCCCATATACCGAGGGTGGCGGGTTCAAACACGGCCCCAGCTGAACTGCAACCAGAAAATAGCTGGGCGTTGTGGTGGGCGCCTGTAGTCCCAGCTACTCGGGAGGCTGAGGCAAGAGAATCGCTTAAGCCCAGGGGTTGGAGGTTGCTGTGAGCTGTGTGATGCCACGGCACTCTACTGAGGGCCATAAAGTGAGACTCTCTCTACAAAAAAAAAAAAGAAATAAATAAAAAAATAAAAAGAAATAAGTCTATCAACATCTAGGCAGAGAAAAAGCTTAACTATCACATTAAATTCATCAGCTCTCCTTCAAACAATGAGTTCTGAAAATAATAGGCAATACATTCAGAGTTTAGAGAGAAGAATGATTGCGGTCCAGGATGTCATATGAAAACACAATGGCATCCCCACAGCCGCAGCAAGGAGACAGTCACTGATGCAGAAACTCAGAAATTAGGCCACCTGTGGGCCTCGGTCTGGAAAAGAGGTACATGGGGGAAACCCAGAGGCATGGGGAAGTGGCGGCGCTGTTCAGGCCTGCCTGAGGGCAAGGGAGTTTAATTTAAACAGAGAAGTAAATCCAAATAATTGTTATGATGTGGTTAAAAAGCAGGACACAAATGAGATAAACAATCCTGAAAGAAAACTTAATATGCTCGAGCAAATAACAACATCAACCAAGTCTTCATTTTCTTAATAACACCAATAAAAGTAGGGGTGCACAGAGCCTGGAGGGAGGAGGCAGGCTGCTCCCCACATGGCAGGTTGTTCACCCCAAAGCTGACAGTGGAGGACTATGGGGTCAGATAAATTTTTAACAATAAGGTAGCAACTGGGAAATTCAAACAGGATTCATATCTTCGAAACAACTAGTGAAAATAAATCAATTAAAATATAGTATTCCTACCAATAGTTAGAATGCAAAGGGAGCTCACACACACACACACCCAGCAATCACCACAGTGACGGGAGTTACAGCACGCAAGCCCCTGGCAGCCACAGATCTGCTCCTGCCTCTACAGATTTGCCTCTTCTGGACACACTTTGAGTTAATTTTTGTGTGAACTATTGATGCAGTGAGTGCCCCGCGGGAGGGAGGAAGCCCCCTGAATTCACCCAGGGTTTTTTTGCCTTCACTGGGAAGAATTCTAGAGCCACCAACTAGTGATGGGGACAGACAACAGACCCCACCCACAGATAGAGCAGGAGTCCTTTCCAGAGCAGGAGGGGCACCTCTTAAGGGACAAGGCATAAAGTCAAGCGGAAACCAGTGTCACAGAAGGCGACACATGGTCCCAAAGGGAACCATCTTCATGCTCCCTCTACTGAATTGTGTTTTTCTTTTTTTTTTAAATTGAGACAGAGTCTCACCCTGTCACCCTGGGTAGAGTGCTGTGGCATCATTATAACTCACAGCAACCTCAAACTCCTGGGCTCAAGCAATCCTCTTGCCTCAGCCTCCCGAGTAGCTGGGACTACAGAGCGCCCACCACAACACTCAGCTACTTTTTCTATTTTTACTAGAAATGGGGTCTCATTTTGCTCAGGCTGGTCTCAAACTCCTGAGTTCAAGCAATCTACCTGCCTTGGCCTCCCAGAGTGCTGGGATTACAGGCATGAGCCACCACACCTGGCTATTGTATTTCTTTCTTTGTCAAAGGTCAGGTGGGCATATTTGTGAGGCGTGTTTCTGGGTTTGCTATTCTGTCCAGTTGACCTGTGGATCTCCCCTCTGCCAGCACCACACTTACTGTACCAGGTTTTGCCATCACACAGAGCGATTCTGCTTTTCCCAGGATCATAATGATTGTAGGTCCACTGCCTTTCTAACCATCACTCCACTTTCTACTTCTCTGAGATCAGTTTTTTACATTTGACACTACGTGTGAGATCATTCAGTTGTGAACTAAAATAAAATCCCAAGCTCGAGCTGACCACATGGCACCCTCTTGGCCAAGGGGACCCCAAAAGTACACTGAAGCTGAGTTGCCGGCCATGAGAGGGGAGGTCAGACGTACCTAGTTGGCCCCCTGTTCTTGGAGATGTCCTTTGTAGCCATTAACAGGCCTAAGACTGTGCTAGCCGAGCCTGCAGGTCCTCAGTCTACTAGCAGATCCCTTGCGTTTGGAGAAATGTCCAGTGGCTTGTCCTGATGAACAGACTTCCCTATTTGAACATGTTCCAAACCTTTAGACCAGTGATTTTCAGAAAAAAATATGATAATATGTTTATGGCGAGAGAAAATGACAAGTGTGGTAAGTATGGACAGCTGGGGAGTCCTGTGAAAAGTGTGTGGATGTTCTTTCTGCTACTGCTCCAGACTTGTGGCACACCGGTATGTTGAAAGAGGATCTTAGGTATGCCATAATTTTTTTTTTTTTTGAGACAGAGTCTCACTATGTTGCCCTGGGTAGAGTGCTATGACGTCACAGCTCACAGTAACCTCCAACTCTTGGGCTTAAGCCATTCTCTTGCCTCAGCCTCACAAATAACTGGGACTACAGGTCCCCACCACAATGCCCAGCTATTTTTTTTTGCAGTTGTCATTGTTGTTTAGCTGGCCTGGGCCAGGCTCATACCTGCCACCCTAAGTGTATGTGGCTGGCACCCTACTCCCTGAGCTACAGGTGCCAAGCCGCACAAAATTTTTTAAAAGCCCCACAAAATTTTTTAAAACTATTCATTCAATTATTTTTGAACAAGTTCAAATCACAATATGTATATTCTTTTTTGTTGTTGTTCTTTTTCTGATCAACATAATTTAAGCATGCTATGGAACTTTAACTATAGGTTCAAGTGTGCCGTAAGCAGGTTGAAAAACATTGCTTTAGACAAAGCTTCATTTCTTTAACTTTCTGATGTCATTTCCTTTGGATAAATCCCCAGAAGTGGGATTGCTGGGTCATATGGTAGCTCTGTTTTTAATTTTTTGGAAGGGACAGCCCTACTGTTTTCCAGAGTATCTGCACTAATTTACATTCTCGCCTGTGGTGCACAAGGTCCCCATCTCCCCTCTCTTACAACGTTTGTTAACCTCCACCTCTTTGATAATAGCCCTCCTAAGACGTAGAGGTGTATTAAATCTCACTGTGGTTTTAATTTGAATTTCTCTGACAGTTAGTAATTTTGAGCATTTTTTTCACGCACCCATTGGCCATTTTTCTGCCTTCTTTTGAGAGATGTCAGTAGTTTTCCTTCAGAAATCCAAGAATAGTTCAATAGTAGGAAATTTATCTACATAATTCATTGTATCAATACACCAAAGGAGAAAATTCCATTTCATAACATTATCATGCATTATTTCGGGGGGATGTTTATGTGTTCGTTGTTTTGCAACTTTTAATTTTGAAGTAATTTCAAACTTAGAGAAAATCTGGAGCAGTAGCAGAAAGAACACACACACACTTTTCATAGGACTGCCCAGCTGTCCCACCTTACTACACCTGCCATTTTCTCTCGCCATAAACATATTATCATATTTTTTCCTGAAAATTTGAGGGTAATTTGCAAATAACATGATGCTTTTTTTTTTTTTTTTTTTTGCAGTTTCTGGCTAGGGGCTGGGTTTGAACCCACGAACTCCTGCCTATGGGGCCAGCACCCTACTCCTTTGAGCCACAGGCACCGCCCAACATGATGCTTTTTTACCCCTAAATCATTCAATAGAACTTCCCATTCACTCTCAATGCAAACCAGTGGCAACAGCAGTGGCCACACCGCCTTCCTCAGCAAACCTCCTGCAGGACCAACGTGCTGGGAGCCACAGAACGTTCCCAAAGTGTATAAAACAGGGCTTGAGTGGCTATACATAGATTTCTAGAAGAGGTGATTTAATTCTACAAAGGTGCCAATGTTCCCAAAATTAAAACACAAACATAATGCTTTCCAATGCAACTTTTTTTGTTGTTTTTTGAGACAGAGTCTCACTTTCTTGCTCTGGGTAGAGTGCTGTGGTGTCATAGCTCACAGCAACCTCAAACTCTTGGGCTCAAGCTATCCCCTTGCCTCAGCCTCCCAAGTACCTGGGACTACAGGCACCCACCACAATGCCCAGCTATTTTTTTGAGACGGGGTCTCGCACTTGCTCAGGCTGGTCTCAAACTCGTGAGCTCAAGTGATCCACCCACCTCGGCCTCCCAGAGGGCTGGTATTACAGGCTTGAGCCACCCTGCCTGGCCACCACTATGACTTTCCTAAGGATTTTTTTTTTTTTGAAGGATGAGTCAACCTTCAAAAGTGTTCCAGTAATTCTGACATATATTCCAACGTGGGTGAACCTTGAGGACACCATGCCAAGTGAAAGATCTGGTCATACAAAGGGACAAGCATTGCGTGGTTCTGCTTATTTGAGGCACGTATGAGAATCATCTGATTCTCAGAGACAAAGTGGAGTAGAGGGTGCCAGGGACTGGCAGGGTCATGGAGGAGGCATGTGATGGGGACAGAGATGGGAAGAGGGCAAAGTCCAGAGATGGACGGTGGTGGCAGCTGCTTAATGGTGTGGATGTGCTTAGCGCCACTGAACTTACATTTAAAATGGTGAAGGAGTTAGAGTTTACATAGCATTCTTAAAAAATGTTTACATCAAAGATGCCCATGTCCGGCGGCGCCTGTGGCTCAAAGGAGTAGGGCACCAGCCCCATATGCCAGAGGTGGCAGGTTCAAACCCAGCCCTGGCCAAAAAAAAAAGATGCACATGTCAAATAATAATAGGGTGGGGAGACTTATGGTGCCAATAGTGAATTACAAAGCAGCAGTGAGACAAAGCAGACTCTGATGCCAGGGTGGGGGTGCAGACACGCAAAGCAGAGGGGCAGATGTCAAGCTCTGTCCCCCCAGCAGAGACCAGGGACGTCACCTCCCCAGAGGACAGACTAGATGCAGGGCTCTGGACCGGCTAGTCCAGCACTTCAAACCATACGCTGCAGTAAATTCCAGACCCAGCATCAATAACTTTAAAAACAAAAGTGAAAATAGTAATGAACTGGGGGAAAAGACAGTTGGGAACTGGCGGCTCATGGTGAGGCAAGGCTGGTTAAACAATGAATTCAAGGGAGAAGGCAGAATCTTGACCAGGGGACATAAAGTTGTCTCCCAGCCTATTAGCTAGGGACAGCAAACAGATTAAGCTGTCAACACCTGCTGTGTGGAAGGGGCTCGGGGATGTCAGTAATAAAGTAACAGCAACAGGAACATGGGGAAGACATAAACAATATCTAAACAAAGAAATAAACTGGCCAAATGCATATGTTTGGATGTAAAAAGGTGTTGAATTTCACAAGAAGTAAACTCCTCACATCAGCCATACCCACATTTTTGCCCACCATGGAGGACAGAGGGAGAGCAGGAGACACTGGCAGCACTGTGAGACATCAGCTGCCCTCCTGGGATCTTCCTCCCTTACCGTCAAGAAATGATCTGAGGTGTACCCCGTGTGGCAGAACTAAGACCCTCCTCTGAGGGTCAGGTCAGACCCTGTGGTGCCCTGGGCGATTCAGCGACCCTCCTAGAAGGCCAAGGGCAGCACCTGGCTCTGCTGCCCCCACTAGCCCCCTGAGGACGTCTTCTTAGTCAAGCTCCTGCTGCTCTGCCTGCTCCACAGGTCAGCCGAGCTGTCCAGAGATGCTGGAACTGGGGTGTGGGACACAGAGGGAGAAGCCAGGGCCTCCCCAGCTCCAGCTCAGGAGGGGGCTTCCAGCCCAGAAGTCTAGGAGAGACCTCAATGGCCCATGGCCATGGAAGGGGAGACCAAAGGACTGAGGGCCAGGGTTGGTGGTCCTGCCATGGGCCTGGACCTCTCTTCTTGGCCTAGAGCCAGGACTGGCCAGAAGACCTCATCTGTGCCTTCTTTTTAAAGGCTGATGATGTGGGGGGTTGCTTGGGCAGTTGTTGCAGCCGACCCACCATGGAGCAACCCTGGGTGATACATGAGGCGTGTGTCCTGCAGGCAGTGGGACCCTGACTCAGCCCATCTGTCAAGGTGACAGGGAGAGCCTGGGGGACTGGAGGGGGACTAGTGGTGAGCACCAGAAGCCATGAAGACAGGTGTCCAGAAGAAAGCCCTCCCTGGCTGTCAGTCAGCAGTCCTGGTATGGCTCTGTGGTCAGAGTGTGGCTGCAGGTCCTGAGCTCCTGGTCCCTTGACCTAACCCGTCCTGAGTGTGTGTAGTCAGATTACCCCGACCTCTTGAGTGCCCTGGCCACCCCCAGCCACAGCCACTCAGTGGTCAGCCACCTTGTCTGGCTGAGAACTCAGCAGGTGCAGCATCCTAGGGCTTTCCAGCTTCCCTAGGTGGGCTGAGGACAGGGAGGATGGTACAGGGGAGGTGGACGACTGGTGTGGTCTGCCGCTGGGAGAACGTGGGAGCAGTGGAGCCACAGTGCAGGGGGCACAGGTCTGGGGTGAGGGGCTGTGACGAGTGTGGGGCCTCAGCAGCTGGCAGCCCGAGGACAGAGACAATGACCTCATACCATGCCCCAAAACCCCACAAGTCTAGGCCCTGCCTCCCAGAGGTGCTGCAGTTCCTTGACCCTCATGGACAAGAGTGCTCTGCTCTGACCTGCCCTGAGGACTCGGCATGAGCAAGAGCTGGGGGGCACCTGAGTAAAGTGCCCTCCAGGAAGGGGCAGTGGGGACAGGAATAGGGAAGGGGGCACTTAAGAAGGGGCCACAGTTCACCCAGAAAAGGAAGAAAGTTCCAGGCTGTGTTGAGAGTGAGACTTGGGGCAGTGCCTGTGGCTCAACGGAGTAGGGCGCCAGCCCCATATGCCGGAGGTGGCAGGTTCAAACCCAGCCCCAGCCAAAAACTGCAAAAAAAAAAAGAGAGTGAGACTTGGAAATGTCGAGCTAGAGAGAGAACCCAGACATAGGCCCTGCTGGACACGCCATTAGCACAAAATGTCCAGAACATGCAGCTCCGGTGGAGATGGCCAGGATGTGGGTGGGCTGGGGAGGGGCCCAAGGGGCACTTGCCAGTGGGGACAGGACTTCCGGGGCATTGAGATGTCCTGGGAGCAGCTGGTGTTGGCAGCATGTGGCAAAGGGACCAGGGAATCAGGCACACTATGATAGTCACAGTGGAGCTTTCACATATTGTGTGTTTCACCACAATTTTTAAAAAAGATATGGTCAAAGAAGACCCCTGAGGAGGGGCCATGGCAGGGGCACAGGAATGTCCCGGGCAGCAGGAGGGGGGCTTCAGGTGGGTTAGGCAGGGTCAGGCCTTGCAGAGCCTCCCCTTGCGGGGACCCGGCACTCTGACTAAGGAGATGACCCCGAATCAGGCTTGGGGCCCAAATGCCAATTGCACCAGCAGCAACTGGTTAAGACATGCCATGGTTAAGAGGAGGCAGGTGGGGCTGTGCCTGGGCGGAACCTGTATGATGGGTGGGGCTAGAGGACCTCAAGCTGGTGGTCTGGGGCTTTCAGAGGAGCTGGGTTTCTGCCTCCCTCTCCCAGTCTCTGCTCCAGGGCACCGAGGAGGGAAGGAATTATTCTGGGGAGCAGGTCATGCTTCCAGGGACCCCAACTACTCCGCCCAGGCCAATCAGTGTGGACAGTGTCCAGACATATCTGATGGGGAGTTTCTGAGGGCTGAGCCAGAGCATCTTGTCTGGGGACATCTCAAGAATTTTTGAAGCTCACTGAGTTTGTCTAGTCCTTAGAGAAGTCAGTAAGAAAAGAATTAATACCCAGAGAAGCGCAGAGCCCAAAACGCAAAAGGTCCAGAGGAGGCTTCTGCCACCATGGAACCAGTTGGAGGGGCTAGGTGACCTTTGACCCAGAGCTGACCTGGCCCAGGCATCTCAGATGAACACCAAAGCCTGTCAGAGGACCCGGCAGTGGGGCCGGAAGCTGTCCCCCGGGTCCTCTGGAGGTTGGTGTGGAAGGGGCCGAGCATGGGGTGTGTCCCCATGGGTGGTGGGCAAGAAGGATGGGGAGGCTGCTCTGGGGACCCACTGTTCTCTCCCTTGCACTGAGCAGCCTCCTCCTTGGGGCTTTAAGACACTGGTCCCTAAATTGCTCCAGGCAGGAAAGAGGGCTGGATCCCGGGACCTTGGCTCTGACCCCCACCCCCAGCAAAACCATGCCCTTCCATAATGCTGGGGAGGCGCCACCTGAACCTCAAGGATCAGAGCACTCTGATGGGGTGAGTGCTGACCACACTGGGGTTCCATTAGCCAGGGAGACTGGCACAGGCCAGGTGCTGCAGTCACCAGCCTGCTGCTACCATGGGGACCAGGTGCCCTTTTCTGCCATCCCCTGAACTGGGCCTAAGGTCAGGCTTGAACTTCATGGCCACTTGGGAACTCCTCTCTGCCCTTAGACTCACGACCCTGGCCTGTGCCTGAAACAGCCAGCAACCCTTCCCCCTATCCCAGTGGCCAGACTTGCGGCTGGGGCAGCCACGGCTGCCTCGTTGGCCACACGTCCACAGTGCGTGAGCCAGAGTTGGCGCTTGATAGGGAGATACCATGTAAGGGACGGATGCTGGAGGCTGAGTGTGGCCACAGTGGGAGCTGGGGCCAGATACACCCAGGAGGGCCAGGCCAGCGGGAAGGTGTGTCCAATCAGGAGGCCCCAGAATATGACACGGATTTGAGTTTCCTTTTTTTCTTCCCAGTGGTTTATGTAAGAGGGAGAGGTCGGAGATGTGAAGGGATACAGCCATGGGGCTGGGGTTTCATCGTGCGGGGAGCTGCTTCTCTCGGCCCCGCCTGTTCTGGGCTTTCTTGGCTGGGTCTGCTCCCAACAGAAGGGACGCGTGTTGCTGGGGGTGGGGGGCTTGGCGTGTATGCGTGTAAGAGAGAATGTGTGTGTGTTTAAAATACAGAAAAAGAGAAGCGTGCCATACTCAGCCGCAAGAAACTGGCTGGGCTTGGTCGTGCCAACTCCCCCCGAACTGGTGCTGGGGGCTCTGGAGCCCTCAGGAGGAGGAAGAGGTGCGGGCAACACACAGGAAAGATGGACGCCTGCCACCAACACATGCCAGCGGCTACATGGAGCCACATGCCACGCACAAAACCCACGGCGAATTGCTGCAGTCCGTGCTGGGAGGTGGCAGCCAGTTGGCAGAGGTGCCGTGGAGGACGGGGCTGGAGCGGCAGATGGCAGCGGTGACGCCAAAGGTAAGGAGTGCAGGGCTCGTGGGGCACAGGCACCTGGCGTCTGCATCGCGTGCAGGAGGCTGGGTATGGGTCATTTGGCACAGCATCATGGGGGACACCATGTCCTTTGGGCTTCTGGGCTCTCCTGTGTCTCGGCCAGCCTAGAAGACCTCCAGCCTCCTGGTTCCCCAGCACTGCCCTGGGTCCTCTGGAGAACACAGGCTGGATGGCCAGGCAGGGTTTGAGGACAGCAGCATGCCCTAGGGATGGCAGTACTGGGCGCTCCCTGGGGGTCTCAGGCTGCACTGCCTCTTCCACTCCACCCTCTGTGGGCACTAAGCCCAGGTCCCCTTCCCCCGCTTTTGGAAAGTCCCCAGACCATCCTTCAGTGTCCATCTGTTTCCTCTCCTGGGCGTGGGCAGGGCGGGTGGGCTACAGAGCTCCACCTGGATGCCCAGGCCCCCTCAGAGCGGTGTTCTATGTCCCCTTCCCAGAGCCCCCTCCACGCTCACAGCCCGGCTTGGCGCCTTGGTGTCTGTGTGCAGATCTGCGGGACCAAAGCCAAATGTGCCATCAAAGAGGGGCTTGGGAGGTGTTGCCAACAAGCCCAGATGCTGAGGGCAGGCAGGATGGGTGGGCGATGGGAAGGAGCATCAGCTGGGGGGCTTTTCCCATCACTTCAAGCCCTTCCTGAGGCTCACAGTGGGGCAGAAAGGGCCAGGCCCTGCCTGTGGGAGAGGGTTGTGCCCCTGCTGGTAGGCAGTCCCAGGTGGACCAGTGTCAAGCAGGCAGGGATCCTCCCACCTCTGGAGACCCATGTGCCTTTCCTCCCCATTCACATTGGCTGCCATCAGTTGCCCAACATTGGGACCCACACCCTGGCTGGGGCACAGCATGGAAGGCTGCTGGCCACTCTGGGAGTCTGCACTGGCCTCTGTTCCATGTGATGCTCTGAGCAGCCAGTCTAACCTCAAGACAAAGGTGCTGTATCTGGGGGGCTAGGCACACGAGACTGTGCATGGGGGCTGTGGGAGAGAGTGGCCTGGATCCTCTCCCCACAGAGTCCAGGAAAACCATAAGGGGCTGGGTCTAGAGCCCAGTTGGGCAGAGGAGCCCTGGCCAGGAGAGTGGCAAGGAGCCTCTTGTGACAGGTCAAGCCTGGGCTGGGCTGAGGAATGAGGGTGTCACAGAAGCCAGGTACCCTGGATCCCAGGGCCAGGTGGAAGGGCATCTGGGTTGTTTCAGCCTGAGGCCTCCTTCAGCAGGGCAGCAGGAGGCAGCTCCCAGGGACAAGCCACAACCTCGCCAGGTGGCTCCCCTCTTCCCCACACCTGCAGCCCTGTTGGGGGGGGGTGCTGCCTGGGTGGGCTTCAGACCCAGATTTTGGCCAGCAGCTTCCCCTCCACCGTCATCTGGGGTGGGCCTCGGAGTTACTGCTAACAGCAGGCATGGACTCAGGAGGCCAGTCAGAGCTAAGCCAGTCCTGGGCCTCAGCTGTGAGCAGACTCAGGGTAGGTGGCCCAGCCCAGCCCCCCTACCCCCAGGATTGGGGACTCTGTAGCCTCCCTGCCCCCCAGAGCCCTGGTGGTAGCACTTTCTGGGGTTGCTAGGAGCAAACTGGGGTCTGCTACGGGAGGATGACTGCACCTGGGGTTCCAAGGCCTCAGTTTTGTGGATGACAACATAGGCGGGCACCTTCCCATATGGGTGACAGGTACCCGGTGGACATGGAGGGCAGGACCCAGCTGCAGCCCGGTCTTGAGCCTTGGGCTTCTCCCTCTAGCAGCTCTGAGCACCCAGCAGGGGATTGGCACCCAAGTGGCCGCGAGAGGCCCCAGCTGTCCACTGTGCCTCCAGTGATGGGCACATAGACCCCCAGGCCTGAGCACAGCCAGTGGGGCGCGTGTAGGCAGACACTCTGCCCTGGGCCATGGGCCTGGTTCCCAGGCTAGACCCCTCTCGGGTCCCCTCCTGCCCTGAGCTGCTATGAGCTGCCTATGGGTCCGGGTGGGGAAGGGGGGTCCAGTGCTGTCCCAGGAGTAAGGACATCCCCACCTACCTACAGTGGCCCTGCACCGAGCGGGTCGCTGGGGACAAGAGGGCAGGAGGGGAGGCTGCAGAGGGTCAGGCCCACCTTCCTCCCTCCTTCTTCCTCCCTCCTCCCTCCACCTCCTGAATTTCAGTCCCTGCTTCCTGCACCCTGCTGGAGGCTCCCTGGAGGCTCTGCCAGGTGTTCTCAAGGCCCCACCTTGCTTCCTTCATGAAATATTCACACCGCCTTTCTGCCTCTTGACAGAAAAACCTCCTGCAGCTTCCTACACCATGAGCACATGAGGCTTGATGTCCTGAGAATGTGCAGGCACCCTGCCAGCCCTGCCCCCAGTCCTACTGGGCCTGTCCCTGATGTCTCCCACTTGCTCGCCTCACCCCTACCCAGTCTGGGGTCCCCTGTCCTCACCCTGAGCCCAGTGCCACTGTCCAGGCTAATCAACCCTGGGGCTCTTGAAGGCAGGGGTGACTGCCATATAGGATGGAGCAGGTTCCTCAGTAACCTAGTGTCCCAGAGCCCCACCCCATGCCAGCTGATGCCTGCAGCCGCTTGGTGCCTCTGGATATGGTGGCCAGCCTAGCTCCCCAGACATCTGCCTCTTACTGTTCACCACACTCCTGTATCCCCTCCTGAGATGTCAACAGGACACCTGCTCCGGGCCAGACTGGGCTTCACACTGCTGAGGGAAAACAATCTGACCTGCACCCTGGGTGGTCAGGCTGGGCCTCCCAGGCCCCCCAAGTCCACAAGGAACCCCAGCTGCCGTCTCTAGGCTATGAAGAGGCCGGCATGATATCCACCCCCAGGCCTCCCCACCAAGCCCCTGAGGCTGAAGCTCCAAGCCCAGGTCACTTCTCTGGGTCCTACTCAGCTCATGTGGGGTGCTGGTTCAGGTGGGTGGGACACACCATCCTGGCCAGGGCCCACGTCTGTGGCTACCTCGCTGCTTGAGGAGCTGCTGCCATGTCACCTCTCTCTTGGGGTCTTCTCAGCAACTATGGCCTCTGACCAAGCCCCTCCCCACTACCCTGTTCCATGTCCGGGATCTGGCCAAGCCTTGGGCTGACACTCCCTGGACGGAGCCTCTTGGCCCACCCAGTGCTTCTGAACACACCCAGACAACGTTGAGCCCGGCCTGCCTGGACCTCACATTCACCTGGCCCCTCCCCGACAGCCCCGTCCTCAACTCAGGCAACCCCATCGCTATAATGCCACCTCCACTTCCCCCTAAATTGACCCTGCCACAGGCCTGGTGTACCTGTCTGTGCCCTGGGTCAGGCCCCAGCTGAACAGGTGCTGTCACTCTGTGGACACATGGAGCCCCTTCTCATCTGGGCACAGCCTGGGGTCACCCTTTGCCCAACACCACAGTCAGGGCCCAGTCCAGCTCGGCAGGGAGGGTGGATGACAGGCTGAGTTTCCAGGAGCTCAGATGCCCGCTGCCACCTGTCGCTCCCAAAAGCCTTCTGTGCACCTTGAGGCCCACGCCCCCCAGGCACTCTGCTCATGGCTCAGGGTGGGGAACTGGAAGGGCCTTCGGAGAGGCCTAGGGCCAGTGGTAGGCACCGAGGGTGCAGCCGGGCCTGGCCAGCCCTGGGTTAAGCCTGGCTGTGCCTCTGGCTATATGGGCGGCCTTGTCCCTGAGCCTGGATCTTCCCATCTGTGTGATGGGCTGCTGACTCGGTTCAGACTGGCCCCAAACTCATCCTCAGGGAACGGCAGCTGGTAGTGAATGGGCTTCACTGGCTGTTGGCCCTGGAGCCTGGACAGCCCCATTTGCCACCTCCTCCCTGGGTCCCCTCAGAAAGGGCCAGGAGAGCCCCTGGGGCGCAGTGGAGCCTCTGGCCTGACTGTCCGCAAAGGGTGGGCCCCAGGGTCTGGTGCACCATCAGCAGAGACTCCTCTGAATGCTGAATCTGGCCCCTTGTCCTTCCCTTGAGCAGTCACAGAGGCTGCCTGAACCCTCCAGGTTGGAAGTGCACCATTGCCTCATACCAGGACCCACAGAGCAGAGGGAGAAACAGGGCCCATAAGGCAGAGGAGATGGACCAGGCAGGCCAAAAGTTCTGGGATAGGATGTACCTCAAGGGCAGGGGTCTGGGAAACTCTGAAAGGGTGGAAAGGACAGGCCAGCATGTCCCACCAATGGGATCTTAGTGCCCTGGGTCGGAGGAGGTGGAGACTGGCAGGAAGCAGGTCCATGAGGCCTCCCCACTAAGCCCACGTTCTGCTGCCCACTGCTGGCACCACCTGGCTTTCCAGACTCCCTGGTTGGAGGCTGGGGCTGGCAAACAGGACAATCCACAAGGTCCTGGGCCCCAGGCCTGGTCTGCAGGCAGTGGACCAGCACGGCCGGCCATGGCCCGCATCCAGCCTTCCTAGGTGCCTCAGGCAATGTGGGTCCCAGAGTACCCACTCAACCTGCCTGGGAGACTCAGCCCAGAACCAGAACCAACCAGCTCTGCCCTGGGCACTACTCTGCCCTCTACCATTTTTGCCCACCTATAAAGCTCCTAGACTTAGGGTCAAGTCTTTTGTCTTTAATGCCTGACCTACAAATGCCATCTGTGGAGACCTGAGCTAAGTGATGTGCTGGGTTGGGGGTTGCAGCTTATCTGAGAGAGGCAGGCATGGTGTCTCCATATTTGAGGAGATAGAAGCTCAGAGAGCTCAAGTGGCTGTCCTGAGGCCAGAGCTGGACAGGGCCAGAGCCAGGAAGGAAGCTGCCCAAGGGTCCCAGACGTAGAGCCTTGGGCATCCTCCCCAGGGTCAGCACACAGGAGCTAGGACCCTCCCTCGGGAGCCAATTCACTGACCCTGACTCCCCAGACAAAAGATCCCTGGCCAGCCCCCCTCCCTCACGTAGGCAGTGGGGGGCAATCTCCCCTCCTCTCTCCCTGAGCTGCTTGCTAGTGAGGCAGTAAGCTATGCACATAGTGCAGAAATAAAACGTGTTCTGCAGAACAAACAGCATTAATTTGCATCTACATCACCCACTGCCTGGAGGGCCACACAGCAGCTGCATGGGAGTTAAGGGCTGGGGAGGTGCATTCCTGTGGCAGCAGTCACCATCAGAGGCACACGGCACCCTGAACGCCACCAACTCTGGGCAGCTCTGTGCCTCTAGGGAGGAGGCTGGTTCCAGGAAGGTGAAATGAATGACTGGAGGGTCCCCACCCCTCCCGGAGGTTCCTGCCCAGAGGGGTCAGTACCGCTGCTGGGAGACATGTCTTCTACCTGGAATGCCTTTTCTGGGAGCTGGGTCACTCACTTGGTGGGGCATCTCGTCCTGTCTTAGTGGCATCCAAATGTGTTGGACCTTGAGTCTCCTCTCCTTCCTGGTGGAGGACCACACTCTAGGTCCTTCTCCACCTCCGCCCCTCCAGACTAATTCATCTCCCCTAGTCCATTCTGCTCCCTGCTCCCTGGGGATCCTCCCAGCGCTCCTCCTCCTGAGGTCCCAGACACTGGCAAGTACCTCTTTGGGTGTTAGGAGAGACTGCAAATTGCACTTTACATCTTAATGGGCAGCTCCAAGGAGCTTCATTGCGCCTGATGAATATTCAGCATCACCCGTCCATCCAAGCAGATACCCAGCCCCTGGAGAAGCTCAGGGCTGCCACATGCCCTCCAACACACCCATGTGGGCAGAAAGGGGCTGGTGGGAGGTGGAAGGGCAGTGTGCGGCACCCAGGGTCTGTCTGGGTTTGGTTCTAAATCCTGTGCTTCCCACCCTCCCCTGTGTCCTCGCGCAATGGCTCAAGCCCTGTCTTCTTTCAGAGATGGGTGCTCCTAGAGGCTCCAGGGAATTCTTCTGGAGTCTGGATAGATGAACAAATTAATTAACAGGATCCTGGACTTGGAACCACGCAATTCAAACAAGAAAGGATCATTAGACAGCATCTAGCCCAAATCCCCAATAGTGTAGATGTGGAAACTGAGGCCAGTAGAGAGGGTGTAACTTGGCACAGCCTCCGCTCTGGGACTACACACTGTCCCTGGCCACTCTGTATCGTTCAGAGACCCATCTTACACATCTTGCCAGCGCACTCCTCTATAGCCAGCGTCCTGGGTGACAGCCTCTGGGTCCTGGGTGAGCCTGAGACCCTGTCCTGCCTTCCTCCAAGGGCACCTAAACTGGTCTGTACCCTTAGGCTATTAGACTGGGTCTGACTTGCCCCCCACCTGCCATGTGTCAGTTATGGTCAAACATTCTGGGAGAGGTGAAAATCCTATAGTTGCTAAAACCCTTCCTCTTAGCTATCCTGAGACAGCCAAGATAGTAAGACACACACTCTGTGGAAGTCTGAGGTTCATGCCAACCTAAATCCTTGGGCTGCAACACAAGCTCATTTTGCTGGGTCTGGCCTCAGAGGCAGAACAGTGGCCTCCAGACTCTCTGATGAGCTGCTCCTTTGGCTGTTACCCCCTTGCTGTAAGGTAAGGCCTGGAGGGAATGGGAAGATTGAGAATATTAGTCTATGAATTTGGGATTTGGGTGTCAGAAATGATGGTGGTGGTAATGGTGAGAATCATGATGGTGATGGTGGTGGTGAGGATCATAATGGTGGTGGTGCTGGTGATGGTGATGGTGAGGATCACGATGGTGATGGTGATGGTGATGGTGAGGATCATGATGGTGATGGTGGTGGTGAGGATCATGATGGTGATGGTGATGGTGATGGTGAGGATCATGATGGTGATGGTGGTGGTGAGGATCATGATGGTGATGGTGGTGATGAGGATCATGATGGTGAGGGTGGTGATGAGGATCATGATGGTTATGGTGGTGGTGAGGATCACGATGGTGATGGTGAGGATCATGATGGTGATGGTGATGGTGAGGATCATGATGGTGATGGTGGTGGTGAGGATCACGATGGTGATGGTGAGGATCATGATGGTGATGGTGATGGTGGTAGTGGCGGTCATGATCACGATGGTGATGGTGAGGATCACGATGGTGATGGTGATGGTGGTAGTGGTGGTGATGATCACAATGGTGATGATGGTGGTGGTGGTGGTGGTGATGATGATTGTGATGGGATGATGGTGATGATAATTATGATGGTGATGATGGTGATGGTGATGGTGACTATGGTGATGACGGTGATTAATGTGAATATTGTGGGTGATGAGGTTGGTGATGGTGGTGATGGTGAGGATCATGATGGTCATGGTGGTGGTGAGGATCACAGTGGTGATGGTGGTGGTGATGGTGATGGTGAGGATCACGATGGTGATGGTGGTGGTGGTAGTGATTGTGATGGGATGATGGTGATGGTAATTATGATGGTGATAATGGTGATGGTGGTGGTGATTGTGGTGATGACGTTGATTAACATGAATATTGTGGGTGATGAGGTTGGTGATGGTGGTGATGGTGACTGATGATGGTGAAGATGATGGTGATGCTGCTGCATGCAGTATGAGTGGACTTGTGTCTGTGTATAGATCCTTCCAGGACCCCCCCTACGTTGGTGCATACATTTCAGGAATGATTTTCTTTCCCCTCTGCAATTTTAAATAGTGTGTCCAGAAGAACAGGGGCTGCCTAATCAATCCTTTCACCAACTTCTCAATGGACAGATCATTAAATGGGTTGAGGTACCAGCCAAGTGCCACAGGTGCTACAGAGATCTGGCACAAAGCTGTATCCTGCATGATCTTAGAGAGAGTTGCAAAAACTCACTCTCAGACTTGGAGAATATTAAGTGTCCATGATCAACAGGGATAAAAGAGGAATCATGAGGCTTCCCAGAGCAGTCCAGGGAGTGAGGGGAAGAGACAGAGTCTGGGCTGTCATGGTTAGTCTGGATTGTCCCCTGGGAGCTTATTGATTGAGATGGAGGTGAGGAGGGCACACAAAAGAGCCGGTGATGAGCGCACAGAGGGTAGTGTGTCTGGGCCCACTGCCAGTGCATGGTGGAGGAGGCTGGCAGCACAGGCAGCAGGTGAAGAACCAGGCCTGATGAGAAAGGGTCCTAGGCTGGCCCACCCACGGCTCTGAGTCAGGGCTCCTAGTGGATCCATCTGTCCCCAATGCCCAGCAGCCTGTAGTTTCTGTTCCTTCCTGCTGTTCAAACTCTCATTTGGCAGAGAAAGTCCATTTGGAAATGAAATTTTACACACAACTGCAATATATAACACATCTGTGTGGGCGGCTCCATGGCTAAGGGAGGTGGAGGGAGGGTCCCATGGGCTCACCACCCCTAGCACCAGGGCTCTTCCTGCCATGCCTTGGGGTCCACTATCTGAACCAAGCCCAGTTCGTACCACCTGTCCCCACAGCTCTGCCCCCAGCACCCCAGCCAAGGTCCTGACGGCAGTGGATGAGCACCAGCACCAGAAGATCCTGGGGGGTTCTCTTTGTTGGCTGATGGGGAAAGGGAGAGTGGGTGGCTGCTCACAGCCTCCTCTGCCTCTCGCCTGGGTTGTGGAGCCAACCATTAGTCCCTGTACTCTTGCCAGGCAAGGGGTGGCTGGTGGTCACTGTGGGTCACGTCTGCCAGGCCTGTGGGAGCTGCTCCAGATGCAGCAGAGGGCTGCACTCAGATGTCAACTCCATTTTCTCACAATCATGTTCTGTATCCTCTCAGTGAGGCAAATGCAGCCTGCTCCTTTGAATGCATAATTAGCCAGAGCATTCTACCTCACTAATTTCAAGGCAGGGAAGAGAGCCGAGGGGGGTTAGGAATTTGCATATTAATTTAGCCGAGGGAGAGAAAAATTGTTTACCACTTCCTTCTCAGGAAGGACTTAACTCTTTCCTGCTCCCTGCCTGAGCCTCTAGGCCTCCCATGCACTAGTCTGGGGGTTCTCTGCCTGTGCGGTGCTAGGCTCCGCCAGCAGCCCTGTTTCTTTGCAGGGGGCCCACACAAGGCTACCTTGGGTGCCTAGATGGACCTGCTAATGATCCCAAGCTCCCCTTGTCAGCTGGTCCACACCTGCTGCTTTCAGAAATTGGAGATACCTGTGTCCCCTAAGCCACTCTATCTTCTTCATCAGTTTATTTGTTCCATGACCCTTCATGGTGCATCTGGTGGGGGAGCTTATGCATGGCCAACTTCCCCACTAGGGTGAGGGGTGTCAGCAAAAGGGTGAGGTGCCAAGGAGCCTCCTGACCAGAGGGGCCACAGCAGGCTTCCTGGAGGAGGTGGGACCTGCCTGAGGCCTCATGGGGCAAAGACACTCCTCCAAGTGATGGAGCTGGTCAGAGGAGGGCATGGGGTAGGGGCCGTTTGCTCTGACTGGTCTGAGGGCTTGTTCATTCTCAGCAGTTGGAAGGGTCGTGGAAGGCTTGGTGACAACTGAGGCCCATGCCTGGGGGCTGTCAGCTCCTCTGAGCCCCGTCTGGTCTGCAGAAGGGCAGCTTGGAGGACAATGATGTGTTCCACTTAGAAAGGGCAAGGTGCTCCACAGTGGTGAAACAGCACCAGTTCCTGCCAGACACTATTTTAACTGGCCCATGCATCCATACAGGACAGAGGATGGTCCGTGCACACCTGTCCCCATGGGGCCCCGATGACCCCTTCAGACAAGCCTCCAGATGCTCTGTGAGGCCCCGCCTGGTGGGCCCTGCCATCACACGATGGTGAGACATGCATGAGAGCTGATGCAGAGTGTTTTCTGACGTGCACAGACACGCTCTGCATAGAGGCCGGGAGAGCTTGGTCCCATCTTCTCTGGAATTGGTGTTTACTAAGGCTGGGGACAGGCACATGGCAGGAAGGGCTGGGAAAGGCATGTGGAGTGGCTGGCATGTGTGGCCAAGCACCTGCCGGCACAGTCAGGCTATGCTTGCTGTGACCGTGGCAGATGTCACTCGTCAGTCTGGCACCCTTCCTTTGTCATTGGCACTGGTGGATAGATGGAGTCTGTTTATCACTTGGATAAGGGTGAACTCCATGGTCCCCTCCCACTTAGGCCCACTCAGGGCTAATCTACTCTCCCGAGTGGAAGTCACCAAGAACCCCATATGGCCTTGGCATTAAAGACCACATAGGGCTGCCTAAGCACACAGCAACAAAGCTCTCCCCATGACACCTGCTGGGGCCAGACAGCAGGTGTCAAAGACAGTCCTGGTGCTGGTGCCAGGGAGTCGGTGACAAATACATTCTGGCTTTCTCTGACCTGGCCAGGCCCTAGACAACAATTGCTGTGGCCTCCCCTGCCGAACGTGAAGTTGCTCTGTAGAATCACCCCAGCCCTCAGCTCCAGCAGCAGGGAGGGGTTTGGGGAACCTGCTTTGAGCCAGATGGCCAGTGGCAGGCTCAAGGGACCCAGTTCCTCAGGTCTGGGTGGAGTTCAGCAGAGGGATGGCTCTCTGGAGAGCTCTGAGGGGCACAGAGGCTGACGCAGCTGCCTCTCACCTGGACTGGGAGGAAAGTCATTCTGGGGAGCAGACACGATGTCACTTCTAACTGAGGAGGGAACTCCCTTCTTGTCTAAGCCCAGGGCTACCACCCCAGCTCCCTCTGTCCCCCTGTTGCCTCTTATGCAGGAAGGGGCAAGTTCTGGGAGCTGAGCGCTGCCCCAGGGCACAGGGCTGGTGGGCAGGGTAGAGCCTGGCGGACCAAAGTGTGCCAGGGATACAGATTCCTGGGTCTGCCCCAGCCCACAGAGTCTAGACCCCCCTGAGTGGTCCTCACTGTCTGCTGGAACCTCCAAGGTGATAACCCGCTAGGTCTGAGAGCCCCCCACCCACCTCTGTACCTGCTCTGCCAAGTCCAGTAGGGAGAACCTAGAAAAGGGGCTGTCCTTCCCTGAGCCTCAGTTCTCTCAAGCCTGACGTGGGGGAGGGCACCTCTCCCTCCTGCACCTGCGGCCCCCAGGGCCCTGTGGGAAGGAACAGCTTTTGGATCTACAAGTCAAGCTGTGGGCAGAGGCCAAAGAAGTGGGAAGGGAGGGCCCTGTGCATGTGACTGCCCAGTGGGGCTGAGGTCAGGCTGGCCAGACGCCCACAAGGCCTGTGGTGGCCAAGCAGTGTCCCCCACTTTGGGTCTGCAGGCACCTGGGGTCACCTTATACCTGCACCAGCTTCATCTCACTGTCACTAAAATCTCAGGCCTGATGGGTCAGACAGAGCCCAAGGTAGACACAGCCACTCAGTGACCAGCACAGGCCTGGGCTGGGCCTGTTGGGCAGCAGAGTGGGGTTCACCTTGTCCCCCGTTGTTGGGGTGGGTGGGGCCGAGCAGGATTGACTGAGGTGGCAGCCCCAGAGGAGAGGGAATAGAGCAGGGATGGAGGAGGACAATGTGGTGTGGCTTGCAGAGTGCTGGGAACACTGGTGGGGAGGCCTGAGTGGTCCCAAGACACACTCTCGGTCCCTGGACAGCCCTGAGCCTCCCACCTCCACTGGCCTCTTGGAAGGGGCTTAGGCCAGGGGGCTTGTGGAGGGCTCCCTTTGGCTTTTCTAGCCTCCTCTTCGGGGAACTCCTCTGTCAGTGCTGGATGGGGGACACAGGTCTCACCAGGGGCACAGCAGAAGGCGGGCCTGGCGGCAGGAGGGGGGCGGAGCCACAGGCCGGCTCTGTTTGGACAGCTGCTCACCCTCCCACCCCCCACCTCCAGGGTCACTCTCACCCCAAGCCTCAGGGTCCTCACTGTGGTGCAGGGGCTGCCTTAGGCCAGCTGGGTTTGGGGGGAGACCCCCAGGCCCTGGGCTGCAGCCGACCTGGGCACAGGGTCCACATCTGGAGAGCTCAGAGGGGGCTTCAGGAGAGGCTGGTTCCTTCCGGCCAGCGGGGAGGCCCCCAAGGCCTGGCCTGGAGCTTGGCGCCGGCACCGGCAGGGTTAAGCACTGATTAGTGCTTTGTCTCTGCATCTGCGTACCGCAGTGCACACTCAATTAAAATGAACTTTTAATTTTTTTCTAAGTAAATTACTTCTTGCTGGTACGTGATGTGCACAAATGTCAGAATAATGGGAGAGCTTCCAGGGTAGGGGGCAGGGGCTGCTGGGCATGACCCTGGGCACACACACGTACACGGGTGTGCACAGGCCACCACCGCAGGCAACTTGCACTGCATGCCAAGGCCCAGCCCCTCCACGCCCTGAAGGCTTGCTACTCATGCAAGTGCTGGACCCCACCCTTAGAGACTGGTCTCCTGGCCTACTGCTCTCTCACCCCTTCTTACTTAGGCTGTGAGCAGGACGGCTCCCCAGAGGGACCTACCCAAAGAAGCAGAACCCAGAACAACAGGGACGGCCCCACCCGGCCTGGGGCAGCCCTGGGGGACAGTGGGGCCAGGGAGGGAAGCCCCCCTCACAGAAATATCTGCTGTGACCCAGTGAGAAACAGTTCTATCCCTACCAGGTCACTGGGAACCCTGACCCCTGTCCCCTCTTGTTCTTGCAGCATCTGAGTGGGCCTCAGAGCTACTGCCACTGAGTAGAGGAAACTGAGGCTCAAACCTATGTCCCCCCAAGCTTGGCCCCATCCACAGAGGCAGAGATCCCGCGTGGGGCCTATAGTGGGACCCAGCATTGGCTCCAGCACGCACAATCCAGGGGTCCTGGGCCAGTCCCTGTGACCCCCAGGATGTGCATCCTCTGTGCACTGGCCCCTGCCTAGGGCTGGGGACTCCTTGGGGCTGCACTGAAGCAAACCCCCCCACCTTGTGTTCCTACCAAGGCCACTGCGGGGTGACTCTGAGACCACTGACCACCACACAAAACATGGAACTGCCCCGCCCCCCAGGTCTGCAGCCCAAGCCCCAGGGAGCTGCCAGTCAGAAGCCATGGAGTAAGGAGCAGGAGGCCCAGAACCTGTCCCCCACCCCAATGGCCCCTGGGCATTGCTACCCCAGCATCTCCAAGCCTCTCTGTCTCAGCCTTTGATACTCGAGTCCTGGAGGCCAACTAAGGTCCAGAAGGGTCAGTAGAGTAGCAGTGGTGCTGACAAGGGTTCTCAGGATGGCGCATCTGGGCCGCGGCCACCTTGTACCCTGAGTAGGGAGGCCCTGTGTGGCACAACTGGGAGCTGCCTGGGGTGTGACCTCCCTGACAATGTGGGATGACTGACCGATGCTGCTGAGAGCACCCTGACCCCAGAGGAGGCCTATTGTGTGGAGCCGAGGTCTGTGTCTGGTACCTTGGAGGATGAGGGTGAAGGGAAGTGGGAACAGGAGGGTTTCAATCAGAGGGTTCCCCAGGATAGGGGTCCAGGGAAAATGAGGTGGCCCTGAAGCCTATACTGGCTAAGGAGCACAACAGGTGCCTGGACAGGAGCAACAGGCAGGTGGAATTGGGGCTCTGAGGCCAAGGCTCTGGGCTGTAGGGTGGGCACACTGAGGTCTATAGCAATAGGCGCTATGTCTCCAGACCAGAGAGGACCCTCTGCCTCACCCTCCCTCGCAGCAGCCTTGGGGGGCAGAGGGAAAGCCAGCCCTCCCAGAGCAGACAGGGAAACCGAGGCCCCAAGGGTCACTCAGCCAGCCCAGCCTGGTAGAGGGCTGGGGGGGCGGGGGCCTGGCTGGATGCAGAGGGTCTGTCTGCCTCAGGGACCCTGGAGTCTTGTGGCCAAGTTGGGGGGGCAGCAGAGCAAGGTGGGAAGGAGGCAGCCTCTGCTCAAGGAGTTACAGAGGGCACCACTCATACCCTCGTCCTGCTCTAGAACTTTCCGTGGCTCCCCATTACCATGGAACAGAGACCTGGGCTGGCACCTGGCCCCCAGAGCCTGTCACCACCAGCCAGATAGAGCTTCCGCCCCTGCCCCACTGCCTGGCAGTCCCCAGAACAGCCAAGCTCTTCTCCGCGGTCTGCAACAGCTCAGCACGGCCCCCAGCCCTGTGTGCCTGCCCTGAGCCCTGTTTTCTCACACTGATACCTAAGCACGCAGGCTGGGCCCTGCCAGTTCCAACACCTGCCATGTCCCCAAGAAGCAAGTTCCCATGAGAGCCTCTGCTCCTTCGTCCCTGAGTTCACCCCAGTCGCCTGCCCTGAGCAGGTCCCACAATTACAGCTTCCCTGGCAGCTGAGGTGTGCTCGTGTGCTCGTGTGTGTGTGCGTGTGTATGCTCGTGCGCGTGAGGTGTGTGCACGCGCACACGTGCATGTGTGTCTCTGTGCCTTTGAGGTGGCTGGAGCCCAGCTTTCCCCATCACTGAAATTTACATTGAACCACAAATTAATTTCATAATTTTTTTCTCTCTAATTATGCCAACATCTGCTGCAAAGCCAAGCTGTGCACATGCATTTTAATATTCCCCCCAGCATCACTGTCTGTTTCTGCACTGAACTTTTCAATAATTATCGCCAGGAGAAGATCTCAGCTTCGTTTCTCCTGCCTTTCAAGAGGGGGAGAGAAGGAAGGGGGGGCGGGTGGGTGAGGAGTGGGAGAGAGAGAGAGAGAGAGGAGGGAGAGCTGGGGCCAGGGGGACCGCAGCTCTTTGTTGCTTCAGGAGAAGACGGAGGGGACAGGGTGGGGGATTCTGGGGTGGGCAGGATGGGGCTGCGGGGGTAGGAACAAGCGCTGGTGTCCACCCAGTGGGCAGCCTGCCTCCTGCCTGCCTCAACACTCCATGTGGCTGCAAGACCGGAGGTATAGAATCAAAACCAAAGTTGTTTCCTGCTCCTGTGAGAGGTCTGGCCCCTGCTGGCCTTCAGCCCTGCTCTCACGGCATGAGGTGGGCAGGTGTGGCCTCCACACCATCATCCTACAGTGCTCGAAGCCCAGGGCCTGACAGGAGGCCTGGCCTGGCCGTGGATCTGGTGCCCAGGTGGCAGAGAAGGTGCTTCCACGAGTGCTGGGCAAGCACCCCCTCCCGGCCTGTGCCAGGAGGCCTAACCTCTGCCACCACCCAAGAGGGGCGGTGCCCGAGCATCCCTCGAGTCCCAGGCCTCAGGAAGTCCTGACCTCAGAGCAGGTACACACACATGAGTGTCTGCCTGTGTGCAAGCATATGGGATCCCATGTGTGAGAGTGTGTGCGTGCATGTCCGTGGACAGGTGTGTTTGGAGCTGCAGCCACACGCTCATTCAGTCCTGCAGGGAGGTGGATCCCAGTGTCCAGACTCAGCAGCCCACTTGGCTGCAGTCAGGAGCCTGGGCCGGGCACTGCCCCATGTGCCATTTGGTCTGTGAGGCCCCTCATGAGCCTCAGTCTCTTTAGGTGCCCCATGTGAGCACAACATAGGCCCACAGGCAGCCCCCCCCACCACATGGCCTCCTCACTGTAGATGCCCCAATGTTCCCTGACCCCAGGTCTCTCCCGTGTGGGCGTGTCCACCCCTCCGGGGTTGGGTGGAAACACACCGTACCCACCCTGGCTCCGAGCCTCCCTGGCTCTCTACTGCTGTTTCAGTCCAGCTCACACACACCCCGCCCCAAACGCTCAGGGCACTCACACACTCCCTGAACGCTACCCTTGCTGGGAGCCCTGCCTGGATGTGCCCTTCCCAGCTGTCCTGTGGTGACCACCTGCCTCCTCCTGGAGGCCTCTCCTACCTACCCCCAGGGCCCCCGAGCAGATGTCATTTACCGGGTACTCTATGTCCCTACCTCACCCCACCTCAGAGCTTTTGGGGTGCAAAGTATTTCAGCTCTAGCCCCAGAGCCTAACTCATGGTTGATATTTGATTCTTTGTTAAATAATGAGTAAATAAATGACATAGTTGCAATACGTCGCCCAACTTCCCTGGGCCCAGTCCTCACCTAGAAAATGAAGGAGTTGGTCCCTGACAGCTGAGGACCTCCTCTCAATCTTGTGAACGTCTGCACCAGCCACCCAAGGGGTCAGCGGCGTCTGGGAGAGCAGTGCCACCTGCTTTAGGGACAGTTCAAATAAACCCATGTTTACCGAAGTGACAATGAGCTGGACATCACTGAGCGTCCTCACAGGGTGCCAGCCCCTGGCCTTCTCAGCACTTGCTTGTCCAGGGAGGACTCACAAGGAGCAACTAAGATATCCTCGGAAACGTGGTCAGGCTGAGGGTAGAGATCACACCCTCTGAAGGAGCAGGGGAAGTGTGACTGCTGGAGCCTGGGCCTGGAGGTCACTGTGAGCCCCAGGGCAGGTGGGTGGAAGGAGGGTGGAGGCTGCAAGGGCAGGGCATAGGCATCTGCTCCTGACCCAGTAAGAGTGATGGCCACCAGGCTCTCCTTCCTTTACAAACAGCCATCTAATTCAACAGAACATGGATGAACCACCCGCATAGCACTAGCTCTCTGCAGGGACAGGAACGTGGGTCACAGTGAGGCTGGGGCAGAGTCCAGAGCAGAGTGGTGGGGAAGGCGGAGTTTGAGGTTGGGGCTGCCGAGGAGCCTGTGACTTACGTGCAGCAGAGAGGAGGGAGCTGCAGAGAAGGACCCCAGGAGCCTGCTTGAGCCACACAGGGCAGGACGGCTACTGAAGGTCTCAAGCTGACTGAAGAGTTAGGAGGTGACAGGTGCCGGGAAATGGAGCGACCCAGGCAGCTAGAGCACAGAGGCCTGCGGACAAGCCCAGAAAGGCACGTTTAGGGGCAGGACTAGTCCGGCCCGAGGTTAAGAATGGCTCAAGACACTCCCTCCTCACAGAGCCTAAAACCAAGCAGCAAATTACTGTGTGTGCAGAGAAGAAAAAATAGTCAATGGAATAGACTCAGAGATAACACAGACGGTGGAATTAGAAGAGAAAGATTTAAGGGAAAGATAGATGTGAGAGAGATAGAGAATCTCAACAAAAATGGAGACCGTGAGGGGGTCCAGTAAAAAATCTAGAGCTGGAAAATACAATATCACAGACCTTGAAGTTCACTGGGTCGCTCCAACAGCAGGTTGTACTACAGAAGATTTGATTAGTGAGCTTGAAGGTGGACCCATAAAAAAGTACAAATTCAGGCCCGTGGAGGGGAGAATAGCCTTTAAAAGATCTAACAATGAGGAACCTTAGTGAGGGGGATAATACCAGGTGGTCTGACCTGTATGTAATCTAAACCCAGGAGAAAAGAGATTGGGGTTGGGACAGAAAAAAGCAATAACTGAAAAATCCCCCAATTCAATGAAAAACCTCAACTCACAAATCAGTAATACACAAGTAGCATAAACATAAGAAAATACATAGGAATATCATAGTCAAATCACCAAAAGCCAAGATAAAGAGACCGCCTTGAAAGTTGCTTAAAAAAAAAAGATACATTATATACAAGGGAACACAGATAAAAAATACTCTTGACTTCTACTCAGAAATAATCCAAGCTCAAGGACAACAGAAGGACAGCTTTAGCCAGGCAAGGTGGCACACACCTGTAGTTCCAGTTACTTGGGAAGCTGAGACGGGATCACCTGAGGCCAGGAGTTGGAGGCTGTGGTGAGCTGTGACCACGCCACTGTGTTCCAGCCTGTGCAACAGGGCAAATCCCCGTCTCTAAAAAGAAAAAAAAAAAAGACATCTTTAAAGTGTTAAAATAAAATTGTGAACATAAAATTTCATATCCTGCAAAAATGAAAAAGAGAATTCTTCAAAAGTTAAAGTGAAATAAATAAGCATTTTCAGATAAACAAAACCTGAGAAAATTCATCACTAGCAGACCTGTACTTAAAGAGGTGGTGAGGAAGTTCTTCAGGCTGAAGAACAACGATGCCACATGAAATCCCAGATCTACACAGAGAAATAAAGAGTGCTGGGAATGGTAAGTATGCAAGTGAATATAAAGTACTCTTTTCTCATCTATCAAATTTCTTGAAAAGACAATGATTAGCCAGGTGCCGTGGCTCACACCTGTAATCCCAGCACTTTGGGAGGCCGACATGGGAGGATCCTTTGAGCTCAGGAATTTGAGACCAGTCTGAGCAAGAGCAAGACCCAGTTTCCACTCAAAATAGAAAAATTAGTGGGATGTCATGGTAGGCACCTGTAGTCTTAGCTACTTGGGAGGCTGAGGCAGGAGGATCCCTTAAGCTCAGGAGTTTGAGGTTGCTGTGAGCTAGGCTAACACCACAGTACTCTAGCCTGGAGTAATAGAATGACTCTACCTCAAACACACACACACACACACACACACACAAAAAAAAAAAAGAAAGAAAGAAAGAAAGAAAAAGGCAATTGATTATTTTAAGAAAAAAATAACAATAATGTATGTTGACATTCATAATATTTGTAGAAATCAAATGTGTGACTAATAAAGATAGGAGGGGCAAATAAAACATACTGTGATTCTCTTACATTGTAAATGAAGTTACATAGATTCAAGGCAAACATTGTAATACTTGGAGCAGCTGTTAAAAAAATTAAACTGAGATGTCACCTCCAGAAAATATATAAGAGATAAAACAGAATACTGAGAAATAATGGAATAATTCCAAAAGAGACAAGATAGTGGTACAAGTATGAAACAGACAGCAATATGGTTTAAGTCCAACCATGTCAATAATTACACTAAATGTAAACAGACTAGCACTTCAGTTAAAAAATCAGAGATTGTCCGTCTCGATTGAAAAGCTAGACTTATTATTTGTTGTCTACAAGAGAATAAACTTTAAATGTAAAACACAGTTTAAAAGTAAAGGGATTTGGGTGGCGCCTGTGGCTCAGTGAGTAGGGCGCCGGTCCCATATGCCGAGGGTGGTGGGTTCAAACCCAGCCCCGGCCAAACTGCAACAACAACAAAAAAAATAGCCGGGTGTTGGGACTTTACCTAACAATTGCAATCAGTGTAACTGGCTTATTGTACCCTCAATGAATCCCCAACAATAAAAAAAAAAAAAAAAAAAATAGCCGGGTGTTGTGGCGGGTGCCTGTAGTCCCAGCTGCTTGGGAGGCTGAGGCAAGAGAATCGTGTAAGCCCAAGAGTTAGAGGTTGCTGTGAGCCGTGTGACGCCATGACACTCTACCCCAGGGCGGTACAATAAGACTCTGTCTCTACAAAAAAAAAAAAAAGTAAAGGGATTTAAAAAATATATACCACAGAAATTCTACAGGCAGGGTGTCCCAAAAGTCACCCCTAAAGTCACCATTCATAGGGAAAATGGGAAATTCTAGCTAAATGTACCTTTATTTGTAAAGTATTCATTATAAAATTTTACAAATCAGAGTTAAAGAGGAACATGCCACATAAACCTGTCTATTCAGCAGGAAGGCAAAACTATCATACTGCAAAGTATGTGAAACAAAGCCAGCCAGACAAATCCACAGTTAGACTCAGAAACTTTGGGGCTCCTCTCTCAGTATGTGACATTAATCAACATTGTTGACTAATTTACCTGGACAGGACACTCCCAACCCACAATAAGAGCAGAATACACACTTTTTAAAAATGCACATAGCTCACTCACCATAAGACACATTTCAGTGAATATAATAAATAGGAAAAGATTAAAACCATACAAAGTATGTTTTCTAATTATAAACTCAGAAATAATTACAATAAGGCTTGGTGCCTGTAGCACAGTGGTTATGGCGCCAGCCACATACACAGAGGGTAGCAGGTTCAAACCTGACCTGGGCCAGCTAATTAACTGCAACAAAAAAATAGCCAGGCGTTGTGGCAGGCACCTGTAGTCCCAGCTACTTGGGAGGCTGAAGCAAGAGAATTGCTTAAGCCCAAGAGTTGGAGGCTGCTGTGAGCTTTGATGCCACGGCACTCTACCGAGGGTGACATAAGGAGACTCTGTCTCAAAATAAATAAATAAATATAAAGAAATAATTACATCAAAGTATCTATAAAATTCCCTTCAATATTTGGAAATTAGAAAATAAACTTACAAATAACCCATGAGTAAATCAAGAAATCCTCTCCAAAAGTTAGAAAATACAGGTAGTTTGAACTACGAGTAATATAAATATGAGATTTCAAACTTTGTGGGCTGTAACTAAAGCAGTGCTTGAAGTGAAATTTATAGCTTTAAACACTTTTGTTAGAAAAGACTGAAGTTTTGAAATAAATGATCTAAGCTTCCACCTTAAAAACGCAGAAAAGAAGTGCAAGCTAATCTCAAAGTGGAAGGGTGTAAAACAGAGTCAAAATCAACCACAGAATGATCGAACAGAAAAATCAAGAAATCCTGAAGTTTTTTCTGTGAAAAGATTAATAAAGTCAATAAACTCCTCGCCAGATTGCTAAAGAGAGAGAGACAGCCAGACGGAGGTTAGGGTAGCAGCACAGACCCTGTATGCATTAAAGGGAAGATGAGGGAACATTCTGAACAAATTTAAGCCAATAAATTTGACACTAGAGGAAATGACAAATTCCTGGAAAGACACAAATTACCAAAACCAACAGAAGAATGGATAGAAACGCTGAAAAAAAAACATCTGTTTTTAAAATTTATAGGCCGGGCGCAATGGCTTATACCTATAACTCCAGCACTCTGGGAGGCTGAGGCAGGTGGATTGCCTGAGCTCAGGAGTTTGAGACCAGCCTGAGCAAAAGTGAGAACCCATCTCTACTAGAAATAGGAAAAATTACCCAGGCGTCATGTTGGGCACCTGTGGTCCCAGATACTCTAGAGGCTGAGGCAAGGGAATTGCTTGAACTCACTGAGGTTGCTGTGAGCTGTGATGCCACTGCACTCTACCTAGGGCAACAGAGTGAGATTCTGTCTAAAAATAAAAATCAGTTAAAAAAATCGAATTCATAATTAAAAACCTCCTACATAGGTAAAGAGTCAAGGGGTTTTCTTGAAGAACAAAGTACGGAAAGGGTTTATATGTGAAAACAGCGATGAACCCTTGGCATCCCCCACCATGCAGTGCCCGCAGCAGCCATTATGCCTGGCTTATCCACCTGTTTCTTCCCTCACAGCACATCACAGAGAGGCTCCCAGAGACTCAGCCTTTTCCAGGCCACGTGGGACGTGACAGAGGCCTCTCCCCACAATGCCACATCAGGGACAAGGCTGGGACCTCCTGGAGCTTGGCCCCCTTCCTCATCTCCCCTCTTCCTTCCCCCAACCCTTCCCTGCAAAGGACAAAGGCCCCCAGGAGAGGAGGGGACCCTCTCAGTTGATTTCTCTTGCATTCCTTCCTATTCTCTGGACTCAATCTTTTGTTGACTCTCACCATGTGAGGGCCTCCAGATAAGGGACTCTGTTTTTATTAATAATAAAATACAGACCCCACACCATGCACACTTGTGTACACATAGATGTGATGACATAATTTGTGCTCCAAACCAGAGCACATAAAGACAGTGTGAGGGGGCAGGGCCAGGTGCTCCGGGCCCAGGGACTTGCAGCAGCCCGCTCCAACGTCCCGGAGGCCTCCTGTCCGCACTTCACAGCCCTCAGAGCCAGCCACAGGTGCCTGGACTTATCCCCACTCTCACTTCTCGGCTTTCTTGACTCAGAGAGTAGGGCCCCTCCTGGACTCTTGCAGCTCACCATCTCTTGATGCAAAACTCCTATGTCTCCTACAGTTTTTTAAAAAATGAAAATTCAAACCTAAAATTAAAGCTGACAAGTCCTTCCTGTTCCCCTTCTCGCTGTAGGTGCAGGAGGTTCAGAGCAAAACTCCAGGCTGATTCCGAGCTCAACAACCCAAGCAGTCTACATACTCACCTGCTATCACTGTCCCCTTGCACTTCCCAAACCCTTTCTGGAAGCAGATGGGGCACAAGTTTTTCTGTTATATATTGAATCAGTCTGTGTGTACAGGCGGACCTCAGCATCCACGGCCCGCTCAGTGCAGCCGGCTGATGACATAATTTGTGCCCCCTGGCCCACTCCTGCTCGGCACTCCTGGAACTCGATTCTGGGGGCCCCTCGCACCTGCTCCGTCTATCTGTCCCTGCTGGGCCCTGCCCAGGAAGGGGACACCTGGGGGTGTGTCTGGTGCAGGGTTTAAACTCTAGCTTGGGAGCCTGGCATCACTAATTTAAATCCAGTTCCACCTCTTTCTTACCCGCTGTCCCGGTGGCCAGGTCATGGTGTCCCTGGGCTACAGTGACATCCGGCTTCTAGGCCTGCCTCAGGAGTGGGCACCAAGGCCAGGCAGCTCCTGGCCTTGTTCCCTGCGTCACCGTCACCGTGCAGCCACTCCACCTCTTCAGACCCTTCCTAGATGTTTGCTATTTTGTTATTGTTGTTAATTCCCCGCCAGGTGGAAGCCAGCACTGTGGGGCTTAATTAGGCTCAGCCAGCTGTTGCAGAACATGGGAAATGTGATGCAGCAGAGTCTGCCACACAGTGGAGGTGGGGAGCTCAAGGGCTGGGGGAGCCTCAGCCCCCAGCAGAGCCCCCGGTGCAGATGGAACAAGGTGTGTTTGGGGACAAAAGGCTAAACTGTGAGAACAGGTTCTATGGTCCGAAGATGTGGGTGAGAAAAGGCCCAGGTGCCACACCCCATGGAGGGGGTGCACATTGAAGTAACACCCCGCCAAGGACCCAGACCCTAACCAACAGAGGAGGAGTTTGCACAGGGTGCTCCTGCCGCACAGGGGACAAGAGCCCAGGGTTCCACCACCACCTGGAGCACAGCGCCACAGGGAGCATGCTCCGGACAGGGGTTAGATTCGTCTGCAGCCCCCCTACCCCTGCACAGCCGTCACTCATGGGACGTCAGCGCTATGCTCTGCTAAGTAGCCAAGCACTCAGGCGAACGGGGCCACAGATGCCCTCAGCACCACAGATGCCACTAGCCTTAGACCCTTCACAGCTCCTGACACCAGCAGTGCAGTGTCACCCCAGTGACACGTGTGCCCTTCAGGGGAGGGTGAGCTGTGTCTTCCATGGCCCCACTAAGAGCCAGGAAATGTGTGCCGGGAATGTCGTGGGTTGTGACAGAGCCTTCATCCGGGAGGCAGAAGGCTGGGAGGCTGGGAGGCCAAGCGTGTGTGGAGGTGACCCCTGTGCAGGACCAACAAGAGACCAAACTGTCCCATGCCCAACCCCAACGCCCCTAAATACATGAAGAGCAAGTATGCAAGGAAAACAGCCTGTTCCCAGCATAGTGCGTCTGAACGGCCAACACACGGGAACAGGTGCGCAGCTTCCACAAAGATACCAGCCCACGAACACCCACATGGCTACATTAAAGAGGCTGATGAAACTACTGCTCTCAGCCTCGGGAGGGGAGATAAACCACTTACCACCACTCCGGGAAGCTGTGTGGCTAATGCTAAACGTTAGGAAGTGGAAAAATAAAAATAATGTCTCAAAAAAAAAATAATAATGTCTCTCTTCCAATATACTCCACCTTCTCCTGAGCACTTTCACCAGCAAAGTCTCACTTGGTCCTCACCACACCTGTGCAAGACACACAGGGCTTCAATTATCTGTCCTGAGTGACACTGCTCATGGTGGGTGAGACTGAGGAAGCCTGTTGTAGGGGTCCAGGCTGCTTGAGACACCCTTGGTTGCAAGAAACAGGAGTGTTAGAGGCAGAGTCCAGCACGGGTGATGTCATCAAAGACCTGTGTTCTTCTCATGCCTCGGGGCACGGGGACAAGTTCTTGAGGGCCTGCCTCTCTTGCAAGCAGAGATGCTGACGGTGTCTGCTGTGGGTTATCTTTATAAGGATCCTGGCTTAGCCAGCAGGCCCCCCACTGGTGTTCAGGATAACAGAGACACCTCCTTCATCTGGGGTAAAGGCAGTTTGCTGTGGCTGGTATAGGGGATTTTGCGTGCTTCTGATTCCTTGGCTGTGCTGAAAACAGCCTGTCCATGGCGTCACCTGGGCCCAGGATTCCTGCTGTGCTGTGGGTAATAAAGCTCTTTGCCTCTGACCCAGGAGCCTTATGTCTTCCACCAGCGCCTTTGAAAGCAAGGTGGGCCAACTTATTAGCCTTACCCTTCACAGCTCCTGACACTAGTGGCCAGATGGCCCAGCAGTGCAATGTCACCCCAGTGACACGTGTGCCCTTCAGGGGAGGATGAGCTGGGTCTTCCATGGCCCCCTCAGAGCCACGAACAAGTTTTCCAGTACCTTCCTCATAATTTGAGGTTACGCACTGGCTGGTGACAGCACTGGAGCCAGAGCCAAAGTCAGTCACACACTCATGTCCCTACCCTCATGTTTTAAAGAGTGAGGTGACTATGATCTTGGGGCAGACAGGGGAACTTCAAGGTCCTATAGGTTCAAATGTGGGCTCCACACAGGGACTCTGAGAGGGGTACGATGGGCCCACATGTCCCGGCCACTGGCCTTCACCTGAAGCGGGGGCCCCAGACAGCCCACCGGCCTCTGTCTCTGCTCATCTTGTCTTTCTAGCACTTATCACCTGGGGTCCAGTGTCTTCCTAGATCAGAAGCTCAGCCCCTCGCCGAAGGAGGGCCACTCCCCACCCCCCAAGTCCTCCAGCTTTGCCTCCAAACATACCAGGGCCCTGACTCCTCACAGCTCCACGGCTGTGGCCCTGACTGCCTGGACCTCCTCTCCTGCCACCTGTAGTCTGTCCCCAGCACACCGGCTAGAGCTGGTCTGAAGACAGAAGTTGGTCTTGCCTCCCCTCTGTTTAGAGCCTAGCAAGCTCCTGACCCCTGCCCTGGCCTGGTCCCTGAGGCCTGGCCACACTGCCAACAGTGACCCCAGGTGGCTCTTGCTGGTCCCGCTGAGTGGTTTCCACCAAGCCCCAGGAGGAGGCATTTCTGGGACCCACCTCCTGTTGCTGGCTTTGCATCTCAGAAGGTATCTCAGAGTGGATGATTCGCTGTCTGGTCCTCAGCCCATCTCCCTTCCTCTCTCTCTCTGCCCTCCCTCTCCCTCTCCTCTGCCATTCCCTCCCAGCACACTCTGCCTGCCTTTGACTCAGCATTCCTGGGCACTGCTGCAAGAGCACGTGGGTCCTGGGGTTGGAAGGGGTTTCCCAGCAAGATGGTGGTTCAGCACCATGGACAGAGGCACTGCCATGTAAGAGCGTCCACAAGGGGACCTGACCACACACCCCTAGTCATGGGTGCCAGGACCCGTCCACGTGCTGGCTTGTCCCCTGGGCAGCCTTCCTGCTGGCCCTACCACCCTGCCCCCTATGCCACACAAGACATAGGTGCTGCCTCTTGTAACCCCACAGTGGCCTCTGAGGCCAGCACTGTTATCCCCACTTTACAGAGAAGGACCCTGAGACTCAGGTTAGGATGTGGCTCACCCAGGATCCCCGGCTGGGAGGAGGAGCCAAGAGTTGGCTGCACCATTGCCCCTCCTGGTCTTCTCAGAAAGCCCTGAAGACCAAGGCACCCCACTTTATACCCGAGATCCCTGGGCCTCCCCCACCAGAGCCACCCCCAGAGGAGGAGACCCTTCTGCCCTAGAACCATCCCCTGGACTGTCAGAGCCTCTGATCTACATGGGGGAGAGGCAGGTGGATCGACCGGGCCTCCAGGCCCCACTGGAAAACCATTCTCAAGAGAGACCTCCCTGTTTTCCTTCTCAGGGATTTACTTATTATTCTAATTAATGATTATTAATGATTGCTGATATTTACACAGAGCTCTCCTGCCCTGAGTGACTTGGCATTTGCTCAGGAGTGGAGATACACACGGTGAGGAGAGAGGAGGTGCTGGGCGAGGCTACCACAGCCACAGGGTCTGATGCTTTCAAAGACCAAAGCATACGTCTTAAGAATTAGGAATTTGGCTTTCCTTATGTCCCTTGAGTTTTCTGAAATATTTCCCCTTTGCAGCCCAACATTTCCCTTTGAGTATGGTCGCTTGTCTCAGCTTGGCTAGAAGGAAATGAGGCCCAGAAGGAGCAGGTGGGTTGGGAGGTGTGGGATGAGGTCCGTGCCCCCCTCCCACTCAGGGAATCCCTGTGAAGTCCCCAGTGTCAGGTGCAAAGGAGGTGTGGGGGGGGTTCAGCGAGTGGGGGTGCATCTGAGCCCACCCAGGGCCTGTGGCCTCCTGGTTCTGTCTGTTCCAAGGTCCCAGCTGAGCCCCCTGCCGCTCAGGTTCCTGGGCTGTAAGGGGAGGTTAGTCCCCCCTCCCACCGTGTGATGAGAACAGGGCTGTAAACGTGGTTTCAGCTATTGTCACCCTCACACATTTGCAACCCGAATCAACTTTCACAGTGCTCACCTTCCCCGTGTACAATGCACGCCAGAATTCTTTAAAATACTGGCATCAACCCACGAGGTTAATAGAGCCCTCCACCCACAGCAGAAGGAGAGCTGGAGGGACTGAACCTGGACTCTGTGGTCAGCGTGCCCTGCCAAGGACCGCCCAACTTCCAGGAACCCTGGACTCTGTGGTCAGTGTGCCCTGTCTGGGAAGGTCCAGCCCCCAGGAACCCTGCATGGAGCCCATGTGAGGCAGTGTGGAGAGGAAGGGAGGGCAGGGGCTCCCCACCAAGACCTTCTTTTTTTTGCCAAGTGGTAGGACGCTGGCTCTTGTCCACCCACTGACACGCTGGTGCTGGGACTGGGCTACAGCCTGTACTTTTCGGGGTGGTGGGGGCAGGTGCCCTGGCCCAGCAGGCATCCACTTGCCATTGTGGGAGAGTCCCACAAGGACATCCACACCACACATCCCTCGGGCAGCTCTGAGGTGCTTGACTCCCCAGAGGTCCCACTGGCCGGGCTACTCTCCCCCAAATGGTCAATAGACAGTTGTACTCTTAGATCTCCTTCTGGGGAGCCCCAACCAAGATGGCTCAGCATGAGCTGTGTAGAGGGTGGGGACGTGGGGTGCTATGTGGGGAAGAGGATGTGGGGGAGGGGAATGTGGAGTGCTGTGTAGGGGGTGGGAATATGGGGTACCATGGGGGGACAGGAGGTGGGGTGCCGTGTGGGGGAGGAAATGTGGGGTGCAATGTCAGGTGCAGTCTGCATGTCAGGGAGGTGTGCAGGGAGGTGGTTCACACACTCTTGCATTGCCCTGGGTGCCCCACCTGTGTCCAGCCTCTGGTCTGTCTTGGGCTCCTCCAGCCGCCCAGCTGGCTCTCTGTCCTGCCCACCTCAGCCCTCCACCCAGGTCTGCAGAAATTAGTCCCTCTGCCTGGTCATCCATCCTGCCCTCCCACTCACGAGCAGTCTGGATCCCCATTGCCACCCCACCCCCATCCTGCCCTCCCACCCACCTGTGTGTAAACCTTGAGCCTCAGGAAAGCATCCCCTTTGCCCAAAGTGCCCTGGTCAGCTGCTGCAACCAGGCCCTGTGCTTGCTCTGGTCAGCAGCAGGAGAGGAAGTGGCCCCAATGCTGCCCCGTGGTGCTGCCCCAAGTGAGAGGTGGGATGAGGAGGAAGCCACATATGCCCCTGGAGAGGAGGGCTCAAGAGATGCAGGGCAGCTCGTGCAAAGTCCCCGAGCAGAACAAGCCTGGCTCTGCAAACAGACAAGCAAACAGAGACCAAGAAAGGAGGCCTGGGGCCCTGGGGGCTTGGGCTGGGACTAAAGGAGGTGGGAGCACCAAGGGTCGGGGCAGGAGAGCTCTGGCTGGCTCAGGTGCAGCAGGATTCTTTGAGCAGCTCTCACGTGGGCCACACCCTTGCTTTCCCTTCCACATGGTAATAAACTTGTTGGTGTGAGCGTGTGTTTAGTGCTTGTCCTTGACAGCTGGACCCACCACTCAACGAGAGAAAGAACTCAGGACTAGGAAGGGTGAGGGCCAAGCCCGAGGCCAAGGCCATGCTCAGTAGATTCTTTGAGGCTGCCCTGATTGCAGGGAAAACTTCCCTGGGCACCATGACCCCATGGGGTCCTGTCCTGGACCCTCCACTGGTGTCAGGAAACTTCACCACCAAGTGAAGCTTTCCCCAGAGACAAAGGCCAAGCAGAAGGCTGGAGGGAAGGAATCTGATGAAGTGTCAAGCTATTGTCAGCGACATAAACCTGTATTTTCCGTTGCCTTTGAACGCCTGCAGGCGGATTAATAGGTCTGGTAATAGCAGCCCGTCTGAGTTTGCTCTATCGGGAAAGCCAGTTGGTCGCGTCTGAACACTGGCGGCTGGGATTGAAGACATGGCCTTATCTTGCCCATGCAGGCACTGGCCCTTATCAGCCTCTCCTGGCTGCACAGCTGTGTCTTCAAGGGCTGGTGATGCTCTGTAATCAGAAGACAAAAAGTTGCTGCCTTGATATTTCCATTTTTATCTTTTATTTACTTCATTTCAATGTCTTTCAGGGAATGTTTTCTTTGCAACAAGGCGAGGCTGCTGGTTGCCACCTCTTTCTTCAGCCCTTGCCCATGGGCCGCTGGAGACCAGGTGGGGGTCTGAGCTCCCCCCACCCCTTCCCACCCCCAAACCCTCTCCCCAGCTACCCCATCTCCCCCTTCTCCTGCCTCTGCTCACCAGCTGCTTCAGGCTGCCCCTGCCCAGGCTGTTGCTTCCCAGATGATTCTCCCTGTTCCCCACCCTGCCTCTCCTCACCCCTTATCCCACCAAAAGCCCCCCCATTTCAACACGATGCCCTGATGGTGGTGCCTGGGCATAGTGGGGGCCGAGCCCAGCATGCATGACTCATCTTGTCCCCAGGGCAACCTGCCCCATTGGAAGGGAGATGCTTTATCGTCCCTTCACAGATGAGGAAACCAAGGCTCTCAGAAGTTATCAGCCATAACCACCTTGTTCCTGGCTGGCAACTCCTGGAAGAAGGAGGAACAAGGGCTGCAGAGACGGTGAGCATGACCCAGCCCATGGTATGTCCTTTGTCCTGCAGGGCTAGAGCTGAGAGGGTGCCCAGCTGACATTTGGTCCCCTCCTGTCTGTGAGGTGGGAGGGTTCAGCTCGCAGAAAGGGCCTGACCCTGCCCTGACAAGACTCCCTCCTAACCTGTGTCCCTGAAGGTAGACACACCCTCCTCTTCCCTGGAGCTGCCTGGGGTCCTCCCTCTGCAGAGCCAGAGGCCCCTGGGAGCCCCCTAGCTTCCTGGTCTAGCATGGTCAGTACCCTCAAAAGATGTGTCCATGTCCTAAATCCCAGAACCCCAGACTGTGATCTTATTCAGAAAACAGTCTTTTCAGGTGATATAAGTGATGGATTCTGAAATGAAATCATCCTGGGGGGTCCTAAACCCTCTGACAAGTGTCCTCAGCAGAGAAGGGGGAGGATTCAGCACAGGGAAGATGCCTCCACGGGGAGGATTCAGCACAGGGAAGATGCCTCCACGGGGAGGATTCAGCACAGGGATGGGGCTGAGCTGGAGCACTTGGGCCACAACCAAGGGCCACAGGCCCCTGGAAGGGGCAAGAGGGACCCGCCCCCGGGGTTCCAAGGAGCACAGGCCTGCCCACACCTTGATTCGGACCTCTGCCTCCAGGCTTTGAGAGGACACGTTCCCGTGCTCTGGCCCTGGTGTGCCTACTTTGCTGCTGCAGCCCCAGGACACTCACAAGGCACTACCTGGCTGCAGGCCACTCATGCACAGGTAGCAGAGACCCTGAGCCCCTGCCCTCCCTGTGTTGCCCACTCTCTCCTCTCCAAACAGTGAGCCTCCCAGCCGGCCTCACACCCCTCTCTGCCCGCACTCTCCAGGCTGTGAGGCTGCATACTGGCCTGGTCAGCCCTGCCTGCACCTCCAAACTCCCCTGGCCATGGGCTGCAGCCATGCTGGCTCTGAACACCAAGGCCAGTTCCTACCCGGGCCACCTCCCTCATGTCTCTGCTCTGACGCCAGCTCCATGGCACGGATCCCCCTGCCTCCTTCTGGGGCACAGCAGGGAGGAGAGGGGCTGCTGCAGAATTAACCACATGCTGAAGCTGTAGACGGGAGGCCCAACAAACCCCATATCCATAAATATGCAGTATTACATATTATATATATAAATATATAGAGCAAACTCTAACCCGGCCCCCAGTACATTTCTCAAGACCTCTTGAGAACACGTTCCCTGTGCCACAGTTGCACCTAGTTGGATCTGAATAAACCTCTTTAAGCTATTTCACAAAGTTTAGTTTTTCAATGACAGAACCTTCCTGCACAGCCTCAGAAGGAACCTGGACTGGACTTCTAGTCCAGGGCCTTTGGAGACTCGTCCTCCAGCTGGGGTGCTGCCCTAACCAGGGAGGCCACATCCAGGGAGGCTGTGCCAAGGAGACAGAGCCCAGGGAGGTTGTGCCCAGGGAGGCCACGCCCAAGGAGGCTGTGCCCAGGGAGGCCATGTCCATGGAGGCTGTGTCCAGGAGGCCATGTCTAGGGAGACCATGCCCAGGGAGGCCGTGCCTAGGGAGGCTGTGCCCAGGGAGGCCATGTCCAGGGAGGCTGTGCCCAGGGAGGTCATGTCCAGGGAGGCTGTGCCCAGGGAAGCTCTCTATGTGCACCTAGATGTATAGAACAGCATGAAGAGAAAACACACCTGATTTTTCCACTCACATGGTTCCTGGATTCTTGTCAGCTTTCCACTCCAAGTGATTCTCCCACCTCTACAGACAAGTGCCCTGCAATCTACCCTACTGCTAACACCCCTTGGAGCAGCACAGACCCACAGGGTACCAGGCTCCATCCCACAAAATGTCCCTACTCCAGACACCAGCTGGCTCTAAAACACTGACCCACAACACCCCTCATTATCCTTGGGCTCGATAACAGGCTGAGGCAGATGGCTCACAGAACTCCAGGAAACACATCACAGTTATCATCAGGTGGTCTCAGGGGGAAGCCTGGGGTTCCCAGCACAGGAGCTCTGTCCCCGTGGAGCTGGGTATATCACCCCCCAGTGTGCAGACATGCTGTGCCCAGTCTGGAAGCTCCCAGGCTGGTCTTTCAGGGGTTTATGCGGACAGCTCATCATGGAGCAGGAGAACTGGCTCAGCCTTCAGTCCCCTCCCCTTCCTGGAGGACGAGGTGGGGCTGGAGGGTCCCCACTCCTAATCCTGGCTGGGGCTTTCTGGTGGCCAGCCCTGTGCAGGAGCCCAGCCCATGTGTCTATCCCCAGGAAGGTCCACAGGATTCGGACAGACACCAGATAGATTTCTTATGACTCAGAGGATGGATCGATAGAGAGTTGATGTCCGTGAAGGAACATCATGTGGGGTGGACACAGGAACAAGAGATACTATGAGCAGTGTGGGGCAGAGCTTAGGAGAGGAGGAAGCAATGTCACCTCCAGGCCCAGCCACGCTGGCAGGACCCAGCACTGCAACTAGGGACACCCAGAGCGATGGCAAACACTGATGGGAACAAAGAACTGTAATGGGAGTGGAAAGAGAGGCCACCTCCAGCCTGCGGTGGCAGAGGACGCCCTGCGACTTCTGTTCTGCCTGAGGTGCTTCACAATTAAAAAATTAAAGGAGGCTTGGTGCCCATAGCACAACATAGAGGTTATGGCATCAGCCGCATACACCGAGGCTGGTGGGTTCGAACCTGGCCCGGACCAGCTAAACGACAACAACGGCGACAAAAAAACAGCCGAGTGTTGTGATGGGAGCCTCTCGTCCCAGCTACCTTGGAGGCTGAGGCAAGAGAATCGCTTAAGCCCAAGAGTTTGAGGTCGCTGTGAGCTGTGACGCCACAGCACCCTACCCAGGGTGACATAGTGAGATTCTGTCTCAAAAAAAAAAAAAAAATTAAAGGAATGAGAAAATAAATAAAATAGGAGCTTCACCACTGGGGAGGAGAGGAACAGGTGGAGGGGGTAATCAGTGGGCCCTCACCCATTGTGCATATCGCAAGGATACATGTCAAATATATTAATAGTAGAGTATAAATGTCTAAACACAACAATTAAATAAGTGAGGTGAATGATATGTTAACCAGTTTGATGTAAACATTCCAAATTGTATATTAAATCAGCACATTGTATCCTATAAATGCAGTAATGTGCACAGTTATGATCTAATAAAAAAATAAATAAAGGGTGGCACCTGTGGCTCAACAGAGTAGGGCGCCAGCCCCATATGCTGGAGGTGGTGGGTTCAAACCCAGCCCCAGCTAAAAAAAAAAAACTGCAAAAAATAAATAAATAAAATAAATAATTAAATAAGGTGGTGTTTAATTTCAAAAAAAAAAAAGAAAAAGGAGAAGAAGAAGCTGCCTCACCACTGTTAAGTGTAAGGAGTGCTTCTCTGCTCAATGACTAAATGTGGACACACAGGTTTTACAGATCTGCACACACAAACAACATGTATACACACACGTATTTAAATAACGTGTCCATGTTATGCACAGAAAATGCAAGTGTGTGAATATCAGGTGGGAATATTAAATGTATTTCTCATAAATTTTACTCAAACAGGCTTGAAGACCTCAGATCTTGGCAAATATCAACAAAAACAGCAGGAAAATCAGTTTCTTCTAACTCCCATTTGACAAGTTAGCAAACTGAGGCTTCCTGTGAGATTGAGAGCAGCCAGGATCCTGCAGGGGGATGCAAGGGGAGCCTGAGACCCCCCACCCCCATGGGGTAAGGAAGAGCCCTGACCACAGCCTGGGGTTGCTGGGGTGGGAGCTGCCAGGAGGAGCAGCTCAGGGTCCAGTGGGGCTCCACCTCTCAGCCACGTGGTGGGGGAACTGGCGAGGGTGCCCAGTGCATGGAAGTGGCACTGGATTCAGACTTAGCTCTGCCTCTTCCTGCCTGGGAGACCTTGACCTGTAGGTCTTCCTTGTCTGACAAGAGAAGAAAAGAACAAAGAAAAGGGGGACAGCTCCTGTGGCTCAAGGAGTAGGGCGCCGGCCCCATATGCGGGAGGTGGCAAATTCAAACCCGGCCCTGGCCAAAACTGAAAAAAAAAGAGAAAAGAAAAGAAAAGGCCTTCCTTGATAAGGCAGCCCACCATCTCATGCCACATTAAAAGGACAAGAGCGAGGGAGGGTGGACGGGGTGGGCAGGTACCCCTAGGCTCTGCCCTGGCTGAGCACAGGTCTCCCCAGCTGTCCTGTAAGGGTTGAGCCCTCCCAGCACCAGTGATCTCAGGCCATGGGACCTGGCTCCTTCCCCAAAGCCAGCCCCATCCTGGGACCACCCTGGGCTGTCCCTGGAGCTGAGCAGGTACTGGCCACAGGGAAGCCAGCAGTGCAGGTGTCAGGGGTGGGGGGGCTCTACTGGGGGTCATCAACTCCAGGGGCCTCAGTTTTCTCATCTTACCAATACCCTGTTCTTGCTTCAACTCTGTCCAGATTGTAGCTCCTCCATGGCCCTGACGCGGCCTGGGGACAGCCCAGATCTTAGCCTCCTCTGCCGTGTCCTCACACGCTTTCTTCCATTTCTCTTCACCTCTTGAAGTAAGAGCAGCAAAGATGCTCATTACATAAAGTTAACACCCCTCAGCGTGAATCCTAGAGCAAGAAACAAACATATCTGTCTGAGCAGAAACCTGGCAGAGGAGGGCACAGCCGCAGCAGAGGGGATACTGTGCTAAGGCCCTGGGGTGCCCAGGCCTGCCTTGCCCAGGCAGGGCTCCAAGGAGGGGCTTGGGCAAAGAAGTCCAGCTGGCCTGGGGGCCCCACCTCCAGCTGGTGGGCAAGGTTGCTGTGGTTCCGCCCCAGGACACTCCTTCAGGTTGTGCTCCTTGGGGAAGGAGCGAGCCCCTTCCGGAAGCTCCTGCGGCCAAGAGAGACCCAGGAACAGGGCAGCAGGTGCCACTTCTAACAGCCCTGACTGGCTGCTAGCGCCACAGAGCCCAGAGCACATCTGTGCTCGTCAGTTGGCAGACAGATGGGCCTTGGCTTAATATTTTTGGATTCGGTTAGACTAGGGGCTGATGAGAACCATACAGTCACAGGTGTGAGAGCAAAGCCAGCTCCAGGCAGCAGGGTGAGAGGAAGTCGCCTAGGGCAGCAGAGATAATCGGGTGCCCCTGGGGTGGGGTTCTCACCTTATACCCTAGGGCTGGCTGTGGACTTTGAGAGGAGTCCCTGTAAGGTGCCTGCAAAGTTTGTTCTGCAGTGAGGACGGCTGGGCCAGCCCCAGGAGATAAGTTCCAAGAGGTAGGGCAGGCTGGGCAGGGCTGGACAGCAGTGCTGGCCAGTCACCAGTAACTGCCGCTGGTGAGTAATCGTGTAACAGGCAGGAAGGCTCCTCCCGGCCCACTATCTGTTGGCCACCTTCAGGCCAGCAGGGGGAAGTTCCCCGGAACCGAGATAACGGTCCGGATGTGGGTGTGGATGTGTGCGGACTCTGGAGCTCCAACCAGAGATGATGACCCCAGATGCCTGCTGGGACAGCACCTTGGAGAGCCCTGAGCAAGCTGACCCAGCCAGCCAGTGGCCTCCAAAGCCTGGCCCCTGCCCCATGGCAGAGAACAGCTTGCCCCTCTCACAGCACCTACCAGATAGGGACCTGCCCCACAGGCCAGTGAAGCAGAGGGCTTTGCCAGCCGTGCATCTGTGACTCAGGGCAGGTCCCTATCTGATCCTGAGGTACCATCAAGACCCACTGTGCTTCAAGCATGTCCACACATCACAAACATGCACACACACACAGAGCCCGCCCGCATGTGATCAGCCGTGCACCTACCGCAGCCCTGTCAGGCTCTGGTTCACTTGCTCCCTCAGCAAACACACTCTGAGCATGTGCTATGTCTCAGGCACGGCTCCTATCAGTGGAGGATGTGGTGAAATAGGCAGATCTCTGCCTTCCATTAAAACAAACACCAGTACTGGGTGGAAAAATGAGCAACTAAAGCAGTGGTTCCTCGATCTTCCTAATGCCGTGATGTATTTTCATTGTTACAAAGGGGTCGCAACCCACAGGTTGAGAACTGCTAAACTAAAGGAATCAGGGTTGCTCCATTCTGAAAGTAAGAACTGAGATTTTTCAGAGCAGATAAATGAAAGCTCACTCTTCTGGCCACTGTGTGTGCACCAGGTGAAGGCCCCATTGCAGTAAGAGGGAACCAAGGACTCCCCAAGGTGTCTAGGCAGCTGCAGTCCCTGCCCCTAACCAGCACATGGCCAGCGGCCTGGTGGAGTCCAGCTGGCAGGAGGAAGGGGGCCAGCCCAGGGACAGGGAGAGTGTGTCAGAAACCCCACTGCGGCGCCCTGATGTGCCTTTGGCTGGAGACTCAGGCTGGGCTGTGCCCAGGAGCAGAGGGATGTACTTGCTCTGCAGGGCCTAGTGCTGCCTGCCCCAGTGCAAGGGCCTTTCTTCGTCTAGGCCCCAGCAGAGCTGCCCCTTTCACAATTCTAAGATGTCCACAGATAGACCACACCAGGAAGGACCCAGTGGGGATCTGCCGTTGTCCCTGAGTTGGACATGCGGCCCAGCATCGCCCCTGAACATAGCCTCCCAAGGCCAGGTGCCGAGTGCAGGATTGGGTTGGGGTGTCAGGCCCCTGCCCCAGCCTCAGCGAAGCACCCCCTCCTTCAGGCTCAGCCACCTCTGCATCCACCAGCACATCCCACAGGCACGGACCATGTGAGAACTTCCAGCTTCATTGGCTGCCAGGCACAGCCACGTGACCAGGTTAGCCACGTGAAAGGAGAGGTCTGCCCAGCAGCTCCTAGGGATGATTTCCTCTTTGGCTCCTTTTCCTCCTTCCTTGCATGCAGGGCTCAGAAGTCATGATGGCTGGAGTGGTAGCAGCCATTTTGGAATCAGGAGGCAAGACTCTAGAAGCCGAGAAGCCTTCACAGGGGTATGGCAGGGCAAAGGGTGGAAAGAGCTCAGACCCTGATGGCACTATTGGCTTGCTGCATATAATCCAGAACCCTGAAACCTCCTCTCAGCCCAGGAAGGTCTTTGTTTCTCCTTTGAAACTGGAGAAAGCCCAGCAGGCCCCTGGCTGAGCACCCTCCATGTGCCCTGTCTGGGCATACTGCACTGGGCCATCTCTGGGGTTTTTATCAGCTTGAATCAGCCATAAGTCCATGACTCTAGAGAGGAGACTGGGACTGGGGGGAGGTGGATATTGTGGGGGAGGGGTCTATACAGCACCATCAGGAAACTGAGCTCCAGGAGGTAAGCACAGAGGGGCTTCCTCACGGCCTCGAATGCCAACCTTCAGACTTAGCCTCTGTCTGATGGGTGAGGGGGGCCACTGAATGTTCTTGAGTGAGGACATTCTGCTGGTCCAGCCTGAGAACTGGCTCTGCTCCTGTCTCCTGGGGATCCTTCACGTCTCTTGGAGTCTGCCAGGGGAGCCTCTGTCTATATGGCAGAGGAGCCAGGAGGCTAAGTCTCCCCAAGTGGCAACCCTCCCACCCGCCCGACAACAGTCACATGACAGGCCATCTGTTTACCACATGGGGTTACAGGTGAGCACCTGGTCTTCTCCCAACCTGGGCTGGAGCCAAAGTAAGGAAGAGAAACATAAAAGGGGCTGCGAGGGCCGCACACCCACCATGGCTGGCACTGTGCCTAAGCCCCTCCTCACATGTACTTATCTCATCCCATGGTGAGGCTGGGGAAGATCGGGTAGCAGCCGTTGGAGGCTGGCAAGACCCAGGCCCGGGGCCCAGAGCCCAGGGGGCGCTGACCAGCCATGCAGAGCCTGTCAGTCCTGCAACCCCAGTCCACTCCCTCCCTGGGAAGGCAGCGCAGTCTGCAGCGGGCAGATGGGCTTCAGCAGGGAGTGCAGCAAGTGGGCCTCCTGTCCAGCTGCTCTCTAGGCTGGAAATATTTACATCCAAAAATGTCCCAGCTCAACATATTTTTGCCTGAAGCGAGCCTGGGAGTCTGTCCTCACCACCTGGGAGGCTGAAGCACGTGGTATATGTGTGGGGGGTCTTGCCTCCTGGGGGGTCTCATGAGAGAATTGGCAGCATCTCTGAGCCCTTGATGAGCTGGGACCCTCAGGCTCAGCCTCCAGGCCCTGGGCACGAGAACCAACGCAGCCCCAGGGTGCGCCTGCCCCGGGCCTTGGCACCGCTGGCTGGTTCACCTGAGGGCATGACCCAGAGTGGGCCCAAGATGCGCCCAGTCACACAGGCTCTCCTGCCGCCTCCCCCAAAGCCCTGACCTAAGCTCTTACAGAGTTTCTCAGCCCCCGTACCCCACAACGTGGGTTATATCATCTCATCCACTTTGCTGCCTGTCCCACACGTGGTGCCGTCAGGCCCATATGGGGGGCAGGGGGCAACGCCAGCACAGAGAACAGCACCCAGCCCTGTGGGGCCCAGGAAATGTGTGTGCAAGGAGCTGAGAATGCGGAAGAACAGTGCAGCCTGGTGCCAATCACCTCTGCATGGAATGGGGGCAGTTGCCCAAATGCTCAGCTCTGGCTCACTGTAAAGTGGGAGCCCCGGTGCCCACAGCCTCTCGCCCTGTGGCTGCTATAGAAAGGACAGACATGTCCTCCCAGTTCTGGAATCTAGAGCCTGAGACCACGGTGTTGCCCAAAAGTGCGAGAAGAGAACCCTGCCACGCACTGACTGTGTCTCCCCAAAATTTGTATGTGGAAGCCCTGATTGAGCCTTGGAATGTGGCTGACTATGTTTGGACCGGGGACCTTTAATTAGAAAATCAGGTCACTGGAGGCCATCGGGGGGGCCCCAGCCCAGCCTACCTGGTGTCCTTGTGAGAGGAGGAAAGTGGATGGGGAGAGATTCAGCCTGAGCGTGCAGAGACCAGGGACAGACACCACGAGAAGACACCAGTCATCAGCAGTAAGACAGACAGAGGCGTTGGAAGGAGCAAAACCTGCCAACACTTAGGTCTTGAACTTTGGCCCCAAGAACAGTGAGGAAATGTGGTTTTCTTGTTTACGTGGCCCCGTCTGGGCCTTTCTTGTGGCTGCAGAGCTAAGATGCTGTCCTCACCTCTTCCAGCTCCTGCCAACTCCAGAAATCTTTGTGTTCCAAGTATGACTCCAGTCTCTGCCTCTGTCTTCCAGAAAACCCTGACACCCCCAGACCATGGCCTCTCAGGGGCCCTGGCCACAGCCCAGAGCCCAGCCTGGGTCATCCTGGGCACCTGGCATGGATGGAGGCTCCCCTATGCCACCGTGCTTTGGGCCCATCTCTCACTCATGCTGTTGTAGCGCCAACTGATACATCCTGCTTCCCAGGCGGAGGCTCAATTGAGGAATGACCTCGCTGCATGCTGACTGAGATGGAGTGGGACAGGTGCTGCAGGCATGGAGGAGAGATGGACGCAGTTGTGTCAGTCGTCTGAGGGGTGACACAGAGCCAGGAGGCCTATGAGGCTCACAGGACACAGGGACACTATCACACACTGACCACCTCCTATCTGGAGGTGAGTTAGCAGAGAGCCCGCCCGCTATGAGTCCATGGCATCCTTGGAGAAGAAGGCTGCTACAGGAGTTTGAGTTTTAACAAGAAAGGCTTGAGTTGTAAAGAAAAATATAAGTACAGTTGGCCCTGGAACGACACGAGATTGAACAGCACAGGCCCACTGATAGGCGTGCACTTCCATCTGCCTCTGCCACTCTGAGACAGCGAGCCAGTTCCCCTCCTCGTCCTCCTCAGCCCCAGCATGAAGTTGAGGCAGAGAGCTTGGCAGTGACCCACTCGATGAACAGAGAATGTGTGCTCTCTTCCTGACGACGCGATGCCAGTTCCGGTTACCCAGCTTACTGCATTGCAAGGATTCCGAGTTTTCGACATATGACATCCCAAATGTGCTGATTGACAAAGTTACCAGCACGGCTTCCCGTCTACAGTAGCTCTTAGAAGTTAGCTTTTTGGGGGTCAAAAATTATGCTTGAATTTTCAATGAGAAGGGGGTCAGTGGCCCCTCATTCCTATGTTTCTTAAAGGTCACTTATAGGTCATGGTGGAGGCAGAGGGGTCTCCTCAGCTTAAAGTGAATTAGAACTATAGTCAACCCGATGAAGCTTGAAGCCATGAGGCTGAGCAAGAGAAGTAGGTTGCAGCCAGTCCATCCCTGATGCCCCACTTACATAAAGTCAAACTGCACATGAGCTTGGGGCAGTGGAGAAACCTCAGACACGCCACCTCCAAGGGGCCAGCACCCACTGGGAAGCTTTCCTCTTTACAAAAACCTGATGTTTTAAACTCTGCATGTTCTCCAAAGCTGAGTGGCTGGTGCGCAGGTGAGTGTTATGTTCTTCAAACCTGTATGTGTGTCTGAAAAAATGTTAATAGAAACCCAATTTGTAAAAAGCCATGAAGGGCTGGTGGAGGGGGCTCACATCTGTGATCCCAGCACTCCAGGAGGCCAAGACAGGAAGATTGCTGAGCCCAGGAATCGGAGGCTGCCATAAGCTGTGATGGCACCACTGCTCTCCAGCGTGGGTGACAAAGCTAGACCTTGTCTCAAATAAATAAATAAATAACAGTGAAAATAAAAGCCAACAATATTTTCAAGTTGGATACAGGCCAAATTTCTCTTCCAACCCAATTCCCGGGTCACTTCAGTGCAGCAATGTAACTGTTGGCCCAGTTGTGGTCATGCCCGCAGGACACAACAGGGCTCCCAACGCCAAGGCTCCCGGATCCTTCCCAATCCTTCTGTGTCCTGGGACATCCTTGATGCCTCTTCACCAGACCTGGCAGGGTCCTCCACGGCCCCTGAGCCCTACTGCTGCCTGAAATAGCCCCAGGTGGGAGGCCCACAGCCCTGGTTCTGGGTGGATGGTGTGCACCTGCCTTCCCTGAGAGTTCCGCCCATCAGATTGTTGGTGTCTTCACTGTGTGTCCATACACCTCGACTGGGCAGCTTCACCGGGCTGTGAGAGTGGAATATTCCAGAACATTCTAGAACGTTGGTAGAATCGCCTCCTCTTTCAAGCTGCTGCCAACACCAGGGCAGGATGGAGAGGAGAAAAAAGAACAAAAAGGAAAAAAAACACTTCTGTGTTCAAGGCAAGGGTGTTCTTCATCTTCACTTTTGCTCCTGGCCTTGTGGACTCAAAGGAAATGAAATTAGAGCCCAGGGCTGATGTGCAGGGACTGTTAGACCCCCAGGGTGGCCTCAGGCTGAGTCAGAGAGAAACCAGGAGCTCAGGCACCACCCTCCAGCTGCCCTCCAGCCACCCAGGCCTCCTGGAGGGGAAAGTGGCCTCAGGGAAGGGTTTTCCCCTGTGCAGTGGGAGCAGCACCCCAGGACCCTGAGGAGCCCCAGAGTTGGAGTGGTGCTGACCTGCCCCTCTTGATGCCTCTGGAGCTCTAGGGAGGAGCAGACAGACCCTCAGGGGGATTCTCCGCCTCAGGAAGGGGTCTGGCCTGGGTCCCACGACCCCAGTTCCAGCCCAGCACAACAGCCAGGGGACTTGCCCAGACCACTTGACCTCTCTGGGCAGCCCCGTCCCCAGCAGCCCCACAAGTCCAGGCTGCTCACAGCCCTCTCTTCTAGGGTTTGTGACTGAGGATGTCACCCTGTGGGCATCTCAACCTTCCTTTGTAGAGGGAGCTGCGGTGAGCTTTGCATGAAACCATTTTCCACTTATCCACCCACCTTCTCATCCACCCGCCCCCACCTTTCATCTCTCATCCGCCATCCACCCACCTTCTCATCCACCCGCCCCCACCTTCCATCCCTCATCCGCCATCCACCCACCTTCTGATCTACCTCCCCCACCTCTTACCCCTCACTCACTCACCATCCAAGAGGGTGACAGGGACTCCTACGTACGGGGAGAGAAGCTGAACATAAGAGCCCCCAGAGGAAGGGCCTTCTCACTCCCACACACATCATCTCTCCCATGGTCCCCCCAGCTCTCTGACCATCCTGCAGATCCCCAAAGCCTGGGGGTGAGCCCACCTTACTGCCCCTCTGCTTGGAATGCTCTTCCCACCTATGTGGGGGCAGCACCCCCAGCTGCCTCACAGCCACACCCCTCGGGGCTTATTGATTGCAGTCTGCCTCCCACAGCTCCCAAACAGCAGGAGGGCACTGTCTGGGGCACCATCTAGCCCAGGGTGGGCCCCAGTAGGTCTTTGTAGGAAGAAAGGAAGGGAGGGAGGAAAGGAGCAAAGAAAGTCCCCAGCCAGCTCCTCTGGGGGGCTGGGTGCTGGCCTCAGCAGCAGGGGTCCCTGGGGGGAGCAGCATCCCCTCCTGCAGCCCCGCCCTGCAGCCACTTCCTCCTGCTCCTTATCTCCCAGGCTGCCCAGCTCTCAAAGCCACAGCCAACGTCTGCTTCCCCCAGGCACCAACTGCCTGGCCTGGAGCAGCAAGCAGCCCCCACGCGGCCGCCCAGGGTTGGGGCAGCCCCTACTCCCATGTGAGGGCGACTTTCTCTTCTCGCCAATCCCACTTCTGTTAGACCCCTGATCAGACAACCAGGCAGAACAAGACACAGCGGAGCACAGGGCCTCATCTCGAAAGCGGAAGTGCCCCATCTGGGGGCTCAGGTGCAAGCCCCCGACATCTGCCTGCAGCCCCACCGGGTCCTATCCCTGCCTTCCAGGTGGGGGCTGTGCCTGTCACAGCCACCCCCTTCCCAACCCCGAGGCCGTCCCTGCAGGCACCGCAGCTAAGTAGACACAGCAACCACAATCACAGCCAGCCTGCCACAAAAGGCAGCTCAGTGGGCCGCCCTCCACTTTTGCTGCCCCCACCCCCAAACTGCCCCCAGAGATGGGCCACCCTGGTCACTGTGCTATATGGACAGAGGATTGCTGCCAGCCCTGCCCTGCAATGGGGTGGTCTCTGGGGTTCCCTGCCTTTTGGGGAGAAGCAGCCTCTGCTTATGCTGCAGCTACTGTGTGCAAGTGCACCCCCCAAATCACACCAACCACATTCAGGTGGTGCAGCTGCCTCTGACCATGGCAGGTTCTCAGGAAGGCACCATGGCCAAGGCCTGAGGGCACACGGTTGCCTGCCATGGAGCCACACTCCTGTCCTCTGACAACTGTCACTACCCTTTAGCAACTGGATTTTTTCCGACATCCTCACTCCCATCTTGCTGGGTGGCCAGTTGGGGGTCTAGGACACTCCCTCAGGATGTGAGTGGCCCCAGGAAGGCTCTGAGGTGGCCTCTGGAAAATTTCTGACTTGAGAAGCTGCCAACCCTGCCTTCAGCATAACCCAGACTGCTGGGCCGAGTGGCCAGGCAACCCCACTGCGGGCTTGGTCACTCAGGGAGGCCCTGGAAAGGGGGGAGTCCGAAAGCCCCCCCACCGAGATCCACGATCCCTAGACTCTGTGCATGAGACCAAGAACAGAGAGGGCTTCCTAGAGGGCTCCCTTCCTGGGAGGTACTTGGAGGACAGGTGGGGAGCCCAAATGAGCTGTGGACAGAGGGAGGGGGTGCAGGGCAGAGCTGTCAGAGCCACAGGACCTGGGCAGGTTGGCCTTGGGAGACCTGTGAACAAGGCCCAGTGGATGGGAGGCAGGTGGGGGCTCTGGACAAGGAAGGATGCTACCCTCAAGGCCAAGCTCCCCTGGCTGGCCATGCTATGGGGCACTGTGGGTGGGCTGTCACCAGGCTGCAGGAAGTTGTTGGAAAGTCCAACGGGAAGGGCCACAAATGAGGGCGGTGGTGCAGGCCAGATGGCTCCTGCTGGGGAAGTCGCAGGCGCAGCTGCAGGCCTGGCCTGCGCATTATCAGGGTGACACAGCTGGCTGCCTCTCCCGGCTGCAGGGAGCCCTCCCCCACCAACCCCCCACGTCCTTGTCACATGAGCCCCTGTGGTTCCCCCCCAGGACCAGCAGCTAGAAGGACTTGGTGCTTACTCGGGACAGAGATCCTGGCTCCAAGCACCTGCTGACTGGGCCCCTCTTCTCTCCCTTGAGACCCTAAGAAGTCAAGAGAGACACCCATGCATGAGGTCCATTCTGGCCCCACCTGAGCTCACGCTGGGCCCAGGTTGGCTGGCTTTACTCACAGTCCCAGAACCAAGGGACAGACAGCCACTCAGAGATTTCTGGATCCATCTATAACTTGTGCCCCAAGACCCCCCACCCTGGAGAGGAGGCTCCCTGCACGCCGGGGTCCCAGGAAGGGCAGCCCAGGTAAGAGGCCGGGGCCAGAACAAGGGGCCAAGGCGAGGGGCCAGGGCAGCTGGGGCAGGCGGCACCCCAGGATGCCAGGCACCTGCCTAGCTGTGTCAACTCACCTCAAGTATCAGCACAGCCCCTAACAGGGCACAGCCTGCACAGCTGGGGTGGGGGAGGGGACAGGTGCCAGCCAGGCATCCTGGCTCCACCCAGAGGCAGATGTTGGGGCTGGTGGGGCTGTTTGTGGGGCACAGACCTCGACAATGGTGGGAGTTAGGGCAGGGGTTGCACAGAGACCCTCCTCCCGGATGCACCCCAGGGGTGACACCTCACAGCAGGGTAGGAAAGGAAACTGAGACCAGAGGACAGGTTGCTGGCCCAGGGCCTTATGCATGAGTGATGGCCTAAGGCCCAGTCCCAGGCCTGGCCTGGGAAAGGATTTCTGTCCAGGCAGTGGCCCAGCCCCTGTGGCCACACTCCAACCAGCCTTTGGAACCTTTCAGAGCCCACAACCCACATCTCATGAGGTTCTCAGTGCTGCTGCCAGGCTCACAGTCCACCTGTGCCCTGACACTTATGTCCAGCCCTGGGGATGTCCCAGCAAGTGCTGGCGACTGCCTTGAGAGGCTGCTCCCTGCAACTGGCTGTGGACCAGGTAAGCTCAGGCCCCACCTACCTCAGTGATATCACTGCAGCTTCTCCTACATGTGGGTGATTCAGACACCCAGGCTGGACTCCTACAGCTGCAACCCCCGGGTCACCTGCACCATGTGCCCTTAGGCCAGCTGCTTCTTCACCTGGGCCTCAGTTTCCTCATGGGTCAGAGCATGGGGAGTGGCTTGTCGAGAATGGAAGGGAGGTGGAGGCAGCGAGGTGCGTACAAAACTGCAGCTTTGTTTGGATGGGTCGAGGGTCTGCCCTGGAAGGAGGGCAAGACAAGGAGATGGCTGGACATGCTGTGACCACACCCAAAGGCTGAGGACCAGGGGCACAGCAGAGGGTCTGGGTGGACCTGTGACACAGTGCACCTGCCACAGTACTGACCCCTGGCCACTTTGCCCACCCAAGGGAGCCCACAGGAGGCAAGATCAGTGGGCTAGGGGCTTTCTGGGGTGCAAAGTGCAGCCTGGAATGCTTTGGGGCCAGCCTTGGCTCTTAGAGGCTGGTGTCCCACGGAAACTTGCCTGAAGGTAACCCAGCCCCATTCTAGGGTGGCCACAGGGACACACATGGGCTCCAGGCCATAGGCCCTCTCAGCCTGCACCCCAGGGCCCCCAAAGAGGGACACATGTGGGGCCCTGTGGTGTTGGAAAGTGCCACCAGGGCAGCGCCAAGTAAGACCATGGATGCCGGGGGGGACCACAGAGGCTCTAGGCAGCTGGCCCCACCCACAGCTCTCAGACCCCCAGGTCTCTCAGGAATCCAGGGAAATATTTGAGGCCTGAAAACAAGTTAAGTGGCTTTAAACTACAAGAAGAAGGTAATTTTTTTAGAGCTGAAGCATAAGAGGCATTCTGCTTTCAGAACAAGCCTGGTTGGAGGCTGCATTGCTCCATGTATCATGGGAGTGTAGGATCAGTGTGAGGGCTGGAGGCAGGAAGGCCACAGGGCCTCTCCCTCCTGGGACCATCCGTCGTCGTTGTTGTGGGGACTAAGGTGTGGCCACCATGCTAAGGCTCAGAGTGCACCTGGCTCACTGCCTGGGGCAAGGACCCAAAGCCCTCGGCACTTCCCTCCTCAACTGCTGTCACTGACCCACGGTCAGCCAGAGGGGCCAGGAGGGAAGGCCTGTCTTAGAGGAGTGCCGGGGTCTCAGGCTTATATGGCACCTACATAAGGGGCCGAGACACTTGCACTGGCTTGTCCCACCTTCTGGTGAAGGAAGAGGTGGACTCCCCCAAGAAGCAGGGCAGGAGCTAGAGCTCCGCAGAGGGTGCAAGGTGCAGGGTGCAGGGACAGAGTTTGAGATCCACTCACAGAAGTGGCACCTGAAGAACTCAGGCCAATTGAACCATGGCTATTTGGTGCCACCTTGGAGGAATGTTGGGCCTGAAGGTAGATTTTGGCTTACTCGGCTGGGGGGCGCTGAGCATCCACTCAGGGGTCCCAGTATATCCATGCAGGTGGGCATGGTGGGGAGAGGCTGTAGCAGGCGCCATGGAGCCCTGTGCCCACCAAGCCCAGCCTGGGCCCTGGTTCTGAGCCTGAGGCCAGCAGGCTGACCCCATCACTGCGCAATTTATTCTCTAGGACATTGGTTTTCAACCTTCCTAATGCTGCGACCCTTTAAAACAGTTCCTCATGTTGTGGTGATCCCCAACCATAAAATTATTTTCGTTGCTATAAGTCTTAGGGTCCAGCACCGCCATGCGCCCTAGCAGCAGGTCAGAGGGAGGCTGCGGAGGAGAGGGGATGCCTGAAGACCTCCCACCAGTGCAGGGTGTCAGGCAGAGGAGGAGAGGTTGAGCATCTGAGCTACACTCCTCTCTCCAAATGAAGGACTAAGGGAGCCCCCAAGGGTTCTGCAAAGGGGAGAGATGGTGACCACTGACCCGCGTCCAAGCATACAGCACCGCCACAGTGGCCTCCAGGCTGCACCTCTCCTGTCCCTCCACCTGCAGGTGACTTTTGTGTATCTGCCCACACCCTGCAGGGCTCCTCCCTCCCTGTCCAGCCCTGGCACCTCAGACCTCCCGTCCTACCTCCCTTTCGTTGACCACCTGGTATCAGGAGTGAGGCCCGGGGCCTGCCAAGCCCTAAGTGGTATCTGTTACAGCCATTGACATTCCCAGGGGTCTGCTGGCTCTACTGGCCCAGCAGATCAGGGCTGGGACAGGGGAAGGTAGGCTCCAGCTGCCAGAAAGTCAGGTTGACTGTGGGCTGTTGAGTCCAGCTCCAGGTCAGGCGGAAGCTGTCTGAGATTCCCGCCACATCAGTCGGTCTTGGCAGGAAACCAGTGGCACCAGAATGGAAGGACAAACAGGACAGTAGCGTGTGGGCAGTTGATGAGGGATAACTGTAAAGGTCAGATAGAGGTCACCCCTGGCCTGAGGGATGAGGAGGAAGGAGAAACTGGGACAGGAGGTGGGAAGAGGATGGAGTGGGCCATCACAGGGGCAGGGCAGACTGACTTTGGCCTCCCTCCTACCATGCCCCCCTCATGCAAAGCAAGTGAAAGCTGGTTCCCCTCCCACACCCCTCTCTGCCACCAATAAACAGGGCTTCCTGCCCTGGGACACTCATCTTTCCCCACGACATCCCCATCCCACCAGAGGATGATACCAGACTTGTCCTCCCTTCCAGCAGGAAGATGGCACTGGCCTTGGAGGGCAGAACCCCAGGGCAGGGCAATAGCCAGGCCACAGGGTGCAATCTGGACCAGCTTCTTAGAGGAAGTGGTCCCTGGGGGCAGCTCACAGGGCAGCCAAGACTTTCACTTCTTGCACCAGGCTGGGGCTTTCCAGGGCTTTCTGGGGGTTTCGCTTCCTGACTGTAGTTGGCCAGGGAGGCACAGGTGGGAAGAGCAGCCCTGGGCAGGGGACCAGGACCCCCCTGTCCTCCAGTGCTTCTTGTGGGAGATGTCCGCAGGCCATGAGGCCTCACAGGAGCAGCAGGGGGAGGGGAATGGAGCTCCTCTCCTCAAGCCACTCATCTACTCTGTGGAACTCAGGCCGAAAGCCCATCAACTCCAAGTCTCTCCTACCAGAGGCTGGACCACAGCCAGGCCATTAAAATTCTCATCACTAAACCACCAAGTGTACATTCCACCCCCACCTCACCCAGGACGGCTGTTCAGGGAGGGGCAGTGACCCACGGTGGGGTCAGGATAGGGGCCCACTGCTGTCAGGGCCTACACTGTAGGGGCTAGGGAGCATGAGAGCTGCTCTCTGGATTCTAGACTCAATATCACAGCCACTGTCTCGGTAAGAGCTGAGGCCCAGAGCGGGGAGTGACCTGTCGGGGGTCACACACCAAGCAGGGCCAGGCCCAGATTCAGAACCTAGGGTGCTGGCCTCCTGGTCGGCATTGGGCCAGGTTCCAGGACAGGCAGGGGGCTGGAGGAGCCTCTGGGACTCATAGCAGGAGGCCGCAGGGGCTGTCAAGGAAGCAATTTTGTAGGAAGGAGGCCAGTGCAGAGAAGGGAGAGGATATGCCAGGAAAGGGGGGCAGAGACACTGGGGAAGCCCAGGTGCATTCACCCTGACCCACACTCCCAAAGGGGGCCAGGCCCTCTACTGCCCCACCTCCTACACAGCATTTCCAGGGCTGGTGAAGCGGTGGAAGAATGGAGCATTGCCTAGACGAAGGGGATACTGGAATAGAGGATGAGTCTTCCCCTTCCAGGGGGAGCCCCAGGAGACTACCAGGGCTTGACCCCTCTGTCCTATGGGCCCCCTGACCTGTGGGCAGAGGTAGGGTTCCCTCCTTTCCCTCCCCTCCTCAGCACCTACTTCAACTCAGGTGCTGGGGGCCCTATGCCCAGCTTCTCGCAGCCCTTGGACCCTGTTCAGAGACCCATGCTGCTCACACTCCAACTAGGCCGGTGCCCAGCAGGCTGCCATGCACGTGTCAGCTCGGCTCACAGCTGCTCTGGCAGGGAGGGTGTGAGGCACTGCCTGGGCTAAGCAATCCTCAGGGACAGGCAGGGGCCCTGAGTTATTTGTGCACCCAGAGCTGGGCCCCACTATGGGCAAGGGCAGGCAGCTGCCAGCTTCCAGGCCAGGGCAGGCATCTGAGGAGCCAGTGAGCCTGATGACGTGGGGACACAGGACAAGCCCCTGCAGTTGTCCAAGAACTCAGCCCCATGGCCCATCAGGGGAGAGACAGATGGGACAGGTAGTCCAGTGCAGCCTCTTCCCAGTGACCTTGCAAATGTGTCTGGTCAGCCTGGCTGTAATCAGGAAGACTGAGAATCTTGCCCAAGCTCACACAGAGAAGTGCTGGCACAGCAGGGGTGAACCCTGCTCCTCCTGGCTTGCAACTGTCCCCCAGGGAAGGAAGCAAGCTGAGGTGGAATCTCAGGAAAGGAATCTGGCCAGAGGGGCATGCCCAGCAGCCCACACTCTCAGCTGAGCCTTCCAGAACCAGCAGTGCGGCCTGCTTACACCACACCAGCCCACATAGGCGCTGCCTGAGGCTTCCATGGCCGGCACCTGGAACAAGCATGTCCTAAAGCCCAGCTGATGCCAAAGACCACAGCAGAGCAAAGTTGCATGGGACGGCGGCTATTCCTTTGGAACCTTTCAGGGAGTAGGCAACCCCTCACTCCGGGTCTGACCTCTCATTGAAGTATATTTACTTTGGACCACTGAACACCCAGTCTGTGCAACTGAAGGCTCCTGCTTGAGAGGAGGCAGTGGGAGCCGCTGCAGCCCTGCCACCTGTGGCTGGCAGCCCCAGGGAAGGCGCAAGGAGGGAGGTATAGGTGAACACGTGGCCGGACACCAGATCAGATGGCAGAAGCCAGGGCTACTGTGGGGGGTAGTGGGAGGAAGAGAATCGAAGCCACCAAGGCTGGTCTCACCCTCAGGCCAGCCCAGCTCCTTCCTGATTTGGCCTCCCAGCCCATGGAGAATGCTGGGTTGGACCAGGCCACAGTGCAGGTGAGGCCAGCACCTCTCTCACCCAAACACCTGTTTCCAGTGTGCAAAGTGGGATGACAGCCCCCAGGGAGACCAGAACCATTCTCGATGAGAAAAGCCCCCCAGCATGGCACCCTCACCCTGCTCCCACCCTGGGGACCTGGCTCCCTCAACCCTGGAAGACACCAGGCTTCCCACCCGGCCAAGGCCAGAAGAAGGGAGCTGTGGAGAAGCTGTGGAAAAGGATCTTGGGCTTTCTCTTTCCCTCCCAAACCACCCCCACTTCACAGACCCTGAGGAGGGGAGGGAGCGGGGCCTGTGCCTACCATCTGCTGCAGCCCCTGCTCCAGCTGCAACCAAATCCTGGGCCAGTCCAACCTGGCCAGGTTGTCCCCCCATAGGATGGAGGAACCTCACAGACAGGGATGGGCCTCAGGGCTTCCTCACCACCAATGTGCGAGGCCCCTGGAGCCCAGAGACAGAACAGGGAGCAGAGATGGAGGAGGTACCTTGGACTCTGCACCTTTGTCCAGCTCATTTCTGAGGGGCCCTTGAGGCTGGGTGTCATTCTCTAGTGGCCATCAAAGGCCATGGCTGCCCCCCACCCCCAGCCTCACGGCATTTATTAGACCCAGGGATGGGACACATATTCAGAGAGATGACTGGCAGGTGACAGAGCCTCCCTCCCCAGCCCTGGGCCAGGCTTCTTCCTTCACCACATCCCCCTGACACCTGCAGCTGCAGCAGGTGGGGGGCTGGGCTGGGTCTTCAGCTGGGGTTTCCTCATCTGTAAGGCAAGGGGCCGTCCCCACCTGGGGGCCTCTCCAGTGGGGATTGCCACTGGGGCCTCCAGGGCAAATAGCCCAGTAGGCAGGGGAGCTTGGAGGGACAGCTTCCTGTCAAAAACCAAAACTGCCAGGTGCTTCCCTCCCGCCCCCACAACCAGAGCCAGCTGGAACAGATAGCCTGCAGCTCAGATGGCCTCCTAGTCATCCCCAGCCACTGGCCAACACCTGTGTCCACTCCAACTCAGCTTCTCACCATGGCATGGCCTCACTAGGCCTTGGTCTCACCAAGAGAAATGGGGCCCCTCACCAAAGCTCTGGGTCCCCATGGGGTTTCTAGGCTCTGGGGCAGCTGGTCCCAACTCAGCCACAGTGACCCATAAAACACACAGGATTTCAAAGTTCGTGCAAAAACAGGGCTGCAGAGCACCTTCCTAATTTTTAAATTGAATGTGTAAAAATGCTAACGTTTCAGATGGCTCCCGGGCAGAACCTGGAGGCAAAGCTGCAGGACAGACCATTTCCCTTCGTAGCAGGGGACAAGCTGTGTGACTGTGCTGTGTCTAGTCTCTCGCTCTGTCTTTGCAGCTGGCCGAAAGAGAATTCAAACACTCCAGAAACGTGGAGGCTAACGGGTTAGCATGTTGTGTCTCCTTCAGACCTTGGGTCTTCCTTCCCTCTTCTTCCTAAAACCAAAGTGTTGTAGGTTTAGTGCCCCCCGCCCCCCGAGACAGCTGCACCTGGGGGTGGGTGGGATGGGGTCAGCAGAGGGATCTTAGCCCAGTTCCTCAACCCTGGACCCCCATCTCAGTCCCTCGTCTGTAAAATGGAACGATCTCAGGCCCATGGCCTCTGATGACACAGGTGCACAGGCCCACGCTGAGAGCCATAGCTGGGCTCCAGCCAATGGCTTCCTGCTTTCTCCCTATTTTCCTCAAACACTGTGTGTTGTAACGTGTCACAAGCAAGGCATGGGACTCTGTGTATCCCTTTGCAAGTTGCTCTTTTCTCTCAGAGCCGTCAAGCTTTATTGTGTGGCTGGTTCATGTCCAGGCCACGTGGTACTTCAGGGTGGACGTGTCTGCGGGTCATTTCTCACCTTCCCTGTTGGCAGACTAGACTGTGTCAATTTCCCCTAGTCCTTCATCCTCCTGTACTACTAGGGACACCAGGTGCACCCTAGCCTTCCCCCTGGACAGTGGCTGGGGATCCCATTGTCCTGCTCCCTCCAAGAGGTGGGGAGGTTGGTCTTTGAAGAGACAGGAAATCAGGTCTGACTTTAGCCTGCAGCCCCAAGCAAGGCAGGGCTGGAACACTAGAGACTCCAGGGAACCCTCCTTCCCAGCCTTGAGAAAGGCTTTTTGTCCTATTCAGGTTTCCAGCCACAGCACGTGTGTCTCTGAAGGTCATGAATAATCATCATGCCTGGAGGATTCCTTGTCTGTGGAAATGAGGACAGGATGGAGGGGGGGGCCCGATTGGCTCCTGGGCACTGTACCTGGTCCACCTTGGGCTGGCCTGGCCCATCCTTATCTTAGCAAGGGATCCTCAGAGATCCCACCCCAGGAGGGTGAGGGAGGAGGCGTGGCTGCACTGAGCAGATGGGAGAGGGGCTGGGGCCTGTGGACATGTGGCCCCCACCTCTGGCTCTTTCTGTGGGGGGTACACACAGCAGCTGTCCCCCCAGCCCTATCTCCAGCCATTCTCCTGCCCATGGCCAGCTCTCTGCTATGAAGCAACTCAGCTAAGACTGTTTTGGGAAGACCTTTGGTGTGTGACTCAGGTGGCAGAAAGTCCTGGGATGAGCCCAGAGAACAACCTAGGAAACCCCGCGCAGCTTGGAGCGGCCAGTGGAGTTGCCCCAGCCTCTCCTTGAAGGCAGAGGAGGAGATAGGCTGCTTTCCGTGACCTCAGGGGCTGCCCCAGGGGAATTTTGCACCTGCCTCACTCCTCTGCTGGTGGCTGGGTCCTGCCTGCCCCTCCCATGTCAGCCTTTAGCAGCAGGAAGGAACTGGGCACAGCCAGTGGCCAATGCAGGGAACGCCAGGTCCTATTCTGGAAGCCCAAGGTTTTGTGGGGCAGCCCGTGAAGTGGCGTGTGAGGTGTGTGTTCAGATGCTGCCCTACACGCTCTGCCCTGTAGGGACTCAGCCTTCTTGGCCTGAAAAGAGGTTGCAGAGGTGGGACTCGGGACCGAGGTGGGCACCCTTGGCAATTGCCTTCTACCCCAAGGACTGGACACAGGGGCCTCAGCAGTGGCCTGGGGCAGGCTGACTCAATTCATCATGAAGGTGTGTTTTCCAGGGCATGGGAGGTCTCACCTGCGCTTGGCATCAAGTTTTATGAAAATTCTGAACCTGTGGGTTGCACCACTGCAGCTGGAAAATTTCCTAGAAATGGTGCCTCAAAAACCAACTGGCAGGGCTGATCCTCTCCAGAAACCAGCCCTCTCAGAATAGCGACCACTACCCTGCTGTGAATTCCAGCTGGGGGAGGACACGAGGGTGGGCAGATGAGAGAGTAAAAGTTGAAAACGATTCTCAGACAAACATAAGAAGCATGTGTTGGAGAAGTGCTTTACTCATTGACAAGGGGCCAGCAGGCTGCCTGGGGACTCAGAGGAGGGCGCAGGAGAGTAGCGAGTCCTAGAGGAGGAAGGTGGGTAAACGACTCAACAAAGACAGCCTTTCCCACAGAACAGAAACAGTTTGCAGCTTTCCGCATCCTGAAAGTTAGCACCTAACTTTAGAAGCTGGGACCCAGTCAGCCGTGAACAAAAAGCCAAGAAAGGCATGTCTAGCCACACCAGGAGGACACGAGCTCACCCCTTGCTTTCTGAGGCTCTGGGGGTAGCCATTTCCCAGCAGGACGAAAGCAGGTGCTATGGCTTTGTGCCTTGGGTCAGACTCATGCCAGATGACAGCAGCTCAGGAAGGGCGAAGACAGAGTGGACCCCAGGCCCAGCGTCTGCACAACAGTCTGGAAGTGCAGGACCGACACAAGATTCCTTGAAGCTGTCCTGCTCCAGGACTCCAGAAAGTCTCCTACATGTGCCCCCCCGATTGCAGGGGCCAGGCCTGGGAGCTCGGAAGGTTCTGTTCTCTCTTCTTTCTGAGGACACACCACAAGCCACCAGCCCCCGGGTCACAGCAAGGAGATGCAGGCTTGGGGAGGTGAGGACCCAGCCCTGCCCCTTGCCTGCTCCCTTGCCACCTGATCATCTGGGATTCCCCAGGAGGGCTGGGGCTACAGAAAGCAGCTCCCGTCCTGGGCTTGCCTGTTCATTTCTCTGTCTGGCACACAGAAGGTGCCCAGAAACATCAGCTGATAGAGGAAATCTGAGAGAAAAGTGGAGCTGGCAGAGCCCAGTGCCACAGCACGTGAGCCCTGAGAACCAGAAAAAAAGGCTACATGTGGCCCCGTTTATATGAAATGTCCAGAATACGTTAATCTGTGGGGACAGAAAGTAGACGGATGTCACCAGGGACTGGGGGGCAGAGAGGGAGAGTGATTGACAGCAGGGATGGGTTTCCTTTTGGGGTGAGAAACTGTCGAGTTAGATGGAGGCCATGGTGGCACAACATCATGAATATACGAAACACCACTGGATTCAGCACACTTCAGAATAGTTAAAATGGTAAAGTGGATGTGTTCTCCCTCAAGCCTGGGCCGCACACACCCTCTGATCTGCCATGGGTACAGCCCCAGCCTCCAGTGGCCCCAGCTGCACCTGTGCCCCCTCCCAGGGTCCAGGGAGAAGTGGTGCTGGTCGTGCAGCTCCTGAATGCTTATCTCCCCACTGCAAACCACAAAGGGGCTGCGTACCATGTCCTCCTGGAGGCCCCTGCACAGTCGGGTAAGCGAAGCTTCTCAGAGCACAGTGTGGGCTCCCTCTGGACGGACCTGGGAGGTTGAGTCCATGCCCAGAAACTGCAGACCTGTTATCCCAGGGTGAGGGCGCAGAGCAGAGAGGCTGCACCAGGGTTCTCCCTCCCGTGTGAACATCAGGCAACTTCCCTGCCTCTGTGCTGATGGCCACAACACTGGGGGAGAAGGTGCCGGCAGAGGGCCCGTTGAGTATCGCTCCCTGAAACACTCTGGGAGAACACAACGTCTGTTTTCAGACCTATCAACAAGATCTTTGGAGTCCAGGCCCCCCAATTGTCCTTGGGGTGCAGACGGCCTGTGTCCTGAGCCCCTTTTCAGGAGTGTGGCTAAGGGGTCACAGCATTCAGCATCCTTCACAACCAGCACTCCCGATGGCCACAGCAAAGGCTGTGAAGTGCAAAGCCTGCTCCAGGCCCCAGCCAGCACATCTCACAGTATTCGTGGAAAACCATCATTCCCCCCAGTTCGTTGATGGCTGCTACTTTTGTAAAAGTTGCAAAGTAAGAGAAGGCAATCTAAATGTCTAGCACTCAGCATCAAGTTTCCTTGGGGACCATCCCTCCCAGCTCCTCCTACTGCACCCTCCCCTGTGTAGTCTCTGCCGCAGCCTCCCCATGGTGGCCCCTCTGCTTCCACTTGGACCTGTCTGTCTTCGTGGCCCACAGGGGGTCACAGTGCCCACTGTGTGACTATCATATCCAGTACTGAGCACAACGTGGTGCACGATTCAGCTGTTCAATCAATGGAAACAGCCACGGGCCTTCCCAACTTCATTCTGCCCACATGTGTGGGGTTCACCTCGAGTTCTGGGCCTGTAGTGGTGCCCAGCACAGTGTAACCCAGCTTTCTATCGTTTGGCAGCCCGGAGTGCAAAGAGAGCAACCTTCCTGTGGGGGGCCTATGGGGCCTACACTCAAACCCTCCCCAACCCCTTGAGCCCCAGAAGGCCACTTCATTGGTCAGATTTCAATACCTCATTTGCATGAAAGGGGAGGCAGCACAGGGGGCGACAGGACAAGCTGATTGGTGGGTTTTGGATATCTAATTTACATTGAAATGGCCCAATCAAATTCTTAGCACCGCCTTTCCTACCCTATAAAAGCAACAGTACCTAAAGCGGTTACAGGAAATTAAGTTTGGGTTCTTTCTATGGTAGAAACCTGCAGGACTTTCCCTCACTCAGGCCTCTATGTACCGCCTGTGCAATGGGAGTGACACCTCTCCAGAGGGCTTTGCTATCTAGGAGGTGATGCCCAGGGACTCCGGGAACTTGAGTTTTCTACACCCAGACCCTTTCCTTCCTCCACTGCTACCCGCACCTTGCCTGGCTTCACTGTGACGCCCCCAAAGGAGTTTCCCTCCCAGAGGAAGTTCCCTTTCTCAATGACCACATCGCCCTCAACTTCTGCCTGAGAGTTTCAGGCTCTGGGAGTTATTTTAGGTCTCTTCCTCCACGGCTGGTGCCAGATCCCTTCCCCTTGGGATGGCTTGGCACCATCTGTGAGACCCAACACCTGACCTGTCTTCCCACGGTGGCGTCCGTGCAACTGCCTGCACACGCCCCAGCCTGTGCCTCCCGCGGCTGCCCAGGCTCCCCTGCCGCTCTGTGGTCTGTTTCGGCTTTGGAACAGGCTTGTTGAGATGCGACTTACATCCCACAACTCAACAGTCTTCAGGGCAAAACCAATGGCCCTTAGCCGTCACCCATCACCCTGACTAGTTCTAGAACACCTTCATCACCCTGTGGTTACTGGCGGCCAGTGCCCAGGTCTCTCAGCCCCTGGCAGAAACTAGCCTGCTGTCTGCCCCTGTGGACGTCACAGAAGTGGAATCATTCACATGGGCTTCTGCCTCCGGCTTCCTTAACTCCTCCTTTCCATGTCTCAACAATATTCCACTGCCTGTAATTGCCTGATACTGAGTTTGTTTTCATCTGAGAGCCTGGGAAGAACCCAGCCCCACCTCCTAGGACTTTGTCAGGGCCTCAGACCCTGTGGGTGAACCCTGGGGAAGTGGAGCCGCGCCCGGGGTGGGGGTGCTGGTGAAGTGTCTCCCGTGGGCACAGTACTGGCCCTGTTTGCACTCCGTAAACAGGACTGCGGTCCCTGGCCCTGATGGAGTATTTGATAGCATTTGCCGCTAGCTGAGGACATAACCCTGAAAGGCACTAGCACCGGCCAGGCTGCCCTGTGGGGGGATGGGAAGGGGACGAAACCCTGACACAAGGATAAACTTTGGACGTGTGGGGAGTGAAGAGCCCGATGCAGACGGGGAAACTGAACAGCAGCGAAAGGTGCCTCAGTACTTGAGGGCCAATCACACCTGGGACCAGTGGACTCCCACCTGCCAACCTTTCCTCACTGCCCAGCAGCAGTCCCTACCCCCACCCTGCCCAGATTCCTGCACCCAGCCCAGGGCTCACCACATTGACTCCCAGGGACAGGGCCAGAAGACTTGGAGACATTTTTGGAATTTTGGCCACCACTGGATGCAGCATTTCCAGGGCAGGCTATTTTCTCTGCCCTGTGGTGGCTGGTGTCATGACACTTGTTGAGTTCAAACCATGGCACCAGGGGGAAAAAACAGTGAACAGATGCCATCCCTACTCTGGACAAGATAGGAGTAAGGATCAAATGAAACCAGGAAAATGCAGATAAAGAGGGGAGAAGGGACTTGAAGGGAAGCAGTGGGCAGAGTTACTGCCCTTCCCGCAATTCTTCTTGTGTAGTTCCTTATTCAGACCCTTTGCCCAGCTTTATTTCGGGTGTTTGTATTTTTCTTTGAAATGTTGCTGTGCATGCTGCTAGTAGGCTGCCCCTCACCCTTGTGCGTACTTATGGCCTCTTGTGGTACACAGTTGTCAGTGCTTATGTGGCCAAACCTGTCCATCTTTTTATTTTTCTGAGCTTCTGGGTTGCCTTAATTATAAACTCATATACAGGTGTCCCTGCCACACTGCGCCCTCCCCTCCCCCGCACCACGGTACACAGGTTCCCACCACCAGCCAGGGACACCTGCTTTCTCTGGCTCCCATCTGCCACAGCAAAGGGCTGGTGCAGAGCAAAGCCCCTGGAGCCCATTTCCCCCCAAGGCACAAGAGTGCTAAGCGCTTCACAGGACAGCAAGTAGTACACCCCTTAGGCGCCTTCCTGTATCCTCCACCCCACCCTTGCTCCTGGCCAGCACCTCCCCAACCACTTGCTCAGCTCTGGTCCATGGCCATGTCTGGGAACCCAACATGGCCCAGATGAGGCACTTCACCACCCAGAGCCTGTCTCAGTGTCTCAGCTCCATCTCTTCCTCGTAGCACACAAGTCTGTTTTGTAATTCCAGCAGTTTCCACATGCAACAAAATTGTAAGAGGAAGTAATTGATTCATCAGCTAATAGTTGCTAAAAATAATTCTTAGAACCATCTCCATGTGGTTTGGGCATCTACCTCTCAGAAAGAGGCCACCCAGATCACTAGGACACAACTTCGGTTCTGATCTGTTTATGTGGTTGAGATTTCTCTCTGTCTTTCACATTAAATACAACAGAGTGGAATCAGTATCAAATGCTGTCCTTTTGGGGGAAAAGTAATATTCATGCATGAATATGCAAACTAATAGCAAAAATGTACCCCATCCATCTTTTTAGGAGATGCATTTGCAGTAAAATTTTACTTTGAGCTGAGCGTACTGGCTCATGCTTGTAATCCCAGCACTTTGGGGGCTGAGGCAGAAGGATCTCTTGAGGCCAGAAGTTTGAGAGAAGCCTGGTCAATATAGCAAGACCTCATCTCTACCCAAAAAAATTTTTCTTTAATTAGCCAGGCAGAGTGGCACAAACTTGTAGTCCCAGCTACTCTGGAGGCTGAGGCAGGAGGATTGCTTGAGTTCAGGAGTTCAAGACTGCAGTGAGCTATGAGGATGCTACAGCACTCCAACCTGGATAACAGCTGTCCCTTTAAAAAATTATATACTTGGCTTATTGTACCCTCAATGAATCCCCAACAATAAAAAAATAAATAAATAAATAAATAAATAAAAAATTATATACTTAATAATTCTCAAAATGAATAATAAATTCACATTGTTTGTGTCAGTTGTATGCTGTGTAACTGTAACAATAACCTAATCCAGCAGATACATTTTAACACAAGAACATTTTTAAATCTTGACATTGCCATTTATTTACACAGTCTGTATGATGGGGGAATCAAAAGACTTTCAAACATGAAAATAAATTATAAAATTCTGTTGGGTAGACTGGAAATAGGCATTGAGAGAGAGAAAGGGGCCGTGTAGATACCAGGTGTTAGAGAAGAAATATTGCTGTGTGTCGTTAGCTACTCACGTGCTTTATTTATGTAAGATGTTTAGATGTTTAAAATGTTGTATGTCTATATTTTTATCTACTGGGTTTTTAAATTAACAGATATGTTTTTTTCAAGTAGGTTTGAGTTTACAGAAAATTTGAGCATAAAGTACCGAGTTCTGTAACACCCTCTCCCGCTAGCTCCCACTATGGCTGCATCTAGGCTTGTGAGATACATTGTTACGTCTAATGAACCAACATTGATATATTATCATTAACTAAAGCTCATAGTTTACTCTGGGCTTATCCATAGTACCTTCCATATTTTCGGAGAAATGTACAATGAAATATGTCCAGCATTGAGTATCCTACCCAGTAGTCACAGGCTCTAAATATCCTCTGTGTTTCCCCTGTTCACCCCCTACCCCAAACTCTGGTAACCACTGATCTGTTTACTGTTTCCATAGTTTTGCCTTTTCCAGAATGTCACAGAAGTGAAATCATACAGCATGGAGCCTTTTCAGAAGGGCTTCTTGGCAATGTTCATTTAACGTTTGTCCAGGGTTTTCATGGCTTCATAGCTCATTTTTTCCTGTTGATTAATAATATTCTGTTGCCTGGATATACCACAACATTTCATCTACTTATTGAAGGATCTCTCTTGGTAATTATGAATAAAGCTTCATGTATGTGCAGGGTTTTGTTTTGTTGTTTTTGTTTTTGAGACAGAGTCTCACTTGGTCACCCAGGCTAGAGTGCAGTAGCATGATCATAGCTCACAGCAACCTCAGCCTCCTGGGCTCAAGCAGTCCTCCTGCCTCAGCCTCCCAAGTAGCTGGGACTATCAGCACCTGCCACCATGATCTCCAGCTAATTTTTCTATTTTAAGTAGAAATGAGGTCTCTTGCTTAGACTGGTTTTGAACTCCTGAGCTCAAGTGATCCACCCACCTTGGCCTCCCAGAGTGCTAGGATTATAGGCATGAGCCACTGGGGCCAGCCTTTGTGCAGATTTTGTGTGGAAATAAGTTTTTAACTCATTTGGGTAATAAAGCTGGATTGTATGACAAGAATATGTTCAGTTTTGTAAAAAGCTTCCAAACGTACTTCCAAGGTAACAATTTACATTCTCACCAGCAATAGATAAGAGTTCCTATTGCTCCACATCCTCCCAGCGTTTGGGGTGTCAGTGTTTGGGTCTGGGCCATTCTAGAGGTGTGTGCTGGGGTCTCCCATTGTTTTAATTTGCATTTCCCTGGTGACATGGTGTGGAGAATCATTTCACATGCTTACTTGCCGTGTGTACATTTTCTCTACTATCTGTATCTTTAGAACTTTGCTCATTTTTAAACTATGTTGTTTTCTTGCTGTTTACTTTTAAGAGTTCTTGGTATGTTTTGGCGAGCAGACCTTTGTCAGGTATGTGTTTTGCAAACATTTTGTCTTAGTCTGCGGCTTGTCTTTTCGTTCATCTCTTAATGGTGTCTTTTTGCAGAGCAGAAGTTTCAAATAAAGCCCAACTTACCAATTTTTTCTTTCAAAGGTCATACTTTTGGTGTTATGTTTAAAAGTTTGTTGGGGCAGGAAGCTAAGTGAAAATTCAGGTGTTTAAGAGGAACTTATTCATGTATTTTGAAATGGACAGTGGTGGCTATCAAATCGCTATGGCATTTAGAATCTGTCTGTCACCCTCTCACTGCGTATTTTAAAATACTTCCATTTATACTGTACCAGAATTCACACTCTTGGAAGCTATCTGAACTTCTGTAGATGTGTGAGGGCTTCCAGGCCACTCACAACTGTCTGAAGTTCCAGGTTCTTGGCCTTGTCTGGTTCGGCCTGGATGGTGGGATGCCAGACCCACCAAGACCAGCCTGTGACAGGCCAGCACTCCAGCTCTCTGGACCTGGCATCCTACTCAAGCAAATGAAGCTGGTGGTAAGACCCACCTCCCTGGTGGTGGAGGGCCCCACAGACTGGGGGTCTAATCAGGTATCGGAGAAAGAGGAAGGAGTTTTTTACTGCAGCAGAGGAAACCAAGTTTAGGGTTGCCCAGGAAATGTTTATAAATTGCACCTTTATCAAATTCCTGAGCTGAGGGGGGTGGGGCACAGGGAGAAATCAGGTGTGGCTAATGCCCTTGGACAGGGCCAGTATGTGCAGAAAAGCCCATGGAGAGGACCAGAGATCAGGGCTGGCTTCCTGGGAGCAGCAGGAGGGAGCACCCAGCTGTAATCAGGAAATGTAGGTGTGCCCCAGGCTCACCTGTCAGCCACTGGGCAAGGCTCAGTCCCTTGTGGGGCTCCCATGGGTATGGGTATGTGCTGGGGGGCACTAGATGCCAGTGGGGAGCCAGCTTTGCTCAGGCAGGCAGAGGTGCTGGAAGGAAGGGGCAGCGGCTTCCTTGGAGTGAGCCAGGCTCCTGCATGTACAAACAGGAAGCTCCATGGAGACCCTATGGTCCCCAGCTTCCCTGCTCTGCCCCTCCTTCCAGTACCTTTGTGTGGCCTCTGCCTTGGCACTGACCTGCCCATGATCGGCCTCCTGGTTAGGTAAATTTTGCCTCTCAGGACAGACTGCCTACATCTTTCAGACAGGGATGGGGCTGTCCTTAAATGTCAACTTGCAGTGTCTAGGATTTGTGACTCAGCCATTTCCAGCGTGGGAGCCAGTCCATGGAGAGGCAACATGGAAATTCCAAGTGGGTGAGAGTCTTGGCCTTAGACATCTGTAAAACTGGTCCCAGGGGCATCTGTAGGGGATGTGGGAAAAGGCTGAGATGGAGTCCAGCTGGGTGCCGGCTACCATCAGAACCAAAGACTATCATGCGGCGGGGCCAGGTTGCTCCCAGCACAGAAGGAAGCCCTGCTCCATGGTCCTCCCCGCCCCACCTGCCGCCTTTCTCTGGTGGAGCTGAGGGAAGGTTTGTCATATGCCAGGAGTGGGCAGTTGTATCTTGGTGTTGGGGATCTCGCGCTTTTTGAATTGTGAGCCCCCTGCTTCAATCCGGGTGACGTCACAACTGGTCATTTACCACCAGCAGCCTGAGTTCCCCAGACCTGACACAGAGGATGAGCCTGAGCCCCAGGTGTCCTCCAGGCTGCCTGGGCTCTGTGTGAATGTGGTGCCAGCGCCCAGGGTAATGGTCCTTAGCTCCCTGCTGAGGGCTGTCTGCTCTGCTGAATCCTCCCACTAGCAGCCCCCTTTTTTATTTGCATTGTAACATCCCTGAAATCTGGAGGCATTTCAGGGTTACAACTAGAAGCTTCGGAGCCTGGGCAGTGTGGGAGCAGGGTCCCACACACTGTGCTACGTGTGCACTACCAGATTCACTACCTCCTGTGAAGTAGGCTCAGGACCCCCCACTCTTCTAGGAGAACTGGACTGAGCCCACGTGGACAAGCCCCGAAAGTAATCACCGTCGAAAAGCGAAGGTGCCAGACGTTGTTAACATTTTTTCAGTCTTGTGGCATTATAAATCGTTCACCGCAGACAGACGCCCAGGAGGCCGGCCACACGGCTGGACGGTGAGCCCTGCCCAGGGCGCCTGGGGGCGGCCACCAACACCCAACCCACAGTTCGCTGCCTCTGTCCCTTCCTGCGAGCTGAAGAAACAGGCCAGTGGCACAGAACTTAAGGACGGGGACATTTTCCGGCGTTGCTGTGTTTTTGTACTTGGGAATTACGGACCTTGGACCTTCACATGCAGATTTATGCCAAATGAGATGCAAATCGCAGCCCTGCTGCTCGGAAGTTTTGGCGCCCGCAGTCCCTAAGACAGAGGGTAACCCCGGGCCCCCAGCTTGGGTAGAGGGAGTCGGGGTAGGACAGGGGAAAGGCACCAATTTCACTAAAACGCACTAAGCCGGCAAATGCGCTAGACACGCTGTAAAGTACCTTAGCGATAGGCGGGCGGGGGGCAGCGCGCAAGGCCCAGGCGTCCCCGCGGGTCACCGCGGGGGGAGTGGCATGCAAATACATGCATAGTGTATGCAAATGAAGGTCGTGGCCGCGGGGCGGGCCCGGGAGGCAGAGCGCGCGGCGGGGGCAGCGCGCCCCCTAGCGGCCGAGCGAGGAAGCGACCCCTGGCCGTCCGGGCGCCGTGAGGGGGGCGCGGGCGCTGTGGCCAGAGGAGGGGCTCTCGCCTCCCGCGCCGACGCCGGACGCCGCGGCTCCAAGGCTGCGAGGCCCGCGGCCACCGGCCGCTGGAGGTGGGTGTGCGCGACGCCCGGCTCCCGGCCCCCGCCCGCCCGGGGTGCGGCCTGCGCGGGGGCGAAGGGGCGCGGCGAGGGCTCCCCCGCGGAGCCGCCCCTCTCCCGCGGCGCCCGCCCCGCGCTCCCACCGCGCCCCAGCTGCCCGCTGCGCCCCGCGCCCCGCCAGGGCCCTCTCCCGGGGCCGGCGCCCCGGGGCGGAGCCGAGCGCCATGGGCGCGGGGCGGGAGGCAGGTGGCGCGGCGGCAGGGGGCGGGCGGCGGGGGCGGGGCGCGCGGGGCGGGCGCCGCTGGGCCCCGGGAGACACTCGGGCGAGCGCGCGGCAGCCGGAGCCACGCGCCGGGACCCACAGGCGCGGCCGCGGAGGCCGGGAGCGCCCAGCGGGTGCGCGCTTTGTTCCCGCGCGGGCGGCCAGAGCCCAGCCCGGCATGGCCCAGGCGTCCGCCCCGCGCGCCCCGGCCCCGCCGCGCGCCTGAGCCCGGCGCGAGAAGACGGCGCGCGGCGCCCCGAGTTGCGGAGGTGGGCGCCGAGTTCGGAGCGATCGCGACGTCGGAGCCCGCCGCCCGCTGGACCTCCCCACCGTAAGTGCTGCCCGCCCCGCGCGCCGCCTCCGCTGTCACCCCGGGGTTTTCGCCGCAGCCGCGCCGGTCGCACGGACCGCCCCCGCGTACCCGCCTCCCGACTTTACAAAGTTGGTGCCCAAGGCAGGATGGACCCAGCCCGCTGCGCGCCCACCGATTTGGGCTGACTGCACCCACCCCCAGGTGAGCAGAGAGCTTGACCTGCCTGGGGGTGTGGCTAAATCCCCGGTTCGAGCCGGTGAGAAGAGGTGGGAGTCTTGCGGGGCCTCCGGGGTGCCGGGTTTGCTGACAAAGGCCAGGCAGCCGGTGACTGGGAGCCGGAATGGGGAGGTAGAGGGCAGCCTGAGGGATGGAGGTGCTGTGGCTTGGCTGGGCACCAGGGACCCCAAGAGCTCCCCCACCACTGTGCCCCTTGTTTTGGCTGGTAGCGCTGCCATCCAGGCCAGGGGTGGTCCGCAGTTGAGCAGGGTGGGCTCCCTTCGCCGCGGTAAGGAGGGGGCTTCAGGAACCTCCCTGGGGTCCTGACAGCGAGGCCTCGCACAGCCCGGTGGCAGTGATGGGGCTCATGGCCTCTGGGAACCGTCCATCTGTGTGCCGGGTAGGCCCGGAGCCAGGCTGTAGGGACAGCAGGCAGGGAGGCGCAAGCCGCCGTGGAGGGACAGATGGCTGGAAATTCAGCCTTAGACGGCTGACTTCACTTACGGAGAGCAGAAGGCCGCCAGGCTGGTGGCGGCTGTAAACACACAACCCGGAGCCGGCCCTTATCCCTGGGAACTGGGGGTGTTGGGCAGATCTGTGAGTGTGGGGACCCCTGCCTCCCCCGTCCAGACAGACCTGCATTCCCTACCATTTGGACTGAGGTGGGCTGACTGCAGACGTGTTTAGGGAGAAAAATGTTTCCCTTGAAAATAGATAAAATCTTATGTTCTTGCTTGAGGGGATCGTCAGGCCTTATTCCTTCAACGCTGTGGCCAGGAAGTCCTTCATTATGTCTAACTGGGCGTGTGTTTCCTCTCTCTGAGGACGGGGTCGGCTGGGGACAAAGGGAGCAGTTATTCTGTGCCCTGGCACGGCCCTTGCAAGTTGCTGCAGGATTTGGAAAACTTAAGGGGCTCTCCTGTATCCCCCAGACCCCAAGGGCGGGGGCTGGGTCTGTGGGAGTCCAGCCCTCACCTGCCTGGACACAGGCACCTCCAGCACTTGCTTTGGGGTGGGGGTGGGGGAGGAAATCCTGGTCTCCCGGCTTTATGGCTCTGGGGTCACTGTGTCATGTGCCACCCCCAGCCCTGTCTTCTGGACCCCAACATGCTGAACCTGCATGAACAGCCACTGGTGGGGGGGGGGAGGGTCCTGTCTTAGCAGCTTACAGCGGGTGCTGAAATGCTACACTCTTGGGGACTGTTTTGCTGGCAGCAGTCACTCTTGGATGCTGAGAAAGAAAAGGAGAGAAGGAAAGCTGAGGGCAGAAGAGCTGGATTCGGGGAGGGAAGAGAATATCACGTGATGGTTAATTTTCTGGCAGAGTCTGTTTCTCACAGGCTGGGGGGCATGATCTCCTAGTGGGAGGAAGGGAAACTGGCATGAGCAAGACTGTGCAGCAGCTGGAGGGTCCCCTCGGGTCTCCGCCACCAACCGTCTGGACATGCTATCAGCTACCCATGACCCCGGGAGGCCCCTGAGTTCTCCCCTGGTCTCTGGCTATTCGCATAATTGAGTTCCCACCTCCAGAAGATGGCTCTGATTTGGCTTCACATATTTTCATTTCTACACAACTGGAAGAAATTAATTTGTCTTCGTACAAAGGGATCTGGAGATGTGCCGCCCACCAGCAGTCTAGGTCACTAACACTCAAAAGACAAGCTGTAGGGCTGTCCCAGTGGAGGGCTGGGCTGGAGGGTTGGGGGCTGCAGGCTGTGGCTTTCTTGGGCAGTTGGGAAAGGCACTGGCCGGTCACTTCCCTGCAGCCTTCTGGAATTGTCCTGAGCCCCTGGGCTGCCCCCCATCCCCACCAGAAGCCGGCTGAGTTTGGGGCTTTCTGATTCATCGTCTCAGCCTCCCACAGTGCCAGGGTGGAAGGAGGTGGTTGAATTAGATTGATTTGAGTCTCTTACCCAGGTAAGAGAGGGGAGGGACGAGACCAACTAGAGCCTGTTCATATCTGTATGCATGTGTGTACACACAAGTGTGCTCAGAACCTGGCCTGGCCAAGCCTGGTGCCCAGTGTGAGCGCTGTGTGTCTGCATTGCCCTGCCATCCCCCTCCTGCTAAGAGTGGTCACAGAACCTCTCTGAGCAGCTCCTCTGGCTCAGGATGGACAGCACTTACTCTCACTGTCCCTCAGGGGGACAGGGGGTGGGGCTTCCCCCACTTCAGAGGCTCAGAGAGGTGTGCACGTGCTGGCTGGCTGGAGTGCCTGTGGCCTGTGGCCCTCGTCCCAGCCCACCTATCATCATTGTTAGGGTGCCTGAGTACTCCTGAGAGTGCCGTGGGGTCTGGTGGTGGCAGCTTGGCAGGGTCAGGGGTTAAGGAGCCCTCAGGCCAGGGGTGTACCTGGGGTTGGGCAGCGAGGAAGAGCTCAACCTCTGCTTCATCTCACTGTTGGTAGTTCATCCCTGTGGACATAGCCTGGATGTTAAAATAGACACAGTGTTCACTGCTCCTGGATGCCCCCATCCAGGTAACCAGCCCCAGGGCTGCTGAGGGAGGGGAGTGTCCTGAACTCTGCAGTCTGTGAATGGGAGAGTGTGGAACTCAATTCATGCCTAGGGCCTAAGGCTGTGCCCGGCTAAGTGCCCTCTGTCTCATTCAGTCCTTGGACAGCCCTGAAGATTGGACTCCTTGCTGTCCAGCTTTCAGATGGGGAGCTGAGGCCCAGAGAGGTTGAGCGGCTCACCTTGCAGAGGCAGAGGCAGGTGGGTGCCGTGCTGTGTTGCCCTTGCTTGGGACCAAAGACAGTGGCTTGCCCAGAGCCCCCGCAGTGGGGGTGCCAGTGAGAGGCACAGGCTGCCAGACTGCCAGGGCTCATCTTCAGGCAGCTGAGGGTAGCTGACAGGGCAAGACCATCTTGGCTTCACCGGGTCTCCAGGGTCTGGGCCAGACTGGGTGGACACCATGCTGTTAGTCCAAGAAAACGCTCACTTGCTGCCTTATCCTTGTGGCTCTGTCTCCCCAGGAACATTTGAGTCAGTGGACCACACCCCCACGTCCTCTCCTGGGGTCATTGCCCCCTGACTTTCCTGGCCAGGGTAGGAAGGACCAATCCTACTTCTGAGGTTCCTGAGGCTAGGAACCCTCTCCACAGGAGTGGGTGGCTGTGCAGGTGGCTGGGGGTGGGAGGTAGTCCACCCGGCGCCTGGAGGCCACCCAAGCCACGACTGCAAAAGCAAGCAGGGGATTCAAGCAAGGGATTTGCTCGTCTGCAAAAACATTTCTGGGTGGAAACCACTCTTGGAGCAGCAGTGGAGAGACTCAGGCAGATGCCTGGCCCCTGAGATGGAAACTCATGGGGAAGAAAGTGATAAACAGTTGGTTCCCAGTTCCCACTTGTGAGTTGGCGAGTGATGGGGTGGGAGTGGAGGCTCCCTCTGACCCGCCCAGGCCATTTGCAGCATGTTTCCTGGGCAATAAAACAGAAGTTAAGACTTGACTTCTGCTTTTTGTAATTCGTGGGACCTCACTGGGAGCCAGATGTCACTGGAAAGGAAAACAACCATGAATTTGGCTGTAACAAGGATGATGTTTCTTGGGCTAGTGCCAGCAGCAGGGGCCACAGTTCTCTGGCCGGCTTTCCCCCCATGCTCAGGCTTGGGGGCCGGTTTTGCCCCATGTGGGTTTGGGGTGCTCAGGGCCTCCCAGCAGCCTGTGGCTGGGTGTGGTGGACATGGCGGGTTAGGGAGGAAGCTCAGCCACCGGCATGCTCTTCTGTTTACTTCGGCAGAGGGAAGTCCACACCCCAGAGCCCTGGATGGGACCAGAGAAACCAGGATTGGGGGGGGGGGGGGCGTGTGTGCCTGGCCACTCCCAGGGGGCGGTCTGGAGAGCTTCTCTTGCACTCAAGGGCCCTGGGTGACATTAGCCCTGAGCACCCAGGAAAGACAGAGTGAAACCTGTCAGCAGAGGACCCCACAGTGATAGTTGGGCAGGACAGCTATTGAGAAGGCCATCAGAGCCAGGGCTGGGTTGGCCACAGCCCCCACCTGCTCTCTGAGGCATTGGGGTAGGGGTAGCAGCCCTCAGCCTCTCTCAGCCCCACCTGGGTTTGAATCCCCTCCCAGCAGCTGTGTGACCTTCAGCAAATCACTTACCCTCTCTGTGCCTTGAGTTTCAAATCCAAAATGCATTCTCCAGGATACCTACCTCTTGAGACTGTGATGAAGTGGGAAAGATCTAGGAGTATGTGGGGGTAGCGGGGACTGGCATGTCTATCACATGCCTGTCTAGGGGACACACGTGCTTTCCTGGGGACATCAGGTGGCTCTACACTCAAACATTTCTCCCCTTCCCCGCCAGTGCCCAGACTGAAAACCCACTCTCCCTGTGTCTTCCTTTCTAAAGTAGGGTAATTCAGACAGACATGCTTCATCCTCTCACAGTCCAACGTGCCTCCTCCCCTCTCACAGGGACAGAGCACCCATTTACAGAGGAAGGCCAAGGTAGGGTCAGTGAGCCTCTGCCATTCAGCATCAGAGGCTGAGTCGCCACTTGGAACCAAGGTCTTCTGACCCCGTGCTTCTGCTACCAACCAACACAGGATTGGTAGGCTTCTCAGCAGGCCTGGGGGCTCTGCAGCTCCCACCGCATCCCTTGGCCACCCCACCTCCCTGCACTCCACAGCCTGATCCAACACAGCCTGGACTCAGAGTGCAGCAAACACAGGTCCCTCCTACTACCCTGTTTCCCCAAAAATAAGACATCCTCCGAAAATAAGACCTACTTACAGGAAAGATAAGACGTCCCCTGAAAATAAGACTTAGTGCTTCTTTGGCACCACACCTTAAAATAAGACACTGTCTTATTTTCGGGGAAACAGGGTAGCCTCTCCTGCTCTGAGAAGGTGGAATGAGGGCCAGCTGCCCTGTCTGGGCAGGGCTTAGGCCCCGGGCTGCAGCTGTGCCTGTGGACAGAGGCAGCATGCCTGGTGTCTGCAGGTGCCTCAGAGTTTTCCTATGTTGACCTTCACAAAGGCCCGGCAGTATCAGGTGCCCCTGCAGGGACGAGGCAGGCCAGGGTGACCTGCAAACACGTGTGTCCCTGTCTGCCACACATGGGAGCATGGCAGGGACCAACTTGTGCTTCATGGCAACGCCCACCCCTTCCCGATGGCCCAGGTTTGGGTGTCTGGGCTATGCTTGGCACTGAGCTGCTCCCTTCTGGCCCAGCACCACTTCTGCACTAGCTAGGTGATTGGACGGTCCAGCAGGGCTGAGTGGCTTCTCACTTACACTTCTGCATCCGAGTGGTGGCTTCTCCCAGGAAGTGCCAGGCACTGTCAAGGGACAGAGCCCCGCACCAGTCCCATATGTCATTCCACATTTTCCAGTGGCCACATGAGAAAAGTATAAAGAGACCAGCAAAATAATACATTTTATTTAACCCAGTTTAGCCAGAAATTATCATTTTTAACATACAGTGCATTTTTAAATGCCTGAGGTGTTGTGTTTTTTTTTTTTTTGTAGAGACAGAGTCTCATTTTATGGCCCTCGGTAGAGTGCCGTGGCGTCACACAGCTCACAGCAACCTCCAACTCCTGGGCTTAGGCGATTCTCCTGCCTCAGCCTCCCGAGTAGCTGGGACTACAGGCGCCTGCCACAACGCCCGGCTATTTTTTTGTTGCAGTTTGGCCGGGGCTGGGTTTGAACCCGCCACCCTCGCGAGGTATATGGGGCCGGCACCCTGCTCACTGAGCCACAGGCGCCGCCGGTGTTGTATGTTTTAAAGTCTCGCAGGTGCACTGTGTACATTACTCTCAAAGGGGACAAAGAATTTGCCAGATGACCACTATGGCCCTGGTCTGTGGGTGTGTGGCACCATGAGGCGTGCAGTCCTGACCCCGCCTGGAGGAGCGAGGGTGGCCCCACAGGGGGGGCACACCAGGCAAGGGGGAGGTGTCCGTACAGGGGAGCTGTTTGGACAGAGGCCCTGCAGGAAGCACCTTCTGCAAGGGAGAGGCCAGGGCCGTGGGGAACACACTGGCTTTTGTCCTCAGTCTTGGAGGCCCAGCCAGGCTCCTGAGCAGCCTGGGGTGGGGCCCAAAGGGGGCACCTGTGGCACCCAGATTTGGACCAGGCAGGTGGGCTGAGCCACTAAGGTGCCTCCTATATGCGGTCCCCCGAATGCCCTGGCCCTGGGTCTGTTTGCTGCAGTTAGTATTGGGGTGGGGTTTACAGCTGGGGCTGGCTTCTCTCCTGGAAAGGTGAATCTCCCCCGCCAGGTGCCTCCCATTACCTGATGAGGAAGAGGCTTTGCACGGTGACCATGGGGCTGTGGCCGCTTCTTGGGTGCCTTTGTGTGGGCACACATAACATCTGGAGTGTGTGACAATGTGTGCATGTGTGTACTGTGGCACACCCAGGAAGGAATATGACCTCTGACCTGGCTGTCCAGAGGGGCAGTTGCCTTGGGCAGACTTGGAGGGAGCCCCCTGGCCAGCTTCAGAGGATGTTCAGGAAGGATGTAATCAAAATGATTACACTGGGCGGCACCTGTGGCTCAGCGGGTAAGGCGCCGGTCCCATATACTGAAGGTAGCGGGTTCAAACCCGGCCCCAGCTAAACTGCAACAAAAAAATAGCTGGGTGTTGTGGTGGGTGCCTATAGTCCCAGCTACTCAGGAGGCTGAGGCAAGAGAATCGCCTAAGCCCAGGAGTTGGAGGTTGCTGTGAGCTATGACGCTACGGCACTCTACCGAGGGTGACAAAGTTAAAACTGCCTCAAAAAAAAAAAAAGATTACAGCCACGGCAGTGCAGCAGGGTACTCCCCTCCCACCCTGGTCCTCTGTGCTGTGACCCTGAGACGGTGTCTTATAAAGCCTGACCTGGGGCTCAGGGAGTTGTCAGGCAGAGCCCACTGCTCCTGAGCCCTGCCAAACGTCCCAGACCCACAGACCTGCTGCCCCTGGATAGGTGGACACCCGGGGATGAGCAGAGGCTGTTCCCAGAGCATCAGAGTTGGAGTCTCCTTTGCCACAGACCTTTCCTGGTGCCCTGCCCTGCTGAGTGTCTGGGTGTGTCTGCGCAAAGGAATTCCCCGCCCCCAATAGCCATCGGGGCCCTGCTCAACCTCCTAGGTCCTGGTGCCACTCCCCACCTGCCCATGTAGGGGTGGCCCTGGTGGACAAGAGCAGGGGGCTGGAAGGGGGCAAGGCCCTCACTTCAGAGATGCTGGGGCAGCCAGGGAGGGCAGTGTGGCCCCAGTTCCAGCTGCCGGCAACACAAATGGGCCCCTGGGAGGAGGGTTGAACAGGCCACCAACAAATCCCACTGGGTTCTTTTTTAATTGTAGGAAAACACGTGGTATTTATACATGTAACATAGAATGTGTGTTTTCACAATTTCTGAGTATGCGTGTCCATGCCGGGGGCATTTAGCACATCACAGTGTGGTGCGGCCACCAGTGTCCCCAGAAAGAAACCTGAGCATGTGGGACTGGCTCCTTCGCCCCCACTGCCCCACAGCCACTAGCTGCCTCTGTGGATGAGCCTGTTGTGCTCAGTTTGTGGAAATGGGGCCACAGGCCAGGTGGCCTCTCGTGTGGCATCTGTCCCTCAGGATCATGCCCTCAAGGTCCGTCCACTTTGTGGCATGTGTCAGAACTTGGCCTTCCCATGGCTGCATGGGTCCCACTGCGTGAGGGCCACCCTCCCTGTGCCCACCTCTCCCGCTTTTGGTCGTGCTGCTGTGGACATCCCTGGGCAGTCTTGCTTGGGTGTGAGTGTCCATGTCTCTTGGGGGTGGGACGGCCATGTCCTGCCCACTGGGTTTCCAGGATGCGTTAGCTGGGAAGGCGGCTGCTACGGAGCCTGGTCCTCGGGCTCCTGTTCACAGGTGTCAGTGCCACGGCCCAGGGTGGGAAATGCAGCTGCCCAAGGTCACTGGTAGAGGAGGGACACCCTGTCATGCTGCAGAGTCTGTTTGCACAGCCGTCACCCGCCCGCCCGCAAGCTGCTGCGTATTTGGTTCCACAAACAGTTACTGGACCTCCCCAGCACCTGCCTTCTGACCCTCCTGGCAGGAGCCAGATTCCAACCTGGTCTCTCTGCTTTTTCCCCTGCTTGAGGCGTTCCACACACAGCAGCCTTGGGACCCTGCATGGAAGCAGATGCAGCCTTCCAGAAACAGTCAGTATCCCCAGGTGGCCTCCAGTCCCTTCCTTGCTGTTAGCAAAGATGTCCCAGGTTGGCTGCCACTGCAGGGTCTTTGCACAGCTGGGCGGCTCTGCTGGGATGCTCCCCCTCCCCCACCCTGAACAGCTCCCACCAGCCTCTGCTTCAGGCCTTGCTCAAATGTCACTTTTCTACCCACCCTCCCCACACACCCCCACCTCATGCTTCTGTCCTCTTGCCCTCCAAGGTCAGTTCCAGGGGCAGGACTGTCCCACCTGTGGGGTGGTCCCACCACCCCCCTCTCATAGGTGATGGCACCAGGGTCACAGATGGAACAGGGACACCTGCGGTGTGCAGAATGTGTCTGCATAGCCACTGCCCACAAGCTGCTGCATATCTAGTCCTACAGCGTCATCAGTGCCTGCAGCCCTGGAGTTCAGCCCTGAGTCACCTGTGCGGGGGTGGCACAGGGTCAACCTGGACAGTCTGTCCTCACACTGGGACTTGCTCCCTAAGCAGATGTTGCTGAGGGCCCAGGCCAGTAGGCAGACAGCCCAGAGGCAGGGAGGGAACAAAACCTCATACTCCCAGGAGTGGTCCTCTGGGAACTAGTGTGCTGCTGGAGAAGTTGTGACAGACCACCCAAACTCAGTGGCACAGACCCCGTTTTTGCTACGCGGGCAGATCCTTATATCAGGAGTTGGGACAGGGCCTGGCAGGCTAGTGTGTGTCTCCCCCACGATGTCCACCAGATGGCCTTGGCAGCTGGGGCTCAAAAGGCTCAGTGTGGGGGTCCCTTGGGACTCACTGATCAGCACTGGGATCCGGCGTGTGTTGCCTGTCCACAGAGCTGTCCGCTCTGCCCTTCTTAGCGGAGCCACCCTGGCCTTTACTGAGCTAACTTTGGAGCCAGGTAGCAACACTGCACTGTGGCCTATGTAACCCCAGTGGGAAGGGACCAGGAGATGACCCCCTCCTGCAGGGAGAAGGTGAAGTTGGGCTGATCTGTCTTTGAGGACAGGCCCCCCGGGGGCTAGTGGAATGCATAGTGGGGGTATGGCCCCACTCAGTATCTACTTCCCTGTCCTCTGGCTCCAGCTGCCCCCGGCCTCACCTCGCCTGGAGAGGCAGTCAGGGCTCTCAGGCCAGGCTGGCACCTGCTCTGACCCTAGGCAGGGCAGGGAGACCATGCGTGGAGGTCCCTGGAGGAGACATATGGGCCCCCTTCCCAATACCAACTCCTCCCCTGGCCTGTCCAGACACAGGGCAGAATTCAAACACCCCAGTGAGGATACATCAAGATAGCTATTTTCTATTGCCCTCCAAATTTAGCTCTCAAAGTGCCCCCTACACTGTAGAGACTCAGCCCTCCCTCCTACAACTCCCTACCTGCTGGGTGGTGGAACTGGGGACTGTGCCTTGCCCGTATGCAGCCTTTAAGGGGGGCTTGGGTCTGGCTGTGGAAAGAGCTGAGCTGCCCTCTGCCCTGGGGTCTGGCCAGGTGGGGGTTTTGCCCTGGCATGCTTGCTCAGAGCTGCACCAGGGGCTGGCAGACAGCATTCCCTGTGGACACCTGACCTCCACGTGGGCCCCTCTCTGGGACACGCAGTGAGTTGGCATATGGCTTATTAGGCATACTCAGCACTACCTCTGCAGACAAACACTACCCTTCGGAGGGACAGAAAGCAGACCCACGGGGCGGCGATGGTGGTGTCCCCACCCTGTCCGTGGAGGTTGCTTTTGGGCCCAGGTTGGCTTCTCTAACAAGGTGACCTTGAGCCATGGCCTGTGGGAGATGAGCCACTGCCCAGTAGGGACATATAGTGGGCATTGAGGCTCAGCCTTGAGCAGAGTGGCTGCCTCAGGCATCTGGGCACCACAGCTGTCAGGCTGATCTGAGGTCATTCCCACCCAAGCCCAGCTGCAAGCACCTGTCAGCCCATCTTACAGATGAGCAAACTGAGCCTCATTCCTCACCCTGGTAAGCTCAGGGCAGGGCCAGCTCATCCCTCAGTAAATGCCAACTCGCTGGCCTCCCTGCAGCCACACAGGTCGCTCACCACATCCTTCTGAAACAAAGCATTTTGACCACAGGTCTGTCTTGGTCTACTGTATCACATTCCCCAAGACTTGGCCCACTGACTGCCCCACTCCCTGCTGGAGAGACTTGAGAAGAGGGTACTGCTCCCCTGAACACTGAACCAGGAGACCAAGGGCAGCACCAACATTGCTGAGCCTGAGCCAGGACAAATGTCCCTGTGCCCACCCAAAGCTGGGCCCCTCCAGGAATTCCAGGGTGTTTGGTGGTGGATTGAAGTGACCTCTTAAGCTAGAGGTTGGCAGAGGAATTTGTTGCCTTTTCTGGAGCCAGGACTCCCCTGAGCTGCACCTCCAGGAGCCTTGAGTCCTCATCTGATGCTTCAGGTCTGGGTGGCTGCCCCCAAAAGCTCGTTAATCCCACAGTGGTGGGGCTACCCCCCTTCATAGGTGGGGAAATAGAGTTCCCAGTGCTCACCCACTGTGCCATGGAGCTGACCTCTGCTGGGCAGAAGAGAGATGACAGGTGGGGCAGAGGCCCCTTTGGAAGCGGGAGAGCAGTATCTTCATTTGCCTCTCTCAGCCTCTCTTAATAAATCACACAGCCCAGGCGTGCCCTGATTCCAGAGTGCCACCTACAGCCTCAGTGGTCAGGGACCCCACTTCTCAGCCTGAGAGGCCCCTCTCGGGGGGGACAGGTGGGAGTCCAGGAATAGCAGCAGCTCTGGAGACCCCGTGTTTGTGTGCAGAGGCGTCCCCAGATGTCCCCTGTCCTGGAACCAGGAGTGAGAATCTTTTGCTCAGGGTGTCAGTTACACTATAAAATGAGAGTTTGCCTCCTGCCGGCCCGATGCCTGCCCAATGAGGAGAACTAGGCCTGCTAGCATCTGTACCTGGCTGGGGTGGGGGAGGGGGAAGAGGTGCCTTCCTGCCCCAGGAAAATTCACTGAGGGCTGTTGTTGACTCAGCAGTTCCCCACCCCCAGATCCCTGAGGCTTTGTGAGACCATTTGGTGGAATGAGTCAAAACATCCAGAAGGTTCTCTCTGGGGAGGGTGGCAGAGCCCAGATCCTCCCCAGTCTCCTCCGGAGCAGCTGCCACCCCGGCTGGGCTGCAGCCGCCCATCTGCCCACCTGGCTCCTTCCCAAGGCCAGGGAGAGGAGAGGAGGGGCCGGGCAAGGCTAGAGACAGACCCCATGTCCGCTGTGGACCCAGCCAATCTTTCTGGGTCCCAGTTGTGGGGAGGAGTCCAGGCCAAGGCTCCTGCCCTCTCTGGGTGTCCATGCCTGGAGCTGGGCAGAGCGGAGACCTTGGGTGGACCATCCCCACCCTAGTAACTGGTAGCTCCCAGGACTGCCCAGGGTTTTAAAAGCCTGCCCCATGGCCTGGTCCTGGTGTGCTATCAAGAGAAAGAGCCCATGAGGCTGAGGCTGAGGTCTGCAGGCAAGGTGAGCATGGTGGCCTTGGGTCCTCACTCCTTCAGCTGGTGGTTCCCCACTGGGTTCTGGGTGCCAAGCTGCCTCCACTGTGCTGGGTCTGCCAGGAGGTGGGTGAGACTGGGCTGAATGTGAGCATCAGACAAGACAGACCCATTCCCTGCCTGGGGGCTCTACCTCTGAGAAGCCTCATCACCAGGCCTGGGGCCACCCTACAGGGATTCCACTTACCCGCTAGCTGTCTCTAGGCCCCGCACAGAGCATTGGCTCTGACCCTCAGCCCCCACACCAGCTTCATAGTCCACACCAACCTGTAGATCTGTCCCCCCTGAATGGGGCCTGCCTAGCACCCCCCAGTCAGCATGGCCTCCACTCTACTGGACTCAACCCTGCTCCTTCCTGTCTTGGTAGCTTCAGGGGTAGGGCCAGGCCCAGATCTCTTGAGGATCTCTTGTCTTGGTGCCTGCGGTGGCCCCCTCAAGCAGTCTTAGGGCACCAGGGGGCAGGAGGGGCAGACTGATTTAGGAAGCAGTGTGGCCCATGCTCTGGGATGTGGTGGGGGCAGACATTTTCCCCTGTCCATTCTCAGGAGGTCCCAGGCCCACTTCGCAATCAGCTTTGGTGTCGAGGGGAGGCCTGTTTACTGCTCAGCTCAACAGGCTGCAAGGCCTGGCCACTCTGACACTCCTGGCTCCTACAGAAGCTCTGGAGGAGAAAGGGGGCAGTTTTGATAGCGGCACAGTACTTGGGGTGGGGTATTTTTCCAGGGAGATGTGTGGTGCCCTTCTGGGTGGAGAAGAACCTTGAGATTCCCCAAGGAGAGACTTGGGGGTAGAGCCTTCCACCACCCCACGAGTGAGCCAGGCTGGCGCTTAGCTCCTGGGGACAGCCTGGCGTGACACAACACCCTGGGACCTAGTTCAGTAGTGTCAGCAGCCTCCTCTGGCCCTGATGGTGCTGTGGTGGGAGCGTCCGCTTTGCCATCTGTGCAGTGGGGAAGGGAGTGCAGCCTCTCCTGTTCCTTCAGTGGACTATCCAGTAGCTGCAGAGGCCAAGGAGAGGGACCAGAGAGTAGGTGTGGGCTGTGTCAGGTGCTCCAGAGGAAGCTACCTCAGACGGGCATGTCCTGGAGGGCTCAGGAGATAAATGCACTGTGAAGACCTCCAGGGGTCCTGCTCAGGGCAAATCTGAGCTCCCACCCCTCTGGCCTCACCCTCCCCCAGCAAAGTATGGGCCAAGATGGGCCCTCTCCTTCCCCGCCATGGGCCTTGGACCTGAAGGCAGAGGGGGCAGGTGGGAGGGGTTGGGGTGGGGCCCTGCCCACAGAGAGCCTGGAGGAGGCACCCACTGGGTTCAGGGCTTCTGCCCCCTCATCCAGTCAGGCTGGGATTGCCTCAGGCCCCTGAGGGGGATCACTGCGTCTTCCCCACTCCTGTGCCATCCTCTCTGCTGCCTGTGTGTAATTAACAGAGTAATTAAAAACAGGATGAGTTAATTGGTATTCATTTATGTGGCAGATGTTTTTAATTGAGGCAGGAAACAATTTACCTGTTTACATAAACAATGGCAAAGGCGGGCTTGTAAAACACAATTTTTTATATATATATTTTTTTCCTCCTCCTTCCTAAAAAGAAGAGTTGAAATCAACTGGGTCTCCCCTGCACACGGCCTCCGGCCTCCCGGGAGCCTAGCCAGGCAGGCCCCTGGTGGGGAGGGGAGGAGCAGGGGACTGGTGCCAGGAGGAAACATCTGTCTGGAGTTTGTCTCCTGCTGAGCCTCCCTCCTTAGACTCAGAGGAAGGGCGTGTGGTGCCTGCCTGGGCTTCTCACAGTGACACCCCCAGATGACTCTGGGGCTGCCCAGGGCCAGGTGGGGGGTTTCTGACCCCAGGGGGGGGCTGGGAAGGGGCTGGGGATTTGGGTGGATGGTGTTGCACTGTGGGGTTGCCCACCACGCGGCATACGTAGCAGTTGAAATTGAATCAAAATGAAATAAAATTTAACATTCAGTTCCTCCCTGGCAGAGCAGCTTCCAGGCACTCAGTAGCCATGTGGGGCTCTCGGGTCGGCGTGCACAGCACGGACCTGGAACATTCCATCACTGGAAAGCTCTGTGGCTCAGCTCTGGGAGGGATCTTCTCACCGTGTCCCTTGTAGGCAGGGGTAGCAGCCCTCATCCTCACAGCCCCAGCCCTGGAGAGCAGATAGATGAGCCGACACCCGCAGAGTGTGCAGGAGACCACGGATCACCCTGCTGGCTCAGTGTCCACTGACAGGGGCAGCTGCCCCGGCGTCACACACACCTTCTAATGAATTCTCATGGAGTCTCAGTATCTCCCCCTGGTGCAGATGGAGAAACTCAGGCCCTGGAGACAGCGGGGTCTGAGTTGTGACTGTGGCCCCTGCCCTGATGGTGTCTGCCACGTGAAGTGGGGAAAGCTAACTGCAGAGTCCCTTGGCTGACTGGTGCCCGTTTTGTCCTTTCCTGAGAGAGTGGGTGTGTGCAGGACTGTGACCCCAGTTGACTGGAAGGAGGGAGACACGGAACTGTGAACAGGTCATTCTGGGCTGAGGGACAGTGCAGCCTGCATCTCCCAGGTCCTCTGGAGGGCTTGAGGGGAGGAATTTCACTGGGTAATGGTGAGGCTGGGTCCCGGGCCACCAGCTCTCCCAGACTTCCCTCCTGTGAAGCCCGATGGAAACAGGCTCCCGCACAGCTGCAGCGGCCCCAGATGTTTTGACACCACCTGCAGGGGCCGTCCAGGTCCATCGAGGATGAGGGCCCTGGGGGCCAGCAGTGTGCAGTGCACTTGGGACTAACCCTGCACCACCAGCCACGTGGCCCTGGGGAGGACCTGCACGGCACCTGGGACAGGGACTGAGTTGAGAAGCCCTTCAGGAGCAGCAGCTGGGCCCACCTGCAGTTGGACCTGCTCCTCCCTTTTGCCCCTGGTGTACAGAGTCAGAGGGGCCCAGGTCGGCACCCTCAAGGTAAAGAACTGAGAGGGAGGACAGGAGTTTGCGGCTGTGTTTGCATCTGAGCAGGGTGAGAGATCCGTAGGCCACCTTCCTGGTCCACAACAGGTTCCCTGTAGGCAACACAAGGTGGGGCTTCCTGGGGCCAACTGGTCAGTTCCCACACACCCCGGCCACTGCAGCTCACAGGGTGAGGTGCAGCCGATGAGGAAACCCGAGAGCAAGGCTAGCGGAGTCTCCACTGCACCCGGCTTTCTCCAGGGGAGGTTACTTCTGAGGTCCTGTCACAGTGGCTAGTATTTGTGGGTTTGCTTAATGGTCATCACCCGGGGTCCCTCCAGGCCCCGCAGCCAGGTGCAGTGGTGTCCCCACCTCCTCAGAGGACACAGGTCTCACATGTCACCCAGAGCCAGACTCCAAACTCACGTCCTGGCTGCTGCTCCACACCCTCATCCATGTGTGTTGTATGTGTGCACATCCTGGGTCATTCTTAAGCTGTGGGTTGGCAGGAGCGTCAGGAAAAACATTCTCAACTTAACATTTGTGCACAATAAACAGGACCACCAGTCCCTAATTGTTACTTAGCGTCACATGAGCAGCATTATTACTTTAAATTTTGGCAGCATTCCTCTGGAGAGTGCAAGGTGATAGGCAGCCAATTTGCATGTTTTTTAAACAAGGAAAACACTTTGGGAATCAGTTAAGCCTTCACATCAGGAGTGCTGGGTCTGGCTGCCCCACCACAGGAAGGAGGCAGGAGGGGCTGTGCTGTTCCCTCCCTGCAGCTACCGTCTGCCTTCTGGGAAGGTTCTCTCTCCTAGAGCTGGCAGGTAGCTTGTGAGTTTCTCTGTTTCATCAGTTCCCTTTTGCTTAAGACTCTGTAATGATGTATCTGTTAACTGACGTGACAACTTGTAACTGTCCATTGTCACTGGTATTTGGCCCCCAGAGTAGGAGAAGCCAGTGCTATGGGCAAGAGGCATTTTTAAAAATAAATCAAAGACATGGTTTAAGTACAGGAGGGGTGGCTCTTGCTGAGGGAAGGGAAAGGGAAGCTATGCTCTGTTCTCCCCAAGGCAGTGACTTGTCTCCTTCCAGGAACGCGTGTGAGGACCTGAGGGCTGCGTGTGCGTGAGGTGCAATCACGTGAGCTCATCTGTTCAGTAGTGGGGAGGTGCAAACTTCCTTGAGGTCATACACCTCTCACTAGAGAAAATGCACATGCAGACACCTGTCCCAGTATACACGTGTGTGCATCTGTGTGCACACGTGTACACTTCCATTCACTTTGCTCGCTGTTCCCCTGCTGGCTGCCCTGCTCCCCTGAGCTCTTCTGTCCCAGCTCCACTGGGTGCCCTCCCTGCAGGAGTCATCCCTGGCCTGCCCCACAGCCCCCTGGGTGCAGCTGGAGTCCCCAGGGCCCCCACACCATGTTGCAGGTCAACCGTTCCCATGGCCTGTGAGCACAGGGAATGGACTCAGGTGCCAGAGACCTAGTAAGAGCCTATCCTTGTGGTGCTTGGGACACAGATGTCCCTAAACGGATGGGTGGAGGGCATTATCGGAGCAGGGTGAGGATCTGACGGAGGTGAGCAGCCCAAGACTGCCCAGGCCCCCCCAGGTGGTCACATCACCGCGCACATTGTCACAGCCTGTTCCTACTTTGCCAGGCTGCAGGAGACCCCCAGGGGGGACACGTGTGCAGCTGCAACCCAACTCTCAGAGTGCCAGGTCTGGTGTGGAGCACAGGGCACCCTTCCTCCCTCTGCCCCCTCCCAGCATGGAACCCAGCGAGGCAGCCAGGGACCCTGATGGCAGCTGCCACCCCTGAGGCTGGGGGGTGGTTGGGGGTGGTGGTGTTGGCAGTGTAGCCCCAGCAGCTGGGGAAGGAATGTGCTTCCTTTGTGTGTGAGCCATGGGGCAAGCAAGCCTAGACATCTGGATCCCATTTGCGGCCTTTGGAGAGTGTGGAAGGTTTTAATTCCAGCCACGCTGAGCTCCCAGCCCCCCCCCCCCCAGCCTGGCTGTGCTCTGCTCAGCCCCAGAGGCTGTGAAGAACACACTCTGGATGCATCGCAGGGCACTTGGTGTGGGCCCTGTGGCCAAACCAGAGCCCAGGCCCCTGACTCACCCAGCCCCTCTCTAAAAATGCAGCAAGAATACGACAACCCTGATAGCTTTCTGCCCAGGGACCACCATCACACTGTGTTTCCGTCCATCTTCCTACACACATTTCCAAGACAGAATTACAAGCTTTGCCATCACATTGGATTCTCACTCCTGGGTCACTTTTCCATAGTGGGGGGCGGTGGTCTGTGACATGACTTCTGTGAGTGAGCATGTGCGTGAAGTGCAGTGGAGAGCAGAGCATGCAGCCTGACACTTCCAGAGTGTGACATCGGCCCGGTCAGCGATGTCCCCCAGGCCCCTGTGCTCACTCCCTGTCCCCATCCTGACTTCACAGAATGGTGCCGCCTGACTGAACTTCATGCCCGTAGAATCTTACAGTGTGTGCCCTTTGGGGTCTGGCCCTCCCGCTGGCGTGTCTGTGAGGTCCTGGCTGCACTGGGTCCCATTTGTTCTTCATCCTACCATGTTGTGGCCTACATAGAACTCATTTACCTCTTGGACTCTTGGTGGGCATTTCGGTGGTTTCCTGTCTGGGCCTCATGAGGAAGCAGCTAGGAAGCCTCTAGTCCCTGCACCTGTGCAGGTTCTGTGCCCAGAGTGATGAGGTTCAGGTTAGCCAGTAATGATGTACAGCTCTCTGGAGTGCTGCACTGCAGCCTGGGCCACCAGCCAGCTCAGGCTACAGCACATCCCCTGCATGGGACACTCTGGGGTCTTCTCACCGCAGACAGCTCTGTGGCCCTCTGGGCTGTGCTCTGAGCACATCGGCACAAGGGACAAGCTCTGCCTGTGACCTGCCTGGCACCCGTGGTCTTGGGGCTGGACAGATGGTCCTGCAAGTAACTGGGGCAGGTGCCATCACAGCTCTGTGCCTCAGTTTCCCATCTGTAAAGTGGGGCTCTTACACTTCATGGCTTTGTCAGGGGAGTGAGTTGAGAGAGTGGTCTCAGCAGCTGTCGCCCCAAAACACCATGTGTCAGACTATCCCCCTTAGACTTCGAAGCAGTCTGCTGTGCCCAGCAGGTGACACTCCCTGAGTGTGTGTACCGTGCTAGACTGGGTAGGGTTCACACACTTTATCCTGCTGAGACTCTGTGTTGTGGATTCTGTCCTCATTCCCATTTTACAGGTGAGAAAACCGAGGCTCAGAGTAGGAAAAGGAAAAGCCAATTTTGTTCCCGCCAAGAGACAAGCCTGAGTCTCGCTTTCCTCTCCTCACCTCTGTTGGAGGTGGAAGGGGGAACCACATCAGGGTTTAAGTTTGCAAAATACTTGTGGTACACTGAGTCACCCCCACCCCATGAAGTGCCTGTTTTGCTCCTGGACCACCTGAGACTCCAGGCATCTACGGCAGCACCTGAGGTCACTCGGTCATGGCAAAGGGAGGTGGGACGAGATTCCTTAACTCCTGCCAGCTCTGTTGCCGTGGCAACCTCGGGCCAGCACCTGCACCACCTGTGGCCCCGCATCCTGGGGTCTCTGAGTCCTGTCCCAGGTGGTCCAGAGCCAGGCAGTGGTAAGGGCAGCAGTGAGTTAGTAGGCCTTTGGGGTGGCTGCCCTGGCCAGGCTGCAGAGGATGGGGAGGGCTGGCAAGAGGAATCTGGTCTTGGCTCCAAGTCCCTACGGGGGTTGGAGACCTGCCTGGGCCAATAGGAGAAAATACTAATCCTTGTATTTTTGTGCTAATAGTTGTTCATGGGGCAGTAGAGACCTTGACAGGAGCCAGATGTGGGAAGCGGCTCAGCTGGAGCCTGGGACTCATTAGGGCTGCACCCCCCCGACCCAGATCCCCACTGCCCTCAAACCCCAAGGGGTCAAAGGAGCCAAACCCAGTGGCCTGGGGGACAGTCTTGGGTGGGGGCTCAGCTTCTGGGCATCTGCCCATGGGGGACCCCACGTCCTGGGTTTGTCTCAGCCATCCCCTCAGCCTGGGAGCCGCTGTCTGACACTTGGGCCTCCTCAGACCGAGAGCTTCCTAGAGCTACACCTGTCCCTCTGCTCTTGCTTACATTGCCACTGTCAGGCCTGGAGCAGTTGGCAGGCCCCCCCAGGAGGCTGGTCTTTGGCCAAGGAGATTGCTCACCTTGTGTGAGACCCCTGGGCCTCAGGGTTCAGGAGAGGAGCTACTCCCAAAGCCCAGTTGCTGCCAGAGGCCCGTGAGGGCGAGAGCGAATTCTTGGGCCAGGATCTGCCTGAGCCTGGCCTGGAGGCCCAGACACCCCTCATGGGCGTCCCCACCTCACTCTGCCCCTCAGGCTGTCAGGGTTTCTTCCACCTGAGATGAGTTTCAGGTCTGATGGGGTTGAGAGCTGGTGCGGGAAGAGAGCTCTGAGTGAGTGAGAAAACTAGTGAAGGGACGGAGATGCCGGCAGGGATGCTGCAGCGGCCAGCTGGGGTGGCAGAGTGGGGGCAGGGCATCAGCGTTTCGCCTCCGATGAGCTGCCCGACGTCTTCCCCTTTTCCATAGGCTACATCACTGCCTGGCAGGAGGCTTTGTCCTTGGGCCATGCCATGGTGTAGTTGGTGAGCAGGAACTGGCATTGGTGGGTGCTGAGGGCTACGTGGATGAATTCTTGAGGAGGGGGTGTGAGGAAGCGAGGGGTCTCTCATGGAGCCCCAAAGGCCACATAGTGGAGTGTGGGCCTGATGAGGACAGAGCTAGGAAGCCAGGGAAGGCTCAGGGTCCTGGAGGTCCCTGCTAAGGCCAGCAGGGCTACAGCCATCTCACTCACCGTGTGGCTAGGTGGATCTCTCTGGGCCCCAGCTTCTCATCTGTAAGTGGGGTCACATAGAGCATCTTCCTGGGGCCAGCATGGAGATGCCCCTACTGCCCCGACTCAGGATGGGCTGTGCACAGCAGAGCCCAGCTCCGCCCCAGACACCTCCAGGCTTCTTCCCCAGGTGCCCAGGGGCAACAAAGCACTGTGGTCCAAGGCCTCGGCCAGTAGATGGACTTGTCTTCCTGGGCACTCCCTCCCAAACTCAGCAGGCCTCTCCTGAGCAGCTACTGTGTCCCAGCCATTGTCAGAGGCTATGAGCAGCACAAATGTCCTGCCCTCCGGGAGCTGGTCAGGGGAGACAAAAGTCAACAAGAGGAGAATAAGTAAACATGGCACACACTGAGCAGGAGGCACGGCCTGGGCTGTGGAGGGAGGTTGTGAGGGACAGAGGCACCGGCCTGGGGGAGCTGCCATTGCGTTGCTAGCAGGGGAGCCAGCCGTGCAAAGGCCCTGAGGTACAGCAGAGGCTGGGTAGGGCCAGATACACAGGGAGGGCCCGACAACTCTCAGGCACTGGCTGAAGGCTGGGACACTTCCCAGGTCTTGGGGAATACGCCCTGAGGCCACTCAACCCTGCAGCTCCCCCAAAAGCCAAGCAGATGGGGTCACTTGGTCTGAGTCCCCCAGTACTGGACCACTGGCTAGCCGAGGGTAGAGGCTGGAATTTGGACACTGGCCCTGTTCTGGCCATGCTCCCCACCTGCTACGTGACTGTGGCCAGTGACCTCAGATGAGTTTACCTCTCAGGGCAACGAGGACACGTGAGGCTGCAGTGGGCACAGAGCAGTAGGTGTCCGCGCCGTTCCCATGGGGCAGGTGCGGTGTTGCCATGAGTACCTTCCACCCTCACTGCTCTTGCCCCCGCCCTCCTCAGGGTGCCAGGGCTATGGGTGGCTGTCCTGTGCGCCTTTCATGTCGGCTGCCCACCCAGGTTGCTGCGTTCAGGACCTGTGCCCCTCCTCCTCGGGGCCCTGCCTCCCAGCTGGGAGAAGCCTTTGCTCAGGGACTGGCTGCCTCTGAGACTGGGCTCACTGTCATCCCAGGGACATGAGGGCTCAGCCGGGCTGGTGCGAGGAGAGGCCTAGAGCCTGTGGGTCAGCTCCAGGGGGATCAGGGTGAGACCATGTCTGTAATGGGATAGCCTATTCCACTGTTGCCATGCCCTGACCATTGTCCCACAAGGGCCAATCCCAGGACCCACAGAGAGAGTGGACTGCAGTGCCGGGTTTGAGGCCAGGCACCCCCTGCCTAAGTTTCCTCATCCGCTGACATCGTAGACCTATGGGGGTACAAAATGAGGTGATCTGTGCAAAATGGTCGGGTTAGGGCCTGGCACACAGTAGGGCTTTATCCCCACGTTCATGTGCAGAGGCCCCGTAGTAGGAGTGCTGAGGCAGGTCCCGTGTCACAGGTCATCTGCTGTGTCCCCTGGGTTCCCTGCCCATCTTCCCGTGTCCTGGGGCTTTTGTGAGGGTCACCCGAGATCACAGCAGGATTTGGACTGTAGAAGATCTTAACAAGCTTCAGAGGTGACAGGGACTTGCAAATGTCCCCCACACTGCCGCCAACAGGCCCTCCTCCCACGGAGGCTTTGAGAACCCATGGGATGGGAGCACTGGGCTGCGGCCAGTTCCCAGCCGGCCAGGGTGGGCTGGGAACCACAGGCGGACAGGAACAGTGATGGATGGACGGAGTGGTTCGTTCCGGCACATTCTGTGTTCTTTCCCACCGGCTCTGCTGGGCTTGGAAAGCTGTTTCCTCTGTCATCGGATTAGTGACATTCAGCTGGGAAGGATATGTGGTCTGGGAAAGACACAGGGTCTCCCATGGGCCCTGGGGAGCAGCCGCCACGATCTGGGAACTTTCTGGAAGGGCAGGAGCTCAGGCAGTGGGTGAAGTGGGCAGGGCTGGAGCAGCCGTGCTCACAGCCTCTGGTGGCATCAGGATAGCAGGAACCCGTGCCTGAGGCCTAATATCAGGGTGCCACCTGCCGAGCCCCAGGCGGGGCAGCCAGTAGAAATGCCCGATCAGTGCTGCTGGAGACGCAGGGATGGAGGGGGGGCCAGGGCCAAGTGCCTAGCTCTTGGGGCTCATGGCCATAGGTGCCCTCATGGCCAGAGAGAAGGAGGGAGCTGTCAGCTGATCCTGGCTGCCCAGATCCATGTGTGTCTGCCATGCCTTAGCACCCTGTGCCTTGGTTTCCCCACCCATAAGATGGACAAGGGCAGTATCTTGTCAGGGGTGTTGGAAGGTCACTTGAGGGCTGACCCAGCCCTTTATGTAAAGGACCATTTCTCCTATGGTTGCTGCAGTCTGAGCCAGAGAGGAGCTGGGAGACACTGCTTGGGGCTTCCGAGGGCTGTGGCCAGGGCCAGCAGGTACCCAAAGACCTCCTTGCATGAGTGAGTGGGTACTGGGTGTTCCCTTCTCGAAATCTGTGCTTTACTCTGCACGTGTGAAGGTGGGCCCTGGCTTCCCCCAGGAGGGTCTCTGCACTTGCAAAGAGGGATAGAGAAGTCTCCATGCCCACCTGCTTGCCGTGACCTGAGGCAGATTCCCTCCCTCTCTGCGTCTGCCATCCCTGGAAATGGGTGGATGGCTTCTGTGAGGATGAAGTGAGTCACAGCCTCTGGGCAGTGAGCACTCTTCTGCTGTCCTCAGTAAGTGGACAGCCTCAGACCTGCCTCACTTTCCTCTCTGCCCACGGAAGTAACATTGAGTCCCCCTGCCACCGGGCACCAGCAGGGTGCTGCCAGTTCTGACTTTAGTGTGCAGAACTTTGCCGTCATCAGGTAGTGCCTGACGGGTATTTGCCCACTGACAGCTGTGGCAATTCCATGGGACGTGGCTCCTTGGCTTTGGCTGGCCTCCCAGGCAGTCTCCCCACCACGGCAACTATTGGACAAGCCCATAGGAGACATGCCTGCCTAGCACTGGCCCCTGCCTCACCCGTACCCTGCTCACCCACTGAGCCCCCCCTTCACTCCTTCTCTGTTGCTTGATTCTCGTGGCTCAGAGGAGGCATCCTCCATGGAAGGGCTTTGGAAAGTACAAATGAGCAGCGTCCCAGGGCCCTAAGCCTGTGTCCCCAATGCCAGCCGGGCTTTCAAAGCCCTTGTCCTCATCCCTCCTGCCCCTCTCACACATGCCTGATCCAATTGCTTGCCCAAGGGTGGCCTGGTCAGATCAAGGGCTGGTCAGGACGGGCCTGCACCCGAGGATGGCTGGACACATCTGCCCCTTCAGTTGTCACAGGGGACTGGCTGCTGGCCCTGTAGCTAGGCACGGTGTTGACAGGCTCCCACAGCTGCGGTCACACGTGTGCTGGGCCATCAGCCTCTGACAGGGGCAGGGCAGGGTTCCTGGCAGAAGGGCAATCAGCGGCTGCCACTGAGGGACAGGTGCTGCAGCCTGGGTGGCTGCTGCTGGCTGACTGGACAGGGAGGGGTATCTTCACCCCACCCACAGGCGCCTGGGCAGCGTGATTCTGGGGTGTTGGGGTGTCGGCAGCATCTCCAAGCTTCTCCCGCCTGTGCAGTAGGCAGATGGAGAGGAGCACTGGCAGGTCTGCAGGTGCTTGGTGTATGGCAAGGGAAAAGCTATTCACTGATCACCAGCTGGAGAGGCCTGTGGCCCAGGCAACACAGTCTCAGGGCCCACTGACAGTGGTCACAATAGTGACAGCTAGCGGGAATTGAGTGCCCGGACACTGATCCGTACTGGCCCCCCTGTAGCTATAAGGAGAAGGAGGATGCAGAGGTCATGAGCAGGCTGGCCCCTGACCTCTCGTTATGATGGCTGGGTGGTTCCACCTTGCTCCTCCTGAGCATCTAGGTCCTGGGTCTTGCTGGCCTTCCCTCAAGAAGACCCGGATCCCTGGCTGTGCCCACCCCACAGAGCATGCCCTGACAATACTTTGAGCCCCCCAGTGCCACAGCCTGATGTGCCTTTCAGCCACCCTGTGGGAGGCTCAGAGTCTCCTCCTACTCTGCCCCCTACACTCAGCAGAACTCACACCTCAGTGAGGTCAGCCACCCGGGGATCTCATCACCCTGGGTTCTGACCACTTGGGTGTCCAGGTGGTGCTGACCATGGAACACAGGCCTAGGGGCAGAAGCAGGAATGTCCCAAAACCCTCAAGTCCCAGGCTGGGTGGGGAAGGGTGGCCCCCCAGCCTGGGTGGATGCCCTCCCTGGGGCCATGGAGTTGCCTCTCTGACCAGCAGCCCTGAGAATATACTGGAATTGGGTGGAGGTGGCCCTATCTGGGAGCACTCCCAGGGTGCTGGCAGAGGTGAGCACAGCCCCTCTGCCCGGGGCACTGCCCTCCCCTAGACCACAGGGAGCTTAAGCCTGGGGTCTCCCTTGGTGGGGGTCACACCCTGAGGGGCTTGGTCCTATTCTAGACCCCACCTGACACAGGCTGACCCAAGCTTGTCCTCAGGACTGGTCCTGCCCCTTGAAGCCACCTGTGCAGCCCACCTGGGCCTCGGGCGCTCAGGCCTCAAACCAGCTGCTGGGGGGCTGGGCTGGGATCCTCTGCCTTCACTGGGCTCACCACCCTCTGTACCCTCCAGCAGACAGGAAGGAGAAGGCCGCAGCGATGCCTGACTCCCCTGTAGAAGTGAAGACACAGCCCCGGGCCACACCCCCCAGTATGCCGCCACCACCGCCCGCCACATCCCAAGGGGCCACACGACCCCCATCCTTCACACCACACACACGTGAGTATCCCCACCCCAGGGCAGAGGTGACCACCACGCTGTGACACTCTGAACTCCTGCCAGCTGCCAAGGAGGCCTTGAGAGGGAGGACCTGGCGTGGCCGAGAGCCTGAGCTATGGGGGGGGCATGTCCCAGCCCCCTGCTCTGGCCTATCTCTGACCTCTCCAGGCCTGGGCCTCTCTGAGGGGCTGGCACCTGCCTCACAGGGTGCAGAAGGTCAGCAGAGGCTCCCACTCTGTGGCCAGCACAATGTGAGGCTTGGATGGAAGTTGGCTGTGACATGTTACTTCTTGCCATGGCTCAGACAGGGATGGGGACTTCCCCAGGTCACACAGCAGGTCACCTGAGTGCAGGCCCCTCCCAGAACCTTGGATGCCCAAGTGTTGCGGCCAGACCTCAGCAGGGCTGTGAGGACCGACTGGGCACTGGGCCCTTGGCTCCGAAAAGGTGGCTGTGCCTTGGGGGTAGGAGGGGCGTGTGGTAGGGCCTGGACAGGTAGTAATCAGCATGCTTGGTGCACACAGCCTCTCGTGGTAGGCTCAGGGACTCTGGAGCGGATTGCAGCTGGTTCTCATGTGCAGCCACCATCAGAGCCCCTTTTCTTTTAGGAAAGAAGTTTGGGACCCAGTGATTTTGGGGTCCTGAGTGGTTGGGAATAGGGAGCCTCCAGGTTTGGGCTGGTGTGGGGGGCATTGTTCCTGGTGTTAATGGAGATAATCCACATGCCCCTCATACTCCGAAGCCAGAAACCCAGGCATTGAAACCCCATGATGCCCTTTCTGGGTGAGAAGCCTGAAATTCTTTATCCTGGTGGCCCCAGAGCTGCTTTCTCAGCCCCCCTACCCTGGAGTCTGCCTGGAGGGTGAGCTGGGCCTGGCTGCCTCCATGGTTCTGCCCCCAGGGCCTGGCAGCTGACAGCTCTGGGTGTGACCCACCTTCCTCCTGGAGAAGGGCATTGGCTATCGGTCCAGCCTCTGTGTTTGTAGGACACTGGGATTGAGCCAGTCCTGACTCAGTTGGTAAATGGAGCGCCACAACTGCTCCCATGTATGCCGGCTGCCCAGAGGCAGGGATGTGGGAGCCTTATGGCCTAGCACCCGGCCTGCACCTTCCACTTGGTCAGAAGTTTCCAGCTCTCTGCAGGAACCCATCTGAGCCAGGGTCCCACTGTGTGTAGAGACAGGAACAGCCCATCCAGGACTCAGCACTGGGTGTTTTGCTGGTCCTGTGTCTGTCTACACTGGCTGGGGGACCTCTAGCACAGAGGTTAGGTGAGCTTTTCTCACATACGTGGCAGTGTGGCTGGGCTGGGGTCACCCTTTTCTCTTTTCCAGAATAGTCCTTACCTTGGGCTAAACCACAGGCAGTCTCTGTCAACTAGGCAGAGTCTGTCCACGTCCAGCCTGCATAGGGGAGAGGAGGATGTAGTGGACATCTCAACCTAAGGGAGAAGGGTGTTGGCCATTGGGGCCACAGCTCCCAGGACCCAGCTGGGGGCCACCCACTGCCAAGCACAGCCAGCATCGGGGACAGACAGAGCATTTCCCAGTCTCTGTGGCCCCAGGCCTGGCCCCTACTTCGTGGGAATGTCTCTCCTACCCCCTGCTTTTTCCCTCAGCAACCCCCTGTTCCCGAGAATCTGTACCAGCCGAGGCCACGGGTTTGTTTTCGTGAGTCTGGAGAACAGGTGTGCGACTGGCATGTGTGGCTCAGGGTCCTTCCTGCCCCCTTGGCCCTCACTCTACCTTGGAGGTCAATTTCGGGGGTGGAGGACAGAGCTCTATTTAGAGCTCACAAAGCTTATAAAAGAGGCAATCGAGGGTTTTTCTTTTCTAAACTGACACTGTGGTTCCTTCGAGTTGGCAGGAGCGTCTGCCTGAGACTCCAGCCACCCCCCCACCCCAATCTGCCTCAGATTTGTTCCCTAATCCACGTGATCCCTGGAAAGCCGGGTGGTTAACCGCAGCCCTGCATCTGTCTGGTGGCTGCCCTCAAGAAGGCCCCGCCACTCACAGCAGATTCCTGCTGAGAGCCTCCAGAGCTTCCCTGGGGATTGGCTTCCAAGCCAAGCTGACAAGAGATTGACCTTGAACCACGAGTGGAGAGTGGCGGTTCCTGTGCATGGTGACGCCTGGGCACAGATTCAGCTTGGAGTTGAAGCCAGGTGTAGCTCGGCACTGTAGGCAGGAGGGTGAAAGAAGAGTTCTTCTAGTAAGGAGCGGAAGGAGCAGGGACCCAGACCAGGCTCTAATAGAGCTGGGAGGACCCTCAGAGGGCTCCATCCCACCTTTCATTACCCCTGTGACAGAGTGCTCACTACCTGCACATACAGAGCTACAACCTATGTCTCTATGCTTCTGCCACTAACTTAAGCTCAGACAAATCAAATCTTTCTTCCTGTTTGATGCTCTCTCCTCCAAGCCTACGCCATCCTGGGCTTCACTTTAGAGACTCCAAGCCCTGAATCTCGAGTCACTTTTAAAATAGTTTGGGCCGCAGGTCCCTTGAAGATAGTGCCAAGTGGGTCACCAGGAACCTCCTGAGAAGAGGCCTTTAAAAACCAACCGATGGTGGCTCAGCGCCTGTGGCTCAAGTGGCTAAGGCGCCGGCCACATACACCTGAGCTGGCGGGTACGAATCCAGCCCGGGCCCGCCAAACAACAATGACGGCTGCAACCAAAAAATAGCCAGGCGTTGTGGCAGGCGCCTTAGTCCCAGCTACTTGGGAGGCGGAGGCAGGAGAATCGCTTGAGCCCAAGAGTTGGAGGTTGCTGTGAGCTGTGAAGCCATGGCACTCTACCCAGGGTGACAGCTTGAGGCTCTGTCTCAAAAAAAAAAAAAAAATACCAACCGATGGGGCAGCGCCTGTGGCTCAGTGAGTAGGGCACCAGCCCCATATACTGAGGGTGGCAGGTTCAAACCCAGCCCCTGCCAAACTGCAACAAAAAAATAGCCGGGTGTTGTGGCGGGCGCCTGTAGTCCCAGCTACTCGGGAGGCTGAGGCAAGAGAATCACCTAAGCCCAGGAGTTGGAGGTTGCTGTGAGCAGTGTACTGTCTCTACTGGAAAAAAAAAAAAAAAGAAGAAGAAAGGGCAGCACCTGTGGCTCAAAGGAGTAGGGCGCCAGCCCCATATGCTGGAGGTGGTGGGTTCAAACCTAGCCCCGGCCAAAAACTGCAAAAAAAAGACTCAATGGGCAGCACCCGTAGCATAGTGGGTAGGACGCCAGCCACATACACCAAGGCTGGGGGGTTCAAACCTGGCCCGGGCCAGCTAAAACAACAATGACAACTACAACAACAACAACAAAAAAAAATAGCCAGGCGTTGTGGTGGGCGCCTGTAGTCCTAGCTACTTGGGAGGCTGAGGCAAGAAGAATTGCTTAAGGTCAAGAGTTTGAGATTGCTGTGAGCTGTGACACTACAGCACTTTACCCAGGACAACAGCTTGAGACTGTCTCAAAAAAATAATGATAATAAATAAATAAATACCAACCCATGCTGGCTGGGCACAGTGGCTCACACATGTGATCCCAACACTATGGGAGGCTAAGGCGGGTGGATTGCTTGAGCTCAGGAGTTTGAGACCAGCCTGAGCAAGAGCAAGACCTCGTCTTTACAAAAAATTCCAAAAATTTAGACAGGTGTGTGGCATGCGTCTATAGTCCCAGCTACTTGGGAGGCCAGAGCACGAGAATCAGGATGTCCAGGCTGCAGTGAGCTGTGATCGCACCACTGCACTTCAGCCTGGGTGACAGAGATCCTGTCTCCATCAAGAAGAAAAGGAAAGAAAAAAACTAACCTGTTTATGGAGGTGATGGCAATGCTAAGATTCTTGTCCTGCCAGAACACTCAGTCCAAGCTTGATATTTTACAGAAAAGGAAACTGAGGCCCAGACAGGGGAATGAACTGGTCCAAAGTGGTGACAGAGTCCCATCCCCAACGCCACTGCCAAGGCACCAAGGGAAGGGCGGCTGACGCCCTGCAGGACAGAGCCGCGCCCTTCTGACGGCGTGTTCTCATTTTGCTCACAGATGGAGAGGACAGGCCTGCGACGCTGCTGCCCCCCGGCCGTCTTCATGGCTGCTTAAAGTGGTCAATGGTCTGTCTTTGTAAGTAAAATTACAGGAGCCACAGCCTCCAAGGAGGCCTTCACTACTGTCTGCCACAAGTCCCGCCTCCTTCATGAGAAGGGGGCTGAGAGGGGCAGGTCCAGGAGAGCCCAACAGTAGACCCATAGACCCATAGACCCATGTGTGGGACCTCAGCCAGTGCATAGCCTCTCCAGGCAGCTCTCTCCCCACAGCACAGCAGAGCAAGTGAGTTCTGAGAAGGTGTGATGACCCCAGCCCACACAGAGTCCCAGCTTCTCCCCTTTGTGGTGGGGGACCCCCTGTGCCTCAGTTTCCCCACATGTAAAATGGGAGCATTCACAGCACTTAGTGCTGAGGTGAGGCAGGCAGCAGAAAGGGAACACCAGGAGGCCTGGTACGCACGGGGGGCACCAGCAGACACTAGTCACGAGTGGATGTTTCCATCAGAGAGCTTGGCCCGCAGCAGCTGTTCAACGAAAGGAAGCTCTGGGGCAGTCACACCGTGCTCCAGTCCACCAAGGACAAGCCAGTTGGTGGCACAGCCCAGGTGTGGCCGCAGCACAGCCCCCAGGCACTGACCATGGAAGATGGGACAGCTGTGCCCTGCTGTGGGGTGTGGAGCTCCCTTCCCGCTGCCGTTACCCAGGCTGTGCGAGGCTGTGCTGTGGTGCCTGGTGCATGGTCCTGAATGTGGCTGTTCTTGGGCGGGGCGTGTCTATGAACAGGAATGGTCTGATTCCCAGGTCCAGGGAGTTGCCCACAGCACCCTTGGCAGGGGGCCCCTATCCCTGCCCGACCCCCACCAAGGCCCTGAGGCCAAGAGCTGCAGAGGTGCTAGCGTGTGCCCCCAAACCTCAGCCTGGGACACGTGTGCAGTCTAACTTAGTAACACACCTGTCACGGAATGAAAGCACTTGTGCTGGGGTTATTTTCGGCGTCTCCTTAGCAAGCTGCTGAGGCTGCCCGGCAGCCTGGGAGGGAGTACAGACAGGCAGGCGAGGGTGACAGGCCGCCGGGAGGACCCAGGCGCCCAGGGCAAGGCTGGTAAGCGAACCTCAGGGAGGCCGGGCTCAGGCCGGCCAGGGGCTGGCAGTGGGGGACCAGGCAGCATGGACAGTGGCATGTCTTAGAATTGGCTAGGAGGTCCAGACGCCATGAGACCATCCAGTTTAGCCTCAAGAGGTGAGCCCCCATCTATTGGGAGGTCTCCCACGACAACAGACTACCTCCTTCCTGGTCTGGCCGGGTGACAAGTGGTTCTCTTCAGTCTTGAGTAGACATATGTGTCAGTGCCCATGGTGGGGTTGGCCAGAACTCGCCAGGAAGAGGGAAAATTAGAGCCATAGTGGATCCCCTGAGCAGAGCTTAGAGGGTGAGAGACCAGGGCTGCCATGCATTCCAGCTCGAGAGGAGCTCAGGAGCATGTTGGGCCATTGTGCTGGTGTGTCTGTCCCAAGCCCCCAAGGAACTTCTGGGACCGTCCAGACCAGGGTGGCTAACAGATCTCCACTCACACATGCATCTGCAGCTGGGGCAGCCATACCAAGAAGGGTCAGGAGCCTCGGGGACCCTGGGTTCTGTCCCTGCAGCCTATTCCTTGGGATATTTCGTGTGTACCCCACCTTCAGCGGGCGAGTTCTGAGGTTCTGCTCTGGGGGTGGGCCTCACAGCGAGCAGAGTCACCATGTCCACTGGGGGCCCCTCGGGGTGCTAGAGCAGACACGCCAGAAACATGCACAGTAAAATAGGACCTGCCACACCATCTGTGCCCCTGCAGCCCCCTGTGGAACTTGGAGTGGGTTGGGGCCACCTGCAAACAAGGAAACTGAGGCCAGGCTTCAGCCAAACCCACAGGGCACCTCTGGGCTTGGTGGCAGGCCCCTCACGGGCAGGACTGTGTCTGTTGCATCTGAGGGCTGCCGTGCACACTGACCATGCAGCTGCCCTCCTTCCCAGCCTCCGCCCTGCAGCAGGTGACTCCATGGCTGGGCTACCCGAGGGCTCTGCCCCAAGGGACCCCCAGTGGCATATTTGCTTCACTCTTGGCACTGCGGACACCCTGAGCTCAGGTCCCGCCTCACCCGGGGCCCAAAACCCCACCAGTGGGTGCTTGGTCTATGAGGGCAGCTGTGGACAGGAGGTCATCTCTTGGCCAGGCCACCCTGCTGAGACCCCCACCCACCCCTCAGAGGCACATGGTGACAGCTCAATCTGCCCTGTGTGCAGGGCATGCCAGCCCAGCCCCTGGATGGGGAGGAGCATTAACCAGTGAGTCCTGGACCTCTGGAGTTGTAACAGCGCCTGGGGAGGATGGAGCCAGAGGAAATTGGGGGCAGTAGCCTCAGGGGCAGGGCAGGAAGGTGCCCAGTGGGGGTGGGGGCCAGTTCAGGAGCCCACAAGGAGGGTCTCCCCAGGCATGCAACAGGGGCAGGAGTCACTGGACCCAGGGAGAGCCACAGCAGAGGGGCCAGTCAGCAGCAGCCACCTCCCAAGGTCCAGTCAGGATGTGCGGGTAGTGCCTGGTCTGGGCACCCAGCCCCCCGCGGAGCAGGCAGAGGGAGCTGCCTCACTGGGTGTCCCCAGCATAGGCCCTGGTGGGCTCCCTCAGCTGTAGAGTGAGGAGATGGGTGCAGCCTCAGAGGGAGCAGGTGGCTCTGAGTGCCCTGGGCTATGGCACGGGTGGGGAGCCTGGCCCCTGCAACCCCCAGGACAGAGCACAGGCCACAGCAGAGTGAGCAAAAGAGGCGTGCGTGGGTGGAGAGAGGAACATGGAGTCAAGGAAATGGAGATCTCATTCTGGGAACAACATGCAGGGAGCGTGTCTGTACACGGGAGAGGTGCATAAGGGGCCGGGCCAAGTGCTACTGGCCAGGACTGAGGTGTGAGTGGCCACAGGCCTCCCACAAACATCCAGTCTCCTGCCTCTGCCACCCAGGGTCCTGGGATCCCTGTGACCTCTGACCTATCTACAGATGCAGGGAGCTGCAGTTCAGGCTCCTGAGCCTGGGGCTTGGGGTATAGGCAGTCAGGGGATAGGACAGATGCCTTAGCCATAGGCATGGCCTTGGCCTCTTGCCACCAAGGCTGAGGGCTGAGGACCTGCCCAAGACTTTCTTCAGCAGCTTCAGTTGTGGGCCAGGGACCTGAGATGCTGGCCCTGAGGGTAGGGCTGGGTAGGCACATCTCTGTGACCAACAGGGTGGCCCCTGTGACACAACCATCAGCTGTCCCTCGGGTCACCTGCACGTCCTCAGCTCACACCAGCTGGGGCCTGTGTACACACATATCTGTGTGTTCTTGGGTGTCCTAGCCCCGCTGCCCCACTCTGAGCCCCCCAGCCACTGCTCAGGGCTGGGAGGCACCAGGTGGGCAGCTTGCTTGGGGCCGTCATGGCAGAGGTGAGAGTCACTAGCCTTTTGAGGGAGATGAACAGTTTACTGCCCAAGTCCCTCCGCTCCCAGAAAAGGGGAAATGAGCCAGCAGGTCCCCAACGAATAGAGAAGCCCAAGGCAATTTGGTGGGGCTGAGTGTCTGGGGACCAGTCATGGGGACCCCAGTGCCCCTGCTGGGGGTCTAGACTTCCTGGCCTAGAGAAAGGCCCAAGAGGTACTGCCAAGCCAGGAGACCACCAAAATAAAGGTCACTCCACAGCCACTACCAGTGTGTGAGTCCCCTCCTGGGTGCAGTGTCCACATTTGTAAAGGGGTGGACATGCTCCTGATAGCATGGTGGCAAGGACAGATGGTCAGTGTGTTCAGGCACTGGGCGAGGCCTAGGGCCACCCCCCACCATCATCCTTGGCACTGCCGTTACCCCATCTCATCACTGCTGTTCATTGTGGCCACTCTGGTCGCTGTCACTGTCATCACTCGTAATTTTGGCACTGACACATCACAGCGCTATCATCCTCAACATTGTTGTGTCTTGTCACTGCCACCATTGCTGTTGACATGTTGGTTGTGGCTGCTGCGTCCCCATGCATCCTGTCCTTGCCCTCATCCCACCTTCCCTTCTGCAGTGATGAACGGTAGCAGCCACTCGCCAACAGCCGTCAGCAGCGCCCCGTCCACACCCAACGGCTTCAGCAATGGCCCGGCCACCTCGTCCACGGCCTCCCTGTCCACACAGCACCTGCCCCCGGCCTGTGGGGCAAGGCAGCTCTGCAAGCTGAAGCGTTTCCTCACCACTCTGCAGCAGTTTGGCAGCGACATCTCCCCCGAGATCGGGGAGCGTGTGCGCACGCTGGTGCTGGGCCTGGTGGTAAGTTGGCAGGGGCAGCAGGGGTCTGGGGCATGCAGGGTCCTTCTGTGAATGACACGGGCCAGTGTCAGTGACACTGATGTCAGTGACTGGGGTGGACTCACTCTCAAGCTGCCGTTGGTGCCATGCTGGGCTCTCAGGTCCCCCCCCCGCCCCGTCTGCCTAACACAGAGCCGCCTCCATAGGGCATGCTGACCCAAGGGGGGTTTCTTCCTGCAGAACTCGACGCTGACAATCGAGGAGTTTCACTGCAAGCTCCAGGAGGCTACCAACTTCCCCCTGCGGCCGTTTGTCGTCCCCTTCCTGAAGGTAATGGCAGACCCTCCAGCAGGCCCCAGGCATTGCTCTCAGCAGACACAGGGAAGCGGTGCTGACCAGAGTCAGAGCCGGTTCCTTCTGGTGAAGGCCACACATTGGCTGCCAGAACAGACTGGTCAGCCACCAGATGCAGCAGTTATCACTGGCCACGTGCCCTGACCACGTGCCAGGTACTCTGTGAGGCTCAGGGATGCAGCCAGGAACAGGCTGGGGCAGAGGGAAGGCAGTCGGTCAGCAACCATAGCACAACCTGGAGAGGAGGGCCTTGCTGCCAGGAGAAACGTTCTGAAAGCCCCTTGAGTTGTGAGCATGGGACTTTCACATCACAAAGGATGAGGGAGGGAATAGGACAGCAGCACACAGCCCTTTAGGTGGCAGGAACAGCATGTGCAAAGGCCCAGTGGCAGGCAGTTCCTCTGTGTCTCAGCAGCCAGTGAGGCTGGAATGGAGGTGGAGAGGCTGCAGTGAGGCAGAGGCGGGCAGCATCAGACCGGCAGCTAGGTGGCTACATGGCTAAGATGTAGCAGTGTCAGAGGAAGAGGGTGGCAAGGTCCAGCATAGCAGCTAGCCCTTGGCAAGGCTTCCCTAACCACAGTGGTGTTGGGCAGCAGCAGTGGCACCCAGGGGCAGTGCAGGCTCCTGGCCCAGCATGAACCCACCGATGTGGAATCTGCACTTTAAAAGATGCTGGTGAGTCCGGTGCACATGAAACGGCATAGCCCATGGGGTGTCAAGCCAGCATGGTGGTCACTGTGTCCTCTACTCCCCCGTGGTGGTGGCATATCTCTGAGGGATGAGGATGAGATGCTTGCACGTGTGTTTGGCCACATGACCCTCTTTGCTGAGTACCTCCCAAGGTCAGGGCTCATGGGGTGTAACTGGGATGAGCTGGTCTGTCTGCGCCCTTGGGCCCACGCTGGGCACCACCCACCCACCTACCCCCTGCAGCCAAGGCCAGCTGGCAGGTGGCCAGGCTCCTTGCACATCCCAGCCGGGCTCCCTGCACATGCCTTCAGGGGACCTTGAAGACAGACCAAACCAGACACTCACAGATGGGAGCCTGACACTGCCATGGGGCAGCCGCTGGCCAGGGCCTCGTGAGTTCCTCTGTGCTTTGTTTTCTGCATCTGGAAAATGGGAATGAGTCTCAGCTCTCGGGAAGTCTGCACAAGGCTGGGGAAGAACGGGCACACATGGGGCATGTCATGCATCATCGACAGCCAGTGCTTTAAATGTCCCTCAGAGCAGGAACGCTTCAGAAAGTTGCTTCGCACCCCTGTGGAGGGGGCAGCCAAGGCACTACCATTGTTCCCAATTAGCAGGTGGGAGACTGAGGGCCCCACTGAGGGTGAGATGGGGCTGGGCTCACACCTGCATCTGTCCCACACCAGAGCCCACAGCCTTGGCAGGGCACCTGCCATCCAGGGGCGCCCACGTCACCCCTCCTGAGCTGCCACAGAAGAGGCGGGGCTGTCAAGGAGGCAGGCGGCCACCGTCCTGGCCTTCCTTGGCCCCTTCCATTCCTTCTTTCAACTCCCTGCTGACTCTACCACTTCCAGCGCCCACCTTTGGGGATGGAGGACCGGCTTTTCTATCAGATTGGATGTTTGCAGGAGGTGCCTTGGTGGCATTAGTGGTTCTTGTTTACCTAGGAGACATCAGGGTGCCCTCCATACCTGGCCCACCAGGCCTGTACCCCCTGCCATGATGCTCGGCAGGTCCCCAGTGACCTCCAAATATCCCATATCCCACCATGTCACCACCCACCATGGGCACCAGGCAGGACACCCAGCACTGCTTTGTGGAGGGCCCTCTCTGCCTCAGTTTCAGCTCTGTGCACAGAGCTCTCACAGAACTAAAAAGCCAGCTTGGGGAAGAGATGCCTTGGAGCCCAGCTCAGCCACAGGGCTAGCAGGGTGACTCTCCCTCTCCCTAGCAGGAATTTCAGACCAAAGCCAAGAAGACTCAGAAGTAAAAAGTGAAAATGAGCCACACTGCAGCTGGTTCTAGCTCCAGGGCTTGTTGGCCAGGTGTGGGCCAGAGCCCTGCCCCATGGTCCTGGGAAGGGAGCATCCCCTACCAGGCAGGGCCACAGCTGCCACAGAGGCAGAGTTTGGGGTGAGGGGGGGCCTAGTCTGACGAGGCTGGACACGGGCCTGGTGGGTGTGGCCTCAGGGTTCCTGTCTGTGGTGCCTTCCTAAACATTCACCGCCCATCAGACCCACTGGGGAGCATCCTTGCAGCAGCCCTCACCCACATTGTCCTAGAAAAGACATGAACCATGGCTGAGAGTGCAGCTGGGGGCCTGCCCTGACTTGGGGCCCCCTCAAGTGGGGTGAGGCCCCTGCCAGCTGAGCTCCACACAGAGCTCCCTGAACCCACAGAGATTCCACAGCTCTGATCTGCAGACGAAGCAGAACCAGAAAAGCCAATGAGCTGCCCACGGCCACACAGTGTCCACAGACCCCATGACCAGGTGCCTGGCAGAGCAGCAGGAGGGCCAGAGACCCCATGGCTCAGCTAGTGCCATCTTTGTTTTTGCAAATACGAATTTTCCCTCAGCCTGAGGTCTCATCTGTGAAGAAGGCGGGTCGGACAATGGAGCTGGGCTCTAACATTTTAGGGGTAACACCTCCTAGGGCACCCTGGGCTCCTGAGGACAGAGGGGGCTGCTCAAAGTGGGGTAGCCCCATCCCCTCCCACTCTTGGGGCTGAGTGACACCCCCACAGCCAGGACCCCTGTGCGTCCAGGCCATATGTTTGGGGCTACCTAGTCTGAGTCCCTACAGCCTCTAATGCCTACCCCAGGCATGACAGAATGGTGGGGCTTTCCAGAAGCTAGGAGAAGCCACCCCACTGGCCATCCCTCCCCCCACAACCTCAGCTCCCAGCTGGCCTGAGCTGACCTGGAATCCTGACAATGACCAGTGGTGCCTGCCTGGTCAAGGGGAGGCCCTGGGGAACGGGGAGAATGTTTGGATCCTCCAATCTCCTGGGACCTTGCTTCCTAGCTCACGCCCCTAACATGTTCGACAGATGGCAGTTGGCCCCTGTCCAGCTGTCCAGATAGGAAACAGGCTATAACCTCACTACTTGACAGGAACACAAAGGCTGTTGATAGGCTCATGTGGATGCGTGCATGGCGGCTTGGGAGGATTGGCGGGAGAAGGCTACCACGGCAGCTTTGAAATGCATGAGAATGTTGGGGATTGTATTTATTTACAAATACTTGGAAATGCTGGCCCTCCCCCAGCCTGTGTCCAGTGTGTGCTTAGGGCCCAGCCTGCCCATCCCTCAGTGGCTCTGGGAAGACTTTGTGGAAGGTGCGTGAGGAGCTCAGCCATGCATGCTGAGAGGCCCCAAACCAGGTGGGAGGCAGCTGGACACGGGGGCTAAGCACAGGTGTCAGGGTGGGGTCCACCCATGAATCCTGGACACCCGGCAGTCACTCAGCCCCATGCTTTGGTGCCCATACCCATAAACACAAGGCCAAGTCACAATGTCATTGCTGGTGGTAACTTTCCGTGTGCTCAGCATGGCACAGGCCACAGAGAGTGCACTGGCATTTACATGCTAACAGCCAGCTTCACTGAGCAGCAAGTGGATAGGGCAGGGCCAACCCTGGGTTCCCATCAGTGCACATCAGTGTCCAGAGCAGAGGGCCCTGCAAGTGGCCACACTCAGGTTCCACACCCGGCTCATTTGTACAGTTAGCTGTGCGCCTGCAGCTGCTCACTCCCCCTCTCTGAGCCTCAGTGTCATCCTCTGTGCCCTGAACAGTATGGTACCTGCATTGGCAGTGTGCAGGGGGAAGACTAGTTGGTGTCTCCCCACCACTATTCCCCTCGCCTCCTCTAGACAGCACCACTTGGGGACTTGGTGACGTGCAGAAGCTCCAGCCTGGGAGACCAGACTCTGAGCCTGGGTTCACTGCAACTCAGATTGCTACATGCCCTGGGCTGTGAGGAAGGTCAGGGTCAAGGGGCTGTAGGCCCAGAGAGGTGGTCACCAGCACAGTTACTCAGTGGTGGAGGTGGTTTCACCAGCACAGAGTCACTTGGTGATGGAGGTAGTGTCGGCCGTGCAGAGTCATTTGGGACCAGAGTCGGGCAGTAGAGGTGGTGTCACCAGCACATTCACTCAGTGGTGGAGATGGCGTTGGCCATGCAGTCACTCAGGGACCAAGCAGGGCGGTGGAGATGGTGTCACCAGCACAGAGTCACTCGGGGCCCAAGTGGGACGGTGGAGGTGGTGTCACTGGCATAGTCACTCAGTGATAGAGGAGGTGTCACTGGCACGTAGTCACTCGGGGGCCTGAGAGGGGCAGTGGACCCTGCACATTGCCCAGCCTTCTTGCCCTCCCCACAGGCAAACCTGCCCCTGCTGCAGCGGGAGCTCCTGCACTGCGCCCGTCTGGCCAAGCAGACCCCTGCTCAGTACCTGGCCCAACATGAGCAGCTCCTACTGGATGCCAATGCCACCTCACCCACTGACTCCTCAGACCTCCTGCTGGAAGTGAATGAGAATGGCAAGAGGAGGACGCCTGACAGGTACCCATAGGCATCCTGGACAGTCCCCTCCCTGCTCTGGGGCCTCCCTTCAACTAGACCAGCCTTCCCAGGTTCTGAGGAAATGGGTGGAGACTCTCCCCCATATCAGGCAGGCACACTGCGGTGCTGAGGGTCAGGCCAGCCTGCAGGGCTGCTGCTCAGACTGTGTACAGCAGCCTCCTTGTGAGCTACAGACTCACTGCCTGGAGCCCCAAGAGGGCAGGAAAGAGGCAGGAGGTGTCTGTCTGCCAGAAGCTCCTCTGTGTGGGACCTAGGCCCCGAGTGCCCAGGAGTCCAGGTGTGCAGGCCGGTCCCTCTCTCATAGCCACAGACACATTTGTCCTGCTGCTGTCCGAGGGGTGGATGCACATCTCCCTCTGCCTGGTCCTGCCACAGAGGGTCAGGCCTCGTGACCACTGGGCCCCAGAAGCAGGAAGGGGAGCTGGGTGGGCACCCAGGGAGCTGGTCTGACTCTCTGCGTCTGTCCCCTCATGCTTGCCCTTCTCTCTGCCCATGCCTGTCTCCCTCACCCACACCTGGACCTCTGTCCTGGGCTTGTGGTCACATACCCACTGCCCACTCCACCTGCTCTTTGGGGTAGGACCAAAGAGAACGGGTCGGACCGTGACCTGCTGCTCCCCGAGCATCTCAACAAGCGGCCATGCACCCTGAGCCCCGCCCCACGCTTCAGCCCCAGCAATGGGGTGCCCCACCCCACCCCACCCCCGCACTACCGCCTCGAGGACATGGCTGTGGCCCACCACTTCCGCGACCCCTACCGCTCCCCTGACTTCCGGGAGCTGCGGGAGCGTCATCGGCACCTTGGTGAGCAGAGCATGGGGCGGGGACTTGGACACAAATGTGTTAGCAGGAGCACGTGTGTGCCCCAGTGTGTATGGTGGGTTCACTGCCAACAGCTGTGTACACCTGAACTGGGGAGATATCCTGTGACTGCCATCTGGTCTTGTCTGTCCTGAAGGAAGTTGAAGGGATGGGTGAGGGATCCTTGCCTGGCTGGGCCATGTCCCAGAGCCTTTGAGGGGGACCTCTGTCTGGCAGTCAGCCTGACATCTCACCTGGCACACCTTGGGGCCACGAGGGCTCCTTCCTCCTGGATGGCTATGCTGTGGCTACAGAGAAGCCTGTCCTGGGGTCCTGGCACTCACCTTTCTGCCTAGATGGGTGGCCCTGGGCCTGGAGCTGACCACTCAGTTCCCATCCCAGCTTGGTGAATCTCTGCATTTGCCTCAGATCATCACGTGGCCCTCTGTGCCTCAGTTTCCTCTTCTGCTACGTCGTTGAGCAGGGCTCCTGCTCCTTAGGTTTGTGTGAAGACTGGGGCAGTTAGTGCCCCATGAGGCCCCGCTGTGATCAGCAGGAGTAGGACAGTGCACCTGTATCTCAGATGCAGAGGCCCAGAGAGTACAAGTGATTTGCCCAGAGCCCCTTAGCCACATTTCCCTGACCTTCTGACCCTCCTGTGTGCTGGGGACCAGGAGATGGTCAGGCCCAGCCCCCACCCCAGGGTCCCCTGGGTATGTGGGCTGGGAGACAGAGCCCAGAGGCTGCTGATGGGGGCCAGACGGCAGGGTCAGCAGAGGCCTTGCCCTGAACAAGCCCATCTCTCCACCCCCACCCCGTGGAAGCTTCCAGGGCCCACCCAGGCAGCAGGTGACAGTGTCTGGCTTGCTGCAGTGGGGTCAGGCAGCCTGGTCAGCTCCAGGCCCAGGGCCAACCATTTAGGCGGAAAGGTGAGTGCCAGGACCTAATTCCCACCCGCTCCTGCTAATGCAAAAATAAACGCCAGCTGTTGGCAGACCTCAGCTACTATTTTGGTTGAGGCTGTGGTGCAGGCATAGCTCTGCAGGCAGCAGAGCAGGGCAGTGGGCAGCGAGCTGTGGCCGCCATCTCCCCTCCCCTTCTATAATTTGGAGGGACCATTTTGGATTTGGGGGCTAGGAGAGCCTTAGGGGCTGAAGAGGCCTAAACAGAGAGACCTCAGTCCCGGGAAGCCAGTGCTGGGGAAGCCACAGTGGGGTGGGTGCTGGGAACATTTGATGTTTAAAAAAGCCACAGGACGAGACACCACAGGTGGTGGGCATGTGGCTGGACGTGTCCCGCAGCTCAGTTTCCAATTACTGCCCCCCCCCCACACCATTTCAATTCCTTAGCCTGTTACAGGGAAAACCTTAGAAAAGTAAAATCAACAGACGTTGAGCTGAGAACTCTCAAATCAGGCAGTCCTCAGACCCAGGGTAGTGTCCACGCACTGTCTTGCAGCATGGTCAGGCAATGTCTGGGCAGGCGTGGAGTGCAGTGCACAGGCAGCCCACGGGCCAGCGCAGCATCTGCCCAGTCTGAGTCCATTGGCCACCAGTCTCGTGATCGGCTGAGAGCAGCTGCATGTTAGAAGGGCATCCTCCCCGGCCAGGCTCTCAGCAAGCCCACCATGAGGTCAGGCTGCAGTTTCTTATGTAAGGACTAGACATGGAGGTGTCCTGAGGCCAAGTCTAGGGTGGTTGGGCCAGTGTCACCAGCCTGGGCTGAGGACACAGCCTCATCTCGAGCCAGCCTGGGCCCACACCTGCCTCCTTCACTCCCAGCATGGTGACCCTTAACCAGCCTCATGCTCCTAGTCTGTAAAGTGGGAACAGGAAGAAAAGCTCCCTCAGAGCTAAGGCACAGAGGAGGTAAAGTGATAAGCCTGGGGCCTGGCGGCGGTCACTCACAAATTCTTCCCTAAATCAGCCCAGGCTCTTCCCCTACATCCCTCTTGTGCCTATGACCCTGGAAGTCTTTTCATACCCCTGGGAGGTAGGCAGGGCAGGGAAACTGAGGCACAGAGCAGTGAGATGAGGGCCCAGGGTCCCCTGGGGAATGCTTGTCCATCCCTACTCTGTCCCTATCTGAGCCCACTTGGGAGCTGGTGGCATGGCCAGAAGCTGCATGTGGACTGGCCACTCCAGCAGCAGTCAATGAGCTTGAGCACTGTCTCTCGCCAGTCCAGAGCTCACCCTGGGGACAGAGAGGCAAAAGGGACACCCCACCCTCCCCTGTGGAGTGGACACGGCCTACTGAGAGAACCAGAGTAAACAAGGAAGCACCTACAATTACAAAACAACCAGGGACAAACAGGACTCAAGGAATTCTGAGGACTCTGGGCTGCTGAGGAGGAGGGGCCCTGTGACCTGGCCTTTGAGGGATGTGTAGGAGCCTGGGGTGGGGCCTGAGAGTGCAGATGGGGGCCTGAGTGTGAGAGGGGCCTAGGAGAGCAGGGTGGAGCCTGGGGTAGGAGGGGTCTGGGAGAGCAGGGCAGAGCATGGAGTGGGAGGAGAGACAATGAGGAGCCTTCCGGGGTGTGAGCAAATCCTAAACTTACCACCCCTTCTGCAGCAGTACATGGGTCTCGGCAGGAGGAAGTGATTGACCACAGGCTTACAGAGCGTGAGTGGGCTGAAGAGTGGAACCACCTCAACAACGTGAGTGTCCCTGCAGGAACCAAGGATGCTGCAGCTTCTTCCAGGGGTTCTGCCCCTCCATGGGACCTGGAGCTGCTGGGGGCAGCAGGGCTGCATGGGGCTCTCAGGCTCAGCTCCACCTGGCTGCCCAACTCCTTTGAGCAGCCCTTTACCTGGGCACCTGCTGTCAACAGCTCTTCCCAGAGTACAGCTGAGTCTTGCAAGGGGTTTGGGGCAAAGCGGCTCTGGGGCCTCTTTGTGGCAGGACACCCGAGCCCTTGGTTTGGGGATGGGTGGGCTCGTCCTAGAAGGAGGCCCTGCAGCTCCCACTAAGCAAGCGTTGGGTGCCCTTCCCACATCATCGTCAGCATCCTTCCTGCTCTAGCTGCCTTTGGGTAGAATAGTGAGGTGGTAAATGGGGTCCTTGAGGTAGCCCAATCTCCGGCCCATGCCCAAGCTTGGTTCCCATGGGACTCTGGTGCCCACGCATGCTGGGGGCCCAGGCTCCCTGCTCTGCTGTCTTTCTGGGCAGGAGAATGGTGTACAGCCCTTGACCTCATGGATGCTGAGCTGGTCGAGGCCCTGGGAGTCCAGCTCCAGCTGAGGTGGCAACACAGGGCCGCCTGTGGCTGTACCTGTCCCCATGGTGCTGAAGGCCGCTCACCTGCCCACAGCTCCTGAACTGCATTATGGACATGGTGGAGAAGACGCGCAGGTCCCTCACTGTCCTGCGCCGGTGCCAGGAGGCTGACCGCGAGGAGCTCAACCACTGGGCCCGGCGCTGCAGCGACACCGAGGACATGAAGAAGGGCCCTGCATCTGCTGCCATTCGGACCCTTGGCAGCTCCACTGGCCCCGAGGGGTCTCAGCTAGGTGTGCACCGAGGAGGGGCGAGGGCCTGGGCAGGGGCGAGGCTGATGCCTCCATAAAACACAAATCAAAGCTTGAAAATGAGTCACCTTTTCCAGTTTTCACAAAAAAACACCACCTGGCCTGGAGCTCAGGAGGCTGGTTGGCCAGAGGCTTAGAGCTAAGGGGGCCCCCAAGGGTCTCTGTTCATTCCCCTTAAGGATGAGAAAACAGAAGGGACCCAGGATATGCTCTGCTCTCAGCAGAATCCAAGGTCTGCAAGCCCCAGTGTGTCCCCTCCCTGAGCACTGTCTGGCCCTGCCTTGGGGACAGGTGAAAGATCCCTGGGCACCTGGCGACCCCTCTTCCAGGCAAGCACACTCATGCCCTGCCTTCAGGGCCCAGCCGGGGTACAAGGAGCCCCCAGCATAGAAGGCAGCCAGATGGCCCCGCCCTACACATGACACCAGTTCCTGTATTTCAGACGTCTCCAGGGAGTTCATGCCAAGGACCCTCCCTGGCTACATGCCTGAGGACATCTGGAGGAAGGCTGGTGAGTTGGGATGGGCCCAGGAAACAGAGCTGGGGAATCCAGGGCTGCACCTGGGGGCTTGGCTGGTCTCCTGGCATGTGGCAGAGCTAACAGGGCTTCAGACGTCCTGCCAGTGAGGGCTACAGAGGGGTAAAGGCAGCATTTACTGTTCAGGTTGGGCGACTGTGACTCAGCATCTAACAAGATGAGGGTGAGGTGAGCAAGGTGGCGTGCCCACTGTACAGAGTACGGCAGGTCCCCCCTGGCATGTCAGACACTCAAACGCATGTGGATCTGGGCTGGAGTCCTCGTGCCCTTCAGGGCAGAGCGTTGAGCTCTGGTGCTGGGGGAAGGCTGAAGGGACATTTGTTTGCACCAGGGGGACCAGGCTTGGCAGGAGGAGCTGGGCCAAGTAGGACCTGTGGGCAGTGAGGGAGATAGCACTGCACAGGGTGGGCTGGGGAGAGAGGAGGCACCACCCAGTAGCTTTTGATCTGCAGGTGGATTCAATGTGAAGTGTGAGGAAGAGGAGGGACTCGGAGTCGTGAGAGACCCCACTGCAGGGGCTATAAACAGATAGGGCTTGGAGTGGGGACAGGCTTGGACCCCCAGCCTGCATAGAAGGCTGGCCTGCCCCCTTCCCTCCATCTGGCCCTGTGGCAGGACCTACACACACCTCTGCTGACGTCTACCAGGAGCCAGGGCAGTCGGCTGCTGCCAGGTCATGAGGCTTCAACCAGCCTTGCCAGCAGCTCCCCACACCTCCAGCATCCAAACACCTAGACAGGGACGCTCACGGGCCCCCTGTCCAATCCCATGCTGACCCGGGCCAATTCGTATACCACATTGTAAGGACACAAATAGGTAAACCAAGGCAAGCCTCAGAGGCTCCGGGGGGTAGCTCAGCAGGGGCCCAAGGGGCTGAGGTGTTCACAATGTCAGAAGGCACAGTTTAGTCAGATTTGGATGCCAGGTGGGCCCTTGGCCTCAGCTCTGCCTCCCGGCTCTTGGCAGGGCTGGGTGGGGGGTACAGGTGCCCAGGAGACCTCAGAGTCTGCTGGCCAGTGGGGATGAAGCCTGGCCTCTTCTGCGGCTAAGGCAGGGCTTCCCTTGGGCTGCTCTGAGCCTGCTCCACCTTGGTCCAGGTCAGAGCTGCTGGACAGTGTCAGGAGCTTGGTGGACAGGCATAGTGCAGTGGAGATGATAGGGTGGGCCCTGGGTTGGCAGCACAGAGCCTGGTTGGGGGCTTTCTGGCTGCTTCTGGGAGAGGCCGGGGCAAAGGCAAAGTTGGGCGGTGGTTCTCGAAGTTGGATCCAGGGACCGACAGTAGCCTCCCCTGAACATGTTAGGAATGTGGGTTCTGGGGGTGCCCGGCCCTCTCTCTTTTCCTCCCTCCTTCCCTCCCCTCATACTTGTCCTCCAAGGTGCCAATGAGGGCTAGAGTTTGAGCATTGCTTTGGTATAGGGCAAGCTCTGGGAACGTCACTGCATGCGGCTCCCTCTCCTGGCTGTATCCGCACACATGTGCCCAGGACACGTGTTCACTCAAGCAGCTGCCTACACAGGCTGAGGCCCTGGCGTGTGCCTGGGTGTGCACATAGCCTCTGCCCCAGATGGAGATCAAGAAGGCCTGTACACCTTTCTGGGCCATCACGTGTGACCACCAGCCCCACCATGTCCCTTGCAGAGGAGGCCGTAAATGAGGTGAAGCGCCAGGCCGTGTCTGAGCTACAGAGAGCTGTGTCGGACGCGGAGCGCAAAGCCCACGAGCTCATCTCCACAGAGCGCGCCAAGATGGAGCGGGCCCTGGCCGAGGCCAGGCGGCAGGCCTCAGAGGACGCCCTGACGGTCATCAACCAACAGGAGGACTCCAGTGAGGTAGGGTACCTGGTCACTCCTGCCCCTCCCCAGTGTCCAGCACAGCCTGGGGTCACCCTGGGTGTCAGGGAGCAGGCCCCGAGGAGGGACCAGCACAGAGGCGAGACTGGCTGCAGCAGCCAAAGCCCTGGCCAAGCAGAAGGCTACAGGCTACAGGGTCAAACCAGGGACTTGGTCTCTTACTCCTGGGCTAGGTTTGGGTTTCTCCATCCCTTAGCCGGGCTGCCGGTTTGGAGCCCCAGCTGGGCCCCAGAGGAAATAGGCTGTTAAACTTGGCCCTGGCCATCTGGGTGCCTTGGGCTTTGCACGGGTTTCCCTGACCACCTTCTGCGCATGTGGGTGACCTCAGCAAACTCTTAGTGTACCGCTGGGGGGCCAAAGCCTGGCAGAGGGGAAGGTGGCTTCTCTACAGCCTCTGCTCTGCCAGGCCTGCCCCCTTCTGAACTTGCAGCCCTGGTGAGCTCAAGAAGGCTTCCAGGAACGGAGGCAGGGGCTGAGGTACAGCCGGCACAGAGCAGACCCACCTGGGTGGGCTGGAGCCCTGAGAAGTGGCATGGAGGCTGTGACAGGTGGTGTCTGTAGAGAGGGGCCCATGGCACTTGGGGTTTTCTCCTCTTGCCAGGGGACAGCGTGGCTGGCTTTGAGTCGTTTTATCTGGGGTGTATTTGGGGGATTTGTCCAGCTCTGGCCCACCTCTGACTACCCCGCCTGCCCCCTCCAGAGCTGCTGGAACTGTGGGCGCAAGGCCAGCGAAACCTGCAGCGGCTGCAACGCGGCACGCTACTGCGGGTCCTTCTGCCAGCACAAGGACTGGGAGAAGCATCACCATGTGTGCGGCCAGAGCCTGCAGGGCCCTGCAGCTGTGGTGGTCAACCCCGTGCCCGCTCAGCCTGATGCCACCACGAGCTTGGGCCCCTCCCTGCCTGTGGGTGCTACCAGCCCCAGCGAGGCTGGCTCTGCAGGGCCCTCCCGCCCTGGCTCCCCCGGCCCACTGGACACCGTGCCCCGCTGACCCCTTCCAGCCCCCAGCCTGCTGGACGCTATACCCCAGTCAGCCCTGGGGAGCCAGCTGATTGGAGTCGCTGCTGCTACTGCCTCTCTCCAAAAGAAAACACAAAACCAACAAAAACTGCATTCAATGCAATTTCTCAGCTACCTGACGATTCACGTGACAACCTCCTGACAACCTTCCTCTTCGAGAGCACCCTCGGAAACCTCCAACTGAGCTTTAGACAGCAGAGTGATGCCACAGGCACGTTGGCTCTGCCCCCCTCTCTCTTTCTCCTCTTCTCTCTCATTTTTCTACCTTTATGACTTTCACAGATTTTCTCTTTAATGGAAAAAATCTTAACTGGTGGCTTATATTTTCAACAAAGAATTTGGGGGGGGGGCTTTGTTTTGTCGGCAAAAGAGCTACTCAGATAAATGGACAAAGAAAACTGTGGGGGTTTTCCCCCTTCCCAATTAAAAAGGGAAAAAGAAAACCGTTATTTTATCGCCGGAGACCTGAACACTGCTGCTTCACCGAGACCCCCCAGGGGTGTTTGGCTGGTGCAGTGAAGACAGAAAGAGATTTCAGTTTCCAACTTGAGAAGCATTTTGGGTTTCAGATTTTCTTTTTCCTTTAATATTAAACTCTTTGGCTTTAAGTAAAAATCCAAAAAAGTTTTCTTAAAAAAAGCAAAGGAGGGCGGCGCCTGTGGCTCAAGGAGTAGGGCGCTGGTCCCATATACCGGAGGTGGTGGGTTCAAACCCAGCCCCGGCCAAAAGAAAAAAAAAAAAAGCAAAGGAAGCATACCTGTAAACTACCTTGCTAGCTAGCCAGCCAAGGATACCGGACACACCTCTGTTCTAAGGAAGATCCAAAAAGCAGACATAAGAAATCAAGATCCAAATTTTTTTGTCATTGCCAAAGTCTTTTTTCCCGTTTTACTCAGCTGTCGGGTTATCTGGATGTCCTTTTATTTTGTTCTGATTTTGCCTGTGGGGTGTTGGGATACTGGAGTCCAGAAGGTCTATACCCAACAAGAAGCAACTTTTATTTCCTTTTGGCGAGTTGGCGCACCACGCGTTGTGCCTGTGTGTCCATGTGCGTATAGGGAAGACACCCCCGTCTGTCCTCCTGCCCTCTGTGATTTCTCATGTGTCATTTGTCCACTTGTGGGAAAAAAAAAGTGCTAACGTTTTCCTCCCAGGGAGAGCACAATTCCGAGACTAAACTGTGATAATCTTTCGGGCTGATTCTTCACTGCTTCCCAAGGCAGGAGGAGCTGGCAACTGCATCTGAAAACTCAGCTTCTCCCTTTCCTCCTCTACCTCCTTCCCCGGCTCCTGCCCGGCCTCACCCTCACCACGCAACTCCCAGGTCTCACTGCAGCCACTCCGAACTTTTGGAGAAAAACAAAAGTACAAATAGCCATCTCCGGATGGCGAAGACCGGTGGGTGTGCACAGCCTTGCCGTTTGTCAGGTGCCCTCCCAGAAGTCACCTCCACCCCCAGAGTTTCTGGCGACACCTTCCTCCCCATGTTCTCCCTGCCATGCCCCAGCCCTGCCCACCCTCCATCCATCCACCCAACTCCCTCAACACTTCAAGGAGGAAATAGAGGGATAAGGAAGTTCACACTTGCACTGAACAGAAGGACAAGCAGACAGACACAGCCGCAGGCTGGCGCATCTGTGCATGTGGAAGTTCAAGGGCACAAGTGCAATAAATATAAGTGACCAGCTACTGAACCGGCCCGGAGGCCCTGCAGAGGCGGGGAGCCAGTGGAGCACGTTAATGTGAATGTATATAGTCTGCTTTAGAGGTCCAAATAATGATTTTCACAGTGATGATAATAAAGGAGACGTTTGCCAAATTAAAAAAAAAGAAACTGTGGATGTAAAGTTTAGGAGATTGATTTTCAAAGAGATTGGAACTGTGGTCCTGTAGGGAGCAGTGGTTGGTTTGGTGGTTATTTTTTCACAGTTGTGAAAATTCATTAAGCATCGCAAGGAAGGATCCCCTCGGGTCGGCCCCCACCAGGAACCAAGTCTGTTGGCCGAAGCCTCGCCCCAAAAACCAAGGTGGAGCCCTGATCCTCACGGGAGCTCCCACCCCAGCACCTCAGCTGTCCCGTGATGTAGCGGTCAAGTTCCCCGAGGTTTGCCTTTGTGGGTTCCAGAGAAGCAAGGACCAGTTTGGGACTGTGGCTCTCAAGAGGCACGGGAGGCCGCCTGTTTCTGCAGCACTGAGCCTGGGACCACAGAGGTGTGGACATACCTGACCTCGCAGACTGCCTGCCCCAGAGGCCGGCGTTCTCCCCTCACCTCGTCCCTTCCAAGGTGCTCTGACTTGTTCTACAAGGCCCCTGTGCCCTTCCTGGGGACAGGACAGTGACCACAGACAAGAGAGGCCCCAAGTGACTGGCCCCACAGAGAAGTCAGGCTCTCGAAGAGTTTGTGTAGTCCAGCCTGGCTGTGCTGGTGACCAGCACCTGGCCCTGAGTGAGGGGATCCCCTGCCAGCCTCCCTGGTAACTCGAGTCCTTGATGTCTGGGCTGAGGTGCTTGTTTGAGGGGCAGATCAGGGAGACTCACACTTGCTTTGTGGGGGAAAGGCCTTTCCTTCCGCCTCAGCCCTCACCTGGTTCCTCTGGGGGGCAGGGACAGTGGCCTGTTTGCCGGCTGGCAGTATCTGGCCAGACAAGCCTCTGGGGCTGGACCACAAGCTGACAAGAGCAGATGACCCCCCAAGCCAACTATTAAGTGCTGTCTGCCCAAGGCGCCTGCCCCCAACCACCATGAAGTCCACCATCAGGGCCCCAGATCCCTGCAGTTGATGACGTCACAGAATCGGGCTGGCATGACAGGAAGTGGAAATTTGCAGTGGGGAAACTGAAGCTGGTGTCCTGGAGTATGCTGTGTCATGGTGGGTAGGAAGGGGCCGGGTCATAGACGAGAGGCAGCCCCCTCTCATCCAAGGGAGGGTCTGGAGAAGGCGGTGGGGCACTGGGCCCCTCCCACACTTTGGGAGCTGGCCTTTCAGTCACAACGCTCAGGCCCCATTTGGCCAAAGACCTCACAGCAGAACCAAACAGAAACCTTAGCTTTGGGGGTGAGGGAGGGAGACTGGCGGCATTTCTGCATCAGGACCTGCCTAACTAGTAGATGTGGACACACGTGTCCGTGGCGTTGATCTGCTGTTTGGGGCGTCAGCCTTTCTCATGCTGGGCAAAGAGAAGACCTGGACAGGGTCTGAGCAGGGTCCACACTTGAGGTGAGGAGCATAGCCCCCATCTCAGCCTCATGCTTGGGGCCCACCTGCCCTGCCACCCCCACAAGCTCTGCAGGATCCAGCTGCCCACGGCACTTCCTCCCCAATCTCCAAACCAAAACCACAGCTTTACCTCCTACTCTGAGGCCAAAGCTAAGAGAAAGGAGGGGCAAGGTGCACAGGTAGGGCCCAGGCAGGTGTAAGACTGCAGGACAGATGCTGGGCCTGGGCCACTGTCTCTGGAAAGAGTCCCCTGGTGCGACCCAGGCAGGCCATCCTTCCATTCCCACAGCGCCTGGCAGACATTCTTTCTACCGCCCACCTGGAGGCTCTCTCCAGGCCAGGCTTTTGACCTGAACGCAGGCAGGCGCCAGAGCTTTCCACACCATACGCCAACACAGGCTGGACAAACCCCAGTCCCTGGCCCCACTGCCCACCAGGACTGCCCCAGGCAAAACAGCAGCCCTCCCATCCTCTAGTCTCCAAGGCCCAGCAGGGCCAGGAAGGTCTGGCCAGGTGGGCACAAGTGGCAGGGGGTCCCCCGAGAAGTACAATTTCAGGGGGTGGATAGGAGAGTTGTGGGGTGGGAGGGTTCACTCAGGCCCCAGGGTACAGGGATCAGGATGGGCCATAGATTCTTCCCTTTGCCAGTTTTTCCAAATAGATCCTCCAGCAGACACCAAAGCCCAGTGTCTGGCAGGCCCCACCGTCTGTCCCAGCCCCATGCTGGCCACACGCCTGCCATAACTGACTGACTCACCAATTCATCAGCCACCACCTGCCCCTCTCCTACCTGTCCACTCATGCCTCTCTCCCAACTGCCATGCCACCCCACGCGTGCCCATCTGCGTCCTCCTATCTGCCTACACAGCCATCCTTCACCCCCTCCACCTTTCCATCTGCTAGACCCAGGGCAGTGTCGCCAACTGCCTCCATGTGCCAATGGCAAGGACACTTTGGATCCCGTCTGGCTGTGACTGTGCGCTGGAGGGCCCCGCCTGGGGGCAGTAGCCCCTGCAGTTCCCACCCCGGCCCAGGGCTGCTCTGAACACTTCCTGGAATGGACAACCTACTACTGAGGGTACTGTGGGCAGACTGGACCAACAGCCCAGCAACAGCTCCAGCCAGTCTGGGCTCGGCAGGAGGGAGTGGTGGCCAGGGGTCAGGACCGTGTTCTGGGTGGTGGCCCACACACCTGCTCGGGTTCTGAGTCCAGGATTACCAGGGTAAGCGCACACATGGCCACAACATGCGGGGCCAGCCACCCGCTCAGCCTCCTTGTCTCCAGAGGTCATTCCTGGAGGAGGTGTCCCCAGGAAAGGAGGGTGAGACACCAGCCCTCCAGGGCCCTGCTCCTCCTTGGGGGTGCTTGGGGCACACCACTGCCCTCTTGGTTCCCAGGGTCCGAGATGGCACAGAGCTGAGCCCTTCAGATCTGAGAGGGGGGTTGGAGGAGGCTGCACCCCCTGGGAACCACTTGCTCTTCTAGAAGCTTCACAGATGAGGCCCAGGGCATCTAGTGCTGGTCACAGCCCTGCACTGCTCCCCAGAGTTCCAGGAATGCCCCATTTGTCACCCTCTGTTGCACCTGTCTCGGTCCAGCTAATCCATGCCCAGCCCCAAAGACCCTGTGTGACAGGGATTCAGCACTCAGGGGATGCATGTCTGTGAGCACCGAAGGCAACCACACCCTTGCTGCCCACCTGGATGAGGGACTCGCTCTCCTGCTGTGACTGTGATGGCCGAGGGGGTCAGACCAGGGGGAACTGGGCCCCTGGCATGGCCATGCACAGCCTGGTGGAAAAGGGTTTATCTTCCATTTCCTCTTCTTTTTCATTTTTGTTAATTGCTCCAAAGGAGCTGAACTGAGTGTTGGGCTGTTTTCCTGCCATGGGGCTTTCCTCATAAGGAGCCTATACCCCGCTGTCCCCACTCTGTGTGGTGTGGTGTGATGGTCCACTGGCTGCCTGACCTCTGATGTACTGTACGCTTGAACTGAAGATGCTGAAAGACGCTATGGTCAGTTACCTCCGCATCTGTGTAATAAAGCAGACGTTTGCTATCTTGTGGCTCTGCCCCTCCTTGGGTCCCAGGAGACCTGCTAAGCCTCGTGTCACATGTCCGTTGGGCAGGTGCACAGTGGGGCTGGATCAGTGCCAGGAAGCAAAGGCAGCCCCTCCCCACTGCCGCCTCCTCAGGGAGATAAACATGTCACGTGGGGATAGGGGTGACACAGAGGCTGGCCAGAAGACTTGGCAGCGGAGGTGCTGTAGGTAGGGCCACACACTGGCTCCTGCAATTTGGGCAGCTGGGTGGCCTTTGAGGGCTGGGCCTCAAGGGTGGTAAAGACAACTTCAGGCCTAAGAAGTGAGCCTGATGCCTACCCAGGCCTGTCTCACTGCCAGAGCATGCCCAGGGTCAGTGGTGTGGCCAAGTCCCATGACAAACCCACAGTGAGGAAGCTCTGAGAGGCATGTGAAGGGGGTCACACAGAAGCTGAGCAGGACATGGAGGACTTGAGGGGAACACATAGGCCTTAGGTGGATGGGGCCAGGGGATGCCCTGTCCCTCGTGCAGCTGGGGCATGGCAGGGGGTGTTTGCGGCCACAGGCTCAGCATCAGATGCTGGGAGTGGGCACTGGTGGCCGCAGGAGGAGGCCCATTATTAATACGCAAGGCTGGTTGGAACACCCTGTATTTTGGAAAGCATCACTGGAAAAGCTGGCATAGGGTGAGCCTGTCCTTATTCCATGCGGCTGGCAGGAGCCCTGGCAGGGCCTGTGTCACCACCTCAGGACAGCTCAGGCATGATGAGGTTTTTCCATTACAAGGGTCTGAGTTCAGAGCAGCTGGCCAGGACTGGGCCAGAGGCCAGTGGCTCTTGGCCAGTGCACAGCTTGCTGGGGTCCAACCCCCATGTGGAGGTGGAGGGAAGGATTCAGGCAGGACTCCACGAACAGGTCAGGGCCTGGCCTACCTTGACCAGCCAGCCTTGGGCCAGCCTGTCCTCAGTGCAGACAGGGACACTGCTCCAAACACTCTGGTTTGCCAGGGCAGTGATACAGGACAGTAGGAGACACCCCGGTGCAGCAGCCATTCCAGGGAGGAGAGGCAGCCTTGGCAGCTTCCTGGAAGCAGCAGCCCAGAGTGCAGTGGAGACAGTGCCCCAGTGTATGCTCCTAGGCACACGTGGGCTGAGGGGAGCAAGGAGAGGAGGAGCCCCAGTTAGCCCCATCCCTCCCAGATGCTATGATTCTGCCCAGAGAGCCTTTCCTCCTCAGCACATCGAGTGAGGGCTGGCACCAGGCTGCATGCAGGGACTTAGCAGCCTCCCAGGGCTATGGCAGTCCCCGGATCCCCCACTTCTGTTCTCCCCACACCACTAGCCCAAGGTGGGTGGGATGGCCACCTGTTCCAGCCTGGACCATGACATTGTCTCTCCTCCCTGCCCAGATTCCCACCCTGATTGGCACTTAGGAAGTGCAGATGTCTAGTAGGAGCCTCGGGTACCCAGCTTGCAGGTGGGGTCACAGAGAAGGGTGAATAGGCCAAAGGGTCCCTCTTGCACCACTCAGGACAATGGTGAGGGCAAGAGAGATCCTGGCAGAACAGGCAGGGGACAATGGGGCTAGAGAAGAAGCCAATGGGTGGAACAAGGGGAGATACAGGACTTGGGCAACAGGGGGCGAGGGGTTTCCTCAGGCCCCAGGTCTCATGGTACTATCTACAGAGTTCAGCCACAGGAACCCATGCCCCAGAAGCCTGCCTTCCCACCTTTGCATACACAGATACCTCATCAGTCTCTTGTGGGTTAAGTGCACCTGCTATTGCGGGGTGAGGGGCACGGGGTGGGCTAAGACTCCCTCCACTGAGAGTGGGAGCTACCTCCCACTGCACTGGGCAGGGGTTTGCCCTTATCAAAGCCTTTTCAAGGCTCTAGTGGGAGCAGCTGGCCAGGGGAGGGAGCTTAAAACCCCAGGAGGGTTGGGGGAGGGAGCTTAAAACCCTAGGAGGGTGAGGCAGCACAGGGCAGCCCCAGGCCTATGTGGCCCTTCCTGAACCGGGCTCTCTTCCCACCCCCCACCGAGGCCTGGCTCCAGATGGTCTCCTCAGACCCTGAGGCCCAGGGTTGGGGGGCCTGGGGGACCACCAAAAAGACCTGTCTAAGGCCGGGGGCTGGGAAGGAAAAGAGAGTGGAAGAAGCAGAAGATGACCAGGACGAGGATGCAGGCTTCCTGCTGTCCCTGGTGAAGTGGGAACACCTGGCCAAATTTCCACTGCCCGAACAGGTAGGCTGCGCAGAGGGCCTGGCAGAAGCCTGGTGGTCTCCGGAGACCCTGTGTTGGGCAGCTTTAGCCAACTGAGGGGAGAGGGCTGCAGTCTACTCCTGGAAGAGGTGGTCCTGAGACCCACTGCTGCAGTTGGGAGGGTCAGATGGCCTCTTTGGCCCCGGGAAGGGCCCTTGCTCTGTGGGACAGTGTGTCCCTGTCTAGAGAAGGGGGTCCTGCCCTGAGAGGAGTCTTCAGGCGTCTGCCCAGGCTCAGGGGCCATCTTGGCAAGAACTGGAGGCCATCAGGCTGAAGCTGTGGGCCATGGAGCAGGCTGAGCGGCCAGAGCCACCTGGAGTGCCAGTCAGGGCCCAAGAAGAGGAGGGTGCAAGGGCTGTGCAGCTGCTGAGCCCCAAGGTAACAGGTAGGAGCTGGGGGGCCCAGACAACCCCTCCCTGGACACAGCCTGGGTGGCAGCTCTGAGCCCCTCCCCTCTGCGAAGGCTGGCTGGGAAGAGTCTGCGTTTCCATGAGGGTTGGGCCGGGCGGCCTCCCAGGTGTGAGCTGCCTGAGAGGTGGAGGAATGGTCTGCAGATGGGGGACCTGCTGGTCCTTAAGGCTGCGCCTCCACAGGCTGCCCCTTCCCTGGGACCCCCGAGGAGAAAGTGGAGGCTGACCACAGATCCATTTACGTGGGCAATGTGAGTGGAGGCAGTGAGGTGGGGCCTAGCAGGGCAGGTGCCCAGCCAGGTGGCCATGGGGTATCCCTCTCTGTGGATGGAACTCACCACCCTCCTGGCTCACATGAGGGTCCGAGGAAGGGAGGCGCATATGGGTTGCAAACTCAGACTCCTCCAAGGCCAGATATGGTTTAGCGGGGACCAAGCAGGGCCCTGGCCCGGGGGGAGGGCAGGCAGATGGTCCCCTCAAGGAAACCCAGGCCTGTGGCCCACCGGACCTTCCAACTATTTGACATGAGCCCCTCTCCCAGCAGGCTAGTAGTTGGCAACAAATTCCCCTTAAAAAACCTCGCATGCTTTGACAGGCCACATGAGCACCAGGGCAGAGGGGTTAAGAGTGCACACTGACCTCGGCTCACTCACCCTACTATGCTGTTGGCCTTGGGGCCATCCCTGGCCAGGGGCCCAGTCTTGGGGTTTCTTCCACTCTCCCCCCACCAAGAAAACCCCGAGTGCCATGCCTTGCCCAGGTCGACTACGGGAGCACAGCTGAGGAGCTGGAGGCCCACTTCAACTGCTATGGGGAGATCCACCGAGTCACCATCCTGTGCGACAAGTTCTCTGGACACCCCAAGGGGTCAGTGTGGGGCCAGGGTGGGGCATTCTGGCTCAGGCCCTGAGCTTCACCCTCACCCACCTCCTCGTGCTCCCCCTCTCCCAGCTATGCCTACATAGAGTTTGCCACCAGGCGCTCTGCCCAGGCTGCCGCAGAGCTGGACGACAGTGTCTTCCGAGGCCGGGTAATCAAGGTACGTTCAGGTGGACTGCTGGGCCTTCCATCAGGTGCTGAGTCCCCAGGAGTCCAGGCACAAAAGAGCAGAGAGGTTAGGCCACCGGCACAAGGACACGGAGCTGCCCCAGCCAACTCCTTCACTCCCTGTGTCCCCGCCTCGCTGGGCCAGGCAGGGGCATAGCAGGGAGCACCGGGCCTGGAGCTGGGTTTTGGCTGGGTGTGGCATGGAGGGAATCCCTCTCAACACAGGTGAATGTTGGCACGGACCAGGCATGTCATGTGGCCATGGCTGCATCCAGGTGAAGGTGGAAGGACAGCTGAGGCCTAAATGGGGATCTTGAGAAGGTCGGGACCCATGGCCTGGACAGCACAGAGCCTGGTGGGCTGCAAAGCCTATGCACTTCTGCCTGTGAGCCAAACCAGAGAAACCCACGAGGGCTTCCTGATGGCAGCTGCTACCCCAGGCCCTGAGGGCTGAGCGCTACTGCATGGGGCAGGATGCCAGAACAGCTCTTTGGTTGCAGGTGCTGCCCAAAAGGACCAACTTTCCAGGGATCAGCTCCACGGACCGTGGGGGCCTGCGGATACACCCAGGCACCAGGGGTGCACACTTCCCCCGCAGTGGCCTCCAGGGCAGGCTCCGGTTCAGACCACGTGGGCAGAACCAGTGAGTGAGGCTCTGGGGCAACATGGGGGTGAAGGGGCCCAAGGCCAGAAGCTTCAGAGAAGGGGCTGCCTGAACGTAACCCCAATGCAGTCAGGGCCTGGGGCCAGCACAGGCTCTTCCTGGCATTTCTGTAGCCAAGGACTGGCGGCAACCTCAGCCACTGCTGCCTTCATGTGCTCAGCTGAGGGGACTGAACTGCGTGGGGGGCTGCCTCAGCTTGGGGGGCTGCCTCAGCTTGGGGGGCTGTGTGCAAACTCTCTGCCTAGAAGGGCACCTCTGGTAAGTGCAGGGGAGGCTATGGCCAAGAGGGGGCTGGAAGCTGCAGCAAGGTGCTCAGGGCTCTCCTTGGGTGCACTGGGGGCCACCCTGTCTTTAGTCTTCACCTGATGTTCCGAGAGTTCTGGGCTGAGCCTCCCCACAGCACATCCTCCCCTTGTGTTCTGTGCAGGGCCCGTGGAAGGTTCTCCCCATGGTTCTCACCATACTGAGGGGAAGGCCAGATTGTGAGAGGGGCTGGAGGCCGAGCCAAGAGTGTCCAGCTGTGTCCTATAAGGGCCATTTGGGGGGAGGGGGCAGGGCAGAGGGTGAGGCCAGAGGAGAGGTGAGCCCCTAAAGACCTGGGCTGGCCCCCAGGGCCTCCAGTGGCAACCTGACCTCACAGCTGCCGCCACAGGTCACAGCACAGCATGGGGGGAAGGGGGTACTGGCTTTTCCACTAACTTGTTTTAAAGAAAAATAGAAACATGTATCTTAATGGTAATACATAAATTATTAAATTTGAATATTTTTTAAAAGCACAACACACCTCCCCCCTTTTATTCTCCTTGGACACAGCTTCACTGAGCATCCTTCTCAGGCAGATTCCACAGAGAAGGTGGCCCAGGGCGACAGGTCTGTGTCATGGGTGTCACCACCAGCCCCAGAGTGGTCCTTGGCCCTCCTGTCAAGCCTGGGGCTCCCAAGCACACGTGCCCACCAGAGACCGACACCTGGCCCTTGCTGAATTCTGTGTGGGAAATGGGCCCTGATACCCAGACTCTCCCTGAAGACAGGGCCTGCCTGCGCCCAGCTGCATTCAGAGCCAGGAGAGGAAGCCATGGGCCCAAGCCCGGGTGCACCAGGTTCTGGCACAGCACTGCTAATTCCCTCCTGGTACTTCCGAAGCAGCTCTCTCACCTCAGACCCATCCCATCCTGTCAATTCCTTATTCCTTCAGCTGGGCTGGACCCCACAGGTGCCTGGCCCACCTCCCTCCTCTAGCACCTGGTTCTCCACACTGGTCTTCTTGCTTTCCCAAGCCAGCCTCAACCCCCCCTTGGGATTGTGGGTCTTTGTAGAGGGACGAATGGTGCCCCTCAAAAAACATACCCATGCTTATCTCCAGAACTGGTGAACCTGTCAGTTTTTGTTTTTTATTGTTCTTTTTTTGAGACCGAGTCGCACTTTGTCTCCCCTTGGTAGAGTGCTGTGGCATCATACCTCACAGCAACCTTAAACTCTTGGGCTTAAGCGATTCTCTTGTCTCAGCCTCCCAAGTAGCTGGGACTACAGGTACATGCCACAAGACCCGGCTATTTTTAGAGACAAGGTCTTGCTCTGGCTCAAGGCTGGTCTCAAACCTGTGAGGTCAGGCAATCCACCTACCTCCGCCTCCCAAGTGCTGGGATTACAGGCATAAGCCACCATGTCACATTTGAAGCAAAGGTTTCTATAGGTATCATCCATTAAGGACTCCAGATTACCTGGGTAGGTGCTAAGTCCAGTGACGCAGTGGACACGAGACACTAAGGAGACCAAGAAAGGACAGAGGCCAAGATCACGGGAACCACCACAGCTGGTACAGGGCTGGGGCAGACTCTCCCTCCAGGGAGAGGGACCAGCCCTGTTGACACCTTCATGGGCTTCTAACCGTGGGGAAAAAGTTCTGTTTTAAGCCCCATCTATGGTGCCTTGTTAGGGAAGTCCCAGGAGACTGACAGCCTTGCCATGAGCAGCTGCCACCAGCCTCCAAGACCCAACTAAGGTCTGCTCCCAGGCCTGCCATTCACCCTGGAGGAAAAAGGCCAACAAGTAGAAAAATAAAAGCCAGTAAGTCTGGCAGCAGGGTGGGCCTGAGGGTGCCACAGAACCCCAGCATCAGAGTGGGCAGCAGCGCCTCACCTCAGCCAGGCCACATGAGGTGGGGAGCGGAAGGTGAGGTTGTGGCTTTGCCCAGGCTGCCAAGCAGCCCTGCCTGGTCCTGGCCTGGCCAGGTCCTGGCCACTCACGGCTAGGACACTGCAGAAGGAACCTGCTTCTGCTGCACACGTGACACGCTGACCATGGGGAGAGGCTGGCGATCCTGATGCACTTGCCAATCCTGTGGTTTCTTAGCCACCCCTATACACCTAGGATGTTATTTCCTATCCATCTTGAGCCTCCTGCTGCTAGAAGACAGAGTGAACCTGGAGAGTCCATCCTCTCCTAGGGATTGAGGCCCAGTGGGCTACAATGGAGGGAGACTAAGTACCCCTTGGCATGGCCCCCACAGCGAGGGCCCCGAGTCACAGTGGCAGAGATTTCTGCTGTGTCCAGAGGAAACAGACACTGTCTCAGGTGGGCAGCCAACAGGAACAGGCTCCCCTTACCTCTGGTCTGTGCAGGAGAGACAGGGCTGCTGCCAGCAAGGCCCACCAGAGTGGTCAGGGGATGCAGCCCTCGTGAGAAGCCAGCCTCATGATGGAGGTAATACGTGGAACTGCCACGATACAGCACCATGTCACCTTTAAGCAGATGACCTTCTGAGGCCTAAACAATACTGCTTGTGAAACTCCCTCACGTGACAAGCACTATGGACTGCTCTGGCTGCACCTAACACAAAAACCCATTTTAGTAGCTTGAACAAGGAAGAAATCTATTTTATTTTCTCATATTAAAAAACTCCACAAGTAGTCCAGAGCTGATATGTCAACAAAGGCCCAGGATCCTTGCTCTCTGCTCCCTCATCCCTAGAGTATGAATATTGTCCTCACACTCACAAGATAGCTGTCTGAGCTCCGGCCACCACATACAAGTTCCAGGCAAAGACAACAGAAGGTGAAGGGTACTCCCTGCGCCTGCTAAGCCCCCTATTAAAGGCTCTTTCCTGCCTCTCCTGACTCCATTTATATCCCCTAACTACTCACCCGGGTGCTAGAGAGGGCAGCAAGTGGCTTCTACCTGTTGATAGACTTGAGTAATGCTCAATTCTGTTAATAGGAAGGGGGAAATGGATGCTGGGCTGGCAACTCACAGCCTCCACTCAGAGGATGCCAGACTACAGGCGGGTGGGGCTGGCCTGGGGCTCCTGGGCTCAGCAGCCAGGCCCTTTGAAGGGAGGTGTGGAGCCCCCGCCACGCATCTGCCCAGGATCAGCTGCCTGGCCTTCCGCAGCTGACTCTGGCCTTTCAAGACCAGCCTGGGACAGGTCTTTCTCACACACACTCCTTATGCTTTGTTCTTCTTCCATAATTTATGAAATTAATACTGTGCCTGATGGATGGGAATACAACCCAAAGGTACAGAGAGAAAAGCCCACCCCACCCCCCATTCTCAGGCTAACCCACCAATGCCTCCTGTTCCCCAAGACACCCTTGCTGCTCCCTCCTGAAGGGCCTGGAGAAACTCAGTTCTGGGAGGCTGGGGGGAGGGGGGCCTCTGGGGGTGTCTCCTCCATGGCCCAGTCTTGGGTTGCTCAACTCTAGGAAGCCAACGGCACCGGAGACGGTGGTCCTTGTCACTTCTGCCACCCCCTGGGCAGTCACCATGTAGCCAAGTCGTTTCCCTGATCCTGTGGGTTGTCACTGTACTTCCTGTCGTCACCTGGACTTCACAGGGGTCAGGACCGGCAGGTTGAGACCCAGTGGCAGCGCGTCACCCTCCGCCCAGCTCCCGGGGCAGACGGGTAGGGGCTCTTCACACCTGCTCATCCCTGTACACAAGCAGCACACAGCAGGTGGCTAGACGCCTGGGTCCACGAGGCTTCCCACGTCTCATGACGGCTCCTCCTGAGGCCAAGCCAGAGGCCAGACCATGTGTCAGATGCAAACAATGGAAGCCAAGTCCAGAGGAGAAAAGCTCTTACTCATGAAGTGCTGTGGTCCCTATATCCCAGGCTGGCTCTTGGTTCAAGAGGCCAACTTCCATAGAACTCCCCACCTATCTGGCTGACGGGGGTGGGCAGCCACAGCAAGGGCAGAGGTAGGGGCATGGGCTAGCCACATGCACCAGAGGTCACCTGCTCGCAGGCTCTGAGCTCTCTGGGCCCCAGGTGGCCCTGACCCTTCTGCTGAATGAGGACAGCTTCCTGCTGGCTTTGGTCTCTAACCTGTGCCCACATGCCCTAGAGGTCTTTAGCTGAACTCTACTTAGTTACATCTTCTGTAGACACAGAAGGGAAAAGCCAAGTTTCGTCTCACAAGACCTTTAGTTGAGATGCACTGTGCATGAGATCCTGCCCCCGAGCAGCACATCATGTCAGGAAGAGGCAATGACAGATGTCTCCACAATAGTGACATGCAGATGCTCCCGAGATGGCTGGCAGCGGAGCTCGTGCTCAACAGACTTGTACCATCATAGACATCACCATGTTGTCAAAGGCCCTGCAAGAACAGCTAATCAAGGCAGGGGACAGGCCCCACCCCCACTTGTCCACAGGACTGGTGGGCCCTTCCCTGGGGTCTGGACAAGTAAACTCAGCTGAGACGCCAGAATGGGAGCCTTCCACAATGGGCAGTGAGTACCTGCTTCCTAACCCCATGCAGCTTCCTGAGGGCCCTGGCTGGGTCTCCCTGTGTCCAGGCCTGAAGGGTCCCAGGCAGGGGTGCAGTGAGCAGGGAGCACTGAATGCTTACTGTCACCTGAGAGGCAGGATGACCCAAGACCCACAGCAACCCTGCCAAGGGAGGGGCCTGGCCTGGGTCACTGCAGTGTCCCCTCATCTGCCAACAACTGCTGGCACAACTGTGCTGAGAAGGCAGCGGTCTCGGACAGGGACCCCAGAAGCAGGTCCACAGAGTGTGCTGGCAGACGGAGTCTCTGTGGGAAGCATCTCTGATGTTCAGATGGGAAGTCTGCCTGCGCTGATGGCTATTTGGAAGATGCCTTCAACCCAAGTTCAGCAGCAGCACGAGGATACTTTCTCCCTGAAGGCTGCTGTCCATGTGCTTGGGCCCCTCCCTTCCTGAGCTTCTAAGTAGTGCCCACTGGGCACACCTGGGAGACCATGTGCAAACTCTGCCCCCACCACACCCTCCTTTTATCCACTTTATGCTGCAAAGGTTTGTGTAGTAGTTTCTTTGGAAAACCACTGCCTTTGGGAGGCAGCACTCGTGACTCAAAGAGACCTTCCCACCCTTATATTCCAGACATGAAAAGTGACATAGCACAGAAGGCAGGGCCCACCTGGACTGGATACGGTCCCCTGGGTTGTAGAAGGGGTTGCACATCACATCTGTGTAGGAGTTATGCAGCTTCCGGAACATCTGAAACAGGTAAATTAACATGTACTCACAGCTACTGACAGATCTTTGGCTTCTCAGCATTTTTCTTTTTTTTAGAGACAAAGTCTCACTTTGCCACCCTCAGTAGAGTGCTGTAGCATCACAGCTCACAGCAACCTCCAGCTCTTGGGCTTAGGCAATTCTCTTGCCTCAGCCTCCCAAGGAGCTTGGACTACAAGCGCCCACCACAACGCCCGGCTATTTTTTCTTTTCTTTTTTTTTTTTTTGAGACAGAGTCTCAGTACGTCACCATCGGTAGAGTACTGTGGCCTCATAGCTCCCAGCAACCTGCAACTCTTGAGCTTAAGCTATTCTCTTGCCTCAGCCTCCCAAGTAGAAGGGATTACAGGTACCCGCCACAACACTTGGCTATCTTTTTGCTACAGTTGTATTGTTGTTTTAGCAGGCCCAGGCAGGGCTTGAAGCCGCCAGCCTCGGTGTATGTGGCTGGCACCTTACCCACTGAGCTACAGGTGCCACCCGGCTTCTCAGCATTCTAAGACAAAGGGAACAGACAAACCAACCCCCTCAGTATGACCTTCTAATCCCCAGCACTTACACTGCGGATTTCATTGTCTCGAAGGGCTGTATTGGAAGAGTCCACCACCATGACGAACTTCACCTTGGAGTTGGTCACATAGCCGTATCTGCACAGCAGGTTAGGGAACATACTTCTAACTTGGGGCTGTGAGCCCAGGGCCCTGGGTGCCCTCGCTTTGCGGAAACAAGACAACCTAGAATGTCAGGAGTGCCTGTGCATTAGCTGCACCAAGCACGAACTTGGACATTTCCTTAAGGAGCAAAGGGCAGGCAGCCTGCGAGCCAACCGAGCCGGCCCAACCCACACTCCAGGACCCTGAGTCTGTCTGTCCTGGGACACCACACCCTCTTTCAGAATCAATGCATGGCCCAGAAAGTTAACTATAAAACTAGAAATTTCAGGAGGGAGGACAATTGGCAGGATCTCACACAAGGTATGGATGTTCAGCACGCCCCCAGGCAAACCTGACCTTTACCTTAGAATTAAAAACAATGTGGCTCGGCATCTGTGGCTCAAGTGACTAAGGCGCCACCCACATACACCTGAGCTGGCAAGTTCAAATCCAGCCCGGGCCCGCCAACCAAAAAAAAAAAAAAAAAAAAAAAAAAAATAGCCAGGCATTGTGGCAGGCGCCTGTAGTCCCAGCTACTTGGGAGGCCGAGGCGGGAGAATCGCTTGAGCCCAGGAGTTGGAGATTGCTGTGAGCTGTGATGCCACTGCACTCTACCCATGGCGACAGCTTGAGGCTCTGTCTCAAAAAAAAAAAGAATTAAAAACATTGTAACCATTTGTACCCTTATATTAATCTGGAAAAAAAAAAAAAAAAAGCCAGAGGGCGGCACCTGTGGCTCAGTGAGTAGGGCACCGGCCCCATATACTGAGGGTGGTGGGTTCAAACCCAGCCCCGGCCAAACTGCAACAACAAAAAAAAAGCCAGGCGTTGTGGCGGGTGCCTGTAGTCCCAGCTGCTCACGAGGCTGAGACAAGAGAATCATGTAAGCCCAAGAGCTGGAGGTTGCTGTGAGCCGTGTGATGCCACAGCACTCTACCCAAGGGCGGTACAGTGAGACTCTATCTCTACAAAAAAAAAAAAAAAAAGCCAGAAATTTCAGGAATAAAGTGAACCCTCTCCTTAGAGACCATGTTATTTTGTCTAATAGTGCCAAACATCACTGTGACAAACTACATTACTGTTCATGGGACCACCTCTGAACTCCATGGTCTCAAAGCAATTTGTCCCAAGGGACTGGTAAAGTGCTTCCAGTAACTTATGAAGCAAGACCTGATAATGAGATGAGGTGGCAGCCCCTCTGAAAAGCACAAAAAGAGGTCCTTGCAGGGGCAAAGCAGGGAAGTCCCCAGGTCCTCTACAAACCAGACAAGTGACAGGTATGTATACCACCACATTCTCCAGGGAATGCGTGCCTTGTTTCACCCAAATTATTCTTCCAATTAAAGGGAGAGAAAAGGCTCAGCACCCATAGCTCAGTGGCAGGTATCCTCAAACTTTTTAAACAGGGGGCCAATGCACTGTCCCTCAGACCGTTGGAGGGCTGGACTATAGTTAAAAAACAAAACAGGAACAAATACAATCACACTGCCTCATGTGGCCTGCGGGCCACAGTTTGAGGACCCCTAAGTTAGGGTGCCGGCCACATGCACTGGGGCTGGTGGGTTTGAACCGGCCCAGGCCTGCTAAACAACAATAAAATAGCTGGGCGTTGTGGCGGGTGCCTTACAGTCCCAGCTACCAGGGAAGCTGAGGCAAAAGAACTGCTTGAGCCTAAGAGTTTGAGGTTGCTATGAGCTGTGACACCACGACATAGTGAGACTCTATGTCAAAAAAATGAATAAATAAAGGAAAAAAAGAGTCACAGGCCTTCAGTAACTTTAGGCTTCACTAATTCCCTGGCTGGCAGAAAACCCTCACTTTTTTTTTTCTTTTCATATATTTCAAGCTTATCTGATCCCTGCATCTGTAGGTGTAGTCTCCAAAAATCCCTGCCAGACGCTGAAAGATACACCTTATAGTCCTCTGTGGGGTAGAGCAGGCCCAGGTAGAGCTCCCTCTGGTCGACCAAAGCCTTCCCCATCGCAGAGATCTTCTCATCCACCACGTCCAGGGATGTGTGCACCATGTAGTGAAACTTCAACTCATTCTCTGTGGGAGCGCTGCGAATGTACAGAGGGTAATTCTGCAAGAAATTTCGAATGATGGCTACTGAAAGGATGAGAATCCATCCAGCTTGTGCCAGGGAGTGCTCTGGAGGATGGGCCCATGACCTGCCAGCCACCTGCACCATCCGTTCTCATTCTCTGAACCCACCACTTCATTCTCCACGCTTCCGTGGGCAGTGCCCCAATCTAAGTAGGTTTACATGTTTGCAAAGGGGCAGAACAGAGATGACAACTAAGAAAAACATGTTTGAGCACAGCCTGACAACTAACCCTATCACCTGGGCAGGTCACACACCTTCCTGGAATCCACTCAACCTTAGTCCACCTCCAGCTCTGTGCAGTCACCTCAGCATGGCACCATAAACTCTGTTTCCTAAACTTCCACCTGCTGCAATTTCTTCACCTTGATGATGGCCTTTTTGCTAATCCTTCAAGGCTCAGTCAAACTCCCTTCATCCTGCATTTCTGAGCATCCTAAGCCCTGATCTGGTTAGCAGCTTCTTTTCTGGACTCCCACAAACCACAATCCTGACACTGGCTGCCGCAGAGATGCTAAACAAGATGCTGTTCATTACGGCGAAGTTGCCCCTACCCGAACTGAGCATAATGACGCTGGGTCAATAAACTGCAAACAAGAAATGAGAAGCTGTGACCCAGAGGGAAGTCCAGAGAAGATTCACAGCAGTCTACTGTGCTGATCTCCAGGGAGACCTGAGAGAGGATACCCAAGAAGGGTGAGGTCTAGGAGAACAGGTCTTCTCAAGGAGACCACAAGGATACAACACCTGCAGGGTCCTCTCCATGGTGACTTGAGAATTTGTAAACTTAACTTCCTGGAACTTGGAAATTTCCAAGTTCTGTGAAATCCTGTAGTTCTGTGGGGGCTGGACTAGCATCTCCCGCTTGATTCAAATGGGCCAATGAGAAGGGTAGTTGTGGGGTGGAACTTTTTGACTGTCCATAAAAAGGGAAAGACCAAGCCAGTAGGGGAAAGCGGCCATTTGGAATTCTTCTATGCCATAAGCTCCCAGCTGGTGAATAAAGCCCTTCCTCTTATAAACGTGGTGTTTGGGTGCTCTTTCTCTCTGTTGGGCCTCGTCTTCTTGCAACAATAGGAAACTGAGGCTGGGTGCCGTAGGAGCATGTACACAGCCATCCGTTCTGTCTTAGGATTCAAAAAATGCTTGAAAATGCCAGAGGAAATGAAACCTATGTTGGCCAAAAAGGGGGATGGGGAAGGGGGTCCAGATGCAGAGGCCCAGGGGCCAGAGAGCAGAGCCTGTCCAGGGACTTGCAAGGAATTGATTTTGGAGTGGAAGGTACAACTAGCGCTGAGGAGGAACCTAAACATGCTGATTCAGGCATCAGCCTAGGCCAGAAGCCACGGGAGACACTTCAGACACGGCCCCACTTGTTTTTAACTCAGCATTGCAGCAGCGTTCCGGGCGAGGGCAACAACAGGACAGAGAGGTGCGGAACCGACAGAACCTGCTCAGAGCCGGGCTAGGGGTAGGGGGATGCAGGTGCGGGGCGGGGGTGACATTCGGCCTGCGGGACCTGCGAGCGCGGAGTTGGGAAGACTTCTTGGGGCCGCCATTCCCTAAGAAGCCTCGCAAGGAAGGCGGACAGGTGCCCAGCGTGGACAGGGGGAGGCCGCGGGCCCGCAGGAAGGCTAGGGCCCGCCGCCGCCGCGTACGCACCTCTTTGGCGATCACCGCGATGCACACCGCCATCTTGAGAAGCCCGGCCGGCCCCAGCGTCACGTGACCAACTGCCGGTCACGCGGGCGCCCAGGCCCCGCCCCGTCACGTGCCGTCCAGGCTCCGGGCCCGGCAGCCGGCTGGAACTGCTGGGCGCCGCCAGCTTCGGGGTAGCCCGTCAGCCCTGGTCCGCCGTCCCGGGCATGGTTGCCATGGCGGCTGTTGCCGCGGCGACGAGGTGGCGGCTGCTGTTGCTGGTGTTGAGCTCCGTGGGGCTGTGGGCTGCGGGCGCCCCGCAGCCCCCCAACATCGTGCTCATGCTCATGGACGATGTAAGCGCGGGCGTGGGTCGGCAGAACGCGAGAGGGGACGGGGAAACGGTGGGCAGGGGTGCGGGGGGGAGGAGAGAATGGGGGCGAGGGAGGGGTGGCGCGGGTCGGGCCTCGGGGGCGAGCGGCGAGGTCCGTGCGAGTCACCGACCTGGTGCTACCTCCAGCCGCTGGGTGACCCACCGCAGGTGAGGGTGGCCGGAGTGAGACCGGGAACCTCCTCTCCTGAAGACTTGGCTCCTCCCTTTCGGGTCCCCCCACTTCGGAAGGGCATCTGCCTGGTTCGGTCCACTCGAAAGTGGGCTCCTGGGCGTCCGGGAGGAGCAGAGAGACTGACACCTGGGCTTGCCCAGGAGTCAGTGGCCTCTGCCTCGGGCTTCATGCCCCCATCTTACCTCTGGAGGGTGCTAACCAAACGCCAGGTCTCTAAGGCCAGGAAAAACTGGGAGGTTGGAATGTCACCTGCAGCAGGGGTGCAGCCCACATTGGTGGTCTAGCTGCTGGGTGGCAGGGCTGAGTCGTTGTACTGTCCCTTCATCCCTGTGGCTCTCACCTGTTTGCCATCTGCTGAAATCACTCAGCATGAGACACTTTGGCAGGATCCAAACCCTGGCCAGGCACGTGAGCCTCTGAGCCTCACCTGCTCTCCCCAGGGTCACACAGGTCTGGCTTCTCCTGGTGCTGTTGCGAGGTGACACTGAGTATAGGACAGTCTTGGACCATGGTGGGTCCCTGTGGACCAGTGCTTGCTGACTGGCAAGGGGGCAGCAAGCCCCATGAAAGTGTTGGGCAGTTGTGACTACTGGGCATTTGGAGGTGCTGTGGTTACAAAATACACTCAGATCGCAAAGACTTCAAAAAAAAAAAAAGAACATAAAATATTTAATGGTATTTAAGTTAATGACCCTTTAGTATAAACAAATTAATGATACTGAGATGTGCCTGCAAAGATTATCGACATACCCATAATTCCGTGTTCAGAGATGACTACTGAGAACACTGGACATGCTTCTTTTTGGTCTTAAAAGTTTATACAAACAACGACTGCTGTCCACAGAGGATCCCTGGCTCCCTGGGAGCTTGTGTCCTGCTTCTAGTAGGCAGGCCCTGCTGGGCAGCAGGCAGTATCTCACTGGAAAAGTTAACTTCCTGTTTCCACATTGACCTCAGAGTTCAGTTCCCTGTCTTGGCTGCCTCTGCAGTCAGGCTCACACTCCCACCATCCTGTGCTGTCTGGACTTTCCCATGACAGATGGGCATGTGAAGCAGGTGACGACCCCTCCCAGCAGCTCATGAATTTTTATATGGAAGACTTGTTGAAATGATAGTGTTTTCGATGTATTGGGTTAAATAAAATGCTAGCCTTCATTTTACCTAATTTTACTTTTCTCATGGGGCTCCTAGGAAGTGTACAATTAATTACACGCAGGCTCAACCGTGGGCCGCTGTGGTTTCAGGTGGTGGAGGTTTGGGGAGGAATAGACCCCTGCTGACCCCTGCTCAGGAATGTTTGCAAGTGAGGAAGTTACTGGGAAGGCCCCCCCCCAACCTCCCCCACCAGTGGGTGCCCTGGGGCAGCCTGTGTACTCCTTCCTGTGCAGGTTCTTCCTTGAGGTTTTATAGGGTCCTTTAGCTGTGAAACCCAGAGGACTCTGGGAAACCTCTGTCCTAGTCAGCGAGCACATATTGGGACTTTTTGATGCAAATGATAGAAAAACGAACTCAGCAATAAGCCAAACCAGAATATCGCTGGTCCTGACTAGACAGCTTTGGCTAGGTCTGTGTTTATCACTGAGGAATCCCCAGTTCCATAACCCCCGTGGGCTGTACATCCTGCCTGACCATGTCCAGTGGGTGCTTGAGAAAAGGAGGCAAGGCTAGAAACAGCAACCTGGGGCAGGGGGAGGAGCGGCTCAGCGAGGTGTCTATCAGGTATATCCACGGATGTCTTTAGACAACCAGAACACGTGGAGTGTCCTGATCAGTGGGCTCCTTAATGCCTCTGCAGCCCATGCTGTGCACTGTCTTTTTTTTTTTTTTTTTTTTGGTAGAGACAGAGTTTCACTTTATCGCCCTCGATAGAGTGCCGTGGTATCACACAGCTCACAGCAACCTCCAAATCCTTGGGCTTAGGCGACTGTCTTGACTCAGCCTCCCAAGTAGCTGGGACTACAGGCGCCCATCACAACGCCCGGCTATTTTTTTGTTGCAGTTTGGCCAGGGCCAGGTTTGAACCTGCCACCCTTGGCATATAGGGCCAGAGCCCTACCCGCTGAGCCACAGGCGCTGACCTGTGCACTCTGTCTTAATCATCCAACAAGCCTCCCATGCCACAAACTAGGGGGCTTGAAACACAAACATTTAGTCCAAATTAAAGTCTGAATCAGGGTCTCTACGGGGCCATACTCCCTCTGAGATGTGTGGAACAGCCCTTCCTTGTCTCTGCCAGCTTCTGGTGGGTTCCGCCAGCCTCTGACTTGTGGCCACGTCACTCTAGTTTCAGCATCCCTTAGCACACGGCACCTTCTGCCTCTGTCTCTCTTGTAAGGACATGAGTTCTACTAGGTCCGGGGTCCACTCTAATATTAATGCCCTTGTCTTAACAAACTGCATCTGCAACAACCCAGTTTCCAAGGTCCTGGGGCTGACCTTCAACATGTCCTTGGGGACTCAATTCAACCCACACTGATGAGTGTGATTTATTTCACTCCACCCCATTGTTCCCAATGTCTCAACTACTATTATGAATTCATATCTTAATGTATTATGCAAAGCCATGATTATTTAGGAGAAATTTCTTTTTTTCTTTTTTTTTTTGAGTCTCACTATGTCACCCTGGGTAGAGTGCCGTAGCATCACAGCTCACAGCAACCTCAAACCCTTGGGCTTAAGTGATTCTCTTGCTTCAGCCTCCCAGGTAGCTGGGACTACAGGTGCCTGCCACAGCGCCCGGCCATTTTTTTTGTTGTTGTTGCACTGTTTAGCAGGCCCGGGCTGGGTTCGAACCCTCCACCCTCAGTGTATGTGGCTGGCGCCATAACCACTGAGCAACAGTGAGCCTGTTTAGGAGAAATTTCTACAAGTGGAATTGCTGGGCAACGGAACTAGCTTTTCACTTGCAAGCTTTCAGGAAAAGTTTGTGTATTATTAATGAATTCAAGGCATAGTCTTAGAGAAGTATAGCAAAGGGTTTATAACTCAGCTAAATTGAAAATGTGCATGATTAGGGTGGGGCCTTGGTGTGTGCCACATCTTCTGGGGGCGAAACATGATTGCAAGAGGGACTTTACCTAACAAATGCAATCAGTGTAACCTGGCTTATTGTACCCTCAATGAATCCCCAACAATAAAAATAAATAAATAAAATTATAAAAAAAAAAAAAGAAAATGTGCATGATTAATGATATTTAAATAGGCTAATGACATTTTCACTAAGACAGAAGTTGGTGAACTGTAGCCTTCAGGTCACATTCAGCTTACTCCCTGTTTATGTACAAGTCCGTAAGCAGGGACTGTACAGGGTTTTACACTTTTAAATGGTTCCCCCAAAAAAGAGTGTTTGGTAACAGGAAGAAGTACACAAAATTAGGATGCTAGCGCTGACGAGTAAAGCTCTGCAGGGACACGGCCATGCCCCTGTTTACCTGTGTCAGAGGTTGCTCTCATGCTGTAGGGCGTATCTGAGTGTGGGCAGGACATGTGGCCCCCACAGTTGAACACATTTGCTAAGGGCCCTTTTCAGAAAGCATGTGCCGATGCCAGCTCCAAACATCTAGGCTTACATTTGGATGGGTTTCAGAAATAAAAATATATTAAATTCAGCTGGGTCTCTTAAAGTAGACAGTTGTATTTGGAAGTTGTCTTGTCTGAGTGAGGGGTGCACCTGACGGTGGCTGGGAGAACCCTTGAGGGAAGGGACCCCGGCAGGCCCAGCCCCTTCAGTGGCACCTGTGTGGTGCTCAGAGCACCTTTCACAGGAGGGAACGTCATTGAAGGAGGCAGCATGCAGAGGAAGGTGACTTCAGCCACAGGGCCATGTGGCTGGGGTAGCTCTGGCTCCTCCATCCAGTTGCCCCTTGCCTGAACCCTTTTTCTCCAGACGAGGGGAAGGGGTGTCCAACAGGCCTGGCCCGAGAGGGTGTTTGCAGCGTGGTGCCCCTGCAGTGCCCATGCCAAGGTGGACGTGTTGGGAGACAAAGCTTGGAGGGACTTGCCCAGGTGGGGAAGGCGGGGGAGAAGCAGGCCACTGGGCCGTGAGGACCCCACTTCCTCAGCGCAGGCTCCTCTCCCTGGCTCTCAAGCAAAGTCATGGCCATTGCCTGTTTTAAAGTAGTTTTTTCATCAGTCTGCATGGCAAAGTTCGAAGAAATTCACAGTGAGCGACCGTGCCCTGCCCCACCCTGCCATCTGCATTGTGGTGCTTCCTCAGGGACCCAGCTGCCATCCCATCTTCCCACTTGGGGAGTTTACTGTAAAAAGTTCATGATGCAGGGGGCTAGTCTGACTCTGAGGGCTCCAGGGAAGGGTTCTTCCTTGCTCCCGGGCACCCCTTAGCTGTGGCTGCATCACTCCGTCTTCATAGGGCCCCGTGCCCTGCACATCTGGGTCTCTGTTTCTTTTCCTCACAGGAACACCAGTCATCCTTGATGTAGGGCCCACCCTATTCCAGCATGAGCTAGTCTTAGCTCACTACATCCACAAAGACCCCATTTCTAAATAAAGGTCCCACCCCGTGGTACGTACAGACCACATTCCCGTGTCCATGGGTCAGCTAGTGGACGCTGATATGCTCGTGAGACTGTGAGTTCACATGCAGTCTGCTTGGACACAAGGTTTCAGGCCTCTTGAGTGTACACCTGGGAGGGGCACTGCTGAGTCAGGTAATTCCAGTCTAGTTTTGGCTTTCGGGGGGAAACTGATCCCCATTTTTTAGAGATAGGGTCTCACTCTGTTGCCCAGGCTGGAATCCAGTGGTTGGTGTCATAACAACTCACCACAGCCTCCAACTCCTGGCCTCAGTGATCCTCCTGCCTCAGCCTCCTGAGTAGCAGGACTGCAGACACCCACCATGACACCCAGCACCACGTGTTTTGAAATCTGAATTTGCATGACAGACTCATAAGACCTTGCATGTTTATGTTGAAAGTAGGTGTGGATTCTGAGACGCCAGTCCCCTATGAGCAAATAGCCAAACCAGGCCAGGCGGAGACACCTCTGCTAAGTGGCGTGAAAATCAGCCCAGCTGGGGCTGACAGCAGAGCTCTGCCCTGTGCCTCACAGGAGCTGTGGGGTTTGCCCTTGCCTGGCTGGGGCAGGAGGGAGCATGAGGGGCTCACTCCCACTGTTCATGACACAAGCTCTTGTCAGCCCTCAGAGGCTCCCCTAGACAGAAGTTATGCAGCAAAAGGCATTCACCCTGCTTCCCCTGCTCCCTACAGATGGGGTGGGGTGACCTGGGGGTGTATGGAGAACCTTCCAGAGAGACGCCAAATTTGGACCGGATGGCTGCAGAAGGAACACTTTTCCCAAACTTCTATTCTGCCAACCCTCTGTGCTCACCATGTAAGTCAGCATGGGCCCCTGGCCCGGAGAAGGCAGCATCTTGCTGTTTCCCAAGGTGTCTGAAAGGGGTGGCAGGTGGGGCCTGTTCCACTGGGTCCCGGCCCAGGTCCTTAGGTCCTCAGGTCAAAGGTGCTGCCTCTGCCTCCCAAGGTCACTGGCTGTGTCCTGCTCAGGGAGTGGAGCTATGGGTATGTCTGGCCATGTGCGGGCAGGGTGAGGCATCTAGCTTCCTCCCCAAAGGAGTCACTTGTGAAGGGGAAGGAAGGGGCTATGTGGATCCAAAATCCACTGCGTGTCCCAGAGACTGGCGGGCAAGGCCAGGCCTTGGGGATGGCAACAGGGCAGCAGCACCTGAGGTCCACACTTCCTTTTGTGCAGTGGGCAATCAGGGGCCAGGAGGGATGGGAAGCCATGTCAGCAGCTGCCATGACCCAGCTGGGGTCATGCACAAGAGCATATTCATGGAGCTGCAGGGTCTGACCGAGCCCCCACGTGTTTCTGTTCTTACCACCTCCCTGCAGCCAGGGCGGCACTGCTCACAGGACGGCTGCCCATCCGCAACGGCTTCTATACCACCAACGCCCATGCCAGAAACGGTATGCTCTCTCCCTTCAGGGATAGCCAGTGTGGGCCTGAGGACCAAAATGGGCACAGGGTGGGAAGAGGCATGGGTCAAAGTCCACTGCTTAGAGATGGCCTTGGTGTGGCAGGGCCATGACGCTGTATTTCTGTCATGTGTGATTTTAAGACAGATTGAAACACTTCCATCAAAGCACTGTTTGCCAGGCAGGTGGAGAATGGGCTGGGAGCCACACCTGGGTCTTAGTAGCTAGCAAGGCACCTCTCGACTGGCCCGGCCGGGGAGAGCAGCACACAGGCCTGCCCATTCTGCTTAGGCTGCTCCTTCCAGAAGCTCTGACTCATTGGGCTGAGCGGGCTGGAGGGATCCAGGGGGCATGGGGCCAGTGGATATTCTGGAAACAGTCTTTGACGGGTTAGGTGGGTTCTCCAGGGATAGTCTCACAGAGTAGGGTTTCAAGTGGCCCAAGAAGAAAGAGGATGTGGGAAGGATGGGGGCACAGGGTGGGCAGCAGGGAACTTGTGGCACATTCCCAAGACTCAGCCTGGCCAGACTCTCTATCAGGGATGGGGCCTGAGGCTGAGTGGGCAGCAGGACACAGCCTTCTCGGTCCCCACCCCGGTGAGGCATGCCTGGAAAAATGCTGGAAAGCGCTGTGTATGGCCTTGCCTGCTGATCCTGACAGGCAGGGTCCGCTGAGCGTAGCGTCCTGAGCTGCCTGCTCCATGTCTGCCATGGCTCACACAGAGCTCCCCTTCCAGCATACACGCCGCAGGAGATCGTGGGTGGCATCCCGAGCTCGGAACACCTCCTGCCTGAGCTGCTGAAGGAAGCCGGCTACGTCAGCAAGATTGTGGGCAAGTGGTGAGTCCCCTCGGTGCCGGCCTGTCTGAGTGTCTGCACAGCCCATTCAGCCTTCCTCACAAGGGGCTGTTCTGAAAGTTCCCCAACAAGGAAGACTTCTTTGGTAGGAAACAAAAACTCTGGTCCATTTCCATGTCTCCGGCACTCCTGTGTGGGCCAGGGTTTAGGACCTCAGGGCCTCTCCAGCCTGGGACATCAGCCATGAGCAGGGCTGCCATGCAGGGTCTGACTCAGGAGCCCATGTCCCATGCCGCAGTCACGGCCATTCAGTTCCCTGGGTTGCCTCCTGCCAAAGTGTCACCAGAAGAGCCACATTACTGCACACACAAGTGTCATCCCAGACAGGACAACGTGTCAGCCGTGGTGAAAACTTGATTCTAAACCTAGAAGCAACCAGGAAGTAGGAGATAACCCAGTGAGTGAGTCCTGGGTTCCAGTAACGGGGATGTCAGGAGCTTATGTTGCTGTGCCGTTTCATGTTTACGCTGTTTCCAGCACACGAAACGTTCTCTTTCTATTCCCTGGAAACATCCAAGCAGTCTGGAAGGATCATGTCAGGTGTTCACCTCCCCTCATCACCCCAGCAAGCCCCACCCATCTGGAAGTCTTTGTGACTCTTCCCTCTGTGGTGTCAGCCTGGCTGCCCGTGTCCCCTCCTGTCAGCACCCCCTGGGGACAGTGTCTCCTCCGATGTTGATAGCTGTGGCTCCCAGGAGAACCAGAGGAGAGTGGCGGCTGACCTGTCAGGCTGAAGTCAGCCCAGGGGAGCCCAAGCAGACATCCCCAAGGCTGTCAGAGCCTATTGAGGCTGTACCCTAGGGGAAGCACTGGGGACCTGCACCTGGGGTGGCAACTTCCTGTTCCCAGTCAGGGCTGGACAGGGAGCTTGTCTCAGTGGTACTCACCAAGGTTCCAGATGACCAGAGCAGAGCAGCAGGGCCATGTGGGCCCTGCGGGGGTGGCTCATTATGAATTTGGGATTGGCGCAGTAGGCAGCAGCCTGGCTGTGGTGCCCAGGGAGTCCCAGATAGGCCTCAGGAGGCTCCTCAGGCAGGTAGGATCCTGTCCCTGATCTGGTCTCCACTGACTTCCTTCATCTGGATCCAGTGCCACAGAGCTGGCTTACGTGTGACCAACTGAGCCCACATGTGGACAGAGCTGGGCTCCACATGCCCTACCGATCCTGCGTGTGGACAGAGCTGGGTTCCACATGCTCAGCCGAGCCTGCGTGTAGACAGAGCTGGCCTACATGTGCCCGACCGAGCCCATGTGTGGACAGAGCTGGGCTCCATGTGACCTACTTAGCCCATGTGTGGGCAGACCTAGGTGATGGAGCCACAGCATGGAGCTGGAGGTTAGGATGCAGGAGGTCAGGGAGAGGCAGGTGCTCACCTGGGAGCAAAAAGATGGGGAGCCAGTGGACTTAAGAGCCAGCCACAGGACCAACTGAGACACAGCCTCCTCTATCATGACAAGAGACGCAGGCCTGGACCCAGCACTCACCCGCCCCCAGACTCACTGGTAGGCTCCATCCTGCCCACCAGCCTGGGCTTCCCTGTGGCCCCTCTGACCCCCCACAGTGACCCCATGCAGGCTCCCAGAATGGTGGGGGGGAGGCCTCATGCTGCCTCTGCCAGGGTCTGGATGTGGCTTTCAAACTGCAGCTGGAACATTCCTCAGACCGACAAGCACAGGGCAGGAGGCCACCAGAGTCACCACCTCTAGGCTCAGGCTGCTTAAGGAAGGGGGACACGCCAGCTCCTCTGTGGCCTGCAGGGACCAGATTGGCAGAGAGAAGGGGCAAGTGGGACACAGCACCAGTCTGGCCAAGCTCCCCAGGCCTGCAGGTGCCAGCTGCTTTCTGAGGGGCCCTCTCACCTTAGAGCAGGTGAACCTTGGTTCCTGGAGAGCATTTGTGGCCGTCGCTCATGTGGCGCTGCCATGTTCCCTATAATGGCCCCACTCCTGCAACGGGACATGGGAGGGCTGGTAGGCCCTGCACGCCCCACCCACAACAATAACTGTCCCACCTGGGCAAAGACATACATAGCTACCCAAAGAGAAAACACGGGTGGGAAAACATGGGGGTTCTACACACCCCCTCAGAGTTGGGAGCGCATGGGGCCTGGCCAGGCAGGGTTCAGACAGTCTCAGGCAGAGGAAGGTTTCTTGAGGTGTGCTGTCCTATAAGGCCCCTCCCTGAGTCCCAGCAGGGTCCCCAGCCCCAGTGGGCACCAGTGCTTTCTGGGGTATGGCCTGGGGTTCTTGGTCTTCACACCTCCCTGTACCCAGGCCTAGCGTGCACCTGCCCTGGGAGTGCTCATCTGGTTTTCCTAAATATTCGTGAAGATGGTATGTTGTTGCTTGGGACTTTGGCATGTACGTGTGTCCCTGAAGTGTCTTGGGTTCCTGTTCCAGGCATCTAGGTCACAGGCCCCAGTTCCACCCCTTGAAGCATGGATTTGACGAGTGGTTTGGATCCCCCAACTGCCACTTTGGACCTTATGACAACAGGGCCAGGCCCAACATCCCTGTGTACAGGGACTGGGAGATGGTCGGCAGGTAACAGAGGCCCGCCCCTCCCTCCCGTGCCCTGGCGGCAGTGCCCAGCCCTCCTCCCTTTGCTCTGATAGGCTGTCTCGGCCACGGGCTGCAAGTCCTGGACCAGACGTGGTCTCAGTCTCGCTCCAGAGCCCTAGTGGGCTTTCGTCTGGGCTCTCTCGTAAAGACCCCAGGGTCACATGCACACAGCTTTGCTCATGGTGACTGCCGGCCGCCCGCTGGTGCTGGACCATCTGCCGGGGCCAGGCTCAACTGTTGGCTGCATCGGTAGGTCCAGAGAGGTAGCAGCATGACAGAAGACTTTCCTTCCCACCTGTAAGGCCAGCCTCTGCCTAAACTTTGGGGACATCCATCAGAGAAGAGCCTCTGGCATTCGGCACTCTGTCTTGAGTTTTGTGTTGGCTTAGTTTATTTGTTTGCTTTCTGGTGGGAGTTTTCATTACACGTGAGTGTACCACAAAGCTGGACCAGCTCTGTGCTTCATCTGAGATAACAGTTTCTATTGAGATGTAGCTCACTGCCCCACAGCTCCCCAAAGCCTGGAGGGACGCGGTTTTCAGTAGATTCAGGAGTTTTATGGCCACCACTGCAGTAAACTGCAGAACATTCTCCTCACCTCAAGGAGAGCCCCATGTCCTTAGCTGTCACCCTGCTGCCTGGGCACCTGTCTCTGCCACTCTCTCTGGTCTGTCCCACTGCCTCCCACATGGCAGGGCATATGGATGCCCAGTCTCAGCCCCAACGCCATCCTAGACAAGACCTCGCATCTCAGGAGCAACTCACACTTCCACTTTGATTTGTTTCGTAAATAGGCCATCTCCATTCTCCTTTTACATGAGGCCCATGATTTTGCCAGTTAAATTAAGGAGAAGGGAGCAATCTCCATCTAAATTCTGATGTCTGGGCTCGGCGCCCATGCTTGGTGGTTACGGCACCAGCCACACGCACTGGGGTTGGTGGGCTCGAACCTGGCCCGGGCCTGCTAAACAACACTAGCAACAACAACAAAAATAGCTGAGCACCTGTAGTCCCAGTTATTTGGGAGGCTGAGGCAAGAGAATCACTTAAGCCCAAGAGTTTGAGGTTGTTGTGAGGTGTGACACCATAGCACTCTACCAAAGGCAACAATAACAACAACAACAAAAATAAATAAATTCCGATGTCTGGATCTGTATTGTTTTCAGATTTTATGAAGAATTTCCAATTAATCTGAAGACTGGGGAAGCCAATCTCACCCAGATCTACTTACAGGTAACAAACACCTGCATCCAGCTGGGCAGCTCTCTGCAGAATGGGGCCAATACCTGCAGGGCTGGGACCAAGAGTGTGGCCTTCTCTGCAGGAAGCCTTGGACTTTATTAAGAGGCAGCAGGCACAGCAACGCCCCTTCTTTCTCTACTGGGCCATCGACGCCACACACGCACCTGTTTACGCTTCTAAGCCTTTCCTGGGTACCAGTCAGCGAGGGCGGTGAGTCCCTGGTCCGAGAAATGCAGACTAGGAGGGGCTTCAGCTGTGCTTGGTTACCTCCATGGACAGGACACTCAGTGCCATTATACTTAGTACCTCTCGTAGAAAAAGACCAAAACTCCTTAGCCTCTTTGAAACTGCTGGCCCAGGGTTAGCAGGAGGCTGACTGTAGTAGGGTGTCTTCTGCCCATAACAAGCTACATGAATTGAAACTCGAGCTTTTTTTCCTCCTCTCCTGGGAAGCAGACCCATTTCACTTGGTTGTCTGTGAAGTCATGATTTCATATGCTGTTTTAGTTGCACTGGTCCTGTGACCACCTGATAAACTCACCTTTCCCACAGGTATGGGGATGCCGTCCGGGAGATTGACGACAGTGTTGGGAAAATACTGGACCTTCTGCGGGACCTACGCATTGGGGAGAACACGTTTGTATTCTTCACGTCCGATAATGGAGCTGCCCTCATTTCCGCTCCCAGCCAAGGTGAGTGTCCACCGTTCCCCCTTTTGCCATCTACACAGAAGGCTTTATCTCAGGACAAGTGTGCTGGCCAGCCCCACGGGCCTGGGAGGAGCCCCCAACATCCAGGGAGGGTGGATGTCCTAGAAGGCCCGTGGCCCTCCTGCCCGGCCTGGCCCACAGGCTGGAGTGGATTTGAGTTTGCAGAGGAGAGGAGGGGAGAAGCTATAGTCGAAGGTGGTACAGGGGTGGGGTGTGTTTTGAGAGAGGTCACACACCTCCCAAGACTCAGTAGCAGCCCTGGAGACAGGAGGCTGGGAGGCGACATGCTGGGCAGGAAAGGGCATCTTCCTGGGAAAGTGCCTGGGAAAAGGGGGCTGTGCCTGGGTGGGAGGGGGGCATCTGCTAGTGCCTGGGGGCAGGAGGCATGGGGCTGTCTGATGGTGCCTGGGCAGGAGAGGGGCCATCTGATGATGCCTGGGGAGGGGGGCCATCTGATAGTGCCTGGGGAGGGGGGTTGTGCATGGGCCGGGGGCTTGGGGGACTGGACACCACCTAGCTGCATGTCTGTGAGCATGGCCTGCTCACCCGCAACTGGCAGGGACTCTGGGCCTCCCATGCAGGGGGCCTCCTGCCAACACCCAGGGCCCTGTCTTGTCACTGCTGTGATTGAACATCTTAGCCCTTTCTCTTCTTGGGTGGCGTGGGTTGGCCACTTCATGAGGTGACTGATCCTTCCTGTCCCCACACAACAGACCCTGAGTCAAGCTCATGCTGGGGACCCTGCAGCCTGGGATTCTGTGGGGGCCTCAGGGTTTCAAGTGACAGCCCAGTATTGCTGACTCAGGCTGGAAAAGAGACACATTGGCAAAGGGGCAGCCTGTGGCATGGTTTGGCCCAGGGCTCCAGCAACACATCTCACATCAACACCCCTCCTTAGGCCAGCTTGGTCTTCACGCAGGCTCCCACAGCACACGGACCCAGAAAGGGGTGGGGCTGCCAGAGTGAGTCCAGGCTGCCTACAGCCTCCCTGGAAAGGGCCTGGTGACTCTGGGAAGGAGGTTCTGGACAGGGCTGGGCTGCACCAGCTGCTGCCCCATGGCAAGCCCAGGGGGTTTCTCCCCAGGCTGCCTGTGACCACCAACCACAGTCCTTGAGGCTCCCAAGGGTCCAGGCTTTGGACTTCAGCTAACTTAGTCTTAATTTCTAAATTATGAACTATTTCATACAAACAGAGAAAGTTTACATGCCTATTTGTAAGATATAAATAATAAAATGAAAACCCTTGTACCCACCACCCAGCTTCAGAAATAGAACATCAAAAAGTAAAATAAGGAGAAGAGGAAACAAAACAAAAGAAGTAGAACGTAGACGTCTTTGAGCCCTGGGCATCCTTCCCCAGAAGCAGCCACTGTCTGTGTGGTGTTTCCTTCCTCGTCCCTGTGGTGCGTGAGCGGAGCCCTCCCTGGCGCACGGCTGAGTCCTGCTGGGCAGGTTTTAGTGGCATGTTAGCTGAATGGAGTAGCCCTGGACATTCTGTTTTGAGCTCTTCCCATGCTGACACATAGAGACGGGTCAGGATGTTGACAGAGGAATGAGCCAGGTGACTTTTACACCCGCCTCGAGGACAGTAGAGTGCTCACTTTCTTATTGCCAGAAGAACCCTGCTTTGTTTCTTTTTTCCCTGTTTTTCACCTTAGCCAGTCATCTGCAGGAGCAGCATCTGGTCCCTCATGCAGGCCCCACCCAGTTGTAGGACCCTGGAGCCCTGCCCGTCTTCTGGGAGTAAGCTGAGGACAGGGCTGCCACCGGGGCTGGGCTTGGCCCTTTGACAGCTGCCACCTGCTTCAGGTGTGGTCAAGGGTTTGTCAGACATGCAGCTAGGGAGCTTTCCCGACTGTCAGAGCCCAGGAGTTGGCTCCTTTTAACTAAAGCCCCTTCCCCAGACACACTGGGCAGCTGTAGACGTCAGCGTCTAGGAAGCACTCCCTGAGCGTGTCAGTGCATCCTGGCAGCCTCTGTCACTGGGAAGGTGGTTTTCGGTGTTGTTAGAGTCAGGGCCTCATTCTGTCCCGGGCTGGAGTGCAGGGGTATGGTCACAACTTACTGCAGCCTCTGACTCCTGGGCTCAGCAGTCCTCCTGCCAAAACCTCTCACAGTGCTGGGACCGCAGGTGCGAGCCATGAGCCCGGCCAGGAGTACAATTAAGTGGATCAGTTTCTCTTTCTGGACAGTAGTCTTTGTTGGGGCATGTATTCCCCTTTTCTCTCAGAGACCTGCAGAGCATCTGAGACCCGAGCCTGGCCCGACCCATCCTCTGGCTTTCTGACCTTGCTGTGAGGTTGGAGCTCCCAGTCTGGCCTGTGTCTCCTTGGCAAGTCTCATGACTCAGCAGTGACACCTAGGAGGGGCCGGGTCAGGCCTTGTTCCTGAGGGTCCCATGTGGCTCCAGCTGGAGGTGGTCTCATAAGTGTGTTTCTCCTCCAAGGTGGCAGCAATGGTCCCTTTCTGTGTGGGAAGCAGACCACATTTGAAGGTGGGATGAGGGAGCCGGCAATCGCATGGTGGCCAGGACACATCCCTGCAGCCCAGGTAAGCCAGGGCCAGCCCCATCTCTGCAAGGCCTCCAGTCCAGGCCTGTGGCCATCCTGGGTACAGAGCTCACACCCATCACTGTCCTACTTGCTCTGTCCTGCCTTGAAGCACTGTGGCCTCCTCACCCCTCCTCTTAAAACCTGGGCCTTCTCAGGGAGTGTGGGGTGCTGTGTTGCCTTGTCCATCAGGGATAGAAAGGCTTGTGTGGGCACCAGATATTGTCTCCATGGGCTGTCACGTGGGGTATGGGTAACTACTATGAGGGATGGTGGCTTCTGTGGTCCAGTCCGTGTACTTCTCTGCAGGACTTATCAGGGGCTTCAGTGTGCCACTAGGTACCATGAACTTCCGGAAGGGGTATGGAGCAAGCTTTATTTATTTATTTATTGAGACAGAGTCTCACTTTGTTGCCCTTGGTAGAATACCCTGGTGTCCCAGCTCAGAGCAATCTCAAACCTTGGGCTCAAGTGATCTTGCCTCAGCCTCCTGAGTAGCTGGGACTATAGGCACCTGCTACAATGCCCAGCTATTTTTTTTTTTTTTAGAGACAGAGTCTTGCTCTTACTCAGGCTGGTCTTGAACTCTTGAGCTCAGATGACTTGCCCTCCTTGACCTCCCCAGAGTGCTGGGATTACAGGCGTGAGCCACTGCACCCAGCCTAAGCCAAGTTTTTTAAAACTGATTTAGCCACAGAGTATTTTTTTTTTTTTCAAAGTCCTTTTGTCAGGCCAGTGTTCTGTGAACGCAGCAGCAGCCTCACCAAGTATCACTGATGTCTGTGTGCAGTGTCCACGGGGAAGGAACGTGGCCTGGCCCTACCAGGTGTGTGTCCTTCTGCCATCCCCAGCCTGGATCACTGTTGTGCCATGCAGCTCACTCACCCCCAGCCCCCAGCCCCAGACAGATGGCCCTTGGCTGAGTCCCCTGGGCCTTGAGGTGCCGAAACTGATGTCAGGAGTGTGTCCCCATCGTCTTGGGCTCTTTCGTCCTGAGGAGCCACCCCAAGGTGGAGGTGACTGTTCTCAGCCCTGGCAGCAACTCAAGTGGTCTGTCCACATAAGCCCACAGTGGGTATCGGGACTTCCTGGGCCTCTGGGACAAATAACCTAAAGTGGTGGCCTTAAAAACACACGCTGACTCTCAGTTCAGGGGCCAGACACAAGGTGTGGGCAGGGCTGGCTCGCACTTCTCCAGCAAGGCATCCACATCCCTGGGCTCGGATGTCCCTTCTGCCTTCAGAGCCAGCGGTGTGGCCCTGGCCTCCTGCCTCCCTCCTCCATGTCTAAGGACCCAGAGATTACACTGGGCCACCTGGATACTCCAGGCAAAGCTCCCTGTTTTAGGGAGAGCTGATTGGCCACCTTGACTCGCCTTTGTCAAGTGAGGTCACATATTCACAGGGTCCAGGGATTGGGGCTTGCGCATTCCAGAGGGCTACTGTTCTGCCAACCATGGGCAGGCCTTCTCTCCCTTCTTCCCTTCACCCAGCCTTAGGAAACTGAGGCCCCTAGGTAGTGGGCAGAGCTGGGCACAGAACCCAGGCATCTAGCCCCAGAGCCCACTTGCTTGCCCATTATGCCTGAGACAGTCTCCTGTGTCCCCAGCAGCAAACTGGGCTTGGGGTAGCCCCTACCAATAGTTCCCAGAGGCCAGCTGGGCCTCCCCTCCTCAGGACCCTCTGACTTGAGACTCTTGGGTCACCTCCTGTCACCAAGGTCCTGCAGATTGAAGGATCCCCCCACCCCATCCCCAATTCCTGGCCAGGCAGCTATAGGCTGGCTCCATCTGAAAGGCAGGGGTTAGCCATGGCAGCAACTGCATCCTCCAGGAGAAGTATGGCTAGGGGGCGGGGCACCCTGTGTGGGACACCTCGGATTGCACCCCAAGCTCTCTGTCCCCAGTGCTGTCACCCTGTAGGCAAAGACTAGCCACTTGACCACACATGAGGGTGCCTGCACAGAGTGATGCTCTGATGATGGCCTGAGACTCAGGACACTTTGTATGTCTAAGAGAGACCTGGTAGGGTCCCTGCTCACTGGGTAAGGAGCCAATGCAGCTGGCACACAGTGGCTCCGTGATTGTGGTTCAGGTCCTTCTATACCCCCCACAGTCCCCACAGCATGCCCAGCTGAGAAAGACCCTCACCCTTCTGTCCAGCTCCCTGAGGGAGAAAACGCATCTCTCCAGAGCCTGGCTGCTTCTTCCTGCCATCCCCCAGAGGCACAAAATGAGACAGAGTGAGGCAGGGTCAGGCCTGAGTTCACTGAGACACCTAACACTTGTCCAGGTTCAGACATGTAGCTGTCCCGTCCCCGCTCCTGGCAGGTGACTATTAATCGTAGCCTTTGGTTTCAAGTTAGACCTTAAAAGCCTATATGGCCTCAGAGCTGTCCCCAGGGGCCGATGATGGGTCAAGCTTCCCTAAAGGCCCCACATGTGAGTCAGGAGTTTTCATTTCTCCCTGTGACACTGTGTCAGACATCAGCCCCTCTCCCCACAATCTCTCTGTTTTTTTTCCAGATGGAAAGAATATCTGGATCTCTTTCTTTCCTCTACTTTTTAAAAAAATTCTGTCCTAAAAAGCAAACACCCACCCCCCTCCAAAAACCCAAATCTCTCTGGAAGCTCTGAAGAATGCTGGTCTACTCAGGAGATCAAAAGGTCACCCACTTTATTTATTTTTTTTATTTATGTGTTTATTTTTTAGAGACAGAATCTCACTTTATCACCTTCGGTAGAGTACTGTGGTGTCACAGCTCACAGCAACCTCAAACTCTTGGGCTTAAGTTCTCTTGCCTCAGCCTCCCAAGTAGCTGGGACCACAGGTGCCTACCACAATGCTTGGCTATTTTTTGGTGGTAGTTGGCCCAGGCTGGATTCAAACCCACCAGTTCCAGTGTATGTGGCTAGCGCCCTAGCCACTGAGCTACAAGCGCCCAGCTAGGGTCACCCACTTTAAAACCCACCTTGGTACCTGCTGCTGGCTGCCCTGGGTCCTCCCTCCCCTGTGAAGGCTGCAGAGGATTCTTTGTTGACTTTCATGGTTCCCTTCCGCTCTGGGCGCAACAGACCCGAATGGCCGAGCAGCTTCTGCTCATTTCGTGAGACGTCTGTGTGACAGTAGGAATGGTCTCCATCGGCCACAACCAAGCCAGGTGGGGAGGGTCCCCATGAGTAGGGACAGGAAATGCCCTCTGAGCTGCATGGGTGTGCGAGGCCCTGGAAGCAGTGGGCGGGGTGATGCCTGCGGTGCTGTCCCGGGACTATGGTTGGTGGGCAGGGGTCTGTCTCCTTCCACCCCGTTCTCCTCACCGACCAACTGCAGGTCACAAGGACAGTGACCTCGTGAAGGAACCTGGCTGGCCCCCAAGGAGGTGGAGCCCTGAGAGGCACACCCTGGTTATAGCTTATCACCCAGAGGGCCACTCCAGGAGGGCCATCTCCTGCCAGCCCTTCAGAGCTGCCCACTTAGCTGGGTCCTGTCCAGCCCCAGCCATGCTTCCGTATCACTCTTGGGGGTTATGGGGACTTTAGCTATCTACACCTGTGACCTGGTTTGCAAAGCTCACAGAGGCTTTCAGTGTCCAGTTTTAAATGATGCTGGTGTCCATTTTGGGACAGGTGGGCCTCGAGGTGGGGTTGTGCTGCTGTGTCCTCTCCATGGAGGGCCCTAGAGCGAGGTTGTGTCCTGGCTTGAGTCCCCTCCACAGGGTATGTGCTTCTGTGACAACTCACACCTGGGGTCTCAGCGTCCCAAGTGGGTCACTGCCACGTCCATTTCAGGTGAGCCATCAGCTGGGCAGCGCCATGGACCTCTTCACCACCAGCCTGTCCCTTGCAGGCCTAGAGCCACCCAGTGACAGAACCATAGATGGCCTGGACCTCCTCCCCACCCTGCTGCTAGGCCGGCTGGTGGACAGGTGGGTTGGATCCTGGACACAGGAGTGCTCGTGCTCAGCCCAGGGGACAGAGAGGGGTGTGGGGAAGTTTGTAGCGGAGGACTCTGGACCCAAGGGGCGCCCTGGGTCCCAGAAGGCATCATGTGGCCAGGCAGGGAGGCCCTATGCCTCTGCCTCCCACATCCCTGGCCCATCCCACACCTGCCTTGTGCCCAGTCTTCATGCCCAAGTCCATTTCTTTCTGCCTGAGACCAGCTACCACTTTGCTCAGGCAAACTGAGCTTGCCAGGTGGCTCTGAAGGGACATGGATTTTAAAAGCTAAATAACAAAATAGAAGATGAGAGGGCCCGGCACAGGTGGCTTCCAGTTGAAGGGAGGATTTGTCCTCTTAAAACCCGGCCCCGAGGGCGGTGCCTGTGGCTCAAGGAGTAGGGCACTGGCCCCATATACCGGAGGTGGTGGGTTCAAACCCAGCCCCAGCCAAAAAAACTGCACAAAAAAAAACCCGGCCCCGAGTTTGCTTACCTTGGGCAAAGAATGTGCTGGCTCCATCCTGGGTCCCCTGTGACAGGTACCCCATCTGTTGCAGCCTTACCCCCTGCCCATGGCCACTTTGGCAGCCTCCTGGCCTGTCCACTTTTCCCATGATCTGACTCTAGCATGAGCCTGACAGGGGCCTATAAAACATCAGCTGTGATCTTGGCCTGCAGCGTGAGCAGCTCCCAACATGTGGCCAAGAGTCCCGTGAGGGAGTGTGTATCTCTGCCGACATTACGTAGCCCTCCCCTGCCCAACAGGCCAATATTCTATTACCGTGGCAACACACTGATGGCCGTCACTCTGGGCCAGTACAAGGCTCACTTCTGGACTTGGACCAACTCCTGGGAGGAGTTCAGACAGGTACGGGGCTCAGGGCAGAGGCAGGGGGGGTCAGCCGGGCAGGGCTGTGCTGCCTCTGGGGTGTGTTGCAACACCTGTGCCCAGCTACTTGGAAGGCTGAGGCAGGAGGATCGATTTAGCCCAGGAGTTTGAGGCTCAGTGGGCTACGATGAAACCACTGCTCTCCTTGAGTGACAGTGAGACTCCGAGGGCCTGGGGCCATGTGTACCATGGTTCATCTCAAGCTCGGGGTGGATGAGGAACCATACCCGCCTTCCTCCTTTATGGAATCCTGCCTAGAACCCGGGCCTGGGCTCTTGAGCCCCTGAGGCGGGGAAAGGTGCTGCTGCCCCGGGGAAGGCAAGAGCTCTCCCAGAGAGAAATTCTGCTCAAATGAGTGGGATCTTAATTAAAAGCTTACTTGATTTGCATCCAAACTATAATTTGAGTCATCTGTCTAGACGACCCCATTAACTGTTCAATCTGTTCAGGGTCTATGTGGTTTTTTCTCTGGCCATGTAGTTCACACCTGTTCTCCAGCTGGTCCACTCAGGAGATCAAAAGGTCACCCACTTAAAAACCCACGTTGGTATCCACTCCTGGCTGCTGTGAGGCACTTAGGATGAGGTCCCCTCTTTTCTAGCATGGACTTGGGGCAGCTATAGGAAATTTATGGACACTCGTGGGCCAGGTCAGGAGGTAGTTTACCCACCAGGCCAAGCTGATGTCACAGACCCTGCACCTGGCCCCTGTTCAGGTGTGCATCTGACCCCAGATGCGGTGTGCGAGGTTCTGACTACAGCCTGGGCCTGAGCTTATTACTTACTTCCCGAGATTTTCCTCTATTTTCTTGACTACGTTGATCAGGGTTGTTTTTGTTGGGGTATTTTCGTTTGTTTTTTTTTTTGAGACAGAGTCCAGTATGTCATCCTGGTAGAGTGCTATGACATCACAGCTCACAGCAACCTCAAACTCTTGGGCTTAAGCAATTCTTTTGCTTCACCCTCCCAGGTATCTGGGACAACAGGTACCCATCACAGTGCCTGGCTATTTTTCTTATTGTTGTAGTTATCATTGTTGTTTAGCAGGCCCAGGCCAGGTTCAAACCTGCATTCCTCAGTGTATATGAACAGCGCTCTGCCCACTGAGCTACGGGTGCCGAGCCATTCAGGATTGTTTTTAAACCCTGGCCTCTTCTTGAGCAGGTTAATCTGTGTCTGGGGTCCTGTGGTCAGCTCTGTCCTCCATACTTCCCCGATGACTCTGGGAGGTGCTCTCACCTTCTCCAGCTCGACAGACAGGGCTTTCCCCTGTGAAATTAGTGGCATCGAGATATGTGACTAGCTAAAATATACACCCACCTGCCCCTCAGAAGAGGGGTACATATGAACTTGGGGGTGGACAGGCATGTCTGCAAGGCAGCTCAGGGGTCGTAGACAGGGAGCTTCACCCCTCCCCTGTGTATGTCCATTCACCCCTTCAGCATCAAGCCTCCTGCAAGAGGCAGCATAGGGGACACCTTCACCTTCCCTCCTGCCTCCCATTGCAGGGCGTGGACTTCTGTCCTGGGCAGAACGTCTCGGGAGTCACAACGCACACCCAGGAGGAGCACACACAGCTGCCCCTCATTTTCCACCTGGGTCGAGACCCTGGGGAGAGGTACCCGCTCAGGTGAGTTGGGGTGGGGGATGCCTGTGGGCTCAGCCAGAAGCAGCCTCCTGCCCACTCAGATATTTTTCTCATCACAGAGTGATTCTGGCACTTTCCGCCAAGCCCACATCCCCATCAGCAATTCCTTAGGAGCCACACAGCCACCCTTACCCCCAGCAGCCAGCTGTGCCCTGCAGCCTCCCATCCCCATGCCCAGCTCCCTCCTCTCCCTGGGCTGGGTACCCAGAAGCTTCTCCCAGTCTCCCCAGGTGGGACGGGCATCACCCAATTCCTGCATATCCTGAGGGGCCAAGGACGCCCAACTAGGAGTTCCCCAGTGTCCAGGCTTCATGGACTTGGTCCTAGGGTAATGTAGGCCTTGGAGGAGTGGCTACCCCAGGCAAGGCCAGGCCTGAGGACTGCTTGTGTGCTTTGCTTCTGGACGGGCCTCATTTTTGGGGAGGTGATATGGCAGGAGCAGAGCCCAGCACAGGACATAGGGCAGCAGTGCCACTGCCAAGGTCTACCCTGACACATCACCAGGGAGCCCTCAAGCCCCCTCTGTCCCACCAAAATGTCCAGCTCAGAAGCCCAGGATGGTAGCTATAGAAGCCAGTGCCCTAACAGTGTGAGCTGGCTGGAAATGGGCTTCCTGCACCCATGACTAAAGTGAAGAAGGGGTGAGAGTGCCCCAGATCAAGACAGCCCGAAATGCAGTAACAAGTGCCCCAGGTGGGGACCAGCTCCCCACAGAAGCCACCACAGACCAGCAGCCCCCACAGACCAGCAACCCCACTCTGAAACACTGTCGGGGTGACAGGGAGCAGGTCGCAGCCACAATCAGGACACAAGGCCACCACTACACCCTCCCTCTGTTGGCCTGTTAAAGTGTGGATTTGTGCCACCCCACTGGCTCATCCGTTCCCCAGGGGACTTCTCTGGGGGGCCACTGTGGCCTGCTCCTTGCTGGGCAGAGGGACACACAGTCTAGGCCAGGCTACCTTCCTCCCCATGATGCCTCATAGCTGGGAAAGTGTGGAGGATTTAGGGAGTTTTTTGTTTTTAAGACAGTCTCGCTCTATCACCCCAGGCTAGAGAGCCATGGCATTATAGCTCACAGCAACCTCAGACCCCTGGGCTCAAGCAGTCCTCTTGCCTCAGCCTCCAGGAGTAGCTGGGACTATAGGCACCTGCCACAATGCCCAGCCTTAAGTGCAGTTATTTTAAAGCACACCCCGGCCAGCTAGGCACAGCTCCCCTAGAGGGGCACCAGGAGGGACCTGTCCTGGGCCAGACGCTCTGATGTAGACACTTACCTGTGGCTGCTCCTCAGACACAAACGTGTGTCACTTTATAGGGAGCTGCAGCTCACGGGTGGGTGAGGCCAGGGCTCTGGCTGGTTCCAGGTGAGGTCAAGGCTAGAATCCCACAAAGACAAGAACACATCTGAGACCCTCCTTTGGATTGAAAATGCACATGAAACCAGACAGCCTGCAGAGGTACTTAGGCCAGAGCCTGGGGCACTGGGCACACAAACCTGCCAGGCCCAGACCCACCAGGAAGTCGCTCTCTGGATTCTAGTCCTAACAGGGCCAGCAAGAGCAGCAGAGGGCAAGCAGATATAATCCTGTTCGTGTCATGTGTTGCTTCTGGGTTGAGAACCACTGATCTATAGGGAAGGTTCTGGCGCTGAAAGCTTACCCAGTCTGTAGGTGTCAGGCGGAGGGCCTGGGCTAGGGGGCAGAGGGTGGGCTCTCCCAGGAGGCTACTGGGCTGGAGCTGATACTGGGACCATCAGGGAGGGCTAGAGCCTGCCGCATCCACCACCAGGATCCTGCAGGTCCCATCTTGCTTCCAGGGGTCTGGGCATCCCTGGCAGTGGGAGGGTCAGATCACACTGCCCATGTTGGCAGGGCTTTGGGGGTGGACCTGACTTGGGGGGTACGTAAGTCTTTGAAAACCAACCCCTGACAGGTGGGCAGCTCATCCCCAAGGCTCCTGGAGAGCACCTGCACACCCAGTGGTGCTCCTGTGCAGTGGGGTTCCCTCCTGGAGTACAGCCTAGGACTGAGGGCTGCTGGAGTGCCTGGAGTTGTCTGCGGCCGGGGCTGGTATCTTCTCAACAGTCTCGTTCATGTGCCCTTCATGACATCCATCCCTACCCTGAGCACTGTTCCCAGTCTGAATGGGAATAACTTGCCCACTGGTCACTGTGAAGGGCATCTGGCTGTCATGCAGACAGGGTGTGGTGGTGGCTCCTGGGTACGCAGAATGTCTTTCAGCCCTCTGGAGCCCAAACCTGGGAGGATATGGCTGGGGTTACGTGGTAGCCCCAGGTCTAGCTTTGTGAGAAACCACAAACTGCCTCCCCGAGTGACCACCCATTTGCATCCCCACCAGCAGTTGAGGGGGGGCTGTGGTGGCCCATGGTCCTTGCAACACTGAGCTCAGCCAGGCTCTTGTTACAGCACATGCCAAGGTATGAAGTGGCATCTCTTCACATTCCATGTGCATTCCTTGACGACAGGTGACACTGAGCATCTTTTTATGTTCTTGTTGACAATTTTAGAAAAAAAATTTTTTTTTTTCATTTTTGAGACAAGAGTCTCACTGTGTCACCCTGGGTAGAGTGCTGTGGTGCCTTAGCCTCCCAAGTAGCTTAGACTACAGGCACCTGCCATAACACCTGGCTAGTTTTTCTATTAGTGGAGATAAGGTCTCATTTTTGCTCAGGCTGGTCTTAAAACTCTTGAGCGCAAGGGATCCCCTCACCTCAGCCTCCCAGACTGCTGGGATTACAGGTGTGAACCACCACACCTGGCCTAGAAATGGTTCTAAATGGCAGAATGACTTCATTCCAAAGGATGTCACCACACTGCTGCAGTGACACAGCACCAAGGTGTGATGTCACTGACGCGGACCTTGTGACGCAGCTTGGAGCTATTCAGAGTGTTTTTTTGTGAAAAGAAAGGAGTCAGATGGCACCTTGTATGGGGTCTTCAGAACTGCCGGCGCTGTTCTCTGAACTTTCTAAATCTTGCAGTGGGATGATGGCACTTCTGTGATGACACAGTGTGTGCCATGTTTGAGAATGGTCCAAATGGTACTGCTTACTGCACAGGCTGGCATGGAGGCCCAGCTCATGGGGCCAGGCTCCCACCCACAGCTCCTTGGCTTGCTCCTTGGCCCACTCCCTTATGGGGACAGGGCAGGGCACAGCTGTATTCCCTGCCTCTCTGTTAGGCTCAGTCCCTGGGTCATCATTCCCCCTGGCCTGTAAGTCTGAGGAGAGAACAGTTATGGTGCCACCTGCCCATCCCAGGGAGACGCAGGGTCAGCGGCAGGAGCCCTGAGTCCACAGTGACTGTGTTGCCTGCAACCCTCAGCTGCCCTACCCTGAGTGTAAGCCTAGAATGTGACAGTGCTTGCTCTCTTTAGCTTTGCCAGTGCTGAGTACCTGAATGCCCTTGGCAGAATCACCCCAGTCATCCAGCAGCACCAGGAGGCCTTGGTCCCTGGGCAGCCCCAGCTCAATGTGTGCAATCAGGCAGTCATGGTAAGTAGCTTGTCCTTAGGAAGCCATGCCTGGGCCCAGGCTGTTGCCAACCTCACTGGGCCTTCTGCCCCTGAGCACCAGGCTGTGCAGACACAGATGAGGGGGTGCGGGGTGTCACAGCCCAGTGCCTCAGGGGTTGCTCCAAGATCCAAAGGGGACAAGGTCAGGGGCCACAGGTCCAGGGACAGTTGTGGCCACACGGCCTCTGTCCTCCTCCCTAAGGAGTCAGGGTCAGAACAGGGAACTTGAGGGTCCAGGCAACCCTTAACCCATGACCCACAACCCACAGGTGGGGTTGCATCCCCTTGTTGGTGTGGAGGCCCCACAGTACCTCCTGCATCCACAGGCTCTGCCCTGCCAGGGGTGGGTGCTAAGTAGGTATGTAGTGCTCTGCTGTGTGCAGGAGTGGCTCCAGGGCCCACTTGGTGGCCCCCATTGTTTTTCCCTCCTGCCAGGCCATCCCCAAGTCTCTGTGCAGCCTCCTCAGGCAGGTCCACACCATACCTTGATAGAGCTCATAGCCCAAGGAGACCAAGCCACGTTCACTCTCAGTGGAAAAACAGCCTGGTCACATCAGATGATGGGAGATGAGTATGGGTGCCTGGGAATTTCATGGAAGCTGTGTCTGAGCCAAGATGGGCACATCTGCTCATCCAGCCCGGGGGCTGCTGTGGTCAGGACCACACAGGTGGGGTGTGAATAGCCACACGTGTCATTTCCCAGCCAGTGACATGGCTCCCAACAGGGACAGGCCTTGATTGTGTCTCTGGAGGGGTCATATCTACCTCTTGCTGCTGTGTGACCCTCACTGCATGACAAAGACAGGTATTGCACCTGTCCACGGTATTGCTCCTGGGAGTCCCAGAGCCAGCAGAGCACAACTGAGATAGCTGAGCCAGCGTCTAAGCCCTCCCAGGCTGGACAACCCGAGAAATGCCAGGCCCTATAGACCCGGGTCTGGAGCCAGTGCAGGCTGCTGTGGGCCATCGTCTCTGCAGGGTGAGGCCAAATCACAGCTGTAGGTGCTGCTGGGTGCCTGCTGCTGTCTGTCTTGCACAGCTGGTCTTGATGTGGCAGTGAACATGCCCTGAGGAGAAAGTACTGGGGGTATGCAGTGGCCACTGTACTGGAAAACACTATCTCAGAGTCAGGAGGATTCTCCAAGGAATGAGGACCACTGAGGGCAAATGGACTTATCCAGGGCCACAGGTGTGGCTCACCTGTAGGTGATCTTTTACAGCAGGGCAGGGGCCAGGTGCCTGCCTATCCAGTCTCACCACAGAAGGGACACCTAAGCGGCTGACCTGTGCACTCACAGGAGGACAACAGGTCCCCATCTCAGGGCCTCTGAGGCCTACAAGGCTCCCCAACCCTGCTGTCTACCTACACACCTGTCCTCAGGCAGAGGACCCTGCGCCCACACTCTGATGGACACAAATGTTCTCTCCTCACTACAGCCAGTTGAGGGGGGTGCTGGCCTGGGCATGACAAACATTTGAATATTGCTTACTGCCAGAGTCCAAAGGTACAGGGAGTAACTGTGTTCCTTTCCCACAAAGTCCAAAAGTACAGGGAGTAACTGTGTTCCTTTCCTAAATTTTCAATTCCCAGAACTGGGCACCCCCAGGCTGTGACAAGTTGGGAAAATGTCTGACACCACCAGAGTCTGTCCCGGAGAAGTGTTCCTGGCCCCACTAACAGCTGCCTGGACCCAGGAGTAGGAAGGGCCTCCAAGATGGCAGAGTTCTAAGGGTCCATGTCCCTGCCCCTGCTCTTGCCCGGCTCTCACCCCCAAGGCCTGGGGTCTGCAGTCTCAGGTCTCCCCGCTGAACTTGCCCAGAGTCCAGCACTCCACACCAGGGCCTGGTGGGTGGGATCCATATCCTAAGGTTGGTGATGAGACAGGGCTGTGACAGGAGGCTGTGGAGGCAGAGAAGAGCATCCAAGTGGAGCTGGGCCAGTTGTCACGCAGTCCCCACAGTGGGGCCAGTTCAGTCACTTCAGTTGCTACTCCATGGGGACATGAGGTGGGTTCCCCGTTTCCACTTTCCATGGGAGTCTGGGCTCAGCCCCTGGCTCTTCCAGCCCTGACCCAGCACATTGCCCTGTCTCCCCTCCGGTCCTCGGCACTCTGTGTGTCCAGGCATGATGGCCCCCTTCACCCGCCCTGAAGAGTGGGCCACCTCCAGCACTACCTGCCAGGGCGCCTCATGCCAAGGCTGAACTGTAGGGCTGGGAAACGGAGGAAAACAGCCTCAGAATAAAAAAGTGTGAGGCATTTTGCTGTTGTCTTGCTTTCTTAAAAAAAAAAAAAAAATGAAATTGTGTCTCTGGGGACCCCTGTCATCTCGTGGCTGCAGCCCAAGGCTGAGCGGACAGAGGGGCTGCTCTCCAGGTGGGTGCCCGACGGTCCAGTGCCTGGAGCCGAATGGTGCCTGCCCGCGGTCAGCCCTGGGCGGCTTTGGGTTTTAGCAGGGCGGGACGCCTTCACGCTAGGCCTAAAGTGAGTAAGGGCGCGGTGATTCGCGCCTCTGCCGTTCCAGGGTCCCTGGGGCGGGGACACGTCAGTCTAGCGGTGCAAGGAGCCAGAGCCCTGCTTAGAATCGACTGCATCGGCTCGGGGCCCGTAGCTCAGTGGTTAGGGTGCTGGCCACATACACCTAGGCTGGCGTGTGCAACTGCAAAAACAGTAACAACAAAAAAATAGCTGGGCGCGTTGTGGCGGGTGCCTATAGTCCCAACTGCTTGGGAAGCTGAGGCGAGAGAATCGCTTAAGCCCAAGAATTAGAGGTTGCTGTGAGCTATGGCACTACAGAGGGTGACATAGTGAGACTCGGTCTCAAAAAAAAAAAAAGCCGCTTCGCTGATTTACGAAAATAGAGCGCAGATTTCCGGAGCGACGACTCGCCCCGCCGCGCAGGCGCCCGGCCCCGCCCCTCCCCCCGCTCCCGCCCCTCCCCCCGCTCCCCTTTCCGCGCCCGCCCCGGCGCTCGGGTCACAGGAGCCTCCCGTGCAGCATGGCGGAACCCGAGCTGCAGCTGGTGGCGCGGCGGATCCGCAGCTTCCCCGACTTCCCCTCCCCGGGCGTGCTGTTCCGGTGAGAGCGCGAGCCCGGCCGAGCCCTTGCCTTCGCTGGGCGCGGCACGGGCTCACCAGGCCTGTCCCCGAGCAGGGACATCTCGCCTCTGCTGAAGGACCCCGCCGCCTTCCGCGCCTCGATCAGCCTTCTGGCGCGACACCTGCGGGACGCGCACGGCGGCCACGTGGACTTCGTCGCAGGCGAGTGGTGAGACGGGCCGGCCTGAGACGGCTGGGTGCCCGCCGTAACTCAGACGGGGCTGAACGGGCTTATGTCCAACAGAGGTCAGCTGACTTTGCAGAGACTATGAGGCCGAGAAACTTGTGAAATCTGCCCTGGGCTGTCCCACCCCACCCAGCCACTACCGCGGGAGGGGGCGTCCTCGGCCTCTCAGCGGGAGCCTGCAGGCCAGGTGCCCCTTGTCACTGTGGTGGCCACTGGTCACCAGCCAGCCCGGGCTGCGGGGACTCCCACGCAGCTGTTTCACTGGCCGCAGTCAGCTGCCCGCTCTCGTCCACAGGCTTAGACTCCCGAGGCTTCCTGTTTGGACCCTGCCTGGCCCAAGAGCTGGGCGTAGGCTTTGTGCTCATCCGAAAGCGGGGGAAGCTGCCAGGCCCCACCGTGTGGACCTCTTGTTCGCTGGAGTACGGAACGGTGAGGGGCCAGGCCACCGTCCCACAGCTCAGAGGGGATTAGACACCCAGGCAGGCTTACATAGCCAGGAAGCTACAAGGGGGGGTTGGCACCAGGACCCAAATGGTGGCCACGGCTGATTTCTCCTGGAGGCTTGAGGACCACCCACGTGTTTCCTGTCTCTATAGGCTGAGCTGGAAATCCAAAGTGATGCCCTGGAGCCGGGGCAGAAGGTGATCGTTGTGGATGATCTGCTGGCCACTGGCGGTGAGGGTCCTTCCCAGGCAGACAGCCCAGAGTCCAAGGGGGCCTGGCCCTGGGGTGCCTCCCTACACATGGGGTGGGGTCTGAGTACTTCACAGCCTCCAGGGGCTGACCTGGAGCACTGAGGTCCCTGCAGCCCAGGCTAGAGCCAGGCCTCTCCCCCTTCTCTAGGGACCATGCAGGCAGCCTGCCAGTTGCTAGGCCGGCTGCAGGCTGAGGTGGTAGAGTGTGTGACCCTGGTGGAGCTGACGTCGCTGCGAGGAAGGGAGAAGCTAGGGCCAGTGCCCTTCTTCTCTCTCCTACAGTATGATTGACCATGTGACCCCCTCAGCTGGGAGAGGAAAGTGTCAGCCTGGGGCAACTTAAGTGACCTTTCTGCCAGAGGCCACTGGCTGCCCACCCAAAGCTTACTTATATCTTTGGCCTGGGGCCCTTCTGGAAGTGCTAAAGCCTGGAGCATGGCTGTATGGGCGTGATGGAGAGCCTGTTCTCAGGTTCCTAGACAAGGAGGACCATGCCCTGGAACCTCCAGAAGGACCCACCTAGTGGCTAAAGTGCAACTTCATCATCTTAAAGAGTTGCAGAGAGCAAAGTACTAGAGTTCAGAAGGAGCAGTGGTTCTCAACCTTTCTAATGCCACAATGCATTTTCATTGTTACAAAGGGGTTGCAACCCACAGGTTGAGAACTGCTGTTCTGGAGGCTCCAGGGCATGGCCATCCTTTTCTTCTAGCTTCCAGGGACAACCTGCCTTCCCTGGCAAGGTGGCCTGGGGCAGCACCTCATCGCCTATTGGGTCCAATTACAAACCCGGCAAAAGAACAAGAGTAAACATCTCTGATGTACACACTGTCTCCTGTCATCCTGTGGGCCAGGCTCCTGCAGGCCAGTGCCTGGGCCTGCCTTTCTGTGCAGTGAGGTGGCCCAGAAGATGGTGCAGGGGCTGCTTAGTGCTGCCTGGCAGCATGCTGACTCATGAGCAAGGCAGTATGGGGGTGGTTGAGAGCCTGTTCTCAAGTGCTACCCAAGTGGCTAAAGTGCAACTTCATCTTCTTAAGAGTTGCAGAGGGCAAAGTACTGGAATCCAGGTGTTGGCAAGGTGGGTCCTTCTAAAGGTTCCAGGGCATGGCCCTCCTTGTCTCCTAGCATCCAGGGGCCACCTGCCTTCCCTGGCAAGGTGGCATACCCCAGTCAGATTCTGCTCCTGGTGTCCAGCAAGGACCCTGTGGTGGCACTGAGCCCAGCTCCAAAGCCCTGATGTGATCACAGGTCCCAGGACTCAGGAACATGTCTCCCATGACCCTGCACCCTGTCCCACTCCCCTGACAACTTGACAGGTGCTGCTCAGCAACAAAGTCACCTACAGAAACCAGTTTAATATAAACACGCTATTCATGAGACCAAGGACACAGACCCACCTACTATCCTTGGGCCTGCAACCCATGTCCAGCCTGATCCCTGGGGATGTGAGAAGAGCCGAGTACATGGAGTTCATAAAGGAAATAAAAAGGCACAAGTGGGCTCTGACCAGCATGTCCAGAGCCCGGGTTGGTCTGCAGCAGCCACTGGGCTCATAGCTTCTCCTCAGCGCGGGTGAGGACAGCCAGGCGCATGGTGATGCCAGCCAGGTCTGCAGCTTTGTCCAGTTTGATGTAGGTGTCAGTGCGGATATGGTGGAGGCTAAGCCAATCAGGCAACAGCTCGGACAGGAGCAGCAGGTGCTTCTCCATCTCGCCTATAGAAAGGAAGGTGAGGCCCTGTGCAGGTGGCACTGGTGTGACCCAGCCCTGCAACTCCACAGGAGTGCACTCTCTGTCTCACAGTGGGGTATCACACCCTGTCCATAGGCCTCAGGGCTGAGGGTTCTGAGCTAAGGTCTGAGCCTGGGGTCCCTGTCTGTGTCCTTGACAGCTGGAGTGAACAGTGGTGGTAGAAGACAGGCAGGGACCCTGTTGCCCAAGCCCCACAGAAGGATGGCCCCTGCAGTCGCAGAACCAGCAGTTCTGTCCTGGGCCAGAGAGACCCAAGAGCAAGTGGACCTCTCACATGGGGCCTAGAGCCATGGGGAAGAGATTTTGTTCTGGCCCAGGAATGCAGAGAATAGACCAGGTGTGAGGGGCTGCAGGAGTAGAGGCCAGGCTGGGTGACCAAGGTGTTCAGTGTGCACATCTGGTGAACTGTCGGTGGACACCACAGTCAAGAACCCGGGGAGGGATCACAGCCCATAGCAGGACCACAGTGGGTGGCCCTGTGCCCTACCCCACCTACCAGGGCTCATGGAAGTGTGACAGCTGCCCACCATCCGGGCACAGGCCACTGCCATGGTGAGCGCTGGCTTGCGCTCAGACACGAAGACGCCACGCAGCATACGGGCCAGCTCGGGCAGCCGCTCTAACCGCTGCAGCCGCAGCTCCTGCTCTGGGCACCGCGTCATCTGTGCCAACTGTTTCTGTGCCTCCTTGGCCCGTACCTGGGGTGGGAGAAGGTCGGTCAGTGGATGGCAGGTCACCCCAGCACCCAACTGCCCATCACTGACTCACCCGCTCCAGCAGGTCATGGGACACCCCCTTTAGGGCACCAGTTGGTGTGGTAGGGGAGGTGGCAGGTGGGCTGGCTAGCAGGCCTGGGCTGCTGGGCTCAGCTGAACGTAGGGCCAGTTGACTCAAGGCCTTCTCCATCTGTGGGTAGGACAAGTTAGAGAAGTCACAAGAGGCAGTGTGCCCCAGCCCTGCCAGAGGAAGCCCTCTACCCCTAAGCCCTAAGCTCCCCCTACCCCTGTCTCCGGGCCAAGTTCAGTCACCACATCTGGAGGAAAGCTAAGTGGGCAACCTGGGGCCCTGCCCACAGTGCTGTCTGTGTAGGAGCCACCCCCTGTGTGGGGATGAGCAACCATGTAGAGCACAATCTGCCATCTCTAGAGTCTAGACCAGGCGTTCTCAAACTTTTTAAATGGGGCCAATTCACTGTCCGTCAGACAGTTGGAGGACCAGACTATAGTTTAAAAAAAATGAACAAATTCTTATGCACACTGCACATATTTTATTTTGAAGTAAAAACAAAACGGAAACAAATACAATTCACACCACTTCATGTGGCCCACGGGCCGCAGTTTGAGGACACCTGGTCTAGACCGTCAGCCGCACATGAAGCCAAATGGGGTGTCATGGAGGCTTCACCTGTTACATCCACCTTGTTTTGTCAGGCAGGCCCCACCCACCCCAAAAAACTCCAGTCAGCCTCACCCTGGGTGACATCAGGCTGCGGGCCCGGGCCAGCACCTCCTGAGCAGTGCTGAGCTTCTCCAGAGTGGGTGGCTGGGGCAACTTGGCAGGCTCAATGTCCGGCACCTCGTCCACATTGAAGCGTGGGTGCCAGCGGGTCAGCTGGTCATCAGGTACCTCCATTGGGGGGCTCAGGGAGGCCAGGAAGGCCTGCAGGAGAATGAGCAGGGGCCCTGCTGGGTGACCCTGGGCACATCTCAGGGCTGTCTAGGCAACCCCAGGCATGTCAGGTAACCTCTCTGTGCCCAGGTGCTTGGTTGGCAAGAGAAAGCACAGGGCCTCACAGGGCCACCATGACCCCCTTGAGCTCACCAGCTCCTCAGCACAGGGCAGACCCAGTGTGTGTCCATGCCTACCATGAAGCCAGGTGTCGCCAACATTATGCCCTCCCCACCCTCAGAGGACAACTCAGAACTCTACCACTGACCAGGGGTAGCACCCTGGGCCTCTGATAAGGACTCTGTGTGGCAGGGATGCTGAGAGCATGGACAGGACACTCAGGCAGGGCGGACAAAAATGCCCACAGTGCCATTGCCTCTGCAGCTAGGACCAGGTGCATCACTGGCCTCTGCGTGCCACAGCCACTCACTTTGTGGTGCTCCCTGGCTCGCTCCAACAGCTTCTGGCCGAAGACCTGCCGTCGCTGCAGGATGTGGGAGGCCGTGAGCTGGGGGACTGCACCGCTGGTCTCTGCAGGGAGAGTGGCCTGGCTAGGATTCACAGGCCTGGTGCCCAGCACCTCACACCCATCCTCAAAAGGGTGCATGGTCACAGCTGGGGATACCAAGGCCCTGGACCCAGCACACTCACCCTGATCCAGCAGCGGCTCGATGGTGAGCTGGTAATCAGATTTCCTGACACCGTCTTTGAAGGTGGGGATGTTACGCTCCTGACGGAAGCAGTAAGAAGCAGGATACACAGTTTTGATCTGGCCCACATTGTGCTCCTCAAAGCGCCTGTGGGAGGTGGCACCAGGTCAGGAGAAAGCAGCACCGACCGCAAAGCCCCGCAGCGCCCACATGGCTGCAGGCCACTCACTTGCGTATCATGTCCTGGACACCCTGCTTGACCTTAGCGAACGTCACAGTCTCTGCACGGTTGTAAAGCATGCCCACTATGGTGTCCATGCTGCGGAACATCTCAGCCAGCACCTGGTACTTGTGGGGCAGCACCAGTCCCGGGGGACTGGGCTGTGCGAGGGCATGGAAGCGCTGGTAGGCAGGCAGCTTCTCACTACTGTCAGAGAGAGAGCCAGCCTTGAGAGAAGACCCAGACCCCACACCCCTGCCTCTGAAGACACACAGCCAGACCACACACCCTCCACTGCCTCTGGAGACGCCACACCCCTGCCTCTGAAGACACACAGCAAATGCCTGATGACCACAAGCTGTTGGCAACACTTGAGGTTCTTCAGGGCCCACGGGGCGGCATTTACTGACTCCTCAAGGTGGGTACTGGGGACAGGGCAGGTGGGCAGCAGGCTGGGCTCTGGACTACCCACCCTGTTGGCTGCACCAGTTACCTCCCTGAAAGGTGCAGCCCAGCTGCTGCTCAATCACTCTGCGTGGCCACCCTCCCAGACTCACCATGGTGGCTCTGCAGGGCGTTCAGTCTCAAGCAGGCAGAGGCTCTCAGCATCCTTCTTGGCTTTCAGCACCTGGACCCGCGCCCCCAGCTCACGAGCGCGCTGCAGACACGACTGGAGCTCGGAGATGGTGTCCGTCGGGGGGACCTGGGGACGCAGGGGGCTGTCAGGCCACGCCGTTCACCCATGGTAGGTCACACCTGCCCTTGGTCCAGCCTCCTCACCTTGTCCTGCAAGGCTGCCAAGGGGGACAGCTGATCTGCTGAGATGGTGACTTTCTGTACCTTGGTGCCCAGAGAAGAGCAGGCTCGAGGGCAGGAGTCAGCTGAGAAGCCCAAGCTGTAGGTCTGTTGGGAAGAACCCCAAGGTGAGCACAGGACAAGTCCAGGGTGCACCTGGCTCTGCAGAAAGGGGACCCACTGGCTGGATCAGAACTGGACATGCAAGGGCTGGGCCCAGGTTCTTGGGGTTAATCATTTCTCAGGGTCTTTGCTAAAGTTAACAGAGAGGGACCCGGGGCGCTGCCAGGGTTGGCCCTCCCCAGCCTTGCGGACAAGCCGTGGGCTGAGTTTCCTCCAGCTTCACGCCTGCCTTCACCACTCCAGCCTCAGTTTCCCCGAGTTGCTCACCTCTCCCGCGTCGGCCGACAGCCGCAACCTCCTGCGCGCAGGCGGCGGGGCCTTGGGGCTCCCGGGGTCGGCGGACGGGCGCGCGCGCTTGCGACTGCCGCTCGGGGCTGAGCCCGGGGCTCGGGGTGCGGGCTCGGCGGGGCTCGGGGTGCGACAGGGCAACTTGGCCCGCGCGGGCACGGCGCGGGGCCCGGGGCGGCGGCACGCAAAGAAGTCGGTGACTCGGCACTGCTCCATGGCGGCGGCGGGAAGGAGGCAGCGCGCGTTTCCCGCCGGTTTTCGCGCCGGCGCCCTGGCCCCGCCCCACCGCGGATCGCACCACTGGTGCCGGGGGTCGGCGCAGGAAATGGACTGGCCCTGGCGCATGCGCACTAGTACGCGCACGCGCCCAAGTACATTCCTGTTTGTGCGCTGCCTGCTCGCGACCCAGTTCGCGTGTGGTCTGCGTTTGGCATCGCGTGTCACTCCGATCGCTGGCTTTGGGGCCCAAAATGAGTAAAGGCCTGGCGGAGCAGAACGGTGTTAGCTTGCCTTGGTGCTGCGATTCAAATTACAGCGTGACAGAGGTCAACGCACGGCGGAGCAGGATGCGTGCGCCTCGGGGGCGAATGCGCTGCAGCCCAGGAGTGGGGTCCGCACACAAGTTTGTGAGAATGCCACCACCACTGGATTACTGGATGGCACACTTTATTGTTACTTTTTATTTTTTTTAGAGACAGGGTTGCACTCTGTCGCCCCCGCTGTAGTGCAGTGGCTGAACGGTTCGTAGCAGCCTCAAACTCCTGAGCTTAAGCATCCAACTGCCTCAGCTTCCCCAGCAGCTGAGATGTGCCACCATGCCTAGCTAATATTTCTAATATTTTTGTAGAGACAGGGTCTGGCTGTGTTGTTCGGGCTGGTCTCGAACCTCTGGCCTTAAGCAATCCTCCAGCCTCAGGCTCCCAAAGTGCTGGGATTACAGGTGTGAGCCACCTGGCAGGCCTGCACAGTTTTTTGAAGGGTAAACTTTTATGATATGTGACATATCTCAATTATAAAAGAAAGGAGAATGAAAGAAACTGCCTTCAAATGGGTGAGTTTTTTTTTTAAGTGTTGGTTCTAAGACAACTTTTATTATCTGAAATATAGGTTCTCTGGAAAACCTATGACCCTGATACTGGAGCCCCTCCTTCCAGATGAGGCCAGATCTACAGGGCTGAGAGGAGAGCTCCTGCTTTTCCATTTTTCTTTCAAGTTTTCTGTAAAGAGCATGAATTGTGCCCGTTTAAAAAAGAAAATTAAAGGAAACATCAGTATGCAGTTGGTGCTTGCAAAATAACCTTGAGTGAGAAAGTTGGAGGTTGCTGGAGAGGAGGAGCCTGATTTCCTATGTGTATTTTAGAGTGCACTACCTGGATTTGTGCTTTGCAGGTTATCACTGGGTCAAGAAATCAGTGTAGAAGGTCCAGACCCACTTTTTTTATTTTGAGACAGAGCCTCATGCTGTTGTCCTGGGTAGAGTGTCGCGGCATCACAGCTCACAGCAACCTCCAACTCTTGGCTTAAGCAATTATCTTGCCTCAGCCTCCCAAGTAGCTGGGACTACAAGCACCGGCCGTAACACCCAGCCTTTTTTTTTTTTTTTATTGTTTTTGCAGTTGTCATTTTAGCTGCCCCAGGGTGGGTTTGAACCTACCAGCTTCTGTGTATGTGGCCAGGGCCCTACCCACTGAGATATGGGTGCCGCAGAGACCCACATCTTTAAGGCAATATTTTGAAGTTTAGTTTTGGTATGTGTGCACCATGCAAAATGAATTTCTTTTTTGTTGTTTTGAGAAAGAGTCTCCGTCACCCTAGGTAGAGTGCTCTGGTGTCATAGCTCACAGCACCCTCAAACTTGTGGGCTCAGGCAATCCTCTCACCTCAGCCTCCCGAGTAGCTGGGACTACAGGCGCCCACCACAATGCCCAGCTATTTTTTGGTTATAGTTGTCATTGTTTGGTGAGCCCAGGCTGGATTCGAACCCACCAGCTCCAGTGTATATGGCTGGCATCCTAGCTGCTTGAGCTACAGGTGCCGAGCCTAAAATGAATTTCTTAAACCAAACAGTGGTTGGGGGCTGGGGGAAGGAATTGCCTTGAAATGTTGTACTCATGTTCCACCTGTAAGAAAAACTTGGACCCCACTTCAGGTATAAATCAAATGGTAATTTATTACACCTGTGCAGGCGGGCCCCTGCCCCAAAGACCAAATGGCCCCGAAGAGAAAAGCAGACTGCCTTTTATGCCTTTTTTTGTTGCTGTGTGGCAAGCAAGAGAACAAACACAGAAGCAGAATGTGGCTGGTTAGCTTAGGGACAGGGTTACAGTTGGGGGCTACAATGTAGTGGTTGGCACTGGGACAGCTTGGGAGACTCAGTGGCTTGGGAATTTCTGCTTGAGTAAGTTTTCACCATTGTTTTAACCTGTGTCTAGGAGTTTTTGAGAACTCAGGGAACTTTCTTGTTCTGAAACCTGTCCTCAGAATTAACCCAAGGTGGGGTTGAAACGTGCGGGGACTCAGGCTGAGACAATTAGGGGATTCTAGGGGTCCTTTTGCTGGGTACTACAGGAAGGACTGTGAGGGACGGTTCTTGGGTGATGGAAATCACTGTGACAGGGCTAGGGTCACAGAGGTGTAAGAATTTGTCAACGCTTGAGGGTGCACTAAGACTTGTGCATTTTACACTATGAGTTTATCTAAAAATTGAATTGTAAACAAATATTGAACTGTAGTCAGTGGCACACATGCAGAAGTGGTCAGGAAGACGTGTGTCTGAGACTTGAGACATGTTGAAGGTGAAGAGAGATATGGTGTGAAGATGGCGTGACATTGACAGTATCTGAGGGGTGCTACATGTGTGCTTACTGTGAGATTCTTTCAACTTCTCTGTATGTTTGGAATATTTGAAAATAGAATGTTTTTTGGGCGGTGCCTGTGGCTCAGTCGGTAAGGCGCCAGCCCCATATACTGAGGGTGGCGGGTTCAAACCTGCCCTGGCTGAACTGCAACCAAAAAATAGCCGGGCATTGTGGCAGGCACCTGTAGTCCCAGCTACTCGGGAGGCTGAGGCAAGAGAATCGCTTAAGCCCAGGAGTTGGAGGTTGCTGTGAGCTGTGTGAGGCCACGGCACTCTACCGAGGGCCATAAAGTAAGACTCTGTCTCTACAAAAAAAAAAGAAAATAGAATGTTTTAAAACAGTGTATTTCTCGTTGTGGGTTTTGGACAAGAAAGTTTGAAAAGTCCTGGGACAACAGAACCTCCAGCAGGGCACAGTTAGCCCTTAAGGAGCCTTGACAAGTGGCTGCAGACAGACCTCAGCCAGGCCCCCCAGCCCCTCAACCTGAACTGCCTTGCAACCCTTATTCTTGGATCTCCAGCTGTAATAAACTGTCCTATTCTAATTAAGATGGGAATCCTAGCTTTTCTCAAAGGTGGCAAAAGTGATCAGAATGTCAGAGTGAAACAGTTATAAGCCTGCTTTGCAGTAGAGAGGAAAAGCTTGTAAAATTGTAGAGCTGTGATTGGAGCATAAATTATAGGCATAGCCTCTCCCTAAACCAACTGCAATTAGAGGATTTTTTTTTTTTTTTTTTTTTTTGGAGACAGTCTCACTCTGTTGCCCCCAAGCTAGAGTGCCATGGCAGCAGCCTAGCTCACAGCAACCTCAGACTCCTGGGCTCAAGTGATCCTCCTTCCTCAGCCTCCTGAGTAGCTCGAACTATAGGCACCCACCACTATACCAGGCTAGTTTTTCTGTTTTGTAGAGATAGGGTCTAGCTCTTCATCAGGCTGGTCTTGCATTCCTGAGCTCAAGTGCTCCTCCTGTCTTGGCCTCTGAGAGTGCTGGGATTACAGGATACAGGTATGAGCTGCTGGGCCAGGCCAAGAGGACTTTTTAAGGGGCGGCATCTGGCTCGGTGCCTGTGGCCCAAGCAGCTAAGGCGCCAGCCACATACACCTGAACTGGCAGGTTCGAATCTAGCCTGGGCCTACTGAACAACAATGACGGCTGCAACCAAAAAAGAAATAGCCAGGCATGGTGGCAGGCACCTGTAGTCTCAGCTACTTGGGAGGCAGAGGCAGAAGAAATGCTTGAGCCCAGGAGTTGGAAGTTGCTGTGAGCTGTGATGCCACCGCACTCTACCCAGGGCAATAGCTTGAGGCTCTGTCTCAAGAAAAAAAGAAACTTAGAGGCTTAAGGGGTGGCACCTGTGGCTCAAGGAGTAGGTCACTGGCCCCATATACCAGAGGTGGCGGGTTCAAACCCAGCCCTGGCCAAAAACTGCAAAAAAAAAGAAAAAGAAGAGGACCTTTTAAGTTTTTTGGTCATAGCTGTTTAGCACACAGAGGGAGCCATCTCCTCCCCTAGTGACACAGGGGTTTCCCACTCTCAGTTTCACATTTAGAAAATAAAGAAACACCTGTTATCAGAAAGGCAGAAGCAACTGTTCAGTGTCTGGTTCCTGGTGCTGACGTGTGGTCCAGTCACTGCTCTGCAGAGATAAGCTGCTGGGCAGGATGCTGCGGAGGCCTTGTCGGGGTCTCCTGAGTGCTGAGCAGGCCCCACCAGCTTTGTGTTTCTCTTGCCACTGAGGTGATCTAGGTGGTGGACTTGGCCACCTGCCTGAGCCTTAAGCCAAAGCTTAAGTCCGCTTACTAAAGAAAAGCCTCTAAGTGACCGACACCCCCTTCAACAGCAGAGGGTGTGGCAGTCCTGGGAGCAGGCCCACCGCCCTGGCTAAGCCAGTGCAAATGGGGTGCTGCAAGGATGAAGCCCAGAGTTGCCCTCTGGTAGACCTTTCCCCTCATCTTAACTAAAAGTCACACCTAAGGGTGGAGAAGACATGCTAATGACACATGTGACGTGTAAAGAAGCATGATGGCTGGATGGGCAGCTGCCAACAAAACTCTCATGCTGTGCCTTCATGCTGGCTCTGAACTTTCCCTCTCTCTCTCTCTCTCTCTCTCTCTGCCCTTTGAAAAATGTATTCATGATCTGTAGTCTATGACATAATAAAAGGAAAAAGAAAAAAAAAAAACAAAGTCTCCAACCCTTTGTTTGGAGAACCAGTCTGGTGTCTTAAGCAGTACTGCCTCCCCTATGTTGCAGCAAAGCCCCAGTAAAGCCTTGCCTGTATAAATTCCTTTTATAGTCTCTTGCCAATTTGTATTGACTTGGGGACCAAGAATTGCTGGGTCAGCACCAGCACCTGCTCACCCTTGAGGCTGAACCACAGAGGGCTGCCTGGGCCTCCCAGACTCTGCCTCAGGAGGGGCCCCCTTTTCCCACCTGGACAGCTCCTGACTGTGTGGCTTTTGTCACCATCCACCTCAGGGGTGACTCCCAGGAGTCCTGAGAGGGAAGAGCCATGCACAGTGCTGCTGTCCTGTTTTGTTTTGTTTGTTTTGTTTTAGAAATGGGGTCTGGCTATGTTGCCCAGGCTGCACTTGAACTCTGGAGCTCAAACAATCCTTCCACCTCAGCCACCAAGTAGCTGGGACTACAGGCATGTGCCCCCACACCTGGCTGTTATTTTATCACTGTGAAATTAATGTACACAAGAGTATCACTCACCATCACCTCAGGGCCTCTAGAATTCACCCTGAACCAAGGATTTAGGGCCAAATCATTTATTTGGGAGATGTCCCAGGAAGATGGGTGGGAAAACGAGACCAGGAAGGGGCTGACAAGAGGTGTGTACACAAGCCAGTGACCGCTGGGAGGCCCCATGCAGCATGTCCAGGGCCGACCCCAGGGTGCTTATAGGTTGAGGGCTGCTCCCTCCCCCCAACTGATGACCCTCACCTTGTCATGTCCATCTGTGTGAATCCACCTCCACAGGCAGGAGGAGGTGGGAGGGATGGCCACATGCTGTCTCCCACCTGCACTGACACAGGTGCTCAAGTCATGTGTGCCGTCTAGTAGGGAAACCTATAAAAACATTTTCACAAATGTATAAAGTCATATACCTGGACCAGCTGTTAAAATGCTTCTCAGCTCCATCTCTGAGCCCAGCTTTCCTCCCATGCTTGGACCAACCCACCTGTTGCAGCAGGGGGATGAGGCTGGCTGTGGGGACCCAGCTGTGTCCTATTCAGCCAGTCACTGAAGAGATTTGCAGAAAGTAAAAGGATCCCATTCTCCTCCCAGATTTTTTCTTTGTCTTGGGAAATTTATAGTCTTTGTTTTAAAAAAATGTAATAGGTTATGACTGTTATTTTTTAAAGTATGTATTTTTAACATGTCAGTTTTAATTTCTAATATAGTAAATATTGTGATAGAAAACACACCAACATAATCACCGTCACCATTGTCACTGTCATCATCATTGCTATTATTTTAACCACACTCAGGTGATCAGAGTTGTCCTAGGCTCTGGGTTTGTACAATGGCCATATTCTGACCTTCCTTGACATCACTAGAACCCATCCTGGCTCCCTGGGCTTACCCCCTGCCAATCCACTGCCTCAGTCCGTGCTTGATGTGAATGGCTTGTATCTGCTCCATCCTGGTGCCCTTTGCATGCAACAATAATAATAGGCCATGACAGTCCATGCCTATAATCCCAGCACTTTGGAAGGCCACAGCGGGAGGATCACTTGAGGCCAAGAGTTTGAGACCCGACAGGGCAACATAGTGAGGCCCTGTCTCTAACATCTTTTTAATTAGCTGGGTGTGATGGCTTATACCTATAGTTGAGAGGTGGAGGCATGAGGATCACTTGAGCCCAGAAGCTCAAGGCTGCAGTGAGCTATGATGGTGTTAACTGCACTCCAGCCTGGGCAGCAAAGGGAGACTCTGTCTCTAAACAACAACCACAAGAACAGAAACAAAAGAACAGCCCAGGGCTATGCAAGCTTTACAGTTTTCAAACCAATTTCATGAAACAGTAATAACATGCCCCTATCAGGTTTTCTGTGTGCAGCCCTGTTCTCCACAACTGGAATGCCCATTCTGGCTCACCCTCAAAGCCAGCCCACCCATCTGTGGGGGCAGGCACAGAGCCGGTAACCCAGGAAACGGGGTCTACACCCTCCATGTCTGCCTCTAGTCAGCTGCTCCTCCTCCCATAGGGACTCAGACAAGACCAGTAACTAAGGGTGGGATTCACAGGATCCCCCTTGGCCCTGCAGGGAACCTGGCAGTGACCTGCAGCCACCAGGGAGCTTTTCATGCTCTTGGTTTATAACAAGACCCGGTGGCCAAGACTGGTGGCAGCTTTCACCTTTGATGAAGGCGTTTGGGGCTGAGCCAGGATCAATTTGCCCTTAGCTCCCTGTCTACCAGACAACCTTGGAATCCATTATGGACGGGACAAAGCGTGAGGGTGGAGGAGCTGCTTTTAAGTGTTTAAAATTGATTAAAAGTAAATAAAAGTGAAAATCCTGGGCAGAGTAACCCAGGCAGTCTCCTGTCCTCCCCTGCCCTCCTTCTCTGTACCAAGGGGATCTCCTGGAACCTTCCCCCAACAGGGCTGCTGCAAGAGTCCTGGGCACAGGAGCTGAGCCTCTCACATCCGTCTCCATGGTGGCAGATATCCTCATGGTACACTTGTTTTCAGAGAGTGTCACAGGAAGCAGCAGGCTGACTTTCCTATATGGGTATCTCCTGCAGTTCTATCCAGTAGAAATGTAGTGCAGGCCACAGATGTGATTTTAAGTTTTCTAGTAGCTACATTTAAAAAATTAACAGGCCAGGGCAGCACCTGTGGCTCAGTGGGTAGGGCGCGGGCCCCATATGCCAGAGGTGGTGGGTTCAAACCCAGCCCTGGCCAAAAACTGCAAAAAAAAAAGTTAACAGGCCAGAGCAGCTCCTATGGCTCAGTGGGTAGGGTGCCAGCCCCATATACCGAGGGTGGAGGTTTCAAACCCAGCCCCAGCCAAAACTGCAACAAAAGAATAGCCCGGCATTGTGGCAAGCGCCTGTAGTCCCAGCTACTCGAGAGGCCGAGGCAACAGAATCGCCTAAGTCCAAGAAGCTGGAGGTTGCTATGAGCTGTGATGCCACAGCACTCTACCAAGGGCAACAAAGTGAGACTCTGTCTCTAAAAAAAAAAAAAGAAAGAAAGTTAACAGCCAGGTGTGGTGGTTCTTGCCTGTAATCCCAGCACTTTGGGAAGCCAAGGCAAGAGGATCACTTGTGACCAGGAGTTGGAGAACAGCCTGGACAACAGCAAGACTCCATCTCTAAAAGAAATAGAAAAAGAAAATTAGTGGCTGGGCTCAGTGGCTCATGCCTATAATCCCAGCACTCTGGGAGGCTGAGTCAGGTGGATTGTCTGAGCTCAGGAGTTTGAAATGAGACTGAGCTGGATCAAGAACCCTGTCTCTAAAAATACCCGGGCATTGGGCAGCGCCTGTGGCTCAGTGAATAGGCGCCGGCCCAGTATACCAAGGGTGGCAGGTTGGAACCCTGCCCCGGCCAAACTGCAACAAAAAATAGCTGGGCATTGTGGTGGGTGCCTGTAGTCCCAGCTATTCGAGAGGCTGAGGCAAGAGAATTGCCTAAGCCCAGAAGTTGGAGGTTGCTGTGAGCTGTGATGTCACGGCACTCTACTGAGGGCAATAAAGTGAGCAATAAATAAAAATAAAAATACCCTGGCATTGTGACAGGTGCCTGTAGTCCCAGCTACTCAGGAGGCTGATACAAGAGAACGGCTTGAGCCCAAGAATTTGGAGTTGCTGTGAGCTGTGACTCCAGGCACTGTAGCAGAGTGAGACTCTGTCTCAAAAAAAAAAAAAAAGAGAGAGAGAAAGAAAGAAAAGAAAAGAGAAAAACAAAATTAGCCAGGCATCCTGGCACCTGTAGTCCCAGGAGGCTCATCACTCTTGAGAGGAGGAGTTTGAGGCTGCAGTGAATTGTGCTGATACCACTGCACTCCAGCCAGCCTGGGCAACAAGGTAAGACCTGTGTCAAAATAAACAAATTTTTAAAATTTAAAAATAAATAAAACAAAAAGTTAAAAAGATCAGGTGATGGTTGTTTTAATAAAACTTTTTATTTTACCCAATGTCCAAAATGTTGTCTTTTAACATACCATCAGCGTAACATTAATGAGATAGTTCAGATTATTTTATTTTCTTGCTTTCTTTTTTCCCCCTTTAAGATAGAGTGTCACTCTGTTGCCCAGGCTAGAGTGTCATGGTGTTGTCCTAGCTCACAGCAACCTCAAATTCCTAGGCTAAAGCAATCCTCCTGCCTCAGCCTCCTATAGCTGGAACTATAGGTGCCCTCCACAACACCTGGCTAATTTTTCTATTTTTAGTAGAGATGGGGTCTCACTCTTGCTCAGGCTGGTCTCAAACTACCACTGCATGATTCAGACCCAGAATAAGGCCACATAACCCAGGCTCTAGAAGGGGTGACCCTGGCTCCAGGTACTATAACCCCAGCTCTAACAGATATAGCCCAGGCTCTAAGTAATACGAACATAGCTCTGCATGTAGAGAATGTAACCTGCCCCTGGGGCAGTCCTTTCATTGCAAAGGTCAATCCCAATAGCAGCTCACTATGTATACTAGGAGGCTGGGAAGTGTGTTGGCAGAGACATTGGGCTTGCAGGCAGCTGCTGGTATTGTTGCTGATAATGACTCTGCCTTAAATAAAGCCCTGCTCAGTGACCCAAGTCAAGAACTGGAGGTGGGGGTCCCCATGAGTGTGAGGGCGACTGACCCATGTGGCCAGAATGTCTGTGGGAGGTGGTGGCCCTGTCCAGGTTCCTAGGTGCTGAGTCTCTCTTTCCCTCAGGCTGTGCTCTTGGGACAAACGGCAAGCACTGCCATGCTGGGGGACTCCCATGGCCTGGAGTGCCCAGAGGCCAGAGTCCAAGGCAAAATCTTCCTATAGGGTTTTGTTGGGGTGGGTGGTACAGGGGGCATTGTGGAGGGAGGGGATGGATGAAGCCCAGGAATGCTGCATCCTTGAGCCAACATCTCCCACACAGCTGACCACCAGTCACACACGAGGGTCCTGCAAGAGGCCAGACAGACCACATCTCTGGAATGTCTGAGGGAGGGAGGAGGAGTGATTATGCGGCTCTCACCACAAGGAAGTCAGCTGTGCTTCCTCTGGACTGCAGTGAGGTGAGTCCCAGGACCTCCAAGCCTCCCATCAACACAGCCACAGAAGGCGGGGAAGGAACCACTTAACTGGTTGCTCAGTGGCTATGGTCAGTGGTCAGTGGCCTGCGATGGCACTTGGTAAAGGTGCTGACCTCACACCCAGTCTGGAGGTGTTAAGCGTCCTTTAGGAGGGTGCTGTGGTGGCCCTGGAGGCACAGAGTGACCTGAGATAGAGCCTCTGGAAGCCTCCAGGCCCATGACCACAGATGGCCACACACTGGGAGGTCAGGGATGTCACAGACAGGCTCCCATCATCTGCTCTAGCTAGGGCCCAATTTTACTGCCAAGATGGGGATGGCAAAACTGCTGACAAGCTAGTTAACCTTGGGCTCATTTGGCAAATGCCACTAACTGACCAGCCTTCCTTACTCCTTTTCCTCACTATGATTATGTGGTTGTGGTTCTAAGTGCCTCCCAGTTTGTCAGAGAGTTTCCTGCCACAGGATCCTGTGGGTGCGTGTCCATGGTGGACATGGCTAACTCTGGCCAGCAGGCAGTTTCCAGACTGGACTTCAAGCCCTGGAGGTGGAGATGGAGCCACTGCTGACCCTTTGGTCCAGCTGCACACTGAGCCCTGACAGAGCCCAGTGGGGCCTTTGGGCTGGAGGCCGGCAGAGTCAGCACCAACTCCAGAGGGGCAGGGTATAAGAGGATGGTTACTCAAAGCCAGCGTGGGCCTGTGGCTGAGGATGGGGCCTTGTCACTGCTTATCTTAGGCACCCCATTTGTGTCTCTGAGTAACTAAATTTGTACACCTCCAGGAAGGCAGGACAGGTGAGACCCCCAATGCAAGTGACTCACCTGACCCTCGCAGCTCTGAGGATCAAGTAGGGCCCCGGTTTTATAGACAAGATATGATTGAGCCCCCAGGGTTCTGTAGCTTGTCCAAGTCCTTGAGGCAGGGAGGGGTGCATCCCACGCAGCCCAGGACTTGGGCTCTCATAGCCTCCCCAGGACCAGGCCTGGCTCTAGTTCTGAGAGAGAGCCGGTGACCACTGGCTTCTTCCCCAGGCCCAGCCCCTGAGGGCTTTTGCTGCCTATTTGAGACTCACAAAGGAAGGGGGTAGGGGAGCTCTTCCCATTGCCAAGAAGAAAGGGCTTTGGTTCAGCAGTCTCCACTAGAGCCTCTAGCACTGTATCCGGTGGACCCAGCCCTTAGAAGAGCCCTGGAGTCTTCTGACCAGAGCAGGGACACCCTTGTCCTCCACTGCTGGCCCTGCTCTTGGTTTTCAAGACAGGGTGCCTGGGAGACTGCCTCATGGAGAATTTTCTCAGGGAAATGAAATAATAGCTCCCCAAATCTCACAAAATCTCTGGTCAAGAGTCAGGAAAACAATATGCTCAAGGAACAGAGATTGTGTGCCTCTGGGGAGGGATCTTGGGCTTGGAGGAAGACTCAGAGCCAAATGCTTGAAAATCATTATTATTTTTTTTTTCTGAGAGTCTTGCTTTGTTACCCTTGGTAGAGTGCCATGGTATCATAGCTCACAGCAACCTCAAACTCTTGGGCTCAAGCAATTTTCCTTGCCTCAGTCTCCCAAGTAGCTGGGACGACAAGTGCCCGCCACAACGCCCAGCTATTTTTAGAGACAAGGTCTCGCTCTTGCTCAGGCTGGTCTCAAACCTGTGAGCTCGGGCAATCTGCTTGCCTTGGCCTCCCAGAGTGCTGGGATTACAGGCATGAGCCACCACACCCAGCCTGCTTGAAAATTATTTTAATCATGTGCGTATTTCTTAAAATTGGTTATTGCTCCTCCCCCAGCCCCTGGCAGCCTCCCTTCTACTTTCTGACACTGTGTGTTTGCCCATTTTTGATATTTCGTGTAAGTGGAATCGCACAGCATTTTTCCTTTCGCGGCTGGCTGCTTCTGCTCAGTGTCTGTCTGTGTGCTGTGCCGGGTACCAGCACATCACTCCTTTTTATAGCCAAATAATATTCCATTGTATGGATAGAGCAAATTTTGTTTTTCCATTCACTCATTATTGGACCCTTGGGTTGTTTCCTCTTAATTTTTAAGTATAAAGAAGTAATGATGGCTATATTATATCCTTGGGGAAAAAGTTAACACCTAAGTGATATAGCTCAGCCACCTCTGCCCACTCTCTCCTCAAGGGCCCTGATCGCTGCTGTTCTTCCAAGACTGATACTGTTGGCAACAACCACACATTTAGAAAGGACATGGAGCTGTGGGGTGGTGGAAAAGTGGCTTTGGACTCAGGAAAGCTGGGCTCAAGGCATGTCTGGTCTTTTGGCAAGTGGCTTCCCACTGGCCCTCCTTTTCTGAAGAAGAGGTTGTTTTGAAACATGGTCTGAATTCCTGAACAGGCGTGGAGTGGGCATTCAGGGAGGAACAGCCGGACTGGCTGGCTCCCTTATCCATTGCACAGGCTGGAGGGGAAGATCTTTCTCAGAGACTCTGTCCCCATTTGGCTCATTGTATTTAGTGAATAGGTGATGTGTGTATTAGCAAAACAGGAAAACAGCATGAAAGGGGATTCCAGAGAAGGGAATGTCTTCCTCCTGCCCACAGTCCTGCCCTCCCTGGGAGCCTGGGCCTGTACACCATTGCAACATTGTGTCTGAGAAATCATCCATGGATACAGAGAAAGTTGCCACTTTCTTTATCTGTGACACTGTACTCCACTGCCATGGATAGCACCTTCCTGTGAGCAAATAGTTTGTTCTTTCATCTTTTGCTACTTTAAAAATCCTTGGATAGGTGGGGGCTGGTGGCTCAAACCTGTAATCCAAGCACTCTGGGAGGCCCAGACAGGATTTCTTGAGCTCAGGAGTTTGAGACCAGCCTGAGCAAAATCCAGACCCCATCTCTACTAAAAATAGGAAGAAAGGGGAAAAAAAAAAAAAAACTGAGGCAAGAGGATCACTTGAGCCCAAGAGTTTGAGGTTGCTGTGAGCTATAATGCCACAGCACTTTACCGAGAGCGACAAAGTGAACTCTGTCTCAAAAAAACAAAAGCAAAAAACAAACAAACAAAAAACAAATTCTATATACCTCTGGCTCCTTTGCAAGTACATCTGCAAGACAAGTTTGGAGACTTCCCAGAGGACAGTTTCTGAGAGAATGAGAGTCAGAGTTTAAACATGGAACTTCCCATGAAAATATGCATTAAAGCCTGCATTTCTGCCTTTTTTCTTTTAATTTATTTTTTTATTTTATTTATTTTTTTAGACAGAGTCTCACTCTGTTGTCCTAGGTAGAGTTCTGTGGTGTCAGCTTAGCTCACAGCAACCTCACACCTCAGCCTCCCAAGTAGCTGGAACTACAGGTGTCCACCACAACACCCAGCTAGTTATTCTATTTTTAGTAGAGATGGGGTCTGGCTCTTATTCAGGCTGGTCTCCAAATCCTGAGACCAAGCAATCCTGTCTCGGCCTCCTAGAGTGCTAGGAATACAGGTGGGAGCCATAGGCCTGTCCTTATTTTTTAATTCAAATTGCAGGGTCTGAGCTGTGTTTGGGCTCGTATCAGCCAGCAGCGCCCTGGGGCTCAGTGGGGACGGCAGCTCCCCACCCACCCCCGCCAGCCCCTCACCAGTTCTTTCCTCTGTGCGACCGGGTCCAGCTGCACCATCAGGGCTGCCCACTCACAGCCACCCCTTCTTCCTTCCGGTGCCCTCCTCAAAGGCAGAAGGCGGCCAAACTGGGGTGGCCTGGGTGAGATGCCCAGCACACCTGGAACTCTGATCCAGCCTCTCCACCAAGGTGACAGCAGGCCACAGCAGGTGCTCTGGCTGTGGTCACTACCCTGTTACTGCAGAGGGATTAGGGAGGCGTGGCTGGAAGCAGCCCCAAGCCCCAGTGCAACCGCACGGGAACCGCAGCGCGGCTGGCGGCCTGAGCAGCCCGTTGGGCACCAGGGCCAGGAGGCCTGGCCGCGTCCGTCCCGCCGCCCCGCGGTCCCCAGGGGGCGCTGCGTCCTCGCGTCTCAGGAGGCAAAACGAAAGTCGCTCGGGCCACGCGGGCGCAGTTGCGCGTGGGGTGCTGTCGGGGGAGGCCAGAGCCCACCCAGGTAGCCTTTTCTGGGCCCCGGCCCGACCAGTCCAGGGCGCAGTGCCCCCTGCCCACCCCCACGCGCGCACCAAGCGGCGGTGCCAAGGCTACTGGGAGGTGGGGTCCTCCCGGGCGTGCGTCGGACTGGGGTCTCCGGCCCGACGTGCCAGCAGAGGCCCGGGGAGCCGGCGGGGTGTGTGGGCAGAGCGGAGCGGCGGGGAGTGGGGGTGTTGCCTGGGCGCGCCGCGCCGTCAGGGCCGAGGCGGGGGCGGGCACGCCCGGGAGGGCGGGCGTGCGGGGGCCGAGCTATAAAGGCCCGCGGGCGGAGGGCGGGAGCCACGAGCCGCGTCGGGCCCAGCTCAGCTTCGGAGAGCCGCGCACTGGGCTCCGCCGACGGGCAGGCTGAGCCCGAGCGAGTGCAGCCCCGGCCCTAGGAGGAGAAGGCGGCGCACGGGTCCCCGGGGTCCGCCGGGGTCCTGGCCGCGGCACGTGCGGCGACCGGTCCCAGGATCATGGCTCTCCGGCCACTGGGCCCCAGCACTGCCCCTTAGCGCCGCGGCGGCGGACGACCCGGGCCCGGCCCGCCAGGCATGGAGCCGCACGTGTTGGGCGCCGCGCTCTACTGGCTGCTGCTGCCCTGCGCGCTCCTGGCCGGTGAGTGGGCGGGGGCGCGGGGGGCCGGGCGGTGAGATTCCCCGGGACGCGCGGTCCTGGGCTCCCGCATTCCAGAAGTATGAGCGCGCCGGGCCGGTCCGAGCGCCGGGCAGGAAGGGCGGCGGCGGTCGGGCAGAGACTGCACCCCAGCGCCCACGGTGCGGGCCGGCGTCGCGCGCGGGGCAGCGGGGCCGTCCTGGGTGGTCTGCTGGCCCCTGTGGGACAGGCCGAACGGTGGGGAGGGGAGCGCGAATCTCTCTCTTGTTTTTTTAAAAAAGCGCAAACTTGGAGCAGACTTCCTGACCAGTCTCGGAGAGGGCGGGCTTCCTGCCCGGAGCTGTTTAATTTGGAGTCTCCGGAGCAGAACTAGCATCGGTGCCCTGGGTGGGCCCCGTTCTCCGCACCCCTTCAGGCAGACTCGGGCAACTCTGTACTTTAGAAAAATAGCCAGGGCTCCTCCCCGCCCTTCCCAGCCCTACTGGGCTCCGTTTCCCAGGGGCTGGGCAGGCCTCTGCCCTAGGCTTGGGGAAGGCCACCGCCAGGAAGCTGTGACCTGGGGACAGTTGGGGGTCCCCAACCCTGCCGTCAGTGTCCCCTGTTTGCCAAGCAGTCGGAACCCCTTCCCGACAGCACCCCCGGTGTGGTTCTTGCTGGGCCTCGAGCCCCACACCCCTCCCTTGTCCGGCTGTGCAGGGCAGAGGGCCGGGAGCTCACTTGGCCCTGCCAGCCCCTCTGCTGTGACGGAGCTGGAAAGCAGTCTAATTAAATTACTCCACGGAAAAATGGGATGGTTTACATGTGAAGGTCTGGGTGTGGAAATGCATTCGTCTGTGGTGGGCGGGGGTGTTTTTACTTTGAAGGCCCTTCAGCGCCTCTGTTCTGGCGGGATGGTGCCCCCACTGCATGTATGCTCTGGACAGACATGGAAACTTGTGGAAATGTTCTAGGTAGGAATCAAGGCTTGAGGATTGAGGTTGTGAGGAGGGTTTTTGAAAAACTTTCTCCAGTCAGTCAGCCTGCCCGCTCAGTGGAGCACAGTCCAGTGGGGGTGGTAAACGGTGCTGGCTAGTTATCCTCCTCCCTGCCCCTTGGGAAGCCCAGATGGGCAAAACTAGAACAGCCCAGCCTGAAGGTGTGGTCTCGCTGACGCTGCCGGTGGGATCTGCCTTGGCTGCCCCCGGCACCTGCGGCCCAGCTTGTAGCATTTCCAGATAGGAAGTGGATCTGGAGTGAGCCTTCCTCTTTTGTCCTGTGTCCCTACACCGCGGGGGGGCTCTTCCTGGCTGGGTTCACCCTCCCTAAGATGGTGGATGCTCCTTGCACATAGCTGGCAAAGTTTTTCTCTAAAGGGCCAGCTAGTAAATATTTTTACATTAGGCAATATTCCTCTTTTGATATTTTTTCCAGCCATTAAGAAATGTAGAAACCATTCTTAGCTTGTAGGCTGTACTAAGACAGTTGGTAGGTCCAGATTCAGCTTCTGGACAGGGTTTGGTGACCCCTGAGAATTAATCTGGGGGCCTGAGCTCTTCTGGCCCCCTCAGCTGCTGCCCACAGGGTTGCCTCCAGCAGGAGCTCCGAGCCCTGTTCTCCAGATGCCTACAGTCACCTAGGAAGCTTCGAAAAAATACTAATGACTTAACTCTCTGTATAATACTTTCCATCAACCTAAAACTGACCCAAAATAAAGCCTATTTTTTAAAAATATTTAATTTTTATTTATTTATTTATTTGTAGTTTTTGGCTGGGGCTGGGTTTGAACCCACCACCTCCCATATATGGAGCCAGTGCCCTACTCCTTTGAGCCACAGGCACCGCCCAACAAAGCCTATTAATTTAAAAAATACTGATGCCCACGCCACACCCCACAAGGATCCCGTGTCTGGGCCTGGAGCTTGCGCTTCAGCATTTTCACCTTCTCAGGGAGGTGGGTGTAGAGCCAGCAGGAAGCCCTGCCTGGTGACACCTGGGACTCTGGTGTCTGGCTCTCTGGTCCCAGGGCGTGGGCAGCTCCCCAGGGGCCAGCGGTAGAACACTCACTTTGTTGTCTTCTGAGCTCCTCTCTGTGAGCGCTGGCTAGAGGTGGGTAGTTCCACAGTGTTTTGGAAATGAATAAAGAAGGTCTTCAGAGGTTATTAGTCAGACTATGCCCAACTGGCCCAGGCAGTGGCTGTGGTGAGGGCTTGAGTCATACAGGGTGCCCCTAGCCTCCATTGCCCATGGAGGGCCCTGGGAGAGCTGTCCCTGCCCCCAGGAACAGTGGCCATCTTTGACATTCTCACCACTTGTTCCCAGAGCCCTAGGACATCAGGACCCAGACCTGGAAGCTTCTAGAGAGTTGTCAGAGCAGGACATTTTGTGGTTTCAATAGGACAGGGCCATACCTGGCTCAGGGGCAGCCAGAAGCAGAAAACCAAGTAGTGGGGCAGGGGGAATTGTCACTGACTGTGACAAGCCCAACACGGCTTCTGCTTCTGGCTTCTCGAAGGGCCTCATGACTGGGCCTGGTGGGACACACCCACCAGGATGCTGGCTGTCCCCTGGCGGGATGGGTTGTCGTTGGGGAATGTACCAGTTAAAATGGAGGACACTTCCTCCTTTTCAGGCCTTTTTCACCACCACTTTCTCAGTGACCTGTGAGGTAGATGGGAAGGGTCTTCTTCTGCCTTAGCACTGAGAAAACAGAGGCCTTGGGTACAGCAGGGACTTGTTAGCCATCACTCAGCAACCAGATCTGCTGCTCCTGAATGGGATGAAAGGCGAGACTAGCAGGCTAAGTTACAGGGATTTCAAGAATCTCAGCTTTGCCATTAGAGGGTGACTGCTGGGGTCTCAGTGCCTGCAAAGAACCGCCCTGTCGCCTCTGAGGCCTTGCTCTGTTGGTGTTGCAGATAGGGATTAGGTGTTGGGTGGCATAGGGGGCTTCTGCCTCCAAACTGGGCCTGAAGACAGAATGAGTCAGCAGGCATGAGCAGGCCCTGTTCATGGTACCAAGGGCTGCGTGTGCGAGTGTGCAACGTGTGAGTATGTGTGCTTGGGGGAGGGGCGGGGACTACCCCAGCAGCAGTGAGTGGTTGACCTGCAGATGCTCGCCTGGGCCCAGTGCAGAGGGTGCTGCAGGGGAAGTGTCTTTGCTCTGGGTGGGCGGAGGTGGCCTGTCTTTGATCCTGCCCCAGGCTGCTTCCTGGGCGGTGTCCCTCCTGTGCTGATGTGGCATTAAATCTGCTTTCCCTGCTCAAAGATGAAGAAGAAGGTCTTGTTCTCATGCTGATGGGTCTCCGGTGCCCCACAGTCTGCTCCTGGCGGTGGGGGGGGTATCCTGTCCTGCCAATTCTATCCCCCCCCCCCCCGCACAGTGCGAGTCCTCACAGGAAGCCATTCTTGGCCACTGTGCCCTCAGAAACCCCCTTTTCAATTCAATAGATGTTGGTCTTTGGTTATATTGGAAATACATAATTAGACATTCTCCTCTTTGTTCATATATATATATATATATGTTTCTTCTTGGTATTAAAGCAATTTTGTACTACCTGGTGGTAGACAATTCAGGCATTGCAGAGGCATTAACAGTGGCACGGTGACCGAGAGCTTCAGCTGGCAGGTGTGATGTTGGTCCTGTGTTTCTCCTAAGGAGTCATGACTGGCAGCTCCTGTCCCCGTGAGCGCTGGCTTCAGAGTTGTCAGATTCAGATCCTGTCCCTCTCAGTGTCAGCCTCAGCCTGTCCTGGGGGCCCGAGCCTCCTGAGGAGGAGAGGGGTGGGACCACCACATCTCGCGTCTTCCAGCATCTTCCATGTCTGCTGGTTGTCTCTCTCTCTTACTCTGTCATCTGGACTGCAGTGCAGTGGTGTCATCACAGTTCGCTGTAGCCTCAAACTCCTGGACTCAAGTGATCCTCCCACCTCAGCCTCCCAAAGAGCTTGGACTGCAGGCATGTGGTGGCCATCAGTTATCCCGCTTTTTACCTTCAGCCTCCTCTGTAGCCTCACTCAGAAAGCAGCCATTGAGCCTGTTTCCTATATTAGGAACCTGGATCAAGGGAAGGTAATTCACTCACCCAGGATCATGGGCGGGGAATGAGTTCAAGGTGAGGCTGCTGCTTCCCGGGGCAGGTGCTTCCCACACCTGCTGCTGGCAGATGTCAAAGCCATCGGGGAGCTTGGGGTGGAAGGTCTCTGGGAGGACAGAGAGGGAGGAGGCTGGGAGGGGAGGGCGAGGCTTAGCTGACTTGAAGGGGTGTGTGGGAGGTAGCAGTCCCTCCTCTCCATCTGAGCTTGCCAGGCCCTCAGACCTCTCTTTGGGGCCAGTCTCCTCCCCTGAGTGAGGATGTGAGTGAGACTATAGAGCCTGACTGTCCTTCAGTCTGAGGTCTCTGGTCTTTGGGGCTTTGGGCGGAGCTGGCCTCCCACGGGGAGTGGCCAGCATCTCCTCACACAGTCCTGGGGCCCAGGAGCCCCAGGACACTTTCCCAGATGTGCTGCACGCGTACCAAGTGTCTCCAGTCAGCAGCTGGGCCCTGGGCCAGGCCTCTGGGGAGCTGACTGGACAGGGGCCACCCACCATGGGGTCCCTTGAGCATAAAGGGTGGTTTCCAGGAAGGGGGTGGCTCCAGGGACTGGCAGAGCTGTCTTCCTTGAGCTCCAGCTCCACGCGCAGAAACGTGTCCCCAAGTGTGTCTGTGGCTGGCCCCGCCCTGCGCTCTGCACCCGCCCCACACAGATTCCTGTGCACTCACAAATCCATCCATGCATTCTCTTGGCTAGGTCTTGTGGGACTGAGTTCTGGGTGGGAGCCAGGAGCCCAAGCTCTGGTTCAGGGCCAGCGGTAGTGAGCACTGGGGGCAGAGTTCACTCTGGCCCTCTGACCAGCCTGCAAAGGGAGGCCTGGCCAGACACAGCTCTGGGGGCCCAGAACTGAGCACAGGCGGGAAAGGAAATAAAGGGCTACAAGTAAGGCCATCCAAAATGAGGTTCCCTATGGTATCATCCAGAATGGGGTGCAGCATAGCCATGCAGAGCTGCTAATATTGGGCTGTGCAGGCTTGGTGGGCAGAGGAGACCCTCATGGTTCATGGGGCTGGGGAGAGGTGGGCATGGGTGGGTGGGGAGGCCCGTCTGGCTGGAAGGGAGGAAAGTAGGCAGCAGGGTAAGAGGAGGAGGGTGGGATGGAGGCTTTGGGGGACCCACGCCTCTCAGGTCCACCTGCCTCTAGAAGGAGCCGAGGTGGTGGCTGGAGGGAGGAGGTGTTTCTGAGGGTGACTAGGTGCAGTCCTCTGGTGGGAGCCTCTCCTCCAGAACACCCTCACCAGCTAGGGAGTTAGAGTGGGGCCCATTCTAATTCATATTTAGTTTTAATTATACACAAATACTTCTGTGAAGAACATGAACTATTGAGTCAGATAAGACTAAATTCCCTCTTGAATCCTTTTAGTCTCTGTCCACCCCTGGTGTCCAAAGGAGGCTCTGTGGCCAGTGTGCCGGGCTTCCCATACGGTCCTGATTCCTGGGTCTCTCTCAGCTACGTGTGACCAGCCTCTTCCGCATGCACCATCTCACCATCTCGGCTGAGGTGTTATGCCCAGCAGGAAGCCTCAGTCACTCTGGCGCCTGCTGCCCCGTGTCTAGGTCATCCCCAGGATTGGGGTCACACATGACACTGCAGATCTGGTCTCACCTCACGTGTGCAGGTGTCTGGGGTGGACGGGTGTGGCTCCCAGGATACCCTTCCCATTTGTAGATCTGGGGCCCTTGGAGACACTGACTACCCTCAGGGGGAAATGAGAGCCAGGCCCCTGGTCCCCCGATGCCCAGCCCTCAGTCCAACGTGCAAGGCCTCCCGCTTCCCTGCTGCCATCTCAGGAGCCTTTGCTGAGGGGGGTGGATCAATTTTTCTGGTGTGTTTTAATAGCATAATTATAGGGAGTATTTTTAGGCTCCCTCTCACGGGCCGGCAGGGGTTCAGCTGCGGGTGTTTACCAGGCTCCAATCTGCACACTGTTTTTCTCTGTAAGTATATATAGCCAGGCCCCTTCTCCTTCCTCAGGTTCTAGCCAAGAAGGACAGTGGCTACCTCAGCCAGCTCCTGTGGTTTCCTTTGCTGTTGATGGGTAGCTAAAATGGGCCTGAGAAGAGCCAGCTGACTCCCAGGGTAGCAGGGGTCGGGGCCACAGCTCTCCCCGGCTGTGTGTCCGTGAGTCCTGCAGGCTGGGGAGCCGCCCAGGATGGGAGTGGAGGCCATGAGAGGAACCAGATTCCTCAGGCCCTGTCCAGCTGATGCCCTGGATCCCCGCAAGTGCCCAGGTATGTTAGGTCCGGGTCTGGTCTTCTCCGATCCTGCCCTGTGCCTGAAGCTGCCTGCCCCGGCCCTCCATCTTTGCAGGTCCCTAGAGAGGCAGTAACACTAAACTGGCTTAAACAGATTCCTGGACTGTGAGAGGTGCTGCCCAGCAGAAGGGGACCAGGTGTGGTCTGAGGGGGCCTTCAGGGCCTGGGGCCTGGTCTCTTCACCTCCTGGAACCCCCATTACTCCATTTCCCTTTATGGCTAAAACACTGTTGAAAACAACATACTGTCACAACATGAAGGGGAAACAAAACCATCCCCCACTGCTCTAGTTTTCCCTCTCCTCTCCTGTCTGTGGGCCAGTAACACCACATCATGACCCTGCAACATGGACCCGGGGCTCCTGTGTGCTCCCTCAGAGGAGGAGTGTGTGTCCCTGCATGACCTGCCATGCGCTGCCTTTGACAGAGCAGCTAGTAGGGCTGCAGGCACCCCCTCCCATGCCAGGACCCCATCTGCCCGTGGTAGGAGGAGCCTGGCTCTGTGGGACGCCTGCCCCCACCCACTGACCGATCAGGCCCACAGACCACAGCATTGCCTTGCTTCATCTAACTTGGTTCCCCTGGCCGCCTCCAGCCTGGACAGCTGTGGCCTCTGCTCTCCCTGCCCCAGGCTCTGATACTCTGTCAACTTGATGATGTATCTTGAGTCTTCCATCTGTCCTTTTGCTTCCCCTTGCTGGAGCACTTTCTGGGTTCTGTCCTGCTGTGCATTCTCCCTGCCTGGGCTGCTCCGGTCCAGTTGTCTTGCTAAAAGTGTCTTTGAGCACAGGCATTTTGCATTCAGACCAAGTCCAGTTGGTGAGGTCCAAGCTTTCCCCCTGGAGTGTCCTGTCTTCCTATGTGGGTCATCAGGGCCTGGCTGCTGGGTCCCCCCTGCTGCCCATGCCATGACATCTTCCTCCCTGCCCCCGGCCCCAGACCTGCTGAAGCCACACCAGAGCTCCCTCCTCCGTGGCCCTCGTCCTGCTGTTGGGAGGGACTGTCCCCTCCCCTGCTCATGGAGTGGGTGTCATGGGCATAGTGGGGACTCTTGCCACATCTCCTGGATTACCTGGGTCCCTTTAAGCTGCTGAAAAGGAACACCCAACCCCATCGTGGTCTGTTAGACTGTAGTGACCATCTTTGTGCACAGCCTGTTTTTCCCTCTTTTTGTTCCCCTCCCCAGCCCGGGGCCAGCTCACTGAGCTGGGAGGACAGAGGGTTCTGGAGCACCTCGTGTAGGGTGTGCGCATGCTGCTCTGGGCACCTGTCCTGGGTATCTCCAGGGAGATATGCTCTCCAGGACAGCGCTCCCCAGCTGTCATAGGGTGCAGCCAGAGGTCTGTTAGCCAGGCTCTGTCCTTATCTGGAGGCCATTCCTTGTGGGCTCAGTGTGGTATTCCCTGCTTCCTTGGTCATCTTCCTAGGATCCAGCTCAGCCCTCTGGCTGGTCCAGCAAACGTCCATTCCTGTCTCCTCCTCTTTGTGTGTAGGGGTGGTGGGACCTGCTTCCTGGGTTACCACAAGCTGCCCTGCCTGTGCCCATGAACTCTTGTGCCTATGTCTCTCTTTAATGGGTATCATTGCAGCCGGTCAGGACCAGCGCTAGGAATCACTGTTCTGTGGGTGGGAAGGGAATGTGAACGAGGCCAGGAGGAGGTGGCAAGCGATGCTCCCTGGCCTCAGGCTCAGGTCGCGCTTGCCCAGCCCTGCCTGGTGATGTTTTCCTGGGCTGCACTGGGGGCTGCGGCCCAGACCTTATCAGTGGTGCAGACCTTCCCGGTGGGGAGAGGGTACAGGATGGGCCCCAATCTCTGTAAGGCAGCAGTGTCTAGGCAGGGTGGGTGATCGAGGCTGGAGGCCCAGGGCAGGGAGGCCCTGTGGGAAGCAGGCCGTGTGAGCCCTGTCTGCTCACCCTTTGGGGGGCTGGTTTCCTCATCTCGGCAGACAGGCAAGGACGAGCAATAGCTGGTACATCAGGAAGGGCGGCCGAAGGAAGTTGTAGGAGGGGCCTGCATGGGGTGGGGTGCTGAGTGGGGTCGAGAGTCCACATACTACACAGGCCCCTCTTGCCCAGACAGCCCTGGGGGACGTAGCACAGCATGGCTGGACCTTCCTCTGATCCACCTCAGTGGCCTTGACCCCCTGGGGTTGCAGGTAGGATGTCCAGGCCACTGTCTTCAGCTTCAGGCAGGCTTGGACAGGCAACTCCAGTGGGACCCCACACCGCACACACTGGACACTCACTTCCTTCTGAGGCCTCTGTGCTATCTAGCTCTTGTGTCTGGCCAAGGCCTCTCTTCCCAGGCCCCCAGCTGGGCAGGCAAACTCCCTCTCTTACGGTTCCCAATCAGCTGTCCATCTTTTTCTACTCCTAGAGGGACAGCCCGTTGCTCCCTGCCTGACTGGGCGTTTTGGGGTTGGGGGGTTCAATGGGGGCAGCTTGGTCTGTGTCTAGGACACACCTCGGCCAAGGGCGACTGCAGCAGATGAGGGGCCAGTGCTTCTCCCAGGAGCTCTGGCAACTTCTAGGCAGAACAGGCTGGGTCACATTCCGAGGCTGCCAGACCTTCCAGGCACCCTGGAGGCCCTCCCAGCTGGGAGACCGTGTGTGTCCATTTACCTGTTCAGTGGGTATTGTGGGCGTGCCTGCGTGGGCTGAGCCCTGTGTGGTCACTCATCAGAGGAGAGGCTGGGCCAGGCATGGGGGGAGCAGTCCCACCCTGACCTGAGTGGCCTCCAGAGCTCGTGCCTTTGTGAGGGGTGACTGGAGAGCCTCCCCACAGAGAGTGGGAGGGGCAGGGTGTCAGGCCATTTTATGGGGAACAAGCTGAACTGTGGCTTTTTCATGTTCCTGGCCAGGCTTAGGCCCATCTGGGGGCTGGTCTCCCCAGCCTACCTGCCTATGGCCCTGGGGCCTTGGATAGAGCCCAGCCCAACCCTCAGGGCCCTTATAGTCTGTCTGTCTGGTTATTTGTAACCTGGGACTCATGTCCACGTCAAGGCTGAGAGCTGCATGGTTGTCTCACAGTGGCTGAGCCACAGACAGCGATGGCACTTCCTCCTCTCTCAGCATTTCCAGGATTCCGGCCCCTCCTTCCCAGCTCTGGCCACAGACTTAGGGTTTCAGCCCATGCAGACGTGAGTTGCTGCTGGACCCTGTGGTCTCTGTGGCTCCAAGGTTGGCTCTCCGGTCAGCTGTGCCAAGTCTCCGTCAGGAAGGCACCAGGGCTGTGCAGACAGGATTTGGACATCGCCTCCATTTGGGACCCTTGCTCTACCCAGCACCTCTTTCCTGCTCTGCTCTGGGTATAGGTGGAGGTGGGACCCCCTAGCTGGCCCAAAATTTTGCCCACCCTGAACACTGTCACTGTCACTTGTGGGTGGCCTGGGGACCGTGGGAGTCCTGGAGGCCAGTGATGAATAAGCCTTGCTCCCTCCCTTTTGCACAGCAGCGTGCTGGGACCTGTACAGTGGGGTTGAGTAGTGCCCAAGCCTGGCTCCTGGTCACGTCCCCTGCAGCCTCTGCAGGCAGATACGGCTCCAAGTCCTGGCTGTGCCACTGAGCACCTTGGGCAGGTCATTCTGCCTCTCTGAGCCTCAGACCCTTCGTTGTAGTAGTATCTGGTGCATACCGCTGTGCCGCCATCAAGGCTATGCCAGGAGCTGCCTTGCTGTCTGGGGCTCTTTGTACCCTGCTGACTTTTATCTCTGGCGCCCACCCTGCTCAGCCTTGGGACACTCTCAAGACGACCTGCCAGGTGACTTGCAGTGCGGTGGGGATAGGCTGGTCCTCCTGGGCTGTAGACAAGGTGACTGGAGGCTCAAGGCCACAAATGGCAGGACTCTGAGTCGGGGCTTAATTAAGGAGCTCTTCAGTGAAGCCCTCAGGGCATCTCTGCAGAGGCCAAGTTCTCAGTGACCTCGGGGCTAGTGACATCCTGCATTGGAAGGGAGTGGAGGCGCCCTAGTGAGGGACATCCAGCTTTAAGCCCAGCCTGCAGCTTGGCTGCTCAGGGGAACAAACTGGCCTGGGTGAGCTATGGGCAATGGAGGCACCAAGTGCTTCCTTTGCGAGTTGCTGACGGGAGAGCCCTGCCCAGCCCGGGGTCAAGGTCTGGCTGAGGGGAAGGGAGTGATGAGCACATGCCTCTGCTCACAGCATGGACTCCTGGCTGAGGGCCCCTGCACTGACAGTCATCTTGTCTAGCAGACAGAAGTTCGGGAGCCATCCTGGGGCAGTGGACTTGACATCACAAGGCAGCTCACTGCACCAGGCTGGGGGGCATGATGGGGGAAGGAGCAAACCCCAAGCCATCAGTGTGGGGTGGGGGGCGCATGGGCAGACCCTGGAGCCCCCATTGGGTAATCCATGGCTCCCCATGGTAGCCTCACAAGGCAGCAGCCATTGCCAGCCCCGCCTCATGGGCAAAGAACCACTGGCTCCAAGGGGTCAGGCAAATCCCCAAATCCAAGAAAGCCTGAAACTGGAAACTCCCCGAACCCAGGCACTTTGGATGAGGCATCCTCAACATGCACAGTGATAAGAGTTAGTGCTAATACTGGCAATGTGCTAGTAGCTTTATGTGGGGCGTCTCTGTGGCCTCAAAGTAAACAGGGCTAGGGTCCCTATTCTACAGATGAGGGCATTAAGGCCAGAGGGGTCACACAGCTTGAACAAGGGGAGCCAGGCTTAGGGCTAGGGCTCCAGCCAAGGGCTCCAGCTCCACAGCCCGGAGCTGTGGCTCCATCCCTGGAGCCAGGTCCTATAGCTCCTGGTGTCTCTAGCACACTCTGACCTGTCCATCATGACAGCTGCCCCTCTCCAGCAGACTGGCCCAAGCTTTGAGGGAGTGAGGCCTGGCTGAGGTTTGCTGACGGGGGGGGCAGGTCAGAGCCAGCCCCTCCACCTCCTCCCTGCCTAGAATCCTCCATCCATCCCTGGCCTCTCCACAGGGGTGGCCGAGATGTGAGCTCTTGCCCTCAGGATGGGGCTGTCACGTCACCGTACCAAGGGAGCCCTCGCCCACAGGGGTGTTCATCGTGGCCCCCCCCGAGGATGTGTGCTGCTTGCTTTGTTGTTAGGAATTAGATTAATTTTCCATAAAAACAGGATGCAGAGGGTGAGAGGGCAATGTGTGGGTCTTTTTTTCACACTCTTCTTTTTCCAGGAACTGAACATACAGCCTTTAGCCAGGACTGTCCGTGTCCCCACCCTGCCTGCCCCCAACCCGGGTGTAGGGAACAACCCGCTCTCTGCTCTTAAGTGGCTACTTAATCTGTTTCTGTTCCCGGCTGGAGAGCTTATTACATATATTGCCAGGAGCCAGCCTGCCGCTGTGGGGACGCTCCCGCCACACAGTCCCACTCGGGCTAGGCTGTAGGGGAGGCCTCCCTGCAAAGTCCCCAGTGCCAGGCTGAGCAAGGAGCCTGTGACTCCGGACTGGGTCTGGGGGACTGGCCTGTGAGCCTTGTGGGGTGGGCCTTGGGCTTCCCTGCCTAGAACATGCCAGGGAGGACTCATAGCATCAGGGGCTCAAGGGTCCCATTTTCAAGTGCCTGCCCTAGAGGGGCTGCAGAATTCTAGGCTGGGGAAGTGCTGAAGAGAGCAGTGCTGGCCCAGGGGTTACTGTCAGGACTTCAGGGGGCGCTAGCTTATCTTGTGGTCACTTCAGGAGAGTTTAGTGCTCAGGAGATTGGGATTGTGTTAGGAGCTCGGGTTCCCCTGCAATGGTGAGAGTCATGTCCCAGTCCTTACCTGTTCCTGGCCCTGGACACTGAGTGAGGCTGCAGCTTCCCGGGTGCCAAGTGGGCTGGGAGCACCTGAGGGTGAGGCCTGGCTCTGTCCTCCTCAGCTGTGTGGACTTGGCTTGTGACCTATGGGGATCCTTGCTCCCCTGTGCCCCAGATAGCACTGGTGCGGCCTCCTAAGTGGTTGAGAGCTGGCAGTACTGGCCATGTTTGACTCTGAGAAGAGTGGAAAGGGAGCAGAGCAGGGGTCTCGAGAAGCTGGTGGCTGCTATCCAGCCACTCTGCAGGCTGAGGGGAGACTGACCAAGGAGGAGAAGGTGGCTGCTGGAACAGGAGGATGGTTGTCCTTCCCTGCAAACTCAGCCAGCAGCCGCCAGTATCTGGTCTTCCAGGAATCAGGGCCAGGGAGGGCCCTGAGCTGCCCTGGGGGCACATCTGACTTTGGTACTATGTGGCCACTTTGGTGCATTCTGGCCCCAAACAGACCGTAGCTACAGCCCCAGAGCACCCTTGGAATTCCAGGGCTCAGAAATGGCTCTTTCCTGGATATCCCAAAAATCACTAGTGTTTCTTCTAGAGGAGGGGAGTAAGCACGGGAGCCTGGGGCTTGACGGCAGAGCTGTGTGCCCTGGAGCCCAGTTCAGCGGGAAGAGCGTGAAAGGCCAATGGCGCTAGCTGTGGTTTTGCTTTGTGTTTCTCTGTGTCTAAAAACTTGTGTCCAGCACAGTGGCTCGTACCTGTAATCCCAACTACTCGGGAGGTCTCAGCAGGAGAATCACTTAAGACCAGCCTGGGCAATGTAGCCAGACCCATCTCTAAAAACAGACATACACATATTCAATAAACAAAAAGAATTTTCGAAAATAGAAAGTGAACATTCTCTGAGCTGGTTAGGGACCTTTTATGGAAAGGGGAAACCAAGGCCTGCTGGGGCCCAGGGTCCTGGGTTGGGGGGGCCCCACCCTTGAGCCAAGTTGCAGTTGTTGCCCTGTGGCTGTGGTGTTTGGAGCACCTGAGACAGGACCCTGCTCTAGGTCTGGGGGTGTGTTGAGCCCGACCCAGGCTGGACGTTCGGAGCTGACAGTGTTTTTCCCTTGATCACTTTGGGAGCTTGCTACATTTCCAGAGTTTGTGTGGGGCCTCCGCCTGTTCTTCCCTGTAAGCACCTGGCCCAGGGGCCTGGAGATGGGTGGTAGTGTCTCATGGAGCCTCCCGGGACACCTGTCCTGGGCTGGGGAGCCTCGGGCCACCCCTGCCTGACGTTCGCTATATTTTCATCTTTTTTTCTACTTATCCCTGTGTGTAGAGAGGGACAGATCTATGTTTTAAGGAACCCTCCTATGGGAGGCTGGGCACCCGGACACTCCTTGCTTCAGTCCGGGGCCTCCTCCAGCAGCCTTGGCCTTCACTCTTACAGCCTCAGCCGATGGATGAGCCCAGGTATCCTGGAGGGGATATGCAAACCTGCTCCCTGTCTGCAGGTTTGAGAGTTCTTATGGGGGGGGGGAGCAGGGACAGGGTCTCCCTCTGTCGCCCAGGCTGGAGTGCAGAGATGCAATCACATGTCACTGCAGCCTCTGACTCCTAGGCTCAGTGGTCTGTCTCAGCCTCCAAAAGTACTGTAATCACAGGCGAGAGCCACTGTGCTTGGCCTTAGGTGTTCATCTTCTCTGCAGAAAACCTTCACACCAGCATCATGGGTGGTGTTTGACTGAACCACAGCCCAGCCAGGCTGACACATGAAATCAGCCCTCACTTCCAACCAACGGCATCACCAAAGTGCCCAAGTTGCCCACTGTGAAATTACAAAACCTGTGTGACTTGCACGTGATGTCTCTGGTCATAGCTCCAAGCTCTCCACCAGGTCCTTGGACCTCAGGGTTGTCACCTGAAGTAGAGACACCACCTCAGGTCCTCCCATGACAGCACCGTGAGATGCCAGCTCATTCCTGTGTGCAGGGAGTGTTTCTGTGATGCCCATCCCCGGGGGTCAAGGTGGTCCCAATATTGTCCCCGTTTCACACTGAATGGGACCCTAAGGCACTGGGGTTGGGGGAGGACTGAGCCTGGACCATACCAGCTACCTGCAGAGATGACCTAGTGACCTTCCTAGATGGCCTCCCTCATCCCTGGCAGGGCAGGGCTGTCCATCCCCTCCCCCACCAGACCTCCTGAGGGTCCAGTGCCCCTGCCCCACCCACCAGCAGCAGGTGGCCAGGTCACATTCCTCCCCAGGTGCCAGGGAGGCCCCCAAAGAGCCGACCAGGCTGGGACAGTTTACACAAGTCAGAGTGGGCAGGCTGAGAGGCACAGGGTGCTGCCCTCAGGTGAATCATAGGGTAGGGCTGTGTCAGCACCCCAACCTCATGTCCTGGACCCAGAGCTGCTGAGGACATGTGGGCAGCCAGATCTGCCTGGGCCAGGCGCCTGTGTTTGTAAAGGTGGCCCCAGCCTGGGGGCACCTGCTGGGAGGTTTTCAGCAGCCAGAGCTCTTGTGATGGCCCTTGGTGCCACTCTGGCTGTCCTTAGGTGTCTGTCCCTATGAAGGAAATAGGCCTTGGGTGGGGGCAATGCCCAGAAAGCCTGGAGAACAGCTAGCCACTCTCTGTGTCCTGAGAACAGAGTCATCCTTTGGAGAGGTCACAGGCTGTCCTACTGGGGGTTGGTGTCCTGTCCCAGGCTGTGACGAGATTCTGGGGGATAGCGTGTGAAGAGAAGTCACATCTGTCTTCCTTGTCAGAGAAGTCACATCTGTCTTCCTCCCAGCTCTCAAGGTACTTGCTGGAGCCAACAGCAGCTTCTCCATCCCCAGCCCCAGGACATTCGCAGGGCGACCCCTAGTTCCTGAGTGATGCTGCTTGCTGGGCACTCGGCTCGCCAGTAGGCTATGCTTCACCTGGGCACAGGGAGGAGCTCGATGGGAAGGGCTAACTTCACATGCTCACAGAGGGGACTTTAAGGGGACCCAATCTGCCATGATGAGGTCCAGAGTCTCCTCAGGTCCAACCTCGTTCCCTGCCTTTGGCAGCTCACTGACTGCCATATTTCCACCCCAGGGCCTCCTTGTCACCAGGTCCAACTCCAGTGTCTCCTACGGAAAGACTCCCTGAGCACCCATCTCATTCTCTAACACTTACTGGTTAATTGTCCACAATTGCCCCCAGGAGACCATAGACCAGTGGTTCTCAGCCTGTGGGTTGCGACCCACAGGAACTGTATTAAAGGACTGCAGCATTAGGATGATTGAGAACCACTGCTATAGACCCAGTCACCCTCTCTGCATCCCCAGCTTTATAACCACACCTGACTCATGACAGGCTAGCCCCCCATGTATTTGTCATTTGGGTCGGAGCTCTGTGACATAGGAATGTCCCAAGTGGGAAAGCAGAGAGAGCTGCCCCACATGCTGGGGCCTTTGGGCACATAGGGACAGTGGTGGGGCCGTTGTTGAGTTGGGGAGGGTCTTTGCTATCTGGTGGTTGGTCTGAGTGGCCCAGGCTTACTCTGTGATTTCAGAGGACAAGGTGGGGACCTGGATTTGGGGAGGGCTCCATGTGGTGTGGGTTCACCACACGTGTCAGGTCAGAATGCTGTGATGAACATGCAGAGTCCAGAGCACCATCCTTGTGTTCTCAGGTCTTCCCAGGGCCTCGTTCCAGGTGTTGTGGGATGGGCCGTGTCCACAGGAATCCACCACCTCGGTCAGCCTGGAATGCCGGGGGTGGGAGTGCCTCCAGGTCACGGAGCGACTTTGTTTACCCAGGGCTTAGCATCAGCCCTTTTGGTGCTAATCAGTGTGCTCCGAGAGGCCTCTGGAATGTGCTGTCAACTCCCCACTCAGCTGGCAGATAGGGCTCAGTGGAGGCAGGGGGGTTACTTCCACCTGATGTCTGGGCCTGGTCCTTCCTGGACCATCCTTCCCAGTTGCTGCCTGGGACCCAAGGGCTGCCCTGATGTGGCCTCACTTTGCACATTCATCCAGAAACCAGACCTGGCTTGTATGTATGAGAGGTCACTCTAGCACCTTCTTCAGTTTTTTTTTTTTTTTGTGGTTTTTTTTTTTGGCCAGGGCTGGGTTTGAACCCGCCACCTCTGGCATATGGGCCCGGCGCCCTACTCCTTGAGCCGTAGGCACCTCCCACCTTCTTCAGTTTTAAAGTGAACTCTGGTTCTGAAGACACACAGTCCCCAACATCTTTCTCAGGAGTCCCTCTCCCCATCTCACAGTCACCGGAGAGGCCATGCCCAGAACTGCCATCCCAAGTTCTAGATGAAGAGATAGTCCTAGATGAGAGGCAACACTTCCCTGCTGGTCGAGGGCCACCTGCTGCGACCAGCCTGTCTTTGTCTCTGATCTTGAGGGGAGCTGGCCCAGCCTGCATGAGGCAGCTGCTCCCACAGTGGCTCGGTCTCAGGCAAGGACATCAGCTCACCAGCTGGGCACTTAGGCAGATCTGAATCATAGCCTGCAACTCTGGGCATCATCCAGCCCCATCCTGACAGCCTTCATGGTGGCCAGTAGGGCTTGTGTCCTCTGGGGTCAGGGCTGTTTGTTCAGAGCTGATGCCAGAGTCTGGCTCCCTGGTGCTGCTCAGGTGGGTGTCGGGGCTAGGCGTCCAGGAAGGAGCCCGGGGGCCTGTCTGTGCATAGCTGGTAGGCTGAGGAACTGCCACATGGCTCAGAGTCCCTGAAACCATGGGGGTCACAGTATCTACACTGGCACCCTGGCTGGGCCCACCCTGCCTCAGTTTTTCCATCTGACAAGTGGCTCAACAAGAGCCCCTTCCTGGTGCAGAGCCAGGGCAGGCCCCGTGTAGCACCCCAGGGTGCGGTAAGACACGGAGAGCCCCCATCCTTGCTTCCGCCAGCCTGTGATGCTGCTTGTTGAGGTCTGCCCTTTGAGGTCAGGGTTTGCTCCTCAGCTGGGAGCCCCTCCCCTCCCTGGCATATCGTGTCCTTGAGACTGGAAGGGTCCTGCCTGTCCTGCCTGTCCTTGGGAGTTTTGAGTGGTAGGGATCCGGAAGGGCAGTGACCACAGGTCAGAAGAGGGATAGGGCTGACCTGTCTGGACACTCTGGGATCCCAGCCCTCATACCCGCAAAGATGCCCGGGGATCTCCAGGTTTTATGCTGTTACCAACTGGCCATGGCTGCCCCCCCTCAGCTGGGCTCTGTTGGGGCCCTGATCTCTGGATGGTCGGGAGGTTGGCCTGGCTGCTGGCAGATATGGCTCTACCTGGCCCACGTCATACCCGGGGCTCAGTGGAGGCAGGGGGTTAGTTCCACCTGATGTCTGGGCCTGGTCCTTCCTGGACCATCCTTCATCCTGCCCCTCTAACCTCCTTACCTGGGTGGCCAGCAGAGATGGCTGGCTTCCTTACACCCTGGCTTGGCTTCCTTTCACCCTGGCCCTGCAAGGCTGGGGGACAAAAGAGGAAGCCCCCGGCAGGGGAGCTAGGGCACTGGCCAGAAGCAGGACACTGGCCTGGATGTACAAGCCCCTCCTGCTCCTCAGCCAGTTCATGTTGGGAAGCACCCTCCTCCTGCAGCCTTGGTCTGCTCATATGTGAAATGGGCACAGTGGACTCCCTGCTGGGGCCTGCTGTCCCTTTGTCCTCACATGGTCACCTTGTTTGCTCCCACCTGTCCTGCAAACCCTTCTAAGAGTCACCAGCAGCTGTGGGCTTAGTATAGCTGGAAGGGAAGGCTCAGCCGTCCAGACAGTGGGAGCCAGTGAGTTCCTGGCCCTCTCCAGTCATCTGTGCCCAGCCCACAGTGGCCACGCTCAGGGCTTCCTGAGGCATGTGATGGGGACAGCCAGGCAGTGGCCCAGGCCTGCACAGGGCACACAAGCCATAAAACCACGTTTCCTGGACACCCTGCTAATTAAACCTGGACACTTGCTAATTAAACTCTGCAGGTCCTCACAGCCCCAGGCTGCTTGGCCAGGCTCCAAATAGGTAACGAGTGTGCCCTCGTTCCGCCTCCTGCCATCCCGTCGTTGCACCTCTGTGTCCCCTGCCCACGAGCCAACCCTTGGCTGCTGTCCCCTTGTTGACTTCAGCCCAGCCCCTTCCCTCCTGTGAAAAGAAGGGGCCATTCGACAGTCTCAGATTTCTAGAGCCTTGTAAATGGTATAGGGCCCCCAAGCCAGTTATTTTTTTCTCCTTATCACTCTAACGGGGGTGTGGGGTTGGCTTCTTCCTGGTCTTTCAACTCCCTTTGTCCTTGAGGAAGGAAGAGGGGCCTTCGGGCCTCAGTGTGTGTGGGATGGGGCAGGGGAGGAGTGGTCTGGGCTTGTCCAGTGACCGTCCAGTGTCTGGGAATCACAGCCCATGGACATAGAGCTAGAGTTGCTAAGGGCACAGGGCCCTGCCAACCTGGGATCAGGGTGGGCTTGGGGGCAGGTGCCAGTGGCAGGACTTGTGCTCAGGGACAGTGCCACCAAGCCGAGTGCCTGCCTGGAGTCCTCCCAGTGGTGAAGGGGGTGGAGGATTCCAGGAAGAGGCAAGGGTGAACCTGGCACAGCCACCCCCAGCCCCTCCCCCCATGTGCTCCATCTCTGCCTGCTGTCCCAGGGCCCTGTTCAGGCCAGAGTGTGAATCCTGGGGGGACGCCTGGGCAGTCAGCTCCCTGTGCCCGTGGCTGGCCTGGCTAACCCTCCTCCAGAAAGGTGGAGGTGACCTCTGGGTCTAGGTCTGGTTTTTATGCTCTGCCTCAGTTTAGAGGGGGTGGCAGGTAAAGCCACTTGGGCCCTGTGAGGCCAGGACTAGCCTTGGGGCTCCAGCGGGGGACGAGAAGGAGCCAGTGGCGGCCGGGAGCCCCTGTACCACGTCCTCTTCCCCACCCGCCTGGCCCTACCCACTGCCAGAAGCTCTAGCACAAAAGTGTTTATGGACGTCTAGTCCAAGCCAAACAAGGCAGGGAGTGCACTTGGAGCTGGGGTGGGCGGGAGAGGGCAGCTGGGCTTGGACAAGGACCCCAGCGGTGGCCCTGGCCTGGCAACTGTCATCTGGGGCCTTGGGTCCTCCCCACCCCCACCTGGTCCCCACAGAGCTTCATCTGGTCAGTGGAGGGAAGCAATAAACGAGGTCCAGCCAGGTGCTGGCCCAAGTTCTGGTCCTGCCACTCCCCACGTGCTGTGGGGACTCGAGAGGACTCATACTCGCAGCCTCTGTCCACAGCTATAATGCTGTACAGGGTGACCCACCCGCTTCCAGCCGGTTGGTCCCCACCAGCCCTCTTTTGGGTCACTTCACTTGTGAGTAGCTCTGGAACACGTGAAACTGTTACCCTTGAAAAGGAGTAAGATGTTATGGGTGTCTTACCTGCAGTGGGTTCAGGTCTGTCACCCTTGTTATGCATTTACATACATGTAGGCCATTTTGTTCTAATTTCAGTTTTTACCCAGAAGGAATCTGCTGCCTGTGTCTGTGACTTGTGCCGTGGAGGCTGGTGCATGCTGCCTCTCTCACGCTTTATCTCAGGCACCTGTGATTCTCACTCCGAGAGGAAGGTGGGGCTTGTCTGTGGTCCTTCTAAGAGTCCTGAGGGTTGGGCCCGTGCTGCAGCCTGCAGGGCACACGCCAGCATGCGTGTCAGGGCACAGGGATCCACACGCTGCCCGGGGCTCCACACTGCTGCTGGATGTTAAGGCCATGCCCGTGTTCCCTGCTCTGTGCTCTGGATCTGTCTGCCACGACTCATGTATCCACAGGTGTCTCTCCAGAGACACAGGCCAGAGAAGTGGATTGAATGTGGGCTGCTTCAGGTGCAAACAGAGCCTGGGAGGGGCCGGGGTGGCCCCAGGCCAGGGCACTGCTCCAGCCAGGGGTGGGATGCAGAAGGACCCTGGCTCGCTCTCACTGTGGACAGCAGAAAGCCACCAGATTGGGGGACACAGTAGGGTCTAATGTGGGGTCCTTGAATGCAGACAGGAACTTGATCTTGACTCTGCCCCGAGAGCCCCGAGGGCCACTGCTCCTTGGCTGGGAGGACTGGCAGGACAGGCCACTGCCTGGGACCCAGCTTGGGTTGTGGGAGTGAGGCTGCCAGTCAAGGAGGCCCTGGGGGTTCCTTCCTGGATTTGGCTACTCTGTCCCAACCCTAGAGGGCCCTGTCCTACCCTGTGCCTCTGCGCTGACTAGGTCTAGGCAGGGCAACAGAGGCACAGATGGTGGGGTCAGGGTTGCACTGCAGCTTCTGGGGCCAGACAGAGTCCTTGGAGTTGTCAAGTGGCCCAGCCCTGCTAAAGTGGTGGGACTGCCCAGGGAACTGTGCTGGGGGGACTTCTTGTGGGGCCGCCTGGGGCACCCCCTCGGTTTAGTCTTTGCCTGGCTGTGAGGTTGCAATAAGCTTCGCTTGGGGGTTGTTAGAAGGGTTCAGAGAATGGCACCTCTAGCTGAAATGATGGTCCCTGCTTCACCCTGGGTCTAACACCCCTGGGCTGGGTGGGGCTGCCAGGTCATGAGCTCCAGCCCTTTGGCTCCCACTTTGCAGATAGGAAACAGGCCTGGAGAAGGACTGAGAGAGCTCTCAGTCTGGTTCAAGAACCTCCTGACCCCTTGGTCCTTGTTCCTGGCACTGACTCCACTGTCTGGGCCCCGGCACAGCCCAACAGGCCTTTCAGACACCTGTTCTCAGCCACTCTCGCAGGCCCTGTGTACCAAGCCCACTGGGAATCACCCTCACCTGTTCCCTCAGACAGGCAAAGCAGGCACAGGGCACCAGCCCAAGCATGCATATGCATGGACCCGTGTGACAACCGTGCTGCCCGCCCACCACACTGTGTCGTACTCGGCTCGTCCTAGGCTCCCAGTGGGGACCTAGGCTCAGGGCAGTCATCCTTGCTCAAGCCCCAGTGGCAAACAATGGTTGGGGGTCCAGGAGGAGTCCATTCCCCCACCTGGAGCACAGGCCCACCTTGGGGATATTCATCCTGAGACCTGCATCCCGCCCCCAGGTCTTCAGTGTCCAGTGTACCCTTTGGCAGGCCCCGTCTTCCTGCAGGCCAAGGGAAGTAGGTGGTGTCCAGCCCTCAGCAAGGAATGTTCTGGTTGAGCCGCATGTGGGCCTGCATGGCCGTGTGGCTTTTGTGGCCAACTGTTCTCATCCTCCCTGTTTGACCCAGCAGAGTCTAAGCACAGGCCAGCCTGGCCCTTGGTCACCCAGATGCCTCTCTGCCCTCCACAGCCTTGGTTCCTGCAGCTGTAGGATGAGGGTCATGGACAGGCTGCTGCAGATTTGTCTCTGGGATGTGGGGTGTGGGTCTGTGAAGAGTCCAGCATGCAGGGATGGGGGCTTCCCTACTGGCCATGGCTCTCACACACACATCCCCACTGTTGCTGGCTTTGGAAAAGGGGTGCTTCGGAAGGTGTCACCATGATCCATGCCCAGACCTCGGTCATCTCCTTGGCTGTCACCCTGCACAGAGGACACAGCAGGCTGTAGGGAGGGTGCCCGTCATCCCGGCCCATTTAGGGGCCCTGTTGGAGGCTTCCTAATGCCATCCCTGGTGCCAGACCACAATGGACCATCACTGGGATGGATGGACAGCCAGCCAGTTCTTTAGGGCTGCTACGAGATGGGAGGTCACCCCTCTCTGGGGACAGGGCTGGGGAGATGTGCAGCTCTCAAGACAAGAGGGAGCTGCAGAAGCCTTTGCTGTAAATGCATTTCCCTGCTCCTTGGGCTGGATCGATTTTTTTTTTTTTTTGAGACAGTTTCACTATGTCACCCTGTATAGAGTGCTGTGTATCACAGCTCACAGCACCCTCCAACTCTTGGGCTTAAGTGATTCTCTTGCCTCAGCCTCCCAAGCAGCTGGGACTACTGGTGCCTGCCACAATGCCTGCTATTTTTGTTGTTGTTGTTGTTGTTGTTGCAGTTGTCATTGTTGCTGGCCTGGGCCAGGTTCGAACCCACCAGCCTCAGTATATGTGTCTGGTGCAATAACCACTGTGCTATGGGCACCAAGCCCGATTTTTTTTTTTTTAATGAAAGCATATAATTGTTAAAAAAAAAACAAAAAAAAAAAAACTAGATGTAAGACGATAGACCTGATCTCCACAGCTAGTGCATTGTGGCAGGACAGAAGCCACCAGCTTTAGGAAGACACACAGGGTGGTGGGCGAGCTGCTGTGTCCAGGGCTCCTCTGTGGCATCTGCTGGCTGTGTCCACCTTGCTCCCCAACAGCCCCATGCCTGGCTGTCCTTGGCAGATCTCCTTCTTTCCAGGGTTGGCAGGTTGGAAGGGATGGGGCCTCCACACCCTGTGTCTGTCCTGGACCTCGCCTTTATTTCTGCTGGGCCATGGCCTTCCTGGCCTAAGGTCAGGCCTATTGTCCAGTGAATGTCAGATACCCACCTGACAGATGCTGGGTACACAGGCCTTGTGCTTGGGGGTCTGCAGGGCAGAGCAGACATGGGCAAGTGGCCCCCTGAGGAGCCTGGCTCTGGGTCCTCTGAGGACAGTCACAGGAAGTTGACCAGGAGAGGGTGCGGCTTGTGAGAGTGCCTGGCTCTGTTCCTTCCCTGGTCTGGGGTCCAGTCCCAGGCACAGAGGCTGTGTGGGTTTCTGAGGGCCAGTGGCTCTGGCCTGGGTTTGCAGTTAGACCATGTGCTGCTGGCATCTTGGGAGGCCCCTCGCTCCCCAGCACCCCAGGAGAGGTTGAGTGGTCTCCTAGGTTCCTGTGACAGGACCGCCCCCCACCTCCGTGCATCAGGCCCCACCCTAGATCCGACCAACCTCATGTTCCTGGGAGGAAACAGACTCAGTGGCCGGCAGGGGCCTCCCTACGCTCCCACTTGGGGACGGTGCAATGGGAGGTCCCCAGGTTGGGCCCCTGGACAGATGTTGGCACATGCTCTGGGCTCTGTACTGTGTGATTGCCACATGCAGCCTCACAGGAGTGGACACAGAGTAGTACTCAGCAGGAGCGTTTGGGGTGACAGGCTGCACTGTGGCCTGCTGGCTGTGTGCATGTTAGAGCCCCCGGGACTAGCTGAAGGGGCTCACAGAGGAAGAACATGGCGGGAACCCGCTCAGCCTCTGTGCTACCACGGGTGCAGGCCTAAGCAGTGGTGAGTTCATGAGAACACAACCGTGATGGTGTCAGAGCCACTCACATCTGTATGGACAAACCTCAGAAGTGCCAGGCTGGAGAGCAGCATGTCATAGAAGACACCTCTGCCAGTCAGGATAGGGGCACGGCTGTGCTAGGCAGCGCTGCCCCCTTGCCTGACCCGCTCACGCCTGTCTCCTCCACAGCCTGCTTGTTCCGCATCAATGTGCTGTCTCTGGTCTACCTGCTGTTTCTGTTGCTGCTGCCCTGGTTTCCTGGCCCCACCCGGCACAGCATCCGAGGTAAGGAGGACTTGGAGGACCGGCCCGCATTCCCAGGCAGGAGCAAGTTTGAGGCACAAACCCCCACAGTGCGAACTTTGCTCAGTTTTACAGCTGTGGGTCCTGGGTGAGGGTTCCCAGAGTTTTAGAATTTTCTTGTGGTCACTGACACAGGGCATATATGGAAGGGCCTGGGGGTCATGGGGCAGATTTCTGCCTGTCACTGGCCATCCCTTGGGAAGCCAGGAGAGTGAGTGGACCCTGGGTGCCCCCTGCAGACTGGATCCCCGCGCCATCACCTGGCCCCCCCACCCCCAACTCTGTCCACAAACATGCTCTGCCTGGTGAGGTGCCAGGTGACCCATGAAGTCCAGTCACCATGTCGGCTCTTCCCACAGGCACACCTGCCAGAATTGGGCCCTGTCCCTTCTCCCTCCGTTTCTCACGACCTGTGTGCAGTGTGGGTAACTGGGTACACCTGGGGCCATCTCAGGATCCATCTCCCTCTTCTGCATCCTGCAGTTGTGGTAGAAAAGCCAGGCTCGGTGGCCTCATCCACAGCAGGTCTCAATGCTGAGGCCATGGCAGGGCAGGAGCGAGAGGCCTGCCAGGATCCCGGGGTAGGGGTAGGTGGATGAGGGCAGAGCCCTGTGCTGGAAGATGGGCCTGCAGGCCAGGTGCCAAGGGCAGCGCGGCAGAGGCAGGATGGTCGGGAGAGGACTTTGCACCCTGAGACTGTCATCGCCTGCTTGGGGGTGCTGTGTCCATTCTGTGGCAGCTTTTTAGTGAGAGTTTCTCAGGGAGCACTCAGCAGCCCTATGGTGAGGAAGGGTCCTCAACTGGCTTTCAGGTTTTGGAGAGTGAATAGCCAGCTGGCTCATAGAGGGTCCTTGGGGAGAGCAGCAGCAGCAGCAGTGACCCTGCCAAGTGGGCCTCATGCCCATTGAGGATCACCACGCCCTCAGGCACTGCCCTCTGGGAGATAGTGGACAGGGCAGCCTGGCCACTTTGGGGCCTGAGGTGCATCTGAGTTTCCTATTACTACAACTGAATGGTTTAAAGCCCCATATGTGGATTCTCTGAGTTCTGGAGGGAGGTCAGATGCCTGACGTGGGTATCCCAGGGCTGGGTTTATTCTAGAGGCTCCAGGAGGATCCATTTCCTCGCCTTCTCCAGCCGCTTGAAGCTTCTCTGTCTCTTGGCTTGTGGCCTTGCCCTCCATCCTCAAAGCCAGCCGTGGCTGATTTAGTCTTTCTCAGGCCTGTTTCTCCTGCCCCCTGTCCACTTACGATGACCTGGTGGCTGCTATATGCCCATGGTGATCAGGCCAATCTCTCTATTTCAGGGTCAGCTGGTTAGCAGCCTCCTCCCCTCTGCTAGCCTCGCCCGGCTTTGTGGGTAAGGTTATATGTTCACAGGTCCCAGGGAGGCCATCATGCCCTCCTGGACTGTCAAGCCTCAGCCCTGACCAACCCTCAGCTCCCTCCTGGATCTGGGAATTCAGGGGTGAGGAAGGCCCTGCATGGCCATGTGCCAGAGCCAGCTGGGAGCTTCCCCTGGACCCTCCCAAGATGGCCAGCATGATCTGAGTGGGCCACTCTCTGACCCCCTGCTATATGGAACTGGTTCTTACTGTCCCAGGCCCTCAGCCTTTGGCTGCTTGTTTTGTAAATATTTCATGTCCCGGCGGCGCCTGTGGCTCAGTTGGTAAGGCGCCAGCCCCATATGCCGAGGGTTGCGGGTTCAAGCCCAGCCCCGGCCAAACTGCAACAACAAAAAAAAAAATAGCCGGGCATTGTGGCGGGCGCCTGTCATCCCAGTTGCTCGGGAGGCTGAGGCAAGAGAATTGCGTAAGCCCAAGAGTTAGAGGTTGCTGTGAGCCGTGTGTTGCCACGGCACTCTACCTGAGGGCGGTACAGTGAGACTCTGTCTCTACAAAAAAAAAAAAATATTTCATGTCCCAAGCATCATTGGAAACACTTTCCCCTTATTAGAAGAGGAACACACAGGCTCCCTGCCCAGCCCTCCTCCTGTCCATCTGTCTAGCATCAGAGGCCCTTCGGGAACAGAGGCACTGCCTGGTTTTTCTGGGCAGGAGAGGAAAATGTGAGGTCTGAGTGCTGAGCGTCTTGTAGGTTGATGAGCTGTGCCTCTGCTGCCTGGCACTGGCCCTGGGGGACGGTCTGGCGCTGCCCACGGATCCCCACGTGGACACCAGCTGACCCTAGGGCCAGGTGCAGGGAGGATGGGAGTTTGGCAGGGCCTGGGGTGGCCAGTGTAGGCCCACGTGGGTCAGCACTGAGACCTGGGGGTCATTTAGGGGCCTGAGGAAGCCCCTCCCTACCTCAAAAGCTCCATCCTGAGCCCCACACTCCAAGCTCAGCCCCTGGAAGCCTCTGAGACTATCCCTGGGAGTGGCTCACAGCTCAGACTTCTGATTTGTCTCCACTCATCCCCTGTATGACCCTTACCTCTCTGGACCACTCAGTGTGTGGCCTCAGACACATGAGGGTCCCTTCCCTGTACAGGTGGTACCTGGGATCCCTTGGCTGGACACATGTGCACCCCACAAATCAGACTCAGGGGCTCCCACACACACCCCAGGAATAAGGCTCTGGGGCTCATTTGTGCACACCAGCAACCGGGCTTGGGGGCTCCCACATATACTCTGAGAACCAGGGTTGGCCCCTGCTGGGCTATCAGGAGGGTGAGGTCTGCAAACAGCATATGGGGACACGGTAGCCCTGCGAAGGGGCCCAGGCTGAGAAGAGGGGTGTGTGAGCCAGGCCTTTTTGGAGGGCAGGAGTCTGGGGGGTGGGGGCAGTGCTTGAAGGACCCAAACAGGAGGAGCAGTAGGCAGGGGCTGGGAATGTCTGAGATACGGTGGGGGAGGAGTGGCTATCGTCAGGCCAGCACCAAGGTAGAGGCACCTCAGGCTGCTGTAGGCTGAGAAGTGATTTCAGGGGGCTTAGGCCCATGGCTCATAGGTCTCTGTGAGCTGTGCCCGCTGTGAAGCCTAGGGCCTCCCTCTTCCGGCTTCTCTCAAGCACCCTGTTCTGTTTGAGCCCCTACAGTGGGAGCCCTGCTCCTCTGTGGGTTGGATGAGTGCTGTGCTGGGCCCCTGCTCTGCCATCGACAGGGGCGGGGGGCAAAGACAGATAATTTCAGACAGAGGGGCCAGGCAGGGCAGTGAGCTGGGCTGCTGCGCCCTTCCCTTTGGCCTCATGCTGGTTGTCAGAGCTTGGCACCCAGTGCTTGCTGGGGCTATCAGGAGCTGGCAGCTGGGCCCTGGAGGGGCTCTGGGCAGTGGAAACTCTTCTCTAGCTGTCTGACCAGGAGCCGTAGCGCCTCTCAGTTCCCCATCTATGGGATGGGTAGTGATGCCCCCGTGGTCCTGTGGTAGGGATCAAGGGTTTGCCCAATGACTGCAGGCTTAGGCGTAGTCTGAAGGCTGAGCAGGACCACCTGGCCAGCCATTGGAAAAGGGCTCTTTAGCTGAGAAGTGGGCTTTTCCTGGTGCCATCCATCTGACCATCCCTAGGTCAGGATCAGCCTCCTCCCTCCTGGTTCCATGGCCCTACTTCACCTTGCTTCTGACCCACTGTGACCCACAGCATCTAGCCCAGAATGTCCCCCAAGGCCCACTGCCCCTACCACAGGGTCTTTGCATTGGGCAGCATGGGACCCTGTATCCCTGCTTGGGCCATGTGGTTGAGACTCAGCCAGGGCCACTGGGCAGGTGGAGGCCTTAGCTAGCCTGCTGCTCCCCATGCTCTCAGGCTGGGCCATATACCAGCTAGCCCTGACCACTCTGCCAGCAGGTCACACGGGCCGTCTCCTCCGGGCCCTGCTCTGCCTCAGCCTCCTCTTCCTGGTGGCCCAGCTCACTTTCCAGATATGTCTGCACACCGTGCCTCACCTGGACCAGCTCCTGGGATCCAACTGTGAGTGGTGGGGCGGGGGGGTGGTACTGGGCAGCAGCAGTGGGGTCAGGAGACCCAGTGTACTTCTGAGTAGACTACAGGTCCCCTGGCAGGCCCTGCTAACCTAGGCTGCCCAGTTTAGGAGGGCCTTTAAGGCCTGAGGCTGGCTGAACAGTAGGTAGAAAGCCGTCCCCAGGGCCAGGAGCTGCCTGATGGGGCCCAGTGACCTGGCTGGGCCGTGTCAGGGACCTCGGCACTCCCCAGCTCACTGTCTGGTACCCCTTTGCCCCTTAGACCCTACTGCCCGCTGGCACCTGCCTTGCCAGCTCAAACAGAATTGACACAGCACCTCAGGCCTCAGAGAGAGCCCAGACCACCTTGCTTGGCCACATGGGCAGCAGGTGTCACCCTATGTCCTTATCTTCATTCTGTAGTGATTATCCTCCTGCTGCTGAGAAACCAAGCCAGGAGAGAAATCAGAAGCCAGCAGGCCCTGCCAAGGGCCCCTCCTGAGACAGACCTGGCCTCCCCACACCGGCCCTTCTGTGCCCCAGGGAGCCACATTTGGCCCTACCTCTGCCGAGAGCCCTATTCTTCCACTCAGGGCTGACGGGGCCTCAGCTGAGCCTCAGTTTCCCTGCCAGTAAAGACAGCGTTTCCAGGCATCTGAGATCCGTTGCTGTGCTCCAGACAGCAAGCCCTGTGGTTCCTCCTAAGCCACGTGGGGCTTTGGGCCTTATGTGGGTTTTCCTGTGTCTCTCTCTGCAGGCAGCCGCTGGGAGACCCTCTCACAGCATGTGGGGGTCACGAGGTAAGACCCTGCAACAAGCCTCCCTCAGGATTTCCTGGGCCCAAGGAAGGCCCTCGAGCTGTCCACCTCTCTCTGCCCAGCCTTGGGGTATTTGGACCCTTCCCCAGCCCCTCCCACTGCACTGGCCTCCTGGCCTGATCATGCCTGGGCCACCCTTCGCAGGCTGGACCTGAAGGACATCCCCAATACCATCCGGCTGGTGGCCCCCGACCTGGGCATCCTGGTGGTCTCCTCCATCTGTCTAGGCCTCTGCAGGCGCCTCACATGGAAAACCCGGGAGAACCCACAAACCCACGAGCTGGTGAGGGGCTGTGGGGTAACTGTGCCCTGGGTGTTGGGAGGTCATTCTAGAGCCACTGTCCCACCTTTTATTTTAGATAAGCATAGTCCTGTTAGTCATACATCTGTGCTGGCCTAGACAAGGTAACTTGTCTCCAGGGGAGATGAGCATCTGTATCCCACAGTCCTGCCCCCAGTGCCGGGGTTGTGGCCATTTGAGACCTGCTGCCACCAGGGCTCCCCTTCTGGTCAGAAATGTCCATGGACCCCAAGACAGCCTCTGTGTTCTTAGAATGTGAGTGGAGAGTCCTTGAGGGCCACACAGTGGGCACCCCCAGAGCTGGGAGACAGGCCAGCGTGCCTCTCAGGCCAAGCAGAAGCTACCAGCAGAGCATGTCCTTGGCCCCTGGAGCCATGGCCCTGAGTCAGCCTGGCTTGGAGGGTGAGGGGCATCGAGTTCAGCTGCCCTAGACCTGTCAGGTCCAGTCCTGGGGTCTTGGGCCCCAAGCTGCTTCTCACAGTCAGTGCCCTTGAGCCCGAGCCCTTGACAGCCTCAACTGTTACCCATTCAGCACCATCCTGCCCATGCACAAGGGCAGAGGTCACATAAACAGCCAGGGCCTACTCTATCCACCCCACCCCAGCTTGGCCTCTGCCTAACAGGGCCTGGTCTCCAGGGCTCAGCCGGGACCCAAAACCATCCATGTGTCCTGGCTCAAAAACTACTTCCTGGAGGTACTGGGGATGCGGGCTCCTCCCTCCCCACCCCTGCACCAGTGTCCCTTTGTCAAATAGCTGACACTTGCCAGGCACATGCACTGGCCTTCCAGAGGACCCCAGACAGAAAGGGATCTTCATGGCCACACAGCAGGTCAGAGGGACAGTCCAGCCTGCAGAGGACTCTCCCACTGCCCCCCTACCCCACCCTTCAGGGTTGGGCTGGGGCCCTCATTCAAGGTGGAAACGGGGCCCTGGGTGCAATGTGGCATCTCCAGCATTTGTTGGGATCCTTGGAGGGTCCCTGCCCCTCCCCTCCCCATGAGGAGGCATGGAGCAGGCCTGTGTCCAGGGCTCCCCACTCCCTACAGCAGTTCTCAACCTGTGGGTCGAGACCCACAGGAACTGTATTAAAGGGTTGCGGCATTAGGAGGGTTGAGAAGCACTGCCCTAGAGCATAAGGGCTCCTGCTGGCATCACTGTCATGCCAGGGGGGTGAGAACTGTACTGTCCTGCCAGGCTCCACGGTAGTTGGTGTGGACAGACTTCAGGGGAGATGGTGAGGGCTCCGAGGCCTGGCACCCACAGGGCACAGTCCTAAGGCCTGGAACTGGGAGTTCCCAGATGCCGCCCCATGCACACCCTCCCTGGCAGCCCCATGTGCACATGTCTTTGGGCCACCGTCACTCCTGCACACAAGCCCCCGACCTGGGTGCAGGAAACACGTGTGCACCTGGGCAGCGGGATGTGCGGGACAGTTCTGAGGAGCCGGGCAGCTGCAGGCAGAAGATAGGGAGGAGTGTGGGATGTTCTCCAGCATCCCTTGTGGCGTGTGGGGACTGCCAAGTCACAGCTGGGAAGGTCTGGCTGCTGTTGTGGCCTCACACCTGCCCTTCTAGCAGCTGCCTCGCTGTTCTTTCCATTCCCAGAAACACTCATTTTCCACGGCCCTTCTCAGAAGATGTCCCAGGGCTGGGGCCAGGCTGTGGGTGTGGTGAGCTCAGGCCTTCCAGCCCCCACCCCCATCCTGGCTTTCCTCTGCCCCATGGCCAGCAGGGAGGGGCATGTGCCTCCCTTTCTGAGGGAGGGCCCTGGGGATGAGTGATGTTCCCTGTGTCTGTGGCTGATCCAGCCTCCACCTGCTGCATGGTCTTGGGAAGGGGGCTCAAGGCCAGGGCTTCTCCTCCTCTGAGATCTCTATTCCCCAGCCCCCTACAGCTCTGGTAGCCCATGAGGGCAGGACTTTTATTCAGTCCCATCCCCATCTGACAGATGGGGACAGCTCAGAGAGGTTAAGTAACTTTCTAAGGCCACACAGCGAGGAGACTATCAGGGTTGGGATGGGACCAGGGCCATTCTCTCAGCCAGGTAGCTGTACAGCCACAGGCATGACTCCCATGTCACAAATGGGCACATGGGCTGCCAGCAGCCTGCCAGAGCTGAGCCAGGTCCATGTTCCCCAGCACACCCTGGCTTTCCTGACATCTGGGAATAGATCTGTTCTAGGAAACCCTCAGTCAGGGCCAGGGAAATGAGCCCCAGTCTGGGGCTGTCCTTTTCCTCCTGGACAGTAGGCTATCTGTTATCTTTCAGGGGCTGGGGAGGGCAGGAGCACAGTGCCTGGGCATGTCCCTCACAGCCCCCTTTACTCCGTAGACCCCACAGGTGCACATGGGCCCTGCTGTCCCTGGCTGTGTGGTGTGGGGAGATCTTAGCTGCCATCCCTGTGTGTGTCCAGTGCAATGGGTATAAATGTGCCAGGAAGGCCACCTGGAAGACAGTGTGGGCCACTGCTCAGGGCAGCAGCCCTGGGGCTCTGCGGGGGCAGCCATGCGTGCAGCCTCCTGAACCCTAGCTGGGCAGGGGTGGGCTGAATTGGCCTCAGTGCTGTGTGTCTTACCTCACCCGTCCATGGCCTTGGCAGGATGATGACGTGGATGTGGGCCCCCTGGCAGGGCTTCAGGGAGGCCCTGCACCAGTTCCCAAGCAGAGGTCACGGCTGGCCACCAGGTTCCGGGTCACAGCCCACTGGCTGCTGGTGGCCGCAGGGCGGACCCTGGCCATAACGCTGCTCGCACTGGCAGGTACCCACCAAGGCAGGGAGGGGTCTGGGAGCTCCCCAGTGACCAAGGAGGCAGCAACAAGAAGACTGACTGACCCTCCTCTGCCCACTTGCAGGCATCGCCCACCCCTCGGCCTCCTCCAGCATCTACCTGTTGGCCTTCCTGACCATCTGCACCTGGTGGGCCTGTCACCTCCCCATCAGCCCTCTGGGCTTCAGCACCCTCTTCGTCATGGTGGGCTGCTTTGGTGCCGGCCATCTCATCTGCCTCTACTGCTACCAGATGCCCTACGCTCAGGACATGCTCCCACCTGCAGGCATCTGGGCCAGGTGAGAGCTGGCCTGCATGGCCCTGGTCCTGCCTACCTGACCACGTCTGAGCCTTGGATGGATCCATGGCCTCTGAGGACAGTGGTCAGTGATGCACCTTCTCCGGGCAGGGTGTTCGGTCTCAAGGACTTCCTGGGCCCCTCCAACTGCTCCAGCCCCAGTGTACTAACCCTCAACACTGGCCATGACTGGCCTGTGTACGTGAGCCCCGGGGTGCTGCTGCTGCTCTACTACACAGTAACGTCCCTCCTGAAGCTCCGCAGACCCCACCCCTCCTGCCAGGTGAGCCCCTGCCTCATGCCTCTGGCCCACCCAGTCTCTAGTCTCTGCATGGGTTGAGCTCCTGGCTCTGCTCTGCAGACGGTGCACAGGGAGCGGGAGATGGAGCTGGCTGACTTGGACCAGTGGTCCCAGGATGGAGAAGCCACTCAGGTGAGGAGTCGGGTGAGGGGGGTGTGCGCAGGGCCGTTTGCCCACAATTGGCTCACCCCTGGGTCCTCTGCAGCATGCCGGTCCCACGTCCACAGCGTCCGACACCAACACTGACAGCTGCATCGTGCATGACCTGACCGGCCAGACCCCCGTCCGACAGCGGCCCGGTCAGTGTGACACGCACCGAAGGGCCCCAGGGACACTTCCTTCCTTGGATACGCGGCCTGTGCAGCTTTGCAGATTCATGTGGCTTTGGAGGCCAGTGCTGCCCCCTGGTGGCTGCCGATGGTCTGGCGTGTCCACCCCTCAGCCTGTCTACCCTCTGCTCATGCTAGGCTGCCCAAGGCTGTCAGGTGGCCATGCTGCTGACCCTATAACACTGTGGGAGCCCTCCAGGGGCCCTGCCAGCTTGGCCTCGGGTGGGGCCCCTCTCTGGGGGTGGGTGCAGACAACCTAGCAGCCCAAGGAGGCTGTTGCTATCCTGGGCATGTGATAACTGGGGAGCTTGGTGTTGGCTGTGTCATAAGGGAGAGGCTGGGAGTGTTTTCTGGGTGTTTTCTTTACCCTAAGCCTTGCTGTCCATTTTGTGATTTGTTTGTAAGTAAGCGAATGAAGTTGTCAGTCTCCGGCGTCATCTCCCTGAGGGTTTTCACATATGCAGAGCTGGAAGGGGGGGTTCACAGCCTCCTTGAGCAACCTGTCTTTTCAGGGTCGCAGAAGCCAAGGCTTAGAGAGGGTCAGGAACTGACCAAGGTCACTCAGCACCTTCAGGAACAGTGTCAGACCCAGGAGCTGGGGGCTTTCCCTTGTTTCCTGTCCAGTGTTATTCATGGCCATCTGCTGACCCTGGCTTCCTGCTGCCCTGTTCTTACTATCCAATTTTTAGGGCAAAGTTAGGTGTGGGAAGGGACTCTGCCAGGTCCCCCTCTTAGAGCTGACCTCTGTCCCTGTTCCCCAGTACGCCCCAGGCTCACTGAGCCAAAGGAGCCATCTCCGCTGCATGGCCTGGGCCACCTCGTCATGGACCAGAGCTATGTGTGCGCCCTCATTGCCATGATGGTGAGGACCAGCAGCCGGTGGGGGCCCTCCTGTGGGTTCTGCCATGAGCACCGGGAGGTAGAAGGTTGTATGCACATGTGTGTATCCTGTGCCATGTGCCCCAAGCTCAGCAGGGCATGTTCCCTTCCCATAACAGCACCGCTTGACTGTGGCTGTGCCACCTGGGGGGTTGGGGCAGTGGGTCTGGGGTCTGGGTGGGCGCCCTGTGCAGACCTGCCTGGCCCGCTGCAGGTATGGAGCATCACCTACCACAGCTGGCTGACCTTTGTACTGCTGCTCTGGGCCTGCCTCATCTGGACGGTGCGCAGCCGCCGCCAGCTGGCCATACTATGCTCACCCTGCCTCCTGCTCTACGGGCTGGCACTGTGCGGCCTGCGTTATGTGTGGGCCATGGACCTGCACCCTGAACTACCCACCACCCTGGGCCCCATCAGCCTACGCCAGCTGGGGCTGGAGCACACGCGCTATCCCTGCCTGGACCTTGGTGCCATGGTGAGTGTCTACCTGCCAGGGCAGGGGCGCCTGGGAATGTGTGTGCTGTGTATGGGGTTTCTGATGGATGACCCATGAGGACAATGCCTCTCTGTCCAGCATCCACTTACCCAACACAGTGGAAGCTCCAGGAGAATAGGACTGGCTCTGATTGTCACCAGGGGTCCCCATCGGCCCACCCCGGCCAGCCTGGAATAATGAATGAACGGTGCCATGGGCACTGTCCCTGTGTCTCTGGACACTGTGTCAGCATGTACTCTGCTTGCCTGACACAGAGTCTGTTGGCACCACACACAGCCCTAGGTCACGTGTTCCCAGGCACTTGCGTGCCTCATATGGGAAAGGGTGTGCCATCTTGCCTGCCTCGTGTTTACAGGCCAGGGGGTTGTATGAGATGTGAGATTTGTGAACCTGTGTATGCAACTGTCTCGTGCATGTGAGCCAGCGTGTGAGCAAATGCGTGTGCACACATACACGTGAGCCTATGGTCTGTGTCTGTGTGCAGGAGTGAGGCTGTATGTGTGCCTATGTGTGAGCCTATGGCATGGGAATGTGTGTATCTGTGCACCACGTGGACATGAGCAAGGTGGGGAACCTGGTGCAGGGAGGACTGAGCCCTGGCCATGGGGTGCCAGACCCGCAGCCTACAGTGACACCCCTGCTCACCCCAGTTGCTCTACACTCTGACCTTCTGGCTCCTGCTGCGCCAGTTTGTGAAGGAGAAACTGTTGAGGACAAAGAAGGCTTCGGCCGAGCTGACCGAGGTCACCGTGGCAGACACAGGTGCGTGGCAGGGCCCGGGGGTGGGGCTGAGGGTTGAGGGCACCCTCCCGCCTGCTGATGCACCAGCACTGCCCCCTGCTTGACCCGCAGAGCCCACACGGATGCGGACACTGCTCCGGAATCTGGGAGAGGTGGTGAAAGGCGCCTATGCCAAGTACTGGATCTACGTGTGCGCTGGGATGTTCATCGTGGTCAGCTTTGCCGGCCGCCTTGTGGTCTACAAGATCGTCTACATGTTCCTCTTCCTGCTCTGCCTCACGCTCTTCCAGGTGCCTGTGGGGACGGCTGGGGCTGGCAGGCGACCCTCCCCACCACACCTCACCACATGCACCCCGCCCACCCACAGGTCTACTATAGCCTGTGGCGGAAGCTGCTCAAGGCGTTCTGGTGGCTCGTGGTGGCATACACCATGCTGGTGCTCGTGGCTGTCTACACCTTCCAGTTCCAGGACTTCCCCACGTACTGGCGCAACCTCACGGGCTTCACCAACGAGCAGTGAGTCTGAGGCAGGGTCGGTGTGGGGGCCTAAGTCCATGGCTGACCGGGCCCCAGGCTGATGCCACCCCTCGTGCAGGCTGGGGGACCTGGGCCTGGAGCAGTTCAGCGTGTCCGAGCTCTTCTCCAGCATCCTGGTGCCCGGCTTCTTCCTGCTGGCGTGCATCCTGCAGCTGCACTACTTCCACCGGCCCTTCATGCAGCTCACCGACCTGGAGCGCCCGCTCCTGCTTCCCACCAGCCCCCGACGCTGGACTCACAGGTGCGGTCCCTCTGAACCGGGAAGGAGCTGGGTGGGATAGCACCTCAGCCTGGCAGGCTGCACATACCTGCTACACACACCGCTGCAGCAGACACGATGGTGGTCACAGAGTGGGCTTTGTGTCCTTGAGCCTCCAGAGCTCTGGGAGAGGGCAGGAACAGCTAGGTAGTGACACTCCTGGGTCCCCCCCAGGCAGGACCCTGTGAGTAGGACCCCACTGCTGCAGGAGGAGGAGGGGACGCCCAGGGCTGAGGACCCGAGCTCAGCTGGCCTCCGCCCCACCATGCAAGTGCCTGATGGTGAGTCAGGAGTGGGGGTGGGGTAGAGTGCAACCCCCATCAGGCACACATCCTGGGCCTGAGTCTGCCCTGCACAGCCAGGTACCCTCTGAGCCCGGGAGGCCTGCCCTGCTTGGGTGGACTCCTCACCGACCCCCACCACAGGCACAGCCAGCAAGTGGGGCCTGGTTGCTGAGCGGCTGCTGGACCTGGCAGCCAGCTTCTCCGACGTTCTCAGCCGCGTGCAGGTGTTTGTGTGGCGTCTGCTGGAGCTGCACATCTTCAAGCTGGTGGCCCTGTATACTGTCTGGGTGGCCTTGAAGGAGGTGCGTGCGTGGCAGGCTATGACTGTCCCCTGAGCCTGTTTGTTCGCACATGTGGGGTCACCTACACTCACCCCGCTGGCCTCTCCACAGGTGTCGGTGATGAACCTCCTGCTGGTGGCCCTCTGGGCCTTCGCCCTGCCCTACCCCCACTTCCGGCCCATGGCCTCCTGCCTGTCCACAGTGTGGACCTGCGTCATTATCGTGTGCAAGATGCTGTACCAGCTCAAGGCTGTCGACCCTGTGCTGTACTCCAGAACCTGCACGAAGGTAGGGACCGTGCTCGGCATGGGCGGCCAGCAGCAGACAGGTTCCCCGGGAAGCCAGGGCCGTTTCCTGGAGCAAGCATCCTTCCACCAGGTCCGTGGAAGACCAGGGCCTACTCCCAACATGAAGGTGTCCTCAGGCTCAGAGGTCACCTCAATCCAAACCTCTTAAGGTGGCTCCGAGGCTAGCAGCCCCCGGGTCCCTGACTAGGCAGCTGCTGTCCAGCCTATGGCTTTCCTGCCCCCCACTGGGTTCAGGGCTGTGGTGGGTGCTGACACCAAGCCCCCTGCCAGCCCTTCTCCAACAGCACCAACCTGCTGGCAACAGAAATCAACCAGTCTGTGCTGTACCGGGGGCCTGTGGACCCCGCCAACTGGTTTGGGGTACGGAAGGGCTACCCCAACCTGGGTTACATCCAGGTGAGTGCTGGGCTGGTGGGGTGGGCAAGGTGGTGAGGCAGGTGGGGTGGGCCTGGTCGACCCCAGCTGATTCCCTCCCCCCAGAACCACCTGCAGATCCTTCTGCTGCTCATCTTCGAGGCAGTGGTGTACCGGGGCCAGGAGCAGTACCGCCGGCAGCACCAGCTGGTCCCTCCACCCGCCCAGGCCGTGTGTGCTGATGGTACCCGCCAGCAGCTTGACCGGGACCTGCTCAGCTGCCTCAAGTACTTCATCAACTTCTTCTTCTACAAATTTGGGCTAGAGGTGAGGTCGGGGGCCACCCCTCCCCAGGCTCAGTGGCCCAGAGGCTGCACCTTGCCAGGGAGCAGAGTTATGAGAGGCTCAGCACTGTCCCCGGGGTGTGTGGGTGCCGAGAGGAGGTGGTGGAACAGGTTAGGGCCTCGCTGTGCCATGGAGGCCCCTCCCTGAGCCTCTCCAGGCTGCAGTCAGGAGAGGGCCTGGTGCTGCTGGCCCCCACCTGTGCTGGGGCCTCCCCATGTTGCAGGAGCCTGCTGCCTGGGGCCAAAGGCTGGGCAAGGGGGGCCCAGAAGGTCCCTTCCCACCCACTCAGTCTATGCCTCTCTCCATACTCACCCCAGATCTGCTTCCTGATGGCTGTGAACGTGATTGGGCAGCACATGAACTTCATGGTCATCCTGCACGGCTGCTGGCTGGTGGCCATCCTCACCCGCAGGCAGCGCCGGGCCATCGCCCGCCTCTGGCCCAACTACTGCCTCTTCCTCACTCTCTTTCTGTTGTATCAGTACCTGCTATGTCTTGGTGTCCCCCCGGTCCTGTGCAAGGGTGAGCACGGAACCCGGGGGCCGGTGTGGCCTAGGGCTCTGTGGCTGTGTGGAAACCCATCAGGTGTTTTGTGCCCACCCCAGGCTGCTGCCCACCCACCACACCCCACCCTTACCCGTCATGCCCTCCGGGGTCTGTGCTGCAGCCGTGTCATCTCTGTGGGTGGCCTGGCCGCCTCTGTGGCCGGCTGCTGTCTTTTCCTTTTCTGCCCAATATTCTATTTTGAAACATTTCCAAATTCCAAAAAAGATGTAAGAACAGTAAAAGGAACTATGTGCTCTTTCTGGGCCCCATGAGGCTTAGTCATGATGCTTTGAACCCAAATACTGTGTTAGCATGTGTCCTCTGAGAGTAGGGTGTTCTGAGTCCCTGGGGGACCACGTGCAGCAGTGCACACTGTCCAGCACACCTTCTCCACTCAGGAGGCCTGGCCCCTGCAGTGACGCCTATGACACAGGATTCAGTCTGATGTTTGCTTTTAGTCTTTTGTGCATTTGATCCAGACCCTGGTCCCTGTCCTGGGCTTCATGTGGTCCCTTGCCCCGGGGTGAGGGTCACACGGGTGGTGAGAAAGGCCTGCAACCTCTGGGCTCCTAAGTTATTGATTCAAATTGGGGAGGTCTGGGGCTCCACAGGCCTGGTGCCTCCTGATGTCCACTCTCCACAGATTACCCATGGCGCTGGAGCCAGGCCATCCCCATGAACTCTGCGTTCATCAAGTGGCTGTACCTGCCTGACTTCTTCCAGACCCCCAACTCCACAAACCTCTTCAGTGAGTACTGCCGGCTGGGCCCCTCCACAGGGTGGGAGCATCTGCGGGGTCACAAAGGTTCTGCATATAGGGCTTGAGTCAGCAAGAGGATGGGTCACTTAGACCTTGCTAGGTCCACGCCCTATTTCCTAGCTGGGGGCCTTCCGGAGGTGCACCCCCTGCTCCACAGACACCTCCACAGGGGACTGAGGGCTCCAGCCCTCCGTGTGCATACAAGGCTCTGTCAGAGCAGCTTCACCATACACACCTGTGTCTGCTCTCAGGGGCTCATGATGCAGCTCACATGCCCTGACATGTTGCTCAGACACGCAGCACATGTACACAGGTGTGTCTTGGACCTGACGCAGACTCCCAGAGACCACACGCATTGGTCCTCACACGGGCAGACGTGTGTCTACCCCAGTTTCTGCACACGGCACTCAGTCCCTGCAGCACGTGCCCCACCCCACCCCCACCAGGTGTGCTGTGGGGATTCAGCACGGCCACGCCTCCTGTGTCCTGCAGGTGACTTCCTCCTGCTGCTCTGTGCCTCCCAGCAGTGGCAGGTGTTCTCAGCCGAGCGCACAGAGGAGTGGCAGCGTGTGGCTGGCACCAACACTGACCACCCAGAGCCTCTGCGGGGGGAGCCCAACCCCGTGCCCAACTTCATCCACTGCAGGTGCGGCTCGGGCCTCACACTGCCCACCTGGGGGCCTTCTTGGGAGGTGGCAGGGGCACCACAGTGACAGCCGCATCCGCAGATCCTACCTCGACATGCTCAAGGTGGCCGTCTTCCGCTACCTATTCTGGCTGGTGCTGGTAGTGGTGTTCGTCACAGGTGCCACCCGCATCAGTGTCTTCGGCCTGGGCTACCTGCTGGCCTGCTTCTACCTGCTGCTCTTCGGCACCAGCCTGCTGCAGAAGGACACACGGGCGCAGCTCGTGCTGTGGGACTGCCTCATCCTCTACAATGTCACTGTCATCATCTCCAAGAACATGCTCTCGGTGAGCCAGGCCAGGCCGAACCAGCGCTCTGTTCTGTCCCCTGGGAGGTGCCCTATCCGACCCCCGGGCCTAGCCTGACTGATTCCCTCCTGTCCAGCTCCTGTCCTGCGTCTTTGTGGAGCAGATGCAGATGAGTTTCTGCTGGGTCATCCAGCTGTTCAGCCTGGTGTGCACCGTCAAAGGCTACTACAACCGTGAGTGTGTAGGGGTGGTGGGCATGGGGTGCAGACACCTGCTGCGTCTGGGCCCTGAGCCTGCCCCTCGCCTGTCTTACAGCCCAGGAGATGATGGCCAGAGACCAGGACTGCCTGCTGCCCGTGGAGGAGGCCGGTATCCTCTGGGACAGCATCTGTCTCTGCTTCTTGCTGCTGCAGCGCCGGGCCTTCCTTAGCTACTACTTCCTGTATGTCAGGGCTGACCTGCAGGCTACTGCCCTGCAGGCCTCCAGGTGAGCCCCAGGCTCCCCTTGGTGGGGGGGGGAGGGCATTGCTGGACACCTTGGTGACGCTGGCAATCACGTAGCGGGAGAACCACAGGACTGCACACAGACCCACTGGCATGATCACGTGCTCTTGCCAGCCTGTGTGCTGGGTCAGAGCAGGCAGACCAGACATTTGGGAGGGAGCAGTTGCCCCTCTGCTGCTGGCTGGCCTCAGTGCACCCCAGCTGGATGGCTACAGGGTGTCTGGCTACCCGGCAGAGGACCCTCCTCCCCTGAGCTGAACTTTGGCTTTGGCTGGCTTTACAGTGGGCAGCACACACTGGGCCTCTCTCCCCACATGCACCACAGAGGCTGGTGTTGGGGTAGCAGAGGTCTGCCAGCAGGTGGTCAGAAAAGGGCCTTGGCTGTGAGCAGGGAGAGCAGGGAGAGCAGGGAAGACTTCTGGGAGCTGAGTCAAGGTTTCATCCCCAGTCCTCACGCTGCCTTCCCCTCCCACAGGGGCTTTGCCCTCTACAACGCTGCCAACCTCAAAAGCATCGATTCCCACCGCCAGGCAGAGGAGAAGTCTCTGGCTCAGCTAAAGAGACAGTAGGTGCCCTCTGGGGTGGGGATGCCTAGGCCCTCCCATCAGCCCGTGCTGAGCTGGCTCACACCTGCAGGATGGAGCGGATTCGTGCCAAGCAGGAGAAGCACCGTCACCCAGGACGCAGCCACCCCCCGGGCCCTGAGGACTCTGGGCAGGAGCCAGGTGAGCACATACAGAACTCCAAACCTCAGAGGGCCACTGTGTTCACATATCTGTGCCCACTGGAGTCTGCCTGCGTCCGTGCCATGCAATGTCCCACGAGCTCCCAGCCCACCTGTCGTGTGCCACCTGGTCACCTTCTGTTCCACAGGCCCAGCGGCTGCCCATGACTGTCTGTACATGTGGGCTCTCTCCTCCTCCCCCAGGGCTCTGACCACGGCCCTTGTGCCCCTATCAGTTGGACTCTTAAGTCTGAGTCTATCCAGTCCCCAAGGTGGTGGCTCTCAGCCTCCTGGGCCCCCCCAACCTCTCACCGCCTGTGCTCACCTTGCCCTCCCACAGGGCCGGGCAGTCCAGGGGGCTCCTTCCTGCCACGGAGACAGTGGTGGCGGCCCTGGCTGGACCATGCCACAGGTACCCCAACCGCCTGCCTATGCCCCTCCCCTGGCTGCTATCTTAGCTTCCCTTCCGCTGCCTGGTGGGAGGGTACCTCTCTGGCCCAAGCACATTTTCCTCTCCCTGAGGGCCCCTTCTACTGCAGGAGTCTTAGAACTGACCCCAAGTCACACAGTGATGGTGGGTCCCCAAGGGCAGACTGGGCTTTGTGCTTGTGTTTTTTGTGACTCTCAGATTCAGCAGTCTGAGCTTTCACTGGTGTCTGCCGTCTGTCCCCACTCGCTGTCTGGTCTCGTCCTTCCACACTGGCCTGTGTCCTGTGTGTGTGCCGTCAGGAAGGGCGGCGCCTAGGTCTCAGCCCTGTGGGGGCAGGTGCCGAGGGAGCCCATGCTGGGCAGCACACCCAGGCCTGTTACTGGCCCATCCCAAACTGAAGAAATGGACCCAAGTGGTCTTCCTGGGGTGCTGGGGGGCCACCTGTGCAGGGGAGGCCCTCAGTCCCTCCACCGCCTGCCCACAGTCATCCATTCCGGGGACTACTTCCTGTTTGAGTCAGACAGTGAGGAGGAGGAGGAAGCCCTTCCAGAGGACCCCAGGCCGTCAGCACAGAGCCCCTTCCAGGTGGGTTGGGAGGGCCCCTACCTGCTCTCATCTGTCCTTGGAGCTCTTTCCCTAGGCTAGGGCAGTGGGGAGGGGAAACAGACACCCCCAGCCTGGGTACCCAGCTCCTGCTCCTCCAGGAATCCCTCCCAGCCCAACAGATCTCCCAGGTCGCTCAGGAAACCAGGCCATGTCTGCCCACTGCCTTCCTGATGCCAACTCTGAGCACCCAGCCTGTGGCGGCTGCCAGTGGCCTAGTCTACAGCAAGAGTGCAGATGTGCTTGCTAGACACTTGTCAGGAGCTGGCACCGTGTGCCCCAGAGCTGTGCTACGTGGGCTGCACCACTGGTGTCTGCCTCACAGCCCCTCAGGCTCCATCTCCAATGAGGGCTCAGGGACATGAAGGTCCCCAGTGGGTCCAGACAGCAGGGATCTGGTGTCAGGCCTGTCTGACCCCAGCCAGGCTCCTCCTCCTCCTTTTCCTGAATTGGATCCAATGGCTTGGGAAGACCAAAGCTCTAACCCAGAGGGCCTGGCCCCCAGATGGCGTACCAGGCATGGGTGACCAACGCCCAGACGGTGCTGAGGCGGCGGCGGCAAGACCAGGCAGGGCAGCTGCCCACTGGTGAGCTGGGTGGCTGGGGGCTCTGGTGGGGGAGCTGCTGGGAGGCAAGACGCTGACCAGCACCCCTGTGCTCAGGAGGTGGCCAGAACCAGGAGGTAGAGCCAGCAGAGGGCCCTGAGGAAGAGGTCACAGGTGAGTGGGCCAAAGGGGCAGGGTGCTGGGGACACTCTGGCCAGCTGGTCACCCCTCCAGCACCCCCCTCCATCCTCCCTGCAGGCCGCAGTCACATGCTACAGCGGGTGCTGAGCACAGCGCAGTTCCTGTGGGTACTGGGGCAGGCGCTGGTGGACGCCCTGACGCACTGGCTGTGGGACTTCACCAGGCACCACCGCACCATGAGCGACGTGCTACTTGCAGAGCGCTACCTCCTCACGCAGCAGCTCCTACAGGTGAGACTGCCCCACCCACCAGCACGCCTTGGCCCAACCACGCACCCGCCTACCCACGTGCCCTGCCCGCACTCCACGGTCCCACCCACAAGCCCCTTCTGTCACCCGGTTTGTCAGCCACATCCTTGCAGCAGCTGCTAGTCAGCTGTGCCCTGGTCATGCCCTGCCTGTGCACACCACCCCTCCTCACCCCCAGCAGGCCTCACCCTGGGCTGCACCCTGTTTAGGGACCAGAGCTGGTACAGCCTGGGCATCCCTGAGACCCTCTGCTGCCCTACAGGAAGGAGAGGTGAGCCGGGGAGTTCTGGACCAGCTGTATGCCAGTGTGGGTGAGGCCACGCTGCCAGGATTCTCAGACTCCCGCCACATACCCAGCACAGCATCCAGGTAGGTGTTGGCCAAGGAGCTGCTGAGTCAGGACCTTCTCCTCCTGGCAGCCCAAGAGAGGCTGCCCCGAGTGACCGGCCTGACCTACATCCGCTGCTCAGCCAGCCCGATCTTGCCATCCAAAGATGGGGGACGCTTTTTGCCCACCAAAGCGCCTTGGGGTGCTCCTCCATCCCCTGCCCATCCTGAAGGCCATTCTGACCCAGCCTCCCTCCCGCAGCATGCTGGGGGCCGAGGAGCCCTTGAGCAGCGTGACGGACACCAGCAGCCCCCTGAGTACTGGCTACCACACACGCAGTGGCAGTGAGGAGGCAGTCACCGACCCTGGGGAGTCTGAGGCCAAAGCTTCTCAGCATGGCTCTCGAGAGCTTCCGGCCAGCACCCGCATCCGGACACGGACAGCCAGCGAACTGCTCCTGGACAGGTGCAGCCGGCCACCCTTGTCAGGCCTGTGGGGGGCGTGACCGCCTAGAGCCCAACCAGCTTGGGAGCCCATGTGCCACCGTGGCCGCTGACCAGGCCTTTGTGGCTCAGTAGCCGCGGACGACACCCCAGCTCACATCTCCCACAGGTGCCTGCACATCCCAGAGCTGGAGGAGGCAGAGCAGTTCGCAGAGGGGCAGGGCCGGGCGCTGCGGCTGCTGTGGGCTGCGTACCAGTGCGTGGCCGCCCACTCGGAGCTGCTCTGCTACTTCATCATCATCCTCAACCACATGGTCACAGCTTCAGCCAGCTCCCTGGTGCTGCCCGTGCTCGTCTTCCTGTGGGCCATGCTATCCATCCCTCGGCCCAGCAAGCGCTTCTGGATGACCGCCATTGTCTTCACCGAGGTGGGTGAAGTGGCTGGCGGGTGGGCGTGGGGCGGCCTGGCCTGCGGTGCTGAGCCCGCTTCCCCGCAGGTGGTGGTGGTCACCAAGTACCTGTTCCAGTTTGGCTTCTTCCCCTGGAACAGCCACTCGGTGCTGAGGCGCTACGAGAATAAGCCCTACTTCCCGCCGCGCATCCTGGGGCTGGAGAAGACCGATGGCTACATCAAGTGCGACCTGCTGCAGCTCATGGTCCTCTTCTTCCATCGCTCCCAGCTGCTGGTGAGCAGCTGCAGTGGGTGGGCAGCCCCTCACGCTGGCTCCTGGCCCCACTGGCAAGGCTGGGACCTGTGTGGCCAGGTGGCCACCTCACCACCCTCTCCCCACAGTGCTACGGCCTCTGGGATCATGATGAAGACCCTCTGTCCAAGGAGGATGACAGCAACAGTGGGAAAGAACAGGGGTCTGAGGAGGAGCCGGGGGTCCTGCTGGGCACCCAGACCGAGGCAGGCACTGGGCTCCAGGAAGATTTGGGGGTGCCTGGGGCCACCACCAAGGATCACATTCAGGTAGAAGAAGTAAAGACTGGACCCAAGGATGGGGCCCCAGAGCCCCAAGTGGAGCTGAAGCCCCCCAGCACAAGGCGCATCAGTCTACGTTTTAGGAGGAGGAAGAGAGAGAGCCCAGAACCCGAAGGGCCAGCCACCATCGGTATAAAAGCTCCAACCAGAGCCCCCCTCACCCAGCACTCAGTGTAGCCACTACCCCCTCACCACGTCTCGGGGAAGCTGTCTCCTCAGATGAGACACCAGGCCCAGAGTGGGGCCTGCCCATGCTCCAGGATGGCCCTGGAGCCCAAGACTCCCACTTCTCCTAGAGCAATGGGGGGTTTTTTGTTTGTTTTTGCGGTTTTTGGTCCAGGCTGGGTTTGAACCTGCCACCTCTGGCATATGGGGCCGGTGCCCTACTCCTTTGAGCCATAGGCGCCGCCCTAGAGCAGTGGTTCTCAACCTTCCTGATGCCATGCATGACCCTTTAATACAGTTCCTCATGTTGTGACCCCCAACCATAAAATTATTTTCGTTGCTACTTCATAACTGTAATTTTGCTACTGTTATGAATTGTAATGTAAATATCTGCTATGCGGGATGGTCTTAGGCAGCCCTTGTGAAAGGGTCGTTCGACCCCCAAAGGGGTCATGACCCACAGGTTGAGAACCACTGTTCTAGAGGAAGCCTTAGCTGTCGGCAGTGCTGGGCTGCCCTGGGCACAGGGTGAGGGGTCTATCAACCTTAGCTGGCAATGCAGTGGGCAGGTGCTTGTCTGTACAATGGGGATGCAGCCTTTGGGGTGGGCGTGCTCAGCGAGTGACGGTTTCTCCCCCATAGATACGAAGGGTGGGGAGGAGGAGGAGAAGGAGGAGGTGGCCACCTCAGAGACACGGAAGCTGCCAGGCCGTTCCCAAGAGAGAGTGAGGGCAGCCGCCCTCTGGCTGCAGACCAGCTGCCTGTCTCTGTGAGTCACCCTGGTCTGGGAACAGCCTGGGCAGTAGGGGCAGTGTGGAGAGGCGGGCACCCAGCTGAGCCCACCTGCCCACAGGGCCCAGAGCGTGTACCGGCCGCTGCGCTGTTTTTTCCATGACATTCTGCACACTAAGTACCGCGCAGCCACCGACGTTTATGTCCTCATGTTTCTGGCTGATGTTGTCGACTTCATCATCATCATCTTTGGCTTCTGGGCCTTTGGGGTGAGCTGGGTCGGGACATCCCCAATGAATGCAGAGTCCAGCAGCTGCCATGCCCCCCAGGCTCTGGCTCCCCCTGACCCATTTTCTCCTGGCCACAGAAGCACTCAGCAGCCACAGACATCACATCCTCCCTGTCAGATGACCAGGTGCCCGAGGCCTTCCTGGTCATGCTGCTGATCCAGTTCAGCACCATGGTGGTCGACCGTGCCCTCTACCTGCGCAAGACGGTGCTGGGCAAGCTGGCCTTCCAAGTGGTCCTGGTGGTGGCCATCCACCTCTGGATGTTCTTCATCCTGCCTGCGGTAACTGAGAGGTGCGTGCTGCACCCTGAGGTGCTCAGCCTCCCTCCTGGGACACTGGTACTCCTTTGTGCAGGGCAGGTCTGGGGTCCCCAGGAGTCTGATTCTCAGGGGGGCTCTGACCTGCCCCTTCCACCCCAGGATGTTCAGCCAGAACGCAGTGGCCCAGCTGTGGTACTTCGTCAAGTGCATCTACTTTGCCCTGTCTGCCTACCAGATCCGCTGTGGCTACCCTACCCGCATCCTGGGTAACTTCCTCACCAAGAAGTACAATCATCTGAACCTCTTCCTCTTCCAAGGGTATGTATTGGACTGCCTGGGGGGTCGGGGAGCAGAGTACACCAGCTGGGCCTGCTGCCCTTGGTGGACCACTGTAGGATCTGACATGGATCCTGGCTGTGGGCAGGTTCCGGCTGGTGCCCTTTCTGGTGGAGTTACGGGCGGTGATGGACTGGGTGTGGACAGACACCACACTGTCCCTGTCCAACTGGATGTGTGTGGAGGACATCTATGCCAACATCTTCATCATCAAGTGCAGCCGAGAGACAGAGAAGGTACCTGGGCCAGGGATGAGGCTTGCAGGAACAGGTGGGCTGCCCTGCAAGAGCCAGACACACGAGCATCTCTCTCAGGGGCCCCCAGACCATGCTGACAGGCCCGGGGGACCCAGGACTCTGCCTTGTCAGAGGCAGGCTGTTGGCAGAGCAGCAGCCACCCAGGCTGGCGGGAGGGGAAGGGACCAGGACAGACCTGTGTCCCAAGGTTCTTATTTTTTGACCACTTGAGAGACTTCATCCACCACATGACTCACCTACTTGAAATGTACAATTCAGTGGTTTTAGTACATTGGGAATTGAGTACCCACCACTACAACCAATTTTAGAACATTTCTCTCTTCCCACAAAAGCAGCCCAGTGCCCACTGGCTGCCATGCCCACCCCGGTACCTGATCTGCTTGCTGTGTCTCTGGCTTTTCACGAGACTGGAGCTGCACGGAGCCTTGTCCTTTTTACTTAGCACACCTTCAGGGGCTGTGTTGCTGCATGTCCCATCCACCTGCTGGTGGTCTGTTTCCGAGGAGGGCCACTGGCTCGGGTGGTGGCTCTGCACTTAACATCTTGAGGATGCACATTTCCTGGTGCAGCTGTGCCCTCCCACCATCCCACTTCCCCACCCCAACCTGGTGACGCGAGGTGGCCTGATTTGATGTTTCCCTCATGGCCAAGGATGCTGTGCACCTTCTGTGCACTTCCGGCTATTCACATAGTGTCTTCACAAGTGTTTGCTCAGATGGTCAACCTTTTCTTGGCTTGTCTTTCAAGCACTGAGTTCTAGTTCTTCATATACTCTGTTTATTAACCCCCTATTGGGTATCTGATGCACAGAACTTTTCTCCCTCTCTGGGAACTATCTGCTATCTCGGTAGTGCCTATTGATAACATCCAGTTTTTTTTCTTTTGCTTGTGTTTTCTGTTGTATCTAAGAATTCCTTGCCCAACTCAAGGTCATGAAGACTTGCCTGTTTCCTTCTAAGAGTCTCAGTCTTCACTCTTGGCTATGGTGTGAGGCCAGGGCTCTCCAGCTATCCCAGAACCATGTGGCACCCTAAATGTGAGGGTTTGTTTCTAGACCCTCAGGTCCATCTCCTGACTCCTACAGCCTTGCAGTAGGTTTGGCCATGGGCTGCTGGCTGAGCGATGGCAAGGCTGACCAGGTGACCTATGTCATACCTCCACCCAGAAATACCCACAGCCCAAGGGACAAAAAAAGAAGAAAATCGTTAAGTATGGTATGGGCGGCCTCATCATCCTCTTCCTCATCGCCATCATCTGGTTCCCCCTGCTCTTCATGTCACTGGTGCGTTCTGTGGTTGGTGTTGTCAACCAGCCCATCGACGTCACTGTCACCCTCAAATTGGGTGGCTATGAGGTAAGCACCTGACAGCCTGGTGTATAGGTTGCCTGGCCAGCGTGGACTCAGACCCCTCTAATGTGGGTTCTAGCCAAGGAGGTGCCACTCCTCCGCTGTCCTTGTGGACCCAGGGTGGGGCTCTGCACGGGTCCTGGAAGGCTTCAGCTCATGTCACCCTGTCCCCGCCCCAGCCACTGTTCACCATGAGTGCCCAGCAGCCGTCCATCATCCCCTTCACCTCCCAGGCCTATGAGGAGCTATCCAGGCAGTTTGACCCCCACCCGGTGAGCAGCCCCACCATGCCACTGCCTGGGGCGGGGACACAACATGGGGGGTGGCACTCTGCTGAGGTGCCACTTGTGCCCAGCTGGCCATGCAGTTCATCAGCCAGTACAGCCCTGAAGACATCGTCACAGCGCAGATCGAGGGCAGCTCCGGGGCACTGTGGCGTATCAGCCCCCCGAGCCGGGCCCAGATGAAGCGGGAGCTGTCCAGTGGCACTGCCCATATCACCCTGCGCTTGACCTGGAACTTCCAGAGGTGGGTCCTGTGCTTTGGGTTAGGCGAGGAGCGCCCCACCCTAGGCCAGAGAGTCATGCCAAGCTGCCCTTCAGGGACCTGGCCAAGGGCGGCACGGTGGAGAACACCAACGAAAAACACACCCTGGACCTCGCTCCCAACAGCACTGCGCGGCTGCAGCTGGCCAGGCTGCTTGAGGGCACCTCGAACCAGTCTGTGTGAGTTGGCACAGGGCTGGGCGGCTGGTGGGCAGAGCACCGGTGGCCAGGACCTGATCTGTAGCTCTTCCCACAGGGTCATCCCCAACCTCTTCCCCAAGTATATCCGCGCCCCCAATGGGCCTGAAGCCAATCCCGTGAGGCAGCTGCAGCCTCGTGAGTGGGCGTGTGGGGGTAAGGGGGCGGGATGTAGCCTGGGCCCTGGATGGCAGGGCAGCCCTGGCCCCAACCATCTCTGACTCTGATGCAGAGGAGGAGGCTGACTACCTCGACGTGCGCCTCCAACTGCGGAGGGAACACGTGGGCACAGGGGCCGCTGGCTTCCTCGAGTGGTGGGTGGTGGAGCTGCAGGACTGCCAGGCCGACTGCAACCTGCTGCCCATGGTCATCTTCAGTGACAAGGTCAGCCCTCCGAGCCTTGGCTTTCTGGCTGGCTACGGGTGAGTGTGCAGCACAGGGACGGGATGTCCAGGGTCTTCTGGCAGCCCCGGCCTCACTCATCCTGTCGGCAGGATCATGGGGCTGTACGTGTCCATCGTGCTGGTCATTGGCAAGTTTGTCCGCGGTTTCTTCAGCGAGATCTCCCACTCCATCATGTTCGAGGAGCTGCCTTGCGTAGACCGCATCCTCAAGCTGTGCCAGGACATCTTCCTGGTGCGGGAGACGCGCGAGCTGGAGCTGGAGGAGGAGCTCTATGCCAAGCTCATCTTCTTGTACCGCTCACCAGAGACCATGATCAAGTGGACCCGAGAGAAGGAGTAGGCACCAGGTAGTGTGGCCACGGCACGCAACACCCCTGGGCTGGGGAGCAGTGACCCTCCACCTGGCCCACATGAGCCCTGATGCTGCTGTCAAAAGGATGCTGCATCCCCACCACCTGTGTGGTGCTGCTGTCCCACCCCCTTGCCCAGGTGGCCCTGGGCAGCCACACTGGGCCTAGCTCCCCGTTTGCGTACTGTAGAGTTTTCTAATTAAAAACAGTTTTATTTATACAGACAATCACAGGGCCAGCCCTCAGTCCTTGCCTTCCCTTGGGGCTGGGTGGCTGCCCTCACTGCACATCGAGGTTGAGCTCTCTGTGGTCTCTGCCTCCCCGTCACTGTCCACAATCAGATACTCTTGGACCTCCTGCAGCACCAAGGCTCTGGGGGGGGGGTGAGGGGTACACAGTGGGAAGCAGCACCCAGGCTCTGGGGGGACGAGGGGCACACAGTGGGAAGCAGCACCCAGGCTCTGGGGGGACGAGGGGCACACAGTGGGAAGCAGCCCCAGGCTGCCACCCAGAAGGGGCTCCCGACAGTGTGCTGGTACCTCTGGCGGCGGAGCTGGGCCTCAGCCAGGATGTAGGGTGGCAGGGAATCCAGGGAAGGCTGCGGCCGAAAGCTGGCGTGAATGAGGGCAGTGTGGCTGTGGAACCAGCCCCCTTACCACCCAAGGTGCTTTTCTTACTTCTCTTCCCCAAGCCACCTGGGGGGCAGGAGGGGCTCCCACTCACCAAGTCCTTCATATTCACACGGCAGCCATAGCAGAGTCGCTCAAGGACGTAGACTCGGGGGTCCCCCCTGCAGAGGCAAAGCCAGCTGTGCTCTGCCTTGGCAAATCAGCATTTGCCAAGGGGGTGGGGGGTGGGGAGAGGACGGGCTCCCTCCCTTTGTGCAGCTGCCAGAGGCTGGCCATGGGGTGGGACAGGGCAGGGACTCACCTTTCGCAGGCCCCCCTGCAGCAGCCCTGGGCCCTGCCCACCTCTGGAGGACAGCAGGGCCCTGGGTGCATCCCTGCCTCAGCCAGGGCAGTGGGTGGCTGCATCTGGGAAAGGTGCGAGGAGGTCTGAGCCCCAAAGGCCGTGGCACTGTCTACAAGCAGAGAGAGGCTGAGTGGACCCTGGGGCTGCTGAACCGCACACCCATCCCCAGCTCCCTTCCACAGCCCGTCACCACAGAAACCCAGCACAGACCAGCATCATCAACATCCAGTGTGCACAGGCAGAGGAGGCAGCGGGGCCCAGAGCAGGCAGGGTCATGGCTGTCCCTGGGCGCCTTGGCCAGCTTCTCACTTGTCCTGTGGCCAGATAGCAGGTCACACGCTCAGTAAAGGCCTCACTCCTTCCCAGGCCCAAGCACAGTGGCAGCTCAGCAGCCCCACTTCTGCCCCACACACCTGTACACGGTGCTGACGGTGGAGGGGAACTGGGTCTGCAGGCGCAGCAGGAAGGTTTCCATCAGCCGGTGGATGCTGGCCTTTTCGGGAGCCTACAGACAATGAGAAGAGGCTATGGTGGCCCCAGACCAGGGCCACCTACAGACAGTGAGAAGGGGCTGTGGGTGGCCCCAGACCAGGGCCACCTACAGCAGGTGTCAGGGGCTCCACATAGCCAGCCCAAGAGTCTGCCCTGTTCAGGAGACTGTATGCCTCCCAGAGGCGGCACCAGTGGCTAGCTGCCTCTTGGCTCTCCAAGGCACAGGGTGAGCAAACTCACTCTGGGGGATGCTGCTACTGGCACTGCCAGAGGACAAAGCTTGGGTCCCATGGAGGGACAACAGCCCCCCTGGTCAGTACAGCTCACCTTGGTGTCAATGGCTGGCGTGAAGACAGAAGGGACGGCAAATAGGCGGTTGTAGAAGGCAACCTCCTTCAGGGTGTGGTCCCGCATGGGCCGCACCACCACCACGTCCCCATGCCGCTCATCGGAAAAGCCCTGGGTGAGGCGAAGGCTGTGTGGCCAAGGTCCAAGTGTGCTCCCCTCCTCCAGTGTCACTGGACGGTGTCACAGACCCCCACCTCTGTATGGGAGACCCCAGGACTGAGGTGGGGAGGGTCTTCAGGGACCCCAGGTTCCTGCATACCGTGTCCCAGGCCAGGAAGGCCCCTCTCCCCAGTGCCAGGTTGGTCATGAGTTTGATGGCCAGGCGGGTGCAACTCTCCCCTGTCATCACCTTCGAATAGCCGTGGGCTCTGGCCACATGTAGGATCAGGTGGGTCCTATGGTAGAGAGTGCCTCAGAGGCCCAGTACCCGGGGGAGGGATGCCTCAATGGCCTGGGGTGGACAGGATGTGGGGGAGGGTGGGCCTCACGGTCCTGGGGGTGAACAAGACGGAGGTGGGGCGGCATTCACCTCAGGGTCTGCAGAAGCTCTTCCTTGGCTGTCAGCGTCTCCACTGAGTGGAACAGTCTGGACAAAGCCTCAGTCTGGGCAGCTACAGGTGACCCTGTTGGGCTCTGGAGGCCCATGGGGCCCTGTGGGGGGGGCTGGCACAGCTGTCCCTGCTGCTGAGCCAGGCTGGAACTGTCCTCAGTGCCCTGGGTCCCAGGTGTATGCTGCTGCTGGAGGAAACTGCCCACAGCCGCCTTGTAAGCCCCTGCAGTCCCTGCTGGTTCCTGGGCAGAGCAGCGCAGCACTGCTGGCGGCAGGCTGAAAACCTGCCGGGACACAGGAGAGGGCAGTGAGGCCAAGGCCCATGCCCACACTACAGGGAAATGGAGACTCAGAGGTCACTTCCAGGGACACACCTACTCACTTCTTCTAAGGCAACTAGGTACCACGGGAACCCAACAGTCTGCAGGATCAGCTTCACCTCGGCCAGGGTCTTTGCTCTATCCTCTGGGCTCTGACCACAAGCTGCTCCCTCTGAAAGACCCAGGCAGGACAAGTGGTTGTGGCTCTCAGCAAAGCCCAGGCAGGACAGGACAAAGTGCGAGGCCACAGGGAGAAGTCCCACTGGCTACAGGGCGGTGGTTTCTGTAGAAACCGCAGAACACTGTTTTCTGAGCAGGCAGGGAGCTGCTGCCCTGTGGCTGAGCACAGCATTGGGGATGCCTCCCTGGAAGGATGCCCTGTGGCAGTGAGGATCAAGGACAGCAACCCAGCCCCACCACACCCTGTCCTTGTCACCAAGACACGCTCTTCTCAGTTCCCAGACCCCTTCATGGGGCTGCAGGCCACTCCCTCCTCCCACCCTCAGACTTCCTGACGATGGTCTGAGACCCCAGAATGGCAGTGCATGTAATGGCGGACACATCCACTGGCTACTCCAGAGAAATGTCCCCACCGAGGCCTCGATGTGAGGATAGCACCAGCAATTTTTGGCAAGTCCTACCAGAGGCCTACCCCCAGCAACTGGGGTTGGAGAGGAGTGAGAGCCACACGTACCATCAACAAAGATGACCCCTGGCACAAAACGCAGTCTTTTGGCAGAATCTTGACTCAGACCCTGGAGGGAGAAGTGTCAGAGGTTTGGACCCCAGCCACAAGCCACAGGCACTTTTCCAGTTGAGAACATTTCTCATCTGGATTTAGTGCCCTCCTAGAAGGTAAAGGGCGCCCCCCCAAACAAAGCCCCTGGGATCTGGGTGCTAGATAAACCCCAAAGGTGAGGTTGGTGAATGGGGTCTTCATCCCCCCAGGTGGACTTCCCTACTTGAAGAAACCCCAGCAGTGGCCCCTGACCGGTGTGTCCTTGACATCCCAGCAATGCCCCAAGAGAGGGAACAGGGTCCTCAGGACCACTGTGCCACCTACCCAGGCACCTCTGACCACTCAAAGCATTCTTGGACTTAAGAGTAGAAAGTGACTACATGGCAAGAGCAGGGCATAGCCAGGCACAAGAGGGCAGTGCCAGGTGCTGGACAAGCAGTGGACAGGGGGGTACCATCCAGGCAGGTGCAGGGGCTCCCAGGTCACCGACCATCCTACCTCATCCTGCCCACCTCCCCTCCCAGTCTTGAACATCACTGACTGGCCTGGGCCATGCCAGGGCCCAGCCCACCACCCTCAGCCACCCCCATCCCCACCCCACCGTCTGCAGCCTCAGCTCCCTGCCCCTCCCTGCCATACTCTTCACCTCAACCTGGCCACTGCCGCCCCATTCTCCCACCAGCGTCCAGTAACCGCACTTCTATGCAGGCTGAGCAAACGGACAAGGCTCAACTGAGCACAGCTGAACACTCTGCACATGGCTTCTGGCTTGTGCACCTGCTGTATACACATCTGAGAACCCACCAGGTTTGGGGGGAGGCTGCTCTTGAGTCCCAAGAGTCCCTTGGGCAGGCTAAAAGAGGTCCTCTCAGCCTGCAGCTTAGCCCAGCAGCCTGGACCCAGGGGTGGTGCAGACCTACCTCAAGTACCTGCCAGACCATGGAGCTTGATGAAGGCCCTCCTGACCACGTCAAGAGCACCTGTAGAAGAATATCATTGAAGTCACCACATCTCTCCCCTACACAAGTGTCTGCCCCACCTCAAGGACAACACAGACACCAAGCCTACCCTCAAATACCAGGGAGGGTCCAGGCCCCCCCACAGGAGGGACAGCAGAGGCCTTGAGTCTCAGGGCCAGGCTGTTCAGTCAGACCCCAGGACCCAGACACTACCTTCTCACCCGGGAAGATGAGCCGGTTCTTCCCCAGCATAGCCCTGAACTTGTGGGTGTAAAAGGCCTTGAAACAGTCCCTGCAACACAGACGTGAAGGTGAAGGAGCAGGTCTGTGCCTGTACCACCAGGCAGCATCTCCCTCCTGATGGGTCACACTGTCTTTCCTTTAGCTATTTCCATCTTTAAAGGCTCCATCACAAAGGGAGATGAAGCTGAGGGGCTTCCCAGCTGTGCTTCCCCAGGGCAAGCTCACTGGGGCATCCCCGACAATCCCCACCAGGTATGAGTTGCCTGGGGCATGGAGGCTGCATCTAACACCTCCAGGGCCAGAGCCCAGGCACCACTTGCACCCTCCTGGTGCTCAGGAAAGGCACAGCTAGTGGAGTGGATAGACTCAGGCACATGAAGGGCAAGGCCACCCCCAACCCCTATAAAAAAATGAGTTGATGACCTGCTCCCAAGAACCCCTACCCACAACAGAAGTGCCACCTCCTTGGGGTGAAGTGGGGAGATGCTAGGAAGCTGCAGCAAGGACCCAACATCATGGGGCTCCACAGCTGGCACCTCTAGTGTGTTGGGCCCACCTGGGCCAGAAATGACCAAGGCTCATGCACAGGCCTGGACTCATCCCCCAATCCCAGAATCATGACTCTGGACAGGGCCTAAGAAGCTATATTCAAGCTATATTCTTTTTTTTTTTTTTTGAGACGGAGTCTCACTATGTTGCCCTTAGTAGAGTGTCTTGGCATCACAGCTCACAGCAACCTGAAACTCTTGAGCTTAAGCGATTCTCTTGCCTCAGCCTCCCAAGTAGCTGGGACTATAGGTGCCTGCCTCAACGCCTGGCTAGTTTTTGGTTGCAGTTGTCGTTGTTTAGCAGGGCCAGGCCAGGCTTGGACGCGCCACCCTCAGTATATGTGGCTGGCACTCTACTCACTGAGCTATGGGTGCCGAGCCAGGAAGCTTTATTTTTTTTTTTTTGTAGAGACAGAGTCTCACTGTACCGCCCTCAGGTAGAGTGCCGTGGCGTCACATGGCTCACAGCAACCTCTAACTCTTGGGTTTACGCGATTCTCTTGCCTCAGCCTCCTGAGCAGCTGGGACTACAGGCGCCAGCCACAACGCCCAGCTATTTTTCTGTTGCAGTTTGGCCGGGGCTGGGTCCGAACCCGCCACACTTGGCATACGGGGCTGGCGCCCTACTCACTGAGCCACAGGCACCACCCCGGGAAGCTATATTCTTTTTTTTTTTTTTTTTTTTTTCAGTTTTTGGCCGGGGCTGGGTTTTTGAACCCACCACCTCCATTATATGGGGCTGGCGCCCTACTCCTTTGAGCCACAGGTGCCACCCAAGGGAAGCTATATTCTTTTTTTTTTTTTTTTTTTTTTTTTTTTTTTTTTTGTAGAGACAGAGTCTCACTTTATGGCCCTCGGTAGAGTGCTGTGGCCTCACACAGCTCACAGCAACCTCCAACTCCCAGGCTTAAGCGATTCTCTTGCCTCAGCCTCCCGAGCAGCTGGGACTACAGGTGCCCGCCACAACACCCGGCTATTTGGGAAGCTATATTCTTAATAAACTTTCCAGCTGACTCGAAGTCACCAGGTCAGAGGTTCTCAGCCTTGGATCGATGTCAGAATCACATAAGCTACCTGAGTCAGAATTCAGGAGCAGGCCCCAGGAATCTACTTTAAAACTCCCCTGCTCCCCTGCACTCCCAGGCAGAGTGGAGAATAGCGCCCAGCACAGAAGGGAGTAATGTTGCCATAGGAGGCCACCCTACACCAAAGGATGTGCCCCAAGTCATATCTTCCTCCCTGTAAGGTACAGCAATCCCTGCCAAATCCCAGGCCCCATGCACAAGTAGTCAAACACCCCACAGTTCCTTCCAGAATGGTAAAGTAACTCCACATTTCACAGCAAACGCCAGGTCCAGGGACTCCAGGTGGCCAGCAAGTACCAAGGGGAAACTAACAGTGTGGGAAGTTTCACTAAGAGGGGATTGGAGTGCTTCACTTCACCTCCTATTCACTGTGGGGAGGGATACCTGCCTCTATACCAGCTGGGCTCAGGCATGGAGTGTTCATACCCACACACTGTGTCTGGGCTCCTGTAACCACGCTACCCCACCACGGGGCCAGGCAAGGCCGAGTTTCCCAGCATGTGCTTGTTCTTTTTTGTTGTTGTTGAGACAGAGTCTCACCATGTAGCCCTTCGTAGTGTCATGGCGACTTAGCTCACAGCAACCTCAAACTCTTCAGCTTAAGCAATTCCCTTGCCTCAGCCTCCCAAGTAGCTGAGCATATGCTTGTTCTTAACAATCACTGGGGAACTTCACTCAAAACCCCCACCTGGAGGGATGGGTTTCCATCCATTCCCAAGCCCAAGAGAGCAGGGCAAGAGGAACATCTGGGCCCAGGCAGGGACCCCACTGGCCACAAGAGCCTCGCCTAGAGCCACTGCAAATGGGGCATGGCCATCATCTTCAGAGGCCCCTAGGTGGCTGAAGCAGGGCCTGCTTTGCCCAGGATGTGTTTCCAAACAGCCCACACCTCATCTTCCAAACCCACCAGGCTCCCAAACATGGTCATGGATGAGGAAGTTTGTGGAAAACAATCTACTTAGTTCTCCCCTTCAGTTTCTTTTGGGGAACAAAACCCAAGATTCTTGGAGACCAATTTAAAAATGAGATCATTGGGGCAGTGCCTGTGGTTCAAAGGAGCAGGGCGCCGGCCCCATATACAGGAGGTGGTGGGTTCAAACTCAGTCCCCACCAAAAACTGCAAAAAAAAAAACGAGATCATCACTCATTCAACAGACATATGCTAAAAAAGTATGCAACTTAGTCCTTAAGAGATCTAAAGTGAGACAGACTTGGTCTTTCCGTGGGGAGCTATGGATCAGACATTTAAACAGACCCCAAGGCCGGGCGCAGTGGCTCACGCCTGTAATCCAAGCACTCTGGAAGGCCAAGCTGCGGGGACTGCTTGAGCTCACAAGTTCGAGACCAGTCTAAGCAAAGGCAAGACCTGGTCTCTAGTAAAGATAGAAACACTGAGGCAAAAGGATGACTTGAGCCCAAGCTAGAGGTTGCTGTGAGCTATGATATCATGCACTCTACCCAGGGTGACAGCTTGAGACTCTTTGTCTCAAAAAGTAATAATAATAAATAAATAGACCCAAGGAAGATGTGACAGGGCCACAGAAGAGTTCTGGATAAAATGAACACCCCCATGCCCTAGCCCTTCTGGGAATTCACCTATGCTCTCATCAAAAGGTCTCCCCAGACCAAGGGAAGGCTGTAGCTCTCCTTCCAAGCCTCTATCCATCCCCTCCCTCCAGAAACAAGCATCTTGCGAGATAAACAACTTTCATACAGAGCACCTGCCAGAGTTCCCAGAATGCTCTAATCTGCCCCTAGATATGTCCCAGATGCAACCAAATGCCCATCCCTCCTATACCTTACTGCAATCTAAATACTCCACCTCTACTTCCAACTCTCCATCAGAGATCTTCCTGCCACCTGACCCATGGCTAGATCATAGGAGACTGCTACCCAAGCAGGAAATCAATGCTGTCCACCTTTTCAACACCAGGGTCACTGGGCACAACATTAGGAGTAAGAATAAAGAAACTACATGCTTTGGCAGTGCCTGGGGCTCAGTGAGTAGGGCGCTGGCCCCATATACTGAGGGTGGTGGGTTCCAACACCGCCCTGGCCAAACTGCAACCAAAAAAGAAAAGAAAAAGAAAGAAACTACATGCTTTTAAAAAGAAGAAATAAAGCCTCAGAAACTGGGGCTATGCTGTGCAGGACCATGTTTGCCACGGTTTCTTACCCACTTCCAGGCCTCACCTGCAGAAGGCATCTCCTGCCCGGATCACCACCACGGGCAGGCCTTCCTTACATTTCACACACTTCTGCTCACGGCTTCGGAGACGCGAGGAGAGAAGAGAATATAAACACAGATTACATGCTCCCCCATACCCAGTGGGCTTTGGGGAGACAACTCCGGTTTCTCACCCTAAGCTGCGTCAGAGGAAGACACCCAGATACGCACACAAACCAAGACAGGTGTTTTGTCCAAACTACCAAATTAACAATGGACAAAGAGGGGAATGTTTTGCCCCTATAGACCGCCCCTCCTGGACGCCGGGTAGTCCCCAGCGGCTGCTAGAATGAAAGATGCGAGCCCGTTCCCGGGGCCGCCCTCACGCTGGATGGCCACTTCCCGAGTACCGCGGAGCGAGGGCCACTCTGCTCCGGGGGCTGGCGCCCAGGAAGAAGGTAGGGCTCACCGCCGCAGGTTTTTACCCGGGCCGCGGGGCTGGCTGCGGGTCCTCGGTTGCCGGCTCCACGTAGTCCTCGCCCACCTGGCACATAGCTGCCGAGTCGGCTCACAGGAAGAAGCTGCGCAGCGGCGACAACTGCTCGGGTCGCACCTAGATGACGCCAGACCAGCGCCGGCGCCCCCGGAATGCGGATGGTGAGGGCGCGCTCCGGTGACGTCACCGCCGCCGTCGCGGCCGTGACGCGCGGGCCGGGCCGGACCGGGCCGGGCCGGGGCAGGACGGGGGGTAGGCGGCGGCGTGGGCCTGGCCCCGGAATGGCGATGTTCCGCAGCCTGGTGGCCTCGGCGCATCAGCGGCAGCCGCCGACAGGGCCCGCGGGCGGCGACAGCGGCCTGGAGGCACAGTACAGCTGCCCAATCTGCCTGGAGGTCTACCACCGGCCCGTGGCCATTGGCAGCTGCGGCCACACGTGAGCGCGCCCGGCTGGGGGCCGCGGGTGGGAGCGCCCCGACCCGGGAGGGGTCCCAAAGCCGGTGGCCGTCCGAGTGCGGCCCCGGCGCGGGAACTTGGGGCGCGCAGGGGGGTCTGGGCTTCCCAGCGCGGCGCCGTTCCTGCTGTCTGGGCTCGAGCGTCCTCAGCCCAGGCTCCAGCTCGCTGGCTCCAGGCGCTCGGTGCGACCACCGCTGGGCGATGGGGAAGACCTGCAGCGCCACCCAGCTGCAGGGCCCCCAGGGGCTGCTGACGGCCACAGCGGGCCGCCCGGGTATTCAGAGGGCAGCCGACGCAACCGCTGCGCCAGTCGCCGTCCATTTGGTCTGGAGTGCAGTAGGCAGTTGTAAATAAATGACTTGTGGCTTTTGCTGTCAACTCTTTTTCAGACCCACTGTCCGCTTGTTCCCTAAAGTTAGGGGAGAGACTTGTTTGGGGTCTGGTGTTGTTTAGTTAGGTTTTTAAGAACTTGGGTCACACTGATCACTGCGTAACCAGGCTGGCCTGCATCTTGCAGAGGTTTCTAGCTGCACCAGGGCCCTCTAGGTGTTTCAGGAACAGAAACGTTAAAGATGTGCCTCTCCTTACACAGGAGCTGTGCAAGAGGTGGGAGCTGTGAGGGGAGCTGTGCTCACGGAGGGAGCCAGGTCACAGAGGTCACTCCAAGGCCTCTCCTAAGTGCCTAAGTGCCGAATACAGATCTGTAGCAAAATTGTCAGGGTGGAGCTGGAGGGCTTCCTTGCAGACCATACTGCTGAGGAGGTGGGGTCAGGCCACTGTACCCAGGCAGGTAGGAGGCCCTAGAATATTTTGCAAAGGCAACTGACTTCAGAGGCTCCAGATACAAAGAGGAAGCGGGAACTGCTGGGGGTGAGGGGCATGCTAGTCACCTTAAAGGCTGAGGGGGGACGCTTTTCCTGGGCCCCAGTGACAGGAGGCCAGGCACCTCTCCACACCAGCAAAGCTCTGCTGATCTCTCTTGTAAGGACACCAGGGGACACCAGCTGCACTGCTTAGTTACGCCCTGCTGTGACATTTCAGCTGGCAGCCTCCAAACGGAACTTAACTTCTTGTGCACTGTGCATGTGCGAGTGGGTGGGTGTGTCTTTCCGCTGTGGGTCTTCCAGCCTGTTGCTAAGAGCTGTAAGGCTTGTCTTGGGCCTCATGGTAGAGGCTGCTGGTCTCTTCACCCACTGTCACTGTGACATGGACCCCATCATTCCGGTTTCCTTTCTGAATAAATCAGTATTTGCTTTTTTTCCCAAAATATCTTTTTTTAAGCTGTAACTTTCAGAATATAGAACTGTATAGAATTGTACAGGCCTCTCCCTGATGCTTTTCTTGGCGGGGGTCTGGTGGTTCTGGTGTTGAGTCCTGTAGGAGCCTTTTCACAGCCTTTGCCTTCAGCAGGCTTTCTCCCTGGCTATCTCTGCTGCCTCTTTCTCACAGCTTGTTGTTGAGTGTTGCTATGGCACGTGTGCAAATGGGCACCGAGAGGTTAAAGGCGCATGTGTTTCCTTTAAAATGTTTGCTGATGGCTGATTCTTTCCTTCCATGAGCTCCCTGACCAGAGCAGTTTCCTTTCCCAGGACAGGATTCTTGTGAGAGTACTGGGTTTGGGGCCAAGCACCCTGCCCTGGCTCAGACAGCAGGCCCCTTGGCACAGCAGTGTGTCCCAAGGACAGCCCAAGCGGTGTGCCATGTCCTCAGGTCCTGAGACAGCTGGGAAAGCCTTTGTAAGGCAGCCTCTGCTTATCACGACAGTGACAGATTTTGTGAGGAGACTGGCCTGCTGGCCATGTAGGTCTCTGAAACCTTGGCCCGTCCTGGCCCCCCTGCAGGAGGGCCATGCAGGAACAACACCTCAGAGGTGCCATTGTGGACCTGAGTTCTCGTAGTCGCAGTCTCAGTCCCAGCTGTCTCCCAGAGGCTGGTGACACCCACATCCACCACCCTCGGCTGCTTCATCCCGCTGAGAAGCTGCTCTGCACCAGCCCCTGGGCAGATATGGGCAGGAACTCTGTGGGAGGAGCAGGGCCGCTGTGGGGCCCTCAGCACAGCAGGGTGGCAGTCCCTGGAAACTAGGCCACCAGCCACCTCATCAGAATGCTTGGTTCTGCCTCTTGCCCCTCAGGGATGGAACACAGAGATGGCTGGGCTGGGCTGCCCTGCAGGTGGGGCTGGGTCCCTCTTATGCAGCCCTATGTCCTGCTAGGGAGGAGGAGGGAGCTGGCCCCTTGGCCAGACTCTGGTGGTCTTTCCTTGGGGACACCCTTCCCAGGCCTTGCCCTGAGTAAGGTGGCTGCAAGGCAACCCATAGCCTGGGGTGGCCTCTGGTTTCAACAGCTCTCTAGAGACAATTCACACATCCCTGCAACTCGCTCATTCGAAGCCTCCCATCAGTGGTCATCCCAGACAGAGACCAGCAGCCTTCCCACCCTTCCACACCCCTGGCAGCCACTGATCTGCTTTCTGTCACTATGGGTTTGTTTGTGGACAAATGCCAGACACTCCATAGTATTGGTATCTACAATACAGTCTGTTGTGTTGGCTTCCTCCATGCCCTGTCCTCAGGGCCTCCCCATCTGTACACATCAGTGCTGCTTCCCTCCCTGTCATGGCTGGAGACCTTCCATGGTATGTGACACCACATCTGTTCATCCGTCCAGATGCTGGTAGACACCTGGGCTGTGTCCATTTCTGCTGAGGACGCCTGTGTGCAGGTCTCGCCAGCACCTTATTGGGTGACTGGGTGAGGCGAGAGGCCTCCCAGCAGTGAGGTGATTGAACCCTGTGGGCCTTGGCAGGATGACCCTCAAAATACCCACTGGGGCCCTCTGGGGTAGGGGTCTCCCTTGGAAGCCTGTGGGTGGTGCTTGGGGAGACTTTGCCCCATTTGGGGGACAGAGGTGACAGCTGAGGCCTCTTTACTCTGTAGGAAAAGGCATGTCGGGAACCTCCCACTTCTGACAGGTCTCAGGTCTGAGAATGAGTCTTGCCTCCACTTAGGTGCAAAGCTTAATGTGGGAGTTACCGGCCATGTGTAGGAGAGGTCCCACCACTTTGCCTGGAGGCTGGGCCTTCTTGCTAAAACGGTCTTTCCTTGAGAAAGATGTGAGAATGTCTTAATGGCAGAGACCTCTTCCCCCTTAGTTCAGTGGAGCACATCTTCCCCCCACAAGCCAGCCTGCTGCCTGTGCACAGGAGAAGGGGTGTGTGTTCTTGAAGTCTGCAAAGTAGTATCTTTCTGCAGGGTCTAGGCCAGCTGCCCCCAAGAACACCCTGCTGCTGGGAGCCGAGTACACACAGGGCGCTTCCCCTTCATGGCATTTCCAGGGCACAGAGCCAAAAAGGTCCACAGAACCTCTGCCCAGACAGCAGGAACCCCTCCTGGGGGGCTGTCCCACAGACTTGGGGGTTCCCTGCCTCCTTACCTGGTCCAGCCCTTCTCATTCCTGGGCCTGAAAGTTTCCTGTCCTATGACTGTTAGTGATTTTACCCCCCACACACAAGGGCAGCACTTGCAGCATTCCCAAGGTCCCCCAGCAGTCACTCCTCTGGGCTGACACCTGTGCTGAGGAGCCCAGCTATAGCCCTGCCCACACCCAAGAACAGCAGGGGTCCTGCTGCTGGGAGGCAACTCCTATCACCTTTTAGCCAGAGGGGCCTATCCAGCTGGCAGGCCTTGGGCACAGGAGTAACTGTCTCCAGAAACGCTGACAGTTGCAGAGAAGCTGTCCCCTGGACTCTGAGCATGCTGGGGCCTGAGCGAGGCCTGGGGTGCAGGGCAGGAGGCCTGAGCTTCCTGCTGGCCCTCAGACCCATGTCCCTGCAGGTTCTGTGGGGAATGCCTCCAGCCGTGCCTGCGGGTACCATCTCCCCTGTGCCCACTCTGCCGCCTGCCCTTCGACCCCAAGAAGGTAGACAAGGCTGCCCAAGTGGAGAAGCAGCTCTCGTCCTACAAGGCACCCTGCCGGGGCTGCAACAAGAAGGTACCCACCGCCTGCTTGGGCTTCCTTGGGTCTCCTTGGGTCAGAGCCGGGCACTTTCAGTGGGGCGGCTTCAGGCCACAGGTTCTGCTTCCCAGCAGAAGAAGGATACAGGGGCCATCTCCCTTTCTGCCTAGGGACCAGCTGCTCTGCCCCTGCACGAGGAAGCCTGCCAGGCCCCCCCTCCCCATCTCTTGCTTCTCAAAGTGACAACTGAGAGCCTGTTAGAACCTCGGGCACCCTTGTGCACTGTGGCCAATGCAGGGACCCAAGGCTGAGCTGCAACCTTCAGCCCTTGGGGTGCTTCAACTGCCAGCTGCCGCTGCAGGCTGTGACAGGGCAGGCGGCACCTCTTGGGGTCTCTGAGGCAGAGGTGAGCCACAGGCAGAGTTGAGGGTATCAACTAGTGCTGGGCAGCCCTCCGCCCCATTTCCATCCTCTAACCCTGGACTCCCAGCACACAGCTGTGTCTTCCCAAATGTGTACTAGGTCTTTCAGTGTCCAGCAGATCTGGGCAGGGCTGGGTACCAGGCTGGTATCCAGAGGGCCCCTTGGCAGTACCCTCAGGAGGACCTGTCACCCTAGATGCCCAGGTGGCTCTGTTTGCTGAGCACATGCCCTGCACCCACGGGAGCAGGTGTCCCTCACTTGCCCCTCAGTCCTGAGTCTTGTGGCATTTGCTGAGTGGCAGGACTTGGTGGTCTCTACCTCTCACGGAGGGTTGACTATGGCCTCTCCTGTTCTGGGCCATTTATCTACCATGCTGATAGTTACCTGTCCCCGGCATGAGAGCAGCTCTGCCCCTTCCGTGTTCCATGAGCGGGTTTCTGCCCTCAGCCAGGTCATCCTGCTGTGACTAAGGTTTTGTTGTGTCACATTGTGTGTGTCACACTTGGTTAGGAGTTCCATCAAAGACATTTATGTAGTCAGCTAGACAGAGTGGCTCTTGGCTATCATCCCAGCACTCTGGGAGGCTGAGTAGGAGAATCAATTGAGCTCAGGAGTTGAAGACCAGTCTGGAGAGCAAGAGAGAGACCCCATCTCTAGTAAAAATAGAAAAACTAGTCCCAGCTACTCAGGAGGCTGATGCAGGAGGCTCTCTTGTGCCCAGGAATTTAAGGTTGCTATGACCTAGGACACCATGGCACTCTAGCCTGGGTTATAGAGTGAGACTCTATCTCAAAAAAAAAAAAAAAAGGGAAAAAAAAAGATGTTTCTCTTAAAGGATTTTTTCTGGTGGCTCCTATTAAGAGGTGTGTTTTTCCTTAGAGGTGTTCTCACGGACAGCTAAGATGGCTACCTTTGGAAGTGGCCGGTCACTGGCTCTGAGCAGTGGCAGTTCTAGGGCTGTGGGGCTCAGCAGCTGGTCTCCAGGATGCTGCAGCTCCTTTGCCTGGCATCTGTCCTCCACCTGGTTCCCTCACCAGAAGCCCTGTGTATAGGTCATTGCCTGAGGCCTTTCATTGTTTTAGGAGCAGAAGGGGCTGGGTCCCCTTGCTGCAGCTGACACAGACGCTTGTTGTTCTGTCCTGGACACCTGAGGCTCTGCCCTGCTGGGCCCTCAGGGCTGCCTTTCCCTCTCACCTGCCCCAGGTGACCCTGGCCAAGATGAGAGTGCATGTCTCCTCCTGCCTGAAGGTCCAGGAGCAGATGGCCAACTGCCCTAAGTTTGTCCCTGTGGTGCCCACATCCCAACCCATCCCCAGGTAGGAGCTGCTGGGGGAAGGGAGGGCCGGAGTCCTGGGGGGGTCCTCGCAAGACCACAAGAGGAGCCTATGGAAGCAGGACCCTGGGGTTGGGGACACCTGGGGTGTTGGGGGCCAAGAGGAGAGTGCAGGCCAGGCCCCTGCTGCAGTGCCCACTCACCCCATCCCGCCACTCACCCCACCCCCGTCCCGCCCGGCCAGCAACATCCCCAACAGGTCCACCTTCGCCTGCCCATACTGTGGCGCCCGCAACCTGGACCAGCAGGAGCTGCTGAAGCACTGTGTGGAGAGCCACCGTAGCGACCCCAACCGCGTGGTGAGTGGCTGTTGGCCTGGGGGAGGCAGGGGCAGAGCACACATCCTGGGAAGCCTAGTCTCTGCGAGGCCGGGTCTGCCCTGGACCCCCAGGGTGTGACTCTCTGCCCAGCAGCACCTGGTGGGGGCTGGGAAGAGTCCATGCCTTTGGGGTGAGGCACAGCTGTGGGGACAGTCGCACATCATGGGCCAGGCCGTGCCCGTCCAGTGGGCCTTCCCAGGCCAGGGCAGCACTGCCAGGGACGTGCAGCCTCGGGGCATGGAGGGAGTTGTTCCAGGTCCTGGAAGTGCCTTCTCCTGCTGCATGGAGCCCAGCTTGACCCAGTGCCCGGTTCCAGGTCTGCCCCATCTGCTCGGCGATGCCCTGGGGCGACCCCAGCTACAAGAGCGCCAACTTTCTGCAGCACCTGCTCCACCGGCACAAGTTCTCCTATGACACCTTCGTGGTGGGTGTCGTCCTGCCCTGGGGTCCTGCCTGTCCCTCCCTGCCTGGCCTCCCACCCTCCTGCCAGCCTCAGGGTCCCCATGTCATGGGAAGCCAAGAACACAAAAGCTTGGGTAGGGCTGCGCCTCTTTTGGGTTCCACAGCAGGGTATGGTGGCACCAGGCCTGGTGGGGCCTGCTCTGCATGGGGAGGCACAGGGCTGCTGGTTTGTTCTTTACGCTCCCCAGCTCGCCACCCCACAGATGCCTCCCATCAGCCAGGCTTCCTTCGAGGTGCTTTCTGGAGAGATCGGAGGAAATGTCTCCACCTCTGACTCTGTCCCACCCACAGCGGGTCAGCAGGTGCCAGCCACCCAGGACTCACGCTCCCATGTCCCAGATCCAAACTGGAGCAGGTCACGGAGTCTGAGCTAAACCCACTCCCCATCCACACATCCCCCACACACTCCTGGCATACAGTCACTGAGCCCTGAGTCTCAGACCACAGGGTACCCTCAGGGAAAGCCAGGTAGCAGCCACATGGTGCATATGGCACTTTAACCCCATAGAGGACCACACACTGCCCTGTTCTGTGGGATACTGGAGGGAGGCAGGGGCCCAGCTGCTGGGCCAGGAGTTGGCCAGGCCCTGAAGCCCCTGCCCATCTCTGGCCCCTGTCCCAGGACTACAGCATCGATGAGGAGGCCGCCTTCCAAGCTGCCCTGGCCCTGTCTCTCTCTGAGAACTGAGGGCAGCACAGCCTCCTGCCAAGCGGGGCCAGGCTGGGTCCACACCTGCGCTGGATCAGGGGGCCTCCACGCCTGCACAAGGAGCACCTGTCCACAAGCTTCTGGAGCCTGCAGAGACGGAGGCCGGCCGCTGTCCCTTTGCTGTGAGAGCAGGGCCACCAAGGTCCTGGCCGGCATTGCTGGGCTATTCGGTGCTTCGGGCTGAGCAGGCCACCTCGTGGGCAGTGCAGCCAGCTGCCCCTTCAGAGCCATGATGTCCTTGGGAGAAGAGGCGGCCGGCAACCTGGCTGCATGAAACAGGCCCCGCAGCTGTGGGGAGAGCTGGGGAGGAGCCTAGTAGCCCACCCCACCCTGCCCCACTTCCACCTTGCGCGTTTGGTACCGGCTTTTGTGATACTTAAAGACCCTGGCATTTTTCTATATTATCCAGTGTCATGATCTTTTCAAGTTTTATAGAGCAAAAACAAAGCGGTTACTCTTCATATTGCAATATCTGTGTTTGACTAGGAATAATAGTATTTTTATGGAACATTTACAAAATTATATTTTTTAAAAAAAACAAAAATAAACGTGGATTCGGGGCAAGAAGGGGAGGATGGATTGGGCAGTCCCGTGAGCCAGGGGGCCAATGCATCTCACCAGGGTGTGCGGGGTGGGCAGCCCTGAGTCGTCCCTGTGCATCAGGCCTCCTGTGGGCTCTGAGAGTGTCTTTGACAGTAACCAGAAAGAGTCCCAGCGCCTTGGCCATTTGCTGTGGCCGCCCCTGGCAGATGCAGCAGGCTGGGCCGAGGCCACCTCATGCCTGGGGCCTGGCTTTGGCCAGCACTGTTACTTGCCAAAGCTGACCATGTCCTCAAGCAGGGCCTGTCTCCCTGCAGTGGCAGAGCCCAGGGGCCAGGCAAGGGCCTGCTTGGTGGTGGATGGGCCAGGAAATACTTGTCAGCACCCTTGTTCTGTTCATGGCATCAATTATTGCTGTCTTTTACAAAAGTTTAAATAAAATGTTTCCAAGCATCTCCAGCAGCCTTGGCTGGCAGGTTTCAATTGTGCACTGGTGTGGAATCACCAGGCCATCATTTACATCCAAGGTCTTCAGGTGTCTACTTTCCAGGTGGTTTACACAGGGTGGGAGGCCCACCTCAGCCTCAGTGTGTGCTCTTGGCCTGAGCCTTATTTGGGTCACAGGGTCATATGGAGGTGTTTAGATACAGTCCTGAGCCTCCCTCCCTACAAGACTTCACCCTGTCCCTGGGTCTCTACCACTCCTGTGTCTCATCTGCCTGCAGCTCAGGCTCCTGGATGGGTTTCTGGGTGTCCCAACCAGTGCCTTGGCTGCTGGTGGCTCTCCAGGGGGCTGCATCAGGGCCAACTTCCAAGGGCCTTTCCTAAGGCAGTGGTCATTGTGGGCAGGCCGCTGTTACTGCCTCTCCACCCCTCCAGTCCCTGCGTGTTTCCAAAGGCAGGTTTCTGTTCTGAATAACTCATTCCAAAGGCCAGGTGTGGTGGCTCACGCCTGTAATCCTAGCACTCTGGAAAGCCAAGGCAGGTGGACTGCCTGAGCTCATAGGTTTGAGACCAGCCTGAGCAAGAGTGAGACCCCGTCTCTAAAAAAGAGCTGGGCATTGTGGCTGTCACCTATAGTCCCTGCTACTCGGGAGGCTGAGGCAAGAGAATCACTTGAGTCCAAGAGTTTGAGGTTGCTGCGAGCTGTGACACCACAGCACTCTACTGAGGGCGACGAAATCTCAAAAAGAAAAAAAAAAAAAACTCACTCCAAGGGTACGGGTCCCCTGAGCTCTAGGGCCATGGCATGGGCTGGCGAGCAGGAGTCTCCACTAACTGTGACTCCAGGGGAGGTTGGTCATTTGTGCCAACATGTATCCCTTTGAGAAACAGAGTCCACTTTGGACGACTTTGTGGAGGTCCATTGGAGTCCCCACTTCCCCTAGGACTGACTTTCACTGACTATGCCATGGGAGGTCCCCACGGGCAGTGCTGGGTTCTGGGGAGCACCAGGCTGCCCACCAACCTGACCTTTCCTACGGCCTTCCAGCTGACAGCTCTCCCACAGGGCGGACCCTGGCGTCTATGCTGCACCTGGACATTGGCCAGGCCTGCTTACACTCCTTGGGCAACCACAGCCACCCGTGGGAGCAGCCAGGACCTCTCTCCAGGCCTGGGCCTGCTCCCTGTCTGGCTATGGGTGACGCAGGGAACCATCACAGGGTATGACCTTCACTGCCCAAGCGGCCCTGTCTCAGCAGGTCCTGACCTTGGCAGCACCCCTTAGGGAACAGCACCCAAGCTCTCATCTGTGGAAGCCAAAGTACGTGTAAGTCATTGAGGATCCGGCTGCAACAGGGCCCAGGCACTCACCTTGCCCCAGCAGAGGGGAGAGGAGCCTGAGGGGGTGGCCAGCCATAGCCACTCTTGACACTAAACATCTGAAACCCATATTCCCAATGGGCCTGTCCTAGTGAGAGCCGGTAGCCCAGACCACTCATGTGGTTGCTTTCCCTGCCACTTTAGACCTGTCCTGAGTCTGCACAATTTTGGGGCCAGAAGGGCTGCCGGCTCCTGGCCAGACATGGGTGGCTCAGATGTGGACCCACTGCTCCAAGCTGGGAGTTCCAGAAGCCTGGGTCTCCTTCCCACTCCAAGTACATAAGGGTTGGACGTGCAGCTCAGGGCCAGCTGCCTTGTCCCAGGGAGCCAGCATGCCCTGTGGGGCCCAGAGCCAGTCAGAGGCCTTGACTCACAGCAACATGCTGAGTTTCATGTTATGCAACAGCCTGAGGAGCCTGAACCCCACTTCTTAGAAAGCACCTCCAGGTCACCAGGTCCCTGGTACTCTTCCATTAGGAAGGGGTCAGGCAGCTGGCTCCCTTCAAGGCAGATGCCCAGAGAATGGAGACTTCCACCCAGGCTGAGCTCCTGAGAAACTGATTGTAATTCTTAACCTTGGGCTTCAGGAGTTCAGGAGCAATTCCAAGCACTATGCAGTGCCAGAGGGGTGTGGTTTACCCTTCACCAGCCCAGTTTTCTGGAACTGCAGGCATGCACAAGGGGCCTGCCTCCAACACAGGGGCTTCCACTGCAGCTGGACCCCTGCAGGGCCCCCACCCATTTGGGATGATACCTTTGCATTCACCTAATGCACAGCCTCCTGGTTATAGGCCCCAGGGAAATAGGCAGAAGCTGCTGTGCTTCTTCATAGATGAAGAAAGATTCTAATCTGCCCCCAGCCTCAGCTAACAACAAGCTAGCAAGGTGGAGGTCGGCCAAAGGTCCAGCTGACTCCTATTTGGCAATACCTGGGAAACCCCAAGGCATCCACGGGGAACCCACACCACCTCTGTCTCAGGACTTGAGGCACAAAACACCTGGGAGAGCCGGCCGCAGTCAAGAGATGATGTGGAAAAGCTGCCTGTCTCCCTGAGTTGTTGCCGCTGCAGCATTTTCTAACTCTCCCTAAGGTGCCAGGACCTGCCCCCTGTGCCCCCCTGTCCCTTCTCTAAACACATTGGGGGAAAGGGGCTTGAACTCACTCACAAGGCATCATGACAGCCACAGGTATTTAACACGAATAACCTGGGGATGGGTCTCTAACCGCGGACTTACAGAAGCAGTTGGGGAGGGTATGTTTTGCAGGCTGAGAGGGGACTCCAGGTGGCACCTGCTTGGCCTGGGAGGGTCTGGGCAGCTCCTACTCAGCCAGGAGGGGTGACTCCAGGCACAAGTGTGGGGTTGGGTTTCCCAACAGCTCTAGAGGGGCACATAATGCTCTGTGGGCAGCCATGGGGGTAAACCAGTGTGTGGCTGCAGGGTAACTACCTGGCAGGGCTCCTGGACAGAGGACAGGAGCCTCACCACCTCTACAGCCTGCTGGAACCACCACCTGCCACCAGAGCTGCTAAGGCTGCCTGTGAGTTTGGCCCACTGCCTTGACCTGGCCCAGGGACAGAGATGTCCTACTGGGCGTGGTGGACACTCATGACTAGCTGCTAATGGCTGCTCAGGATATAAACACATTTAACCACCCCCGGCCCAATACTAAGAAGCCCATGACCAGAGCACTTGTTCCGGGTCCTCAGTGTTTCCAGGCAGGTCTCACGCTCCTTGGAGCAAAGTCACAGTGGGCACACCTATCTCCCTCCAGCTGCTGAGGGCTGATCTCTGTGACCCTCTCGGCTGGATGGGAAGAAGCCTGATGTGCTCAGAGCACAGCAGACATGTTTGGTGGGGATGCCCTTCCCTGTGCTTACACAGTGCAGTCCCTGTGTTGGGCTCCCCAACAGCCTGCTGAGAATCAGGCATCAGCTCTGCCGTGGGACAGATAAAAAGCCCCTGCACACTGGCTGCGCCTGTGACTCAAGGAGTGGGGTGCCGGTCCCATATGTCGGAGGTGGCGGGTTCAAACCCAGCCCCGGCCAAAAACCGGAAAAAAAAAAAAGCCCCTGCACAGCCAGCACGGTGACTCACACCTGTAATCCCAGCACTTGGGAGGCTGAGGCTGGTGGATTGTCTCAGCTAACAGGTTTGAGACCAGCCTGAGCAAGAGTGAGACCTTTTCTCTAAAAAATAGCTGAGCATTGTAGTGGGTGCCTATAGTCCCAGCTACTTACGAGGCTGAGCCAATGGTTTGAATCCAAGAGTTTGAGGATGCTGTGAGCTATGACACCACAGTACTCTACCCAGGGCGACAAAATGAGACTGTCTAAAAAACAAAACAAACAAAAAAAACCCCTGGACCATCTCAAAGAGTGGTGTGCAAAGCTGACCTGTGCCAGTGGCTGAGGCCCTGCGGGAAGGTTCTGGGGCCCCAGGGGTCCCTCTCCCAGTGCACAAGCTCCACAGCACATTGCAACGGCATCTGCGACTTCCCACAAGCACACACAGATGTGCATACAGATGCACATGTACACATACACAGATGTGTTCACATGGTGCCTTGCTGCTCAGCCTGGACCACATGGACCCCTCCTCAGCATCCAGTTTCACTTTCTCAGGTGTGTCCTGAGTCAGCTGCTCTTTGTTGTCCCTTTCATGTGTAAGACATGTGCTGTATGTGAAGGGACCTTGACGCAGGAAGGACATAGGCAAAGGAGAAAACCCTAAAACTTAACCCCAGAGCCAAGCTGGTGGCCAGAGGTGAGCACTTGGTGGCAGCTCCTCCCTCCTCCTCTCCCCTGCCTTCCCATTTCCCTTCCCCCTCCCTTTCCTCCTCCCACTCCCCCCTCCCTCACCTTCTCTTCACTTCTGCCTAATTCACAGTGCCTTCCCTGCTCGGGACCTAAGAGTAAAATGAGTCTTTAAAGCTGTTTCCCACAGTGGTGGTATATGGAACTTGCACCTTCTGTCTGAAGAGCCAGTGGCTACCCAGGCTGGGTTTCCCTAAGGCCGCTGCAGGAGCACACATCAGGTTCTCAGTGCCAGGGAGCTGGTCAGGCAGGCATCACCTGGACCCGGGGCAGACCAGAGCCACGAGGGCATCTGTCAGAATAAGCCATTCCCATTTGAGGGACCATGGTCATGGGTCATCCAGGCATTAGGCCTCCCACCAGGCAGGGTTACCAGATGCCCTGGCACTGGATCCCAGCACAGCTAGGGCTCTCAAGGCAGCTGTGTCCACCTCTCAGGACCGCCACATCACACAGCTATATCCACTGAACCCAGCTTCAGAACCACTATCACCTCTATCATCAAGACCCCAAACCACCAGCAATAATGAACTCCCTTCACTGAGGGCAACCAGGCCTGGCGGGATATTGGATTTTCAAGCATCAACTTTAAGTTTCCAAGAGCCTGTGATCTGATAGCCATGGGACTGCCCTAAGTTGGGATGTCCCAGCCACACCTACCTTTCCTCAATGAACTGCCAGCCTCTGCCCCAGCACAAGGGCCTGTCTGCCCACGTTCCCTCACAGCCAAGACCCAGCTACCAGGTTCACCTGTGGGGCCTTGTACCTTTACCCACATGTCAACAGTCCTGAGCGGACAGGGCCTAAGTGCCCTTGGGCATGGGGCAGATACTTTGGGATGCCTGTGCTGCTCAGGGGCTCTGGAGTTTTTTCCGTCTCGCTCAGCAAGTGCTGCTGGATCCCCTGTGGGCCTGAGCATAGGCAGGGATGTTGCAGATATAACAGGGGCTGCTCCACACCAGGTCCAGCTCAGCGGCTACAGTCTAGCTGAAAGTGAGGGTTTCAAGGTTTTGGTCATAAAAATCCTATCAGCAAAAAAACTGAGCATTTAATGATGACACAGATGTACATATATCTACATTCATGCGTACAGACTTCCAACATACCATTCATTGTGAAGCACAGCAAGAAAGTTCAGAAACATGCACATAAAAAGGATAAAAATATCAACATAAATGGAATTGTGACAGCTTCTTCCCTGATCCTGTGAGCTGCCCTGCAGTTCATGGGGTACACACCCCATTTGAAAATCACACTTTGGGCATCTGATGCCACCAAACGGAAGAGGCCAGGCTACCTGGTCCACTGCAGTTTGTCATGCCCAAGGTCTTAGATGTCAAGGAAAGAAAGCATGGACCTTGGTCACCTGCAGGTTCTGATCTGGTTCCAGGAGGCCTGGGGAGTGTGTTTCCCACCACAGGGGGCTATGCAGGTTTAAGCCCCAGAGCAGAGTGGTGCATACTGAGAACAGAGGACTCCGCAGATGGACACTGCCACCCTCCCTCCTGGGGGCTGCACCTGTGGGAACAGGGCTGAAGCTGAGGTTTTCCTCTGTGGATCCTACTTGGGTCTAGCCTAGACACAGCTTTCAGTCAGAGCTGAAAAGTGGGTCTGTGCAGCCACAAGGACAATTCTGGGAAGTTGTCAGGGACCTCATTCCCTTCCAGGGATTGTTTGCAACAGTCCTAGCAGATGAACATCCTGCCCTTGCCCCAGAGGCGCTGGCAGGCCCCTCACTCCCCCAGTGCTCTCAGGTGATATCCGCAGTTCTCCACAGGAGAGCTAGAGTATCCAGAATCAGAGTAACACAAGCCTCTAGCTGGGATTAGGAGATCAACCTGCCAGGGCTTGGCTGGTGGCCACACTATGGGTGGGTGGAGGGCTGGCTCAGGGATCTGTGTTATCTGTGTCTGGGAGTGGGGAGAAGGAAGAGAAGCTATAAATAGAAATCTCACCAGGCCAGGAACAGGTGAATGAGCAGAAGGCAGGCCTGTGTCCTCTGACATCCACGCGCTCTGCAGGGTGGTGCCAGGCTGTGGCCACCAGACAGACGTGTGCCTCCCTCCATGGGTGCCCCCACCTGTCCAAGCACAGCTCCTTAGCAAGCAAGAGATAGGCGTATACGTGGCACGTCTAACCAGCCAGAAGTGTGGGTTGGACCCCATCCCACTGCTTCCTGATGCCTCAGAGCCTTGGTTCTCTCATCTGCAAAACGAGGAGGATACTCATCCCATAAGGGGTGCTGGTACTGCAGGGCCCCGCTGCTGTCTCTCCACCTCCCTCACCCAGCCCACAGAAGGCAAAGAGCACCAGGTTCTCAGGTCACAGCACCCTGGCGAGGCAGGCCCCTGACATGGCCACAGATATGCCCACTGGCTGTGGGCGGGGGGAGAGGCTGGCTGGCACTGTGACCACCTGCCCAGACGTGGCCCCACCTGACCCCAGAGTTGTGAAATGCCCGCATCAAATGGGACCTAGACCCCAGACATGGCTGCACCCAGTTCTTGTAGGATGGAGGGTTCTGAAGGACAAGAAATGAGGGGAGCAGCCTGCCAGGACAGGGGCACAGGTGCTGCCCTTCTGCCTCTTAGTAAACTCCATAGCCACATGGCTCAAGCCCTGGGAATTCCGGAATTCCAGGCTGTGTCCTTTGTCCCAACCAAAGGAATTTTTTGGAGGCACAGGATAAACTCATACAACATTGTCTCCTGAGAGGGAGCTCTCCGGGCTTCACCCTGTCTAGGAAGGGCCATTCCTTCTCAGGCACGGGTCCGTGGCCTGGTTCAGGGCACTGACCCCAGAGTTGCCATGACTGGCCAGGTGGGTCAGCTTTGGAGTTTTGGGGCTTGGGCTTATCAACCCTACCACGTGGGTTTGCTAGAGGCAGTGGGGAGGGAAGGTCTCGGGGAGGTGTAATGGGCCTCGGTGAGGGTTCTCGAGGCCTGGCTCCGCGACACGCCCACATTGCGTGGACTGGAGTCCAGTTCAGTTTCCACCCCACGCTGAACTCTGCCCTTTAATCCACGAGTGGGTGGCCAGGCCCAAAGGATCAGTGTGTGATTTGGCGACGCGCGCGCCAAGGAGGTGGGGTGGGGAGGGCACCGGCGGCCACGCCACACGCTCCCCGCCCCGCCCGGCCCGCGCACCTGTCCTGGGCGTGACGCCGCGGCCCCGCCCTGCCCGCAGGCCCCTCCCCACCCGTGCCGGACGCTGGTTGGTGGAGGTGGAGCGCTATGCTAATGAGCCTGACCCTTCCCGCACCTGCCCAGCCTCACGCTGCCCACGGGCGCCGGCGGACCCAGCAGTCTCACTGTGTTTCCCCCGCCAGGACTCGCCGCTCCGCAGGGGACCATGCCGCGTTCCTTCCTGGTGAAAACGCACTCCAGCCACAGAGTCCCCAACTACAGGCAACTAGAGACGCAGAAAGGTAGGGGCTGCCTGGCTCCCCAGCCCCTGTGCAAGGCGGGAGGGAGGAGGAGGCCCCTGGGAGCGGGAGGACACCTGTCCCAGGTGGAAGCAGTAGCCAGCTCCCCAGTACAGCTGGGGCCCAGACCCTGGGGCTGGAGTGGGAGGTAGCGCTTCCGACAGAGGACGGATTTTCTCCCCACTTACAGAAGTTTTTTAGGTCCTAATGACCGCAGCCCATCCTCTCCACTACAGCCCCAGTTCCTGGAGCAGGAGGCTTGAGGGGGGTGGCCATGTGGGCCTGCTGGCAGTGAGCACAGGGGAGGTGAGAAGGCTGACCCTGGGCACTCTCTGGCCCTCTCTGGATCCTTCAGCAACGCCTTTGCCCCTCCCCTCACCCCAGAAACCCTCTTGCCCATCCTGGCAAGCTTGCCAGGGCAGGCTGGGCTAACGGGCTGCTATCCTCCACATGCGGGCCCAGTGGGAAGATGGACATCCAGTGACCAGGGCTGCCTGCTCATTTCTGCTGCCTGTGGTGCCCCTCAGAGGACAGCCCCACAAGCAGTCAGGGCAGTCCCCACCTAGCTCGGCAGCTTCTTGGGATGAAGACCCACTGGGAGGTGGTTTGGTCACCCCAGGGAGGGAGAGAAGGACATGGCAGAGATCTTTATGCCTGCTCAGTGCCTGGAGTAGGGTGGGAGCCCACTGACTCCACACCCATGGCCCAGGCTGCCAGCAAGGGCTGCTGTCTAGGATCCTGGTTTTCAAATATGCTTTCCAAAACAATTTAGTCACTAGCAGCAGTTTTGTAGAATAAAATACAACAAAATTATCAGAGTGCAGTGCTCATGGTAAAGGACTTTTTTGTTATATATATGTTGATACAGATATGATGAGAAATCGAATTTACATGGGTCATAGCTTTAAGTTAAAAAAATATTGCTTAGGGCGGCGCCTGTGGCTCAAAGGAGTAAGACGCGAGCCCCATATACCGGAGGTGGTGGGTTCAAACTTGGCCCTGGCCAAAAAATGCAAAAAAAAAAAAAAAAATTGCTTAGCAAACCTGGGCAGCTGTGTCCAGTAGGTTCTGTAAGAGGGCAGCCTTCCACCCTATAGCACCTGCCTCACAGTAGCCTCAGCTTTCTGAGACCCAGACAACCCTGGGGACCCTCTTTCTGCCAAGATGTTACCCCAGGATAGACCTGAAGTGCTGGGGTTTGGGCCCCCTTTCCCTTCTTTTAAATAAGTGCCTCCTATGGCTCCGCAGGGAACCCTGAAAGACAGAAAGGTACTTAAAAGTCTCTTCACCCAGGGTTTGGGACTGCACAATGAATAAAGCAACCAGCAGACCCTGAAGCACTCAGCACTGCCAGAGCCCATGGTCAGTGGCACCCTGGCATGGCTCTCCTCTCTGCTTTCCCTGGCAAAGCCTGGGGCCAGGGAAGTGGCAAGTCTTAGAGACAGTTAAAAAGGTGACTCTCTTGTAGACAGTCTCCAGGAAAGCTGTGGGAGGCTGGGTTCCCTGGATGTCCCCGGGTTGTCTCTCCAGAACTTTCTTGGACTTTGTCTCTTAGCCTGTCACTGCCACCTGCCCCCACCCCTAGAGGTGGACAGAAAGCTGATGTGCTGATTTTATAATTAGGAAAACCAGGTGGGAGAAGGTGAGGCCAGGAGAGTGTGGCAGGAGGGAGCTTTCCCTGTTTCCTAATGTTCTACCTGGCATAGCACTTGCTGTATCTGGTTGCTTTTCTTTAAATTCCAGCATCCTAGTGGGTCTGAAGTGCTATCTCATTGTGCTGTGATTTGTGTTTCCTTGATGGCTGATGGCTCTGAGCTCTTCACGTGGTTATTAACTATTTGTTTATCTTCTCTGTAGAAATATCTGTTCACATATCTTTGCTATCTTTTTAATTATATATTTTTTGAAGATCCAATATAATTTTATATTACTTTACAGTTAACAAACCTTTACACACATCATAGGCCCTGTTCAGCAATGCTCCTATGTATTTACAAACAATTGTTTGTTTGTTTTATTGCTGAGTTGCAGACTTCTTTATATGTTCTGGATACTAGTTCCTAATCAGATATCTAATTTGTAAAGACTTTCTCCATTCTATGGTTTGTGTTTCTCTGCTCAAAGCCTTGGCATGGAGGTAGAAACAGGTCCAGAGACTTAACACATGTGGAGTAAGAAAGAGATGGAGGACTGTTTGGAGATTGGAGCTTTGGAGAAATCCGGAATTTAACTTCTACCTGCAAACTAATCTGTTTATCTGAGGACTATTTCCATTATCTGGAGTGAACATGTGGCATGCTCACAGCCCTGAGGACACCCAAGTCCAGGGATCAGTCTGATGGCACCTGAGACAGCAAGGCCAGAGAACCCCAGGCCCCCAGGTGGGCCTACTTTGTTAACAGAGCAGCTGAGTGCTGCCTGGGGGTCTAGAGCAGGCGTCCTCAAGCTGCTGCCCGTGGGCCACATGAAGCAGTGTGATTGTATTTGTTCCCGTTTTGTTTTTTAACTTCAAAATAAGATATGTGCAGTGTGCATAGGAATTTGTTCATAGTTTTTTTTTGTTTTTTTTTTTTGTAGAGACAGAGTCTCACTGTACTGCCCTCGGGTAGAGTGCCGTGGCGTCACACGGCTCACAGCAACCTCTAACTCCTGGGCTTCCGCGATTCTCTTGCCTCAGCCTCCCTAGTAGCTGGGACTACAGGCGCCCGCCACAACGCCCGGCTATTTTTTTTTTTTTTTGTTGTTGTTGTTGCAGTTTGACCGGGGCTGGGCTTGAACCCGCCACCCTCGGCATGTGGGGCCGGTGCCCTACTCGCTGAGCCACAGGCGCCGCCCCATAGTTTTGTTTTTTTAAAACTATAGTCTGGCCCTCCAATGGTCTGAGGGACAGTGAATTGGCCCCCTGTTTAAAAAGTTTGAGGATGCCTGGTCTAGAGGCTTGTGAGGAAGCCACGTCATTAGCCATGTCATTAGCCATGACGCCAGGGATGATTATCAGGTGACTGGAAACTAATTAGTTCCAGGGGGTGGGGTGGGCGTGGGGGCCTGGAGGGTGCTGGCTTGAGCTGCTCATCAGGAGGCCCAAAGCCAAGGTGTGGACAGCAGGCTTCTCTGCCCACTGGGGCTTGTTTGATGTTACTGGACATGAGGGTTCCCATGAGATAATTGCTCTTTCTTTGTTTTTGGAGAGGAACTGAGATTTGCTGTCTGGACCATGGGGTCTGGTTCTAGCTGTGACCCTTGCTTTCCTGCCAGCACCTCTGTCTCCCTGGTGAGATGGGTCTGAACACCTCCTGCCACACTACTGCCTGGCTGGGGTACACCTGGGAGTGACGGGCTCCATCGTCACCTTTACATTTTTTCTCCCCTCACCCTTCCACCCTTCCAGGGATCAGTGGAGCCTGTTCTGCCTGTGGGGGTCAGGTGGTGCCCCTCTCCCTTGACGAGGAGGCCCCCCCCATATCCCGCGACCTTCCCCAGCCCTGGGACTGCACCACCACCGTTGCATGTATCTCCCTGCCCTTCCTGCCATTGCATGAGGGAGCTCTGGGGGCCCCAGGGCCAGACTCCCTGGAAATCAGCCAGGTGGACCCTCGCGCTGGCCGGGCCCCCAGCATATCTCTCAAAGACAGCCTGAACCACTTCAACCTGCCCCCGCTGCTGGCGCTGTGGCCCCCGCTCCTGGGCCCAGACAGGGATGGGGCTCCCGAAAAACTGCTCGGGGCTGAGCGGACACCCCGAGCCCCTGGGGGCTTTGAGTGCTCTGACTGCCACAAGCCTTACCACACGCCGGCAGGGTTGGCCAGGCACCGCCAGCTGCACTGCCAGGCGCAGGCGGGGCGCATCTTCTCCTGCAGACACTGTGACAAGGAGTATGCCAGCCTCGGGGCGCTCAAGATGCACATCCGCACACACACGCTGCCCTGCGTCTGCGCCGTCTGCGGCAAGGCCTTCTCCAGACCCTGGCTGCTGCAGGGCCACCTCCGGACCCACACAGGTGGGCAGGGCATGAGGTCTAGGGGTTGGGTGGCCATGGGCTGGGAAGTGACTGCAGGAGCAAGGGACAGACCCCTAGGTGCAGCTCCTGCCTCCCACCTGCCACACTAAGCCCCACAGTCTGGGAGGCTGGAATCCCCAAATCGAGGTGCCAACCGGCCTCGCACACTTGGAGGCCCTTGGGGAGGGTCCTTCTTGCCTTAGTTTGTAGACCTTAGCTTGTAGCTTCAATCTCGCCTTTCTCCACTGACACCCTCCCGTGGCCACCTCCCCACCCCCTCTGATGTCCCTCCCTTCTAGTTGTAAGGATACCAATATAAGCCGTATTGAATTAGAACCTACCCTAATGGCCTCATTTAACTTAATTATATTTGCAAAGACCCTTTCTCCAAATAAGGCCACAGTCACAGGTACTAGGGTTAGGATGCGGACTTGTCTCTTGTCAGGGGACACAATTCAACCCACAAGCTGTGCAGGCCTTCAGTGAGGTCTGTCTACATTCTTCAGCCTTCAGGGCCCCAGAGCAGCAGTGGGGTGGGGGGAAGGGGGCTCCCATGGCCTGACTGAAGGCCAGAGGCTCAGATTTAAGGAAATGAGAACCAACGCCCCCATTGAGAGGGGCTGGGAGACTGAGGGAATCTGGGCACCTGCAGAGGGGGAGGGACAAGGAAGGTGGAGAATCAAGGAAGAGGGAGTGAGGGCGATGCCCCCGCCACCTGCCCAGGTTGCCTCGTCCACCACGGTGTGCAGAGTGGAGGCAGATGGGAGGGAGACTGGGTGTCCATCTCAAGGGCTCTGAACCCTAAGTCACGGCTTAGACCTGGATCTTCTGAGTCACACGAGGTTGGGGTGGGGTTTCCAGGCCCTAGGAAATCCTGCCTGGTTTTCCTTTTCTTCAATGCTTTTTCTTAGGACACCCTACCAACCTCCCTTTCCTACTCCGGAGGGTCCTGGGCCTGAGCCTACCAGGGCTTGGTCCTTGTAGCCTGGCCAGAAGCATGGCTATTGTCCAGATAACAGGGATGCAGATGGTCCTGGCCCCTTAGGTACTCAGGCCAGTGTCTATCAGGGCTGTATAGGGCTGCAGGGCTGGACACAGGACTCCCAGTCACCTGTCCCTTTACACATGTTGGGGTCCTGGGGCCCAGGTCCTTGTCACCCTGAAGAAGTAGCTCCTAACTGCCCTCGGTCTGACTCTGCTGGAGCTGCTGGGCCTCACATGTGCCTGTCAGTGGCTGGAGCAGCTGCCACAGGCCCCTGTGCTTCCCTATCCAGATTCCAGCAGCCCAGGGCCCCAGGGGCTCGAGCAGGGATGGTGCTGGCTCTAGCAACCATAGCTGCCTTTGTCTTAGGAAGGTTTCCAGTGCCACAGCCCTGTCCCCAAGACACCTTGACTTTGGGCACCTGGGGTGTGAGTGGGCATTTTGGGGGTAGGAAGGTGCTACTCATTGATGTACAAGGTGGGATCTTACTCAGGCCTGTCTAGCCCCCACTGGTCACTCAGCTGGTCCTTCCATGTGCCTCCTGCAGGGGAGAAGCCCTACACCTGCCCCCACTGCAGCAGGGCCTTCGCTGACCGCTCCAACCTGCGGGCACATCTGCAGACACACTCAGACACCAAGAGGTACCCATGCCCGGGCTGTGCCAGGACCTTTTCCCGCATGTCTCTGTTGGCACGGCACGAGGAGTCCGGCTGCTGCCCTGGCCCCTGAGAGGCGAGTGGTTGACAGGTAGGAGGGTCCTCCCCCAGAAGCCAGGGGCTGACGTCCCCCTCGGCAGCCCCGTGTGGCCTGGTCTGGCCAGAGGAGCCAGGTGTCCAGAGGGCCCAGCCTCACCTTGGTGCATCTCACCCTCCTGTGTCCTTCAGAACCAAAGAAGCCCCTGGGGGCTGCTGGGGCCACCAGGACCGCCTGCCTGCTGAGCCCCATTCCAGAGGAGGTTCCTCCCGGGAGGACTGTCCCTGAAATGAAGACCAGAGTTCCATGTCAACTGGGTCTGGTTTCTGCTGCTCTCCTCCCAAGAGCTGAAGACTGTGGGAGATGGTCACTCACATTGGATGTTTCCTGCCCGAGCCGACTCCTGGGGCCACCTGGTCCCTTTGTACCTTGAGGTGAATGTTTTGCTGTGTGGTGAGCACATCTGTGCACTGTGCCCTCAGAAGGCACAACTACCTCTCGGCCAGCCCCCACCTGCCCACGCTGTGGGCCTGGGTCAAGCTGTCCCACGTCACGTGTATACCCCCTGACTGAACACTCTCTAAGAAGAAACAGGGCCCAAGAGCCAGCGTTTGGGGGACTTGGGCATGGGGAAGGGGCCAGGTCCCCTGGATCTAAAGCTCTGGAGTCATCCTGCTTACAGCCTGGGGCTGGGGCCTCAGTGCTCTGCTGGCTTCCTGGGAAATCCTGAGGTGATAAAGTTTCCACTCTCCTGCTTGTCATTCCCTTTGAAGTTCCAAGCCCTGCTCAGTCCCCTGGGTCAACAGGGGAAGTTGATTCTAGGATCATTTTCCACCCCCTAAACACAGAGTAGGTAGAAAATACAGGCCAGGCCTGGTGCTGTGAGAAACCCTCTCAGGGTGGGGACAGGTCGGCAGGGGGAGAGAAGTGTTTGCGGGGCGGGGGGGCACCTGCCCCTCAGGAGGACTGGCCTGCTGACAGAGCCTACACTTCTGGTCCTGGCAATGGCATGAGTTAGGCACCTTCACCTGAGTCGTGAAATGGAGCTGCCCAGCAAGTGGCCAGGTCTCTCCTCTCTCTCCTGAGCTGCCCAGAGCCTGCCAAATCCTGTCTGTGGAAGAGAATATTCAGGGAACTCATATGATAGTCCCAGCCTAAGGGGCCCACCTGCAGGTTCAGCCTGGCTAACACTGGTCTGGTGCTGAAGGACCTTGGACATCTAGCTTGACAATGCCCACATGAGGGACCTCAGGGAGTCCCAGAGGAGATGTGACGTTGGTCTCCTCTTGACCAAGGTGACCTTTAGAAACAGACCACCCAGGAAACCACACGTGAGCTGGCAGAGTGAAAATACCCTCTGAGAAAGCCATTGTCATGTCCCTGGGCCTGGACAACTGCCACGGGATCTGCCATCCCTTGAGGGAAGTGTGACACGGGTTGGGGACCATATCGGTAAGGCATGCATTTGCTGGAGCTGCAGTAACAAAGGGCCACAGCCTGGGCAGTTTAAAAAATGTGGAGTTACCCTCCCACAGTCCTGGCATCCGGCAGCCCCAGATCAAGGTCTAGGTAGGGTAGTTCCTCCTGACACTGAGCCAGAGAATCAGCTCCAGACCTATGGCAGCTCCAGGAGGTCTGGCAATCCCTGGGTCTCCCTAGCATGAGCAAGCGCCACCCCCACCTCTGCACCTACCTTTCTGTGGCCTTCTCCTTGTGTCCTTTTCTTGTGAGGACACCAGCCATGCTGGACAGAGGCCACCCTGCTTTGGTATGGCCTCGTCTTCACCCACCATATCTGCCAAGCTTCTGTATCCAGGTGAAGCCCTGGGGTCCTGGAGTTAGGACATGAATATACAGATTTTTGAGGGGCACCATTCAGCCCAAACAGTGAGGACACGTGGATTTGTGAGAGTCACATCTCCAGGCCCTCGTGCTAGGAGCTAAGGAGAGGAGTCTCTCGTATCCTCTGCCTCTACTTTGGTTACACAGGACTGTGGGGTACAGCTGATTCTAACTGATGGGATTCTAACTTACTAGAGACTTTGAAGTCACCTGAGGCAGAAGGCACAGCTTGGTTCCCCTGTCAGGGCAGAGGTGGGGACAGGCCAGTACCTGGGCATCTTTGGCCAAGTAGGGTCAGGCAGCCTAGGGTTAAGTGGTCTCTTATGCCTGGTGAAAGGCAGGAGGTCCGGCCAACATTTTTATTTTAAGTCTGGGTGTCTCATTAGGAGGGCTTCTTTTTTTTTTTGATAGCATCCAGATGCCTAAAGGAAACTATATTGTAAATTGTGTTCTATTTTGGGGCCCCAATGTCTAAATAAGGCTGTTGCACCTGTTGGGCATGAAGGGAGGGAATTCACAAGCTTAAAATAGAGCTGAATGTTTTCCCTTCTGCCCCAGTCCATGGAAAATGGTCTCATATTTATATCTGGGTAGTGCAGGGTGGGTTGGCAGAGTTGCAGAGGAGAGGGGCACCTGCCAGGGACTGGAGTGTGAAGGGCGGGGGACGCTCACTTCGTGTCGGCAAGGCTGAAGTCTGGCTGTGGGGAGGCCCTCTGCCCAGCCTGCTGGTCCACCCCCAACACCCTGCTCTGCCTTTTTGCCCTGATTTTCCTGACATGAGATGCTCACTTAACATTTGGATTTCCAGAGTCCTCTCCTAACATCTGTAGGATGAGAATCTGTCAGTCTTCTCCAGGCGAGGTGGCTTGACTGGCTCTTTCTCTGGGGACTGCTCCATGACCTTCTTTCTCCTACCCAAATCTTTACTCATCACATTTCATTTTCCTCCCCAAAGAAGGCCTTCCAGCATACGCACACTGTCCCCGCTGTGTTGTTGGAGTCTGTCTCCCAGGTTGGGGCAGGGTGGCCCAAAGGCCCCAGGCTGAGTGAGTGGCAGCAGGTGTTTTGGCTGCAGCCCAGTTCTGTCTGGTTGGCAGCAGAAGACTAAGAAATCAGTGAAGTCTCTATACAAGAGGGAAATAAGAGCACAAGCTCTGTAAGGGGGGTGGGGGGATGGCGTCTTCACAGCAGGAAAAGTCCTCTGACTTCTCCCATGGAGGAAGGAATCAGAAGGGCCCATGGGCCTCTGCTGCTCTCTGACTCACAGGTAAAAGCACAGCCTCCTGGAGACAGGTGTGTGAGGGTCAGCAGACCTCTCTGGGTGCTCTGTTGAAAGAAACCTCTCACTTGAAAGCCAAAGGTGCTAAGGTTATTGCCTTTGCTTCCAGAAGCCCAAAGAGTCTATAAATATCACTTTGGCTCAGAACATTCTGGGGGTTCTCTAGATGTTTGAAAATAGCCCACTTGTTACTATCTATACTTGGAGGACCACTCCTGGCGTCTGCCTGTGTGGCTAAGTATAGCTCACTGGCAAAGTTCAATGGAACAAAAGTTTCCAGGCTGCATTGCCCTGTGGATGGCGGAACATTCCGCAGAGAGCACTCAGCTGCCAAGGTTCAGCGCTCAGGGAGGGGCTGGGACCGGGGACAGCACCTTCCCTCTCCCACACTGGGTCTGGGGAAGTTTGTGGGACTCTTGGCAAATGAGAGGTGTCCTCACCAGGCCCAGAAGGAAGGCCTTCCCATCTGGTCTTTCTATCCTATCTGGGAGCATCAACTACAAAGCCTTGGTTTCTCTTGTCTAGAGAAGGGGAATCCTACTAACCTCTATATCAGAATTGAGGACAATGTCAAGTAAACACAAAAAAGATCCTTAGAATCCTAAAATAACATACAATTGCCAACTTTAGGAAAACCCTCCACCTTTAACTTCTCTTGGAATCTCTGTCCTCTCAGCTGCCCCAACTGCTTGGGCACCTGTCTGGGGCCCTCCTTGAGTTTGGCCATATCCTGCGGATGGCAGGAGAGATGGGGATCAGAGCTTCCTAGCCTGTCGGGAGCACGCCAGCTCCAGGTTCCTGAGGAAAGGCTGCAGGCAGCTTGGAATAGCCCCAAATCCCAGCCTGTCCTCCTTGAAAGGGCAGGCATCTTCAGAGGGGACGATGAGGCAGGGAGAGTGGGTGCTGCTTACCCGTGTAGTGCCCTTTTGGTATTCAGTGGTTTTGGGGGGGGGGATTTTTTTTTTTTACTAGTCAAGTGCAGCAGTGGGAAGGGGGAGAGTAGACACCTGATGTGAGCAATTGAGTGAGATAACACCTTCAGACCAGCCGGATTCAGCTGTTTTGAATTGGCCAGAAAGAGGCTGAAATGGAGGACAGTTGGTAGGGACCAACCCTGCTGCCCCTGTTCATGGGATATGGGCTCTGTGACAGCCTGGACGAGGCATGGCCAGTCCTCCCAAGGACTCTGGCACCGTGGTGTGGCTTCCTCCTTTCTCACAGAACACGCTACATGTAGTGACAGTTGGGTTTCAGGTTCCACTTGGCAGCTCACCTTGAAGCAACACGGAGTTTTGGTCGAGTTACTATCAGAAGACAGCCAGTTACCTTTCCAACCAGATGTCTGCCAAAAACCTGTTGCAGAAGCACACAGGACATCCTCGTTTGTTCTCCCCCTCCCCCAAACAAAGCCTCAAACTGTTACCCTGGGTAGAGTGCCATGGCATCACAGCTCACAGCAGCCTCCAATTCCTGGGCTCAAGCGATTCTCCTGCCTCTGCCTCCCATGTAGCTGGGACAACGGGCACCCGCCACAACACCTGGCTATTTTTGGGTTGCAGCTATCATTGTTGTTTGGTCCTCCCTGGTTGGATTCGAACCCACCAGCTCAGGTGTATGTGGCTGGCGCCTTAGCTGCTTGAGCCACAGGTACTGAGCCAACTTCTTCACCGTTGATGTCTATTAAGCCAAACACTAAAATGTTTATTTTTTAATTCTTTTTACAGTTTTTGGCTGAGGTCAGGTTTGAACCCACCACCTCCCATATATGGGGCCAGCGCCCTACTCCTTTGAGCCACAGGCACTGCCCATGGGTTTATTGATATTTATTTATATTAATAAGGGTAAATGTAGATCGCTTCCCCCTACATCATTGGAAAATAATCTGCTCGTTCTCTGGCAAGTTTAATAACATTATTCATCCCAAGAGCTCTGGGCAGTCCCTGAGTTCATCGAAGCAGTGGGATGCAAGCCCCAGACACTTATCTGGGACACTGGCACAGGGGAGCAGGGACACGATGCCCATAACAAGGGAAACACCTTCCATGGTGAGCAGCTCAGGCACAAAGCCACCAGGGCCATCCAAGCACCAGCCCCAGGAGGCCAGGTTTCCCTCCCTCCTGGGCAGCAGCCCTCACACCCATAGTGAGCAGATCACCAGTGCGTGGCAGACACATGATGAACGTCAGCTGGTGGGACAGAAAGGTGCCCTCACATTCCTCGTGACTCAAAGTCTGACTCAGGGACCTCCAGCCTGGGAGGTGCCCCTCAGCCTCTGGGGCCAACAACGGTGCACTTGCTCAGCACTTCACCACCAGGCCTGCGCTAGCGACTTACAGATGTTTGCCTAACACCTGCAGTACCTTCCAGGTAGCATCACCCCACCTACACCTACCAAACACAGACTCATGCAGTCACCACAGTTACACAAAGGAAATCTGAGTCAGAATTGTGGGCAGGGGCTCAGCACATGTGGCTCAAGCGGCTAAGGTGCCAACCACATACACCTGAGCTGGCTCCTGGGTTCAAATCCAGCCCGGCCCGCCAAACAACGATGGCTGCAACCAAAAAATAGCCGGGCGTTGTGGCAGGCGCTTGTCTTCCCAGCTACTTGGGAGGCAGAGACAGGAGAATCGCTTGAGCCCAGGAGTTGGAGGTTGCTGTGAGTTGTGATGCCACAGCACTCTACCCAGGGCAAAAGCTTGGGTCTGTGTCTCAAAAAATAAAAAAACAAATAAAATAAAATAAAATTATATATATATAAAAAAAAGAATTGTGGGCAGGAGAGCCTGCGTGCTCCTAAGTTGTGCCACCGCTTAGCCTTAGCCTTGAATTTCAAACTTTACTCATTTTCCCTGTACCTACCACCATCCCCTTTGAAACACCTGAGGGTGGAACAAATCAGAATGTGTGGGCATGTATGCTGAAATTCCGGTCCTCTGGTTTGTCACCCCACCATGACCCACAACCTACTTCACAAAAAATGAAAATTGGAGGAGAAATATTTCACATAGTTATTTAATAGAGAAGCCTGTGATGAGTCTACTTCTGACTTATCTCAGTGGAGCCATGGCTAACACCGTCAGTATGGGGGTCTGCATCTAGTCCCCTTTTAGGGAAGCTGCTCATCTAAGGCCCACCACAGAGTAAGGACACCTCTGCCTACTTGCATGTCACCAGCCTGTGCTGCTACCTGGCTCAGCTGTGAATGTGAATTATAGAATCTTAATAACAAAAAACAAGGAAAACTGATTTAGCCATGCAGGGAGTGTGGGCGAAGAAGGTATGTGGTTGGGAGATGGAAGGCAGTCCCTTATTTTTGCTTGGTAATGATTAATAGATGTCATCTAACAATTAAAAATCTTGGCTGGCGCAGTGGCTCACACCTGTCATCTTAGCACTCTGGGAGGCTGTGGCAGGAGGATCCCTTGAGCTCAGGAGTTCAAGACCAGCCTGAGCAAGAGTGAAATCCTGTCTCTGCTAAAAATAGAAAAACTAGCCAGGTGTTGTGGTGGGACTATAGCCAGCTACTTGGGGGGCTGAGGCAAGAGGATTGCTTGAAGTCCAAGCACAGAGGCTCACACCTGTAATCCTAGCACTCTGGGAGGCCAAGGAGGGTGGATTGTTTGAGCTCAAAAGTTCGAGACCAGCCTGAGCCAGAGCAAGACACGGTCTGTGGGTCTTGTGTCTGGTGTCTGTAGTTCCAGCTACTCCAGAGGCTAAGGCAGGAAGATCACATGAACCCAAGAGTTTGATGTTGCTGTGAGCTGTGATAGCACAGCCCTCTACCAAGGGCAACAAAGTCAGACACTGTCTCGAAAATAATAAAACAAATTTATTTATAAATGAAATTATTCATAAATAAATGAAATTTTGAAAAGGAGAGAAGGAAGTTACTGTTCAAGGCGGACAGTACCTATTTGGGATGAGGAAAAGTTCTGGAAATACGACAGTGGCAATGGTTGCACAGTCACTTAATGCCACTGAACTGTGAGATTAAATCTACTCATGTATTTGACCACAATCACAATCAACGTACATATAAACGTGTCAACTCGTTTCAACCGTAAAAAAATGACAAAATCCTAGGGCGGCGCCTGTGGCTCAGTGGGTAGGGCGCCGGCCCCAAGTACCGAGGGTGGCGGGTTCAAACCCGGCCCCGGCTGAACTGCAACCAAAAAATAGCTGGGCGTTGTGGCGGGCACCTGAGGTCCCAGCCACTCGGGAGGCTGAGCCAAGCGAATCACTTGGGCCCAGGCGCTGGAGGTTGCTGTGAGCTGTGTGATGCCACGGCACTCTCCCGAGGGCCATAGAGTGAGACCCTGTCTCTACAAAAAAAAAAAAAAAAAAAAGACAAAATCCTCACTTATGCGGAGCTTAAAGCGAGGGACTTGGAAAATGCCCATCCCGGACGCTCCAAGTCGGCCCCAGCACTGGGGGTATTTCCCGGCTCGCGGCGGGCCGGGGTCTCCAGAACCCTGGCGTGGGAGGTACCCAGAGAAGGGAGGGGGGCTCTGGGGGCCGAGAGAGGACGCCAGGGGCCCAGGACACGAGAGGGGAACCCCGGGAGGCGGGAAGGGAGCCCGGCCGCGCTGGGGGCCGTCTGACTTTCGGTTCCAAGCACCCCAAGTGCTGGAACATCTCGGCGGTGGCTCGCGCCTCCTCAGCCCCGGAAAGTACCCCCGGGCTCAAGCTCGCCCACCGCACCCAACTCGGGGAGTCCAGCGCCAACGAGCTAGCCGCCGCGCACCTGCGCACACCGGCGCCCTAGCTGACCCCGCTCCGCCCACGCGGCGCCCGTGCGGGCCCCGCCCCGCGCAGGACTGGTACGCGCTCTCCGGCTGGCGGGGGCGGGCTCCGAGGCTGCAGCCCATCGTCCGATCCCGCCCATTGGCTGAGAGGTGAAGCGTGGACCCGGCCCACCATTCATTGGTCGGCGCGCGAGCACGTGGTCGCGTGGGCCAATCGCGTGGCAACGCGTGAGGTGGAGCAGCCCGCTGAGGTCTGGCCAGAGACTGCTCGGGTTTGTGGAGCTGGGGATGCTGCGGCTCTGCCATGGCCTCTGAGGAGTCCATGGTGGTCGTCACCTGCACCGCGCCTGTCAACATCGCGGTCATCAAGTACTGTGAGTGCCGTGGGCACAGCGCCCGGGGTCGTCTCGCCGGGGTCGGGGTTGTGTCTCCCGTCCGGGGAACGTGTCTCCTGTCCGGGGACCGTATCTCCCGACCGGGGCCCGCCGCGCTGGCCGTGCGGCCAGCCTGTGCCTAGAGACGGGGAAACCGAGGCAAGAGGGGCGCCGCTGGGCCTCCTTTTAGACCGCCGGTTCTCCGCGCGGCCTGTGGGCTCCCGCAGCATCGCCCCGGGCGGTGGCGTTGGGCCGAGACCCTCCCGCGGGGTCCCTGTCACCCCCTCCGCGCTCGTGTCTGCAGCTCCATCACGTCCAGAACGTCCAGTGAACGGAATTACAGAAAGCGAGGTTTGGGATTCGGCTTACTGGGCGTAATTTCCGAAATCTGACAGGTGGTTGGTCTGCGGGCGGCCTGACCACCCAGGCCAGTCGGGGAAGAAGCTGGGAGAGAGCAGCAGTTTCTCTTTTGTTTACAGAAAAGCCAGCGGTTCTGGAGAGCAGGGGGATATCTCACCCAAGAGCTGCCCTGCCCTCCTTTCCTTTTGTTACTTTTATTCTCACAGAAAAGTAAACATCGGCAGCGTTATTACTCATCATAGTACACGCTAAACAGATTCCTCCTCACAGGTTACAGGTTACACACTATATTTCTATCTTAAAGTGGTTGTATCGGTGGTTTTCAACTTTTTTTTATCTTACGGCACACTTGACCCTATAGTGATACTTTTTGCAGCATGCTTAAATTATATTGATTTAAAAAAAAAAACGAGTAAAAGGCGGGGCTCTGTGGCTCACGCCTGTAATCCTAGCACCTGGGAGGCCAGGACAGGTGGATTGCCTGAGCTCACAGGTTTGAGACCAGTCTGAGCAAGGAGACTGCATCTCAAAAACTAGCTAGGCATTGTGGTGGACAACTATAGTCCCAGATATTTGGGAGGCTGAGGCTAGAGAATGGCTTAAGCCCAAGAGTTGGAGGTTTCTGGGAGCTGTGATGACACAGCACTTTACCGAGGGTGACAATGAGACTCTGTCTCAAAAAAAAAAATGAAAACAAATATACTTACTGTGTTTTGAAGTTCTTTTGAAAATTATTTGATTAATGATAGTTAAAAATTTTCATGGCACTTCGGTTGAAAATCGCTGGGTTATGTCTTTAAAGCAGTCTTACTCTAGGGCGGCGCTGGCCCCATATACCGGAGGTGGTGGGTTCAAACCCAGCCCCAGCCAAAATCTGCAAAAAAAAAACAAAAAAAAAAAACCCCAGGGCGGCGCCTATGGCTCAGTCGGTAAGGCGCTGGCCCCATATACCGAGGGTGGCGGGTTCAAACCCTGCCCGGCCAAACTGCAACCAAACAATAGCCGGGCGTTGTGGCAGGCGCCTGTAGTCCCAGCTACTCGGGAGGCTGAGGCAAGAGAATTGCTTAAGCCCAGGAGTTGGAGATTGCTGTGAGCTGTGTGAGGCCACGGCGCTCTACCGAGGGCCATAAAGTGAGACTCTGTCTCTACAAAAAAAAAAAATAAAAAATAAAAAACCAAAAAGAAAAACAGTCTTACTCTAGACTAAATTTATAGTTAGTCAACACTTCACTAGGTGCACAGAGTGCCCTGGGTCCTTGACCGGTGCCATGGAGTCCAGTTTCCAGCTTACCTATGACAGCGGGCCTTGGAGGTAGATGAACAGTCTCTAGGTGACCGCAGGTGGGCTCATTTGGCCTTGTCAGGGCAAGCCCAGCAGCGTCCTGCATGGAATGGCAATAAAGCTGAACAGTGGCTGCTAACACCTGTCATGGCTGCACAGGTGAGCTGTGCTCATCCGGCCATTCACCCCTTGAAGGGCATCTGCTTTTTTCCAGTTTTGATCTATTACAAATAAAGCTGTTGCGGCCTTGGTGCCTATAGTACAGTGGTTACAGCACCAGCCACATGCACCGAAGCTGGCGGGTTCGAACCCAGCCCTGGCCAGCTAAACAACAATGACAGCCGCAACAAGAAAATAGCTGGGCATTGTGGCGGGCACCTGTAGTCCCAGCTACTTCGGAGGCTGAGGCAAGAGAATTGCTTAAGTCCAGCAGTTGGAGGTTGCTGTGAGGTCACAGGATTCTACCGAGGGTGACATAGTATGACTGTTTTTTTTATATACAAAGGGCAGCGCCTGTGGCTCAGTGAGTAGGGTGCCCGCCCCATATACTGAGGGTGGCGGGTTCAAACCCGGCCCCGGCCAAACTGCAACAAAAAAATAGCCAGGTGTTGTGGAGGGCACCTGAGGTCCCAGCTGCTCGAGAGAATCGCTTAAACCCAGGAGTTGGAGGTTGCTGGTGCTGTGTGACGCCACGGCACTCTACTGAGGGCGATAAAGTGAGACTCTGTCTCTACAAAAAAACACACACACACAAAACTGTTGTGAAGTTTTGTGTGAGCCTAAATGTTCATTCTTTGGGGAAGAGTGCCCAGGAGTTCATTTGCTGGGTTACATGGCAGTTGCTGTTTATTTTTTTTTTATTATTTTTGTATTTTTTTGCAGTTTTTGGCCGGGACTGGGTTTGAACCCACCACCTCTGGTATGTGGGGCAGGCGCCCTACTGCTTGAGCCACAGGCGCTGCCCTGCTGTTTATTTTCTTTTTTTTTTTTTTTGGTTTTTGGCGGGGGCTGGGTTTGAACCCGCCACCTCTGGCATATGGGACCGGCACTCTACCCCTTGAGCCACAGGCGCCACCCAACCTGCTGTTTATTTTCTAAAGACACCATTGGACCATTTTATGTTCCTGCCACCAAGGTGTGCTCCAGATTTCCCATGTCCTGCTATCATCTGGTGGTGTTACTGTTTTTTTTGTTTTATGTTATTATTTATTTATTTTATTAAATCATAGTTGTGTACATTAATGCAATCATGGGGTACAATGTGCTAGTTTTATATATAATTTGAAATATTTTCATCAAACTGGTTAACATAGCCTTCATGGCTTTTTCTTAGTTATTGTGTTAAGACATTTATATTCTACATTTAGTAAATTGCACATGTACCCTTGTAAGATGCACCATTAGGTGTGTGGTCCCCCTGATTACCCTCCCTCCAACCATTCTACCCCCTCCCCTCCCCTCCTTTCCCTCTCCCTTTTCTCCATATTCTTGGGCTATAATTGGGTTATAGCTTTCATATGAAAGCTATAAATTGGTTTCATAGTAGGGCTGAGTACATTGGATACTTTTTCTTCCATTCTTGAGATACTTTGCTAGGAAGAGTTATTTTATTTTTTTGAGACAGTCTCAAGCTGTCCCCCTGGGTAGAGTGCTGTGGCATCACAGCTCACAGCAACCTCAAACTCTTGGGTTTAAGTGATTCTCTTGCCTCAGCCTCCCAAGTAGCTGGGACTAGAGGCGCTTGCCACAACACCTGGCTATTTTATGGTTGTAGTTATTGTTGTTTGGCAGGCCTGAGCTGGATTTGAACCCACCAGCTCTGATGTATATGGCTGGCGCCCCAACTGCTAAGCTATAGGTGCTGAGCCATGTTTTTTTATTTAGCCATTCTGACAGATCTGGTGACAGCTTATTGTAGTTTTTTTTTTTGTAGAGACAGAGTCTCACTGTACCGCCCTTGGGTAGAGTGCCATGGCGTTACACGGCACACAGCAACCTCTAACTTTTGGGCTTACGCGATTCTCTTGCCTCAGCCTCCCGAGCAGCTGGGACTACAGGTGCCTGCCACAACGCCCGGCTATTTTTTTGTTGCAGTTTGGCTGGGGCTGGGTTTGAACCCGCCACCCTCAGCATATGGGGCCGGCGCCCTACTCACTGAACCACAGGCGCCGCCCCAGCTTATTGTAGTTTTAATTTGCATTTCTCCAGTGGCCAGTAATGTTGAACATCTTTTCACATCTCATTTGCATCTGGGTTACTCCTCTTCCGTGGAATGTTTCCTCATGCCCTCTGTCCATGTTCTGACTGAACTGTTTGCTCTGCCCACCTATCCTGCTCTGGGCCTTCGCTGCATATGTCCTGAGACTAGCTCTCTTCTGGACTTGTGGTTTGCAAATATTTTCTCCCAAGCTGTAGCTTATGTTTTTCTTCTCTTAACAGAGTCAGGATTTTTTGCTTTTGTTTTGAGACAAGGTCTCACTTTGTCACCCAGGTAGTGGTGCAATCACAGCTCACTGCAGTCTAGAACAACTGGGCTAAAGCCGTCCTCCTGCCTCAGCCTCTGAGTATCACCCCCAGCTAATTATTTTTCTATGTTTTGTTAGAGATAGGATCTCATTATGTTGCCCAGGCTGGTCTCGAACTCCTGCTTCAAGCCATCTTCCTGCCTCAACCTCCCAGAGGGCTGGGATTATGGGCATGAATCCCTGTGCCAGGCCTCCAGTGTTCGTAATTTTATGAGGTCATAAAATTCTCAGAGTGTCACTTTTTTCTTCTGATGTCAAGTCTAAGACCTCTGCTTAGCCCTACATCCTAAAGATTTTCTCCTTTATTTTTTTGAGTTGTATAGATTGATTTATTTATTTGTCTTGGGTAGAGTGCCATGGCATCATCATAGCTTAAAGCAGTGTGCTATAAGTGTCAGGGGTTTGTAGATGGTTTTATCAAGTTGACGAAGTTCTCCTTTATTTCTATTTTTCTGAGAGTTTATCATGGATGGTTGTTGAGTGATGTCAGATGCTTTTCTGTTGGTGTGACGATGGGGTTTTTCTTCTTTAGCCTGTCACTACAGTGGGTTACACGGGTTGGCCCGGTGTTATGCAGCTCACTATTATTCCTACTCTCCCCATCCTGTTGTTGAGCTCACACCCAGGGCCTTTACTTCAGTTGCTGCGTTTTCACTTCTGCAGTTTCCACTTGGTTCTTTACATCCTCTGTCTCCTTTGGGCGTGTTTGGGTGTTTTCACTAAAGCATTTTTGTCAAAGCCGCTTCCACTATTTGCCAGATAATCTCAGTGTCTCCGACATTGTTCAGGTGGCCGCTGTGGGTTGTCTTTCTCGTTCAGTTGGGGGTCTTTTTTGTTCTTGCTATCACAAGTGAATTTTGATTGAAAACAACAATACTTTTGCACTGAGACTCTAGGTCTTATGAGACAATTAAGTTCACAAGTTCATCCTAGAAAAAGTGCTGCAGACCTCACTGCTGAATCTCCTTTGAGGTATTCCCCCTGGGAAGCTATGCACCAATGCCAGTGCTGAGTCCACCCTTCAAAGCATTTTTTTTTTTTTTTTTTTAAGACAGAGTCTCACTATGTCGCCCTTGGTAGAGTGCTGTAGCATCACAGCTCACAGCAACCTCAAACTCTTGGGCTTTAAGCGATTCTTTTGCCTCAGCCTCTCAAGTAGTTAGGACTATAGGCACCCACCACAATGCTGGGCTATTTTTTTGTTGCAGTTGTTTAGCTGGCCCCAGCCTGGTTCCAACCCACCACCCTCAGTGTATGTGGCTGTCACCGTAACCACTGTGCTATGGGCACCAAGCCAAAGCAGTTTTTCTATAATGAATTCAAGACCTTAATTGTCAGGCCTCATACAATGACAGCTCTGATGGCCATTCCAGAAAAAAGAATCCCAAAATTGCTTTGGGGTGGACTAGATGCTCGTGTCAGTGCATAACTTCCCAAAGGGAGTATCTCGAAGGTGACCACAGCGATACTCAGCAATGAGGTATGTAGCACTTTTTCTAGGAGAACTTGATTGTCCGATCTCATACATAAGCTTTTGTCTAGGCTGGCTTTTTATTTTTTTTAAAGATAGAGTCTCACTCTGTTGCCCTGGGGAGAGTGCCATGCTGTCGTAGCTTACCACAACCTCAAATTCCTGGGCTCAAGTGAGTCTCTTGCCTCAGCCTTCTGAGTAGCTGGGACTACAGATGTCTGTTACTACCTGTTATGGCTTGTTTTTCTATTTTTAGTAGAGATGGGGGTCTCACTCTTGATCATGCTGGTCTTGAACCCCTGAGATCAAGCAATCCACTTACCTTGTTCTCCCAGAGTGCTAGGATGGGCTGTTTTTTTTGCAGCACTGGCACTGCAGTGAGCCCTGCATGAGCTCTGGCCTCCTCTGACAAGCCAGGGCAGGGGGGAGCAGCTTGCTGGCACTACAGGTGGGATGTAGTCCTGACTCCCACACCCTCTGTTCTGACTGTAGGAAAGGTCTTGTCCCTTTGTGGCAGGGGAGGGTTATGGCCCCCATTCTAGCTTGGTCGGGGAGGAGGGTCTCGGCTGTGAGCATCCTTCCCAGATGGGATGGTGTTTGGCAGGAGAAGAGCAGTGACTAGACAAGTCGCCTGTCCTCCAGGCTGCCTCTCTGGGCTACCTAGTAAGTACAGCTCTTGTTGGGCCATGCGCCGCTTGGCAGTCCCAGCCCCAGTTCCCCAGCAGCATCTGGGGCACAGAAGGCAAGACAAGAACCTGGGGCTCCCCTGCAGTGTCCACGAGAGCTTCTGTGTGACTCCAGAAGCTCTGGAGTTGTCCTGTGGAGGGTTCAGGGAGCCTACATCTACTCCATCTTCCTGGCAGCAGACGTTGCCCCCAGCCAACAAGATGGTCGCCTTTGCCATAGGGCATGCTTAGTACTGCAGTTGTTGGCACTGCTCAGGCCGGTAGCTGTCCACTGTCCTGAGACCTGGCCGCAGACAATCTGTGTGCCTGACAAAGGCCTTTTGAAATAAGAATGTACAGAAAGCACCTTGTGGTGCTTCCTAGGGCAACTTTCCCCTGGGGCTTTCTATGTTTGCTGTGATGCACTGGGTAGAAGGGGGCGTGGTTCTGATATCTTCAGAGAGTGTCAGCAGGGACATTTAGCAGTTTTTAGGAGCTGGGCTCTTTTAGTTTGGGAAGACAGGCAGAGCCATAGGAGCAGACTGCTCAGCCCCCAGCAGGTGCTCAAAGATGATTTGTGGTGGGAATGAAAGAAGAGAGAATGGCAGTGCCTGTGGCTCAGTGAGTAGGGCCCTGGCCCCATATGCTAAGGGTGGCGGGTTCAAACCTGGCCCTAGCCAAACTGCAACAAAAAATAGCCAGGCATAGTGGTGGGCGCCTGTAGACCCAGCTACTCGGGAGGCTGAGGCAAGAGAATTGCCTAAGCCCAAGAGCTGGAGGTTGCTGTGAGCTGTGATGCCACAATACTCTACTGAGGGTGACAAAGTGAGACTGTCTCTTAAGAGAGAATGAAAATAGGGAGGCAGGGCAGGCTGGGAGCCTGAGTGCTGAGGTGGGGCGCAATCCAAGAGGGCGTCCTGAAGGGGAGGGTGCAGCATCAGCAGGAGGGCTTAGCGTTCAGTGAGCGGGCAGGCTGGAAGCAGGTAGGGGGATGTGATCGGGAGCACAGGAGGGGGCAGGACATCCACTGGCCTTGTCCGGCTGTCTGTTCCAGGGGGGAAGCGTGATGAAGAGCTAATCTTGCCCATCAATTCTTCTCTCAGCGTCACTCTGCACCAGGATCAGGTGAGTGTGGACTGTCCTCAATGCCCAGCGAGCATGTGTGAAGCTTTGTTAACACTCGGGACCTTTGTACCTACAGGCTGAGACCAGACAGCTCAGCAGGACTCCTCAGCATGCAGGCATCTGTTCCTTCTCCTGTTTAGCAGTGCTCAGCATAGAGGCCCAGAATGTATGCCTACAGGCACAACCCAGGGCCTAGCACACACGTACACGCACAGCCGGGGGATCCAACACACACATGCACACACACATTCACAATCCCCGTGGGCTCCTTTGAAAATCCCTGTCTCTTCATTTAGGACATACCCTGTCCCTGAGGTCCTCACCAGACCTGGTCTCTGTGACACAGGGTATGGTCCACACTTCCACAAGCTTCCCCACTGCCTCCCTGTCCTCCCTAAGTGGGCAGCTGCAGGGTTGTGGGTAGAAAGGGTACCTGGCTGGCAGCAGGCCCAGCACTGCCTCTGGGCCCTGTTGTCCCTCCCAGCTAAGAACCACCACAACAGCTGCCATCAGCAAGGACTTCACCGAGGACCGGGTCTGGCTGAACGGCAGAGAAGAGGAGGTGGGGCAGCCGCGACTGCAGGCCTGCTTGAGGGAGAGTGAGTTGGGGTCTGTGAGGCACTGTCTCTCTTTATCCTGGCAGGTCTTGAGTGTCAGTAGCCTGGCTCACAGACTTCCTAGTGCCAGAGGGGTGGGACCCCTCCCAAGTCTGGTGGGGTTGGAGTCTGGGGCTTTCCCAGGGTGGGACTCTGCGAGGGGAATGTGAGGGCCAGAGGCCTCGCCTAAGCTGTGACCCCCAGGAGGGGCTCATGACCCAGGAGTGGATCGGCAGGGTTGCCTGGCAACTGGGTCACACGCTGTCCTGTCTTCCCCAGTCCGCCGCCTGGCGCAGGAGAGGAGGCGTGCACAAGACGGGGACTTGGTGCTCCCTAGCCTCGGGTACAAGGTACATGTGGCATCAGTGAACAACTTCCCCACAGCCGCGGGCCTGGCTTCCTCTGCAGCAGGCTACGCCTGCCTAGGTAGGTACCACAGGGAGAGCCGCTGCTGGGGTGGCAGAGCTGGGGCGCCAGTATCGGGCGCAGCTGACCAAGCACCTACCGTGTGGGCTGCCTAGCATCCTCCCAGAAATACATGTAAATGTTAAATATTCCTCTCCAAAGCCCACCATAGGTAAGCCCACCAGTGGGTACCCTGTGCCCTCTGCCTCCCAGCTTGGCTGCACCCTGTGTGATATCTATCCCAGGCCTCAGCTCCTCAGGCCCATGCAGCTTGTGGGCACCAGGCACAGCCTAGGCCGTCTCATCCATCCCTTGTGCCTGCAGCCTACACCCTGGCCCAGGTCTATGGGGTGGACAGTGACCTCTCAGAAGTGGCTCGTCAGGGCTCAGGCAGTGCCTGCCGGAGCCTGCACGGGGGCTTCGTGCTGTGGGACATGGGGAAGCGGGCCGATGGGAAGGACAGCATCGCCCGGCAGGTGGCCCCCGAGACGCACTGGCCTGAACTCCGAGTCCTCATCCTTGTGGTGAGTGGGGCAGGGAGGAATGGGGGGTGCTTTTATCCGGCTCTCAGGGCCATGCTAAAGACAGGTACAAAGGTGTCCAGTCTTGGCCAGAGTGCCCTGTGAGCCAGAAATGTCCATTCCTAGGCCTGTATCGCCTCTGTGGCCATTTGACCTCCACCCCCAACTGCCTATGCCAGCAGAGGGAGGGCCAAGTATTTAGGGTGGAGGGGGCTGTCAGCTGGGGACGCGCTGTACGGGTGGCCCAGGCAGTCTGTCCCTCACTCAGGTGAGTGCAGAGAAGAAGCTGACCAGCAGCACCGCAGGCATGCAGACCAGTGTGCGGACCAGCCCCCTGCTCCGGGTAAGGCAGCAGGGACCTTCCCATGCTCTATCCAGTCCCAGCTGTTCTCCTGACATGCAGGGCTGGGTGAGGAGCCTGCGCTTGCTCGGCACCCTCCACTATCACAACTGCTGTCTCCTCCCTGGACGTGGTCTGTCCTTGCAGTTCCGGGCTGAGGCAGTGGTGCCAGCGAGCCTGGCAGAAATGACACACTGCATCCAGGAGCGGGACTTGGAGGGCTTTGCTCAGCTGACCATGAAGGACAGCAACCAGTTCCACGCCACCTGCCTGGACACCTTCCCGCCCATCTCCTACCTCAACGACACCTCCAGGTGCATCATCCAGCTGGTGCACCGCTTCAACGACTACTACGGGCTCACAAAGGTGACGCAGGCCCCCAGCCCTGCGGGTGTCACACAGCCTTGTGCTGCAGTGGCACTTTACCTGAGTGCATCACCCTGTGTGTGCAAAGCCCTGCCTGTCTCTTCCTGCAGTTGTAAGCAGAGGGGACGCTGTTCTGCTTTGGTATGGCCCTGAGGGCCCTGGCTTAGTTCTGGGAAAACTCCAAGTCCCCTGGGAGATCAGAGGTTTTGGGGGATGAGGCCAGGCCCTATGTGGACAGTCAGGTGACCACCCAGGTTCCAGGTGGCGTACACATTCGACGCGGGCCCCAATGCTGTGATCTTTACCTTGGAGGACACTGTGGCTGAGTTTGTGGCTGCTGTGAAGCACAGCTTCCCCCCCGAGTCAAATGGAGACAAGTGAGTATCTTTATCCTCCTTTTTGAGAAACATCCTGCCAGGAACCGCCTGGAACAAACAGGAAGGAGGCACATCCCCTGGGGCCATCCCCCTTTCCCACCTCCACAGTCACAGAGAAGTCACACACTCGTCTGTGGGTAACACCCAGGGCCTCATTTAGCCCTAGCAGTTCAGGAGCCCCTGGGCCTTTACTCCATCAGCGAGCTACTCGTTTTATTGTCAAAAAAACATGTCTTGCATTCTGAGGAGTGTATTAAATACCAGACATGTTGTAGAAAAGGGTTAAAACCAAGCCCTGGTTTCCTTCATCCTGAAACAAATTAGGGCCGGTCATGGTGGCCAGTGTTGTCACCATCTCTGCACCAGTTGCATCTGCTGAGGCAGAGAGACAGGCATGCAGGAGTCTCACTGTCACAGAGCCTGCTGGACCGAGCCTGCCTCTGAGGTGCATTTGAGCCTCGGGTGCTCCACTGCTGTCTTATTCTCTATGAGAGGTGCCTTCTGGCTAGGGGTGTTTGAGGTGTGTGAGAACAGCCCACTTGTCTGCAGTTGGGGCAGTACAGACTGCCAGTAGGCAGGGAACCGAGTGTGCTGACCTCCTGCCTTAGGTGGGTGGGCTGCCCCCGGGGATTGTGCAGGTTGTCTCTGAGCTGGAATCCAGGCACTTTCTTAAGCCAAGACACCCACTCTGCTCAGCATTGGCCAGGGGCCAGAAATGGACACAAAACCTCTTGAAGGTTCCCTGAAACCTTCTCAGAGTGACCCCAGTGTGGGCCCTCAGCATCTCTGCCTCGTGTTTTGGTTTTTGATAAAATACACATTACGTTCACCATCTTAACCATTTTAAACTATACTTCAGTGGTATTTATACAGTCACAGCTCCCTCTACTTTCATAACTTTCTCACCACCCATGGAAGAAACCCGACCCCAGCAGCAGCCTCCCACCATCTCCACTATGAAGTGGAGTCATAGGCCATACCCTTCTTGCCCCAGGTTTCTGAAGGGGCTGCCGGTGAGGCCTGTCCTGCTGTCAGATGAGCTCAAAGCTGCACTGGCCATGGAGCCCACCCCTGGTGGAATCAAATACGTCATTGCCACTCAGGTGAGGCAGGGACATTGCGGTGTCTCCTCTTCAGGGGGCCCATCCAACTCCCTGAGTTCCCCTCAGTTTCTAACAATATCAATGGCAGAATAGCAGTGACAACACTATGGCTCAGCTTTCAAAGCTGGCAGTTGACTTGTGATGCTGGGGTGGAGGACAGGTAGAGCACCTCTGCTCATTCTGCTGGGAGCTCCTAGTTGGGTGCAGCCTCCAGCCTCCGGGCCCTACCTCCCATCTTGCTGGCTCCCAGCCCAGTGGTCACACCCACTCAGCCTATGGAGTCTGCCTTCTGCCCTGGAGTCACGTGCTCAGGGCTGCTTCCCCTATGTCCCCAAGTCTGGGCATTGTGGCAGTGACCAGGACTGACCATAGAGTGCTAGGCCAGCAGAGGTGGCCTGCCCTCAAGGAGTTGGTGTTGCCCCCTACAGGGCTGCTCAGCCTCTGAGGGCTTACCTGAAAGATGCAACCCCATTCCTCCATCCCTAACCCACCTTCCTGAAGACCCCTGGCCTCCTAAGGTGCTTGAGCTGCCATTGCCCAGGGATCTGACACTGGCTTCCATTCCTAGGTGGGGCCTGGGCCTCAAGTCCTGGATGACCCCCACGTTCACCTCTTGGGCCCTGACGGCCTACCGAAGCCCGCTGTCTGACTGCCGCCTCCACAGGCTCCCAGCAGAGAGTGACCTGCTGGGACAGGTGGGGTTGCCGGGCTGCCCTGTTGGGTTATGGTTTCCTGGCTCTGGGCCAGCCAGCATTGTGCTATGGGGCAGTGGTGTGAGATCTGCAGCCATCCACACCAGCTCTGGGCCCCTCTCGTGTGTCACTTGTCCCCACTTGGATATGGTGCTTTGGTGAGATGAGATTGGTCAGGCACGAGAGAGACAGGCATGGCGCACCAGCGTGCCCTGGGCTGAAGGGCTTCCGGACTCTGAGCTCCAGCCATTCCCCGTGTGCCAGAACAGAATGTGGTGGGAGTCCGTCCCTCTGGGGCCCTCAGGAACCTCCCCAAGTGCTTCGGAGGATGGTCCCTCTGCTGCACCTTGGAGTCAGGTGGGGGTATGCTGGACCATTTCCTACAAAAAGAGCAGTGCTGTTTCCCAGCCAGGCTGGGTGGGGGCCAGGGCAGATCTGGGTGCTTGGGAGCTGTTACCGTGATGACCATAGGAATAAACCCAGCTCTGCTGACTTCCGCCTCCTGTGGCTTTTGTTTCCCAAACTAGCGTTTTAGGGTCTTTGCTATGAACAGTCCATGACCTCCCCAGGAGGGCCCCACAAGGTCTTCCCACCCCTAGACACCCCCCCCCCAACATCACAGGCCAAGCTTCCCCCGCTGGGCTGGGAGGGGGAAGAGGTTTCCCAGATTTTCACATGGGAAAGTGGTGTGAGATCTGCAGCCATCCAGGCCAGCTGTGGACCCCTCTCGTGTGTCACTTGTCCCTACTTCGATGTGGTGCTTTGGTGAGCACCTCTCCTCTGTCCTCTCTTGAGTGCCGGCCTCGCTGCCCATCAGTGAGGGAGGGGCCGGTGGGGCAGAGGAGCCACTGGGCCGCTGGTTCGACGCTAATGCTGTTTAGGAAACCGCCTTTCTCACTCTTTTTCTCCTAGAAGCCCCGAGGTGCTGGGGTGACAGGGTGGGACACTTGTCTACCCCAGAGGCGGCCCTGGGTTAACATCCCCTACCCTGGCAGGACGCTGGAAGGGGAAGTGAGAGCGGAGGGAGAGCAGGGGCAGTTCTGGTCCTCCCCCAGGAGGGCGGGGACTAGGGGTGAGTCTGGGAGGGTGGGGACTAGGGGTGAGTCTGACGGTGGGAGGGGGGTGACAAGGTGCAGGCCCCGGAGCTCTAACCCCAAGCCGTAGCCTCAATCCAGCGGATCTAGCGCTGATCTCAAACCTGCGGGGCCCCTACCTCCGGGAGTCACTGGGGCTGGGGACGGGGCGGAGCCGCCAGAGGGGCGGGGCCTGGCTCCCGGGGTGGGGCCTGGGCCAGGGGTGTTCAGTGAGCACACAGCCTGGTTCCAGCTGCGTCGCTGCCACCATGGGGCAGATCGAGTGGGCCATGTGGGCCAACGAGCAGGCGCTGGCGTCCGGCCTGAGTGAGTGCGCAGCCGGGCGGTGGGGTGGGGGCCCCAAGACCCCAGCTGGGGACGTCGGGTGTAGCAGGGGAAGTGGGGGCCCAGGCAGGCTGGAGTTCGGGGAGGACCCTCAGACCGCAGGTTTGGGGGAGGAGAGGCTCCTAGGCCCCTGGCCGCCAGTGCCCTGCAGCTGCAGACCCCGCAGCCCCGGCCCGCTTGGCGCCCCTTCCTTGGCCCCCTCGGGGAGGAGGAAGTTGCCGCCAGGGGAAGAAACGTTGCGTCTGGGTCGTTTCCGGGGAGTCGCTGCCGCCCTGTTGGGCAAAAACCTACCCCGCCTTCGCAACCCCTCGTGCCCTGGAGTGAGGTCTCCGCTCCCCCGGAGCAGGGCTGAGGCTCCCACCTGTCTGGGGGTGGGAAGGAGGCTCTCATCCCATGGTGCGGACAGCCCTCCATCTGGGGCCTGAGATTTCACTACGTGACTGGAAACCACAAGAGGGCGGGACAGCACCCCCCTTTCCCCTGCTGTGCTGCTTTTTACCCCCCAGGACCAGGGTGGGAAGCATCAGTCCCTGGAGTGGTGAGCCCAGGCCCTGCCTGGCCGTGGGCCCAGCAGTTCCAGGAAAAACCTGCACTTGGGGGCTAGGGGGAGCCTGGAGCGACCGTGTACCACAGAGGGCTCTGAGTTCCATCCCTGTTGGTTGGGACAGTAGACAGGGGAGCAGCATTGTGGGGTGGGAGGCTGTCGGGTGTGTTGCCCTGCAATCTGTCCTAGGTCCAGGGAGGTTAAACTGCCTGAGAACTGGGTGGGTCAGTTGAGACATTTCCCCACCTCTCCCCACACTGTCTCATGTGACTGCTGCCCTACAGGCCAGCCTCGTGTCCTTCCTCTCCAGACTCCCTCAAGAAGCAGAGGGTGCAGACAGGGCACCCTGCAGGAATCTGGCCCTCCAGAGTCCTCCCAGCACTGCCCACCAGCCCTGTGCTCTGTTCCTGGGTCTGCTGAGCCCCATGACTGGCTCCTGTGTTCATTTCTCAACTCATATGTCCCATGTCCAGCCTATAGCAGTCTGGGCCTTTGCTGCTCCAGCCCTCCACTGTTCCAGGTCTGCTTCTGCCTCCTCCCTGAGACCAGGAGCCTGGGGGAGCAGTCTTGTTTGTCCTGACTCCTGCTGTCTCCCTATGAAGAGCCCTTGCACATAGCAGGTGCTCCATAAATGTTTGCCGGAGCCTGGAAAAGTCCTCAGGCCTGCCTGGAGAGCAGGTGGTGCCTTTGCCACTCTTGTTGAGGGTAGCAGCCAAGACTGAGGCTCAGGACAGGGCTGCTGGACAATGTGCTGAGTGGACACACTCAGGAGACTGCCCGTCTCTCCTTCAACAAACACTAACAAGCAAATGGAAAAGTTAATATACAGCTGAGCACAAACCAAGGACAGGACGTGTGCAAGCTAGACCACGCATCGGTGAAAACACAGGGACAAAACAGTTGACGAACCCTGACGAAAGGCAGGTGCAGAAAGAGCGGGTTCAGACAACTGACATTGGGGTGAAACAGCTAAACAGGGGAAAAGAGGAGCACAAGGGCGGAGAAAAGGGGCCGTGCGTGGAGGCAGCACAGCCAAACACCCAACATGCCAAGGGGCACTCGACTGTGTCCATTTGGGGGTCCCAGAGCTGAGAGGACAAGTCTAGGGAGATATCCAGGCCAGCCGTCCCTCAGCAGTTCCTGTTACCCGGGGCCTCGCCTCAGCCGTGTCCAAGCCACTCCACCGGCCCCTTGCCACAGCACCTGCCTCCTGGGGGAAGCACCCCTGACCCATCACTGGGGGCAAATGTGGATGGTGTCCAGGGCAGCTCCAGGTGGCCTGGTGGCCAAGGCCCTAGGCAGCCCCTGAGGAACAGGGTGTGTTGCCCTCCTAACCCACCTGTCTCCTGCAGTCCTCATCACCGGGGGCATCGTGGCCACAGCTGGGCAATTCACCCAGTGGTACTTTGGAGCCTACTCTATATATCCTTCCACCAAAGACGCCAAGGTGGGTCAGGGGTGCCTGGAACACTGAGCACTGTGCTGTAATTTGCAAGGCCTACTCATGCCTCCCGGCACTGTACTTCACAGTTTGCAGAGGTCTGTGAGGATGCCTGCTCTGTTCACATCCTGCCCCTTCAGAACCCCAGTGGTCTGAGAAGCTGGGCTCACAGCCACTTGCCCATGGCCGTGTGGTGGTCACCAGCTGGTCTGCACCCTAGTGAGAAGTGGGTGGGAGGTATGGACACCCCCCGAAGGTCAGCCCTGAGGACCTTGCCTGGCCTTGGGGTTGCACTGTGCAGACCCCTCTGTGCTCCTTGGCTGGTCCTTTGGTCCCTGTTCCACAGCCCAGCTGGATCCGCCAAGGGGAGCTGAGGACAGGGGCCACGTGGCCAGACCTGTCAGAACCCAGTGTGGCTGTTTGTTGTCCAGCTGTGTGGCCTCAGGCAGCAGCTGCATCTGTTTTCTTATGACCCGGGGGCTCAATATGGCCCGTCAGGCTGGGCTGGCTGTTCCTTAACCCAACGCAGTGCGGCGGGGGTGTTCGTGTGTCTGCTGGAGTACCCCCGGGGGAAGAGGGCCAAGGGCTCCACCATGGAGCGATGGTGAGTGCTGCCCAACTTGCTCTGGGGTCTTCCAGGGCCTGGGAAGTTGGCTAGTGGCCCGCGGGAGCCTGGTGCCTCTGTCTGAGGCTAAGTGGCCCTGTGCACTAAGAAGCCTGAGGGTTCTGGGAGTAGGGGAGGATTGGCGGGTGTCCAGAGCAGGGCAGGCCCAACCCACAATCTGTCTTTTCCCCCAGTGGACAGAAGTATATGACTACTGTGGTGAAGCTCTTCGGGCCCCTTACCAGGAATTACTACATCCGGGCCATCCTGCATCTCATGTGAGTCTTGGGCCTGACCCACTGGAGGGACTCTCCACTGGCCTGGCCACAGGGACAAGAGAGGTTGGCCAAGTCAAGCCATCCCCACCTTGCCTGGGTGTTTTTCCAAACCAAAACCCAGGTCCACAGCTCTTCAGGGGGCTCCCCAAACCTGCATCTATTGTCTGTTGTGCATGACAATTCCCTCCCATTGTAGGAGCTTAAATCCATCACAGTGGCTGTTCCAGAGTCAACTGGGCTCAGCAGGGTGATTTTTGCTTGGGTTTTGAGCCATTGCCATTGGTGCAGGACCTCCTGTGTCTGGAGGCCGTTACTGGGCCAGGGCCACGCTACAGCTGCTTGGCCTTCCTCTTACAATGGCACCCTGGCAGCAGGTGGCCCAAGAGGTGCTAAGGCACAGCACAGAGAACAGCCTGCCAAAACTTAAGTCAAATGTTGGCAGAGCTGGGTGTCCCTGTGGTCTGGGGGACAGCACATTTGTGGTCTATGTAGTCTTGAGACTGAGACCCCCTTGTGACTGCCTCCCCTGTTCTCCCCCTGCCCAACTCCTTCCCAGGCTGTCAGTGCCTGCGGGCTTCCTGCTGGCCACCATCCTGGGCACTGCCTGCTTGGCCATCGCGAGTGGCATCTACCTGCTGGTGAGTGGTGTCCTCTGAAGTCAGACCTCCAGCCACCCCCCAACCCAGATCCCTGAGCTGAGTCCAGGAGCTCTGCGGCTTTGCCAGAACCAAAGCAAGCCTGCCTGAGTGTTGGCGCCATGACAGGGCCCTGCGTCTGATGTGTGGGAGGCCATCTCCCTGTGTTTCCTTGTTCAGTCTGCAAGGGGTGTAGGGGGGGTCTCATTTTGCAGATGAAGCTCAGAGAGGGGATGTGCCTGGCCAGGGGCCACACAGCCAGCTGAAGGCCCAGCCTGGATTTGGGTCCATGTATCAGCCTTTTCTCATCTAAGCCCTACTTTCTCCAATTTGGAGGCCATGTCGGGAGCATCTCCCAGGGCTTAATAACTATGCAGACCCCACACAGACATTTAACCATGATGCTGATGCTAAGGCTTGCTTGGTGCTGAGGTTTATGAAAAACGCTGTGCATGAGTAAAGCAGCTCCCACGAGAGGTGGGGCTGGCTAGGGGGCAGGCAGAGCTGCTTCCCAAGGCTCCCTGCCATCTCTGGGAGCACAAAGCCCTGGTTCTTTGCTTATTTATCCCTTTTATCCCTGGAGCACATGTATGTAGCACATTTGTGTGTGCTTCACGCATGCATAAACAGGGTCAGCTGTGTGCCATGTTGCTGCACTCACTTCTAGAACCTCCCAGGTGCTTTCAATGACTTTGGGGTGCTTGGGGTCTGTCTCCTGGGGCCACCCACCTGCCTCTGACTGCCCACTGCCACACACAGCTGGGCCCTTGTAGACCCGAGTGAGGATTCACTGGGTTAAACCCAGAGCGAAATTGCCGGGTCAGGTGTCAGCCTCATACCCTTTGCTAGATTGGAGGCAGCTGGGCAGCCCTCGGCACTGCCCCCAGTCACCATGTTGGGCTTCTCCCGTTCTTGCCAGTTTAACAGGCTGAAAGCGCAGGGATTTTGACTCTGAGCACCTCCTGATGGGCGTCAGCTGAGTTTCCCCTCCCCTAAATTGTCTGCTCATGGCCTTTGCCCATTTTTCTACCTGGGCTTCTTTTTCTTAAGTTATAGAAATTCCATGCATTTTGGGCAGTGCCCATGGTTCAGTGAGTAGGGCACCGGCCCCATATACTGACGGTGGCAGGTTCAAACCCAGCCCTAGCCAAACTGCAACCAAAAAATAGCCGGGCCTTGTGGCAGGCGCCTGAGGTCCCAGCTACTTGGCAGGCTGAGGCAGGTGGATCGCCTGAGCCCAAGAGCTGGAGGTTGCTGTGAGCTGTGATGATACAGCACTCTACCGAGGGTGACAAAGTGAGACTCTTTCTCTAAAAAAAAAAAAAAAATTCCATGCATTTTAAATTATTAGCCCTTTGCAAGTTTTAGACACTGTACCTTCTTCCTTTCTGTTGAGAGTCTGCTGATTTGTCCTGAGCCCTTCATTGAGCAGAATGGAAGGCTTGTCTATGTGCTTACTTGCTTTATGGTTTGTGCTTTTAAAAAAAGTTCTTCCCGGGCGGCGCCTGTGGCTCAGTCGGTAGGGCACCAGCCCCATATACCGAGGGTGGCGGGTTCAAACCCGGCCCCAAACTGCAACCAAAAATAGCCGGGCGTTGTGGCGGGCGCCTGTAGTCCCAGCTACTCGGGAGGGTGAGGCAAGAGAATCGCTTAAGCCCAGGAGTAGGAGGTTGCTGTGAGCTGTGTGAGGCCATGGCACTCTACTGAGGGCCATAAAGTGAGACTCTGTCTCTACAAAAAAAAAAAAAAAAAAGTTCTTCCCTGCCCCTTGGTCCTGAATCTACCTCTTCTACCAGCCTTATGGATTTTCTCTTCAGGACTGAATGTTCAGTGCTTGAGTTGGGAGGTGGAATGCTTCCTAAAGTCCATGATACATATTTTTTTCTATCAAATACTATGGGGGGCCAGGTGAAGTGGCTCACACCTGTAATCCCAGCACTTTGAGAGGCCAAGGTGGGTGGATCACCTGAGCTCGAGCAAGACCCCATCTCTAAAAATAGCCAGGCATCATGGCGGTGCCTGTAGTCCCAGCTACTGGGGAGACTGAGGCAAGAGAATGACTTGAGCTCAAGAATTAGAGGTTGCTAAGAGGTGTTACACCACGGCCCTCTACCGGGGGCGACAAAGTGAGACTCTGTCTCAGAAGGAAAAAAAAAAAAACAATACTAGTGGGTACTAAGTAAAAAATGCACATTTCCAGGCCTATTTGACCTGCTCAATAGACTCAGGCATGGGGCCCAGGAGTCTGTATTTTTAGTAAGCACCGCCCCCCTCCCCCAATCCCTGCTGTGCACTCTTCAGCCCCCTCCATGCCTCTGTGCAGAAGTGTCTGGGCAGCCTCCCCAGAGCTGGTCCAGGGTGAGGGTGAACAGGACTGTTCTGGCCTCCCCTATGAGCTGAGGCCTGGGTTCCTCCCTGTCCTTCCTGCCCTCAGTCCCTTTAAAGGAGACCCTGTGGTCTTGGAATTTGTACTGCGAAATGACCACCAGGAGATCTTCAGAAACCCAGAAATCTTCCTGGTCCCTTCCCCCTTGCTGGGCCCCTCCTGGTGCTTGAAATAGCTTGAGTTGGTGTCAAGCTAACCCAGGCCCAGGCTGTGTGTCTTTGGGCAATTACTTAACCTCTGTGAGCCAAAAGCCGCTACCCTCTCCCCGGTGAGATTCAGCATGAGCCCCTGGTGCCCAACCCCTCCGTCCCCACAGGCGGCTGTCCGCGGGGAACAGTGGACTCCCATTGAGCCCAAGCCCAAGGAGCGGCCCCAGGTCGGGGGCACGATCAAGCAGCCACCCAGAGATCCCCCGCCCCGGCCTCCGGCGGAGGCCCGCAAGAAGCGGAGTGAAGAGGAGGCGGCGGGGGAGGGGGTCTCCCCGGGAGGCCCCCAGACCAACCCCACGGCGGTGATCGACGAGGTCGTGTGACGTGCCTGGGACCTGCCCAAACTCCCCTCCCCATCCCCCGCGAGGCTACCAGGGGACGCCCTCAATAAAGGCTGTGACTGCCCGAGTCGCGCTCTTGCTGCGGGGAGGGGCGAGAAGGAGCCGGCGACCGCTTGCCCCAGCCGGACGCGTCCTGCACTCCGCTGCCCGTCGGTCCCCGGGGGCGGAAGCGCGTCTTCGGCGTGTGTGCCCGGCCCCACAAGCTCCCACAGCATCCACGCGCCCCCCTTCTGTGGAAGCCAGGACCCCCGCGGGGTTGGCCGGGTCTCAGCCGGCCCTTCCCTTCCTCCTCGGCTCTGAGCAAATCAGGGCCCGCCAGCTCAGGGGCGTCTCAGGCCTTGGGAATCCCCGGACCACACTCAGCGTGCTCGGACCCCCAATCTCCCACAAAACCTCGGGTGGCCTTGGCTGCCCCGTCCCCACCCATCCAAGGCCCCGGGGCGCAGTCTGCACCCGCCTCCCGGCCACACCAACCTCTCTCCAGCACCCTCGCGGTGCCCCGGCCTTTGGTCCTGTGCATCGGAGCGCCGCCTCTGGGCTCCACTTACCCACAGACTAAAGCTTGGAGGGAAGTTGGGATCTTATCCCTTCTGTTCACTGGAAACTCTAAGTACGTGTTGAAAATGCGCCTCCCAGGTGCGAGTCCTTGCTCCCCTCCGCGGCCCCTACTTGCACACAGCAGGCGTTAATCAGTGGGGGGGAGGGCTTGGGGGTGTGCAGTCACTCTTACCTAGTGGCCCTACAGTCCCACAGCAGTGTCCACTCTTACAGCTGAGGCCCTGAACCTGTCCAGGGCCTTCACCTTTGCACAGCTGGGGCTGCTGCTGGGGGCTCCCACCTCACACCCCCAGCAGGCCTGGGGCTCTTCAGGGTGCACCCTCCAGGGCTGTTCAGCACCTCTGGGGATCTGTGGTGATATTCCTGCCCTGAGGCAGGGTCTCCCCAGAGGCTCAGGGTCATAGCAGGGTGTAGGGCACACCTCCCAACCCAGGCCCGCAGTCAGCTCCAGGGGCCTCAGGTGAAAACCTCTGGCTGCTTCCATCCGTGTGGCAGTGCACCCCGGGTGGACCAGGTTTTGTCCATGCATAAACCTTTCTGGAAGGAGGCAATGGAATCTAGGGTCAGTGGCGTGGGGGAATGCAGCTTTGCTGTGTTGGCTTCTGGGGATGTGTTTATCAGTTTAATGACATTTACATTTAAAATAAATAATAGTTTAATAAAATAGAGGGGCACTTTTTCTTCCCACGGATATTGGACAGAAGGAACTGGGGTCCTCATCGTCCTCGGCTGCTCTTGTAAAACAGTGAACTTATGGGCGGCGCCTGTGGCTCAAGGAGTAGGGTGCCGGTCCCATATGCCGGAGGTGGCGGGTTCAAACCCAGCCCCGGCCAAAAAAAAACACACACACAAAAAAAAATAAAAATAAAACGGTGAACTTAGGTTGGCGCTTGGGAGTGACTGGTGGAGTTACCCCAGGCTCAGGATGCCAGGCCTGAGCTGGTCCATCCCGAGAAGAGGCAGGGTGGGGGCGCATAAATACCAATAAATACACATAAATAAGCAGCCCTCCAGAGCCGCAGGGGCCAGTTTGGAGGGTCCCACACCTATGGCGGTCACCGCGCTGAGCGGGGAAGCACGCAGGTGCAGCCGACAGGCACTCTGATGAACTCCGTGTAGAAAGAGAAGGCCCCGGGTGTGGGCTTCCCTGAGCCGTCGCTGGAGCAGGGCCGGCGGCGCAGCACCAGCAGGCTCTGGCTCAGCCTCACTGAATTGAGCGCAGCCGTCTCCCGGCCGGTCCTGGCATCAATACAGCCCTTGCACAGGCACTCCGCTATGGCCAGCTGCCGCGGGTAACGGTCCTCATCTGTGTCCACACTGTAGGGATTGGCAGTGAGACTTCTGTTTCAGACCATGGCAGCCTTGGACTCCCTGATACCCCCATCCCGACATCTTGGACCCCAGTACTCCACCCCCACCCCAGGCACCCCATGGCCTCTGCTCCCAGATTGGGCTGGGTGCCAGCAAGCACAAGGGATGGGCAGGTGGCTGGGAGGGTGGTGTTGGGTTCAGGTGGTGGTCCAGATTTCTCCCCGGCCCCTAGTGACAAGGTCGGGGCTGAGGTCCTGGGTGGGGGATTGTGCCTGTGGAACAGGGGCGCACCTGCAGCCTCACCGGTATCTCCAGGGCGAGATGGAGCGCTGGTGGGTGTCTGCCTCCAACACCTCCTCTGGCCGTAGCACGGGACACTGAGTCTCAGCTAGGTGTCCCTCATGTTGCCTCCTGTGGCCTCCTGCCTCCAGGCTGGATACCAGGGCCACAGGCAAGGCATGCTCCCACTTGGCACTCCGAGCCAGCAGATGTGGGGGAGCCTGGCCGAGGGGCAGCTCCTCAGCTGAGTAGCAGCGTGGGGTCCCGCGAGTGTGGGCCCCTCCCCAGAGTGGGGGGTCGTGGCGAGCCAGGCCAGTGGGCAGCCAGATCAGAAGCAAAAGACTGGTGAAGAGCTGGTGATACAGGTGGTGAGCAGTTAGGGGTATCCACTGAAGGGGCACCTCATTCCCACCCAGCTTGCTCTGTTCCCAAGGGAAAGACGGGGTACAGCTCTTCCTCTACAGATGGAGAAACAGGTCCAGAGGCTGGCCCGTAGCCAAGGCACCCTGTGCACTGGGGTGTCTAGAGCCCTCCCTTCCTCCAGATATGGTTCATAGGCCCCAGCCCAATGCCCTCATCCCAAGGCTCAGAGAACCAAGAACCCTAGCCCTTCTAGGCAGGCTACACCATCCAGCATGGGTATGGGGAGCCAGGCCAGGCTCACCATGATGTAGCAGCAGCAGGCTGGACTTGGGGCAGTCCCAATGGTACACCTGGCTAGGGCCCTGGCCACTCCACTCTTTATACCAGGGGCCACACCTGGGGAAATCCGGCACTGCTTCCTCCTTGGGAAGTGCCCAGCCGTAGGCACATCCTCCTCCTGTCCCCATGGGCCCCCGCCCCACTGTGCATCACATCACAGACACGAGTGGAGCCCCTGTGAAGTTCCTCCCTGTGACCCTCCGCAGGACCTGCCCACCCTGAGCACCTGCTTGTGGGTTGTTCATGGGCTGCCTGGTCTGACACTTGGACTTTCTATGAGTGGTTTTCATTGACACAGGTGAGATGTCTGTGCCGTTTGGACACAACGGCGCTGGCACCCTGGGTGGGGGGGTTCACCTCCTGCATAGAACTGCACCAGGTGGGTGGACACCTTTTATTTAAGATGATCAGGGGATCAGGGACAGTGAATGTCAGTTCCCATCCTTCTGCCCAGGCGGAGTGGTTCAGAGGAGATGGGGGCAGGGCAGCCAAGATCTTCATGTCTCTCTCTGCTGTGTGTGTGCAGTTATTGAAACAAAAATTCGGGGTGGCGCCTGTGGCTCAAAGGAATAGGGCGCCGGCCCCATATACTGGAGGTGGCGGGTTCAAACCCAGCCCCGGCCAAAAACTACAAAAAACAAAACAAAACAAAAAAACACAGAAACAAACATTCAAGATAAAAAGTCTGAGATGGGCTGGGTGCAGTGGCTCGTGCCTATGATCCCAGAACTCTGAGAGACTAAAGCAGGAGGATCCCTTGAGCTCAGGAGTTTGAGACTAGCCTAAGCAGAGTGAGACCCTATCTCTACTGAAAATAGAAAAACTAGCCAGTGTGATGGGCACCTGTAGTCCCAACTACTCAAGAGTTTGAGGAAGGAGGACCACTTGCAGCCAGGAGTTCAAGACCATCTTGGGCAACATAGCAAGACCCTGTCTCTGGGCGGTGCCTGTGGCTCAAGGAGTAGGGTGCCAGTCCCATATGCCAGAGGTGGCGGGTTCAAACCCAGCCCCGGCCAAAAACTACAAAAAAAAAAAAAAAAAAAGACCCTGTCTCTACAAAAAATAGAAAAAAATAGCCAGGAATTGTGGCACAGGCCTGTTTCTAGCTATTTGGGAGGCTGAGGCAGGAGGATCCCTTAAGCTCAGGAGGTCAAGCCTGCAGTGAGCTATGATTGTGCCACTGCTCTCCAGCCCAGGTGACAGAGTAAGACCCTGTTTCTAAAAAATAAATAAAAAATAAAAGGTCTGAGATGGAGGAGACAAGAACACTATGGAGACTGTAACGTGCATCCTGAGAAGCTCCATTTAAGGAGCCCCCAGGAACCTCCTGTCCCTCACCCCTCCCAGTGCTACTGGCTGGGGTGGGGTCAGGGTGCTTGGAGGGCCTTGGTTTACCTGAAAAGGAGCCAGCTTGGGTTCCAGGGCCCCCAGCCACACTGCAAGCCTGAGGGACCTGTCTGCCCTAGTCCTCTCATGTGAGAGTCTGGAGCGAGTGCAGCTTCAGGTGGTCCTGGGCAGGAGAGTGTCAGCTGCCTCCTGGCCTTTCCTCACACTCGTGTGCAAAGGGGGCACTCTCTATGCTAAATTGCAGTGGCTGTGAGCAGGAAACCCCCCTCCGGGGGAGGCCCCAGAACACCTGGGCCAGGCCTTTAACATGGTGGCAATACCCCAGTGGAATCAATTAACTGCAGTTGAACAATAGCCTAGGATCTTCGAAAGCTCTGTGTTTCTGCTTATTATTAGGAATTTGGACTTTGAGATTCGAGTCCTCCATTTCTCTCAGCACCTCACTTGGTGGCTGTGTGGCTCTGGTCCTGTCCACTCTGGCCTCAGAGTCTTCACTGGCAAGAAGCTTTGGCCCCAGGGCCAACAGTCTGGGAGGAATCAAGGGGGACGGAGGCCTCGAGTTTCCAGGCTGCTCCATAATGCTCCTGCCTGTGGCCACCCACCTTCTTGCATACCTCCTGCAATGGGGAGCTCAGTCCAATAGGTTTCTGAGGGTGTCCTAACAAAGTGCCACCAATTGGGTGGCTTAAAACAGATTTCTAGGGGTGGTGCCTGTGGCTCAAAGGAGTAGGGCGCTGGCCCCATATGCCGGAGGTGTCGGGTTCAAACCCAACCCCGGCCAAAAACTGCAAAAAAAAAAAAACAAAAAAATCCCCCAGATTTCTATCTGCACCTGGATCTGGGTGTCGAGGTCGAGTCCTCTGAGTGGTTGGTTCCTTCTAGTGGCTCTTGGCTTGTCACTTCAGTCCCTGCTCCATTGTCACACGGATCGTCACATGGCCTTTTCCCTCTATCTCTGTCTGGACACGGATCCTAGGATTAGGGTCCACCCAAATCCAGGATGACTTTTCTCGAGATCCTTGAAACCCTTGCCCTAAGTCCATCAGAGCAGGAGCCCTTTTCCAAGTGAGGGCACCATCACAGGGTGTGGACAGACCTTTCTGGGTCAGTTCAGGTTGAGAGGAAGGCCCTCCAGAGGCCGAGCTGAACCCTGCCCTGCAGGGGAGTTCATGGGGCCTCAGAGGAATTTCAGCCTCTTGTGCAATCCTCAAAGCTCATGTGAGCTTCTCCAGGGCAGGGGTGCCCAGTGCTCCTCTCCTTCAGCCCAACAAGGCCTGGTCTGCCCCCCAGCACAGACTCTACTTCCCCCCAACCTGAAGGCTGCAGCCCAGGAGAGGACTGTGAGGTACTCTGACCTGAAGTTGTCTCAGGGGTCTTCTTGCCTCAATATTCTGAATCTGTGGGTTGAGGGAGTTTCCTGAAGCTTGCAGGAGCAGGGGAGGAAAAGGGAAGTGGAAGGTGCAGGGGGAAGGAGGTAGCCTTCAAGAGAAGACAGAGCTGGAGCCATGGAGATGCACAAGGTACCTTTGTGCAATTAGAAAAAGGTATCTTCCTTGGGGCGCACAGTGTGGGGCGGGAAGGGCAAAGTGGTGTCAGTGGAGCCCTTGTGCAGTGTGCAACTTGCTCAGCCATACTCAGGAAAGGGAGAAGTTGGGGAGGGGGAAGAGGAGCCAGAGGGGAGCAGGAACTGGAGCGGAAGCCCAGGAAAGGGGGCGGAAGGCTCCACCCTTGCCCCCAGGTGAGGCTGGTGACCACCTGGCACTGGGCCCAGGGATGTCCACATGCCTCCTAGGGCGGGACCAGGCGGGGCAGTGAGGTCAGCCAAGTGGGTGAGAAGGGGAACTAGTGTGTGGAATGTCCACAGGAGACCAAGGAGCAAGCGAGTGAGCACACAGGCAGAGAGCCCTGACCTTGGGGGGAGGGGTGGCTCCCCAGGAGCTCCTGCTTCCTTTCACCCTGATGGGGCCAGAGTGGCATCCCCTACCTCTGGGCTCTCCTTCTGGGACAGAAAAGGTGAGAACTCCTGGGCCCAAGAGAATCTCAGGCTTCAGCCTCCCCAACAGCTGGGACCACAGGCACCTGCCACCATGCCCAGCCACCACGTCCAGCCACAGGGTCTCACTGTGTTGCCCCAACTGCTGCTTGTTTTAATAGCAGCTGAGTGGGCACTCTCTGCGAGGGCCACAGGGGAACTCAGACTGGCACTGCCCTGCCCAGGGCTCCTGACGGGCAGGACCTGGGAGACAGGCCTGAGGGTAGGCGGGAGCAGGGTCGGGAGGTGCCTGGCTCTTGCGGCAGCTGAGGAAAGCACAGAAGTCCTGGATTGGGCAATACTGGAAAGGCTGCGGAGGGGCAGGGAATGGCCCAAGAGCTGCCCGGCTGGCTCTGTGACCACTTCCTGGCCACACCCCCAACGCAGAGGGCAGGGGGCAGGTGGAGGAGACTCAGGAACACCTGGGCAGGAAGGGGGCCCACCTGGGGAACTCACAGCTGCCCCCGGGCCGGTGGGCCTGGGCCTGGGCCTGGGCCTGCGGCAGTGGTTTGCCCAGGCTCTATCACCATTGGCCTCAGCCATACTGTGGGAGCTGAGGCTGAGCAGGCCCCTCAGCTGTCTCCAGGGCCCAATGGGGAGATGGGGGTCTGGCTTGTCAGAGCTGCAAAAGTATAAATGGGAGGGTTGGTTCCATGACTGGCTTGACCAGGACACTACACTGTGTCGTAGTGGGCAGGAAGCTGCAGGCTGCGAGTGGGCAAGGCAGCGTAGATGTGGGTGTACACCATGTCTGTCCCTCCCTCTGGCGGGTTTTCCCTGGCTGGAGCGGTCTCTTGGTCTCTCTCAGCCTTGTCCTCATCTGAGGGCCCCCTAAGGCTGCCTCCCTAGGAGGCAGGTCCCTGTGGGCATGTGCACCCAGGACGAAGGGGCCCCAGCTGATAGACAGACGACAGGAACGTGGTTGGGGCTGGGAGCCGGGGAGGCTTGCTGGAGGCCTGGCAGGGTGAGGGCATGGGTGCTGGGCTGAGGGAGGGGCTCTAGTCAGTCACAGGCCTCCGGGTGATGTGCTCCCACCTTTAGGCACGCATGATGGTCCCTGCTTTGTGTGCTGACCCTGGAAGGTGGCATAGTCACTGGAGGGCAGCGTGGGGAGCCCCACTTGCAACAGAGGCCCCTGTGCCCAGATCTCAGGCCTAGACCCGTGGAGAGACTGGGTAGGGTGACTGTACTTGCCCAGGGGTGCCCAGAGGGAGGGACGGCTAAACTGAAAGATGCTGCCAACAGCTGCCAGTTCACACCCAGCTCGAGACTGAGGAGACCCAGGGCCTTGGGCAGCCTGGGGCCCCTGGGAGTGGAGTGGTCCACCAGGCAGGGCTTCCTCACCCCCAGCCCCTCTGCCCTATTTCAGTTGCCACTGAGCCTTGGGGACACCTGATGCGGATGCAGGTCACTGCCTCTCTGAAACTGGGCAACCAGGTATTTGTCCCTGAGTGAAGGTTCAGAGGATGCAGGCAGCAGGCCCAACACGACATGGGAAGGGCAACGGAGCAGTCTGGGCCCCCAGGGGCCTTTGTCTTTGACTCCTTCCTGCTGTTGGACCCCTGCCCATTGGCTCTACTATCTCCACCTAGCTGAGGCCCCACTGCCGGGAAGGGAGCTGCCAACTGAGACCTGAGGAAGCCCCACCACAATTCACTGGGAGCAGGGCAGCCCAGCCCCAGGAAGGGGAAACTGAGGCCCGGCACTCTACAGGGGTTGAGCTGGCACGAGCTGTTCCAGGGCCAGTCCTCACAGGGGACCCACAGCACAGACCTGCTCTGTTTCCACTGTGTCCTCACTCACCGATAGTGGCACAAATCACAAGGACAAGGATAACTGCTTATCAAAATATTTTATTTTAGGAGACCCCTCAAAAAAGACCCTCCACATTAGACAGACGCCCCAACAATACCCTTGGCCTTTTTTTTTTTTGGTCTTTTTTTTTTTCTTTTTAAATCAACTAAAACAATTTGATGTTTAAAATAAAAGACAGGAAACATTTCCTGATCAGACTTTAGTCAAGAATATATATATGTATTTTTGATCCTGGGGGCAATGAGGAGAAGGAAGATTCTGCCTGTGGTTCAGGAAGGACTGGGCGTCTGGCCGCGTGGGAGGGAGACCGGCTCTGCTGAGGACAAGGACACACAGCAGCTGTGGCCTGGCCAGAGGGCGGGAGGAGGAAACGGTGGTGGCTGGGACTTATAATTTACATGAAATCGGCGCTGTGTGTTGCTCAGCGCTGACCTGTTTGTCCTGTGGGGAGGCTGCGTCCTCATCACTTTGTGTGGCTGCTTTTCCAGCTGAGAAATTTCTTTTTTTTTAATTTTTAAAAAGAATCACAGCCAAAATAAGATGTTAACTGCAAAATCCAAAATGGCTGTGTTCACCCTATTTATAAAAACATGTTAAGTCTCCGGGCCCGGATGGCCCTTACACCTTCCCAGGGATCTTGGCCCGCTTGCGTGCGATGGCGTCCTCCACCGCCTTTAGCTGCTTCAGGAGCTCCTCTCGCCGTGATAGTGTGCTGGCCTTCCCTGATTTGCTGCTGGTAGCGGTGCCTGTGTCCGAGGCCTTGCCTGGCACACTTGTGACTTTGCTGGAGCTCTTGGACTGGGGAGATGCCTGGCGCTTCCTGCAGGGGCAGAGGGAACCATGAGAGAGGACAGGGTGCATCCCTGGCCCTGCGGGTGAACTTCCAGGGTGTCCTTGGCAGAGTCCCTGCTTGGTACTGGCAGTGCCCAGGACAGTAAAGGGGTGCTCTGGCTGGGAGGCCTCCAGCTGCAGCTGTCCCAGCCAGTCAGGAGTTCCCAGCCCCAGCCTCTCAGTGCCCAGTACTCCTTGTGAGGGTGTGAGGAGCAGAGGGCAGGGATGTGAGTGGGAAAGGTTATTTGCCTGGCCTCCATCCTCTTGTCAAGGCAGGCAGGCGGGTGCTGCGGATGCCCCTGCTCTCTGGTCTCTGAGCAACGCAGTCTTGGTCAGCCCTGTCTCCTGGTGTGCCAGGGCCTGGGTGGGACTCACCTGTCTGCTGGGGCTGCAGGGACTTTGGAGTTCTGGCCTCTTTGCCGCTCTGGCTTCGGAGAGCCCAGTCTCCCACCCGACTTCCGGTCCCGAGATCCTGGGCAACAGGGGACAGAAGCAAAGACCACTGTGCTGAGGTCTAGTTCCGAAGAGCAAGCAGCCCATTTTTTGTTTTTTGGAGACAGAGTCTATGTCACCCTGGGTAGACTGCCATGGTGTCACAGTTCACAGTAACCTCAAACTCTTGGGCTCAAGTGATTCTCTTGCCTCAGCCTTCCTTGTAAGTGGGACTACAGGTGCCTGCCGTGATGCCCAGCTATTTTTTTTTTAGTAGGTTCGGGCGCGTTTGAACCACCAACCCTAATGCATGTGCCCGGCACCCTAACCTCTGAGCTATGGGTGCTGAGCCCAAATACCTCCTTATTCTCAGAGGTGGGGCACTTGTGAGCACTGCTATGCCAGCAAAGCATCAGCCTTGGTACCTCAGCTGAGGCAAAGTGGAGCTCAAGGTCTCAGAAATCTCACCATCTGATGGTCGAAAACTGAGCTCTTCCTAGCTCTGAAAAAATCCACCACATAGGTCTTCAATGACGAGACAAAAAGCCGTGGCCATTACAAAAGGACAGGGAATAAGAGCAGTGCTTCTCCCACCACCCCAGAGGCATGGCAGCCAAGGAAGGGGGTTGGCACAGGGTGCAGGACAGATTCAGGATGAACAGGGCTCAGGGGAACCAGGCGAGGGAGGCTGGCCCTGGGCTCTGGGCCAAGGGGAGCAGCAGTCCCTTCCTGCTCCCCAGTCACTATGGGAGGCTCCTCCACCCTGTTTTGCGGGAAACCTGGGCTTTAGCTCTGCCCAAAGCCAGCCATGAAGGCCTCCATCTTTCCACCTGGGCTGGGGGACCCCAAGGTCTTTCAGGGTCTACTTGGTTGGACAGCAGTGCGGAACACTGCCTGGTTCTTGCCCCGTCCTTGGGAGCCCAGTGATTCCAGAGGCTCCCTGCTACGTGCCTCACCCCTAGGACAAGGGCACAGCTTTCTTCTTTCAGATAGCAAAGAGAGCTGTGAAACCTCATCTCCTGCTCATGTTTTAAAAAATGTAGTTTTTTTTTGAGACAGCCTTAAGCTGTTGTCCTGGGTAGAATGCCATGGCATCACAGCTCACAGCAACCTCCAACTCCTGGGCTCAAGTGATTCTCCTGCCTCAGCCTCCCAAGTAGCTGGGAGATGCCCACCACAACACCCGGCTATTTTTTGGTTGTAGCCGTCATTGTTGTTTGGCGGGTCCAGGCTGGATTTGAACCCACCAGCTTAGGTGTTATGTGGCTGGCACCTTAGCCGCTTGAGCCACAGGCACTGCACCAATGTCGTTGTTTTTAATAAATAAAAAAAAAAAGGGCGGTGCCTGTGACTCAACAGAGTAAGGCGCTGGCCTCATATGCCGGAGGAGGTGGGTTCAAACCCAGCCCTGGCCAAAAACTAAAAAAAAATGGTATTTGTGTTAAAATATAATGGTTTATTATTGTTATTTTTAAATAAAATTTTATTTTATTTTATTTTAGAGACAGAGTCTTACTTTGTAGCCCTCCAATGAGTGTCATGGAGTCACAGCTCACAGCAACCTCAGACTCCTGGGCTCAAGCGATTTTCCTGTCTCAGCCACCCAAGTAGTTGGGACTACAGGTACCCGCCATAATGCGTGGCTATTTTTTTAAAGAGGCAGAGTCTTGCTGTAGCTCAGGCTGGTCTCAAACTCATGAGCTCAGGCAATCCACCCACCTCGGCCTCCCAGAGTGCTAGGGTTACAGATTACAGTTTTTTTTTTTTTTTGAGAGAGTCTTACTTATTAAGCCTTGGTAGAGTGCTGTGGTGTCACAGCTCACAGCAACCTCCAACTCCTTGGGCCTAGGTGATTCTCCTTCTTCAGCCTCCCGAGCAGCTGGGACTACAGGTGCCCGGCTATTTTTTTGTTGCAGTTTGGCGGGGGCTGGGTTCAAACCTACGACCTTTGGCACATGGGGCCAGCGCCCCAACCACTGAGCCACAGGCACTACCCCAGTTGTTTTTTTTTTTTTAAGAGAGAGAGTCTCACTCTGTCACCCTGGGTAGAGTGCCTGGCGTCATAGCTCACAATAACCTTAAACCCTTTGGGATTAAGTAATTCTCCTTCTTCAGCCTCCCGAGTAGCTGGGACTACAGGCGCCTACCACAACAGCCAGCTATTTTTTTTAGAGGCAGGGTCTTGTTCTAGCTCAGGCTGGTCTCAATCAAACCTGTGAGCTCAGGGCAAGCCACCGATCTCGACCCCCGAGTGTGCTGGAATTATAGGCAGAAGCCACTGTACTGGCTTTAAATTCGAATATTAAAAACACTGAGAGGCCAGGTGTGGTGGTGCACACTGGCAGTCCCAGCACTTTGGGTGGCCGAGGAGGGAGGATCCTTGAACCCAGTAGAGCCACTGTGCTCCAGCTTGGGTCACAGAGAGCGAGCCTGTCCTTCCTCCCTGACAAAACCTAAAATTCTTTGGGTTCCTCTTATTTTTTTAAGAGCAAATGGGGTGCTGAGACCCAGTAGTCTGAATGCTGCTGGTGATTCTCAGGGGTGGCTCACCTCTGTCTGGGGACAGGTTGGCCCGCTTGGCTGGAGGGGGGCTCTGCCGGTCCTTGTCTGATGGCTCGTAGCGTTTCCTGCTGCCTTTATCGGCCGCCTAAGACGGGACACACAGATGTGGCAGGTGGGATGGGTGCCACACCAGGACCTGTTCTTTGCTACCACAGGTCCCTCCTCTGGGTGTCCCTCCAGCACATGCCCACGTGGCTCTGCAGACTGATGGCTTGGCAACTGGGCCAAGAGTCAGTGGTGCTGTCTTGCTGCCCATGGGCCCCTCCAAGGAAAGGGGACCCCAGTGCCCTTCCGGCCTCTGTGCAGACTTGGGGATGCGGATGCTAAGGATGGGGGCTGGGGACTCTCTCCAGAAATGCTTAGGTGGTGCCCTGGCCTAGCCCCTTAGCCTGCCCTCAAGCTCCACTTCACAGGAGAAACAGGTCTCAGGCAGAATGGGCTCAGGAGGCTCTCTGGAATCCCTAACCCTCAGTACTCTGGACATCAGGGCAGCACCAGCAGGGCCCTCAGCCTCACCTTATTTAACAATGTCAACTTGATCTCCTTGTGGGCAACAAATGAGCCCTGCTGGGGCTGCCCCGGGGGAGCCTGCTGGGGTGTGGAGGGCTGCTGGGAGGATTTCCCGCCTGCTGGAGGCCTCACAGACTTGGCAGGCTGTGTGGACGAGTCCCTCTTCCGCTTCTCCTCTTTCACACCATCTTCCTTCTTAGACTTTCCTGCCAATGACGGATCCGCAGTCAAGGAAGGGGGCCCCCGAAAATTTCCTGTGCCATGCCACGCAACATCTGTGACACAGCCAAGTCCCCCACCTAGGGCCTGTCCCCAAAGAGCCACACTTTTGGGGATACTAGGGACCCTCTGTACCTTTCTCCTTCTTGGTCTGGGCTGGAGTTGGGGACCTCGAGCTGGCTGAGGACACGGGGCTGGCCAGGTCTGCGTACATGTCCTCTGAGTCCACACTGTGTGCGGAGCTGCTGCTGGACGAGGCGCTGGACACCGAGGAGACGCTGCTCACACTCAGGGACCTAGACACACATGCATGTCTGTGCTACAGGCACAAGAGAGGGGCCTTCTGGAGCCCCCACAGTCCACTTTTACCCACTTTCCCTTTCTATGGAACGTGTACCCTGAAACGGGAGATTCTGGGGACTCTGGGTGTGGACACCCCACCACCCACAGTCCCATCTCACTGACCAGCGCTGGGCACCTGCTCAGAAGGGAAATAAGACTGAGCTTATTTAACAGTATGACATAATCAGCAGAAGAGCCCCAGGTTAGAGACACACAACCAAGGGGGATGGCTTCGTCCACAGGACAGCCAGAAACTGGATGAGAGTCCCCTCAATCTCTGGTGTGTCTCATGGAGGCAGGAGGACAACCTGACCCCACAGGTTGTTCTGCCAGGTGCGCGTTGTGTGAGGATTCAGAATGCACAGACCCGGACTCAGCGTCCACCCTTCCCATCTGTTACTTGAGAAAACACCCATTAGCATTTCCTAAGGTCACTGGGCACTGGAATAAGGGAAGAGGGGAAAGGATGAAGGAACCAAATATTTTTTCTCCTCTTCTATTTTTTTTTTTGTGGTTTTTGGCCGGGGCTGGGTTTGAACCCGCCACCTCCAGCATATGGGGCCGGCGCCCTACTCCTTGAGCCACTGCCCCTAAATATTTTTTCTCTTGCAGACAGGGCCTTGCTATCGCTGGGCAGGAGGGCAGATAAGTGACCACAGCTCACAGAAGCCTCCAACTCCTGGGCTCAGCAATCCTCCCACCTCACTCCCAAAATGCTGGGATCACAGGAGAGAGCTACCTTGCTGAGCCCTATTTTTCAATTTATTTTTTTTAAAGTTAGGTCTTTGTAACATTTTAGGCTTATTACAAAAAAGTGGGCTGATGTATAAACCACCTGCTGCCTGGAAATGATACAAGGACTCTAAGGACTGATTTGGTCCTGGTCTTTTTATCTTTTTATTTTTTTATTTGAGACAAAGTCTCAAGCTTTCGCCCTGGGTAGAGTGCTGTGGTGTCACAGCTCATAGTAACCTCAAACTCTTGGGCTTAAGCAATTCTCTTGCCTTAGCCTCCCGAGTAGCTGGGAATACAGGCACCCGCTACAACGCCCAGCTATTTTTTTTGTTGTTGCAGTTGTCATTGTTTGTTTTTTTTTTTGGCCGGGGCTGGGTTTGAACCTGCCACCTTCAGCATATGGGACTGGCGCTCTATCCCTTTGAGCCACAGGCGCCGCCCGTCATTGTTTGTCTTAGCTGGCCCAAGCTGGGTTCAAATCTGCCAGCCCCAGAGTATGTAGCTGGAGCCCTACCCACTAGGCTATGGGTGCTGCCCTGGTCCCAGTCTTTTTAAATTAGTGAGCAGCAGACATCTTTTTACTTACTCTCTTCCCAAAGCTTTCTATGGGCTCTCCCAAGGCTGCCAGGCTGGCTGTGACAATCCTGTGGGGACCCAGCCTACCACGTGAGAGCAGGCACAGAGAGCCTGTGTGGCTTTACAGTCCCCTGCACACGCCTGAGAATGGGCCTCCTTTTCCCAGGGCCTGGCACTCTGGTCGAGTGCAGCTGGTTTTCAAAGTGCAGCTTGGATTTTCTGTCAAATCCAAGACTTTCAGGGGCCTGGGGAATCAGTGCCTGGGGAGTGGATAGTCCCACCTGAGTCAGCTTTGCCCAGGTTGATGGGGAGGGGCCCCAGAGAGAGCTGGGAATGACCTGGATCGGGAGCTCGAGCCGCTGTAGCTGCTGCCGCTGCCGCTGCCACTGCCGCTCAGCGTCCTCCTACAAGACAAGTACACGTGGCTCAGAGGGTGCACTTTCCTCAAAACTGGCTGAACACTGGCCCAAGGCCAATTTCCAAATCCATTACTTGTTGCTGATCTGGAATTGGGTCCTATTTTCTTTTATGTTCATTTTTTTCCTCAAAATATAAAACTAAGTACGTCAAGGACACTCTCCGTCTCTCCCCAGGCCATCATCTCCTTGGGGAGGTGGACACGGCACACCCCCAAGCACCTCTCCTTCCGTCTTACTCCAGGGAAATGTGCCAGGGAGAGGACGTGACTGGCCAAAGGTCAAGATGGGACAGGACGAGCTTCTGGTAGGGCTCGGCTCAGAGACACTGCTGCTTTCCTGGGGGCGCCCTCCTACCACCCAGCTTTTACCTCCTGGGGGGGCTCCTGGCTTGTCGCTCCTTCCTCCTGGCTTCTCGAAGGTCTCCTGGTTTGGTGGGCTCAGGGGCAGGTGCTGTGGCTTTAGTGGCCTGTGGTGGGGCAGGAGGTGGGGCCGGCTTCTTCACGGACTTCTCTCTGTGGGCAAAGGCAGGCTCAGGCAGGGCTGGTGGACCAGCAGGGGCAAGGCTCCACCCTCAGGGTGCAGCATACATGCCCATCACACAGGTGCTGCTGTTTCCTGCTGACCTGTGAGACCCTCAGACTGTCTTCAAAGCCACCCAGCACCACTTCCCTCCCCAAACTGGGAGCTGAAGGCAGCACGGGGTGGGCAGGAAGATGGGCCCTCAGAAGACATGGTGAGCATGCCCCAGAGCTTCAAGGTGTTCCTGGGTGGGCAGCGCCCACTATGATAACACACCCTGGGCCTGCACAAGGCCTACTGCCTCGCTGGCACTGGGAGGTGCCAGCACAGGAGCTACACAGTCAGGCTGAGGAAATGGCTGGCACATGCTCCCCCCATGGCAGGAAAGGTGACATGCACACTGCGTGGGCAGCCTTGGGCAGCACAGAGGGGAATGTGAACTGGCTGTGGTCCACAGAGCTGATGATGGCAGGAGACACAAAGTCCTTCATTACAGCAGCTGATCAGCAGCTCCCTGTCAACGAGCAGAACCAGGGACAAGAGCACCTGGTAGCAGGGTTCACAGGAGGCTTTGGGGATGGGGACCAGCAGGGAGAGTGGGCAGGGAGCTGCTTCCAGCTGGGGCCCTTTGGCCAAGTGTGCCAGAACCCCTTGCACTGCAAACTCATCCATGGGCACTGTTCAAATGGATGTGGTGCCGAACATGATCGTTCCTCACTTTAGCGGTTGGTTTATTTATTTTTTAAGACAGAGTCTCAATATGTCACCCTTGGTCAAACTCTTGGGCTTAAGCAATTCTCTTGCCTCAGCCTCCCGAGTAGCTGGGACTACAGGCGCCTGCCACAATGCCCGGCTATTTTTATTGTTATAGTTGTTGTTGTTAGCAGGCAAGAGCTGGGTTCAAACCTGCCTGCCCCAGTGTATGTGGCTGGCGCCCTAACCACTCAGCTATGGGCACTGAGCCTAGTGGTTTATTTTTAAAAGGGAGCTGCTCAGGATTTTCTGAATTGTTCTCAGGCCTGTGAGCTAAGGACAGACGCCTACAGGATAGAGCTGACTAATGCCCACCACATGGCAGGTGATGGAGTGCATCCCACGGCACAAACAGGACAAATCCAGTGAATACAAACATAAGAACAAATGGAAGATAGACTTGTCCCCAGGGCAGGCCCCCAATGTCTGCTATAGTGTGAGGCAGCCTTCTTTTCAGTTTAACCCCGGGCTGTCACCCTGGTGGAGCCCGGGATGCTGCACGTTACTGTTCTGAGCTCTGCACGGCCAGCACCTCAAGGTCTCCCTAACCTTCTGTGTCCTAGCTGCTGTGGATCAGTCTGACCTGGGTGGTCATTCATTCAAACACAGCCACAGGGCTTCCTGGCTTACAAGGTGGAGGGAGCCATCCTGCAGCCTGTCTGAGGTGGAGACCTCATCTGCATGAGGACACCCCACACTCCTTCTGGGCACTCTGTCCACAGCCCACAGAGGCTTCTTCACCTCTGTGGGCCTGCATGACAAGCGTTGCGACCTGGCCCAAGGAAACCTAGTTTCTCCCATAGCGCAGCATGCTAGGGACTTACCCAGCTTTCCCAGGGGGTGGGGCTGGCTCCCCCTTGGTTCTGACAGATGGTCTGTGTGGCGAAGGCGTTGGAGATGGGGACGGGGATGAAGAGAAGGACCTCGACCTAGGGAGTAAACAGAGGCATGAGGAGGGCAGGGCATGGCACATCCCCACATCCTCAGAGAAGGCCACCACGAGCTTATCTGTCGCTTGCTAAAAACATAAGAGTGAGGGTTGCAGGGACAGTCACACTCCCTGGCGGATCCCTGGGGTGGGGCAGGAACATGGCTCACGCTCCCACAGAAACACCTACAGGATACAGCCTGATCTGGACACGGGGGTACAGGCAGACAGGGCAGGCAAGGCTTGGGGCTGAGTGGTGACCCAGCAGCTGGGGGTGGAGAGCTGTGAGATGTGGCATGAGTATCGTGGACACGTGTGGGTAGCAGAGGTGACAAGGGCTGGCCAGGCCCATAGACGACCCTAGCTGGAGGGAAACATGAAGGACTCAATTGTGACCCAAGTTTTTGGCATCAGCAGATGGGAACCTGTGAAAGGGGAATGAGTGGCAAGGGGATCCAGGCTGGCTGACTCCACTGTCCAGGGACAACTCAGGGCTTCCTGAGTGTCACACGTGAGGCAAGAGGGGAGGGCTTGGGGTCTGCCTGTTTCCTCCCAACCTAAACCCTGTCCTGTGGGATTTTCAGCATTTCTGGACATGCAACAGCAACAGAAGGAATGAGACAGGCCTGGCTCCTGTGAGCCCTGAGTGGAGGCCACACAGGAGCCCCCTGCTCTTGGGCCTCATACTCACTCTGCCAGGAAGCCACGCCCAGCCCAAGCCTGTGTCGGGCAGCTGTTGAGGTACCACACAGGGCAGCAAGCCCATCCTCCCAGCCCAGCCAGCTGTCCTCGCTTTCCTGAAGGGCCACGGAAGCTGAGCTTTAAAGAGAGGCTGACGAGCCCAGGCCTGAGTGTCCCTTCGCCCACCCACCTGCCAACCCGAGGCCTACAAGGGAAGGAACCCTGGCCTTTGGTGAAGATACAGGTCACAGGGAGAGCAGGATCAGACCCTCCATGGCCCCGCTCAGCAGTTAAGTGGGGTTTATAGAACCCAGAGAAGCCAGGCAGAATCTGGCCAAAGAAATCAAGTGGGATTCATCTAGCACTGAAGGCACAGGGCCTGGCCTGCCTCTGGGTGCTAGACCTTCCTCCGCCTCCTCTGGGGAGGACACGTGCGTCCCCCGCCCCCCATAGGCCTGTGCTAACTCGGGTGAGGGCCCCCAGTCCCCTCCTGCTATTCCCTGCCCTCACCCCTGACCTCAGGTGACAGCGGCATCAAAAGGCTTTCTTCTCAGGTTCTTTTCTGAGACTGTCAACTGGACACAAGAGCAAAGACCACGTTTGATGCTCTCTCCATATCACTGTGACGCCACACTTCCCCCTCTCCCCACACTCAGGGCCCGTCCCTCCCTTCCCTTTTCTTTAACCCTCCCTCTTGCTCTGTAGCCCAGTCTGGAGTGTAGTGGTGTCACCACAGCTCACAGTAACCTCAAATTTCTGGGCTCCAGGGATCCTCCTGCCTCAGCCTTCAAAGTAGCTGGGACTATAGGCATGTGTCATGCCAGACTAATTTAGAAGATGTTTGTAGAGATATGGTCTTACTATGTTGCCCAGGCTGGTCTTGAACTCTGGAGCTCAAGTGATCCTCCTGCTTTAAGCCTCCCAAGTGCTGGGATTACAGGAGTGAGGTAGGCCTGCTGCCTGTTCAGTGAAATTTCTTATTTATTTATTTTTTTTGTTTAGAGACAAAGCCTCACTTTGTTGCCCCTGGTAAAGTGCTGTGACGTCACAGCTCACAGCAACATCCAGCTCTTGGACTTAGCAGATTCTCTCGCCTCAGCCTCCTGAGTAGTTGGGACTACAGGCGCCTGCCACAACGCCCAGCTATTTTTTTGTTGCAGTTTGGCTGAGGGTGGGTTTGAACCCGCCACCCTCAGTATATGGGGCCAGCGCGCTACTCACGAGCCACAGGTGCCACCTTCAGTGGAATTTCTTCTGAGGCTGTGATGTGTGTTTCCCTCTGACAGGTAGTGAGAGTTCCCAGTTCACCCTTCTCCGTACCCCAGGGGCAGCGTGAGGCCTCACACTCAGGGTCCTGAGATTAGTGCCTGAAGCTGACCCTCAAATATTCCTAGAAGCAGTGCCCTCTCTGCCCCATAGCCATCTGCTCTCAAAGGTAACAGGGCCCACATATAGTCTGCTCCCTACCCCACAGAAGCATCACCTTGACCACCAGACTTGACAGCTGCAACTGCCCCTACTGCTACCTTGACCCCTCCCACTGTGCCCCAAATAGGACCATCTGCCAGGAAGGTAACCAGCTTTATTCCAAAGAACACCTGGGGTCAACGCTTCTGAAAGCAGCGGGGTGAGAGTGGAGGTCTGTGTGCTCCTCCCCCCTCCCTGTGGGCCTCCTGAGATGCCAAGCCGATGACTGGCCCAGACACAGCCTGCAGTGGCAGCCAAAAGGGACTATGGATGCCTCCACCCTCAGCCCCTCTACCCCCACCCCAGGCCTGGGCCTTTCCTGTCCCGACAGGGTGGGGCTCCCCATGTGCAGAGCGTGCGGCAGGGACTGCGCCAAGACAGGCCTGAGGGCAAGGTGGGCTGACACAAGCTCCAGTTTGGTGCCTGACGACTACTCTTTCTACCCAAACGACAACCAAAATTTGTCTAAAATTCTCTTTTCAATGAGGAAATACAATGAAAAGTTGTTGACATCTTCTAGTACTTTCTGCAGTGATGTTAAAGTTCTCCTTCTGTGCTAACACAGCTGAGCACTCTCAGTGAGGCGCACATGTCCCTGCTGGGGCCCTGCAGGGCATGTGTGGCTTTGAGGACGTGGCCAGAGCTGTAAAACCCACGGCTCCCCCTCTGCCTCCAGCACATGGAAGCAGCCCGTCGCAGGTGACTCCACAGCACAGCCCTCACACACATAGGGCCTCTGGCTCCCAAGGCTCTTGTACTGCCCACCACATGCTCGTCTTCACCACATGCCCCTAGTCACATGACTTGCTGAGACTGTTTTGAAAACAGCACCCAGAAGACCACAACCTGCCCCTTCAAGCACATGGTGGCAGGAACATGTCCAGAGACGTCACACCCACCACAGTGACCACCAGGCCCCTGCCTGGCCGTACCTCGACCGGCTGCCTGAGAAAGAGCTGCGTCTGGACGACCGGCTGGAGTAGGAGCTGTAAGATGAGGACCGGGAGCGTGAGCGGGACGAGCCAGAGCCGGAGTAGGATGAGGACCGTGAGGACGACCTGGGTGTGGGGAGGGAGGGTTGTGAGAGAGGGATCTGCACGCCCAGCAGGACATGCAGGTCTAGACCGACAGCTGCACACGCTCACACAGGCACAGACACTCTCACACACAGGTACACTCACCCCTGCCCCTTCCAGTGGAGAACGGTGTTGGGAAACCAAGGCCTGGGTACCATATGTGCCCAGGTTACCAGGCAACCCTGCCTGAGCAGCGCCAGGGTGTTATCTGCACTGACGCTGACCCAGCACATGTGTCAGTGCACCTGTGTGACTGCCATCTGCATCTGGGAACCCTGATCTCCCACCTGGTGCTGCAGGGCCCCCTGGCCCTTCCTCTCTGGAGAGTGAGGACTGGCTCCAGCCCCCACCACTCACCCCCTGGGTGTTCAGACCACATATTGAGGGTTTCAAAGCTGCTGACCTAACCTCCAGGAGAAACTGAGGAGCTGGACCCAGGGAGTCCAGTGGCACAGTCTCCAGCTCTCATTGCCTTTTCCAAAGGGACCTGGGTGAGGGCCCTTACCATCCCTGACGGTGTGGCTGTAAGACTCCCTGGAGTACAGCTAGGTTCACTATTGGGGGTTGGCACCCACGGTGGGTTGCGGCATCCTGGCTGATTCTAACATGTATTTTGGAGGAACATGCTAAGGTTCTAAGCATCAGCCCTAGTCACAGGTTGACACTCTCTGCTGAATGTATAGAACCTACTTAGTCCTCCCACCTTTCCTCAGACAATGACCCACCACACAAACAGCTTGGCCAGGGTGTCCCCAGCCTGACCCTTGTGAGTGGACGTGGCTGGAGGCAGTGGGGTGGTGCAGAGACACACTCTGAGCTGTTCACTGACCAGCCATGTACACAACAAGCTTCGTTACCTGGAGGAGTTGGATGCAGAAGCTGATGAGGCTGATGTTTTTCGACGCCTCCGGGCCCGGCTAGGAGAGACGGACACCCCGAGTTTCTTCTTCGGAGACTTGGACCGCCGCCAAGGGTCTTTCCACTCATCTGCCCGCTTCACCTGTGGCCCCGTGGCGGCGGCCTCCTTCTTTGGCGGCTCAGCTTGACGGCTGAAATCACAGAGGGGTTAGAAACTCCCAGGTCACCTTCTACTTCATAAGCAGTGCTGTCGAGGTGAGGGGAACTCAGTGGGGAGGTTAAGTGACTGGCTTATTTAAGGAATATCTAAAAAATAAAGGGTCACTGAGGACAGGCAATAGATGTCCCACTTGTAAAACTTTTTTTTTTTTTGAGAAAGAGTCTTACTTCGTCACCCTTGGTACAGTGCCATGGCGTCACAGCTCACAGCAACCTTAAACTCTTGGGCTTAAGCGATTCTCTTGCCTCAGCCTCCCAAGTAGCTGGGACTACAGGTGCCCAGCACAATGCTCGGCTAACTTGTAACACTTACTAATAAGGCAAGCAGAGCTCTCTCCATAAATGCTCTTAACTTGAATGTCTTTGCAGTGGTTCTCAACCTTCCTAATACCATGGCCCTTTAATTTAGTTCCTGTGGGTTGTGATCCACAGGTTGAGAACCGCTGGTTTAGGGGAATAATCCCTATTTCCCCATAACCAGATGCTAACTACTTTTTGGGGAGTATCATTACTTTTTTTTTTTTTTTTGTAGAGACAGAGTCTCACTGTACCGCCCTCGGGTAGAGTGCCATGGTGTCACACGGCTCAGCAACCTCTAACTCTTGGGCTTACACGATTCTCTTGCCTCAGCCTCCCGAGCAGCTGGGACTACCCGCGCCCGGCTATTATTATTTTTTTTGTTGTTGTTGCAGTTTGGCCGGGGCTGGGTTTGAACCCGCCACCCTCGGCATATGGGGCCGGCACCCTACTCACTGAGCCATAGGCGCTGCCCAGGAGTATCATTACTTAATCTTCCCAAGAAGAGAGAGCTGCCATCAGCCTAGGGACGAGGATGGCACCCGACACTTTGCCTCTAGTACTAGCATAGAGTAGTGCACAATAAATATTTATGAAATTAAAGGTAAAAAAAAAACTTTCAGGGCAGTGCCTGTGGCTCAAAGGAGTAGGGCGCTGCCCCATATGCTGGAGGTGGTGGGTTCAAACCCAGCCCTGGCCAAAAACTGCAAAAAACCTCCCCCGAAACAAAAAAAAAACCAAAACAAACAAAAATAACCTTTTGTTTTCAAATGCAATAATAAAGTTTGAGATTAACAAACCCAAGCTTTAAACATTTTCTCTGCTCTCTGACTTATGTTTAAAGAAAGTGGTTTAATTAAAACCAGAGAACATCCTGATTAAAACCCCAGAAAGAGCTGAGTACCACTGGCCCTGCTGTGGACAGTGCTGACCTCCAGTGTCCGCAGGGAGGACAGCAGGTTAGAGACAGAGGGGGCAGCTACTTCAGGGTGCAGGGGTCATATACATGGTGACTATAGGTGGGCACAGCACACACACTTAATTGTGACAGCCAGATTCTACATGTGGCAGACAGTGACATTCCTGATGCCACACAGAGTCCCACAAGTCAGGAGACCTCCTTGGGCACACTCGTGGGGCAGGGCTGCAACAGGGGTGGGGGAGGCTGGCCAACCATGCCTAGCTCCCGGGGCTTGTGGAGGGAAAGTGACAGCAGAGCAGTGGGCAGCACGGCCCAGAGCCCTGGGGACACACACATGCCCCACAGGAAGGAGGCTCAGCTCTGGCCAAGAATGTCCCAGGCCTCTGAATCTACTCATAAATCCAAACACACCCTTTAATACTCATCAACCCAGAGTAACTTCAACTGTAATTATAGAAAACTTGGAAAACGTAAATGCCTAATATGAAAAGTATCTGCTGATCCTGTAAAATCTGTTTTTTTAATAATTAAAAAACTACGTGAGTTTGCTTAAAAATTTTGAAAAACATGAGAAAGTAAAAATAAGGAAATGGAAATCAGCTGCCTCCCCACTTTGCACAGACAGCCCCCGGGTGGCACCTTTGTACCTCTCAGCTTTGCTTTATTGCCTATGGTGAGTGCGTGCACGCACTCACACACACGCACACACGCACACATACAGCCAGGATCTGACTACAGGCTGCCTGGTCGACTCTGGGACTTCACTTTCCCTACATTGAGAGGGGGGTTTTCTTGACTGTATAACTGCTCACTCTCAGAAAATCTATACATATTTCTATATGATTAATTGTTTCTAACTTAACCCCCCCCCACCAAATAACATTAAAATGAACCTCCACATATAAATCTTTGTGGGTATCTTTGTTTTTTTTTTTTTTGAGACAGAGCCTCAAGCTGTCGTCCTGGATAGAGTGCTGTGCTATCACAGCTCACAGCAACCTCCAACCCCTGGGCTCAAGAGATTCTCCTGCCTCAGCCTTTCAAGTAGCTAGGACTACAGGCACCCGCCACAATGCCCAGCTATTTTTTTGGTTATAGTTACCATTGTTGTTTGGATTTGAATCCTGGGCTGGATTTGAACCTGCCAGCTCTGGTGTATGTGGCTGGCGCCTTAGCCACTTGAGCTATCTTTTTTTTTTTTAAAGGGAAATTTCCTAAGAAATGGACATCATGGGTCAAAGGAGACAGACACCTGCAGGTCCTCTGTAAGTGTCGATATTTTCTCTGAAAATAAACCCAGGACACTGTGCAGCAGTGCGAGGCCCTGTCTCCTCCAAACCTCACTGACAGCAGGCCCCTGCAGCACCCTACGGAAACCACACCACCGCCAGGACAAACACTGACCCAGAATCCTGGCAGGTGCATACGTGGAAAACGGCCTCCCAGAGCTCTCCTCCGTGTCTCTGATGGGAGCAGCTTCTGCGTCTCTTCCACTGTCTGCACTGCTCTTCGCCCATTTACCATGCAGGGATTCTTCCCAGGTCATCTGACTTCCAGGAGTGGGCCACCCTCGGTGCGCACCCCTCATTCCCACTGAGGGACTGCAGGCTCTGCTCCCCTGCTCTGCTGCAGCTGCACCCCAACTGCACATCCCCAGTGTTGCCATGCTCCTGGGTGTCAGAGGCATGTGGCTGCGTCCTGCCCACAATGGCCGCAGGGCTTCCTCACAGCCACTCCCCTGCCTGCAGGGCTGCAGAGGAGGATGTCACTAAACTTATGATTTATCCCTATCTTCCTTTACAGCTGTCAGGAAGGATAACAGCTTTCTGTATAAAAGATCTTGCCTTTAAATATGTTTTTTGAAAATGCCTTAGTTAGTATGTTACTGTGAATGGGATTCTCTGCCACCAGCACTGTGTTCACAGCTGGCCATCTACTTACATTATAGAAACACAGAAACCCCAGTATCTTTTCACTGTAGCTCACAGCAACCTCAAACTTCTGGGCTCAAGAGAAGATTCTCTTGCCTCAGCCTCACGAGTTATCTGGGACTACAAGTACCTGCCACAATACCTGGCTTGTTTCTAATTTTAGTAGAGACAGGGTCTTGCTCTTGCTCAGGCTGGTCTCAAACTTCGGGGCTCAAGCCATCCAGCTGCTTTGGCCTCCCAGAGTGCTGGGACTAGAGGGGTGAGCCACTGTGCCCGGCCCATTGCCTGTTTATATTTTCAGAACTTCTATTTATTCACCCAGCTGTCCAACAAACACCAGCACACTCACTATCTGCTGAGAATCCAGGACGAGGTGACACCAACACTCAGAACTTCCCTAAAGACACACTGAATTGAGGTTAAGTGCCTGTTATCTCAGCCCCAAACCCCACATTGCCACATTCAGGCATCTCCTGGAACGGTAATCCAGGAAGGAGGTGAGAACCTATCTGATGACACCTGTCACAGGCCAGCAGGCAGCTACCCTCACCTTTACATTTCCTATATGTTTGCATGCTGAAGACACAGGACACAGAACACCCAGTGGTCACCAGGAAGCTCAGCAGTGACCAGTGGCCACCTCTCTGGACATGGTCACAGTAAGAGCCAGGGACCTGCTGTAGCAAGACAAAGGAGGAGAGAGTGCTTGGCTCATCCCCCACGGTATCCCCAGGAAGTCTTTCATTCTCTCTGGTGTCAACAGTGCTGACTTTCAAAATGGACCAGCACTTTAACAACAGAATCAGCCTCAGGCCTGGATGGTGTCAGCACAGGTTCCTGCTCTGGGCAGACTCAGCCCACTCGAAGGAGCTGCTCCAGGATTTAGCACACAAGGAGAGCCTGCCTGTCAAGTCCGTGTTCCCTGACGCACGGCTGTCATCAGCGCAGTAGCCTTTTTATCTCTGACTGTACACACAGTGACTCATAGTGACAACCTGGGGCTTCCTCAACAATGATGATGTAAGATTTCCTTTTAAAATGTATTTAAATTTAAAAAGTGAAAATATTTAGAAAATCTTAATGGCAGATCAGACGTCTTGAGAAGAATGAACAATCAATAAAGAACTCATTAAAAAAACTTCAGTTGGGGGCGGCGCCTGTGGCTCAGTCGGTAAGGCACCGGCCTCATATACCGAGGGTGACGGGTTCAAACCCAGCCCCGGCCAAACTGCAACCAAAAAATAGCCGGGCGTTGTGGCGGGCGCCTGTAGTCCCAGCTACTTGGGAGGCTGAGGCAAGAGAATCGCTTAAGCTCAGGAGTTGGAGGTTGCTGTGAGCTGTGTTAGGCCACGGCACTCTACCGAGGGGCATAAAGTGAGACTCTGTCTCTACAAAAAAAAACTTCAGTTGGAAGGTGTGGCCTGTAGCACAGTGGTTATGGCACCAGCCACGTGCACCAAACATGGTGGGTTCGAACCCAGCCTGGGCCAGCAAAACAACAATGACAACTGCAACAAGAGAAGAGCCGGGCACTGGGATGGGCGTCTGTAGTCCCAGCTACTTGGGAGGCAAAGGCTAGAGAATCGCTTAAGCCTAAGAGTTTCAGGTTGCTGTGAGCTGTGATGCCTTAGCACTCAACCGAGGGTGAAATAGTGACACTGTCTCAAAAACAAAACAAAACAAAAACACACACACAAACACACATAAAACAACAAAAAAAACAAAAAAACTATTTAAATTTTTTTCCATTTCTGCAAAGAAAATCTAATGCTGTTGACTACCACATACTCTGAGTTTTACTAGTAACTGTGTTTTAATGACAAGTTCTCACCCCCTAATAGCAAGGAGGCGGCAGGCCAGTGCTAAGGGCCAGGATGGGACCACAGGATGTAGATTGCTGTGCCAACTCCTGGTGGAGCCAGCAGGCTTGCTCTTGGGCTAACGGGTCTGGGGCTGTTGGACAGGCACCTCCACCGTGTGCTGGCCAGTGAGTCTCCAGGTCCCCTGAGGCTGACCACAGCTTGCTAAGCAACCACCAGAGGAACTCCTAATTAAATCTAAAAAAAACCAGGCAGACAAAAAATTAAACTAGGCTCGGCACCTGTGGCTCAAGTGGCTAAGGCGCCAGCCACATACACCTGAACTGGCAGGTTCAAATCCAGCCTGGGTCTACCAAACAACAATGACAGCTGCAACCAAAAAATAACCAGGCGCTGGTGGCCGGCGCCTGTAGTCCCAGCTACTTGGGAGGCGGAAGCAGGAGAATTGCTTGAGCCCAGGAATTGGAGGTTGCTGTGAGCTGTGATGCCACAGCACTCTACCCAGGGTGACAGCTTGAGGGTCTGTCTCAAAATAAAATAAAATAAAACACAAAACTGCAGGTTCCATACATTCTTCTACTGTGCCAAGGGAAAGCACGTGTGTACAGCTTGGCTTCCAACAGCTGGAGGAGGATGGAGGAAGGCCAGTGTCAAAGCAGTACGTGGCCAGGGATGACCTCAGTTTGGAATGCCCCACCTCACAGCTGGGCAAGGACAGAAATGCTTCTAGGCAGAAGGAAAAACTCTCCAGATACTCTGACCAAGGAAGTGGCCTCCATAGCACAGGCTGCATGCTGTGTCAAGGCCAGGGAGACTCCCCAAGGGGCAAAGGTCAGCTGCACTATCCATGCAAATACGCTGTAGGCAAACAACACGAAGGGCCCATCCTGCCTCACCCCACGAGGTCAGCCCCAGCAAGGACCCAAGTGCCGGAAAGGCAAGGCAGTCATAGCCACATGTGTGTGGAAACTCCAAGCTGAGCAGCTGCCAAGTTTGGTCAAAGAAAAATGAATAAAGATTCTTCTCTAAAATCAAAAGGGCTGGTCCGGCACAGTGGCTCATGCCTGTAATCCAAGCACTCTGGCTGGCTGAGGGAGGTGGATCCCTTGAGCTCAGGAGTATGAGACCAGCCTGAGTCAGAGCGAGACTCCGTCTCTACTAAAAACAGAAAATACTAGCCCACTACAGGTGGGCACCTGTAGTCCTAGCTAGTTGGGAAGCTTGGGCAGGAGGATCACTTGAGCTCAGGAGTCTGAGGTTGTTGTGAACTGTGATGCCCCGGCACCCTACCCAGGGTGGCCAAGGTGACAGAGTGAGACTATCTGAAAAAAAAAAAAAAAAGTGGAAAATGCATTTGAACGTAATCATAAGCAAGTAACCCAAAGAAATAAAACTACTATCAATGTGACACCTATTCTCACCCACTTGCTTTAACTTCCGGATGAATAGAATGAAAAGGAAAAAACCACTTGCACTGTTTGCAGTATTGAACAAGTATCGCTCAGATATCCTGCTGTATCAGTGGTAAGGGCACATCACTGAAACATACCCCAAGACAATCAACACTGCTCTTGGCTCTCTAGGTCACCCCCACTCTCATTCCTGGGACCCCACAAGGAATAGGAAGCTCTGGTTCCAAACAAAATGACAACTCAGAGAAGCTCACGGCACTTTCTGTGCTTGGATTTACCTGTGTTTACCACAGACCTACAGACACCAGACATCTATATCTGAGTCTCACTCTGTTGCTCTGGGTAGAGTGTTGTGGCATCAGCCTTAGCTAATGGCAACCTCAGAGTCCTGGGTTCGAGTGGTCCTCTGGCCCAAACCTCCCAAGTAGTTGGGACTACAGGCACCCACCACCACGTCCGGCTAGTTTTTCTATTTTTAGTAGAGACGGACTCTTGCTCTTGCTCAGGCTGGTCTCAAAACTCCTGAGAGCTCAAGGGATCCACCTGCCTTGACTCAAGGGATCCCAGAGTGCTGGATTACAGGAGTGAGCCACCGTGCCTGGCCTACAAATTGGTTTTAATATATGAAAATACCACTATTTTTCTATCTGTCCACCCATCTTTATCAAACAGTTGAGCAACATTTTGAGCAATTCTATGGGGTGAACAGTCAAAGAGTCACAGCACAGCACAACATAGCCCTTACCTGTTGGGGACACATTCTAAGACCCCCAGTGGGTGTCTGAAACCATGGATCATCCCAAGCCCTGTTATGTATGTTTTTTCCTGCACCTATCCTCCTATGATGAAGTTTAATTTATTAATTGGGCACAGAAGGAAATTAAAAATACACTAGAACAACTGTAACATTAAACTGTGGAAAATAACGTGAGCATGGTCTCTCTCACCCCCAGAGCACTCCTTGTACTGGACTCACTTGTTCTCACATGGCAGCTGACTATGAGCAGCTAGACTGCAAGGGGATGGACCTGGGACTTGATTTTTCCTCGAAAGTGCCCAGGGCACAGTGGCTTCCTCAGAGCCAGCAGTTAAGCAACACCCAGGACAGATTAGAATGAGGGTCAGAAAGGTAAAGTGCTTCTAGAGGTGACTGAAGATCACTGGTTGTATTAAACTTCACCTGACAAGTCCTGGGGGAATTAACTTTGGGCAAGTTCTGAGCAGGCAGCCTGCCATTCTGGGGTCTCAGGATGCTCGGGGTCAGCTCCAGGGTGTCCTGGACATGCTGCATGTCTGACGCATTCAAGGTCAGCAAAGCAAGTACCCCAAGGGGCCAGAGGTACAACCAATCTGGACTCATGGTATTCAGATTCGCCACGTGACAGGTTCTACTCCTGAAGACACGAGGGGTGGTGGGTGGTGCTGGCAGGGGTGAGGACCCTGTGCACCTGTGGTAGCAGAAGGCAGGGTGAGAGAGGGATGGTGGTGGTCAAGAAATCAGGAGGAAGTCACCAGAGGGACGCTCAACACTAATTTTTTGCAAAAAAGACGGTGGTGTGTAATGGGCCAGCAAGCAGACCCAAATAGCCATCACCCTCCCCCACAGTTCAAGGACAGAGGGCCACGCAGACACACCCACGTCTGTAAGACCAGTCCTGGCACAGAACACGCATGGACAGTAGCAATCGCACCTAGAGTTTACACCCTTGGCCCTAACTAGTCTTTTATTCAGAAGGTTAATCTAAAACTGTGTTTCTTACCCTTCTGGGGAGGTTATAAATCCTTTTTGAGAAACTGGCTACTCAGCTGGCCCACTCCCTGCCCAAGACCCTGGGACTCCCGGGACACCTCCAACCACGGTGGGGGGGAGTCCCCCCACAACAAACAACTCAGAGCATGCATGACAGCCCACCGAGGAGCAGATGTGCACTGGAGGGCTGTGCATGGGCTGGGGACACAGTTACTTGTGAGCCTACCAGGACCATGGGTGGCTTCTACAAGAGCAGAGTATGGGGGCCTGGGCAGGTGCCATGGCAAGCCCCCCGTGCAGCCAGGGGCCCTCAGTCTTGCGGACATCACAGCCACAGCTCAGAATAGCCCAGGCAATTCCACCAAGAACAAAGATTACCTTTGTCTTCTGGAGCCCAAGGACAGCACTGGGTGGGCTCAGCTGTGAGCATGCCCTTTGGCCAGGCTGTCAAGATCAGAAGGAAGTTTCACAAAAGAGATTCCCCCTAATTACACAGACACATTTTCTAGAATTGGCTGAAAGGTTCTGCCTAATCTGAACCTGAAAACAGCCCACACGTAGGAGTAGCCCATTCATAAAGGGAGGTCATATACACCATGCATGTGTCATGGCAAGGCAGCCAGGATGAGGAGCGCGCAGGACCACACGCCAGCGGTTAGCGTGCGCCTCCCAGTCTGTGGAGCAGCTAGCTGGTTAGAGTGCCCCAAGGGAGATGGGCAGGAGCTGGGCCTGTTCACTGCCTCTGGGCAGAGAAGGACTCAGGTGGGTGGGGAAGAACCTCAGAAACAAGGGTATTAGGGTGGGGTAAGAAAAAGAGGGGGGCCCAAAGGGCAGAGATGAGGCTGAGCAGCACCAGCCATCAGACATCTGGGCAGCACATCCTGTCTGGGACCTCTACTTGCTCCTCTTTCCCAGGAGGGTTCTCAGTCCTAACCCAGTACGCCCAGGGACCCAGACAGACTCCTGCCCTCTGCCGCACAACTCTACCTCCCTCTCCTGGAGCAAGGGTTGACAAAGTGCTCCGGGTGAGAGCCCAAGCTGGCTGTAGACCACACAGATGTGACACACTTCATCAGGGTTGACTCCCTCTTTGATATTCTGCTCAGCAAATGAAGGCAAAGGCTTTGCAAGTGGCTCTCTCTAGATGAAATTATACCACTCTCCTATTTAGGATGAGAAAAATTCTTTCTATTCACCTAAGGATTAAAATTCCCAACTTGTTGAAGACTAGCCCATTCATAAAGGGAGGTCACATACACCATGCATGTGTCATGGCAAGGGGACCTAGCTGCTCAGAACATGGGGTCACGCCATTTTGGGCTGACACAGGAAAAGGAAACGGGAGCCTGAGCTGTCACCAGAGACAAGACCAAAGACTCCTTAGCACCCAGGAGACAGGCTGAATGGAGCCACATGCCATAGGTGGGTTCTCAACCCTGCCACCAGCCGCAGGGTGCAGGCCAGGTGGTGTGTGTATGTGTGTGTGTGCGCACATGGAGGGGTACAGAAGCACACGAAAGTGAGAAAGGAAGAAAATGGACCAGGTGAGAAACAGGAGGGGAGACTGGCTCTGCCAGTTTGGTGATAAAAGCTGGGTCTAATTTCAGGAAAAACTAATTTCATCTAGAGGATCTCTGACTGTGAGCTCAGATCTGACCTGAAAGAACTGTGTTGGTGAGGACTGCTTCACTACTGTTAGGACCCATCAGTGAGCAGACTGAGGGTCCAGAAGCTGGATGGAGGTCGTGACTTGCTGCCTGGTGCTGAGCCAATAAATGCCACCATCTTTAAAGATGCTTTCTGGATTCACAACATATCCTCCCCTGGAGAGGCCAGGAGGTCCCAGAATCATGAAGGCGCACAGCTATCCCCCCATGGGTCCCAGAGCTGGCACCTGCCACCATCCTCTAACCTGAGTATCACAGATGCCTGATGTGGAAGAGCTCTAGCTTCTTGCAACAAGCAGAATATGTTAGTGGGGACTGGGGAAGGAGGTCTACGCCAGAGTCAACGCGTTCCTACGCCACCAAAGTGGACACGCTGATGGGATGATGCACCTGCAGAGCTGCGCAGCAGAGTGACCTTTGACCTCGCATCACTGCCTGGGGCTGTTCACAGTCTTCTGAATCTCTGCTTCTGAGACCAGGCTCCTGGACTGGCACAGAAGTGCCGCTCTGTGAATCTGCCAAGTAGCTCACAGGGATCAATCTCCACGTCACCAACCCTATAACACCTGACTGTGGCACACATGGCTCTCCCAAACCCAGGCCCCACTGGTGCCAGGCTCTGGGACAGGACAGAGGGCTGGAGTGCATGCTGCTGCAACGCCAGGCGTGAACGCGCTGAGGTGTGACAAAGCAGGCAGGAGGGCAAGCATGAGGGGAGCTGTTTCTGAGCTGAGGGATCTGAGCAAAGCTCCAGAAGAGGTATGGGGCAGCCCACCTGCATCAAAGGACTGGACGCTAGGTGAGCTCCCAGGGTCCCAGTGGAGGGTGCAGCCCCAGGGCTGACGCCACGCTGGAAATGCACATTAGGGGAAGGGTGTCTATCAAGAGGAGTTCAGATAGATCCAGTGAGATAGTCAGCCCCTCCTCAGCAGCCATGACCATAGGAGCACTACCATGTCTGGCTGACTTTTTCTTGACTATAGAGTCGGATTTTTCACTATGTTGCTTGGGATGGTCTCGAACTCCTGGCCTCAAGTAATACTCCCACCTTGGCCTCCCAAAGTACTGGGATTATAGGCATAAGCCATGGCACCCAGCCTATAAGACTTAAAATCTTAAGTCTCATCTAAAATAGAAAGGATGGGGACAGAACGAGGGAACGCAACAGAGGTAGGCCGGAGCCACTGCCGTCGCCATGACCCGCGGTAACCAGTGTGAGCTTGCCCGCCAGAAGAATATGAAAAAGCAGAGTGACTCGGTTAAGGGAAAGCGCTGAGATGACGGGCTTTCTGCTGCAGCCCGCAAGCAGAGGGACTCGGAGATCATGCAGCAGAAGCAGAAAAAGGCAAACGAGAAGGAGGAGGACCCAAGCAGCTTTGTGGGTTACTGTCCGCTGGACAGTGCTACCCTAGAAAATTCTTTCTACCAGCTAGGTTGTGTCCAACCCTCTTGCCCTTCGCCTGTGTGCCTGGAGTCAGCCCCACCACACTGGCGTTTCCTCCTGCAGTACTCACGGGTCCCAGCACCAATGGCTTTCATTCCCTTTGCCCTGAGTCTGCAGCGGGTCCCCTTTGTGCTCCCTTCCCCTTAGGTAGTCTCTCTCCCCCTGGACCACTCCTGGGGGTGAGGGGGTTACCCCTTCCCAGTGTTTTTTATTCCTGTGGGGCTCACCCCAAAGTATTAAAAGTAGCTTTGTAAAAAAAAAAAAAAAAAAATTCATGGAAAGAATGAATTTCCTTCCACATTCAAGGATGGGAAGACTTAATATTTAGAGTGTGGCACACCTCTTAGGGGTGGGACACAATTATAAGAGGGACTTTATCTAATAAATGCAATCGGTTTAACATAATTTTCTGTACCCTCAACGAATCCCAAACAATAAAAAAAAAAAAAAGAAAGACAATATTGTTAAGATGGCAATATTGCCAAATTGATCAGATTTAATGAATTGCAATTAAAATCCCAGCTGTTTTTGGGTAAAAATTTGTAAGTTGACCCTAAAATCATATGGAAATGTAAGGACCCAGCACAGGCAAAATGCTCTTGAAACAGAATTCGGCCAGAGACACATCTGTCCCAATTTCAAATGCACAGTACAACCACAGCAATCAGGACATGTGGTGCTAGCAGACGACAGAAGGGCGGGATGAACCCACATGTCTACAGTCACTTGGTTTTGACAAGGTTGCCTTGGCCACTCAACAAATGGTGCTGGGAAATGCTGGACATGCACAGGTAAAAGAACGATGCCGGGCCTCCTGCAGCCATACACAGTAATGAGCTCAAATGCGTCATAGACTTAAGTATAAATGAAAACTGAGATACTGAGTTACTGAGACAGAGGATCAGGCAATGGCATCTTAACAATGATGTGAAAACAGTAAGCAACAAAACAAGAAATAGACAAGCTGGAATCTGTGCTTCTAAGGGTGTCCTTAAGAAGTGAAGGACAACGCGGGAGGGTGTGCCTGCACCTCCAACATCTCACAGGGATGCGCACCTAGATCACAGAAGTCTCAGCTCAGTAACAAAAGGACAAACTCAAAAAGGACCAACAATGTGAACAATTTTCCCAAGAAGATATAGAAGCATTCAATGAGCATGTGGAAAGACAAAAAGATGCTCAGCACCACCATCACTAGGAAATGCAGGCCAGAGCCATCTCAAGATGCCACTCCACACCAGTGAAGACAGCTGCGGTCAGCATTCAGAACAGCGAAAAGAGGTACCAATGAGGAGCCTGCGCCTCACACACCACTGGTGGGTGTGCGACACGGGCGGCCACTTTGGAGAACAGTCGGGCAGCTCCTCAAGGCCATTAAAACCGAGTGACCACAAGATCCAGTAACTATCCCTAGATGTGACCCCAAGGAAGATCACAACCTACGTTCACACAAAAAACTTGCAGAAAAGTGTTCACATTCACACTAGCCAAAAGGTGAGACCAACCCAACGTCCACCAGAGGGCGAATGGGTCAACACAGTGTGGGCTATCCACACAATCACTGCTGAGCCACAAAAAAGGATGACGGGTTAATATGTGGTACAGAGTGGTGAAACTTAAAAACATCACTCTCAGTGAAAGGGGCCAGCTGCAGAAGGGCGTGTGCTGTATGATTCTGTCATGTGAAGTGTCTGGGACAGGCAGGTCCTGAGATAGAAAGCAGACTGGAGCTGCCAGGAGATGGGAAGTCTGGGGAAAGCAGTGAATGATGCAAACTGGTAAAAGGATTCATTTGGAGGAGACAAAAGTGTTCAAAAATTATGGTGATGGCTACACAATTCTGTGAATATTCTAAAACCACTGATGCACACTATATATACTCCAGCCTGGAGACAGAGCAAGACCGTGTCTCTCAGAAACAAACAAAACCCTAGACCCACGCAAGCACAGTTGTGTGAACCCTTTAAATGGGTTCCACCACAAGTGGATTTTCTCAGTAAAGCTGCACACACGCACCCCTTTGTCTGGCTCTCTGCCTCCCCACTGAAACCCACAGTTCTGTCCCACAGGGCCTGTCCTGAGCCCCTACTGGGCGCGGCACCCACCAAGGGACGCCAGGCCTACCTTGGCGGCTGCGGCGAGCGGGGCCTGGGCTTCTCCTTGTCCTTGTCCCGCTCCTTGTCGCGCTCGCGGTGCTGCCGGTCCTTCTCCTTCTCGTCGCGCTTGGCCCGCTCGCGTTCCCACTCCTCCTTCCTGCGCTGCCGCTCTTTGTCGCGCTCCCGCTCGCGCTCACGCTCCCTCTGCCGGCGCTCCCGCTCCCGGTCCCGCTCCCGCTCGCGCTCGCGCTCCCGCTGGCGGTTCTCTCTCTCACGCTCGCGCTCTCGCTCCTTTGTCAAAGAGCCAAACATAAGGGGTGGCGGGTGCCAGGGCCGTGGGGGGGGGGCAGCAGGGCAGGCGGGGGGAGGTGCAGGGAGACTCTCCAGCGCTAAGGGGCCCAAAGCTTCTCAGAACAGCACCAAAAAATGGCAGATGCCAAATCAGCCTGGCATCGCCTGGGAGCAGTGGCTCCAGCCGGGCACTCCACTAGCTCCAGGGAGATATCAGGTCCTCACAGCAGCCTGAAGCGCCCTGGCAGGCCAAGGCAGGAGGATGGCTTAAGGCTTGGGGTTTTGGTTGTAGCAAGCTGTGATGTACACTACACTCCAGCCTGGAGACACAGCAGGACCCTGTCTCTTAGAAACAAACAAAACCCTAGACCTATGCAAGCACAGTCGTGTGAACCGATAGGCAGCTCTCTGCGTGCAGCCTGGGCTTGCCTGTCTGCAGGATAGAGGGATGGGCTACCTCCTGGGGTGGGGCGCCCACGAACACCTCATTAGCTTCTGTAACAGAGTGGGCACTCAAAAGGCTACTCCTACTTTTCTGATACAACCCTCAAACACCTTTTTGACTGATCCTTCTGTTTTTATTCATTTGCTCTAATATTCAGAGTTAAAACCGAAAATAGTCCAATCACAGTGCATCTCACAGGCTTCAGGAGGCCTGTGGGGAAGTGCCAAGCACACTCCCGACCTCCTAGCTGCCAGCCTTGGACACAGCGTAGGAGGTACGTGGTGGGGGGTGATTCTAGGTGGGGGGTCTCTCCTCTTTCCAGGCCTTCCGAATGGAGGAGGCTGTCAGCAGGGAGGAGCAAGGGAGGATCAGGCTGGGGGCTTTCTGGCAACGTGGGGCCCTCTGCTCTCTAGCAGCTCACCCCTGTGGGGTCCTGGGCAGCCACCACCCTCTGGTCCTGAGCACTCGCGACTGTGACTGTCCCAGCAGCCACAGCACAAAACCGGTCAGCTGCTTCCACCTGGTCTTCTCCTGGGGCAGCTTTTCCAAACCACCTGCAGCTGAGATTAGGGACTCTCAGCCTGAAGCATGAAAGTTCCTAAGTGGACTCAGCTCTCACAGGCTCAGGGTGATGCAGAAGGAATCCAGCATAGAACTGACTTCTGACAGATCAATCGAGTACGATGGGCGTGTGGGGTCAGACTTAGCAAGTCAAGTGAAACAGATGAGAGCAAACGTAACAAAGGTTACCACAGAGGAGCCAAGGAAGAGTGTGAGCCAAGACGGCAAACATACTTCCTCGAAACTTGCGTTGTTACATAACCTTATGGGAAATCTAGTTTAAAAAATACCATAGCAAGAACAAAGTTTTCAGGAAAATCCCTGTTTGCATGGCTACAAATATAGTCATGGGATGGGCATGAGTCTTACAAGCAGCCTCTGTGGGTTACAGTGAGATGCCGAGCCGATGGCAGAGGCTCTGAGCAGAGCAGACTCCTGTGAACACCCGTGCGCTCAGTGGACTCACTCGGTAACTGTGGTACGGCTCTGTCTCTGTGTACTGCACCCTGAAGTTCTCGTACTGTCCGCCACGCCAAAACCGCTCTATTTCGTAGTCGTAGTAGGGGTCCGCGTAAGGCTCAAGTCTGAAAAAAGAGCCAACAAACAGTAAAATGATCACTTATGGAACCAGCGCAAAAACGTCATGTGGGACGCTGGCAGACAGGAGCAACCCCACAATAAGGAGATGCCACACGTGGGCAGGCGGGGCCTAGGTCAGGAATGCATGGGCAAGTCACACTAGGGAATCCATCACTAAGCTTCATAATAAACCGAAAAGTCACAGGATTTTATACTCATAGATGACAAAATATTTTTCACAAAAATACTCATTCTTGCTTAAAAAGTACTCAAGAAAATAGAAATTGGTACATTCATAACATGCTAAAAATACATTTATATACTTCCGTACTAAAGGCAGCATTTCACTCAGTGGAGTGGCAAGGACACCCCTCAGATAAGGAGGCGGCAAGACTCACTGTGTCTGTGGGAGAGGGACCACGGGACACAAGAGTAAGAGAAAAACTACCTTGATCTGCAAATTACATGATACCAAAACTGAAAATCCCAGAGACCTGAACATAACGCCAATTTAAACAAACAAGTAACTGAAAAACAGAAGGATAAAATATTAACATACAGAAATCAGCATCCTCACATACATGGGTAATAGAAGACAGAGAGCAGAGGACACCTGGTTTGCGATAGCAAACAAGAATAGTACTTAGGAATAAAATACACCGGGCCAGAAATGTGCAGAGCCTGTTCCTGAGATGTGAAGTGCAAGTGAGTAGGTGAGAAGGTGCCCCTTGCTCCGAGACCAGGGGCTTGACACACCGAGTCAGTCCTCACTACCACTGATTTATAGATTTAAGGCAATCCCAAGTAAAAACACCAATGAGCTTCTTTATAGAGCCAATCTGTCACCCAAATTTGCCTGGAAAATCAGACCCCAAGACAGCTGAGAAAACCCCAGAAAAGAAACGCCCTGAGTCATGACAACATCATAAGAAGCCTCTATAATTAAACTAGTGTCACGGTGGCACATGAACAAACAAGTGGTGGGTGGAAGAGAGGAGGAGCTGGGAAACGCACTGGAGCAGGCACAGTCAGGTGGCCCTGACAGGGCACAGGTGCTCTTCACTCAAGAGGGATGGGACAACTAGCCACCAGAGGAACGCTGGGCCAGGGCCCACCTCATGCAACACACCCCTGTCTGTACTTGCTGAGGCAGCAGTGTGCTGAGCTCCTCCTTCCCACCCCTGTCTGCACAGTGTGCTGAGCTCCTCCTTCCCACCCCTGTCTGCACAGTGTGCTGAGCTCCTCCTTCCCACCCCTGTCTGCACAGTGTGCTGAGCTCCTCCTTCCCACCCCTGTCTGCACAGTGTGCTGAGCTCCTCCTTCCCACCCCTGTCTGCACAGTGTGCTGAGCTCCTCCTTCCCACCCCTGTCTGCACAGTGTGCTGAGCTCCTCCTTCCCACCCGTCTGCACAGTGTGCTGAGCTCCTCCTTCCCACCCCTGTCTGCATAGTGTGCTGAGCTCCTCCTTCCCACCCCTGTCTGCACAGTGTGCTGAGCTCCTCCTTCCCATCCCTGTCTGCACAGTGTGCTGAGCTCCTCCTTCCCACCCCTGTCTGCATAGTGTGCTGAGCTCCTCCTTCTCACCCCTGTCTGCATAGTGTGCTGAGCTCCTCCTTCCCACCTCTGTCTACACCTGCCGAGGCGGGAGTGCGCTGAGCTCCTCCTTCCCAGGTGGGGCAGAGGAAAGGCCAGGGCACACTGCCAACAGATGGTCCCTGGGGCTCCTTGGAATTTCTTGGCTACAAAGTCTCCCCACTGGGTAGAGGGGGCAGGAATCTGGGCCCGACCCTGGGTGGCTGCTGACACCCTCCAGTCCACCTCTCCAGCTACCCACGCTGCCTGGCTCTGGCTGTTTTCTAGAAATCTCCTCAGTGTTTCAAGTGCCTGTAGCAGAGACTGACCTAACCCGGCTGTGCCAAATGACACAGTGAGCCCAGTCCAAACAGTCCAGCCTGCACGCTGCTCAGGCACACTGACCTGTGATGGTCAGCGAGTACCCGCAGGGATTGCAGCAGACAATCGGTTAGAATTATGACTGCAGAGCCCTCTCCCAAAGCTCTTCCCTGTTCTTTGACAGGACGGCTGTGCAGTAAATTCATTTTTGGGAAACTGATTAAGCCAAGTGAAAAGGCTTCTTCCCTGCAGGATTTCTCCAAGTTATATATAGGACAGGAAAGTCACAGATATGGATGGCTCCCTTGAACTGCCAGCCCAGCAGAGCCCATTTAGGGGAACACATCATATGTCTCAGCATGAAATACAACCAACTCCCCAGTACCACCTCAAAAAATTCTGGAAATACTCAAAAACAACTTGGAGGAGTGGTTAAATTCCCTTAATTCTAAAATGATCACCCTGAACAGTGTCAGGGTCTGTACAAACATTTCCCAGACTGTCTCAGGGCTTGTAAGGTGTCCACGGGCCTTCTGAGGAACGGGCTCTGTGGTCAAACAAGACTGGTGAAGCTGTCAGAGGGCTCTGCAGTCACTGACTTCCCATCCAGCTGGGCATGTCAGGTGCTGTCACAGATGCCCCATGTCCCCACAGTCGGGGCAGTGTCACGTTCAGTCCTGCCTGTAGAGTGGACCCGCTCCTCACTGGAGAGAAAGCCTCAAAGTCCTGGCCAAGAAAGAACCACCAGACAAATCTAGCAGTTATGGTGGACAAGGCTTGTGTCCACAGTCCCACTCAGGGAGAAGCATGGCAGGTGAGAAGAATGTGGAAAAACTAAAGTCTGGGGCTGGAAGTTTAGAGGTCATACAGCTTAACCATTTCACTTCAGAGATAAGGAAACTGAGGTTGAGAAGATAATACGAGGACAAAGTTCTAAAACACCTACTACTACTATTTACTTCTTATCTGAGAGTTAAACAGTATTAGTCTGTGAAATACAACTTGCCTTTGCGTGATTAAGGTCAAAATTGTACTGATCCCAGCCCAGAGCCAGGCAGAGGGTGGCTGTGCTCCCCAGGGTAGGAGTCAAGACACTCATGTGTCCTGCCTGCTGCCAGTACCCACGGTGAGGGTCTGGGCAGCTCACAAATGGGAGTACGACATGGCTGCCCTTCAGCCTCTATCGTCCACTCCAGCCCAGGGTCATCTGGCTGGTCCACCTGCCTGCTCTGATCCTGGCCACTGAAAAGTGAAGGCAGGTCATAAGGTCCCCAAAGGCAGGCATGGTTCCACACTACAGACAGTGCAGGGAAACCCACATAACCACCCGGCCTAGGCATGTGCAGGACAGTGGGATCTTCCCCCATAGGCAGTCCCAACCCCTCCTCCACAGAGACACATGGGGCTTCCCAAGGACACTGGCAAATAAATCCCTGGAACCAGTGTGCGCGAGTCCCTGATGGGCTCAGAGAGCCTGTGTGTCTGACAGCAGACAGCAATGACAAGTCACTCCCTTCCCAGAGCAAGAGAGGCCTGACGCAGATCAGGGACTAATAGAGCTGGGCGGTGTGGTCAGCAGAGGGCGTGAGCGTGGGCAGGAGGCCTGCGTCCTGTCTTTCTGTGCTGGTGGGGGTGGGGGCTGTGCCTAGCATTTCTGTGGCAGGAGAGGTCAGTTATTTTTCCAGTTTAGTGTTTGGGATAAAGGAGGCGCTCGCTGGTATTTGGTAGATCATTACCTGAGGAGATCAGGTTCTGGTTTCTCTGAATCCCACCCTAACATACTATTTTGATGAATGAAGTCTGCACCATGCCTTCAAGAACAGCTGCTCCGGGCCACCTTCTTGGCTGAGGATCTGACTTAGGACTCAGCAAGGGTAACCCAGGTCCTGGCATGTTGCCTAACGGTCTACAGTCAGAAGACCAACAACTGTGTCCTCACACATGAGATCCTGCCCATGCCCCATTTGTCTTCAGGTCACACACTGGTGGGACTTGTATGAGGTTCCTAGAACAGTGTCCCAGCAGCCCTATGTGGACACATTTCCTAGTGACTTGCATTCATAACACTGTACCAGTCGGCAGAGCACTGTGCACATGTGACCCTGTGAGTGAACTGCTGAACTCCTGAGAGCTACACAGAAATGCCAGTGCCCTTGTTCTCTAGATGCGTCTCACAGTGCTGCTCGGTGCTTAAGAACCGGCCCTTCCACCACACAGTGCCCAGTTTTATTCTCGATGACAAAGCTGCCCATACAAAGGAGCATCTGTGTGACAACTATCAGTGTTTCCATTCTCAAAGCCTGACCTCAGAATCACAGGGCATGTTTAGAGGGTCTGCGCCCCTGCAGTCACTTGACCTGGAGGCTTGTTACACAGGCCACAGCCTCCACTTGCCCACTTCTGCCCCTGTTAGGTGCTGACGCTGCTGTTCCAGCCCCATCTGACAGCCTCGACTGCCCATATGCTCACCCCCAACCTGTGCAGCAGGCCATGCCCGACCAGCACCTGACATGACTCTGACACAGGTAAGGGCACCTGGTGCACAGCCTGCTGCGCAACAGGGTCCAGAGAGACAAGCACAGAAACGCAGCCCCTGGGGCTCCTGTGGCTGGCCCTCCTGCCCCGTTCAGCTACAGGGACACCCTCTGCACACTCCCACACTTGTCCCTGTTTCGCCGCCTGTTGCCTACAGCAGGGCTGTGACCTGCAGCCTGGCTGAGAAGGGACTTGCTGCATTCCTCTCCCTGCTGCTAAGTCATGACAGTGCCAGCCCACACTGGCTCTGGCCACACGCCCAGGGCTCTCCTCTTGCCCTCTGCAGCCACCACGTGCATATGCCCTCCCCAAAGTCACTCTGTTCAGGCCACGAGGTGGTCTCTGCCTCCTGCCTGACATGGTTCTTCCCACAGGGCCTGTGAGACAGCCGGCATCCTCCCATAGCCACAAGTGGGTTGAACCTGCACTAACTCACCAGGTCTGGGGTGGGGCCTGGCACAAAAGCCCTCACAGGATGTTAAAAAAATTAAACAAACACAGATACTGGAGAAACTCTCACTCCTATCTGCAGAGGTGTCAGAAGCTGAGGGCTCTGCTGTGTAGACACCTGCTTCTGGGGAAGCTTAGAGCCAGGAGGCAGCTTCTGTCACCTGGTACTAGAATATGAGGGCAGGGCTAAAGACACTTGTTTCTGCAACCAAGGGTGATGGCAAAATGTGCCCACTGAGCTGCTTCCAGCCAGATGCTTCTCAGCTCTGCCCCAGCAGGGGAAATTGAAAGTGAGTGCCAAGGATCAACCCCAGGTTCAAACCCTTCCTCCCTAGGACTCACAATACCTGCACCCTTTCTGGAGCACTCTATCCTTCTCCAAGGACCTGTACGCACCCATTCCTGTACTCTGCCACTCCCACAGAAGGCAGCTCAACATCCTCACGTCTAATAAGACATGGAGGCCTTCTGAGCCTCAGGGCACGACCACGCTGTCCTGCTGACAGCAAAGCCCAAACTGTCCTGACTCAACACTCCTTTCATCTGATGCTAGCTACACAAAATTCAGTTAGAAAACATACAAGTTTTAATAACACCTTTAAATCTCTATCCCTTCAACCTCCGTGGAGTACTGGGCCTTCTCTCCCACCCTGGGAGGGAGGAACATGCCTGCCATGGTAGGGCCTCAGGCAGGTCGCCAGCTGTGTCCTGAAACACAAGCACCACATGTCTCTCTGTCCTCTGTGCTTTCTGCTGTCATCTCAGGCAGAAGTCAGTGATTGCAATTTCAAAGAGCAAATGTAAATGTACACAGCATCACTGCAAGACTGAGCACATGCCAGAGCTGACTGCGTCTTGGCCTGGATGAGGACTGGTGCCGCTGGCAGTGTAGGCACTCAGAGGTGAGCTCTGCAGACTGCTTCCCTGCGGCAGGGGCAGGGAGCACTTTTTAAAGGCACATAATCTGTACAGACCTGCACTCTTCAACCAACACACGACATCAGTAATTATGTTTTTAGAGATCAGCAAGTGTTTGGGGAGGAGAGACGCGGAGACACAGCATGTGCTGAAGAGGCCGCAGGTTGCAGTGGATGAACATGGACTTAGGTGGCTGCAGGGGCCTCGAGGGCAGCTGCAGAGACCCTTAGAACTTACTGGAACCACAACAAATGTATGTGCCCCCAGTCATATGACCCATGGCACAGAGCTAGAACATTTCCTTCACAGAAGCAAAGAACTGAGGCAAGCTGACTAAGAAGAAAGCCTGAATTATCTCAGGAATGCCATCTTAACTCCGGCATGAGCAGATGGCAGAAGTCCCGTGTGCACCCTGGGACCCACACTTGGTTGCCCTGTCTACGGCATGGCTTCACTGGAGGACACCTTAATTCTCTTTCAGAGGGAGGGGGAGGCAGAGCAATTCCTTACGCTGTGTCTCTGACATCTCTCGGGATCCGAGAATTCCAATCTCGGAAAACTTCATTTTCTTTGTCAAACTCCCGTTCATCTTCACCAATGGTCACGGTAAATCTTTTCTCCTCAAAATCAGGCTCCTGTTCTTTTCGAATGGTTGCTTTTTTTAAAACCTACCATTGTAAGAAGAAAGAAGTCAACACGGGGTCAGAGCAGCAGCGTGGCTGTGACTGGCAGCCCACGCACGAGGAAACACAGAACCCCAGGCGTCTCTCGGGGAGAAGAGCCTGAGCCTGCCCCTGCACATAGCTGCACCCTGCCCCTTCCTGCTAACACTTGAGCAGGTGACAGGGAGCCCCACATTCACCCGCTGACAAGTACCACACGGAACTGAGCGGCACGAAAAGTGAGGAGGGCTCACTCTGTCATTTCCTAGGACAGAAGCTGGCTCAGGTGAGGAAGGAGGGCTGGGTACAGCAGGGCTGGTTCCCAGACTTTAGTCCCCGACAGCAGGGGTCAGAGTGGGCCTGGAGTAAGGCAGAAGGCAGTGAGGGAGCCTGAGCGGTGAACCTCGGCAGCAGGGGTGTGGACGCTGGGCACAGCACAGGCTGCCTCACCAGATCCTAGTTAGGTGGCTCTGAGTGGCCAGAGATTGCCCCATGCTTCTGGGCAGCACCAGCTGGGGTATGGCCCAATGCTGACCAAGCCCCTAAGACTGTGCACTGGACCAGGGTTTACCTGTGCACTAGACTGTCCCTAAGACCAGCAGACACCAGGCTCTACTCTTTACTTCTTTAGGAAACCACAGAAATAGACTCTAACTTCAGAGGCTCTACTGAGTGTCCACTACTGTGCGGGACCAAGGAAGTACTAGTTCTGCGCAGGGACAGCTAGGGTTTTCCCCTTGGGTTTTCTGAGGAAGTCGGTTACCTCCTTTGCATGCCGGAGTCCTCGTTCCCAGGCACTCTCTGTTGGGGGCTCTGGAGGGGGTGGAGGCAAAATTTCATCAACTACTGGCCCACCCTATTAAAAAATGAGAAGGGAAAAGTTGAGAAGGCAAGTAAAACTTTAAAATCTATAAAGAAATGGGGGAGGAAAAACACCCCCTAAAACACAAGATGGCCGCATGCAGCCTGTTCTCCCCTCACCAGGCCTCCCGTCCCCAGGGAATTCCAGGTCTCTGTCCACACGGGGACAACAGGAGCACTGGAAAGGTGGCTCTGTGACTATCCCAAGGCACAAAATGCCTTCTTCATGAGGCATACTGTCTTTAGCTTGAGATTCAGATAGAGCTTGGATGTTGGATTTGCTAACAATTAAAGAAGTAGAGGTGTTCACGCACCCAAGGGTTGGCAGGCATCAGCGGGTGAGGTCCGAGAGGCGGGGCACCGTTAGGTGGGAAAGGGTCTGCTTTGGTGATTAGGGAGTAGTTTCCCTTGTCGTTCACTCCAGGGTGTATAAACCTACAATTCATTCCCCAGGTACAGTTCCCTAAGGAAACAAAAGTCAGGTCAGAAAGGGTCTCTGAGAGCCTAACTGCACCAGGGCAGAAGCCTTCAATGAGGACCTGGGATGCACCAATGGCCAGCTGAATGGTCACTGGATGTCAAGGCCCGAGTCAGGCGGCTGTGGCCAGCTGCCCAGCTCAGCCTCCATGTCCAGGTGGCTGCTGGCCTAGCAGGGAGACTTCTGAGAGCTGGTGTTTCCTAAAGGCTGCAGGAACACCAGGGTCTCCTGGGTCAGAGAAAATAGCCTCTGTTTCAAAGTCACTTTGTAACGAGTTCATACTTATCAACTATCTACATATTAGTTTTCTCCTTTAAATAAAAACATCCCAAAGCTTTGCAGGTTTGGGGCGCCCCAGGCTCACTGCAAGGTGATCTGTGGGCTGAGGCAGCTTCTGGCAGGTGTGGGCTGGATGTTAAGTTGCTCATACAGAAACAAATCAATAAGGAGCACAATGTCACCACCTCCACAGACTGCATTTCTCTTATCAATATCCTCACAAGCCATTGCAAGATATTTTTCTTTCTTTCTTCCGAGACAGGTCTTACTGTATCACTCAGGCTCCTCCTAGGCTGCAACCTCAGACTCCAGGGCTCAAGTGATCTTCTTGCCTCAGCCTCCTGTAGCTGAGACTACAGGTGCCCGTCACATTTTTAGTAGAGATGGGGTCTTGCTCTTGCTCAGTGTCAAACTCCTGAGCTCAAAAGATACTCTCATCTTGGCCTCTCAGAGTGCTGGGATTACAGATGTGAGCCACTGTGCTGGCCCATTTCAAGGTATTTCTGGTACTTAAATTGGTCTTTCATACTTTGTTCAAAAACAACAAAAGATAAACTCTTCAGCAACAGAACATTAGGATCATTAAAGGAAAACCACTTGACTTTTTAGCAAAGAAATGTAAGACATCTAAATCTTTAATTAGTGAATTGCTTTTTAAAAACTTATTTTTTGAATAGGTAATATGCACACAAAGTTAAAAAATGTGACAGATAGTATCTATGTAGTTTTAAAAAACATTTCAATGGGTCACCATGTAGTTAAGAATTTAAATTGTTAAAAAATATATATTCAATCCTTAACATGATATTACATTTGGACATTTCTGTCAATAAATCATGTTTTTCCTTATACAATACAACCAAATTAAACGGAAATAATTTAGTATTTAGGAAAAGCCAAATTTTATCTTTGAATGCTATGAACACTTAAGCTTGAATTAAAACCAGTTCAATACAACATGATGGCATATTGATCAAAACTATGAAATAAAGCACACTTATAAAACTGCTTCTCTGGGAATGCAAAAATGACAAAATAATTTTTTAAATTCTTTAAAGCATTTAAGAGATCGATCACATATAAGTCACTGAGATTGGGAAATGTTATCTTACAAGGGGTTCGAAATCCCAGAGCCTCAGAGAGGTCTCAAGAGAAGCCCACACCATCCTGCACCGAGGCCCAAACACTTCTCAGGACTGAACCCTCACAGACCATCCATGCCGTATTCAACATCGCTTGTGTGATTAAAAGCTCATCGTGAAAAATTTACAAGTACAAAAAAGTATTAACATAGACCACAGCTCTTATAATTTTTTTAAACTAAAATTCTGTGGTGGATAAGTGGACATTTGTTATTCTCTGTTCTTTTCTGTATTTATAAAAATTTCAAGACACTGCCTATGAGCCCACTGTCAAAAAAGATCTTTACTCACTGGCAGGGTGAGAAAAGAGCAACAATGCCTCTGAAGAGACAAAGGACTCTGGAGTGGCCGCAGGAAGGTGCCTGGCGGGAGGGCAGCCTGACCAGCTCTGGCAGGTCCCCACTGAGTGCAGCCTTGCTCTTGGCCATCACAATAGAGGGAGCTGGCCCCAGAAAGAAGCACAGGTGGTCTGTATGTACAGCTAGGACAATGTCAGGCACACTATCATTCTAGTCACCTTTTGAAAGTAAACTTTTTCTATGTAGAAGAGTCTGGAAGGATATGCACATTGCTGGGACTGTGGAAGAGTTTTACCTTTTGTTGTCATAACAGTCTGATTAGCACATATTACTTTCATAATTTAAACAGAAACTTATTAAAAAAAAAACACTCTCCAGAAAAGAGAGGCAAAGCGCCTGTGGCTTAAAGGGGTAGGGCGCTGGCCCCATATGCCAGAGGTGGCAGGTTCAGACCCCAACCCTGGGCAAAAAACTGCAAAACAAACAAACAAACGAAACCAATCTGGTTTAAAATTGGCCTTTTGCTTCCAAATGGAACTTGGACAAAGGCTCCACAGACAGGGGATCAGGCCATCAGGGACAGAGAGATGGACACTGTCCAGAGTCGGGTGGAATGACAGTTTCTTCACTTTTGAAATCTCTAAGTGATCTCTGTGGCACAGAGGGCTTCAAAGGGAAGATGATATTCTTTCCCTTAACTAGAGGGCAGGTGCATCAGCAACTTTCATTCTTTAATTAATCCTTATGTCTGTGTAAACATTGTATTATTTTACATTTATGAAGATTTCATGATAAAACTAAAAAAGAGAATATATACAACTAAAAAGCACTCACATACTCTAAAGGGCACCTGGTAGAGCCTCCCCACCCTGGTCTCCAGGGCTCAGTCGAAGGCAGTTACTGGGCTAATCAACCAATCGACCCCTCTACCCCAATATTACAGCTTCCCCCCACAAAACAATGTATCTACAGAGAGGGAGCTTGCACACTCAACACCAAACCCAAACTGTGTCATCCAAACAGATACAATATATGTTGGAAATGGGGCAGCTGTTCCCTCAGTAGAAATTGAGGAAACTAAATACAAGAGATGACTAGGAACTTCCTCTTGTGTGGCACAGGCACACCCACCTCTGCAGGGTGGGGACCTTGGGAACAGCAGGGATGCGTGAGCCCGTGAACCACATGCTGCTGGCTGCACCAGCTCAGCCTCCATGTCTGAGGCTGTTGTCCCTGTAGCTACGCCACACCGCACCTGGTGACGCTGAAGTAACTTCACAATCTGTTTCCCTTACAAAGTATTTGCTTCACACCAGAATTTTAACAAAGACTTTCTGACAAAGGGGTCTTAATTAAGTATTTCTCCATCCCCTTTCTTGTGAATCTGAATAATTTAAAATATAATGGAAGGATTGTAAGATAAAGTAAAGAAGTTTGAAGTGCTTCCTGGTTTTTAAATACTTCATGAAAAGAAGGCAGAATATATAAAAATCCAAGATTAAATCTTAGAGACAAGATGGTAAGATCTTATGACTCTACTCCAACAGGCAAAAGACTCAGTGACCCTTCCCGCCCTTTGCACTAGTGATGTCACACCAACAACTCTCCAGAAATTTCTTCCTACCTCATCAAGATCTGTGACAGAAACTAGGAGAAAACCATGGTCCCATCTAGTGAGGTTCCGAGATGTTTTAACACCTAAGGAATACACTCATTATAGTACCTTAAAGAATAAAATAATTTCTGGGTTGCTTCTTCATAGATAAGATTTGAAATAATGATTCTCTAACATTTTGCTCTCAGCAATCCAGACAGCCTTTGTTTGTATGAGTTACTTCCATTAAAATTTACTATATTAGAAGGTAAAAGTAATTTAAAGATGTTTCATTATTTAAAAATAGTAAGAAATATATGGAGACACAAATATTTGATGAAAACATCTTGTGAGAAGAGCTATGTTATCTCCCTCTTAGTGCTGACATCAGAACGGAAGCAGCTGGATCCCCATTCTCAGGTCTGCACCTGGGATGGGCTTTTTGGTTGAAGGTGAGAAAATGCAGCCTCACAGAGCTGCAGCTGGAAAAAGGAGGGTATCTCAGCCTTTTCATACTCCTGAGACCCAACTCAACAAATGATGGCCTCTTAACAGTGAGCTGCCAGCTCTGTCCACTGAAATTCACACATCTGTCTCAAACAGAGTGGACCTTTTACCAGGTGTGACTCTGTAACATCATGTGGAGAAGTCATTATACCCTGGGAAGCTGCTGAGCTCACAGTGGCAGACACAAATTTTCCAAAAGTCTACATTTCATGTAAGAGTGTGAGTTTTCCTATGTCAACTGCTGTTCTCCTTGAAGTGGTGGGTTTCCCCAAAGCACACCTGCCAATCCATGAATGAGTGTTCCTTGGAGAAAGCATGGCAGTCCCACCGCAGCTCAGACTTCACGGTAACCACTGGGTTTCAGGGCACCAGCAGTCCCCAGGTGCATGGCCGCCCATCTCACTGAATGTCCAGGACGTGTGTAGCAACACCCCTCCCCCCACGACTGCTGCTGGATTTGCCAGTTTTAATTACCTGAGGTCCAAAATACTAATGGACAATTTCAGATATAAATAATCCGTAAGTTTTAAATTACATGTGATGTGGAACAGCACCATGAAGTCCTCCACCATCCACTCTGCCCTGAAGACCTGTGCCGGCCACAGCATGGCCTGCCGTCACTCAGCAGCCTTCTGGTCATCATGCCAACCACTGAGGCACCATGTGTTGTGCTCGCTGTCCTGGCTCCACAATCCAGGGTCACCCGGAGCAGATGAGCTTCCTGATGTGTCCTCAGAAGGCCAGCAGCAGCCTAGCACCACATCATAGTGCCTCCCACACTCACCTCCCTTCATGTCATCCCCTCCACAGTCCAGCATCACATGGGTGAGGGAGACCAGGCTCATGTTAACTTTTATTATGGTATTTGTTATCATTATGATTCTTATTAATGTTACATTACAGCAATAAATCTCTCACTGTGCCTAATTTAGAAATTAAACTTTATCACCGGCACATCTGTATAGAAGCAAGCACAGGACGCATGGGGCTGGGGACTGTCCATGGTTTGAGAGTTGCAGGTACTGACTGGGGGTGCTGGGATGTATCCCCTGAGGATAGGGGGATGACTGCAGTGAAGGATCTTATTGGGATAAAGGAAATGGTCCAAAAATGGACTGTGATTTACCAAGTTTACAATTTGGTAAATCTATTAAAAAATTACTGAATTGTACATTTAACATGGGTGAATTTTAAGCCATGTAGATTATACCTCCATAGCGTTGGGTTTTTTTTTTTTTGAGAGACCCATATTCTTAGTGCCACGGCGTCACAGCTCATAGCAATCTCCAAACTTCTGGGCTCAAGTGATTTTCCTGCCTCAGCCTCGAGTAGCTGGGATTATAGGTGCCCACTACAATGCCTAAATATTTTTTGGTTGTAGTTGTCATTGTTGTTTGGCAGGCCCAGGCGGGATTTGAATCCGCCAGCTCTGATACATGTGGCTGGTGCCTTAGCCACTTGAGCTACAGGCGCCAAGCCAAGAGAGACCCATATTCAAGTAGAACATTTAATTGTATTATAATTCTTACTGCTGTATCATAGTCATAATAGTAAAACTGGCATTTTGTTTATCTTATTCTTTGAAATGGGGTTTCACTCTGTCCCCAAGGCTGGGGTGCACTGGCTTAACTGTAGCTCTCTCTAATTGGGAATTCCTGGCCTTAACTGATCTTCCTGGCTCAGTCTTCCAAGTAGCTAGGACTATAGGCCCACGCCACCAAGCCCAACTAATTCTGAATTTTTTTGTGGAGATTAGGGTCTTACTGTGTTGCCTAGGCTAGTATCAAACTCCTAGACTCAAGTGATCCTTCTACCTTGGCCTCCCAAATGGTTAGGATCACAGGTGTGAGCCACCACATATAGTCAAAACTAGCATTTTAAGTGGGAGTACATGATGGTTGACACCTGACTCCTAGGACAGTCTTATCACCATGATGAAGACATTTTAGGCTTCAAAGTCCCCAGAAATAATCTCAAGAACCCCCAGGGGTCCATGGACCACACTCTAAGACCTGCTGCTTTAAATACAAAAGAGTAAGTAGGGATTAAAAAATGAGCAAATGTGCTCCGCGCCTGTAGCTCAGCGGCTGAGGCACCAGCCACATATACTGGGACTGGTGGGTTCAAACCTGGCCAGGGGCCTGCCAAATGACGACAACTACAACAAGAAAATAGCTGGGCACTGTGGTGGGCGCCTGTGGTCCCAGGTACTTAGGAGGCTGAGGCAAGAGAATAGCTTAAGCCTAAGAGTTTGAGGTTGCTGTGAGCTGTGACACCACAGCCCTCTTACTGAGGGCAACATAATGAGACTCTGTCTCAAAAAAAAAAAAAAAAAAAAAAAAAGAACAAACAATGATTCTTCAAGGAAGATATACCAATGGCCAAGGAGTGCAGGACAAGGTGGCCTGTAATACTTCGATCACCAGGAGATGTGAATCAGAACCGCAAGGAAATACCAACTCACACCCACTATGATAGCAGTTATAAAAACACAGAAAACAACACTAGTGTGAGGGCATGGAGACACTGGGAACCTTGTACACTGCTGTGGAAAACAACTTGGCAGCTCCTCAAAACCTCAAACACAGAGTTGCCACATGATCCACGGCTCTGCTCTGAAGACAACTGCCCTCCCTGGTGCACTGCGGCCCAGGAGCCTGCTTATGGTGCCAGATGAAGATAGCGTGGCCTATCCACACAACACAACGTACTCGGCCTTAAAAAGGAAGGGCATTCTTACACAGGCTACAGCACGAATGTATCTTGAAGACATTATGCTAGTGAAAGAAACTAAGCGCAGAAGGATAAATACTGTATGATTCCACTTACACATGCAGTATCTAGAGTAGTCAGATAAAAAAACAAAGATAGAAAGATAGAAAGCAGAATGGCAGGTGTCGGGGCAGGGGTGTGGGCAGAAAGAATGAGAAACTGCTGTTCAACGGGTTCAGAGTTTCAGTTTTCCAAGCTGAAAAAGTTCTGGAGATGAATGGTGATGGTAGTTACACAACAGTGTGAATGCAGGCTGGGTGCAGAGGCTCACACCTGTAATCATAGCACTCTGGGAGGTCAAGGGTGGTAGACTGCTTGATCTCAGGAGTTTGAGACCAGCCCAAGCTAGAGCGCGAATCCATCTCTAAAATTAGCCAAGCGTTGTGGCGGGCACCTGTAGTCCCAGCTACTCAGTAGACTTGATCACTTGAGCCCAAGAGTTTGAGGTTGCTGTGAGCTGTGACGCCATGGCACTCTCAGAGGGTGACAAGGTGAGACTGTCTCAAAAAAAAAAAAAAGTAGTTAATAACACCAAACTGTATACTTAAAAATGGTATATGTATTTCACCACATTTTTTTGAAAAAGTGGGAGCAGAGACAAGGAGGTTTGGCCCACAGAATAAGGTGGGATATCCCTTCACAGAGGTATAAATCAGAAACCCTAAGTAGGACACAGTCTTAAAAAATGCTATTTATTCCTTTGTGGATAGAATTTTGTGCCTTGATGATTCAAAATAGATATGTGAGAGATAAAAACATACTATGATAATTAATGATGCTTTAAAATATTTACAAATTGTGTTTCTAGCACATTTTGTTGTCGATAGACATGAATATCTAATGGGAGACCAGAAGATTAATATACAGTAACAACTTTTCACAGAAATAAAGCAACAAACTTTCACAAAATACTTTCAGGCAGAGCACAGAGGCTTGCAACCTGCGGTCACACCACTTTTGGGAGGCCAAGGATTGCTTGAGGCCAAGAGTTCAAGACTACCCTAGGCAACACAGTGAGAGTCTACAAAAACTAAAAAAATTAGCTGGGTGGGCTGGTGCACACCTGTAGTCCCAGCTACTTGGGAGGCTGAGCCACGAGCATGGCTTGAGCCTGGAAGTTCAAGGTTATAGTGAGCTATAATCCTGCTATTGCTCTCCAGCCTGGAAAACAAAGTAAAGTTCTATTTCAAAAATACTTTTTTTCAAATTAAGATATAATTCACCTACCATAAAATATTCTCCATTTACTGTGTATGATTTAGTAATTTTCAGTGTATTCATGAAATTGTACAACCATCACCACTACCCAGCTCCACAATGTTCATTTTATACTCCCAAAAAAGCAAGCCCTGTACTCAGTAGCTGTCACCCCTACCCCGCCTAGGCAGTGACTAATCTGCTTTTGTCTCTAAGGCTGTGCCTCTGCTAGACTCTTCCTATAAACCATACGGTATGCGGCCTTTTGTACCTGGCTTTTAACACCCAGCATGTTTTCAGGTTCCTGCACGTGCATGTATCAGAACTTCACTTCTGGCTGGGCCCACAGCTCATACCTATAATCCCTGCACTCTGGGAGGCTGAGGCGAGAGGTCAGGAGTTTGAGACCAGCCTGATCAAGCGTGAGACCCTGTCTCTACTAAAAAAAAAAAAAAAAAAAAATAGAAAAACTAGCCAGGTGTGGTGGGCACCTGTAGCCCCAGATACGTGGGAGTTTGGGGCAGGAGGATAACTTCAGCCCAGGAGTCTGACGCTGCAGTGAGCTACGGCACTCTAGCCTACTTGATGGAGAGTCTGTTTCAAAACAACCAACAAATGAACTTCATTCCTTTTATAGCTGAATAATTCTCCATTGTACAGACAGATCCCCATCATCAGTTTTTGGACATTTGGGCTGTTTCCTCTTTCTGGCCACTATGAATTGTGCTGATGCCACATTGTGCACAGGTTTTTTTATGGAGACATGTTCTCACTGCGCTTGGATCCACAACTGAAGTGGAATTACTGTGTCACATTGTAATGTATCCTTAACCTTCTGAGAACAGCAAACTGAAGTAGCTGTGTCATTTTGCATCCTCACCTGCTGCAAAGGGGCCAACATGATGAACTTCATTTTTTCTTTTTTTTTGAGACAGAGTTTCACTATCTCGCCCTCAGTAGAGTGTGGTGGCATCACAGCTCACAGCAATTTCAAACTCTTGGACTTATGTGATTCTCTTGCCTCAACCTCCCAAGTAACTGGGACTACAGGCGCCACCACAACACCCAGCTATTTTTTTGTTGTAGTTGTCATTGTTGTTTAGCAGGCCCAGATGGTTTCGAACCCACCAGCCCTGGTGTATGTGGCCAGTGCCCTAAACACTGAGCTATGAATGCCAAGCATTCATTTAATTTATTTTTATTTTTTTTAGAGACAGAGTCTCACTTTGTCACCCTCAGTAGAGTGCCGTGGCACCACAGCTCATAGCAACCTCCAGCTCTTGGGCTTAGGTGATTCTCTTGCCTCAGCCTCCCAAGTAGCTGGCACTACAGGCACCCACCACAACGCCCAGCTATTTTTGTTGTTGTTGCAGTTTGGCTGGGGCTGGGTTCGAACCCACCACCCTCAGTATGTGGGGCCGGCGCCCTACCACTGAACCACAGGTGCTGTCTATGTTATTTTTAAAGTAACTTCTCTGTTGTTATTGGAGGGACTGTAAATAAACTCATTTCAGTTTAACACCAAGTTTATATAAACTGCAGGTACATAAAAATATTTACATGCAAATTTCTCATAACCAAGTAAAAGCAGGAGACATGGTCTAGAACAGCAGTTCTCAACCTGTGGGTCACAACCCATAGGAACTGTATTAAAGGGCCGCGTATGTGGAAGGTTGAGAAGCACTGGTCTAGAAAGTGGTGTGGTCGCACCATTTCATGACTACTCTGGAAATCACTGAGCTGCACACAATGAATGGACAGCACTTTGTGGTCTGTGAATTATATCTTAATTTGAGACTCAGCCATTTCCTTTTGTATTGCATCACATCTCTTTACAAATTAAATATACGGTGAAGGCAGGGCAGTATCTAAAAATAATCCTGAAACGAGTCCACTGATCAAGCTCGACCAGGCTGCAGAATGCTGCCTGGCACCCCCTGACTTTCTGACCAAGCCCTCCCACAAGGCCTCACTCCCTGATGCCCAAGCCTAGGGACACCGGCTTCCCCTCACGTCACTTCCACGTCCTGCCCTTGTCTGTCTAGGCAGCTCCCAAGAGGGAAGGCTGCGGTCTGGCAATACCCTTGCTGCATTTGTTTTGTGCTGCTGCTCTTGAGGTCTGGGTACCAGGTCAGCGGTCTGAGCAGAGATCCCGGCATAGACAGCAACCATTCTACCTCCTGCTGTGGGGACTCCCAGGCAGCTGCTGCTGACCAGCCAGTCACACTCTGAATCGCCCTGCCCAGAGACAGAGAGTGCTGTGCAGGGCAGGATGTGGTCTGTGCTGATTTCAGATGACTGCTGATACACACATGCTTGTGTGCAGAGCTTTCTCCAGTGCCTTAGTACAGACATTTGTGAGATGGGTTGACATCATTTATCCCCATACCATTATGAAAAAGGTCTTCTGCTTCAGTTTGTTTTCTTAAATATTGACACTTCAATCCCAAAGCTTTTAAAGAACTGTAACACTTTACCTCCTAAGACGCACTGTATGCTCTGTGTTCCCAGGGCGCCTGTTGATTGTCATTAAAAGGGTTCTCCACAGCCGTCACAGGACCCTCCCCCAGTGGGGCCCCATCACAGGCACACGTGATTGAGCACGCAGACAGCACAGACCAAGAGCACATGCTCAGAGGGGTGAGCCTGACCCAGGGTCAGGGAGCCCCACAACACCCAGGCTGACTCTGGGTATGAGGACAGGGTCATTCCCGCCAACTGCAGGGCAGAGCCCACCCTCTCCACCCACCCACTCTTGCATACACGGCTGTGGCAAGGTCTGCACCTCCTCGGTTGGCTCATGCGCCTCTAAGGAAGAAGTCCCGGGCAGCTCTGACCCTCAAAGACCCCCCCCCCCTTCCTTCTGGCCGCACAGCCGTGTCTGGATCCAGGAGAAAGAAGTCTGGCCTCTGGTGCAGGGGACTTTAAGGTACTAGAGAGAGTGAACACAGTATATTTTGTACCTTTAACCTGGCCTCTGAATGGTATGGAATTGGATATTGGTGGAAGTAGAGTGGACAGTGGTGTCTCATCTGGAAAAGAAGTACAGGAAGCTCTTGTGAGCTTTAGACTGCACACACGGGTGGTCACTGAGCACAGTCATCTGAGGGCTCAGAGCACAGTTAGGAGAGAGAAAAACACCTTCCTACCTGTGCAAGGAAAATGCTGAATTATCAGAAATATGCCAAAACTATTGGACATTTTCATTTATTTCCAAATCTCCCAGTACTTTACAGGGTTACGCTGCATCTGAAAGCCGGTCAACCTGAACTTTCAAACATGGTTGTGTTCAGCTGCCACTGCTGCAGCAGCTACTCATTCGCCCCATTCGCTCTGTCTGAGCAGGGGCCTGGATGTTCCCAGAGGCCTCCCCTGAGCCTCTCAGAGATCCTTTCCAACTGAAGGGCACGCTGCTGATGCATCTTGCATAAGTGGTCACTTCCTCAGGAAGGGGGATTAGGTGCCTGAACTGGTGTCTGAACACTCAGCCTTATGAAAAGGACCACGTGGTAATGACGGCTCTCATCTACATCCCGGCACAGGTGTGCTGCATGTGGGGCTAACACCCCAGGTGTAACAATGACCAGGCTGGCCCCTCCAAGGCAGTCATCAAAGTGACAGAAGGACCAAGAATAGTCCACTGTATAATGCCAGCACCACCCACCACAGTCTGGCCCCAAGAACAGCCTCGAATAGCACAGGGCCCTGACAAGGGCAGACCGCCACCAGAGCCCCCAGAGAAGCCCAGGCCAGACATGGCCCCTCGAAGGCCCCTCCTGTGGACAGTTACCTTTCATGAAGAATCGGCAGGTGGGACGAGGCCTCACCTTCCTGTCACTGGGGTCTTTTACTTCGCCTTCCTCCAGGTCATCGTCCTGAAAAAGAGGACAGTGTGTCAGCAAAGGTGGGAAGGGTCCACCCATTGGATCTGCTGTCACCAAACTATAAAGTGAAAAAGCTGCACATGGGGAACTTAGGTATTTTCAAAGACTGTGCCTCAGCCTTACCAATTCAGGTCAAGTTCCCAAATCATGGACTGCACACCTGCACAAAGCTTACCCACAAGCTCTAAGCATTACTCAAACTAAGGAGTATCAGGCAGAACACCCTGTGCACTGCATGAGGCATGTTGTGATATTCCTCCTAATTAACAACTTAGAGCATGACGTGGGTACACTTCAGGGTCAACGTCCTCTAATCTAGTCTTGGGTCAGGGAGAAAGTTAGGGACTCAGGCCAACAATTCCACCTGCCCACTAATAGGGGCCCAGGCCCACCTCGAGCTAGTTCTTAGCCCTGGGTTCCCAACTTTGGCATCAAATTTTTTTTTGAGACAGAGTCTCACTTTTTTGCCCCCAGTAGAGTGCTGTAGCATCATAGCTCAGACTCTTGGGCTGAAGCAATTCTATTGCCTCAGCTTCTTAAGTAGCTGGGACTATAGGCACCCTCCACAATGCCTGGCTATGTTTTAGAGACAGGGTCTTGCTCTTGCTCAGGCTGGTCTTGAACTCCTGAGCTCAGGAGATCTACCTGTGTTGGCCTCCCAGAGTCCTAGGATTATAGGCATGAGACACCGTGCCCTGCCTTGGCATTAAACTTTATTAAAAGAATAATCCAAGAGCTTTACAAAGACCAAAGTCTGGGTCTAGCACCACCACCCCATGCTAATGAACAGCCAAGACCCCACTACTGCTCTGCCCAAGCCACCTACTGTCCCAGAATCCTGACCCACTGGCCTGCAGCTGAGATCCTCCTCAAGCCCTGAGATCCCCCAGGGCAAGTGGACACCCAGCTGCCCTCCAGACATCCCTGGCAATGAGACTAGGTCAAGGTCGGCACATCCAGGATCAAAGATCCTGGCCACTTCCAGTGCCCTGGCAGAGCCAGCCTGAGCCCCATCCCTCAGCAGCACCACCTTTTCCAGACCTCAGACCAGTCTCACCTGGCCTGCTGGAACCTCTTCTCAACTGGGCTCCTCCAGCCTGTGCCCCACAGTGCAAATTCCTTTCTAAATCCCAAGGTGACCACATTCTTCCCTCTCTTCTGCCCTCACCATCCAACTCAATGCTTCATTTTCAGACCCTGGTGAGGCCTTCCCTGCACACCCTGCATGAGGGTCCTCTCAGCCCCAGCCCCAGCCCCTCTGCCACGTTTCGGCTGCACCTGAATGTCCTGGTGTTGCCACACCACCAGTGTCTGCCTACTCACCGCTGGGTCTCTGGTCTCTGGCACCAGCCTCTGCCTTGTAGTGAATGATCAATAACTATTTGTTGGATAACGAAATGCGGAAATCAAAACCTGGATTTATGATGACTTAACCTTTTAAAGTTTTAATATTTGCATAATTTCTGCCTTGAAAATATTTGTTATTAAAAAGTATTTTATACTGAAAAGATTCCTGAGAGCTCTATCCTTAAAAGAGCCAAGAAATTATTGTTTTTCTTTTTTTTGGAGGCAGAGTTTCACTTTGTCGCCCTCGGTACAGTGCCGTGGCGTCACAGTTCACAGCAACCTCAAACTCTTAGGATTAAGCGATTCTCTCGCCTCAGCCTCCTGAGTAGCTGGAACTACAGGCGCCCGCCACAACACCTGGCTATTTTTAGAGGCGGGGTCTTGCTCTTGCTCAGGCTGGTCTTGAACCCATGAGCTCAGGAGATCCACCCATCTTGGCCTCCCAGAGTGCTAGGATTATAGGTGTGAGCCACAATACCCTGCCTAAGAAATCCATTTTTTAAAGAAATGATCACAGAAAACATGACAGAACACCTGTCTCCTCCAGACTTTTACTTTGTATTTTCTCTTGACTACTATTCTCATAGTAATGAAGGTTTTGGTGTAGTAATCATGTCGTACTTTATGTAGGCTCAACTTTAACTTCAGGACATATTCTCTCTTTGTTGCCATGACAGAAAAAGAAAACTCATTTGAAAAATTAAAATCCATTTAAATCTTCCAGGTTCACTTGGAAATGAATTCACAGGAGTTGAAATGATGAGTACAGAATGATAGTTTTCACAGTCCAGGTTCAGATGTAAAGAGATGTGTTTCTGCAAAACACAGAAGCAGAAAGGAGCCACCTGGCCACTTCAGGGGGGCAAGTACTCACAAGTCACAAGTCAACCAAGCACTACTCAGCCACCAGCAACGGTCAGAGGGGTACCACTTGGCCACCAGCATTGGTCAGTAACAGGGCAGACTGGTGGTGAAGCACCCAGGACAGAATTCCAACCCCAAGGGTACAGACCAGCATCTGCGCAGCAATCAGCCATGCAGTCCTGACAGCTGCCAGGACAGAGGGCAAGACAAACATGTGGGCTGGGCGTCCAGCTTCTTTCAGTTAAAAAACAAAAACAATCACTCATTCAGCTACAAAACATCAATTTTCAACTAACCATTCATTTAGCACATTTTTAAAAGTGATGACAGATAATTGCAACAAGTTTTTAAATCTTTCTTCTTCTCTGTCACACTCTGGAAGAGTTAAGAGTCACCCTGGGCCACTCAGTAAATATGCAAATACTAACAAAAGCTGATGAACAAAAAAACATCTGTTCCACTTGCCAGAAGTGCCAAAAAAAAGTCCATACATAATTTTTGTGATATCTGGCACCACAGATAAGCAGAACAGCCTCACATGTGGCCTGTGGGCCAAAGATTGGACATCCTTATTAGACAACTCAAGAAAGCGTTCTAAAGCCAGACCCACAGGGCTGCTCAAGGCTGTCATACCTCATGTGCCACACAGGAGCATCCTTTAGGCCTTCTGCCCATGTGATCTGGACCACAGATGCAGGTGGCAGAGGATACAAGTAGAGGCTCAAGTAAGCTGGTGGGTCTACAAACAGGACAGCACCATAAAGCTGTCGGCAGACCCTGCTCGGCAGGCCAAAGAGCATCACATTAACACTGAAAGGGGTGGGGCACAGGCCTGCAGTCTGCCTGGACCTGAAGGACAGTCACGGTGCTGAGCACACCTTTCCCTGGTGCTTCCCCACAGCAGGGCAAATGTAAACGTGGGTGAAGGGTGGTACCACTTCAGCCTCGTAAGTTTTACACAACACACACACCAGGCAAAAAGGTCTGGGTTCAAGCCCTAAGTCTGGCAGCACAGAGGCGTGACTGCGGACACATTCCTCAGCCCGTGGGGCCACCACCTGAGCCTGTACAAAGCGCAAGACCCAAGGACTTGATGAACGATCAGTCCTGCTGTCACCACTGTAATGGAAAAGTCTTCACTGGTAACAGGCCAAATACGATTCTCCCTGAGAGCAACGATACAAGAGATTTTCACTTTTTATTTTTTTTAAGACAGATTCTTGCTTTGTCCTTGAGGCTAGAGTGCAGCGGCATCATCATAGCTCACAGCAACCCCTAACTCTTGGGCTCAAGCAATCCTCCTGCTTTAGCCTCCCGAGTTACCCAGACTACAGGCACCCACTTCAAACTCCTGGGTTCTGATGATCCTCCAGCCTCTCCAGTGCTGGGATTACAGTACCAGGCCCAGCCCACTTCCTTCTTTCTGCAGATTCTTCTTTTCTTTCTTTCTTTTTTTTTTTTTTGAGACAGAGTCTCATTTTCTTGCCCTGGGTAGAGTGCTGTAGTGTCATAGCTCACAGTAACCTCAAACTCTCAAGCTCAAACAATTATCTTATCTCAGTCTCCTGAGTAGCTGGGACTAAAGGGCCTGCCACAACACCCAGCTATTTTTTTTAGAGACGAGGTCTCACTTTTGCTCAGGCTGGTCCGGAACCTGTGAGCTCAGGTTATCTACCCGCCTCGACCTCCCAGAGTGCTGGGATTACAGGCATGAGCCACTGTACCCGGCTTTTATTTTTTTTCTTAAAAAAAAAAAGATCATGGATTTATATTAATAAAACAAGACAGAAATTATTCCACACCAAAGTTTCCTGAATGAGGCAGGTAAGGAAAAGCCACCACATGGGGCTGCTGCATCAGAGGCAGCTGAGCACTGGGGCCCAGGCTCTACCAGGCGCTGCCACCTGGGCCGTACACTACCTGCTTGGAACTGGGGCCCCTGGCCCATAAGACGGGTGTGGAAATATAGGTCCATAAACCCCTCACCCAAACCTGTAGTGCTAGACATATGTTTTAGGAATTCAGAAATATTCTGACTATAGAAAGGTGGTTTAGCAGTTTAAAGGAGCATCCTGTAAGGTCACCTCACCCTCGTGAGGCATGGACCACGAGAGGAGCACAGGAGACCATGGCCAGCTTGAGTCAGCTTGGGCCAGGTTTGCTATCAGGCAGGTAAGGAAAAGCTTGGGTTCTTAGAGCTTCAGGGTTTTCCCAGCTGCAAGGAAGGACTGTGGCCTGTACTCTTTGGGGGGCTGTGGCAAAGAAGCCAAGCTCCGGGACATAGGAGGCCTCTCAGCCCTGCTGGTGATGCACTGACAGGCCCTCTCCCCAGCACCATGCAGGCAGCTGCTTCCTGCGCTTCAGTGATGGAAGGACAAACACATTTGGAACCTTATCCCACAACACTTCATGGAAGAGTGTACATAAGGAACGCTCTACCTGACCAGAGTGGAAACCCAAAGCCATGCCAGCAAGCGGAATAGTTCTCTGAAGATCTTGTAAGTCCAGACATAAGAGGAATGTGCAGATTTGAATAGGAGAAAATATAAAGTGCCACATACAGAGAGAATGCTTCCAAGTATTTCTGTGTGTGGGTGGATTAAGAGCTACTGATTGTAACCCAGGGGTCACGTGGACTGCCCACTCGGGACACGGGCCCACTGTGCTGGTGCCCCTGCGAGGCCACCCAGCAAGAGGGCAGGAACAAGGTATGTACCTGCCCAGAGAGACGGCACACCCAGGTGGCCGAGATCTACCCATCAGATGGGGCAGCCACAGAACAGGGAGATGAGTAGAGAGGACAGAAAAAAGCCAAGCCTCTTGCCTACAACTGCAACGCAGAGAACCATGAAGATGAGCCCTGCTGCACACCAAACCCCAGAAGGGAGGGTGACTCTGGTGAGAAACTAGCCAGAGGGGCAGGAGAGAGACACCCCCCTCCCCATGGCAGGAAGGGGTCAAGGCAGGCCCTATGCCCTTTCCTGAGAAGTGGAAATAAGGCCACACTGTACCTGGCTCTTCTGTGGCTCCTGGAGCACGTCAGAGACCAGTGACTGGAGGCTCAGCTGGCAGGGACAGTCTTGCTCCACAGGCCAGGTGCCAAGCAACTGGCCCACAGTCCTGGGCAAGGCATTTGTCCCTTACCTCAGGCAGGTGGCACTTCCAAAAAGGCACCTGCCCCTGCAGGGCACCCTGGAAGCACACCACCAGGCTGGGGCAACTGGAGGCCTGGAGACAAAAGGTGCCTTTAGACAATGTAAGTGCAAGGGCTCTTTGTACAAATTGATGTCTCAATCAAGGCAACCATGCCCTATAATCAGTCCACCTGCCACAATATTCCAATCTAAAAGGGGAAAGCAGGGACCTGTGCCCTGAGGGAGAAAGTGCCATGAAGTTAGACACAGAGTAAATTAAACGGCTTTCTACACCTTCCCACCTGCTCCCTACCTACAGTTGTGAGAAGAGAGGTCTTATAACCACACACTCGCCCCACAGAGTTCTGGTCTTAAGAACCAACGTTAAATGAGCAGCACCTTGAATCATGAATACTGAGCCTGGCTGCTGCAGAATGGCTGCTGGAGCTGGTGACAACCTAACACAGACCAGTGCACGCGAGCCAGTGCGCTGCTGAGCGTGTGTGTGGTGCAATGATTCTAGATCAGCCACCTCACCACCCCCGTGAGGGATCCACACACCTGGGCCACAGCTGCCTTCTTGGGCACATTGGCCCACTCGGCCCTCTCTCAACCTCTCTGCACTTAACAGCTCTGAAAGGTGCTGCTCAATAGGACTTGTGGCTGTTTTCTAAAAGCACCTCATAATTAAGAGTTCTTTCCACAGGACTTTATCTTCCATAAAAGCCCAACCTACCATGTCTATAGTCACACATTACTTGTGGCACCGGTACCTCAGCCTAAAGGCCAGATTAAGTTACAAAGAAATGTGATGGGAGGGAGTGGGCAGGGGATGCGGGTCACAGTGTATGGCACATCTCTTGGGGGCAGGACACAATTATAAGAGGACTTTATCTAAAAAATGCAATCTGTGTAATCTAATTTTGTACCCTCAATGAATCCCAAACAAACAAAGAAGTTATAGCTTTATCAGAAGCTGTGTCATGCTGACACATGGCTCAAGTCTATCCAGCCTTTTCCAGGGTCTTTTTAGGAATGCACCCAAAGAGACCTGGCCCACATGGTACCCTCTGCAGGGGACAGGCTAAGGGGCAAAGGTAAAAGTGCTTAGAAGAGCAGAGAAAACTGAAAGGAAATCTCATTTTTTTAGCCTCGAGAATCTAACAAGAGCTGGAAACCCCTGAGAATCAAGTTGAGATCTAATTCAGAATGTCACTTAAAGACAGGAAAGACAAGAAGTGACCTCTACCCTTAAAAAAACCAAGAAAACAAAAATAAAAACTGGTCCCTAAAAAAGTAGGGGCCAGGAATTTTAGTCACCCCAACCTGCAGCCCCAGGAGCTGGCTGCCATCAGCCGGGATGGTTCCCTGCAGCCTGGTCCTCACTCTTGCCTTTCAGCTTGCCCCTCCTGGTCACTACGGCAGCTGGCACCAAATCAAGCCCATGAAGAGTCCTCCCCCAGCCCGGAACTGGCCAGTGTCCGGCTAGGCCATACTCACGTCTATCTCCCCATCATCGATTTCTCCATCATCATCCTCTTTCTTTTTCTCCTTGGCAGCCTCCAGGGGTTCCTTTTCTCCCACGCTTTGGGCACCAGCTGTTCCCTCCTCCGTGGGAGCACCTTCACCCTTGTCCTCATCATCCTCGGGCCCAGCCTTCTCAGCCTCATCCTCCTGGGCAGCGGGAGCCGGCTCCTCAGGGACCTCCTCGTCGTAGTCTAACTCATGCTCATCCAGCTCCCTAGTGACCGAGGAGGCCTCGTCCCTGAGGTCACTTGTCCGGTCTTCTTCCCCCTCATCCTCACACAGGGAGCTGGTCGGGCCTCTGCTCAGCTCGTTGGCCTCAGAGTCCTGATCCTGGGACTTGGGCTCACTCATGTGGTCCTCCTCTTCAGAGTGATTCCCCTTGTCCTCTTGATTTGGCCCCCTGGCTGCATTTTCCTCATCCTCCAAATCAGAAGCCCGCCCCCCAGCTCTGTCCAAGTCCTGATCAGACCCGCTGTCCCTCAGAATGTCATCGTCCGAGAGCCCCTGCGGCTGCTCTTCATCCTCTGGAGAGCGAGGATCTCTTTCAGGGCTCTCGGCCACATCCATCGGTACCCACGGTTCTGCAAAAGAGAGAACACAGATTCACAGCATTTAGCAAAATAGCAAGTTAGCCTGTCCTGGTCTTCCTGGCTGAAAGGTGAAGCAAGACTTCTACTCTGCACAGAAGGCCTGCAGGAAAAGGCAGGCCCTAACTCAACTGCACAAGGCTGGATGCTGCTCAACTGAGCTGGGTCCTAAATGCCTCCTTGCTTTTGGCAATCTGGCAGAAAGAGATGTGGCCTGGCGTACCCCTTCTCCTCTCAAGGGTAGACCACACAAGTTAACAGAAAGTGAGCAGTAAGATACGGGTTGTAAATGATGTCTGTTTGATTTTTAAGAATATTTCCTTCTGGGCATGGTGGCTTATGCCTATAATACTGGCACTCTGGATCACTGATCCACTCGGATGGATTGCCTGAGCTCAGGAGTTCAAGGCCAGCCTGAGCAAGAATGAGATTCTGTCTCCACTAAAAAGAGAAAAACTAGCCAGGCGTTGTGGTGGGTGCCTGTGGTCTCAGCTACTTGGGAGGCTGAGGCAAGGGAATTGCTTGATCCGAAGAGTCTGAGGTTGTTGCTATTATACCAGGGCACTCTACCCAGAGCAACAGAGTAAGATTCCATCTCAAAAAATAAAAAAAATAGAAAAAAATAAAAAATTTGCTTTTGAAATGCAAGATAATCTGCATGATCATTTTTTCTGGAGTCATCCTAGGGACTGACACAGAAATCTAGGCCAGTGTTAGCAGTCTCCAGGTTAGGAGCCCCTTTCTGGTACTGAACATGCTTCTCTAAGCGTAGCCTCTAACTGTCTTGTGAGAATTCCTTGCGTGTCCTCTACAAATGCAGACTCCAAGGCCTTGCTGCAGCCCATCTGCTGGTGCCTTCAGCAGGGCTCAGAGGGAAAACCCTGCATTTGTTGTAGAAAAGAACGCTGACAGGAAATGTTACACAGTCACATAGCGTGCTTATATAAGAGACGGTGCCTCTGTAGAAGATTTCGTTTCTATTTCTACTAACCCAGATTTAATCATAAAGTGAATATTTTCTGGTATTTCCATCTCAAACCCTGAAGATAGTACACTGCTCCCTCTGTTTTAAAGGTAGATCACACAGTTAGGGTAAGAGCAAGTGTGCAGGACCCTGACCCAAATGGTGCAGGGAACACACCCTCACTCCCCAGCACAGGCAGTGCGGCCCTGACGAGTGGGCATGGTTTTGTGTTCACTTGATTCTTCACTCTCAGGCTGTTTCAATCTTTTTATTTCAAATAACATATGTCACAGTCACGCTGCCTGGTATCTCAAAGAAAGTGTATTCATCCCAAGACAACTCTGGGTTTAGAGGCAGCAGCAAGTCATACATATGTACACTGCATTTTATATATGTATATATAAAATGTACGCAATTATTTATTATGCATGCATATTAAATATTTATGCAATTATTATTATGTATGCAAAGACAAAATACATAACTTTTAAATGTATATTTTTAAAGGGACAACCTGTTTAAAGATGCATAGCATTAAGAGTTGGCATCTGGGGCGGCGCCTGTGGCTCAGTGAGTAGGGCGCCGGCCCCATATGCCGAGGGTGGCGGGTTCAAACCCAGCCCCGGCCAAACTGCAACAAAAAAGAAAAATAGCCAGGCGTTGTGGCGGGCGCCTGTAGTCCCAGCTACTCAGAAGGCTGAGGCAGGAGAATCGCCTAAGGCCAGGAGTTGGAGGTTGCTGTGAGCTATGTGATGCCACGGCACTCTACCGAGGGTAATAAAGTAACTCTGTCTCTACTAAAAAAAAAAAAAAAAAAAAGAGTTGGCATCTGAACCTATAGTTGAACATACTTCTTTTTTTGCTATTAATAGAAATTAAAATTGTACATACATTAAAACAAATTACTTAAAATTCACCACTTTATAAAAACATGTATAAATTTACAAACCAATCCATTCTGTCAATTAAAAGTAGATAGTTTTCAGATGGCACCTGTGGCTCAGTGAGTGGGGTGCCGACCCGGGTGGTGGGTTCAAACCTGGCCCTGGCCAAAATGAACAAAAAATAGCCGGGTGTTGTGGTGAGCGCCTATGCTCCCAGCTACTGGGGAGGCTGAGGCAAGAGAATCGCCTAAGCCCAGGAGCTGGAAGTTGCTGTGAGCTGTGATGGCATGCACTCTACCAAGGGCAATAAAGTGAGACTCTGTCTCTACAAAAAAAAAAAAAGTAGATAGTTTTTGGTTCAGCACCTGAACATAGTGGTTACAGCGCCAGCCACATACCCCGAGGGTGGCGGGTTTGAACCAGGCCCGGGCCAGCTAAAACAACAATGACAACTGCAACAAAAAATAGCTGGCCGTTGTGGCGGGCACCTGTAGTCCCAGCTACTTAGAGGCTGAGGCAAGAGAATCACTTGAGCCCTAGAGTTTGAAGTTGCTGTGAGCTGTGATGTCATAGCACTCTACCAAGGGCAACACAGTGAGACTCTTGTCTCCAAAAATAAATAAATAATAAATGGGAATATAAAAAAAAAGTAGATCGTTTTGAAAATAATTCACTTTTTAGTCTTCTAACTATACTGTCCAGTTAATACCCAGAGGTAGGACTGCTAGAAGGAATTACTAAAAAGTTAGCCCCCAAATGGAAAGTGGGACATCGGGCAGGCTACCCTAAGGTCCTGAGCTCCCTGCAGGGCCTTGCCACACAGAATGTTCCCACAGCCACGGGCACAAACAAGGTTAAGGTGCTGCAAGGACAGCTGCCCCTGCTGAGCCTCTACACCTGCACTGAGCAAGAATGAACACATGTGAAGTTGTCACAGCAGCAAGTCGGGGACTCAGTGACAAACCAGCAATCCCTCCCATCTGTACTGAATATTCGATATTAATAACATCCTATACCTCTCTTGGTACAGCTTTTATTACATTGTGGATCTTAAAAATTTCCCCAGAGAAGAGCAGGGACTTTGCATCTCCCAGCTGCCTAAGTGTAGCATGTGGTACCAAGCAGGATGTCATCATGCTGAACTGGTTACTAAGTATTAAAACCTGACAAATTCCGATTCTCAACCTAATAGCAACCTTGTAATCAACTGTTACACAAAACTGAATGCCCCCTCAAATTAGCTTAAAAATCACACTATTGATAACTCTCACCCAAGACTACTGCTGGTTTTGCAGCATACTATGCCGCACTCAGCAATGCTTTGCACAGACACTCATAACCTGGGAACAGCCCTTTTCTGAGGCCCACGTGCAAACTGGTAAGCACTTTGGTTTCATCACCAATATTAGGCACTTTTTGTGGTTTTTGGCCGGGGCTAGGTTTGAACCCACCACCTCCGGCATATGGGACCGGTGCCCTACTCCTTGAGCCACAGGCGCCGCCTGCCAAACTGATTTTTGTATTTTGGTAAGCTTGAAATAAAATCCTAAAGAAATTAAAAAAAGGGCGGCGCCTGTGGCTCAGTGAGTAGGGCACCGGCCCCATATGCCGAGGGTGGCGGGTTCAAACCTCAGCCCCGGCCAAAGGGCAACCAAAAAATAGCCGGGCGTTGTGGCGGGCGCCTGTAGTCCCAGCTACTCCGGAGGCTGAGGCAAGAGAATCGCTTAAGCCCAGGAGTTGGAGGTTGCTGTGAGCTGTGTGACGCCACGGCACTCTACCTGAGGGCGGTACAGTGAGACTCTGTCTCTACAAAAAAAAAAAAAAAAAGAGTTCCTAACTCCCATTATCTGAACTAATTCAAGAAGTGGGCCAGTCAACAGCAGGGAGGCTGCCTTCCATTGTGCAGCTTTCTTTATGGCACCCAGGATGGTGCAAACGGTTTAGGATTCTGCATGAAAACCTAAACCCCAGATCTGCTGCTTCCTGGGTCTAGGATCTTGGGTTCACTCATTCAGTGAACTTGCCAGACCTCAGCTTCTTCATCTGAAATATGGGGACAACAGTATTCACTTTATGAGACTGTTAGAACGACTCGAAGAGATTCCTCTGATAATTCACCTGGAACATGCTCAATACCTTTTAATTTAAGTTGAATTAACATGAAGATGAGCAGATGTAATATTCAATTTACACTCATCACATTCCTATCACTGCTGTCAGGTTCAGTCCAAATCTCCTAAGCACTTGGGAGTAATTTATTCATTGTTTCATTCAACAAATACCTAATACTTAACATTATTAAAATGATTTCTGCAGGGCGGTGCCTGTGGCTCAAGGAGTAGGGCTCCGGCCCCGCATACCAGGGATGGCGGGTTCAAGCCCAGCCCCAGCTAGAACTGCAAAAAAAAAAAAAAAAAAAAAATGATTTCTGTAATAAACCCATAGCCACCAACATTTGCTGACAACCTACTGTCAGGCACCTAATTATATCCCCACATCATTTTGAATTCTCACGACAATCTTCAAAGTAACTGTTGCCCCCCCCAGATAACCTAGGCTACACATGACTGCAGTGCAAACCTGCTCTCCATGCTCACGCTCTAGCACAGCTCCCTGCACTGGGAGGAGTGCATCTGCTCCCGACTGGGAACTGACACCACCGGCAGCCACTGTTCTACAGGAGAGTGGGCCCAAGCTCCAAACTGATTTTATAAATTCTTTTTGGAAACACATCCCAGGCATAAATTGGGGACTTCTATTAACCAATAGATTTTTGCCATCTTTCTTTTTTTCCCCTTTAAAGTGTTGTGCTGGTCCATCTATACTATCTCAGCCCCTTGACAAGCAAATACACACGTTTTCATAAAGATGAACAAATTACTGTATGACCTATAGAGATTATTTTATTGTATTTTTTTGAGACAGAGCCTCAAGCTGTTGCCCTGGATAGAGTGCCGTGGCATCACAGCTCACAGCAACCTCAACTCCTGGGCTTAAGCAAGTCTCTTGCCTCAGCCTCCCTGGTAGCTGGGACTACAGGCACCTGCCACAACGCCCAGCTATTTTTTTTTTTTTTTTTGGTTGTAGTTGTCGTTGTTTGGCAGGCCCAGGCTAGATTCGAACCTACCAGCTCTGGTGTATGTGGCTGGCACCTTAGCCGCCCAGCCGACCTAGAGAGATTATTAGTTAAAAAACAGTGACGACTATATGGTGATCCAACAGTGACATCAGTCATTTATTTTATGATTTTTAACTTGTCTAACGTTCAAATATTAGGCACTTAAACTAGACATGAATCCAATAAAAGAAACCCCCCAAAGGTACACCATCTTTATACTGAGACCACAGGAAATGATGACACTGGAACCCCAAGAAGCTATCGGACTGTGGCACGTAAAGTACTTCCTGGACCTGCATGTTATCCAGTTTGACTTAGAGGAATTACTTCAACATTCCAAGGCTACAAAGTCAACTTTTTCTGCCTGTTGAGGCAGTTTACAACACTCACCAGAAGGTGGTGGGAGAATGGCAAGTCATTCTCCATGTCAGTGCTGACTTTCAGGAATCAAGGATGCCTTGAGAGTCCAAGGAAGGGCAAGGTTCCTCTTCCTAGAAAAGCCTAGACATGCACAACTCATCTTCCACTTTAGGGAGTTCTAAGCCTCTGGAGGTCCACCCATGGTCTCAGCATTAAGAATTCTTACTCAGAAATTATACGTTATTCTACTATGTATCTATACTTCTCATACTATACGGCAACCATGTGTTTGCCAAGTCTGCTGAGAGACCCCCCTCCCCACTGCCCATAGAACATCTAAGTGGGAGGGCTCAAACATGCATCAGCAAATGGCAGGCACTTAGTAGCACAGTTACTATATGATTTATTATCTAAACTAGAACATTTCTGAGACTCAAAGGGGGCATGATTAATAATTACAGGCTGGGTGCAGTGGCTCACACCTGTAATCCTAGCATTTTGGGAGACTAAGGTGGGAGCATCACTGGAGCCAAGGAACTTGAGACTAGCCTACACGGTGAGACCCTATCTGTACAATAAATCTTAAAATTAGCTGGAGATGATGACACGTGCCTGTAGTCTCAGTTACTAGTACTTTGAGAGGCTGAGGTGGGAAGAATGCTAGAGCCCAGGAAGTCAAGGCTGCAATAAGCTGTCATTGCACCACTGCACTCCAGCCTGGACAACAGAGTGAGGCCCCCCTCTAAATAAACCAAAAAAAAATCTGACACAACAAGCATGAGCGTGGGCTTCCCTAAGCACACTGGGGCACATAGTTGCCCACAGGAGGTCCCCAATAGTTTCCTGAGGAAGAGTCCCGTGGACCTCCTGCAATTTTTTTTTTATACTATCAGAGCTACACAGGTGAACACCTTTTAGAGAAAAACATGCCAATGAATCTACCTGTTTATTAGAAGCAACCTGAGTCACACCTTGTGGTACCGAAGAGAAGGAACATCACTGGGAATCAGAAGACAGCTTGAGTTCCAGGCCCTGCTCTGTCCAGGTTAACTTGTCTCTTTGGGCGTCAGTGTCCTGTTTTGAAATTAATTCAATGTAGCAGACATCTGAAGTGTATATTTTATGGCGAGTGCTAGAGAAGGACACATAAGGCCCATTAAATATAAACACTGAGATGGGTGGAGGGTCCTCTGGCCAAGTCTTGAATGAACTCCCAAGTTTACAATTTTTGCTCAGTTTGGTCTTCTTACAGAATCACCCTGTAATTGAGGATTCTCAGCAAGATTCACGGCTAAATCCTTAATCCTCTGCTCCACAAGACGGTAAACTTGCCCAGGGAGTGAAATAATAAGTGTTCATCAGTGTTTCTCTTGCCTACTGCATTTGGCAGACAATACTTGATAAGTGCTTGTTGAATACATGACAATCTTGTTACTTGATGAACAACCTGTTGCATACCAGAAAGAAATTTAAATGAAGTGCTTAATTTGTAAAAGATGACCCACAATTCAGACAGAGCAGGTGCTATCTCCCTGCCCAGTTAAGTAGTCACTCTGGGAGGCTGCACACTGATTCTAGTGGTACTGCTAAAGCACACAGCGTTTTGGGACCTTCTCTTTGCGTGACCTCCAGAGCCTGAAGAACACTTTTCTGATGCTCTCAGTAGTGGCAAATCTTCCTCCTCCCAAGGGAGCCATTTGAGAGATGGCTGCAAGTCATTTAGTGTCTCATCTGGTTAGGTGAGGTGAGTTATCAAGCCAGGTAAGGTACCTTTTGGTCAAATGTGAGGTGCAACTATTGAATGACACTAATTTTCAAATATTACCCAAATAGGAGTTCTAAAGACATTTTGGCAAAGGTACTCCATTGAAACACAAGCATAAAATTTTAAGACAATTACTTTTAACAGACCAGTCCTTATTTGAATGTCTAAGTTTTGATGTCTGGTTAAAATTCTCATTTGCAACTTCATGGACTTAAGGTTGGTGACAAACCTTGTCCCCAAAATGACTAAACTTGACCATGAAAAAAATAAAATCTCCTTGTTAAGAAAGTACTCACCTTCAGGTGATCTGTAACTGTAATAAAATACAAAATTTGTTTTAACATAAGCAAGGCCACAGCTTACCTGTTAGCTTTCTGGAGTGATTCCACAAACCTTTCTTACGATATTTGAGCATTTCCTACCTAAAACAGGAGAGGAGTTCCCGGCTTTGGGACACATTTGACTGATTCCAGAGCAGGCTGGCCTCCACACTGTGCTCAAATGGTAAAACAACCAGGCAAAGAGTCTCCTCCCAGGGCTGGGAAGTGGGATTCCACCTCTGTCCAGGATCAGCCTGAGAATCCCAACCGCTGCACTGGGAAAGGACCACTCCACAGATGACAGGGTAGAGGCGAGTCTCAAAGGAGAAATGATGAGAGACTTCCTACACTCCCAACAGTACTTTAGATGCCAAACAACCTCTTCTTCTTTTCCCCCCCAAATACTCTAAAAGACAACCTACTCTTTTTTTTTTTTTTTTTGAGACAGAGTCTCACTATGTCACCCTCAGTAGAGTGCCCCTGGCGTCACAGCTCACAGCAACCTCAAACTCTGGGGCTTAAACAGATTCTCTTGCCTCAGCCTCCCAAGTAGCTGGGACTACAGATGCCCACCACAATGCCCAGCTATTTTTTGTTCTTGTTGTAGTTGGCATTGTTGTTTGGCAGGGCCTGGGCCGGGTTTGAACCCTCCAGCCCTGGTGTCTGTGGCCGGCGCTCTGGCCGCTGACTTACAGGCGCAGAGCCCAAAACAAACTACTCTTGCAAATGAGTTTGCTAAACAAAGCTCATTTAAAGCGATCAACCATTTTGCCTAGCAACTCACTATTCGGGAAAACTTAATTTTTAGCAGGAGCAATATTTTACGTCTTGAAGTCTCAAATTCTTCCTGCATAACAGCTGTAGTTAGCTTACATCAAGTACCCGGAACCTTATGAGGTTCCAACCAAAGAGCGCAAGGAAGTTACACTCTCCTAAGAGTACTGGCGCATGTCAGTATGACCAACCTGTGCACACTTAAAGCCGTGGGAGTAACTCCGAGGAGGCTCCAAAGAGCTCAAAGTTCCTCGAAGAACCCGTCAACAGTCGGGACTGTTCTACTCCGGAGGTGAACCTGCGAGCCTCTCACCCACCCCCACCCCCTTTGCAGGCGGCGAACATGTGCCACACGAATGGCCCGGAAGAGAAATGACAGCTTCAAGAAAATAAACTCCGCCGCAGGCGCAAGGAGCTCGCCTAGGGCGCCCCAGGGCCCATGGGGCCGTGCCTGTCTCGGCGTCCCCCTGCCCAGGCCGGGGAGCCACGCTTCGGCCCGCGGCTGCGCACGGCCGGAGCGCGCCGGGCTCCCGGGCCTCGCTCCCGCCGCCGCCGAGGCGGCCTCCTCCGCCCGCCGCCGCCCGCCCGGCCTCCCGCCGCCCGCCCGGCCCCGCTTACCTCAGCGCAAGGGCGGGGAGGAGGCCACGGCTCCGCTGGGTTTGGGGCGGCGCGGAGAAGACGTCCTTCGGCCCTTCCGCTTCTCACGGGCTCTGGCTCCAGGCGCGACGCGAGCGGAACAAACGGGCTCCACTACCCGCGGGGGCCGGCCATTGTGCGACGTCATCAGGCCGCGACGGTCGTCCCGTAGCCGGCGGGCTTCCCTCGCTCGCTCCGCCTTCACCTCTGCTTCTTTCCGGCCTCCGTGAGGCCCCGCCCCCGCGGCGCGCACCCGCTGACCCCTCGCTACGGCGCAGGCGCCGAGAGGGCTCGTTTCTGAGGGGCGGGGTTTCGAGTCTGCGCCTGCGCATTGGGCTCCTCGCGCCGGTCGGCCACGTGCTGGGTGTCGAGCCGGAGGTTGTTGGTCTCGCCCAGGGCTGGGGCGGCTCTCGGCGCCCAGCAGTTCAGAGCTGTTTTTCCGGGCTGTCTTCCGCTTTGTGGATACTTTTGAATGCTCTTGAATGCCTAGGGCCTGCGCCCATGTGACTGTCCTGGCAGGGCTTGGGTGCTGACCCAACGTCAGGACCCGCAAGCTGATGCCGGGAGGACAGAGTCTGCCCTGTACGGGCCTAAGTGGAAATGTTCTGGTCCCCGCCAGGCTGGGATGAGCCTTGTCACATGAAGACGGCTGTGGATGGAATCCTGTGTCCCCAAATCTATACGTGCAGCCCTGACCTCGCCAATGTGACTGTCTTTGGAGACAGGGCCTTTAAGGAAAGAATTAAGGTTAGATCCATAAAGCAAAGAGACCGCCTTCAGAGTGGGCGAAGATATTCGCATTCTAGGAATCCCACAAAAAGCTGATCACCAGAGTCTGCAGAGAACTCAAGCATATTAACAAGAAAAGAACAAACTCCTTAAAAATGGCGCAAGAGACATGAGTAGAAACTTTTCTCACAAAGACAGAAGGCTGATAATTACATGAAAAATGCTCATCATCCCTAATTATAAAATCCACCTTGAGGCGTCACCTAACCCCAACAAGAACAGCCCCCATCACATGCTGGCTTGAGTGGGGAGAAAAGGGAACACTTACACACTGTTGGTGGGAATGTGAACTAGAACAGCGTCTGTGGAAGAAGTATGCAGAGTCCTTAAAGAGCTAAAAGTAGACCTACCATTTGACCCTACTTGGCATTATACACATACGAAAGAAAGACTTCTACCACAGGGATATTTGCACTAGAATGTTCACCCCTGTTCAGTCACAATCAAAGATGTGGAAACAGCATGGGAATGGATTAATAAACTTTGGTATATGTGTACCATGGAATACTATTCATCCCTAAAAATAAATGGAAATTTTGCATCTTTTGTAACAACCTGGATAGAGTTGGAGAACATTCCACAAGATTGGATAAACAAGCATCACATGTACTCAATACCAAATCAAAACTAGGAGATTAACAATCATGGACCCATTTGCTTTAATCCTGTTTAAAAAAAATAATCACAGACCCATATGAGAAATAATCTCGATTAAATTGAAGAAGAGGGGATGGGGTAGCTTCCCACCCAATGGGTACAATGCATGGATATATGGCAGAGTTCCTGGGTGTAGGATGCATCTACAACTCTGATTTTTACCTGTCCTGTGTAAATTATATAAACTAATGGTTTGTATCCTCATACTAATCTGAAATTTAAAAAGAACAAGAAAAAGGAATTAAGGTTAATGAAGTTATAAGGGTGGGGCCTGATGTGATAGGGTTAATGTGGGTGTGAGAACAAACCGTAAACTACTTTGTCCCTCCTTCCTCCTTTGCACATGCTCCATCCTTCCCTCCCGCCCTTCCTCTGTCCCTCCCTCACACACTCTGCTTCCCTCCCTCTCTCGCTCTTCTGTTTCTCCCCCTCTCTCTCCCTTCCTGTTTCTCCCTCCCTCCCTCTCTCCCTTCCTTTCTCCCTCTCCCTATTTCTCTTGCCCTTGAGTGTTCGCTCTTTCCCTATCCCCTCCCCCTCCTCCTCCACCCCTTCTCTCCCACTTTGGCAGGATACCGTGAGCAGGTGGCTGTGTACAAGCCAGGAAGAGCCCTCACTAGAAACCTACTGTTTAGCGCCCTGATCCTAGACTTCCAGCTGCCAGAACAGTGAGAAAATAAATGTCTGTTTGAGCTGTGAAGTCTGTGGTATACAGTACTTTGTTACAGCAGCCCAAGTCCAACGGTATGGTCCATTTAGATGAAATATCTGGAATAGGCAAACTCTAGAGTCAGAAGGTCAATTTGCGTTTGTCAGGGTCAATTTGCGTCTGTCAGGAGGAGACGGAGAGTGCTTAAGAGATTCAAGGATTCTTTTAAGGAGATGAATATATTCTGGAATTAGGCAATGGTTGTAGGCAATGATTGAACTGTATACTTTAAAAGGGTGAATTTTATGGTATGTAAATTATCTCAATAAAACTGATTTTTAAAAATATCCTTTTTTTGAGAAAAGGAAAGACTTGAAAGGAGATAGTGAGGAGGGAGGTGGGGGGAACTAAGAAGAGGTGGGAGAGGGGAGGCACAGGGTGGGGCTGAGAAGAGGTGGGGGGTAAGGGAAGAGTCTGCCTCTCAAATAAGTCTGGAATTATGCCCCTTCTCCATCCCCACCCCGGGTTCCAGCCCTCACGCTGCACTTCCCTCACCCGCCGCAGCCAGAGAACCTCCTTCCTAAACCTCAGGTTGTTTCTCATCTCCCCACTTCAGCCTAAGACCCCTCCAGTGCTCCCTCTGGCTCCTGGACAAAACCCAAACTTCTGAGTCTGATCACCACACTCCTTATGGTCTGGCCCTGCCCGCTGGTCTCTCCTGCCCACCACTTGCTCCATGTCTGTCTCTGCCCCAGCCAGGTCTCTGTATAGGCCATCTGGCTGTTTGGAAGATGGTTGCCACCTTTCTCCTGTGCCTGGCTCACACCAGATCCTTCCTGAGGTGTCATTGTTATTGGACCCCTCGTAGAGCCTTCCTGACACACTGGGCCTAGGCTGAGTTTAGTGCCACCTGTGTGTGTCCACAGGGCACCGTCAGGGCAGGTTCCACCACTGGGCTGAGAGCTCCCAGTGGGGAGGTTTGCAACATGTAGAGGTTGTGTGCATGGCGGGGGGGGGGGTGCTTAGAAAGAGCCCAGGTCTCTCTGAATCCACATGCCAGGGGCTTACATTGCTGAGCTTTGAGCCAGAGGCCCTAGTCTGAGGATGCCAGAAGCGCCCTCCTCACCTCAGTCTTCTTGCTCTGCAAAACGGGCTGTTCACACCTGCTACCTCCCTCTAGGAGGACATGAAATGGAAATGGGGTGACAGACACAGGAGCTTGTCCAGCATCTATGCTGCTCTCCACCCAAGGCAGGCCCCTTGCTGAGGCTCCCATAAGATCTCTGAGGCCAGTTTATGGCTGGGGAGATAGAAGCTGGACAGTGGCAGCCCTGGAGTTTCATCCCAGGCAGTCCGACCACAAAACCCATGTTTTGTGATACACTGAATGAGGTTTGTCCCTCTTATGCCATTCTGGTTGTTGTTGTGTAAGACAAATGTAAAAATCTGTTTTATTCAGCCCTCATCATGCTGACACTGGCTGGCCTGTTCCCCACATTCTGTGAGCCAGAAGACATCCAATCAGCAGGTGCCTTTGGGCAGGTAACCTGCACTCACATCACTAACCATGGCAGACGTCACTGGCTGTGACAGATGTTTGCATGGCTGTAATCACCAAACACCAAATCTGAATTTAACAAAAGTGTGGTAAACCATGTTGGGTCACAATCCCTTTGGAAAATAATGTGACTTTATTGAGAAGTGTTCTGTGACTACAAATTCTACCTTAGGTAAGAGTTCTCAAAGCGGGATCAGCCTTCTCAGCATCACCTGGGCATTTGGAGAAACGCACATGTTCCTGTAAATATTCTTCAGCATTGCACTTCACTTTGTGTAAGTTATATCTCAGTGAAAAAGAAGAGGAGGTGGGGAGTGGAGCTCTAATGTTTGGGTCAACATGCGTATCTGGTAACACTGAGACGTGTAAGGTGCAAGCTGATGCCTAGATTCTGGGCAGAGGCACCCAGGCATGTCAACAGATCAAAATGTTCTACTTTTAAGCTGGAATTCATGACTATTACTATCAGTATTTTAAAAATATTTAATAAAAATTATTTAACCTAAAAACTCCTTATTGGAGAACAGAAGCTGGACAGAATATGGTGTGGGGGGCAGTGTAAGAAGTTTACACTCCCGCCTTCCAGAGCAGAAGGTGGATAAATGGTTTTCAGACTTTATTTTTAGAGTGATGAGGCTCTTCTGTATGAAGCTGCAATGGCAGATGTAGGACATTATGGATTTATCAAAACCTGTCCAACTATAGCACAAGAATATGGGGAAAGGGCCAAGGAAGGGGAAGGGAGAGGGGAGGTTAGGGTGGAGGGAGGGTAATGGGTGGGGCCACACCTACGGTGCATCTTAGAATGGGTACAGGCGAAACTTACTAAATGCAGAATACAAATGTCTACATACAATAACTAAGAAAATGCCACGAAGGCTACGTTGAACAGTTTGATGAGAATATTTCAGGTTGTATATGAAACCAGCACATTGTACCCCTTGATTACACTAATGTACACAGCTATGATTTAACAATAAAAAAAACCCGTGGGGTCCAAAGGTAGTAGTGCACCCCTGTAATTCTGGCACTTTGGGAGGCTGAAGCAGGAGGATCACTTGAGCTGTGATTGTACCACTGCACTCCAGCCTGGTGAAAGAGCAAGACCCTCTTTTTTTTGGAGACAAGAGTCTCAAGCTGTTGCTCTGGGTAGAGTGCTGTGGCATCACAGCTTACAGCAACCTCAAACTCTTGGGCTTAAGCGATTCTCTTGCCTCAGCTTCCCAAGGAGCTAGGACTACTGGCGCCCTACCACAACGCCCGGCTATTTTTTGGTTGCTGGTGTCATTGTTATTTAGCTGGCCTGGGCCGGGTTCAAACCCACCACCCTCGGTATATGTGGCCGGCGCCCTGATGACTGAGCTACAGGCACTCCAAGACCCTGTCTCTTAAACAAACGAACAAACAAACAACGGATGCCTGTGCTAGGGCTTGAATATGTCCCCCAGATGTCACGTGTCAGAAACCTGATCTTCAAATCCCTGTATGTCTGCAGGATACAGCACATGGTTGACAGTGCTGGGCACTAGAGACAGGGTGGTCTGGACAAAGTCCAAGCATCACCACTGGCCCTGAACCCTGAAAACAATACTCGCTAGACACAGCAACTGTCTCAGCCCTAAGTCATAATCAGAAGTGATAAGAAAAAGGCAAGACAGCAGTGCAGTAAACAGGATGTGTCAAGAGTTCAGTCCTGCAGCTGAAGATAAATTGCTTGTATTAATAACCTTTACCCTGTCTTTGAAGCTTTCCCCTGTTCTGTATTTTCTCATGCCCAGGATTTCAATAAAAGCCTGTGAGGATCATAGGGAGGGGCTGCACGTGGGGGGCTTGCGGCTGCACCCTTGTCTCTCCACGTGGGGGGCTGGGTGTTGGCCTCCCCAGACTCCTCAGTTTAACGCATATTGTCTGGACAGGTGTGTCGAGTCCCCACCAAGATATGTTGATGGCATTAGGAGGTGGAGTCTTTGGGGGCAAATCAGGATTAGATAAGGTCATCAGGGTAGGGTCCCTCCCCTTGAAGGGACTGGTGGATTTGTAATGGTGGTGGTGGGGAACAGACTGTGCTGGCATGCTCCCGCTCTCTGTCACATGATGACACCATTAAGAGGGACCTTGCCAGATTCCTGGCACCATGATAGTGGCTCCCCCAGCTTCCTGACCATAAGAAATAAACTTCTATTCTCTATCAATTACCCCCTCTTGGGTATCAGTTATACAGCAGAAAACAGACTTGTAACATTTTATTTGATGCTAGCTGTTGTGGATAAATTCTTGTGGAGGTGCTGGGACAGTGTTGTCTACTCCTAAAGAAGGTATGGCTTTATTCTCACAGGCAGACTCTCATAGATCACCTTGGCCCTAGTAAGACTTGCTGGGGGAGTAGTACCTCTATTCCCTCAAAGGAAACCCTATAATGTTCTGCAGCCTTCCTCGTGCAGGGCCTGGTCTGCAGGCTGTGCAGCTCTGCACTCCCTGCTCAGCCCCCCAATCCCTGCTCAGCCACCCACCCCCACCAGGAGCCCTTCTCTCCTGGTTCCTCAGTGCTTTCCTGGAGCATGTGCAGCTTAGAAGTCAACCATCAAGTTCCCCTGAAGGGGATTTGTACTCAGGTTTGGGGGCTCCTTCTCTCCAGTGGGTTTGGAGCCCCAGCATCTTCCCCTGCTCCCCAACTCAGCAAAGCTGTACCTTCTGGTGCTCACCTCCACATGTGGGAGACACTGGGCAGGGAAACTAGGGTGGACATGGGCTCAGTTCCTTGTTTCCCTTCACTCAAGCCCCAATCCTGCTAGCTTCCGCTGTTTCTCACGTGCCTTTATGCGTGCGTGTGTAATGAAGCTGTATTAATATATGGCCATACAGCTTCATATTATAGCACCCTTCTGGGACGGTTAGTTCAATGCAGCAACTCAGCCTGGGCTCTTTCCAGAGAGGCCTCTGCTACTTCCCCAACTGCCACCAGAGGGCATGGGAGCCCGCTCCACGCCATTCTCAGGGGCCACCCAGGCACCAGGCTTGGGTGCCACTCACAGAAAAGGCCGCCAGCCCGGTGGTGGTGGTGGGGGACCCCTACTGGTTGCAAAGCCCCACCCACAGATGCAGCGAGTGACCCAGCCTCTGAGGATGCCTGGCTGTGACTCTGCCTAGTCTCAGCTGCTGGTGTACAAAGTCTCCTTCCTGTTCTGGTGACAACCACAGCCTTTAACAAGGTTCTCAGATCCCCAGGGGGGTCAGGGAGGATTCTTGGGGCTGCTGACCTGAGGCTGAGGGTTTTCTGTTGGTTCTGAAGCCCCAGGGCCTGGATCATGGGACCTCAGCGGGCTATATGGGTGAATGAATGAATGTCAGGTTAGCTCCCAACCGAGGGCTTGGATTTACTAAGGGCTTGGGATTTCTTCCCATGGACGGTGTAGCTCTGCCCTGATTTGGGCACCCACAGAACTCACGTTGACCAGAATGCCACAGCATGATCTAGCCACCAGCCAAGTTCCTCCTGCAAAATGAGAAGCCTGTGGCAGCCAGTCTCCAAGACAGCTCCAGCAAGCCCACCTGCAGGGATTCATGTCCTTTCAATCTGGGCTGGCCCTGTGGTGACTTGTACCTACAGAATGCAGGGGAAATGGGAGGCTCAGACTGACAGATTGGCCTTGTGGAGAGCCAGAGGCCCAGGCATCTGCCCCTCATCATGTGGAGAAGAGCCACCCGGCTGAGCCCAGCCAACCCACCGAGTGCGAGGGACAATAAAATGGTGGCTGGTCTAAGTCGGGGGTGTTTAACCTGTGGCTGCTTGGTAGGCTGCATGCTGATTTTGTGAGGACTTTTTTTTTATTAGCTGTAGTGTCAGATATCACAAAAAGTATAAATGGACCCTTTTTTGCTCATTAGTGTTCATGTATTTACTGGGTAGTCCAAGACAACTCCAATGTGTAGCAGAGAAAAAAAAAAGGTTGGACACCCCTATGAGTCTAAGCCATTGCATTTTGGGGTGTCTGGTTATACTGCAACAGAAAGCCAAAGCAGTGAGCAAAGTGTAGTGGTCCACAGGTCTCCCAGATCTCCACCCACACATAGGCCCAGCCTCTGCTGATAAGTTTATGGCCTGAATACAACTCTTTTTAAACAAACCAACCTGTCCCCAGGTCTTCACACTAACAACTTTATACTTTAAATCTCCACCTCCCCCCCTCTTTTTTTTTTGAGACAGAGTCTCACTCTGTTGCCCTGGGTAGAGTGCTGTGGTGTCGATCATAGCTCACAGTGACCTCAAACTCTTGGGCTCAAATGATCCTCCTTCCTCAGCCTCTTGAGTAGCTGGATTATAGGTGCCCATCATGATGCCCGGCTAATTTTTCTATTTTTAGCTCTGTTCACTCTTGCTCTGGCTGGTCTCCGACTCCTGAGCTCAAGGGATCCTCCCACATCAGCCTCCCAGAGTGCTGGGACTACCCTGACCAAAGCCTCATCTTCTTTTATATAACTGTCACCTCAGGTTCACAGACCACATCCCCAGCCCCACCCCTTCCATCTACAACCAGGCACTGCCTGCATCTCTCTGACCAGAGTTCAGCACAATCCACTTCCAAATAACCAGGGGTGATGCTCAAGATGTTTAATGACATCCAGATGGCATGGCCACTGTCCAACCAGAATGGTTATGGCTGAGGGACCAGACATTAACTCTTTGGTTCCTGGACCATTGGAGAAGTCTAGAATCTTCCAAGGAGGGTTGGAGTAGCTGAAGTGAAGGGCTCTGGGATCATGGACAAGATGGTGTGGCAGTAGTTTGATGGCTTTGCGGCTGGTGTAGCCACACTGAGGTGGGGGTGCGGGGGGCCATGGAGCACACCTTGGGAAGTGCCATCGGCCACTCACAGAAAACCTCCTCCCCTGAACTGACCCTCCCTGACTGGATGCTCGCATACTTGCCAAGCCCGTGAGGCCTGACATCTTCACCTTTGAAAAGCCCTGTGCCCTGCTCTGGTCTTCAGGACCACATCCAGGGAGGATGCTGGGAGCAGGTGAGCCCTTGAACACAGACTCCTCATAATTTTTTCTAATCAAAAAAATAAACCCTTATTTATAATTACAGATAGAGAAAATAAAGTAGTCCAGTGTCTGAGTAAGTTCCTTCCTTCAGGCCTTTCTGAGGTTCTGAGGGGCAAGAGAGGCCGCTGAGCCCTGGGGCTGAGGGCAACAGCTTTGTAGGAGAGACGTCTAGCCCCAGCTATGCAGTGCACTGGGTGTGTGGCCTTAAGTGAGTCACTTCATTTGAGATTCCCTTTCTTCTCTGAAAAATGAGAACAATAAGGGTTCTTACCACAGGGCACGGTTATGATGACCACATAAGGTGCCAAGGGCCTTGCCCAGTGCCCAGCACTTTTCAAGCTCCTGACCAGTAGTGGCTATTAAATATGCACACATTTTGCAAACAGGAGAGAGTGTCCACCTATTACTTACAGCCTGTCTTTTCCTTCAATCTATTGCAAACATCTTTACACACCAACAAACACTTCTCTGTGAAATCAGTTTAAACAGCTGGGCATTCTGCTGGGGGGACACAGCAGCAACCGCGACCTTGGGTGATGTTTCCGGGGGCCTCTTTGCTGCTGAGGGTGGTGAGCCTGTTTGCTGTTGGGCTCTTGGGGTAGACAGTGGGTGGGCACGTGAGAAAATATGTGAACTGAGGCTGTCTGCAGGAGGCTCGTGGGCTTGAGAATTCATGGCAGTGGCAGACACCCTCTGGACATTATTGGTGGGGGTGAGACTAGTGCTGCTCTGGCTGTCTCTGTCCTGTCTCAGAGAATTGATGGGCCACTGAGATCCAGAGTGAGGGAGGGGTACAGGGAAGGTCTGCGGGCTGAGGGTGTTGCTGCAGGCCCATCTCTGCTGCTGAAGATACCTCTTCTCTGGGCAGTGCCTGTGGCTCAAGGAGTAGGGCACTGGCACCATATACCGGGGGTGGCGGGTTCAAGCTCAGCCCCAGACAAAACTGCAAAAAAAAAAAAAAAAAAGATACCTCTTCTCTGCCAAGGGGGTGAAATAGTGGGATCCTGCTGTTGGGCTTGCTGTGTGGACAGCTGCGTGTAAACACTCAACACAGCGCCTGACACGTAGAAAGTGCCCGATAAATCTCATTGTCGTTTATTACTTCTGTGAGTTCTATGACTTTGGCAAGCCACCCCCTCCCCGGGCCCCCATTTTCACTTGCGACGAGGGGTGAGATAGACAGCCTTATAGCTCAGTCCTATGCTGCCTGATTGCACCGTGCGTCCCTTCTCTGCAGGACAAAAGCAGTCAGGGCAATTTCAGCACCACAAGGGAAGGACAGCAGCCTGGGAGCTGTCCCTGGAGCTGCATTCACCGGAGGGCTGCCTGACAGGGAAGGCAGAGGGGCATGGGAGGTTGGCTGGGGATAGTAGAGGGGATGGTGGGAGACGGAGGGCACCTATGAGTCTCTTGTGCCAGCGTATGGAGTCAGACTTCCCTGTCATTCCAGGCAGCCCCAGGTGGGAACTGGGTGAACTGACTCCAAGCGTCAGGGACCACAGCCTGCCAGGTGGGGGCGTCCCCTCTGCCACTATTTTCCCTCCCCCCTCCACTCATCTTTATGACTCCAACTTCCACCAGGTCCTGAAAAATAGCATCTGTTGGCCAAGTTGATGAAAATATTACTCAGTTGATATGCTCAGGGCAGCCTCCCTACATCCCAGACTGGAAGCAGCCCAGGAGCCATCAGCAGGGCTGTGGGTAGATACATCACAGCCTGATGTGACATCATACAGCCGTGAAAATGGGTGAACTGCCCTTACATGCAACACAGACGGATCTCTCTGTCACATCAAGCAAAGTAAGCAAGACCCAGTGCTGTATGATTCTGACCACCTGGCTCACAGACAGGCAGGTAGAGGGTGGAGTGTGTCTTGTCTGTGCCTAAACATGGGAAAGCTGGCTTTTGGGAAAGGGCATGGTCGGGAGTGGAGGGGCCTGTGAGATGCTGGGAATGTAATTTCTTGGCCGGTGATGGTTGTCTAAGTTCTCACTTCATGTATGCCCCCATGTGCGGTATTGCAGCCTGAGGGGAGAGAAGCCTGGGAGGAGGAAGAAAAAGCTGTGAGGCTTTCACTGGGTGAGTTTCTCTCAGTGCCCAGAAGTTTCTCTCAGGGTGTGGGGGATGAGAGTTGGGAGACACTGATCTCTGCTGCCCACCCAGTGGAGTATTCTGGAGAGAAAGGGAGAGAGCAGGCAGGGGAGGCAAGAAGTGGGCTGGGGCTGCAGGACGGGGGCGCCCCACTGTAACTGTGGATGATGCTTCTGCAGGAGTTGCTTGGGGATCTCGGGATTCAGTCCCCGGCTGCGAGGGAGAGGAAGCAGTGATGCTGGCTGGATTCCCAGGGCAAAGAGCTCCCCCAGCTAAGCAGAAAGGAGGGCTCACTTCCAGGGTGGATGGGGCAGGGGCCATGCAGACCTGGGCATGTGAGCGTGGGCACGCCTGCTGTCAGGGGAGGGAGCTTGCACTGTGTATTGACATGCATTTGTGTTTGGGTACAGGGCGTGTGTGTGGGGACTGGGTTTAGTTGAGTCCATGAGGAGTGTGGGTTGCCCGCGCTGGGTCTTCTGTGTCCCTGTGTGTGCAGTCACATGTGTGCTGGCCCTGCTGTGGGGGGATTTCTTGTTTGTATTTTTGTGTGTACACACGTGTGTGTCTGAGCCTGTTTTTTTTTCTGTGTACATGCATGTGTGTCTGTGTCTCTGGGTATTTGGGGGAGTTGTGCATCCTGTGGTTTTGGCATGTGCCTGTGTGCATGTATGTATGTCTGCATAGAATGTACACAGGTACGTTGTGAAGTGGTGTGTTGTGTATGTGCCCAGTGTGCGTGCGCAAGTATGTTACATATGTGCATAGGTGTGTTGTGTCTGAGCGCAGGTGTGTGGGAAGTCTCCTAGGAGCCTGCAGAGCCCTGGAGGAGGGGCAGGAGGCAGATGCTACCCATAGACCAGAGAGACCCTGCAGCCTCGTGCTCCACCCCACGGAGGAGGGGGTTGGGAACAAAGCGGTTTGGAAGCAGGTGGGCTCTCTTGACTTCATCTCACCTGCCTCATCTTCTTTAGCACCTCTGGAGGTGCCAGGGTCTCCAGCAGGGCCCTGTCACCCAAGGAGCCTCTGCTCAGCCCCCCCATCTTGCATCCTTGTACCCCACATGTTCTCAAACACCTGGGAAAGGTGCTGGAGACCCCTTGCAGCCTCCCAGAGCCCAAAATAACCAGTCTGCTCTTTCATAGAGACCAACTTGCTAAACACTTCCCCAGACGTCTTGTGCATTCCCCCAGCAACCCACTACATTCACCAGGGTCTCGCCGCCTTCTCTCAGGTGGGAAGAGGACTGACGTCCCTCCAGGGTCAGATGCTTCAGCCCAGGTGCTGGCTATGCCACTTCATGTGCACGGTGGACGTGTGCACTGGGACCATCAATCTGGTTTTCTGCCCCAAATGTGTAAGAGGCAGGAGGAGGGAGGCTGCGGCAGACGCAGAGGACACATGGTGCCAGGCCGCTGGCTCTGCAGGTGGAAAGGTAGGGAGCAGGTTCTGACTTGGAACCTGCAGCAGGAGCCAGCCCTGCGAACTCTCAACTTCAGTTATGTTCCTTTATGTTCCACAGGATATAAAAGTCACATACAGAGGGACAGCACCTGTGGCTCAGTGAGTAGGGCGCCGGCCCCATACACCGAGGGTGGTGAAGTTGAAGCCCGACCCTGGCCAAACTGCAATAAAAAATAGCCGGGCATTGTGGCGGGTGCCTGTAGTCCCAGCTACTCGGGAGGCTAAGGCAAGAGAATCACCTGAGCCCAAGAGCTGGAGGTTGCTATGAGCTGTGATGCCACAGCACTCTACTGAGGGCAACAAAGTGAAGACTCTGTCTCTTAAAAAAAAAAAAAAGTCACATACAGAAATCAGCAGCCTCAATACAAACAGCAACCAGGTAAAATTAGCAGCGGCCAAAGATGTGCAAGTGGCCCAGAGCACATGAACAGACTCAGCTTTGCTCAGTCATCTTGGGATGGATGGGTAGGACCTTCTCGGGGTGATGTGCGGTCTTCCTGGATCACCCACCCAGCCTGGCAGCTGCCAGCTGGTGCCTTGGGTCATTGCAGTGGGCGGCACCTTTGGCTTCTGACTTGCCTCCCTTACAGCGTCTTCCCCTTAGGCTCCTCCCTGCCCCGGCCCTCCCTCTGACCTGCAGACTGCTGGACTCCAGGCCCAAATTTGCCCGACTCTGCAGACGTCCTCGCTACCTCCAACTTCGATTTTGGAAGGATCCAGGGTTCAGCTCTCTAGTCCCTCCCCACAAGGGCAGAAGGGAAGACTTGTGAGGTGGCTCTGTCCCCTGAGAGGCCCCCCACACTAGGGCCTGATGAGGATGTAATCAGCTCAGAATGAGGAGGAGCTAGGGTAAGGTGGCCACAGTGACAGTTGCCAAAACACCAAGGTGCCCAGTGAGCAGACTGGGGAAACAGCACAGCCACTGTGCTCAGCCTCAGGAGAGGCCCAGGCCCAGGCCTGCTTTTAACAACCAGAGATCCTGTTAGGGCCAAGGGCAGGCCACCCATGCAGCCCCTGAGCTGTTTTAGAATTGAGTTGTTTAACCAGGTGTGTAGGCTTGGGCCCAGGCTCAGGCACCATACTCTGTGTGACTCTGCCGCAGGCTGGTGGCATCATGCCCCCATCAGCGACATCGGGGAAAGACGGGCTGTGCCCAGGGGCCCAGAACACTTCCTCCCCATTTCAGGCCCAGAGCTGCTTCGCTGCACACCCCTCACCCCCGCATGCCCAAATGCCCTGTTCTAGAACGCCCTCCTTCCTGTGCTTCTAGGCACCAAGTGCCAGGGCCGCTCTCCTCAGCAGTGTAACCTCAGGCAGTGGCTGGGTTTCAGAGTGTTCCCCTAGGTGATGGATGGATGGCAGGATGGGACTCTGTGGGAGTCAGAGACCGGGATGGCCAAACACATGCTCCTTTCAGGAATGCAGCTGGCCCTTGGACAGAGAGCTGGTTGCAGCCTCACTCCAGCCACCAAAGGGCTGTCAGCAGGACTGTGTCTGCACCTGCTTGGGAGGCTAGAGAGCCAGGTTCTGGTGGTCTGGGAGAAGAATTTCCTGAGAGCTTACAAAATAGATTCTCAGGTCCGGGCGGGCTGGAAGGCCCTGGAATGAGTATTCTCCACTGGCACCGCCTATGCTGAGGCAGGCTGCCCGCAGGGAGCTGTGCTCCGGGGAACTGGGGCAACTGCATCCCAGAACATACTTTTCCGGGGCAGGTGGACGGGGAGGTAAATGCAGAGGGCGAGGGACTGGTTTCACCTGGGCAGGGAGGGAAGTGCAGGGCTGGTGCTCAGAGGGGACCCTAGGCAGAGCGGAGTAGGGCTCCCTGCCCTGAGGACACGCCTCCAGGGCCCTCACACGAGCAGTTCTGGGCTGGGATTCTGCCTGGGGCCACCTTATTTCTCCCCTGTGGCTTCTTCCCTGGCCCAAATCCCGATGTCAAGACGGCCACCTCCCGGGCTGTATCCCTCACTGTGTTCGGCTCTTTTCTGGAGGCTGTCCCCAGCCCGAGGTGAGCTCACAGGGCTCCTCCCAGGAGGCAGCATCCCCGAGCTTGGCGGGAGGGGATGGGGGCTGCACAGTCAGGGCGGACGGTGGGCGAGGGTGGGGGCTGCGCAGACAGGGTGGGCAAGGCGCTGCTGGGACAGGCCGTGGCTAGCAGAGCCCACCAGCCTCTGCTGTCCTTTGGCATCCTGAGGCTCCACCTGCCACGAGTCCAAAGCCAAAGTCCTGAGGGGGTTGACGGGAGGGGATGGGTTGAGCCAGATGGGGTGCTCTGAGCAGACCCCTAGAGCCAGGAATTACATACTGCTCTGCACCGCCTCCCAACACCCCCGCAGTGGCAGACACATTGCCAGCAGCATGGCTGGCCCCGGCTCCCCATCCCCAGGCAGCCTGAAGTGGGCTTCTGCCAGTAGGGCAGGTGGGGAGCCCATGTTCAGGAGTGTGGCCAGCAGTGAGAAGGGGGTGCAGGGATTGGAAGCCAGTAGACAAATGTGGCAGTGGCAGGTGGCCTCACCAATGGAGAGGGTGTGGGTAGAGCAACCTGCCTGCAGGGCAGCAGAAAGGCTGGACACTGTGCCTCGCAGAGGGAAGGATCTGGGGGAGAGCCAAGTGGGCCTGTGTCCCTCTCATGGACACCTGTGTCCCACTGGCTTTGGTGGGGTGAGTTGCCCCTGCCTGGGTGCTGCCTAGGGTCCGACCAGGGTCATTCAGGCCAGTCTCAAGGAGAGGAGTTTCTTAGGCAGAGCAGGGCACAGGGTGGGGGCAGCTTGAGACGGTGCTCAGGGGTGTGGCTCTGTGACACAGTGTCGTACACACAAGACTCATTGGGCTGTGACTGTTGATCATGTATCATGGCTGTGTGCTGGGTGGGACAATGGTGCCATGTGATGTCACTGCTCAGGACCGGCTCAGAGAGATGGAGTTGATGGGGCACAACCAAAGTCAGAGGCTGAGGGCGGCACCTGTGGCTCAGTCCGTAAGGCGCCGGCCCCATATACCGAGGGTGGCGGGTTCAAACCTGGCTCCGGCCGAACTGCAACAAAAAAATAGCCGGGCGTTGTGGCGGGCGCCTGTAGTCCCAGCTACTCGGGAGGCTGAGGCAAGAGAATCGCTTAAGCCCAGGAGTTGGAGGTTGCTGTGAGCTGTGTGATGCCACGGCACTCTACCCAGAGCCATAAAGTGAAACTCTGTCTCTACAAAAAAACAAAAACAAAAAACAAACAAAAAAACAAAACAAAACAAAAAAACAAAGTCAGAGGCTGGGCCAGGGGCAGGTGCTCACCTCAGAGCCTGTGAGTGGGAGGAAGCCCCAGGGGTGCTGACTTCAGAGCCTGTGATTGGTGGGAAGTCCTGAGGTGCTGGAGTTACTGACCTCTGAGCCTGTGATGGGGGGAAAGCAAGCCCAGGGGGCTGGGGGGGCCGACATTTAGAGTCTGTGATGGGGTAAGCAGGGAGGGCCTGGAGATTCAGACCTCAGCCTGCGATGGCAGGAAGCCCGGGGGTGCTGACCTGAAGCCTGTGATTGGTGGGCACTGGGGGACTGGGAGGCTAACCTGAGAGCCTGTGATTGGGGGCAGTCCAGTGATTGTAGCTGATTGCTGGACATGTGAGGGGCCTGCTATTTTGCCTGCTAGTCCTTGCACACCAGCACTAGCCATGTGCTGGTGCCCGAGGACAGTGGTCCAGGTAGGTGGGACTCCAGCTCTAATGGGGCTGACAAGCCAGCCAGGAGAGTAAGAGGACCGAGACCCAGGAGTGATCATCATTCTGAGCGAATAAGCAGGGTGCCAGGGCCCCTGAAGAGGGATGCCTAAGCTGAGTGGCAAGACAGGAAAGGCAATCTTTCCAGGGGCTGCAGAGGGCACTGGGAGGTGATCCCTGGATGGGCCCAAACAGGGGTGGTGGGTTAGTGGGACCAGGCAGAGGTGGGCCCCATCGGACCTCCAAGTGGACCACGGAACGCTAATAGGACCAATTTCACACCACAGACTTGCCTGGAGGTGGCCAGGCTGTCCCCCAGAGCAGGAAGCTGGGAGACATGGTGACCATACCTAAGAGGCAGGGCCAGTCACTCTTGGGGAGAATTTGAGTGGCTGTTCAGGGACAGAAGACTCACTGGCATAGTCCCGCAGCTGGGAGTCAGCAGCATGGATGGAACTGGTTGCGGGTTGGGGGCGGATGGGTCTGGACTCCTTTGAGTCACTTTGACAGTGGGGAGTGAGGACAAGGCTCAAGGGGCAGAGGGCTGGTGAAGATGTTGGCACTGGTATGAAGGCCAGTAGCTCATGGACATGTCCAGCTACCTGAGGTGCTGTCCCAGGCCAGTGGGTCTGTAGGTCTGGGGCCCAGAAGAGGCATGGCCAGATTAGAGAATCAGAGAGGAGTCCATGTGCCCAGGCAGAGAAGCATGGAAGAACTCTGAGGAGAGGCCCAGGGATGGCCAGACCCAGAGCCTTAAACCCCTCCTTGTAAAGAGAACCAGGCACAGGGCAAGGTGCCGGAGGGGTGTTTGTGAACAGGGTACAAAGCCTCCTGGACAGAGGTGGGCCACTGTAGGGACAGGGCTGCAAGGTAGGTGGGGGCTGGGAGGTGCATCTCAGGATCTGGGGAAGCACAGGTGGGAGTTGTAGGGGAACAGGGGCCACTGATGTTGTCTGCACTGTAAGAAAACTGGTCCAAGAGGGGTGTATGCCAGAGCCAAGTCCTGGGTTGATATGGGGGCTCTGGCCATGTGGGTCAGGCTTAGGTGGGTCTAGGGAATTGGTGCCAGCCCAATGCTGCTGTGTGTGTGTTGAGGGGGAGGCCAGGGGACCTGGGACCCAGATGCAGGGCCCTTAATGAGGTTGTCCTAAAGCTGTCAGGCCAGGCCGCATGGGGTCCTCCTAGGTGACAGAGCTCAGCTTGGGGCCCAAGGTCCTTGCTGCTGTCTCCTGGCACAACACATGGAAGGGACTGCAAGGTAACTCCTGCCCCATTTCACAAGTGTGGAGACTGAGGCTCGTTTGGGTGCATTGTAGGTCAGTGAAGGCTAACTCACAGGTGCCTCATCAGTTACAGGATGCTCTGCAGGAGGTGGGGCCAGAGGGGCTGAGTTCATCTGATTCTGCCTCAGTCTGCAATGGGCTTTCCACTTGGAGTATCTATGGCCCCTCCCATACCAGTTCCCTGGTGTTCCCCAGCCCCTTAAAAATGTTACTTGTAATTGTTTACATAGTGAACACTCTGCACTGGTCCAGATTGACAAAGAAGAGTGTGTGCAGTGTCTCTTGCGGTCTTCCTTAGAGGATGGCCTCCATCCCCTCCACCAGCTGGCCAAGGCAGCCTGGCTCACTTGGGACCCTCCACAGCTAACTCCTCTGGAGCCCAGGACTCCTGCCTGTCTAGTGTCTGGTTAGACACAAGTGGGAAGGGGTGTCAGATGTGCAGGGCTCATAAGCCTGTCATCCCTGTTCTTAGGGCTGGGTGGAAACTGAACTAGCATGTGGGCTGCAGGGCTTCAAGAGTTACTCTGGGGCAGAAGCTATAGCTCAAGAGTTCACCTGCATTTACCATGGGCTGCTAGTAAAACCATTTGGAAAACATTTGGTTACTTCAACCAAAGTTGGAGACAAACGGATGTCTTTGTTCTCTAGCAAAACAGCAGGCTGGAGGGCACACAACCCATGGCCAAAGTGTGGTCAGCTAAGTTTACTAAAGCATCCCCTTAACCCAGTGGAGCCTGTGCAGTCCCCAGAGCCCAGGAGGATAAAGCAGATAGGGTGGGGTGTACTGACCCAGCCGTCACAGGTGCCCACCAGCCCTGGCTCTGAGGGGGCAGGGTGTACCTGCTGGCACTGGGCCAGGACTTGCCCCTTCATGGCCAATGGGTCTTAAGTGTCCCGGCCTGTCCACTTCCTGTTCTCCCCCCAGCCTTGGTGATCACAAGGCTTCACCCTCCCCGTGACAAACAATCCTTGCAGTCCCCAGCATCTGAGACTGGACAGGTGATGCCCAGGCACCAAGCAGGTGGGAGGGTGGCTGGCCAGACCAGGATGATACTTTTCTAGAGCCCAGTGGCCAAGCCAGTACTGCCGGTTGAATCCTGGAGGGAGGCAGCAATGACAGGTCCAGAGCAGCAGGGGAGGGCAGGGCAGTGGTTAGAACGCGTAATGTGGCCTCAGACTAGCCCAGGGCCCTGTCCAGCTCCTACGACCCCCAACTGTGCGACTCCCCCAGGACCCGTGTGCAACCAGGAGCAATGACGGGTACACAGAAGGCACTTGAGGCCCTAGCTGTGTACTTGCGGGCCCCTGTGCTCAGAGAACCAGGCTGCTCCGCCGCTGTGCCCATCAAAAATTGAACTTCTTTATTAAGTGCCAAGGGTCCGGGCGGCGCTGCCCCCGGCAGCCCCTCTGCCGAGGCCCGTGTCTGGAAGCTTCCCGGGCCGGGCGGCGTGCAAAGCGTGCGCAGTCTGTAGTGTGGCACTCACTTCACATGCTCGGCGGCATGCGAGGAGCAGTAATACTTCTTGTGGGCGATGAAGGTGGACAGGCTGCTGAACTTGATGTTGCACAGACGGCAGTACCTGTGATTGCCGTTGGGCACGGGCGCCTGCGCGCTCTTGCTGGGGGTCTGGACGCCCTTGTCCGAGTGAGAGGGCGGCGGCGGCGACGGGGGCGGGCAGGGCCGCGGGCTGCCGCTGGCCGGGCCAGGCGGCGGCTCTGGGGGCTCGGAGCCGAGACCGTCTCGGAGGCTGCGGGGCCCGGGCTGCGGAGAGGCGGCGGGCGAGGGCGAGGGCGAGGCGGCGCCCGAGGGGCCGCGCTCGGCCGGCGTCCGGGCCTCGGCCCCCGGGCCGGCCAGGGGCGCGCCCAGCAACAGGCCGTGGGCCAGGCCGAAGTGCTGCAGCAGGTCCCCGCGCACCGGGCCGCCGGCCGGACAGTACGGGCAGGCGGCGGCGGGCAGGCCGAGCGCGCCGGGCGGCGGCGCGGCAGGGCACGAGTACTTCTTGTGTGCCAGGTAGGCCTCGAGGCTGTGGAAGCTCACGCGGCAGGCCGTGCACTCATGGTAGTCGGCCAACGCCGGGGGCCCGGGGGCCGGCGCCTGGCGCCGCGGCTTCTTGCTCAAGTCTATGGGGCCGTCGGCGGCGGGGCCGGGCGAGCGCGCTGGGGCGGGGCCGGCGCCGCTTCCGCTTCCGGGCCGCGGCGACGCGGGCGGCTCGGGAGCGGGCGGGGCGGGGCCAGCAGAGCCGGGGGGCGGGGCGCCAGCCGCGTGCAGCTCGTAGAGCTTTCGGCGCCTGCGCGTGCGCACGGGCGGGGCGGAGGGCGCGGCCGGCGTGGGTCCCGGGTGCGCGGCCGGGCGACGCGGCGGTGGATCGTGGCGCGAAGCGCAATAGTAGCGCTTATGCACCGTGTAGGTCTCGTGGCGGCTGAAGCGGATGTTGCAGGCCTCGCACAGTGTGCGGCTGGGGTCGTCGTCCGCGTCGTCCACGGAGCTGCCGGGGCTCTGGCTGCCCTCGCTGCCCCGGCCGCCCGCCCCGTCCTCGGGCGTCGCTGCACAGCCCGCGCCGTCCTCGCGCGCCCCGGGGCCCGGCGACGAGCGCGCCGCGTCGGTCTCTCCGGGCGGGCCAGGGGGCGCGCGGGTCGGGCCGGGGTTCGCTTTGGGCCTGCGCACGGAGGGCGCGTCCTCGGGCGCGCGGCGGCCGGAGCAGTACAGGCGCTTGTGGACGTAGTAGTTGTTGACGTTACTGAAGGTGATCTCGCACTCGAAGCACGTGGCGCCCTTGGGGGCCCCAGCGAAGAGGCCGGCCTGCGCGCCCCCCGCACCCTGCTGCAACCGGCTGTGCACCAGCTCGGACATCTTGGCCAGGATTTCTGAGGCCGGGGGCGCCGCGCCTGCATCAGACCCAAACACATACTGCGGCACGAAGAGGGCCCCGGCCAGCCCCAGCTCCCCAGGCACCGGGCTGGAGCCAGGAGTGGGGCTGGACAACTCGGCCTTAACCCTGGCCGGGGCTGGGCTGCGCGGAGATGGGGTCCGCGATGGAGCCTGAGGCCCTGGGTCACTGGGGGCGCGGGCTGCCTCGGGCTCCTCTGCTGCCTCTGCCTTGATGCTCCTGGGGGCTGTTGGTGGCTCGCCTGTGCCCCCATTCTGGGGGGCGATTCCATTGGTGGCCTCGGCCACAACCTTCCTGTCCAGTCCTGGCGGTGAAGTGGGTGCTACTCCCAGGTCCTTGGAGGCCAGAGGGCCATGTAGGGCCGGGTGCTGCTGGAAGCTGGCCAGACTGTCTGCAGAGAGACCACAGGGGCCCACTTCAGGCCTGAGGCAGGACCTGGCTGGGCCAGAGCTGGAGGGGTGAGCCCTGATTGCTGTTTAGGGTGAGGCTGAAATTGGCTCCCACCTGCCTTGTAGACTAAGTGCCCCCCCTCCCCTTAGGGACCTAAGGGGCAGTAGTGGCCCCAACTGATCTCACCTGGGGGCAGCTTGGCAGCTGGGTGTCCAGCCCCTGGCGAGTAGATCTCACCCTTAGAGCCAGGCTGGCAGACCATGTGGTTGGTGACCAGGTGGCTGTAGAGGATGTCCCTTGTGGTGGAAATGAAGCCACAGCTGTGACAAACACCTGTGGGCCATGCTGTGGTCAGGGCTCTGGGGCCAAGGGTGTGGCCTGCAGACCCCTCTGCCCGGCCTGCCCACCTACCGGTCAGCGTGTCTGTGTGCACCTTGAGGTGCCGCTCGCAGTTGGCCTTGGTGGTGAAGGCTGAAAGGCAGATCAGGCACACGAATGGCCGCTCCCCTGGAAAACGGGCAAGTAAGGGCCAGCTCCAGAACCTGGCCTGGTCTTGGGCTTCACGACCGGGAAGGCAGGTACTGGACCCAGGGCCTTGATCTGTGTGGGGGCTGTGTGTGGACCTCTTGTCTCTCAGCCCCAAGCTGACCATCCGGACAGCTGCAGGTGGGCTGTGTGCTCTGGTTGCCGTAGGAAGATCGCATGGGTTTAGTCAGCACCTTGGCTCTCCTGGGTAGTATGCCATATTTGCCCCCAGTGTGCAGGGCCACGTGGGAAGTGGATGTGGGTGTGTGTGGGGGACTCACCGCTGTGACTGCGCATGTGAATCTCCAGGGAGCTGGCACTGGGGCAGCTTTTTCGGCATTGTGGGAAGGGGCAGACGCGCTCGTTGGGGTAGGTCTCCTTGGGCTTTTCATCCATGGCTGCTGTGGCTGGGGAGCCAGTGCTCTGGCGGCTGGCACAGTAGTACAGGAGGTGGGCCTGCAGGTTGCGCTCACTCCGGTACCAGATGCCGCAGTCCTTGCAGGGGAAAACGTCTTCTGTGGGGTGAGAGGTGGGTGTGGCTGAGGGGGCATGGGTAGCAGGGAGCAGCCCACCACCCATTTTGAGGCTGCAGCCTCTTGTAGAGTGAGGGCCTTGTCCTGACTGACCGCAGGTGCTGCCCAGCCATGTTACACCGCCTCCTTTGATGACCCTGCCCCCACTTTCGGGGACCTCTGAGTGGCCTCTTAGGGGGTTCCTTCTGACAGTGGGCCCTGTGAGGAGGGGGCCTCATGGGACCCCAGGAAAGAGTGTGCATGTGCTAGTGGACCCTGCCAGGGTGAGGCTGGGCACCCACAATGTGTCTGGGTGGCCATGTACAGGCAAGGACAGTGAGCCTGTGTACCCAATGGACCTGGGAAACTGTGGACAAGGAACCATGTGTGCACGGGTGTTCGAGGTGACAGCAGCACAGGAACTGATGTGCAGTCCCAAGCACTCAGCCACAAGGATGACAGAATGTGGCCTTGGTGGGTGGTAAGGCCTGGAACTCCCTACCCCCCCCAATAACTGGGCCTCTCTGTGTCAGTTACTGATGATGTCAAATGTGGGGAATTTGCCAAGTTTACCCCTAACTGGGCTGCTTGTAACTTCTCAGATTTGGGGGGCTTGGACTGCTTGGGGTGGTCAGACCCTCTGGCAAGGATTTTTTTCTAATAGGTGCTTGAGCATGCTTCTGTCCTCAGCGTCTTTAAGGCAGGATTTTAAGGAATGTTCTGTTTGTCTTGCCCCAGATCCCTGCTTGGTCAGTGCCCTTGGCCAAAGACCTTGACCTTGGTATGGAACCAGGGGCCCTAGGATCCCTTATCTGGCTTCTGAGCTGGCGCATTTAGAGAACACGTAATATCTGGTTTCTTGCCCAGCTTCTCTGATGTCTGTCCTGAGCCGGTGTTATCTCAGAGGCAGTGGGCCTCTCCTTGCACCCCTTCCCTTGGCGGCCAGTTTTCCATCTTTCGTCTCTTAAGGAATTTAAGCGCCTGTCTGTTGCAGAGCTTCTTCCTCCTGGTTCTTCGGGCAATTTTCTGGCTCAGCACTCCTTCCTATCAAGTTATTTCTGTTTCTCAAGTTCCCCTTTAGCGGGCCCTCAGTCTGTCCTCACTGCACTGAGGCCTTCAGTCGGGACCCAGCATCTGAGAGGCCGGTGGTCCATTTGCTTTGGTGTCTGTGAGGTCTCTGCAGAGAGCTGTGCTGCCGGCTGGGGTGTGGGGAGAGGTGGCCCGGACTCTTAGCTGGGATGGTCACCTACTGACCATGAGCTGTCCTGGGTAGTGCGGGTCCTTGGAACCTGCATCAACACCTTGAGGCTGGCACTGCCCTTTGGCCCTTGCAGTGGAGACAGGGCCAGAATTAAACTGGCTCACATGGCTTGCCCAGAGTACTGGCTGGGCAGAGGCCTGGGCCCCTTGGCTGCAGCAGCATGAACACAGTGTCTAGCTCTCTGCGGTTCCTCTCCAGGGAATGTTACTGGGACCTGATGAGGACCTTGGACCCCAGAGGAGGAAACCCAGGCCTGAGGAAACAATAGCCACCCATTGGAGCAGCCAGCTGTCAGCCTCCAGGGCTGCGGAGGACCTGAGGTTCTCCCTGGCACACTGTCCCTGGTGAGCCTCTATTGTCACGGTCCGGTCTTGCCCTGGAGTCAGGTCTCCCAGGCACCCATAAGACCAGTGGTGGCACGTCCCAGACCTGCCCAATGAGGTGGGTGAGCTGGCCTGGGAGAGCCCTTTCTTGCCACCTTCCCAACTCCGTGTTCCCTCATGTTCTTTGCTCCCAGGAAAGGACAGGATCAGCCAGGACCCCCATAAAACTCCTTCCCCCTCCCATGGAACCTGTTTCTTCCTCCCCCAGGCTTTCCTCCAGTGCACAACACAGCCACCATGGCCAAATACCAGACCCACCAGCCCCAGATTCTAACCACTGGGTTCTGTGTGTCCTCTGCAAGCTTCCATTGCTCACCCACTTGGCTGCAGTGTTCCTCGTGGGGCCACAGTGACCATCATGTTGGCAAGCCCAATGGTCACATTCCAGCCCTTAATCTTGCCACTGCCTGGACGAGGCAGACCCCAGCCCATTCCCTGCCGTGGGCCCCCACTGTTGGGATGCTTTCTCGGGCATCTTGCTCTCTGTCCATGTGGAATGCTCCTGTCCCCCACCAGGTCCAGAGGCCCCGTCCAGCTCTGGCCATGGCCCTGGGCTCCATCCCATATCTCTCAGTGGACTCTGGTTGGGGCTCAGAATGTTCAGTGGGGCTTCTCTCCCAGACTCCTCAGATGGGGAGCTGACTGCTGTCCTGGGTGACTACACCTTAGCCCCAGCTTCTCTGTTCCCAAATGCCTCTGCCTGCTTTAAGCCCCCGCAAAGTCAATTTTATCCAGTTTTGCAGCCCTATAGTGACCACTAAACTGATGAAGGTTTTAAAACAAACAGGGGTCTTACTTCCCCACCTCTAAGCCCTGGGGTGACGTTTATATCCTCTGAGGGGTCTGAGCCCTCACATCCCCTGTGGTCCCACAGTAGTCTCCAGGTGAACCCCATGTGGGCCTCAGCCTCACCATGGGTTCCCCAGAGCGCTTGCCCCAGTCCCCCATCAGGACAGCTCCCATCCACTACACCCTCATGCTGCCTTTGTGGGGTGGGTGCCCCCCCCTTGGTGAGGCCCTGTTTGTCTCTGGAGGGTGGCTCCTTAGGGCAGGAGGAGGTTTGGAGAGCCGTTGGCAATGGGTTCTCCACTAGGGGCCTTTGTTCCCCAGGGACATGTAGCTGAGATAGCTGTCACAGCTGTCAATGGCGTGGTATGGCATCTAGGGGCTGAGGCCAAAAGGTGCTATGTGATACCCTGTGTGCACAGAACAGCTACTGCAGGGTCACCCAGGCACCAGTGGATTGGGGCCTGCTCCGCTCTAAGCCCACACATCTACTTTCCCTCTAGTGGAGGCTCAGGCTTTCTGGTTGGGCATGATGGTTGGACAGAGTCAGATCTTTGTCTCCAGCCCTCCAGCCTGCCCAGGCCTTTTCCCATGGTGTGACTAGGCTCCAGGACTCCCTGGTCTCTGCAGAGCTAACTCCTTGCATCCTGGCCTTCTGCCTCTGTGGTCACTCAGGGTGACCACATGACCGTCCCTGTGCTTTCCCCTCGGTGTCAGCAGCCTGGAGCCCCCTTGGAGGATACTCTCAGCCCCCTGCGGCACACCTCTACCCTACCAGCCCCTCTTTGGTTTAGCAGCCCAGAGCCTGGCAGTGACAGGGCTTTGTGGGTCTTTGGCCTCTGGATGTAGATGGCACTGCAGCCCTGTGGCCGGGGCGGGGCCATCAGGGACAGGGAGGTGCACTCACTGTTGATGACGGCCGTGGCAAGGATGGACGCCATCCCAGCCTGCTGGGGCAGGAGCTGGATGTCGCTGTGCGTGGGGGCTGGGCATGCAGGCTCTGCTGGCTCCTCCTTCATGGGGTGGCTGGGGGTGCTGCAGGGCTCGGCCGTGAGGAGCACAGTTAGAAGTCCACCCACGGGCACCGGCTTGGTGACCCTGCACCAGAGGGTGTCATCTGGGGGGACACAGGCATTCCTGACTCTAAGACCAGTACTGCTGGGCTTGGCACTGCCAGCTTCCCCCATCTTTTTTTTTTGAGACAGAGCCTAAAGTTGTCACCCTGGGTAGAGTGCTGTGGCATCACAGCTCACAGCAACCTCCAACTCCTGGGCTCAAGTGATTCTCCTGCCTCAGCCTCTCAAGTAGCTGGGACTACAGGCACCTGCCATAATGCTTGGCTATTTTTTGGTTGCAGCCGTCATTGTTTGGCAGGCCTGGGTTGGATTCAAACCCACCAGCTCAGGGTATATGTGGCTGGCGCCTTAGCCACTTGAGCCACAGGCGCCGAGCCAGCTCCCCCCATCATAAAGATGTGCCACATCTTTAGATGTGGATGGTTGTCATCTGGTCCTGGTGGGACCCCCAAGAACATTTTCCAGGAAGGGTGACAAGGAGGCTATGTCCCAGGTAGAGGCCGGACTGGTCAGGGATCTGGAGTTGGTCAAGCATGGCTGCTCCTGTGGTGGCCTGCAGGGGGCAGTCATGGCCAGCAAAACCCAGGCCATGAGGGTGGCTGGTCCACCTCCTGGCCTGGTTGAGGGCTGTGCTCCCCTGGGACTGGTGGGTGGGCTGGGACAGCAGGCCTCAAGCCAGAGATGGCTACTGCCCTGAGGACAGGCTCTGTTGGCAGGTGGACCCTGGCTATGTGAGGGCCTTGTAGGTCACTTGGGAACAGCACTAGGAGCAGTGTCACCTCACTAGCATTGCAATCTAAGAACCCTATCCTTTTAGGATGGGAACACTTGGCCGGAGCCCTGCTGACCAGGCCGGCAGGAAGGGCAGTGCTAACTGGCCTACATCCTGGCTGGGCGTGCAAACCCATGCTGGCCGCGTGCAGCCTGCGCCTGGCCCTCCCAGCCTCCTCTGGGTCAGTGGGGTGGGAGATCCAAGATGCCCTCTGCCTTGGGGTGAGACCCTGACCTAGGTCCCATGGAGCTCTGCTCTGCACACTTGTTCCATGAGGCTGGGGGAGGACTAGTCACAGGATGGCCCCTGTCCCTGCCCTCCACTCCTTTGGCTGTGACAGAGCTTTGCCTCTACTGGGAAAAATGGGCCCTGTGGTGGGTGTGGGCACACATGTGTGGCCCTCCCAGTGACTCCTTTGCATGGGTGGCCCCTGTGTGGCTGCAGGAGTCTGATGCTGTCTTCATCCTCCCCTCTGGCCTGTGCCACCTCATCTGTAAGGAGAGGTCCCACAGCCCTGACCCCAGGAGTCCCAGGGTGGGACTAGGGTGTCCATGTAGCTGAGAGGTGCGGGTTCCCTCAGAGGGAGGCCCCCCAGCAGGTGGGGGAGGCAAGAGGGAGGTAGAGGGCATTGGGTCCATATTCCAGATACAGAAACAGACCCTAGAAGATGAAGGACTTGTTGTTAAGGGGCACAGCTGGTCCATGGGGCCCTGATCCACAGCCACCTGGACCTTAGGTCCCTGCCACTGGCCCTGTGGTCTCCTAGAGGCCCCAAGGCAGTCATAGGCTGGCTGGGAGGTGGTGTGGGAGTGACAGTGCTCCCAGGAGGGCAGATGTCTGGCCTGGTCCAGCCTGCCGAGGGTTGGGGGTGTGTGTGTGCCTCTGTAAGTGGGTTTGTGGCCTTGGATTGTCTGGGGAGAGGGCCTGCCTTGGGTCCTTTGCCGAGCCCCAGATGGGTGTTTACAGCCACTAGGAATGGTGGCTGTGATGGCCAGGCTATGCTGTCCTCCACCCTCAGCCCAGGCAGTCTGGTTTCCTTGAAGGGAAAAGAATCCACCTTCCAGAAGGCTGCGGGAGGGGCAGCACCAAGTGATAACCCACCTTTCCTGTAGATCTCCAAGTTGGCTTCAGCCTGGGTTAGGGCCTGGGGCAGTGTCCGCAGCCAGCAGGCCTCATCCACCAGCAGCAAGGTCAGGGATGGGCTCTGGGGGCAGGAATGTGGGGATGTCAGTCACATAGGAGGGCGTGTCTGGGGGGCTTCTGCAGAACGTGGGGACCCAGAGGCCCAGCAGGGCACGCACCCTCCATGGCTGGGTGGTGGGTTCTTTTAGAAACAGGCCCAGAGAGTTCAACAGTGTCCCCAAGGTCATACAGCCAGCGTGTGGCAGTTTGACTCACACCCAGATCTGTGTTCTCTCCCTTCCTGGGTGCCCACCCAGCCTGGGGGCTACAGTCCTCACATGTGTGGGCTGGACTGTGCATAGCCCCTCTACACAGCCCTGATGGCCCCTCCATAGATGGACTTGTGTCCCCCTCAGGCACCATTCCTGGTGCCAGGCAATTCAAGGTTGCCTGTGTCCCTGTACATTCCCACATTCCCAGGGCCAGCACAGGCACACCCTGAACACCAGCCCGGGCTCAGCACACTGTCCCTACCCTGAGACTGGCTCAGCATTGCCCCCTCCCCATGGGCCTCAAGAACCAGCCCCCTGGCCTCACAGTCACCCTGGAGAGCAGGCGGTGTCCACCGCTCCATCTTACAGGCAAGGAAATCGAGGCACAGCAGGAGAGAGAGAGGGTGCTGACTCTGCTTCAGGCCCAGTTGTGCTGTCCCTCTGGGGCTCAGGCTGAGAACCCAGAAGGGAAGAGCCCCTGTGATAGGCCCTTGCAGACGGCCTCATTTCCTGCTGCCCCTCAAGCCCTGGTCCCCAGCACTGCAGCAGAGGAAATGCACATGGCCCCTGTCCCGATGCAGCCTGGTGCCAGGAGGGTTGGGAAGGGGTGGGGTGGACTGCCTGAGTTAAAGGTGGAGGGGACAAGGCACAGACCCATGGCAGGGGAGGAAGGCAGCTGGGGCAGAAGCCTGGCCTTGCCTTGCCCCTGCAGGTGGGGGTAACTGTGATGCAAGCCTCAGTCGCCTCCTAAGCCCCAGCACCTGACCTGGGTTCTGTGCCTGCTCCCTGCATGGGTCACCCACCTGAGCCACCTAGGTGCCATATCCAGAGGTATGCACATGTCCATGCTCGAATATTTTTCTGTAAACCCACTCACTTTTTGTTCTATACAAATAAATGCTTCTTAATCAGAAACTTTGTGCATCATAACTTTTCACTGAAAAAACAGCATCAGGGGCGGCGCTTGTGGCTCAGTGAGTAGGGCGCCGGCCCCATATGCTGAGGGTGGTGGGTTCAAACCCAGCCCCGGCCGAACTGCAACAACAACAAAAAAATATAGCCGGGCGTTGTGGCGGGCGCCTATAGTCCCAGCTGCTCGGGAGGCTGAGGCAAGAGAATCGCGTAAGTCCAAGAGTTAGAGGTTGCTGTGAGCCGCGTGACGCCACGGCACTCTACCAAGGGCGGTACAGTGAGACTCTATGTCTCTACAAAAAAAAGAAAAAACAGCATCACCTGCTCTTACCTGGAAATGACACCTGCATGGGACAGTTTTGTGTACCCCTATGGTGAGTAGAGCAGTTGGCGGCTGCTGCCACGCTAGGAAGGAGAAGCTGGGCTGGCAATAGAGTACAGATAGTGTGCCTGGCAGGGTTCAGGTCATCTCCCCTAGGCCCAAGCCCATGAGCTCTCCTGGGCTTTGCCTGTGTGTGTGAAGACCTTATGGGCTGCAGAGCCAGGCAGCTGGGTCCAGTCAAGGCGTGTCCTCCCCACTGTGGCCTGGGGACTCCTGGCCAGGTCAGTGCTTCTGTGTCACCTGCCTGCAGCCACATGGCTCAGTCACAGAACAGACAGCAAAGATAAGCCGGCCAATGCTGAGGGAGAGCTCTGGCTAGAGAGCAGCCCTGTGGTCCCAGCATGAAGCCACTCAATCATCAGCTGGGCTTTCTCATCTGGGAGTGGGTGATGTCCTCTCCCCACTTGGCACTGTTTTGAGGATGGAGGCGAGGCTTAAGCCCCACGTGGTCTAGGCCCATCCCCGTCCTGCCAGCTCCCATCTCTACGACTTGGTTTCCTCTCAGGATGCTATAAGTAGTGACCAGTGTGAAGCCCACTAGTGTAGCAGCACATGATAAATACTTGTTCCACTGCCCTGGTTCTCACTGTCCCTTGGGGTTCTGTTGGGCTGGGCCTGGCCCAGGACAGCAAGTGCCAGTGTCAGTTTTGGGTGGGTATCTCCACTAAAGGACGTGCTTTGGGAAGGCTGGGGTCAGGCAGGCACCCCTCTTGTCACAGATACCCTGGTGATTTTTAGCATGGCAGAGGATGGGCTCCCTGCTGGCTCAGATGGGGGGTCTGGTGCAGTTACAGGGGTGGGCAGGGGACTGGCACAAAGACTGGTGACCAGCAGCTCTCGCATCCCTGCCACACCCAAGCTGGGCAGGCAGCTCTCCACAGGCGGCTGGGGCCTGCCCTCCCTCCCAGGCCTTCCTGAGTCTCTAATGAATATTAATGAGTGGAGGAGGGTGAGAAAAATTAATCTGCTTGATCCTCTGATGGGTGTTGCGGTAACGATATGAAATCTAATTATTCGTCCCAATATTTCTAAACCCTCAAACTGAGACTGACAGCCTCCCGGTTGGTTTCATGCTTATCACCCTCGGAAGCAGCATGTTCACAGCATGATAAAAACACACACGCACAACTTTGCTGACACTGCACAACCCTTGGCTTTCCTGGGGAGGTTCCTGGTGCAGGGAGGGCGCCATGTTCCCGGCTACTCTGGGCGACCCACCAACAACAGCCCAACACTTTGGGGACACCTATGTTGTGCCTGTGCCAGCTGAAAGGGGGTGCCTGGCTGGCTGTGTTCCATGGAGGTGGGGGCCCTCATCCCACCTGACGCAGGTCAGGGGACCAGGGCTGTGAGGCTGACTACTCGGGCCTTCCCAGCTGCACTCCCTTCACAACCAGGCACCCCCACTTCTGTGAGGATAGGCTGGGAGATTCTCTGCGAGTCTGCCCTTGGCTCCTTGGGATGTGGGGACAATGGCTGCCTGGGGAGAGGCCTGAGCAGCCACCCAACCCACAGGTGGCCAAAGACCAGCCATCCCTGAGCCAGCTTCTCGCCTGTGCCAGCTAGCTAGACCCCTGAGGTCAGCCCACGGCCACCTATCTACCTGTCCTGGAAGCTGCTGCTGGTACCTGGGCCTGAGGACGTTGGGGGCCCGAGGACGCCAGGTCAGGAAGCAGATGTCACTGCTTTTCCTGCAGGGCTGACACAGCATGGGCCGCCCGTTTACTTGATTTTCTTTCTTTGTCTCATAAGTCGTCTTTTCCCTTTTCCTGACAGCTGGGTACAGCCTTCTGCTGGGGGTTGCAGGCACCATCCCAGGGCTCCCTGACCCTTCCCATGGGCTGCAGGGTGCCAGGAGGGCACCTCTTATTCCCTTCCCCCTTGGCCCTCCCGCCAATTCCCATGGACGTCCTGCCTGTGCTCTGCGCCAGGCCAGTCAGGTATGTACTAGGTCTGCAAGGGACCCCGAGCCTGCCCTGCCACTGCCCCTCAGGTCTCCTGGCCCCCCTCTTGGGTCCCCAGCCAGCCCTACTCAGCCCCAGGATAACGGGCAGCCACTTAAACTCTCTAGGTGGATCTGAGAATGCTCCTTGTTCCCCCCAACAAAGGGGTCAGTGTCTCAATTCTGCGCTCATATGATAACCATCGACTGCACTTGCACTGTGTCCACTGTGGCAGCTTATTGGAGGCTGCTCCCAAAGTCACTGTGCATCTCACAAAGGGGATGGAGGGGGGCCTCCCCCTGTCACTGCAGGGCAGAGAAGCCAGGGACAGGTTTGTGGGGTTGGGGATGAGGCTATGGCAGCCAGGGTGGCTCTGATGGGGGGGCCTGTCCTTTATCCCCCCGCCCACCTTCAGCAGAGGTGCTGGCTGGGCCTTGGCACCTCTGCCGCCCCAGACCCTGTGAGGACCCACTTCACAGGTGGGGGCACTGAGGCCCACAGGGCTGGCTGGGCGGGCCAGAGCCCAGGTCTGTGGGACCTCCCTTGGCCCTGTAGCCCTGTCATCCACTCCCTCACTGGGTGCCCCTTCTTTCATTCTGCACGAAGCCCCTGTGCTGGGGATGTCTGGGCAGGACCAAGCCTCCCAGGGTGGACACCAGAGTAGGGAGGCCAGCAAGAGATAGCTGGTGGATGTTGAGAGGGAGAAGTGACAGAGAAAGAGGGATGGGTGGAGACAGGCATGAGGCTGGGGGGGATGGGGACATGAGGGACATGGACAGTGAGTGGTGGGGACAGTGAGAGATAAGGGACATGGGCAGTGAGGGATAGGGATAGGGAGGGACAGGGGATGGTAAAGGATGGGGATGGTGAAGGCTATGGGATTGTAAGAGTCAGGGACAGTGTGGGATGGGGACAGTGAGAGACAGTGAGGGATGGAATAGTGGGACGGGGAACAGGGAGGGCGGGCTCCGGCAGTGTGACTGAGCTCTCTCTGCCCCTTGGGAGACAACCTGGTGCTCTCCTGCCTCCCCACAGGCGGTAAGATACAGGGACCCTGGAAGGCGGCCAGTCCTACTCTGGCTTACAGAGGCAGGGTCGCCAGGACTCAAGGAGAAGCTTCTCTTAGCTCTGAGCTGCGTCCTTCTGGAGTGTTGGGAGGGGTTCCAGAGCCCACCAAGCCATCAGTGCCTCCCAGATCCTGGAGCACTTTCCCAGCTCCTACTGCATGCAGGGAAACTGAGGCATGGAAAGGAAGCCAGCAGCAGGCCTCCTGAGTACCCACCAGCCTCAAGGCACCTCAGGCTTCCCTCCTCCCCACCTGCTCCAACTGAGGCCAACCTGGCCATCTGCTCAGGGCCACCCCATGGAGGGCCAGGGGTCCCACGGTGGAGCTCCAGTTGTGCTGGTCCTGTGGAGTGAGCTGAACAGTCTCCACCAGGGGCCCGCTTGGAGCCTGTGAATGTGACCTTATTTGCACAAAGGGTCTTTGCAAACTCTACTAAGTTAGAGTTTTTGAGATGAGCTCCTCCTGGACAGGTAGATAGGTGGCCGTGGGCTGACCTCAGGGGTCTAGCTAGCTGGCATAGGCGAGAAGCTGGCTCAGGGCTGGCTGGTCTTTGGCCACCTGTGGGTTGGGTGGCTGCTCAGGCCTCTCCCCAGGGTTTAGTAGGCCCTAAACCCAAAGACTCTTGTCCTTAGAAGGAGGGGATAGAGAGAAGGCCCAGTGAAGACAGAGGTGGGCTGGAGCACTGCATTTACATGTCAAGGATAAGCTGGGACTACCAGGAACTGGAAGAGGCTGGGAGCAGCCCTGCCCTGCAGACATCTTGACCATCCATCTACTCACTCATTGATCCACTTATCTATCCACCTAACCACCATCCATCCACATCCATTCATTCACTCACCCATCCGCCCACCCACTGATCCATCCATCCACCCATCCATCTTCCTACTCACCCACCCATTCATCCATCTACCTATGCATTCACCATCTATCAACTCATCCACCCATCCATCCACTTGCTCTTCCATTTATTGATCCATCCATGCACTCACCCATCTATCCACTCATCCACCCATCCACTCATCCATCCATCTATCCACTCATCCACCCATCCACTCACCTACTCACCCACTCATTCATTCATATACCCACCCATTCACTATCCATCCACTCATCCACACATCCATCCATCCACTCATCCACTCACCCATCCATCCACTCATCCATCTATCCATCCAGCCATTCATCCATCAATCCACCCATCGAGCCATTCATGCTTCTACTCATCCATCCATCCATTAACTCATGCATTTATACATCCATCCATACACTCACCCATCCATCCACTCATTCATCAATTCACTCATCCCTCGATCCATCCATCTATCCACTCACCCATCCATTCCCTTATCTATCTACCCACCATATATCCACCCATCTGCCCACCCACCCATACATCCATATACCCACCCATTCACTATCCATCCACTCATCCATCCATACACTCACCCATCTATCCACCCATCTGTCCACCCACCTACCCACCCACCCATTTATCCATATACCCACCCATTCACTATCCATCCACTCATCCACCCATCCATGCACCCATCCATTCATACACTCACCCGTCCATTCACTCACCCATCCATCCATCCATTCATCCATCCATTGAACCATCCATCTACTCACCCATCCATCCACTTGCTTATCCATTTACTTATCCATCCATTCATCCATCCATCCATTCACTCATCCATTCACCCACCATCTATACATCCATCCACCTACTAATCTACCCATCCACCCACCCATTCATCCATATACCCACCCATTCATTACCCATCCATCTATCTACCCATCCACTCACCCACTCACCTATCCACCACCCACCCACTCATCATCCATTGACCCATCTAACATCATGAGTATTTCTTCGGTATCTTACTTTAAATTTTGGAGCTGGCTGGGCTCCTAAGGATTGTCTCCTTCAACTCTTGATTTGCCAATAGTGGAGGTGACTGATGGATCAGGGAAGGGACATGGCTCAGGCCACACAGCAAGTCAGTGCCAGAACTAACACTCTTGACTCCTGGCCAGAGCTTTGTGCACTGAGTTTCCTTCCTGGGCACCCCCAGTTCCAGTGTGTAGGGATTGTGGGGGAGCTTCCCCGTCCATCACTCATCCCTGTCTGTGAGCAACCTGCAGCCCTCACGAGACCTGTGGGGAAGGGTCACAGCATCAGATCCATGCCCTCTCTCTTCTCTTTCTCCAAAGAGAGAAGACAAACTGGCGGCTGATAGGACAATCTGGGGGAGGGGGGACATCTTCCTTGGGAAGTGTAAGGAAGAGAACTGGGACCCATCAGCCCAGAAGGATAAGGGGCCGGCTGAAATGTTAGCAAAAATATTTAGACAATAAATGAATATCAGAAAGGCATTCATATCTTTAAGAAATCAATCATCTTGTACGGTGTGTCTGGACACTCGGCGCCAAAGTGGAGATAGCGCCTCGCTGGGGAGATAAGGGTTAATCAAGGCTTTAATTCTGCCGGAGATAAAGCTGAGGGGCAAGCAGGCCCCTTCCTCTGGCTCCTGTGAAAGGGCCCAAACACTCCTCTTCCTCCCGCTCCCCACATTATCTGGCAGGCAGAGCGTCTTTAACCTAGTGTGGGTCTCCCCAGGACAACCCACACCCCAGTCCCAAGAAGGACACAACCCCCTGGTGAGGAGGAGGTAGGTGGGGAGGGTGGGGCTGACTGAAGCTGGGGCCAGGGGTGGCTGGTGGGGACAGGCTGGGCTGTGGGGCTGACACTAGCCCCTCAACCCCGTCACTGAGGAGTCTTGGAGGCTCTCCAGGGGTGGGCGGACATGGTTCTAATTCTTCCTCTGCAATTTGATCCTGAGGATTTGGGCAAGTCGTTAACCTTGCTGACCCTTAGTTTTCTCATCTGTAAAATGGATGGGTGGGTGCTAGTACCTACCTCATAGGGTGGGGAGGAGAAGAGGGACCACGTATGGGATGGGCATGCAGAGTGTGTCCTGAACATGTGCCTGCCTGTCTTGGATAGGCTGACCATCCCCCGGGGTCAGGCGGAGGAGAGAGGAACTGAACACATTGAAAGCCCATCTCAGCCCCCGGCCACTGCGGTCTTTGTTCCTGGTCACGACATACACATTTTCTTAACCCTTTAAGGGTTGACAGATAAGTACCATCTAACTCCCAGTCCATCCACTCCTTTTCTCCTCCCAATCATTAATTGCCTGTCAGAATCCCTACATCCCAGGGTCCCAGAAGAGCCAACTGCTACTTGTACATGTCCAGTGACAGGGCGCTCACTTCCTGCAGAGCCACCTCTAAGCACCATAGCTTCCTTCCCATGGTGGACCTGAAACCTGGCTCCTTCCTTGCAGCCAAAATCAACTACCCTTGAGCTTTCATATTATTCTCCCAGCTGCCTGCTTGGGGCCACAGGGCAAGGCAGTTACCCCTTCTGCAGGCTGCTGGCCACAGCACTCACTGAGCTGTGCCTTGCCTCACACTCCACCCCTAGATGATCTCACACTGTGTGCACTGTTGCCTTCCCACAGACCAGCTCGCGGTGCTGCCCACATTTTCCTCTGTAGGGAGATGGCAGGGTCTGCAGCCCCAGGCCTAAAGGACCTTCATGGCCCCTGTGTCTTGCCCAAGGCCCCAAAGGCCAAGTAAGTGGAGGTTCAGAACGGGCATGGCCTACCTGGGGGCCCACAGCAAGAAAAGGGGATATAGGCAGGAGGCTCCAGGGTGTGGGCCCTGCACAAGGGGGACAGCCTGATCACGAAGGCAGATGCCCTCAGTCCTGGGCCAGCCTCCTGCTGACTTGCTGAACAGCCTGGGACAAGCACCTGCCCCTCTCAGCTGGCCCCTCAGCTGGGTTGCACATCTGAACCCTGGCTGGCTTTTCCACTGTCCAGAGGCCCAGCCCTAGCACAGAGATTCCGACTTAGCATGACCCAGATTTCATGGTACATGGCAAGTGGAGTGGGTGATGGGCAACTGTGTCCCAGGGGCTGCAGCTGGAGGCCTGATTGCAGCTTTCCACCAGCCCCATGGACACAGTTGAGGCTGCACTCATGGCACCTGTGTTTCCTAGGCTGAGAGCAGGGACCTAAATTGTCAGCTCATAGCTGGTCAGAGCTACCAGCACCCTGGCCTCCAGATGCTGGGGAAACCTGGCATTCACAGCCCCCTCCTCATCTGCTGAGGACCCAGAGCAGGTTGGCTGAGTCCATGCCTGGGTGGATGATCAGGACCAAGAGACCCAACACCACATGGCACTGCCAGCCAGTGCATACCCTGGATTAAGCCATACCTGAATGCCACATCAGAAACAGAGACCAAGCCATGGCTGCATCTGCGTATTGGAAACACCTAACCCTGGGCTTGAGGGGAACAACCTAGGGTGCCAGCCCAGTGGGCACCCTCAGGGCTTGGACACCTTCCCACACAAGCCCCCTAATTCCTACCATGCAGTTGTGTCCACACTGTGGCCCCATGGTTCCTACCAGCTTCTGTACATTCATGCCCTTTCTTAACTGAGGCATACATATATATATATATATTTTTGTTGTTGTTTGTTTTTTTTTTTTTAGACAAAGCCTCAAGCTATTGCCCTGGGTAGAGCGTAGTGGCATCACAGCTCACAGCAACCTCCAATTCCTGGGCTTAAGCGATTCTCTTGCCTTAGCCTCCTGAGCAGCTGGGACCATAGGCACCTGCCACAATGCCCAGCTATATTTTATTTTTTATGTTTTTGGTTGTAGTTGCCATTGTTTGGCAGGCCCGGGCCACATTTGAACCCGCCAGGTCAGGTGTATGTGGCTAGCACCTTAGCTGCTTGTGGCATATTTAAAAAGAGACCTTGTTATACCTGTCCCTACCAGCTGCAAGAGGAAACCAGACCATTCTGCTGAAAGTGGAAGTTAAATCCCAGATGGACAACAGAGGGATTCGTGTCAGGTGGGGTGGGATGGGGGAGAGGGGCCCTATCACCAAGGGACATTAGTGAGTATGGACAGGCCATGAGGGGCCTCATAGAAGGACCCATGGGGATGGCCCTGGGCTCTCTCCACTGTCCCCAACACCACTAGGTCCCACTTAAAGAAGCCCTCCTCTAGTAAGCCCTCCTTGGGGTCCTGAAGGCTCTCCTGGGCCCCCCACATTAGCACACAAAGGGGCTGTGCCCTAGTCAACGCTGCCGTGCACCCGAGTGTGGAAGGGCTCTGGTCGGGGCTCCTTACCGGTTCTGCCTGCCCAGGGGATGGGGCTCTGGTCTGGATGTTTCCGCTGAATGGGCCCCAGGACAGGCCCGCTGTGAGGCTGAGTCGGGCCCGCACATGTCTCTGCCCGTCCTGCAGCACCAGCTCCAGCTCATCTGCAGAGACACAGGGCAGGCATGAGGCATGGAGTTACCTAAGGCAGAGGAGGGCAGGCACCCCTGAGGCTAGGGCTGCCCCTGTCCATGGTCATTTCTTGGGCTATGGGGCTGAGTGGTCCAATGACCTTATGTCATGTGCTGACTTGTGACCCCCAAGAAACACATTCACCTGTAAGAATGTACCCTCGTTTGGAAAAAGGGTCTGTGCGGATGTAATTAAGGCTTGTGAGGTGAAATTATCCTGGGTTATCAGATGGGCCAGAAGTGTGAATGGTGTGGCCACCAGGGGTGCCCCGAGCCCCAAGAAGCTGCAGGATGGGGGTGCTCACCTGCCAGGCACTCCCAGGACACTCAGCCCAGCTGCCACCTCCCTTCTTGGACCTCAGTCTCCTATGGGATGGCAGGGAGGATGTAGCCCCTCCCTCACAGGGGGTCTCTCAGGACACACTCTCTGCTGGGAAGGCTGGGCTACTTCGTGCCTCTCCTGCTGCAGGGCTGCCTGGCCCACGGAGGCCTCACGTGGCCTGTCCTGTCCCTGGCTGCAGCATTGTGGCGGCCCCACTTCCTGGAGCCCCGATTGGGCAGGCTGTGGCCTTAATGGGCCGATTATCAGATAACTACCCGCCTAATGGCAGAGATAACATGTAAATACTCTGGGAGGCCTGCTAAAACGTTTTAACTGGGTCTTTGTCTTCTCAGGCAGATAAGATGGCAGAGACCCAGGACGGAGGCTGACCCAGGACTGAGGCAGAGAGAGGAGCTGCCCCTTTGTCAGCCCCCAGCGGGGGACGAGCCAGGGCAGGAGGTTGGCAACAGAAAGCAGGCCGGGTTGCCTCATGGCTGTCCACAAGGGACTAAGTCCTCTGCCAGCCCACCCAGGATGCCTAAGGCCTGGCCCTGTGCTCTGACCCCTGGCCACCCTGCTTCCTACAGGGCTTAGCATAGAGAGGGAAGCCAATGAGGGCTGGGGCCCAGCTTAGGGATAGGACATGGCCCTAGGGGACACCTAGTCACCTGTTCCTGTGATGTTTATCCCCCTACAGACAAAATGAAGGTCCGTGGAGGCCATGAATCTGGGTCCCAGACCCTCCTGGGTACACCTGTGTCTCTGGCCCCCACCAGGCCTTCAGGTGGGTATTGGAGAAAGGGGGCAGACTTCCCCAGGGGGTCAGCCAGGCACTTTGTCCATCTGTTTGTCAGGTCCTGAGATCAACCAGCCTGTGGATCACCCCTCCCACTGACCCCCCACTCAGGGCAGTGAGGCCAAGGGCTGGCATCCAGACCGCACCTGGACAGGCAGAAATGCTAAGCCAGACAGGTGGGCTTGTACTCAGGCCTGAGGACAAGGCCACTCATAGATCTCTTCTCCTGCTGGGGCTGTGTGGGCCAGGGTAGGGCGGGAAGAGGACCCCCACCTGAGACACATGACTTTCTCCTGTGTCCACAACACCTGTGACAGGAGCCACTGCTCCTGGGCCATGTTGCCGCCTGCAGTCTCCGTACCTGCCTCCCGGTCACACCGGTTGGGAGCCGAGACCCCTCCAGCCCCTGCCCACCCAGCCTGCTCTGCACCCTCGGCAAACGGCTCTGCTCCCTAATCGGAACTGTAGGGCGGCCCCGAGCCTCCTAGATAAGAGTGTGGCCGGCATTTCTTGTGGATATCACGCACTGCCAGAGAGGGCCGGCTGCCGATACAGGCAGCCGTTCTGCACTTGAAGGGCTTGGTGGCGGGGGTGGGGGGTGGGGGTAGAGTAGGGGCCTCCAGGGAGCCCAGGGGGCTGAGGGATGTGGGAAGTGGGAACAGGGTGACAGTCACCATGACAACCTGCACCTGGTCCAGGGCTGGGCCAGCTGTTCCTGAGGGTGTGTGCTGACAGAGCGCCTCCTGTGGGTGGACGTGGGCACGCAGGTGCCTGGCTGATCACCCAGCCCTGCCCAGTGCCCTTGAGCTGGGTGTGACCTAGGCAGCTGTCTATGGTGGCCCCTGGTGATGCTCAACATCCATCTGCTCGCAGAACCTACTTCCTGCCCAACCCCCACGTGGCCAGAACAGGCTCAAGTGTGGTTAAAGCCCAGTTGGCACCTCCAGAAACCGGCAGTGAAACTGCACCAGAAAAGTGGGGGTGGGTGAGGCCACCCGCTCCTGGCAGACCCAGCTTAGGTCTGAGGGTGAACAGAGGCATTGGTGAGGATTAGCCATCATGAGGGGCCAGGCTGCCGAGACGGGGACAGCAGGCAGAGCGATGGGCGGAAGGTGGCACCGTTGTTTCTAAAATGGTCTCTATAGTAGCCAGAGGACGAAGACAGTGGTGGCCATGGGGAGATGGTCTCCCAACCACACTGGGGAGGAACGCAGGCCCTGGGAGGCTGAGGAACATCAAAGCCCGCTAGACACTCTGACGAAGGCAGAGCCAGACCTACCACCAGTCTCTGGACTCCTGGCTGTGGTTGTGCAGTCACCCACTGGGCAACCTGAGGCAGTGAGAGGGAGATACAGCCTTTGCCCTGGGGGCAACTGGGGAACAGTCTGTGGCCAGACATCCCCCCTGCCCCTAGGCACAAGCAGTTCATAGACCTCTTCTTTGGCTGGGGCTATGTGGCCAGGGTGGGCTTCCAGGGGGAGGTGTCCTACCCTGGTGGCCTGTAGTGACCAATCGCTCTGCTTCCTGCCATAGCTCCAGAACATCTGGGTGAGGCCAGCACAGAGAGGGGCCAGGGACAAGCAGGTTCTGCCCAAGAGTCCCCCCCACCTAGAGAAGGGGGACAATGTCCCCTGTCCCCAAGAGCTCACAATCCTAACATAATCCAGGTCCCCGATTACAGGGCCTTAGCCTGCACACTCCGCAGGCCCCTCGTGGGTACACAGAGCGGGCAGGTGGGGTTTCAGCCAGGGCCCTGAGCCAGGCTTGGTCAGGACCGAGCACCCTCTTCTAGGCTGAGGTGGGGGGCACAGCCAGTGTGTCCTGTGGCTACTTCTCCTTGCCCTCCATCAGTGTCCCTTTCTGCAGATAAGACAGGCTCCACGCTACAAGGGTGGATCCTCCCATGGGGACTGTGGCCATCACTACAGTCCCAGCACTGGGATAAGGACTAATTTATTCTGACAAACAACCCTGCACATGCCATTTCCAGAACAAACACTCTGCGCTAGGATTCAATTTCACTCCCTAACATCTGCAAAGAACCAAATGAAAAATTTCAGCCATTGCATATTTATGATGTAAATGCCTCTGTGGGTCCAATAGCCTTTGATAATACCCTGTGGGGACAAGAGGGTGGGAAGAAGACAGAAAAAGGAGCCAGGGCTGAGTGCTGCTGACCCAGGGCCAGGTTACCACCTACTCTGCAGAGCCTAGAGCCTGGGTAAGGAGTGGCCAGGCTGATCTAGTCAGAGTCCAGGGCCTTCTGGGGCTTTGGGTGGGAGAGTGGGCTCTGGAATCAGCAGCTGGGCCACCCTGCCCTGCCTGCTTGCTGGTGGCCATGGGTGTGCTGTCTTTAGTTAGTCTCATCTGGAGAAAGGGGTGCTAGCATGACCCCTGCTGTAGGCCTGTGGCTGGAAGTCTCAGGGACATGTCCCTGGTGTCGCTGGTGTGGCCAGCACTGTTCTCTCTCAGCTACCCAGGTGGGTTGAAGAGCTGCCTCTGCCCTCTGACCCTGGAGGCCCTTGGTGGTCCCCTCAATACAGATATGACTTGGGGAAGCAGGTAAAAAGGTGCCCTATGGGTTTGCAGGAATGCCAGTGAACTTGGGGGCTTCCTCATGTACTCCACGGGCCTGCCTCTCCTTAAGGGGCCAGCTTGGTCTGTGCTAATGGCCAGTGGCCTCCTGAGTGCATAGTACAGCCCCCAGCCCCCACCCAGGATGGGTTGTGGCCACACCAACACCCACTTATCTAATCGCCTATCACTCTGCTTGGGCTGCCAGTGGCTCCCACAGGCCAGCTGGGCCATGGCTAGGAGTGGCCCTATCTCAGGGATCATGCTGTTTGCCTTTGATAAAAGTCACAAAAAGAGGAGAGAAAAAGGAGGGAGGGGAGGAAATCCCCAGACTGGTGGGGTTCTAGAAGGCTTTGTAGGCGGGGAGGCTGGAGTACAGGTCGTGGCCCTGAGAACATCTGCTCCCTACACGTCCTGCGCAAACACAGAAGTTGGGGCCAGAGAGGGCAAGCAGTTTCCCAAGGTCATATGTAGATAGGGGTGGCCGGCCAGCTGGCAGGGGGCCCGTGGGGGCACAAACACACTCTCCCAGGACAGTGGGCAGGGGCCCATGAATGCACACACTCTCCCAGGACAGCAGGCAGGGGGTCTGTGGGAACACACACACACATTTTCCCAGGATATCGCTGTGTGCTCAGCTCCCCTCATGGACACATCCCACAGACCCTTGGGGCCTGGAGCCCACTTCATAGAGAATGAGTGACTTGTCCAAGGTCACTGACTCCAAAGTCCAGCCCTTCTCCTGCTCCTTGGGTGACCCTCCTGACTGGAGTGACAGCTGTGGCCCTAGGACAGATAACAGGAAGGGGTGGGGGAGGGCCACTGCCATCCAGGGTGTGGCTGTCCTCCTCACTACCCCAGCTACTGACCCTGGACCTGCCCTCCCGAGACTGTGCTGCCCTGGGGGTTGTTGGGTGTGTGTGGGGGCTTACTAACCCAACTGGTAGGGAACAGTGTTAAAGCTCTGCCAGCCCCTTGGGGGTCTCTCTCTCACCTGCCTGGCCAGCTCCCAGCCAGACAGGTTCACTTCCCTCTAAGCCAGTAGTTTTCAACCTGTGGCTCATGACCCACAGGAACTGTATTAAAGGGTTGCAGCATTAGGAAGGTTGAGAACCACTGCTCTAAGCCCTCAATCTCCTCGTGTGAATTGGGGGCCACAGCACCCGCCTCAGCTATTGCCAGGCGAGACGACGTGGTGGGTGAGGTGCTAATAGGTGTGTAGCACAGGGTCGGCCCATAGTAGGTGCCAGTGAATGCTCAGAATAAGCACACCCTGTGAAGGGCCTGGGTGCCAGTCTGCATGACCAAGCCTCACACTCCACATCTAAAAACCAGGATAGCGCCAGCCCCACCTTCCAGGAGATGGGCTCTCAACTGTTCAGGGACAGGGCCATGGGGCCAGGAAGGGGGAAGGTCATGCGACTGTGAGCAGGCCTAGCTGTGCTGGGTTGTTGGGAACTGAGGAGGGGAGGGGGCTATCTGAACATCAGAGGCCTGTGGTTGGGCCCCTTAGGTCCTGTCCTGTGGCTAGGAGGGAAGAGTTTGTCCCAGGTGGATGTCATGATTGCCCAAGAACTGGCTGGGAGAAAAGCTGGACCTGGTGAGAGGTAGCGGGGGTGCTCACAGCTGAGGTCCCTCAGCTTTTGGCACATCCCTGATTCCCCAGGCCCCTTCCTGCCAGCCCCTTTTCTAGCTTCTTGTTTATAGGTGGGCAACCAGGGTCCAGAGGAGGGAGCAATTACCCAAAGCCGCTGTGTGGGACTCAGGGTGGGCTGAGGAAGGCGGCACCCTGTCCTGGGGAGGGATGTTGGGCTCTGGAGCTTTTCTCCCCATCAGCAAAGGAGCCTGACCATGTTGCGGGGCACCCAAACACCTGGCATCATTTACGAGGCCTTTTCTGCTGTCATGGGGGGGCCAAGGGACTGCCACCTCACCTCTAGGCCCCAACGTCTGCTGGAGCTGGGAGCATCTCCCATGTGGGCCAGTTTCCCCAGGCTAGGGGAACCAGCAAGACCCTCTCACCCAGGCTACTGGCAGAAGACTGGTGATGTCCTTCACCTTCTCTGTCCCACTGACCAGACATCCTGCCAGGGCACAGAGAAGCCTGAAACGCCCCTGGGGACAGGAGACACAGAGCCATGGAGCCCTGGCAGTCAGTGTGCTCCTGGATCAAGCTATACCTGAATATTAAACCAGAGAACAAAAGGGAGTCGGGGCTTTGTCCCACCTCTGGGTAGATCCCTACACTCTCAGACCTCAGCTCTTATCTGAAAACTTGGGAGACTGGGACAAGGAGTTGAGGGGACATGCCTAAGAGTGAGCTTTGGGGCAGACACAGCTTACTCCTGCTCGCATCAATCAGAAGGCTTGGAAATGTCGAAGAACACGTCCCAGTTCACGCACCCAGAAAGCAGCACAAGACTCAGGTCCCTCTGACCCCAACCCTGTCCATGCCCACTCACTTGCAGCAAAACCCATCCTGCAGCCAGGCCCCAGCACTGTCCCTTCCCATTCACAGGTGGGAGTCACTGAGCTGAGGGGCAGAAAATGGTCCTGCAAGGCTGGGGTGCTGTGGACCAGGCAGTGGCTGAGATGGGAGTAATCTGATACATGCTACTGAGAGGGGAGTCCATGGCACCCACCAGATAAGACGCAAAGCCATAGTGGCCGTTGACACACATGAGCTCCAGAAGCAAAACCACTCCAGGGCTTGGTGGACTGGCCCACCCTGCCTCTGGCCTGGACACCTGCCCCACTCCCAGGAAGATCTGATCCTTGCCTTCCCCAGCTGGGACCCACAGGCCATGATGTGTGCAACGGGTTCCGCGTCATTGTTGCAAATCCGATTTCACCTCCGACTGCAGATCTCGGATGTGCAGACACACTGCACATCCCACCCCCGCCTCCACCCCCAAATGCTGTTACACTCTTGGGTCCCCAGTCCTGGAGACAGGATGATGAGTGAAACCAATGGAGAAACTGAGGGAAAGGACTTGCCCAGGGTCCCTGAATCCTGGAACTCACTCAGCCCACCACACAGGACTCCCTGGGTGACCCCCACCCTGGAGGATCCCATCCCACTGCCTCCTGGGGGGGTCTCCAATTCATATTCCCCTGCCCCTGCTGGCTGGCACTGAGTGCCAGGCCTCTGTGGGAACATAGTCCCCAGAATGCCCTGACAGTCAGCCTGACCCAGGGTAGGTGGGATGTGCAGACCCCCAAGTTCTTCCAGGATGAGGGTGTCCCCTCACCCCAGGTCAGAGGTTACCAAGAGCTTTAAGCCCTAGAACTGCCTTCCTGGGATGCTTCCTTTGGACCCTGCACTCATAGGTCCCAGGTTGGCTATAGGGGGCTGGACTGTAGGGGGTTCCTACAGGATGGGACACACCTGTCAGTCAAGAACTCCAGAGCTTGCACACTGGGTATAGCACTTCTCCTTGACCAGTTCTGCTTGGAGCTGGGGCAGAGCCGGCTGGCAGCAATGGTCCTGGGAGCTGGCGCGGACATGGGCTGGCACAGGGGCCAGCAGTGCCAGGCACGCGCACCCCAGGAAGCCCGGCCCTCCCCCTCGCCTGCCTGTCCTCAGTTCCCCAGCACCTCCTAATTGAGTGAACACCTTGATTATTTATTAAGTCTGCCTGCTGGCTGGACTGTCTGCTCCCCTACTCCAGGGCTGGGCTGTTAATAGCTATGTCCCCAAGGCCCTGGAACATCGGGGATATGAGTGCCTGTGTTTGGAAGTAGCCTGGCATGTGGCCTGGGAAAAGGTGCAGCCTGCTTCCACTGGGCACAGGAGGGCCCTGTGGCCCATGCCGCCTCCTCTCTGTATCTGCTATCACCATGGTGTCCTCCCTGAACCCATGACCCTGGTGGGGGCAAGGTCACTCTAGCCCCACCTCCTCACAGAGGCCTTGGCTCTCAGACTGCCTGTCTAAAAGAGGCAGCAAGGGGCAGCAGGTGAGTAGGGGTACAGCCTGGCCCCACCTGGGCCTGGAGTGCACGGTGCAGCCACTGCCCACAGCTGCTGCGAGAGGGTGCGGCAAAGAGGGCGCCCGTGCCGGAGCCCCCGGCCGTGCCCGCCCCACCGGCCAGCTGGTGCCTGTGAACTTCTTTCCCTATCGCTTGGAACATCGCTGGGAATTATTGATTTTTTGACACAGAACAACAGCCCATCTTTATCGGGCTGAACCCTGGCCCCGGCTAATGGCAGAGCTGGAGCCACCTGGGAACAGTAGGCCACACAGGGTGGGGCCCGGCCCCCAGGTCCCGTCCTGGGACCTGTGGACCCCTCACACTCAGGAGGGCATGGGATAGGACCCTGAGGGGTCCCACGCAGGCCCAGAGCTGCCTTCTCTGAGAAAATCCCAGAGGGGGTCACAGTGGGAATACAGTGGAGGTCATGGTGGGGAGATGGTCTCAGACACCATCCTACCACGGCTGGACCCACAGGAGGGGCCCCAGGATACACGTGGAGCCCTTGTCTCTCCACTGGCCTTAGGGGCTGTGTGCTGGGCCCAGGGAAGCGCCCTTTCTTCTCCCTCTTTCAGACAGTATCTCCTGGGGTCACCCCAAAGCTCAGAGACTCTCCAGGCTTCTCAGGAGCTAAGCACTCTGAGTTTTCCCACCTGTGAAGTGGGGAGGGGAGCCGCTCAGCTTCTGGGCCCTGGGACGCTGGTCTTCAGGGGTCCTGTAGATGAGAGCTGGGGTGAGGATCCCAACTGATCTGCCAGGCAGGCTAGGGCAGGATGAGAGATAAGCTGTTTGCACAGGAGGACTGTCTTCACCTCATCTTGGCCCCTGGCCCGGTGCCCTGGATACCCCTGAGGACTCTCCTTCATGCCCAGCCTCCTGATGACTACCTCTCAGCCTGGCCTGGCCAGTACCCCCTGCTGCCAATGCTGGCAGGTGTGTTGGGGTCTGGTCCCTGTTTGTCCTATCCACTTGTCCCTGGGGGCCCTGTCCCTCCTCTTGAGCCTGGGAGTAAGGGCAGAGGAGGGTCTTGTCAGAGGCCCTGGGGGCTGCCCTCAGCCTTGGACAAGGCCTGTCCCTCTTGGCCCCGTAAGCATCTGGCCCCCAGAGATGACTGAGACAACACCGCCATCTAAGGGACCACAAGGACCTCGGAGCCACAAAAGACCTTCTGGAAAAAGGCCCCTGCACACCTGCGGGCCTTTCACACGGTCTCACCTGCCCAAGTCCCCAGGCTCCAAGTGGGGCCCAGGATCTCTGCCCCAGTCAGTCCAGCACAACCTGTGTCTCTGGCAGGCAGAGGGACATTGATTGCTAATGTCCCCCTCTGCCCCCCACCCCTGTGCAAGCCACATGTGGTTCTAGGTGGAGCCAACAGCTATCTGCTTTCATGTACTGATCAACTCAGTTACAGATGAAAAGACTGAGGCCCAGAGAGGACCCGGCCACACAGTGAGGTGGGGTAGTTTGAGTTCAAAAAGGAAAGGAAGAATGATGACGGGGCCAGGCAGCACTTGGGCAAGGAGGGGAACGCTGAGGAGGAGAGTAGGCCTGGAAGGCAGAGCAGGTGGGGCCCTGCTGCAGACATAGCTTCTTCCCTCTGCGCCTCTGCTCAGGAATGCTTGGGGTTCCCTACTGGTCCTCAAATTGAGCCCAAGGCCCCACAGCGACTCTAGGGTGGACCCAGATCAGGACCTGGGGCTAAGCTCCTGATTATATCCACATGCTGCAAGCAGGGCACTGGGCTTCTGGTTGAGTAGGGAGTGTAGGGGTGGACGCCAGAGCGCCTGTTCTGTGGGGCTGAGGAGGGTGCCTTTGAGCCCAGTGCTGGACTCCTCATGAGACACAATAAGCCCCAAGATAGCATCTCACTTCATCTCAGGCTCTGCTCGGCCCTTTCGGGCAGGATATGACCAACCCTCAAGCTGATGGTGGCCCTTTGTCCCATCTCCGGGGACCGATCTTATCATTCGTGTCCACCGCCACCAGAATGGAAGAATGTGTTGAGGAAATCAAAAGTTACGCACAGAGATTGAACAGTAATAAATAAATAAGATGCAGCCATAACCGTGTGGCAGGGCAGGGGGCTGGGTGTCAGGGGTCACTGGGGCTGGTGCCCATCCCAGGTCTGAGCGAGCCTCACCTCGTGCGAGGCCCGCCGGCTTGTTGGGCCTTGGTTTCCTCACTGATCAGAGCCCATTCCCTGGGGCTCAGGGGTGGGCCCATGACAGCAGCACCAGCCCAAGGTGCTGGGCCACCAATGGCTGTCATCACCAATCATGCGGACGTGGGCTGGCTCAGGGGCCAGCAGTGCCAGGCATGCGCACCCCAGGAAGCCCGGCCCTCCCTGTCACCTCCCTGTCCTCAGTTACCCAACGCCTCCTAGGGAGCCATGGAGTGGATACCTTGCGTTTATTAAGCAATGCTTCAGTGTCCCTCCCAGGGCAGGAGGTGGTGGCGAAGCCAGGCCAGTGTGGGGAGAGATGGCTTGACAGAAACCCTGATGTGTCCCCACCTGAGGCTACTGCGGTGCTGCTGGAGCAGCCAGGAGCTGTGTTGACCCCACATGTGAGCCATGTGCCTCAGCCTGCCCTGCCCCAGCCCACAGATGAGGAGTCTGGGCCCAGAATAGGGCATGACAGGCCCAAGGTCTCCAGTGAGAGAGGTGACAGCTGGCAGCCAGGCCTGCCCCTGTGCCAGCGGGCATAATGGTGATGCCTTATAGCAGTGATGGCACGGGCCACAGCAATGGCACCGATGGTAGTGGCGGCAGTTACAGTAAACACCGGGGGTCAGTGACAAGAGCTAGAACAGGGGTACCCGCAACACTCAGGACTGTCCCAGCATGAGTGACACTTACAGTGCTTGTGGCTGCACTGGTGGTCACACTGGCCATGGTCATGATGATAAGGGCAATTGTGCCAGTGACCACTGGCCAGCCCTGTCCTCCTGGTTGCCTGTGGACACTCATTGAGGAGACATAGCCATGTGGCAGGCCCAGGACGGAAGCTTCTGGAAGGCCGGCACCAAGGCTCCCACAGGTGAGGGCCTGGTGGGCCTGCCTGCTGCTGTCTGGGAAGGGCTGGCTGGCCGGGCAGGAAGCCGGTGGGAGGGGAGGAGGAAGCCAGGCTCGATTAGCCCCATGACCGAGATAGGCTGCCCTGGCCGCAGATAGCCACTCCCGGAAGCGGGGTGAGGTCAGCTGGCAGCATGCGGCTGGTGGCCAGACCCAGCCCCACCCACCACCAGGATGGCTCCAGACCCGTGGTCCTCATCAGGTGCCCTCTGCCCACCCAGCCCTGCCAGCGCAGTGTCCACAGCACCAGGAGGCAGGCCATACAATCACTGTCCGTTCCTCTCCCACCTCTCCAGCCCACGCTTCCACATCTGGGAGTTGGGTGCCCAGGTGCCTGCTGTAGGTCACTCGGCCAGCGCTCTTGCAGTTGAGTCTTTTCCTGGGTCCCTTTGCATCTGTCCTGGAGCCCACCATCCGTCCCTCTCGCAGGCCAGTGAGATCCAGGGAAAACCCCAGCTCCCCACCATATAACTCCCACCTGGCCCCGCTGCTCTCCCCACTGCCCTCGGCCCCCAGGCATGGCCCTCCCCTGGGGCATGGGGCTTGACCCCTCCCAGGGAGCTCTTTGTACAGATGCCCAAAGGCACTGGCCCCCATGGGCCCGTTTCTCAGTCTGCATCTCCTGGCCACAGTCTGGTCCCCTCGCTGGCAGCTCTCCCTACAGTGGTGGCAGCGGCTGCAGGGGCTAGTGTCCATTTATTCCATCCACACCATACACCTGCAGCAGGGCTGTACACAGTAGGTGCTCACTAAGTACAAGAGCCAGGGAGTGAGCAGATGGTAACGAGCTCCTGTGTGGCTGTCCTTACCATGGCTGCTTGACCCCACAACAGAGTCGGAGTCAGAACCAGGTCAAAGAAGGGGCTCCCACATGGCCAGGGTCCCTGTGGCAGAGTCAGCACCTCTGGGGTGAAGAGCCACTGACTGCAGAATGGGGGCTGCCTAGGCCAAGGGGTCAGCAGTGTCGTCCTGCCTTAGCAGTGCGTGGCACCACAGGCCTCCCCGCGCCTGGGATGCGGGGCGGGGAGAGGAGGCCTCTGGCTGCAGATGGCCCCTGGGCTCTGCCCACAGGGCCTGGCATGGGGAGGGCAGTCCTGAGCGCTGGTGCTAGACACGGGCCAGGGGTACAGGGCCTGATAGGCCAAGGCCAATGTGCTGGGAGGGGGACCTGGAGGGCATCAGGGGAAGAACAGCCGAAGTAGCTGTCCATCTGTCGGCAGCCACCCATGGCCACATTGGCCAAAGCCTCTGACCTTGGAATCTAGGTTCCAAGACAACCACCCTGCTCTTGCTGGCTTGGCCAGGTGCACTTGGGCCTCAGGTCCTCTGCCGGGCTGTGCCAGATGCCACCCCACTGTCTTCGGCTGGCCACTGGTTTCCCCTCGTTCACTTGGGACTTGGCTCAAATGTCAGCACAGGTGGGCCCCCTCCTGCCACCCTTTGTAGGATACTTGGTGCCTTCACACAGTACAGTCCGGGCTCTCTCTGACTTTATGGTACCAGCCTCCTTCAGGAAGGCCTAGCACGTGCTAACCCATGAGCACTAGTTAGACAAACGACCCTTCTGCTCCTGGCCCCTCCTGGGCTGAACACTGTTCCGTGTCTCCCACAGCATACCTCCAGCAGAGCAGGCCCTTACCCTGTGATGCTTGGGCCCCTTGGGCATCACATTCCACTCCCCAAGCCCTGGGCTGTCCAGCTGTGGAGCAGGGAGGTCAAGACCGCACAAGGTGCCTGGGGTCTCAGAGGATATGTCCCTCTAGGGGGGCTTGGAGCAGGCTGGGGACCTGAGGTCCCACCTAGGGATGCCCATGTGGACCCCCTTTCTTGGGACACCCAGAGAAGGTAGCTAAGGTCCATTGTGGGGCCTAGTTTCTGGAGCTGACCCCAAGCTGACCCCACCATCCTCAGCACACCTCCCCCGTCCACTAATCTAAGACAAATAGGCCCTATCGGCTGCAGCGCCAGGCCTGGTGATAACGCAAAATAGCTGAAATGATTTTTCCCACCCACACATGCAGGGCTGGTGGGGAGGGCAAGCGTGGCCGGGTATCGGCCCATCTCCCGGGGCTGTCCGTCAGCACAGGCCGTCCTGCCTCAGCCGCCGCCCGCTGCCGATAACAGACCTTGAGGTTTGCACAGAAACTCCGGCCTGTGAGATTAGCCAGACGAGCACAGCCCAGATAACTAGCCTGACGCCCTCATGCACACGCAGGGGCTGAGGGCTCCCAGCTTCCAGCAGCCCTGCTGGGACCCTGGGGTGGGGATCCGCATGCGCCCCTGACAGGAAACAGCTGACAGGGGATGGCACACACCCTGACCCCTTCACTGTCTGGCCCCTGCCCAGATGCCTGCCTGAAAGCCTTTCAGTGACCACACTCTACAGCTAAGGAAACTGAGGGGTGTCCTTGCAGCTTATGGCCTTGAGCCCAAGTCCTGAGCTGCCAGTGCCTGTCCAGTCCCTCCACATCCCACTCAGGCCCATCATTCTCCAGCCCTGACATGCTGGCTGAGCCTCAGGCCTTTTGTACATGCCGGCTCTTTGTCTGAACACCTCGCCCCACACTGCTTTGTCTTTTGGTTCCAGCTTGGGGCCAGGGACCAGGGCCTCCCACCATGGTGCTGGCCCTCTCATCTCTCACACCTAGCCCTGACCCTTGGGTGTCCCCTCTGCTGGCTGGCAGAAGTCTGAGGACATGACCAGCTTCCCCTCTCTGCCTTCAGGGCTTGGATGGAGGTGGAGACAGAAAAGGCATCAGCTGGTTTGGGCAGTCAGGTTTGTGTTGAGAGAGAAAAGGAGAGGCCAGGAAAGAGGTCCAGGCCCTGAGGTGCTTATAGGTGAAGTAAGTGCCATTTCTGGGGCCCTCAAGATCAAACAGCCTGGCCAGATTGGGGCAGGTATCCAGACGAAGCCCAGAGCATACCTCGTCACCCAGCTCCACTGCCCACTGCTGGCCGGGAGAACTCAGCCGGGCTGCCTCCCCTGCTGAGCCCTAGTTTCCCAAATTATAAAGTGGGATTGACTAGAGCCTCCCTAGCAGGACTGTTTGCAGGATTATGAAAGATAATAAAGAGTTAAGCTCAATACACACAGTTAGTGTTCAACAAAAAGAGATTTTCCTCAAGTCCTGAGCAGATGCCCACTGGTATCCTGTTCTATAGTCTAGCAGTGTGGGTGTGTGTCTCTCTCTGTCCCCCTCTCCCCTCCGCATCTTCCTGGCTAGGGCAGCTGAGGCCTTTTGAGCCTCAGCGTGAAGTGGGGCCATCAGAGGCAGAAGCTTCTGGGGCTCGGAGGGCACCCCAGGCTGCATCCCAACCAAAGGCCCAGACTTCAGGGGAGCAGTCCCCAGTTTGGCCCTGGAGTCAGGGTGGGGGCAGGAACGGGGCTAAGGTCTTGACTTTGCATGGAGATGGTTTGCTGCAGGAGGGGGTTGGATTGTCACTCTAGGAATGGGCACAGTAAGGATGGCTTCCAGCCCACTTTCCTCCATCCCCACTCCAGCATGGCTTCTTCCTAAAGCCACATGACCTCAGAATAAAGCCAGGCCCTGGCCAGCTGTTAGGGGCAACCCCACTCACCATGCACCTGCTGCACCCACCATGCACCTGCTGGCCACCACCTTGGCCTCGCACTGGGCTTGCTTTTGCCAGGGCTAGTCCCTCCTCACGGAAAACCCTTGTAGAAAGCCGGACAGAACATGTTTGCCGAGCCCACTGAGGAGGTATGCATTACCCCCCAAGGGCAGCAGACACAACTGTGGGGTGCCCAGGTGGCACCTGCATTGAATTGGTAGCTCCAGGGAGGCCGAGGGCCAGGCAAGGGCTGTGGCCACCCACACTGGGATGGTCGCTGCTCTGCCCACCTCCAAGGTCTGGGTCCACAAGGCAGCCAGAGAGTCTCACCAAGTCCACACTGGGACTCAACCCTTTGCTCCTAGCCTCCCTCTTGCCCTCTAACCCAAGTAGAGTCGAGCAAAGCCCACATCCCCCCCCCCAACCAGCCCACGCCACCTTGCTCCCACTCTGCCCACTGTCGGGCCTCTGTGCCCTCTGCCCTGGCCACAGGGCAAGACAGATGGGAAATCGAGGCTTGGGGCTCAGTCTCCTCTCCCACCCTGGGAGGCCCTATCTCCACTCATAATTATCACTTTCTTATGTACTCTGGGGTTCACTTGCTGGTTTTGTTTGGGGCTCTGAGGTGGAAAGGTCTGGTCTGATCTATGATCCAGTCCTGGCAGGAGGACACAACCTCTGAGCTCTACCTGGCCTCTGTGGGTTTCTGCTGTATCCTCCAACCCCACGGTGGGGAGGATGCTGAGGCCACACTGTGGCATTGCTGCCACTGAGTCCCTGGTGCCTCCCCAGAGCCTCCTCACTACCAGGCAGGTGGCGGGGCCTGTAGGGTGAGCTCGTCCTTCCTGTGAGGCTGTGATGGCCGCAACCAATAGGGGAACCAGGTGGCTTCCCCCTGCTCCCCAGTCAGGTTACTCGGCTGCCCTGAGGCATGGACGTGGTGCCCCTCAGCCACAAGAGGGGAGCCAGGTCACAGACAGCAGCCTCTCCTGGGTAAACCTGTGGCACCCGGCCACCCCAGAGGGTAGTCCCCAGGCTGCCCAAAGAGGGCGTGAGCACCTGCCAGGCTCTGCTTCCTCATGATGGTTTCGCAAAGGGGCAGCATCTCCATTTAAAAAATGTGAGTGCTGGCTTGGCACCCGTAGCTCAGTGAGTAGGGAGCCAGCCACATACACTGAGGCTGGTGGGTTCCAGCCCCGCCCGGGCCTGCTAAAGAACAAATGACAATTGCAACCAATAAATAGCCAGGCGTTGTGGCAGGCGCCTATAGTCCCAGCTACTTGGAGATTCGCTTAAGCCCAAGAGTTTGAGGTTGCTGTGAGCTGTGATGCTGTGGCACTCGACCGAGGGTGACATAATAAGACTCTGTCTCAAAAAACAAAACAAAACAAAACAAAACAAACAAACAAACAAAAGTGAGCATCGAGGCCCGAAAGGCCAAGGGGCCACCTGGGGTTGCTCAGCAGAGCGGGGGCCACGGTCTGTGCCCCAGCCTCTCAGAACAGTACAGGGCTCCTCTCTGAAGCAGCAATAACCAGATCAAGACACCAGCAGCAGTAACACTTAGGAGTTTTGAGAATAATACCCAACACCCACCGAGAACCTCCTCAGAGGAGCTCCAGCGTCACTGGGTACCAGGCAGGGGCTGTACATGGTCGGGAGGTAACAGGAAACCATGGTGACAGCCACTTGCACGCCCTGGGAGCGTGTACAAAGGGCTCGCACATACAAGACCTCTCTGGTGTTTGTAGTGTGTGCTGAGGACCTCCTGGGCCTCCCTGGGAGCCCCCTTCTCCCTGGTGCATGTGGGCACCTCCTGGGGGTCTTCATGGTCACCTGCTTGGGGCTTTGACTACCGCGAGACAGGGCCTCCTGGAGGCATCTATGTGGGGCTGCAGGCCAGGCCTGTCCATGGGGCTGAGGTTGGCCAATTTCTCAGCCACTTTAGTCTCAGCTACCCTTCCTAGAGAAGGGTTTGACTGGGGTAGGGGGCCCAAGACACCTACAGCCCAGGTCCAGCAGCAGACAGTAGCCAGCGTGGACTGAGCACCAGCTGAGAGCTGAGCCTGGGTTCTAGGCTCATCCATGTGGCTGGGCAAGACAGAAGGGAAATCGAGGCTTGGGGCTCAGTCTCTTCCCAAAGCCAGATTGTGCATGGTGCTTGGGTCAAAGCCAGCTCCTCCCCTCCACTCCAGAGAGGACAAGTGGGTGGTACCCCAATCTAGCATCGCCAGCAGGGTCCTAGGCCAGGTGGGCAGGGGCTGGGCTTGCACTATCCCTACCCTTGAGGGTGGTAGGGTGGAAGAAGCTACAGGTCAGAGATCAGGAAGGAGACATGGAGATAATGGTGGGGGAGAGATGGGGAGAGACGGGGAGATGGGGAGAGATGGGGAGATGGAGAGAGATCAGCAGATGGGGAGAGATGGGGAGAGACACGGAGACAGGGAGATGGAGAGAGATCAGCAGATGGGGAGAGATGGGGAGATGGGGAGAGATGGGGAGAGATGGGGAGATGGGGAAAGATCAGCAGATGGGGAGACATGGGGAGATGGGGAGAGACGGGGAGATGGGGAGAGACGGGGAGAGACAGGGAGAGACGGGGAGATGGGGAGATGGGGAGAGACGGGGAGATGGGGAGAGACGGGGAGATGGGGATATGGGGGAGATGGGGATATGGGGGAGATGGGGAGATGGGGAGAGATGGAGAGATGGGGAGATGGGGGAGATGGGGAGATGGAGAGAGATCAGCAGATGGGGAGAGATGGGGAGAGACAGGGAGATGGGGAGATGGGGAGAGATGGGGGAGATGGAGAGATGGGGAGTGGGGAAGGGGCACGGGGCGAGCTGCTCATGCAGGACTCAGCAGGGAGTAGTCCGATGGATAGCAGGGAGGGTGTAGAGGGCAGGGAAGGGTACTAGGGACATGTGGGCAAAGGTGGCTGAGCCCCTGCTGCACCCTGAGCCACTGGGCTGGGTGCTGCCTCAGGCCTGCTGACCCCAACAGAGCCCTGATGCCCTGCAGCCGGCACAGGGAGATAAGAGCTTGCTGGGCCCCCTGCTTCCCAATGGGTGATAGCAAGTCCTGCGTGTCCTGATAGGTTGTGGCCACCGCAGCGGTTGGTGCAGCCGCATATCGGCCCATCACCGCCCGCTGCTCCCGAGTTTGTATCTGTGGGCACTGATAGGGGACCTCCGGCCCTGGGGGCAGCAGCACAGGAAGCCTGGGAGTGCCTGACCACAGCCAAGATCTGAGGCCAGCCTCATGGGCCAGGCCCCTGTTCCCTGGGGCCTCCACTATCCATCTGGAAAACAGGGGTGATGATCCTATATCCCACAGATGGATGGACACCACCCTGGGTGACAATGGAGCCCACAGCCAAACTCAAAATTAGACCCCCGTCTGCTGCTCCCTAGCCCAAGGCCTTGGACTTGGCCTTCAGGCCTGCCAGGGCCACCTCCTCTGCAGAGTGGGATCCACAGTGCTGAATGGTACCATGTGCCCTTGAGGGGGAAACTGAGGCAGTCAGACCTCCCCATGTAAGACCAGCACAGCTTGTACTGACATGGCGGTGAGGATGGGGCCTGTTCTTAGGCAGGTGCTCCCTGGTGAGGAGAAGACGCTGGGCACGTTTCTGCCAGGGCGCCTGGGGCCTCCCCTGCTATCTCTGGTTCCTGAGACACCCGAGCTGCAGCGTCTGCTGTGCTGCACCCGTCCCCTTCCTGGAGGTAGCAGGAGGAGCCCCAAGGGCTGGCAGAGGCGAAGTCCCAGGGGGAAAGACCAGGGGGAGATGGGGAGTGTGGAAGGACTTGCCCAGGACTCTCTAGTGCTAGGCAGCCTGCAGCCCATCCAACTGGCCTCAGCTTCCCAGAGAAGGGGGTCACCACCTGGCTGTGCCCACAGGCCAGCCCCTCCCTCTCTGGCCTCAGGCCTAGCTGTGGGACGAGCTGTTAAGTGAGCAGGGACCTCCCAGCACATGGGCCATCGCATCCACTTGGCATACACAGACAGAATGAATTGGCCACCACATTCTCTCGACATCTGGGACCCTGACAAACAGGATCACCTGTCCACCCTGACACCCTTCCCATCTTGGCCTCTGGGGCTCCCCGAGGAGAAACAGGGGTCCCCTATGCCTCAGCGAAGCCTGCCCTGATGCCCAGCAGGGCAAGGCCCTTGTGCCCATTTGCTTCTCCACAGACATGAACTTGTGAGCTCTTGAGGCTGCCTGCTCCCAGCATACACAGCAGGAGCTCCAGCAGCTTGCTGCATCAGATGTGTGCCCAGCATTGAGTACTCAGCCTCCATTCCCTCCCTCCCTTCAACGGGGAGTGTGCCATGTGCCACCACCCTGCCTCTGCTAGTGTCCCTCCCTCCCCGCCAGGGCCTGCCTCACGTGCCAGGCCCCTGTTCCCTGGGACCTCCTCTATCCATCTGGGAAACAGGGGCAATGATCCTACACCCCATGGATGGATGAAAACCACCCGGGGTGACAATGGAGCTCACAGCCATCCCAAGCGCCCTTCCTGGTGCCCTGGGCTGTGTTATTTATTCATTAGGAACTACAAACATCACTTCACTGCCCATTCTTCCCCACGTTCACAAGTGGATGGAATTTGACGCAGTCCCCACGAGGCAGCCACAGGAGACACATCTGTGGGATTGCTGGGATGTGTGGAGTAGGGCACCACATCATCCTCTCCGACATCCCTGTGGCCTGGCTGGAGCCACCCCAGAGTGGGGTGGGGTCCTCTCCTGCCCCACCGTGGCTCCAGACACAGCCTGTCTCCTGTCCGCCTCTAGATGGCTGCCCTGGGCTTCTGGGACATCACTCCTGACACCACTTGTTCCCTGACTCCTGGGATCCACACTGCTCTATCCATACCCTTCCATCTGGGATTCATGGGGCATCACATGAAATGCCTGCCTGCAGCTATGCCACTAGCCACTCGGGGCTGGCTAAGACCCGGGCTGCCCTGGGCAGGTGATGCTGCTAGACCCTTCCCTGCCCCCTTCCAGGTTACCTGGGCCGCTCCAGGGCCTGCCTGGCTGCCCCTCTGCTTCCTCCTGAGGCTTGGGCTCTGGGTCCCGCCCTGCCTTCTCCTCAGGGCCTCCTGGGGACATGGGGGGTGGTGGCGGTGAATTAGCATCTGCAAGGAGGAAGACACTGTCACGTTGCTGCTGAGACCTGAGTTGCTGCTGAGACCTGCGCTGGGAGGGCTACTGAGGCCCGGGGTGGCTGAGCACAGGTCCCAAAATGTCATCTCCCCTCCTGGCTTGCTCTAATTGGAGGGGAGGGAGAGACATCCCAGTTTTTCTCTCAGCCTCTTACTACCCCACATCCCTTTCATTAAGTTGCCCCCAATAATAATTGTTATCCCAGCTGCTGTTAATCATCAGTGTGAGGAGGGCTCAGAGGCACACCCAGGCCAGTGGCACATGCGTGGCCTCAGGCTCCCTGTCCCCTCTGCTGGCTGCTGGGGGCCCCTTCACCAGGCCCCGCACCCAATTCCAGCCCAAAGGGCATATTTGCCTTCCCAGCGGGCCTGATAACCACCTCAGCTCCCAATCGATGAGCTCCCATAAAGCCCCCCCCTTGGTGACGTCACGCGCCCAGCAGATTATTAATACCCGCGATAAGGGCCATGATTAACATCAAATAAATCAATCACACAGTATAAAAGTCCCATTATTTTTGGCTATAAATCAAAGTGGCTGGCATTTGAGCTCCAGCCACCGCAAGAGTGCCTCGCTGGACCCGCCTGAGTGGCAGACACTCTCCCGCGCCGTCTTATCGCGCCCATCTCTGTGTTATCACCGCGGCCTGTGCCAGGTGCAACCCTGGCTGTTTTTTCCAGCTCCCTCTCAGCCCCACCCTGCCCCGCGCAGCCCCGGCCCCACATCAGATAGGGAGCCTGGCTCCCCGGAAAGCCGGCCCAGGCCAAAGTCCACTAGCAACGCCACCTGCCCTTTGGTGCAGCCCCCCTGCCAGTCTCCTGTGGTGGCCAGCCTGGCAGCACCTAATGTGACGATGACGGCAGGGCCACCTTAGAGCACCACACGCCTCACACGTGCCTGCTCCTTGCAGCTGCTATGTGGGGGCTCATGCCCGGTCTATGGATGCAGAAACCCACGCCCAGCGAGGGTTAAGAGACAGGCTGGGGGGAGCCTTTCTGTACCACCAAGCAATGTGTGGCGATAGGGATGGTAGCGAAGGCAAATCACCAGCAGCAGCACGTCCCAGCCCTTCACCCTGGCCTGCCCTGCGGTGGGGCGTGTCCCCAGGGAGCCGAGGTCCCCCAGGGCCTTCCTGCTGTGGAGGGGCCAGGGCCAACAGGCTAGATGTGCAGGGCCTGGGGGAGGGCCCACTGGGCTCCAGACCTGTGGCTGTCCCAGTGGGGACCCTGACACTCAGACTGGGAAGTGCTGGGGTGGGGAGCCCAGCAAGAAGCCCCCCTCTTCCAGGGACCAAGGTCTGTCTTGGATCCCCGCCCTGCCAGTCCCTTGCCCACCCCTCATCCTACCCCAGGGCCTGTGCATGGCTGGTGCCACTGCCTTGTACATGGCCCTGGGCACACATGGGGTCCACGTGTCTGTGGGGTCTCTGCTCTTGGCTGGCCACCCCGCCTCACCCGCTGCCCACCCTCCAGACAGCTGTGGCCATGTCCCCCCTATGGGGGTGGTCCAGACTTCATATGCAGAGGTTTGCTGTAGAGTGGGTGTGATAGCACCACTGTGGCTGCTGATGGGGGGAGCCGGCTCGCATTCTCTGTGAACCAGCTGCTGCACTTTCAGACCCTGGGAAACAGAGGTGAGGGTAGAACCTCCATCTCTGCGGGCCCCTCCTGGGGTGTTTAGGGCACTGATGGCCATCCTTGGGTACCTGGCTTGAGCAGGCATCCTAGAGTCAGGGGGTCTTGGGAAATACCCTGCCCCTCAGAGAAACTGCCCCCAGGAGAGTATTGGAGGTGCCTGGGGTGGGGTAAACAGCAGATGAGGTGGGAGTTAGGCTGGCTCCAGACCCATGTGGGTCCCTAATTGAGTGCCTACAGGCTGTGTGACCCTGGGGAAGTCACTTGACCTCTCTGGGCCTCACTGCCTTATCAGTCAAATGGGATCCACGCCGTACCTGTGCACTGAGGCTATGCAAAGCACCTGGCAGGTCCCACATCTCAGCAGGCCCCAGAGCCCCCAAGGACAGCAGTTTCATAGAGGGAAACTGAGGCTGGAGGCATGGCCCTTGTGTGGTCACTCAGTGGTACCTATGTGCCCTAACCCTGGGGCCTCCATCTGGGCTTCAGTCTCCTCACCTGCACCACAAGGGGTTGGATTCCCAGAACCTGTGTACTAAGGTTCATTCCTGCCCTCTTCCCAGCCCTCAGGCCTCCCACCCGCTGGCCTCCCCTGGCTGGAAGACAGCTGGGCATCTTCTGGCCCTGCCAGGCATAGTCAGCCACAGACACCGCCCAGTATCACGCCCAATGCCTAGGTATGGCAGCTACGGCTCTGCAGGTGGGGAAACGGGGTGGGAGGGGTCTTCCCAACTCACCTGCGCTGGCAGGGCTTAGGGGCTCAGGCGCTTCAGGCTCCCGCTCTGTGAGGCTGGCGTCTGAGGTCTGTACATCCTCTCCAGCCTCCATGTCTCCAAGGGAACCTGCAGACAGAAGCCCGAGGGAGCCTGTGAGCAGCTTTGGGATGAGACCTCCCATCCCCTCTACTCTCCTGCACCCTCCACGCAGGCAGGGGCCTGGGCAGCTGGCAGGATGGGGTCAGCCACCACATAAGGCCAGAGCCCAAGAGGGGACGGCCTCCAAGCAATGTGTGAACCCACCCTTGCTTCAACCCCGACCCCTGCAGCAATTACAAAGCCTCAGGGTCACCTTGCCTGCCCTCCAACCTCTTGCCAGGATGAGAGGTCCGGCCACTCCTTGTGTCTCTCTCCCACCTGCTCCCCCCAGCACCAGGGGACCGGCTACAGGAGCAGTGTTGGGGCCTGTGGATCGGATGGATGCTGTGGCCCTCGTCCTGGCCCCTGGGCCCCAGCATCCCATCCACTGCCTGAAGGTAGGTACAGTTTGACCCACACCCTCATGCCTGCCCTTCTCTCAGAAGCCTCCCAGGGACCCCCATCCCTGAGGGGTTCCCTTACTTGGTCCCCATGGTCTGGGAATCCCCTGAGGGGGGCACCAGCACTCAGTACAGGCCTGCACCAGGGAGGCACTCACAGCTCAGTCAAATGAACACGTGCGTGACTAGAGGGCCACAGGCGTCTGTAGTGAGCTGGGGGCCGGGGTGCCATGGGGCCTGGGGCTCCCTCAGAGACTCGGGCACCAGGGTCTCAACAGGTAACAAGGCAGTTGGAGACAAGCCTACTTGGCCCAAGGAGGTGGCATCTTCCACCCAAAGTCAGGCAATGGGGTCCCCTGTATGGTCTGTGAGGATGGTGGCACCCAGGAGGCCCCCTCTCCCTGCCTCTAACTGCTTCCCAGGACCCCCGGTCCTGTCTCAGCCTGGGTCCTGGCGGGATCTGGGCGTGGGGCCACCTCCTGCCCTAAGGACCACCCAAGTTCATCCTGTGCAACACCTGACCTGCCCCCCACCCACCACGGCCTGCCAGGGAAATGACCTCCCACTGTCCCTGTCTAGCCTGAGGCATGGGAGAGGGGCACCCCAGTCCACGGATTCCCACAGAAGCCAAGCCCCTCTTATTCCTGAAGACAATAAGCAAGAGGAAAAGTCTGGAAAACCTTCCAACATCTGTAAGTCCACATGTCAGTGGTGCTGGATGGCACAGAGCAGACCTGCTCTGATGGGGTTGGGACCGAAGGCACCAGAGGGAGCCCTGAGCCAGGATGGAATGGGCACTTTGCAAGGATGAGCTCCCTGTCCCTGGAGGCAACCAAACAAGCAGATGGGGAGTGGCCTGGGTTTGCACCTCTGTGGCTCGGCGGTGCCTACCATCACTGTGACCACTCTGGGGATTTGATGGTCCCCAGTGTGTCCCCAGAAAACCACATAGAGGGCCCAGAATGCTCTTATCACATCCTGGCCCACCCCCTTGTCTGTTTTCCAGGGAAAGGCAGGAGCCGGCAAGAGCTCAGCCTGCTGGTGTCTGGACACCTGCCCTCCCTGTCACAAATGTGTGGCTGGCCTGCATCCAACACTGGCCACAGTAGCTGGCTCACGTCAGGGGACAGAGGCCCCGAGATCTGTGGGTGAGTGCGTGAGCATTGCTGGGACAAAGTCCCAGGTGACTTCCAAAGCTCACGTGGGGCTCAGAGGGGGAAACCAGGCTTGGGTTTGGATCCGGCTCCCCTCTCAGATCCCTGTAGCTAGTGTTCCTGGGGAGGCAGGCAGCAGATGCTTTTTCTGCCTCCTGCTGACACCTGAGGACCTTATGCTGGCACCAAACTGCCAGACGCTGTGGGGATGAACCCACTGGTGAGGAGACAACCAGAACCATGGATGGGCCTCAAACCAAAAACAAATTGTGAAAACGCAGTGAGGGAAGGAGGCGAGAAAGGGATGAAGGCGGCAGGTCTCCAAGGTGACAACGTCGCTGATATAAGACCAACGGCTGAGAAAAGACGGGACAGACAGGGCATCATGTGCAAAAACCCAGAGGGGATGGGTGGGAAGGAAAGGAAGGCTGGGGCAGGGTGTGGAGGGATGGAGGCTAAGAGCACAGAAGCCTGACAACACCAACCTCATAGACCACGAGAAAAGCAGATCCTTGTCCTGGGGTCACTGGGGAGCCATGGAAGGTCCCAGGGGGTGGTAGGATCACTTTCCCAGCCTCCTCAGAACTTGTCAGAGCTGTGATTACAGTAGAGGGCTGGGCTCAGCCCTGGGCTAAGGTCTACCTTTTCTCACCAGCAAGCCACACAGCAGGCTCCCAGGGCAACTTGTGCCCCTGGAACAGGGGGTGTGACCTGTGTGACCTCCTTCTACAGTTAGCCTCTGCTCCACACCTGTGTGGGTCAGTCTGAGTTGGCACTGGCTTCACCAAGCCACCCTCAGTTTTGCCAGCCTCAGTAGGAGTGCTCAAGGACACTAGCATTAGCATACTCGCCTGCCTCAGGGGTTGCCTGGGGCTGGGGTCCCTCCTGCTGGGCAGTGCAGGGCAAAAGGGCCGCAGCCGCTGCTTTGGCAAATGGGCCTGAGGCTTCCTGTCTTCAGGTATTTTGGGGCCAGACCACCGGGGCTGGGCTGATGCTGTAAGTGTACAGCAGACATGCCTCTGCCCACACCTGCACCCCCAGGAAGGCAGTCCTAACTCCTGGTGCCCCTCCCAGGGGGGCCTCAGACACCCAGGGAGGCCCTGAGCTCGTGAAGGGTTCTCCCATTTACCGTAGAACAAAGGCACCCGCTCTGCACAAAGCCGTGACAATGAGCGTGGAGAAAGCGCTGCCAGGCTAATTTCAGTTCCAGCCACAATTAAAGCATCCTTGACAATGCAGCACCATCGCCAACCAGCACATTGCACAGCCCACAAACAGGACGTGGAGAGGTGCCTTCTGCCCGGGCCACCTTGGTGCCGGCCAGGGGGCCGCTGGGCCCTGTTTGTGATGCACTGGAGTCTACAGGTTGCCTGGGGGAGCCACAGTGTGTTCTGCTGCCTCCCTGGACCCCAACTGCAGGCCAGGCTGACCCATGGCCAGGCAAGTTGACTGATGGATGTTGTGTCTCTGATGTGTGACCTTGAACAACTCACTCTAAGCTTGGTTTCCTCACTTGGAACTCACAGAAGCTCCCACCTCACAGGACAGGCTCGCTGAGCACCTGCGTCACTGGGGTTCAGCACAGGGCCACATGTATCATTGGGGCTCTGGACGGGGCTACCTACATCACCAGGGCTCAGCTCAGGGCCACCTGAATCACCAGGGCTCAGCACAGGGCCACCTGCATCACCGGGGCTCAGCACAGGGCCACTTGCATTACTGGGACTCTGCACAGGGCCACCTGCATCACTGGGGCTGAACACAAGGCCACCTGCATCACCGGGGCAGAGCACAGGGCCACCTGCATCACCGGGGCTCAGCACAGGGCCACTTGCATTACTGGGACTCTGCACAGGGCCACCTGCATCACCGGGGCTGAACACAAGGCCACCTGCATCACCGGGGCTGAACATAGGGCCACCTGCATCACTGGGGCTCAGCACAGGGCCACTTGCATTACTGGGACTCTGCACAGGGCCACCTGCATCACTGGGGCTGAACACAAGGCCACCTGCATCACTGGGGCTGAGCACAGGGCCACCTGCATCACCAGGGCTGAACACAGGGCCACCTGCATCACTGGGACTCTGCGCAGGGCCACCTGCATCACCAGGGCTGAACACAAGACCACCTGCATCACTGGGGCTGAGCACAGGGCCACCTGCATCACCAGGGCTGAACACAGGGCCACCTGCATCACTGGGACTCTGCACAGGGCCACCTGCATCACCAGGGCTGAACACAAGACCACCTGCATCACTGGGGCTGAGCACAGGGCCACCTGCATCTCTGGGGCTCAGCCCAGGGCCTGGCACACAGTAAGTGCTCAGAAAGCAATGGGCAATATCACCAGTGATCACCACCAAGAGCCTGTAGGCCTGAGTTGGGGGGAACTGTTAGATTGCATGCCCTCTTTCATAGATACTGCTCTTAACCTCCATGGAGCCCCAGGAGGACAGCCAGTCTTTGTTTCAGATGGGGAAATAGGTGCAGCGGTCTGGCTCATATCTCAATGTGTGGGGATGATATGTGTAGGGACGGGGTGCAGGAGGATGGGGGGGGATGTCACCTGTTGTGGTGGGGGTGGGGTAAAGCGGAGGCAGGACTGTGAAGGCTGCTGTGGTATGAGTCACCCACCACTGCGTGCCCGGTATCCCAAGAGGCAAGCCTGAGTCCTGTCCACTTTATGGATGAGTAAACTGAGGCCCAGCAAGGAGGGCTGATCTGCTCATGACCCTCAGCAAACAGTGTTGGGAGTACTGGGACAGGACCTGCCCCCATTCCCCAGCCCTCCCTGTCCAGTACTACCTGCCTGGGGTATCCTCAGGCCACGCACAGTCACCAGCACCAGGGCAGCGCTGGGCTCAGCCCTGTGGTGCCCGGAGTCCCTGGGTTATCGCTGCAAGCAGACGCCCGCGCGCCCATCCGTCTCTTGCTCATTAAGCCGGATGCCGAAATGGAAATGAAAACATAATAGCTATTTGATTGGGGGTGAGATATTTTGCATATTGGCTCAGCGCTGATAGTGGAATTTCATCAACTCCCTTTTTTCATGCTTTAAAACTGAATTACGGAGACAGGCTCTGTGCAGCAGGGTGATCCCAACTCCCTCCAAGGGCCTGCTGTGATTAACACAGCCCCCCTTTTGATGGCAAGGTGCTGGGGGGCTCCTCTAAAATGACAGCCTTGTGGAAAACTGAGCAGTCACTGAGGAGGGGAGAAAAACTCCCAGACTGTAGCCCTGGGGGGGTGGACCTGCGGCCGGGATCCAAATGGGGCTGTGGACAGGTACTTACCAGGAGTCTGAGGCTCCTGGTGAGGTCCCTGTGGTCCCCTTGGTTCCATGGCCTTGAGCAGGCTTCCAGGGCCACTGTGTGTGCCTGCCTGGGGCATAGGTCACGTCTGTCCAGGCCTCTCTAGAGGACCAATTTATTCTTGGTTTGCAGATGAGGAAGCAGAGGTGCAGGCAGCTGACCAGGCCCCTGTCAATGACAGGGTGGACACAGGTACCCCGTCTTCCCTGCCAGCATCCTGGCTTACCTGGGTGGTGCAGAGCCAGGGTGGGGGGGGCGGGCATCAGGCTGACCCGAGTGGAGGGGAGAAGGCCAGGCCTATTTCCACATAGCTCATCTGGCTGCTCAACACACCCCTCCCAAGCCCTGGCTTGGCCAGGCTCTATACCAGATGCTGGAGGTCTGACAGGGACCAACACCATCCTCAAGATGAAAGGGACGGAGGCCAGCATGGCCAGGATGGAGAGGCCTCCTGGAGGAGGAAGTAGCAAGGAAAAGGGACGTGCTGGGAGAGGTCACCAGCACTGTGGGCAGCAGGGTGCTGAGGCTGGGGGTCACTGCTCTCAGAGCTGATCCCCTCATAGACAACAGGGAGTGTTGAATCTCTTGTCAAGGGTGGGGGGGGGAGTAGGTTCTGAGCACAGCACCTGCTGTGACAGTTTCCACTCCTCAGGGAGATGCCTTGTCTTCCCCTGGAGGGTGGAAGCAGGTGAGGGACAGGGTGGGGGTGGGGGCCTGGGCGGGGCCATGGGGGCCAAAGGAAAATAGCCCCCTGTTGGCTTGCTCTTCTCACTGGCCCTGGGCAGTACTGGGGGCACCACCCTGTGAGGGGGGCTCTGGGCAGTACATAGCAGCCAGATAAGGCTGATAACAGAAGGAAATAGCAACAGAGTTGGACTTTCCCACTGCTGGGCAGAGGGGCAGCTCAGGGAGTATGGGATAGAGATAGGGGCTCACCGTGGGAGCTTAGAGAGCCTGGACATGGCCTGGTATTTGGGCCTGGCCACCATTCCAGAGGGGCTCTATCCCCCAAGCAGACCCAAGAGGCAGGTCAGAAGCCCAACCTCTTGGCTGGAGGGCAGTGTGACCCCTGGCAAGAGCCACAGTCTGGCTACTTTCAATGCACAGACATTGCAGTCACTGCCTACAGCCCTCAACATTGGACTTGTACACACAGTTCTGATGTGCCCTGAGCCACTCTGCAGAGCCAAGGTGGGGGGAAGGTTCATGAATCTCGGAAGACTTCCTAAATACCCAGATGGCTGGGCCCCAGAGCTGGTGATGCCTTCCATCTGCCATGTCTGCTCTCTAGGTTGGACATGGCCTGAAGCTGCCAAGGCAGTGCAGGGCCCAACCCCTCAGCCAGTGGCCCAGGATGACCACCAGCTCCCTCTGGCTGCCTCCTCTCCGAGTGGGTAGGAGACGCTCACTCCTCTGCCTGGAGAAGCATCCACGGTCCAGCCCTCTGCTCCAGAGCTGGCAAGTGGCCTGGGAGGTGTCCGCTGAGCTCCCCAGTGCAGAGTTCAGTAAGCTCTACACAACCGTTAAAGTGGCCCCTTACAGGGGAAGGTCTCACAGGAGGCTCTAAGGACACGCCAACATGCGCTCTGTTGGGGGGTTTATGGCAGAGTGTGTGAGGGTCTCTGGGCTTTTGAGAGGCCTCAGGGTCAGTGCCTACTAACAGTGAAGGTGGCAACAAAGAGGAAGTTAGTGGTAAGTGTGGTGTAGGTAGGCTGGCGCCACACTTGGGCAGAACAGAGAGCACCGGAAGCCCCTGCAGGACTGGGGAACAGGGCCCTCTGGGCCCAGATGCTGGCCCTGCTATCTTGCCACACAACCATGAGAGAAGGCCTGGGGGCAGAGGACACATCGGGTTGGGCAGCTGGACCCCTCCACTCCTCTACCAAGGGTCAGCCAGATGGCACTCACACACACCCTGCCACGGGGCTCCAGCTGATCCTCTGCTGGGTCTGAGGCCTGTGTACCTCTAAGGTTGTCCACACATCTGCCTCTGTGGCCAGCTGTGTGCTCCTGGAGGGCCTGACCCCAACCGCACAGCCACACAGCCCAACACACCCCGAACGCCAAGCCCAGGAGGTGCCGGCAAGTGCCCATGTCCCCACAGCTGGGCTCAAGTAGGGATACTAGGCAGAGCATCACACCACACTCTGGGCCATTCCACTCCAGTGGCCCCAAACTCTCTGAGAACGAGGACTCCACATTCTAATGAATCAGAGCCACTGGGGCTTGGGGCAGCTTCTAAAATATTAACTAACACACTGACTGCCACATTAGCAATGTTCTCCCTCCTTGAACCCATGGTATTTTATTAGGTCAAGCACATTAACTGCCATGTGAGTTGTATTTAACTCACACTAGTTTTGAGCTCAGGGCCTCATGAAACATAGTAACTCACATGTCTCTTGATCTAATTAAACACCTGGTCCCAAAGGGCGCCGGCCCCATATGCCAGAGGTGGCGGGTTCAAGCCCAGCCCCGGCCAAAAACTGCAAAAAAAAAGAAATTTTTTTTCTAGTGGGGAGTCAATGTGTGAGATGTGTGAGTTATGTGTGCTTCACAAGGCCCCAGGTTTAAAACCAGTGAGTCAAATACAACTCACATGACAGTTAATACATATTAAAAATATTTCATTAACATAATCCAGGTACAATAAAACTTATCCTTTTAAGTGCTGTTTGGCCTTTAAAGATATAAGTGGTGGTAACATGCCATCCGAATAAAGCTGAGGGCCTCCCCTGGCCCAGTCTTACCAAGAAACAGGCAGCAGGGTCCAGACACAGCTCATTTCTCTCCAAAAGTTACAGAGGGGTCAATGAAAACTGCAGGCTCTTTATAATGCCAATCATCTCCCAGCATTCTGTCAATTGTCCAGAGCTCTCCTTTGGCAGCCCAGCCATGTCCTACCTCATGGCCTGGCCTCCCCTCCCCAGTCCAGCCTCCTCCTTGCCCTCAGCCCTGTCCTCTCTGTGCCTGTCTCTGGCTGTCCCTCAGCAGATGGCAGCAGCCAAGGGAGCAAGGCCCAGCAGCACACTCCTGAGAAAGCTTGTCCCTTTGTCCCTGTCAGCTGTGCATTCAGTGTGAGGGCTGCTTCTGGAGTCCTGGGCCCAGGAGGGGGACCACAGCTGCCTGCCTCTCCCATCCCCTCCTCCACCTCCGGGCCTGCCCCTGCCAGCCTGCAGGGCCATTGCCTGTTCCACGCTCATGTAGAACTCAACTGCTTCCCTCTGAAGCTGTCAGCATTGATTCCGCTATACAACTGGTGTGTGAACGACCACCTACACCTGCCTACCCCCCACACTTGGCCTTTAGGTCACTTTCGTCCCTCACCTTCATGACGTGCCTCTGATCAGATGCCTCGCAGGGCTCCCCACAGCTCTCGGAGCAGCAGCCTGGCCTTGCTCAGTGCAGCACTGTCAGTGGCTCCACCTGCCTGGACCCCAGCCTGCTGGCCACCCCAGTCAGCCTCACCTTCTCACAGTGGCCTCTGCTCAGTGGTCATGCAGGTGTCTGCCTCAGTGCCACAGCCTGGGATCTAGAGTGGTGCAGGTGAACCCACGAATTACTGAGGGGCTGGAACAGACTGCTTGTGGGACACTTGGAGTGTCGGGGGCCCCCAGAGCAGGGATGCTGCACCCAGGGACTGGTGCTGGGTTTGGCACCAGAGGGGACCTTCTGGGGTGGGTAAGCTACCTCCCTGGCTGGGCGAAGATGCCCTGAGGGCTAGGTGGGTGTGGGGGCTCCAGGAGGGGAGTAACAAGGTTCAGGGAGGTGAGGCACCATACCTGGGGAGCTGGCACCCACAGTCCCAGTACCCCCATTCTCCTGTGGTTAAACCAGTAGCTGATGGGCAGAAATCAAGGTCTGGAGCTGCCCTGCACTGCCCAGCCCTCCATGTGTGAGCCCCCAGCAGTGTCAGGGGCCCCTCCTGAGGGCCCTACTGTGGGTAGAGGAAGGGATGGCAGAGAGCCCTCAGGGCAGTCACAGTTCTGGGGCACTTCCAGTCCTCAAGCAGCCCCAGACCTGGTGTCAATCCATTTCACCAATGAGGAAACTGAGGGGAAGAGTGGTTATGTCCCTTGCTGAAGGCCTCTCAGCAGCATGAGGTGGCCTGCTGTCACCTAGCGCTGTCTTTGGGGGTCCTCACTCTCCAGGCCAAGGCCTTTCTCTCCTCTCACCCGGCCTCAGCTTCTCTTGCTGGCCCCTTGTCTTCTTATCTGTCTTCCCCTTGTTCCCACAGCCAGGGCCTGGGTTCTGCCAGCCACTTGCCCCTCTCCGCCCTGTGGGGGTGTCCACCTGCCTCCCTGCTGGGGTGTGGGTGGAGGCTGGGAGGCACTGCGGCTACCTCTGCCCCAGGTCCCCATAGCATGTGTGCACAAAACCCCCACAGCTCAGAGCCTCTGCCAGGGCCTCATCTAGACTTGCTTGTCAGGAAACTGGCTCCACTGGACAGATGAGGAACTGAGGCAGAGAGCAGCCACAGCAGCCCCTGTTCAGCCCCATCTCAGGTCTCAGGCCTCAGGCCCGCTGCTCACTTAGCTTTTCAGGGCATCCCAGGCTCTGGGGCACAGGGGACCTGCCCAGGCTTTGCTTTATGCATCTGGCGAATGGGTGTGGACCTGCCAACCTTGCAGAGTTTCTGTGAGGAGTGAGGGAAAGTGCTGTGGGACGCAAAGAGGTTCTGGACGTCCCAGCAGCCTGGGGTGGGGGTGTTAATGGTGAATAGACAGGTCCAAGCCCAGAATGTGTGGGGGTGGAGCTGGAGGGCTGACAAAGACTGCAGACAACATGGAAGGCTGGGGCAGTGTGCGGAGCAGGAGCCAGGCCAGCATGGGGGCTGGCTCCAGGTGGGGTGGCCGTGAGGACTTCTTGGAGGAGGTGACATTTAAGCTGTGACAGAAGGCACCCTTGGGCAAAGCTCCTGCTGTGTTCTAGAAACTTGGAAAGTAGGGGGTGGAAAGAGGGGCCAGTCACAGGAGCCCTTGGAAGGAACTGGTGCACACACTGGGCTGAAGGAGGACCCGGCCAGTGGCTGCCATGGCCTGCCACCCACCTCCAGGCAGCCCCTCAGCTCTGGGCCATCTTCTTGGGCTCCCTCAGGACCCTCCCCCTGCCCTGACTCTGCCCCTTCTCTTGGCCAGGCCAGTGGGCTGGTCCCACACCCTGTCCCCAGAGGCAGGGGCCCGGGTGCAGCAAAGCAGGGAGGCGGAGGGGGAAGAAAGAGCTGGGGCCTGAGAAAGCCCAGCCGGCTGATAGGGAGAGATTGGTTTCAGCCGGAGCCGCGGGCCTGCCAAGTCCACATCCTATCGGCGCGGCCTGCGCTTACTCAACATTCATCACTGCTGAACTCGGAAACTTTATCAACGCTAAAGGTTGGCGCCATCTCTGGGCCTGGCCACTCCCGGCCCTCCGATGGGCCTGATAGCTGCTGATAGATTACACGAGATTGTTTCACTGTGGAGAGCCGATTACAAATGCTCCTTGGGGAGGGGGTGCAGACCACGTGGATCGTGGCAGGGAGCCAGGGATGGGATGTGGGTGTGGCAGCTGTGGTTGGGATTTGTCATGGACACACTTGGGACAGCGTGGCCGAGACCATGGGATGGGGTGAGGGCAGGGCCAAGGCCACATACAGTGCTGGGGCAGCCGGCTGAGGCCACGCATAGAAGCGAGCCTGGGGAGGAGGAGGAGGAGGGAGACAGCAGCGTGGAGCAGCAGGAGCGCCTCTCCCTCCAGATGGGCGATAAGGCTAAGGCGGGTGAGGCGTGGCCAATGGAGGGGGCTGAGTGGGATGGATGGAGGCAGATGGCTTCCCAGAAGGGGCCAGCTCTAGAGCGACAGGCCCTGCACCCAACCCAAGAGAGACAGCAGCCCACCCACCTCCCTCTTGGGGGGGCCCTCCGCTGCCTGGCCTGCACCGGTGCCCTGCTCTCACCCTCACAGCCACAGTGACAGAGGCTTTCCGCCCACCGGTCTTACAGATGGCTGAGGTCTGAGAGCCCAAGGCCAGGATGGGAAGTCCTAAGAGCCCACTGAACCCACGGTTTTCATTCACCTCATTGAGCCACAGCCTGAGAGGGTGGCCACCACCTCCCCTTCCAGGTGGCCTGTACCTCGGGGGCAGGGTTTATACCTGGGCCTGGGGGGCCTCAGGGTCCAGACTGGTGGCGTGACCCTTGGGTGTCATTCAGGGAGAAAAGAAGAGGCTGTGCCCTCTGGTCAGCCTTTGTTCTGGCTCTCTGGCCAGGTCCCAAGTTGCAGGATGATCCCATTCCTGCTGCACAGATGGAGAAACTGAGGCCAAGAGGGGTCAGTGACTCTGTAGGGCCTGTGCCCAGACCTGATCTAGGAAATCCTTGTGTCCATGGGGCCCAGAGCGTGCTGTCTGGGAATCTCAAGTGACATTGGAGTACAAATCTTGCTGCCCCCTCCCCCAGCCTGCTTTCTCAACTAAAAACTGGGAGTTAAACCATCAGCCTCTAACTCGGAGGCACAGCAGAGAATGGTGGGCACCAGGCTGGGGGTGGACCTTGGGGCTCCTGCTGGGAGGACAGTAGTGGTGACCCAGCAGGGTGAAGGTGCTTCATGCTACAAGCTCAGAAAGCGGTAAATGGCAAACTTTGTTATGTGTATTTTTATCACAATAAAACAGAAAATTAAAACAGTGCTGTCCCTGAGCCATGGAGCACACAGTAGGTGCTGCATGAATGCACAGCACTGGCTCTCCTGCCCGTGTGCATCACCCCCATCCACAGGGATGCCTTTTCTCATCACCAGCTGAGGCTCGCCGGGTTGCACCCTGGGAGGGGGCTGCTGCGTGGCCATGGCATGGCAGGAACCAGACAAGATGACCTGTCCTGAGAATGTCCCCAGCAAAGCTCTGCTGTCCATCAAGGTTTGGCTCAGCTTCCTGGGGTGTCTGCTTCTGCTTTCCACAGCCCAGCAGACCCTGTTCCCCACAGTCAAGACTCTCCCAGACATGGAAAACCCCTCAGAACCACCACGGAGGGCAGACGTGCCAGGCTGGCCTGAGTGCCAAACATCCTCACAACCCCTAGCGCCCCCATTTTATGTAAGAGGGCACTGAGCTTCAGGGGTTGAAGTGGCAGGCCCAAGGGGACCCTGTGAGTGGTGAGCAGGGATTGGCACTTAGGCCATGCGGCCACGTAACCCCTCTAGTGTGTGCGAGAGCCACACTGACTATGGTTGTCTCAGGCCTTGAGTCACTGGCCTGTGAGGGGGTGGAGGTGACCCGGGGCTTAAGGACACAAGCTGAGCCTGGCGGGTCAGTAGGTGGTCAGGGAGCCCTGCTCTTGCCTGGACTCCCAGAGCCACTGTGGTCAGGCAGAGTAAGTGGAGAGGAAGAGCCTGGTACACCACAGCTGCAGAGCCTGCCAGGAGTTCCTTCAGTCTCAGGGGGACTCCTGCCTTGGGCCTAGCCCCTCTGCGACCCTCCCTACGTGTGGCTGGCAAGGGCACGTGAGGACAGGAATGCCTATCCCTGAGGCTGGACTGCCACGAATGAGTTGCTGGCATTTGAACTGGGCCCTGCGCGGGGCACATACTGTGGCTCACGTCCCTGGGACGACCTTCCTTGCTCAGACCTTCTGCTCTGCTGTCCCCTCTGTGAGGACACCCTTCGCCATACCTCAGTGTCACCACCTGCCCTCCACCAGTCCCCAGCATGGTCCCTGCAGCTCTGCATCAGAACACCTAGGACCCTCTGGAGGAGGGATTCACTTCTGTGTATTCATTCCCTTTCCCCACCAGGTCACCTAGGGTGCCGGTCCAGGCCTGGCACTGGGCAAGTACTCGGTCCATTTGGAGAACAAAGTGGACCCAGCCCCTCCAGTACCCTGCTCCTAGGCAGGGAGAGCTCACATAGCCAACAGGGGGCTAGGCATTGGGAACCCTGGAGGGGTGAATCCAAGCCCTGCGCAGTGATGGGAGCCCTTGCTCTCTGCTGGTGACAGACCCCAGTACCCTGGCACTTTCCAGTGCTTTGCCTGGACAGTGCTTATCTTGGAGGCACTGACTTTTTCTTCAACTTTCCCTTTCTCCTGTTTGCTGTGCCTCCTGGGTCACAGACAGGCATGGTTGGTATTTATGGAGCACCTACTGTATGCCTGGCATAGTCCTGAGGGAGCCAGAGCTGCCCTCCTGAGAGGGAGCCCAGAGTGAGAAGGACCTACCCGGTGTGGCTTGCTAGGCTGGGTCCTCACTCTGACCCTCATGCCACCAGGAGGGCACCGGCAACCATTTTACGGGTTAGGGGAACTGAGAGCAAAGAGAGGCGAGGGGCCTGGGCCAAAGTAATGCCTGACTCTGGTCCGACAGCCCCTCCCCATTTTCTCCCCTTAGATCTCAGCCTAGATCATCCCTCCTCACCCGCCACTATTTTCCACTTACGCACTTTTGAGAGACACCCACACCTGCTGCTGATTTTCTGTTTGGGAGGCTGGTTACACTATAGGAGCCATCAGGGCTCCAGCCAGCAGTGCGGCCGCAGGAGCCTACCTCAGCCCCATCTGGCCGACAAGATGCACCATGGGGTGCAAAGTGCAAAGAACAGGATGCAACCCCCCTACAGTTTCCTGAGCATCTCCTATAGACATTTCTCCCGTGAATTCCTAACAATGGCAGACCTAGGTTTTCAGAATGTGCCATAACCACCCAGAGCAGACCTGCTACTGCCAGGGCCTCCCAGCAGGCACAGAAACCATCCCAGGAGGCACACGCACTGATCTCCCCCCGTGTTATAGATGAGGGAACTGTGGCTTGGCAAACGTCTTCTGTTAAGATGGTGCCCCATTGCCTGCCTGGCGGGACGGGCTCCGTATGGAAGTCATCATGGGTAGAAGGACCCAGTCGCAGGAGGCCGCCCAGCTTTGAACTCAGGCTCCCTCTGGCAGCCAGAGCTGACCGCAGTTATCTGGGGAACACCCACATCCTGGCCCTCCAGTTCGGGCCTTGGGTTCTGGGCTCTGAGGGTCAGGAGGCCATTGAAAGGCCAGCCTGCCCATCCCCGTGGCCAGGCAAATCAGGGCCCTGGCAATGAGCCCTGCGGAACATTAGGTCCAGCACTGGGCAGGGGTGGTGGCACCTGTTCCCTCTTTAAAGGCAGCCTGGGGAGGAGGCCCCGCCCTCGTCGTGGAGGCCCACCCAGGCACAACAGCTCAGCCAACCCCTGGGCCTCACTCCTGCTCATTTGCATGCTCTTTTCCATTGGATACCAGCCAGGGTTTACAGGTTGGTGCCTGGGCAGTGGGGGGCGGAGATCTAGTGGGGCCCAGTTCTGCAGGGCTGTACTCCCAGAGGGACCAGCTAGGGGGAGGAGGGGCTTGGATCTAGGGGTGCTGTGCTCTGGGGATCCCAGGTCTGGGTGGCTGCACTCTGGGAGGGCCCAGCTCTGGGGGGCTGGGATTTAGTGGGGCTGTACTCTGGGGGCCCAGTTCTGGGGGTGTTGTGCTTTGAGGACCAGTACTCGGTTCTAGGCTGGGGGGGGTCTCAGCTCAGGGGGTCTTGACTATGGGGCAGTGGGATATGAGAAGTCTGGTTCTGGGCATCTGGACTCTGGGGGAGCTAGGCAGTGGCTGGGCTCTGGTGCTATAGGACTGTGGGTGACCTGCCCCAGCAGGTCTGCATGGGGCGGAGGTGGGGGGCGGTTACTTCGGCTGCAGGGCAGGCTGTTTCCCTTTCTGCTAAGTTTTCATTAAAATCCATTTATGGCTGACTCGAGGACACTGCCTGGGTCACACAGCCCGGATGCAGGCACAACTGGGCTTCACCCACGAGCCACCCCTCGGTCCCAGCCAGGGATTCTTCCCTCCTGGGTGGGAGGCCTGTTGAGGGCAACTTATTTTTAGCTGTGCCTCAGGGATGGCTATTTGGGGGCTTTCTTTGCAAAATAATGCTGGTGATGAAGATGACTGCCCACCCTTCCCTTCCAAGCTGGCGGCACCAGCTTCTCCAGCTGTGTGGAGCTTGGGTGGGTGAATGTGCGTTGGCTTTTGTTCTTAGACTTTTGGGTGGGGTGAGATAGGGGAAAACAGAACCACTCAGGGCAGGCAGATAGATAACAGCAGTCAGTGACCCTATTGCCCTTTTTATCACAGTTCCCTTCTCGCTCTCTCTTTTTTTTTTTGGTTCGAGACCCACCTCCTACTGCGCTGGAACTGGGGGGTGGGGACCCCCCGTCTTGAGTCCCGGGGGGAAGGGGGGACAGCTTAGTGCCCTGCTGCCAACACTGCCCAGAGCTCCCAGCAGGAAGAGTTATAGGATTTGAGAGGCCGGAGGAGAAGCAGAGGGTCACAATGTCAGAGGACACCGGTAGTGGCAGGCAGTGGCTTTGCCCTGCAGAGTGCTCCCACAGAACATCTTGTTAGCAACTTGAAAGGACGCTGACTGGAGTGGGGGCACTGACCTCCAATTTCCTAGAAGAGGGTGGCAGGGTCCAGAAGGGGACAGTTGCTTGCCCAAGGGTTAGGTGCAGCTGAGAGTTGGGCTGAGGCCTCTTTGGCCTCGAGGCTGGTCACTTGCAGAGTGGTGCTGAGTGAATCTGGGCTGGCCACAACTGGGTGGGACAGAGCTGGTGGTGGGGAGACTTTGAGGCAGCTGGCCAGAGTCAGCTAGGAGCTGTGAGCTCTTGGCCTGCTGGGGTCACTCCATGCTACACTCCTCAGCCTTATTTGACGGATGTGGAAACTGAGGCTCAGACAGGAACATGTCCAAGAACCAGAGTGATTGGAGCAGGCAGGCTCTGAGCCCCTGTTGTGTCCTGTACCACTGGGTCTGGGTAACTCTGACTACAAGCGGGGCTTGTCCAAGAGAAGACTCCTGGACACCAGGACTACTGTTCTGGAGCCGCCTTGACAGGGCAGGGTCCTGGACCATCTATAAACAGCAGCCATTAGCCCAAAACTGTCTGAGAACTCTGGCAGGATCCACAAGGGTGGGCAGCAGGTAGAGAGGGCTCCAGTGAGGCAGACCCAGCCTCAGGGATCCCCAGCCCGGCACAGGACCCCCAGATAGTGCCCACTGCTGCTTCTGGGTTCATTAAGACCTGGATTTTTAACCCAGTTCTCTCCCATCCAAGTCCAAAGGTTGAGGATGCTGGAACTGCAGTGCCCACTATACAGGTGAGTAGACTGAGGCTGAGGGGTGTCATATCACTTGCCCAGGCCCTGCTCCTGAACTCCAGTCACTCCAAGTAACATGCTTTCTTCCTCCCCACTGGAAATAACTGACTTCCTTTAGAATACTGAAATAAAACCAAACCCTGAAGACTGCAAGAAACTTAACTTTCTCACCAAGGAGCCTATTTCCTGGGGGCAGATGAAATGACTCTAAGAAATAAGCAAGCCCAGAGCAGGCCAGTCTCAGCCTACACTCTGCAGCTCCCAGAGCAGGCCAGTCTCAGCCTACGCCCTGCAGCTCCCAGGATACGGCCCCCAGCAGTAACTTGCCCTCTGTATCTGATGAGAGAGGTGGGGTGCCCATGGCTGCAGATGCCCCAGAATCTCCATCCAGGACAGGGACCAAGACCTCGACCAGGCCTCTAGAATCCCTTCTGCTCCCTCCCATGCTGTGTGACCTTCGGTGAGTGACTCAACCTCTCTGAACCTTAAATTGAGTTCTCCAAGGCTTCTGGGAAGACAGCATAGACAACCCCAGGCCTTGCATGCAAGTGCTCAGGAAAGGGAGCTACTGCCTAACAATGGCCACCATTATGGAGTCGGAACCACCCAGAGAAGTCACTGCCCACCTGCCCACCCCATGCCCCCTTGGCTTCCTCCCTGTAGGATTCCCACAGAATCTCATTTCTCAAGTGTCACTTAAAAAATAAATCCAGAAAGAAGGAAAAATGGTCAGCTGCCTCATACCTGCTGGGAGCCCCAAGCAGCTCCCCTGGGGGATTTTCTGTCAGCAAAGGAGTGGCCTTCTCTGGCCACTGCCCCAAGAGACATGGCAGCTGCCTGTGCCCCATCTCCCCTCCTGCACAGCGGGGACCCTGCCCACCCCCCTGTGGCTGCCTCACCTGTCCCTCAGTGGGAGGATTAGCGCACGCCAGGCCCTAATCGCAGCTAATCGCACCATCAGCGACGGATCTCAGATCAGCTGAAGGAGGCGGCTTTATCCAGACAGACGCAGTGATGGCACCTGAGTCCCATCTGGGCGCTGTCACATGCGGCCACGAAGGCAGGATGGCTGGGACAGAGTGGGAGGCAGGCCCTCCCCTTTCCCAGCTGGCAAGTGGACTGTAGTGGCCCCCACGAGCTCTGAGCACCTCCTGGGTACCCAGGCCCTGTCCTAGGCACCAGGGAGCTGATGGGGCACCAAACAGGCCAAGTTCCTGCCCTGGGCCACTGCACCCTCTCCACAAACCCATGAGGAGGGTGCTTGAACCCACTTGACAAGTGAGGAAACTGAGGCAACGACTCACCCTCCCCCAGGGTCTGATCCTGGGCAAATGGGTCCAGACTCCCGGTTCTGCTGGGACATTCAGGAGGATCGCCACCCGTCAGGTGCTCCCACGTTACTGCTACTCCGCTCTCCCCTGAGCAGAGGTTTGCACCCTGTGCCTACCGAGCCCAGGCCTGGGCACAGTCTCCACACAGAGGCCTCAGTAGTGTGGCCTGGCCTGGGGGTCAGGGAGGGTGGGAGGGATGGCCAAGGGCTCCCCTCCTGGGCCCCTGTCCCCCCTTCCTACCTTCTTTTTCAAAAACATAATTTATCTGTGTATTATCAAGAAATCCAGACACTTTAATCAGTGAGCTATGAAGTCAGAATTTCCATTCTTATCTTCGGGAGGAGTGGAAATGGGGGAGATAGCGCCGCGCGGATCGCTGGTGGGAATGTTAATGGGTGGAGAGGCTGGGCCATTGGCCATGGCGCAGCTATCTCCTCCATTATCAACGCTGTATCTCGCCAACCATCTTGGCGCAGTAATGGGGCCAGTTCAACTTTCCCAGTTATCACAGGAGCTGAAACCTGTGCCCGCCAGAGGCCTGGACCAGGAGACAGTGTGGGGCGGTGGACCAGGCTTCAGCCTGCAGAGCCGTGAGGGAGAGGTGATGGCTGGCCAGCAAGGGCCTGGGTGCCCACCGACCACCAAAACTGTACAGTGAGGGGTGAGGGAGGTCCCTCTGCTTTCTGGATATGGGCCTAAGGCCCAAGAGGGGAAACTGAGGCAGGCCGCCTCAGGGTGCCAGGGGGCTGGGGTAGTCCCAGGCCTTCCTGAGCTGTGCAGAACCATGACACAGAAGGAGGGTAGGTGGTGTACAGGGAATGCGGGCAGGGGTGTAAACACCCTCTCCTTTTGCCTTGGGGCCTGAAGGGTCCTCTGTGCCCACTGGGATAGGTGTGGGAGCAGGAACCACATGTGTCTGTGATAAAGACAGCCGGGTGGGAGCACCCTGGTGGGCTCTGCCGCTGCAGATCCTGACTGAGGTGCAGCTCACCTGCCCCAGCATCACCCTCAAATGTTGGAGGGCTGCTCACATGTCTGCAGGGCCCCACGTGGGATGGGGCCCTGGGGCCTCATAAACACAGCGCCTCCATCCTAGGAAGGAAGGCACCCCATGTCCACCTGTTCCAGCCCCTAAGGAGAGAGGAGGATAAGTAAGGTATGGAATGAGGGTATCTATCACTCAAAGACCCCCAGCTGGCCAGAGCACTGTCCCATGGGTCTGGGAGCTCTGGGACCTGCCCTGGGCTTGCCTGGCTCAGCCTGTGCCAGACTTGGCCATGGCTCTGGCATCTGTCCTACAGCTCTAAGACCCAGACAGGGAAGGGACTCGTCCAAGTTCACACAGCCAGGGAGAACAAGTTGACACTAGTGCTGGACACTGCCTGGAACCACACAGAGTCCTCAGTTTCCTGGGTTTGAAATGGGTCTCCCAAGCCTGCAGGGAGCAGGGAAAGGTCCCCCATGAAAACCAGCACAGTCGCCATTTTGGGGCAGCTTTTCTAGCAGGGTTGGGAGCTCAAGCACCAGTGCTGGGTCTGACCTCTAAACTCTAGGCCTCAGTTTCCCCTTTGTGCACTGGGTCTTTTGTAAAGGCTGCTGAAAGCAGGATGTGAGGTCACATCTATAAAACCCTAGGCACAGTGCCACACAGGAGGCAGGGGCCTGGAAAGTACTCAAACGCCAGCTGTGACCTAGTGGCCAGCAGGCTTGGCCCAGCACTGCACACAGAGGCGGCTCAGGCCGTGGCTGGCAACAGCTTTGAGCCTTGGCCGCCCCTCCTGTTACAGGCTCTAAGTGCCTGATGCCAGAGGAGCCTAGGCGTGGCTGAGTAACCCTGGGTACTGCTGTGGGAAAGAGCCCTCTCCCTGTTCCCTGCCTTGATGGGGAATCGAGGCAGGTGGCTGTGACAAGTGCAAGTGCGCAGGGCAGATCAGGAGCGCTGGGGTCTTGGAATCAGATGCCAGGGGGAACTGGCAAGGAGCAGGCCCGAGGAAGGCTGAGTGCTGCAGATACCCAGGGGACAGAGGCAGTCTGGGGAGTGGTGCAATGGTCCCCTCTGCCTCTTTACTTTGATTTTGTGACAACACAGAGCACACAGGGGCTTGACCCAGGCTGTGGGGTCAGGTCCCACTAATCCTCTGCCCTGGAAGTGGGCATCACTGTCCACTTCAGGGCAAGAAACCAGAGCTCAAGGGAGTCGCATGATTTAGATGGAGACAAGGCACCCTCAGACCCAGCCTGTGCCCCACCAATCCCTACTCTGCAGATGTGGAAATGGTGGCTCAGAGAAGAGAGGTGACCCATAGCCACAGAGTCTGAGCCATGATTCCATGTCCCAGCCTGTCCTCAATGGTGTCTGTCCACAGGGCTGGAGGCCCCTGGGTTCAGAAACCCCATCGGGCTGTCTCCTCCTTCTCAGGAAACTGCACAGCTGCCAGTTCCAAGGTCCTGGGACACAGGTAGCCAGCCTGGGAGTTGGGCAAGGCTTATGCCAACTACCCCAGCCCCAGTCCGCTATTCTCTAGCAAGAAGATCACTTGTGTGCTGTGTGACCCAGGTATAGCCACCTATCCTCTCTGAGCCTTCATTTACTTGTGTGCAAAACGGGCTGGGAACCTTATCCTAGGTTAGTGTCTGGAGAGTCACAGGAGGGGATACCTGCAACGCACTTAGCAGACAGGAGCATGTGGGATGCTGGGCTGACATAGGCTGGAGGGTCCCTGTTCCCATCCAGCCCTGGGGCAGGGGATGAAGGGGACCAGGAGTGCCACAACCATAGAAGCTGCACTAGCCCTAGCACCCATTGTAGAGGTGGGGAAGTGGAGGCTCCAAGCAGCTACAGGCAGTGGCCCAGGGAGGCAGCTTATCTGTCTAACCCAGCTCTGGCCAAGGTCAGTTGCCACATTCCTACCCCAGCAGGGCCACTGCCTTCTTCCAAACAAGGGGCCATGAAGGAGGGAGACGGAGGAGGGGAGGACCCCAGGCTGGAGGAACCCTAGGGATGGCACGGGGCAGGACATGGGGCAGGCTTTGACCACCCCTGGGATCCACAGACCCAGCTCCTGCACCACCCTCCAGGGCCTTAGTTTTCTCACCATAAAATGGGTTGACCAATACTGACAATGATCTTAACAGCATGTAAGATCCCTGGGCAGAAAGAGGACAGATGGGGCTGGGGCACCAGGGTGTGCCACAGCCAGGGAGAGTCCCACTGCTCTTCAAAGGCTCATGCTGGAAGGGCAGGGGAGGCAGCAGACGGTGAAATGTCCAGCCCTCAGGGCTTCTGGCTGAGTATCAATAAGGCAACCAGCAGCTCCATGGCAATCAAGCCCACCAAGGAGCTGACCCCAGAACAACACCTGACAGTTTGCATCCAGGACCTGATGCACCCCACACAGAGGTGAGGGGGTGTTCTTCTTAGTAAACCCCCACTTGAAAAGCAGAAACTGGGGCACGAGAGGAGCCACTTGCCCCAGGGTCACAGTGAGGCACATCTCCTGTCCCCACCCCACCCCACCCCACCCCACAGGCAGTCTCCTGCTACAGGGTGGTTGGTCTGTAGCCCAGACTTGGGGGATGAAGCTCTGGTGCAGGCCATGGGGGTTGGGAACTGGGGGCCTCTTCCTGCTGTCCTCAGACCGTTCGGTGGTCCTGTGGACAGGCCCAACCCAGGTCCCCACCCTGACCCAGGACTCTAGGCCTGGTGCAGAGGGCTGCTGTATGTTAGGCACTATTGCATAGTGGCCCTGCTTGAATCTCAGTACAGCTACGCAGAAGGGGCCCGCGCTAGTCCTGTTCATGGATGAGAAAACCAAGGCTGGGACTAGGGACAATGCTGGCTATGGCTACTCATCTAAGAGCCAAATCCGTCATCTCCACTCTGGATTCTTAAGTCAGGTTCACGAGCTGAAGAAGCCCAGGCCTCTCCCAGAGCTAGACCCCTACCCACTGCCCCCAGGCCAGAGGCAGGACTCAAGTCCCAGCCTCTCAGGACCTTCTTGTCCTCATGGGAAAAATAAGGCACTGGAGTTGGGAGTGCCCAGTGAACCAATGGGCAAACAGAAGCAGAGAGGGGCACTGCACCGAAACACTGGGGCTCCTATGAGGCGCCACTCAGGCTGCTTGCCTGCCAAGGCCCTGCTCCTCCTGACCCACCTTCCAGGCTGAGATGAGCCCCCTGCCCTCCTGGCCCAGCCAGCTACAGCTGGGGACTCTTGCCGAGCCCCTTCTTTCTCACCCAGGGGGTCCTGGGGTCCCCTCACTGGGTTGCTGGGCCCCACAGCCCCCAGTTCTTGCTGGCTTAGTGCGAACCCTTCCAGACCCTCCTGGCCCTCTCCTCTGACAAGCAGCATGAGCTCCTGAGCTCCTTGATGGCTCTCTCAGGCAGGAGTGCCCTGGACTGAAGACCATCCCAGGACCCAGAATACCAATACCTGGGAATGAGCACTCCTCCTCCTGGCTGTGTGCCCTGGGCCCATCCAAGGCTGGGTAGCAGGAGGGGAGGGCTAGTCAGGCAACAGGGGAGTGCCAGGGGCCATTCTTGATTCCCCCCCAGTTCCTGTAGCCAGGGGCTGTGGACCACAGGGTCAGAGCCCACATGCGTTTACATGCTGGGCTGTCCTGAGAGACAGCACGGGAAGAGGGACTTCTCTGTCTCAGATAAGTTGGAAACCACAGTTCTGACCCCACCAACTGACCGTGAAGAGATAGAGGAGGAGGAAGGGGGGAAGAAGGGGAAAAGAAAGGGGAGGAGGGAGGAGGAGGGAGAGGGAGGAGGAAGGGAGGGGGGGAGGAAGAGGAAGGCAGTGGCAGCTGTCTCAGGGAACAGGTGTTTCCCTTTGACTCACAGAAATGCTCAAGGGGGCAGGTACTACCATTGTTGCCACTTTTCAGGTGGAAAAACTGAGACTTATGCAGGGCAGGCCACATCTCTGGTCCCATGGCTAGTAAATGGTAGATCTGAGCAAGCCATATCCATTTTACTCCCTTTGGTCATTTATTAGAGTTCCAGTGAGCCCACTATGGGAACAGGATAGACCCAGCCTGCTCTCAGGGGGCTCTCAGGACTAAGAAGGGCCAGCAATGGCACAGACTGTTGACAGTGGCCAGCCAGGGGCTCTGAGCACTGGAGCAGCCATGCAGAGGCCGGCAGACCATTTGTGAGACTGAACAAAGCCAGAGAGAAGTTACCAAGTCTTAGCTTGGACACAGGCCTGATGAGGCACTTGGCCCTGGGGACAGCTGACTTTCCTCCTCTTCAGAGCCACACTGTTTGGGACCTGGAGGTAGCTGAGCTCTCACCCAACAGTATAGCTGAAGACCTGGGACCTGAGTGGTTAGGATGTGCCCAGGGCACACAGCCAGGAGGAGGAGTGCTCATTCCCAGGTATTGGTATTCTGGGTCCTGGGATGGTCTTCAGTCCAGGGCACTCCTGCCTGAGAGAGCCATCAAGGAGCTCAGGAGCGTGGATGTGTAGCTGTGGCCTCAGTTTTCCCCTCTGTGAAATGGGGACAGGAGCCACTGGGCACCTCCAGTAAGGTCCAGGGGCAGGGTGGCCAGGCTGGCCTGCACACAGGCCCAAGCCGGGGTCCGTGGGGTTGGTGATACCAATCGGCGAGGCAACAGCTGCCTCCACGAGGAGGCCTGTCGATGGCAGATAGGCCGGCCGGGAGTATTATTCACAAGCCCGTCAAGCCCAGGACGTCTGGTTGGCATAGAAACAGGAGATAAGGGGCACAATTAATGGCATCACATTCCCTCCTCCTTTCTTCCCCAACTGACCCATTTAAATCCCTGGCGAGCTCGGTGCCATGTTGGGTTCCTGGTGACCTCCGGGGAGGGGCAGGCGGGCCCGGAGGTCCCAGGCCCTGGAGAAGGGCTGGGTGAAGCCTCCCTAGGGGCTGTCCCTGAGCAGGAATACCTCAGAAGGAGGCTGCCTGCCAGCCGGCAAGGGGAAAGATCCAGGGGCCTCTGCTCCCAAGGCCCATTTCCTAGATGTGAAGATTGAGGCCTGGGGGCAGGCAGAGGCAGGAGGATGGTGAGAAGGGTGTGATGTTCACAGACACACTGGGTAAGAGCACAGCCAGGACCCATCACTTCTTAGGGGAGAACCTTCTCTGTGGTTCACTTTTCCCAGATGAAAAAGAGTGATAAAAATAGGACTTGCTGTAAGTGAACACAGAGCTGGCCCAGTGTGGCTCTTCAAGTATTAGTTATTATTAATATTACTAGTAGCGTCAAACAAACAGGTGAGCTGTTGGTATTCCCTGAGGCCCAGGAGTGCAGAAAAATCACCACCGGCCTAGAGCCAGGGTGAGGCCCCACACCAGCTCCAAGGGGACAAGAATTTGGGCTCCAGTGTCCCCAGAGCCCTGGCTGGAGGTTCAAGGGCGGGGGCTCTGAGAGTCCCTCCCAGTCTCTAATTCCCAGGACTCTGCAGTTGACCAGGGCTAAGGCCAGCTTAGGGCAGGACTCACACCCCTCCTGACCCTTGAATGGCAGATACTCAGACACCTGTTTTTCAGAGAGTAAAAAAGGATGTGGAAGTAGCATGCCCAAGGGGAACCAAGCACTTTGGGTGGCCGGGCTACTGAAGCCCTTTCCAGCATTCCCTGCCATCACGCTGCAAGGTGGTCCCCGGAGTCTTGACCCATGGGGCCTCTCACACTGGGAAGGGGAGTGTAGACAGCTCTGTGCAGACAGCCACTCTCATGGTCATAAAGTACCTCAGAGACCACCGCATTGTCCTCCAGCCCTAGCCAGACTCTCTTTGGACCTGGAACTGGAAGGGGCCCCTGCCAGGCATGGCCAGCACTGTGACCAGCCTTGTGGTGGGCGTGGGTGCTAGAGAGAGCAGGCAGGTGCCTGCTTGGAGTGAGTTAGTCATCCTGTGGCCACCAATAATTTGTTGAATCAAACTCTGAGAATGTGTGAAAAACGCCCTGAGATGGAGCAGTGGGGTGGGGTGGGGGCAGGAGAACCCAGCCAGCCTGGTTTCCGTTGGCATTTGGGATGTGTGGGCTCCCAGTACTTTCAGCCCCACCTGAGGGCTCCCAACAGCCCTGGGGGCTTATTCCTGACCTGGCCTTTTTGGGGAGAGAGCCTGAGGTTCTATCCTAGTCCCCCCTGCCACCACATCTGTGCCCAGGTGGGTCTCAGTCTCCTTTCATTAAACTTGGCCAGAACCTCTCCTAGTCTCCTCTCTGGGTACAGTGCTGAACCCCCCCCACACACACACACAGTGTCACATGCCTTGGCTATAACCAGGAATCATTGCTCCATTTATCAGAGTTGGAAACTGAGGCCCTTCCCTGACCTGACTCCTCACTCTGCTCTCAGGCCTGCTCCCCAATTCACTCACCAGCCTCTTGCAGGCCACTAGGGCAGTGTCTGGGGCCCAGTGCTTACATACAGCCAGTGCACAGCGCCCCCCTCCTGCTTGGGGAACCTGCTCAAAAAGGCATCAGCACAGCGGGTTCCCCCCAAACAGCCCCAGCCACGGAAACCACCTTGATATTTTCTCTCTCAAGAAAACTCCGAGCAGGTTACACCTGATACTTGCAGGGAGCCAAAGCCCAATATGATTCATGGGGGAAAAACACCCTCTCCCCTTCGGAGGTGACAACCCACCTCTGGCTGTCTTGCACCATCTAAAAGGAATCAAGGCGGGGCGTCCTCCCTCCCCCAACCTCCTGGTGGGGCAAAGTCAGTTTTCTTCCTTCCTGACAGGCTGTACTGCCAGCCACAGGGCACGGATCAACTTCTTGGGAATTAAGCATGTTTGGGGAGCAAACTCCAGACGGACCAGAGCCGGACGGCTGCTTCCCCCCCACCCCCTCGCGTTCCAAGGCGCCCGCTCGCCAGGCCGCCACGCCCCCGCGCTGCAGTTGCCTCGAACCCTGCCGGGCCTGGTGGCCGTAGATAAGGCCTCTTATCGCCCTTGGCGATCGCCATCGGCCCGACAGGGCTGGTGCTTATCGGATCTCACATCGACCCGGGCGGGAGGAAAGCTGGCGAGCTGAGGGGCGCCGGGGGTCTCGAGCTGCGCCCTGCCCTGCGCTCTGCGCCAGCGCGGCCCGGCCTATCGTCTCAGCCATCTGGCCGGCCAAGGCCGCGCTCCCGCCTCGCCCTCCCCCCGCTCCCACGTTTGAAGTTAATAAATGGAAGCGCCTATCGCAGCCACCATCGGTTGCGCGCCTTATCAGCGCGGCACATCTATCTCCGCGCGGAACAAAAGGCGCACAGAGGCGCGGGCAGCTGCGCCCCAGCTTTGATGGGGGCGGAGAGGGGAGGGTGGCTCGACCCAAAAGCGCTCCGCCCCCCTCCCGCTGCACCCACAGCCGGGCCGCAGGTGAGGCCAGGGCAGGCGCAGGCCGCAGCAAGGGCCGCTAGCGCAGCCGCTGGCAAAGGGCGGCAGGGCGCCGCCGCTTGGTGACAATCAGCCTTCGCATCTTAACGTGCTGAGATCTGCCAGGGGAACGAGGTGCCCAGGGCCTGCAGCTGCAGGGAGGGTCTGGGCCGCCTCCTAGGTCTGGCCCCCTCCTCTGCCTGGGTACTGGAGGCTTAAGGGTAGGCTTGGGGGACTGGGTCCCAGTCCCCAACTGCAGGCTCGGCCTGACCAGTTGGGTTGGGCTCTCGCTGGCTCTTGAGCCCTTATCAGCGCTGGCAATCGGTTCCCAACCTGCGATCTCCCTGCCTGCGCTATCTGCATTTCTCATCACTCTGACACACACACACACACACACACACACACACACACACACAAAACCACACAGAGGCACACAGGGGAGGAGGGGAAAAGAAACCAGAGAGCCAGCGCAGACCGGGACCTGTGGGTGGTTTTTAATAGGAGTTGACATGATAGAAGGCGACTTTCAGAAAACAGGTCCTGGGTGCATTGGGGGAGCTGGGTTATGGGAACCTAGATTCATGCCTGCGTTCCCCCACCAGAGACTTCTCACAGGCGAGCCCACATAGGGTGCTGGTGGCAGTAGTCATGTAGGCATAGACGGCAGTGCCCTGGAGTCTGGGGATGGTCAATTCCTGGCGGACAGGGCACAGATGACCTGCCAGTTTGGCCTGGAGGCAGCGGCCCTGGGAGGAAGCCTGATGCCTGGCCCTGGTCTCCAAGGGCAAAGTTATTAATGAGGTAGGGTGGAGAGGGGCGCTTCCTGTGTCCTCACTCCCTAGAGGGGCCCAGCAGCCCAGGGGCCCCAAGAGCGGGAGGCACTCCTTCAGGGACACTGGCCACGAGAACATGCAGCCTAATTCTGCAGAGAGCTGCTCTCTGGCTCACTGGCAAGAGACTGGGCCTGGGCCAAGTGCCCGGGCCTCCTCCCTGACTGTGGGCAGCCCCCCTGGATGCCAGGGAGTGACTGTGGGCATCTGGGGGCACTATTTGCTGCTCATGCCACCTTGGTCAGGACACTGGGGGAGCCAGGAGAGGGCAGGGAGCGCTTGCGTTTAAGTCAGTGATGGAGCTCCAGGGTCTAGGTGGCTGGAGCCAAGTGCAGGGGCTGCAAGAGCTGCACCCCCTCCCAGCCATGCGGCTGTGCGGCCAACATGGGTGGCAGTGGAGTGGGCTGCCACTTACTTGGCCAAGCGTCTCCACACCAGGTATCCCCCTCCCCAGCTCTCTCTTTCTGTCTCTAGATACAAAGCCTGGGAGAGTCAAGCAAGAGATAAGATCACAATTTCAGCCCGTCCCGACAGAGCGATCTTATCAGGACGGGACTTGCAGAATGGAATATTTTAAACTTTATCTGAGCACAGATCGGGGCCACCCTATCGCCGCACCATCTCTGAGATGCGGGGGAGGGGCAGGCGGCGAGGTGGCCGCGCACCGCCCAGGCCGCGCCCCCAACTACCTTCCTCCCAGCCCTCTGGGCGGCAGCCCTTCTCGGGCCGGACCCTGGAGCCCGAGCCGACGCGGGGGCCTGGCCGGCCGGCGGAGATTAGGTGACGGCGCGCTTGGCACACAGAGTGGGGGGCGCGGCGCGGGGTGAAGGTCGCTGGCGCTCGAGGGCAGAGCGGGGCCGGGAGGCCGTGCGGGGGCGGCGCGCGGCTGCGGGGCCCCGGCGCAGGCCGTGGGGGGGGCGGCGGGCAAAGTTTGACTCACGCTTGATCTGCCGGGGGTTGCTCTGTTTTCTCCTGGACATGTCTCCGGCGCCGCGCGCCTTCCCGGCGGCCGCCTCTAGCCCCTGGCGGGCGGCGGCGGGCGGCGGGGGCGCGGCGGGGCCGCGGGGCAGCTCATGCCCCCGGCCCCCGGGCTCCGCGGCTGCCCCGGTCCGCGCCCCCACCCCGCTGCGCCTGGTCCGGGAGTCGCCGGCGTCAACGCGGAGGCCTGAGGCCACGGCCCAGCGCTGCGGGCGTGCGGACTGCCCGCGGGCCGGCGGGCGGCTGGCTGGTCCCGCTCCTCCACTCCCGCGTGCACGCCGCGCAGCTCGGCGTTTCTCAAGGGAGCCCACGGGCTGCGAGCGGCGAACCGGCGGCCGCGGCAGGGGAGCGGCGAGCTGGAGGGCCGGCGAGGGGCAGGGCATTCACGGGGCGGGGCCTGCGCGGCGCCGGTCTCCATTCGCCCCGCCTCGTCCCCGCCCCCGGAGTCCGGGCCCGCCCGCCTGGGCCTCTCGCCCGCCCCCAGCCCTGCCCCAGGTGGCCTGGACTTCCCCTCGCCGGTCCCGCCCCAGGCCCCGCCCGCCTGGGCCTCCTGCACCCCGGCCCGGCCCGGCCCCTGGCCCTGGGCAGATCCACAGCCTTGTCCACTCCTCCTTCGGCTCTGAGGCTGTGTCCCAAGGCCGGCCAGGACTCGGCGACCTACCCCGTCCCGCTACCCAGCGGCTCCAGGTCCTGCCGGGCTCCGTCGTCTCTGCTCCCGCCCCTCGGCACCAGCTCCGCCCCCAAAGCTGACCCGATCTGGTTGGGCCCTGAGACCCCCTGGGCCCCGCCCACGACGCTCTGCCCCCCGCCTCTTCACTCTGTGGCCCCGCCCCAAGGACTAGGCCCCGCCCTAGACCCCGCGCCTTGGGGGCCGGGAAGATCTGGTCGGAAATCTCCTGGCCTTGCCCAGACTTGGGTGTAGGGTGGTTTCTGGACCGGAACTTCCGACTGAGACTACGGTGACAGCTCAGACCGGCTGGAAATAGAGGAAAGGGCGCGGAAGCCAGCAGCCCTGGGCACTGCCTTTTGGCACCTCTCTCGTTGCTGACCAGGGGAACCTCTTCAGGGCAGCCCGCTGGAGGCCCGTGCAGGACGAGTCCAGCGATGCCTCTGCCTACATTTCCTGTCCTGTTTGGGACAGTCCAAGGCAGCCGGGTCCCTGGAGGCAGTACTGTCTGCTCCAGTCCCCAGAAACGAAGAAAATTGTGGATCAGGGACTGGCTCAAGGTCACACAGCAGCCAGATGGTATTATTATCATCATTTTGTCCTATTTCTTTTACAGATGGGGTCTCACTGTCGCTGAGGCTGGAGTGCAGCCGTGCAGTTGCGGCTCCCTGTAGCCTGAAGCGACCCACCCACCTCAGTCTCACTGGCTGAATTGTATATTACTTTGTTTTGACATTCTTGGTTTTCATTTAATGCCTGCCCCCTCTCTCCATATTCATAAGAAGCAAGCGTTAGCAGGGTCCAGGGGCTAAAAGGAAGGCCTTGGCAGAGAAGACCTCCGTGCCCCATCACACAATCATTCCCACCAACACCCCATGCCGGGGCTGGTGAGTGTCGTGTGCTCTGCTGAGACCTCGTATCCTTCCAACTTCTGTGCCCTGTGCCCAGCTCTGTGGTCAAGGAGAAGGGGAGAGACACTCCCAGAGCCCAGCTCTCTTGCCTGCCCCTGCCACCAGCCTCAGGGAAGGCCACAGGGCAGGGGAGTGGCAGGGAGGACAGCAGGCTGGGGTTGCTCCAGTCACCCATCTGTTGAGATAGGAACTCTGGGGCCAGGAGGCCAAGAGATTGGCCAAGGGTCACAAGGCTGAGGGTCAGCTTGTCTTGCTCTCTGCCATTGTCCTCCCTCAGCTGCTCTCTGGGGAGGGTGGCCCACATCTGACCAGTTCATGTAGTCCTGGGTCCCCAAAATGTTTGTCAGCTGTGTGGAGCACCCTACCTGTCTGGGGTTCCCACTGGGCCTTGCTCCTTACTAAAGGGAGGCCCCTCTATAGGACAGGACCTGGGAGCAGTGGCAGATCCCTGGAGGAGGTGGCCTTGGGTTGGCACCTGTGCTGGGTCTGAGGCTCCCAGGCTGGCACAGCTGGAAGGCCAGAGATCTGTGTTGAGATAGATTCGAGGGTCAGCAGGAGGAAGAGAGCCTCGTTCACTAATTCGTGATGTCTGTCCAGGGTGCAGGAGAAGATGGATGTTACTTTGGCCTCTTTTTGCCTGACCTGATTTGTTTCTATGATCCCATGTATGGATAAAAAAAACTCAGGCTCTAGGAAAAAGATCACCCAGCAACTTAGGGGCAGGCAGAGGGTCGAAAACAGAGCCTGTGGACCCAGCACCATCATTTGTGGGGCCCTGTCCAAGATGAGAATAGGACAATGTATGTGTGGTACCTGTGGCTCAAGGAGTAGGGCACCAGCCCCATATACCAGAGGTGGTGGGTTCAAATCTGGCCCTGGTCAAAAACTGCAAAAAAAAAAAAAGAGAGAAAGAGAATAGGAAAGTGTGGAGCTGCATGAGGAACTTAAACATTCTAGGGCACAGGAAGCAGAGTGCCAACCAAGCTGTGCCCCCACACCCCCAGACCCCCCTGTTGAGCTGGGCCAGGGCTGTTTCTTCAGCACAGTCCTCCTACACTCTGTCCCTCTACCTGCCTGGGAGGGGGTGATATACAGATGAGGAGCTACAGCTCGGGAGGGGAGGATGATGGCTTTGCACACACTACTGCGCCCTCAAGGAGGGGGTCTACTGATCATGACAGGCTGTGGGGAGCCCAGAATTGGAGCAACCACTGGATGAGGTGACATTAGGTGGGACTTCGTAGGAGTCTCTGCTCAGGTGGGAGAGGCACAGCAGGGTATGGGGTCACTCCAGGGTGTCCAGGCCGAGCCCACCTGGGCATCTCCACCTCCACAAGTTGCCCACTACAAACTTTAATTTCCATGTGTCTGTGAGGTGTGCCAAGATTCACATTCAAAGTCATCAATGGGGAAAACAGAATTGCATTTAACCTGCATTCTGCACTGTCACCACCCTAGGCCCCTACACCCCCGTTGGGGTTATCTCCTGCTCTCTAGATTTGAGCCATCAGAAGCTGCTGGGGTCCCCACCCTTATAGCAGGCTCCCTAGGAGGCACCAAGGGTACCCAGCCCAGGAACGTCCACTGCGGAAAGTCCCATCCTGGGTGCCCACTCAGGGGCAATGTCATCGTCACAGTCAGCATAACTTGCACTTCCTGGGCCCTTTTTTGGGGCTGGTCTGTGTTCTTTTGGGACTTTGTGCAGACCTCTGAAGGTTATGCCCACCAGGGTCTCCCAGGCTGGAAGTGGCAGAGTGAGGACCTGTAAGAAGTGCTGTTATGGTGGTGGCCCAGAGGCCTCTCCCCATGAAAATGACATCTGTCTGAAGAGCAGAGCCCAGAGCAGTGGGGGTGCACAAGGAAAGGCAGGGCCAGCACAGACAGGAGCCTGGGCTTATCATGGAAAGACGTGTGTGTGAGCCAACATGCTCACAGTTCCTCCTGCCCTGAGAGGCTCAGGGCCCCTGACCCCATCTCTGGGTTCTGCACCTTTCTTTATACTGGGAGGCCACGGAGGAGCCACTCAGAGGTGGCCTATGAGGCTCCCCACGCTCCCCAGCCTCCCTTCCTTGTTCCTGGACCTATATCAGTGCTCAACTCTGGGTTTGGATATGTGTAGGATAGCAGCCACAGCCACTAAAAATCACACTGATATATTGCCTGCAAGCCACACCAGGTCAACGTGAGTTTTGCATAACCCGCTGTGGTGGGGGCTTCAGTCACACCACATAATAGAGGCAGAAACCAAGGCTCAGAGTGGTTGAGCTACTTAGTGGCAGAGCTGGGGTGTCACCCCAGGAAAGCACCATCTGCAGCCCAGAGTGCCTGGGGCTGCCACAGCTGGGATGCACCCCAAGGTCTGGCCAGATGAGGCCTCTGCATCTGGGTTGCACCTGACTCCTCTACATGTTCCCCACAGTGTCTGTGATGTCATGTTCTCAGGGCTCTGAGGTGCTCTGACACACGCTGCCAGCCTACCCTGTCCTTCCTTGCCCACTGTCCACCACCCTAGTTGGTCCTCCACTGCAGGGGGAAGCCAGTGGGACCTTCCCAAGACCCATCTGTGGTAACCTCAAGCCCCGTCCTGCCCTGCCTTAATCTTTGAACCTCCCTGTATATGGATCCAGGCATCCTGTGGATCCACAAGCTGTTTTAAGCTGCCAAGTGCATTCTTACTGCCCATTGCCTGGCCTGGCCCTCTCTGTTCCTACTTGTGGGGCAGGCCCAGATGCCCAGCACTCAGCATTCTGCACTGGACATCTTACCCCAGCACTGTCAGGCTCAACATCATGGAGCAGCCTTGTTGAGCTCTGACATCCATCAATGCAGCCTGCTCACAATAGCTTCTGAGGAAGGGACTGGTAGGACTCCCATTCACCAGATGAGTAAACTGAGGCTCAGAAAGGGAAGTCACTTGCTGGAAGCCACATAGCAGGCCAGTGGCAGAGCTAGAGTTGCAGGAAACAAACTTTGGGCTGGCACTGGCAGCCACATCTGGGGAAGGGGTCCCAGGATCTGCCCTGGCCCCTGTCTGTCCAGGCCTCCCTCCCAATCCCCAGGCTCTTGAGCCACCGGCAGGCGTGCCAGGGACCGTCCTGACATTTGTCAGCGCTGGCTCTGTGAAGGGTTTAATTAACTTCCTGTTTCAATGGCGGGATAATGAGTTTTAAGCACCACGTGATTCAATAAGGAGGTCAAACGGCAACGCAGATGTCAAAATAAATTGAGGAATTGGGAGGCCGCCTGCTGGAGGGGGGGTTCGGTGGGCTCCTGGGTACTGCCTGGGCCATGCCCCTCTCCAGCAGGCCAGCTGCTGCCATGGCAGCCCCATCGCCACTGGGGCCAGGACTGGCCTGGGGCCCCACAGTCCCGACAGCCAGCAGCTCTCACAGGTTCACCCTCTGACAGCCGCAGACTGTCCTTGGGTGTAGGCTGGGAGGTCAGTCATGCCCTGCCCAAGTGGGTCCCATTGACCAGGCCAGGCAAGGTAACCGTAGGCATGGGCAGGAAGTCTCACCTAGACGTTTCCTAACGTCTGAGACTAGTAACGTCACAGACTTGTCTCCCAGCTCTCTCCCTTCCCTCCCTCCTTTCCCTCCCTCCTTTCCTTTCCTCCCTTCTCTTCCTGCTTCCTCTGTCATTCCACTTACAAGCATGTTGGGGGCCCCACTCGTGGCACTGAGCTCTACCAGTGAACAACGCACACATGTCCCTGTGTGTCGGGAGGAGAAGGAAGGGACAAAATGGATGATGGACTGTGGACACCATTAGAAGGGAGGAGGGAGAGGCACTGGGATAGGGTTTGCCACCTTGCAGGGGCCCGGGGGAGACTCCACAGAGAAGGTGACACTTGAGCGGAGACCCAGAGAGACCTGGAGGAAGGGAGAGGGGTGCAGCCCAGGCAGAAACTTGCCTGTGTGTGGCCCGGAGGCAGGCTGTGGGCTTAAGCTCAGACCTCCACAGCCCAGGTGAGGCCAGAAACCCTTACGCTCTCAGCCACAGCTCTGAGGGCTGTTAGCAATGGACAGGTGTGACAAAACACTGGTGCTCAGAAGCAGAGGACGTGTGCAAGAGCTGGCGCTGCTGGGTGAAAAAGGAAGCACATTTCCTGTCTCTCCTGTCAGAGCAAGATTCTCCCGGGAAGAGGTGACTCCAGAGAGTGCAGTGAGCCTGCAACGTGCTCTGAGATCTCAACAGGGGCCAAGAAGGTCCAGTAGGCTGTAGACCAGACCAGAACCTCCCAGGAGAGTGGGAAGCTATGTCCACAGCAGTCAGACACATCCAGAGGTCTGTCTGAGGAGTTTTAAGAGAGTTGTTCTGGGAAAGTGCTGTCAGATTAGACGGAAGGAGGCCCATGGATCCCCAACCTTTAATGGAGGGGAACAAGGCAAGAGGGCTGCTTAGCTGGAGCAGAGAGAACCATGCTGCTGGAACAGAGACCAAAGCAAAGCTCACAGCACCAGGGGTCGCTTTCAGGGGGCAGCACTGGGCCCCAACCAGCAGCCTCTGCGTGAGTCTGGCTGGATTTCAGAAGCGCTCTGAGCAGTGACGGCTGCACATCATCCTTTCCACTTCCCTGACAGAGCATTGAGAGCGTCTGTCTTCTGCCACATGTCCTAGCCCACGTGTCCTATGCCATGAGGCAGAAGCATTCTTTACGAGGAATTACCCAAGGGGCCTTGCCACTTCTGGCCTGACCCAGATGACAGGACCCTGGGCCTGAGCGTGACCCCAAAATAGGATGAGATTTCTAGGAAGGTCTTAAGAGAGGATGATAGTGTTTTGCAAGTGGGAGGAATATAAATAATTTATGGACAAAGAGCAACTTGGAGGGTTTTAGAATATGGCTCCCAAATTCTGCAGCACTTCTCCCCTGGGGAGGTCAAACTCAGGTGCCTTCTTGCATCTGGGGTCTGTGGCTGCCTGACCAGCAGATTATGGTAGAAGTCGCCAGCTTCCAGCCCTGTCCCTGCAGAGGCCTGCGGCTTCCACATCCTGTCTTTGGAGACTTTATTTGGAGACAGAATCTCACTTTGTTGCCCTCAGTAGAGTGCTGTAATGTCATAGCTCACAGGTACCTCAAACACTTGAGCACAGGTGATCCTCTTGCCTCAGCCTTCCAAGTAGCTGGGACTAATGGTGCCTGTTACAATGCCCGGTTATTTGTAGAGATGGGCTCTCGCTCTTGCTCAGCCCGGTGTGAGGCAATCCACCCACCTTAGCCTCCCTGAGTGCTGGGATTACAGGTGTGAGCCACCACACAGAGTGAGATTTTCAGTTTTGGAACTCAGCCACCATGCTGTGAGGAAGCCCAAGCTGGACAAGGCCACAGTGGGGGCCAACAGCCCTGCTGAGGGCCCAGCTGACAGCCATTGTCAGCTCCCACTCGTGTGTGAGCCCATAGAAGACTCTAGCCCCAGCTGGTACCATGTGGAACAGACCAGCCTTCCCTGTCCAGCCCTGCCCAGATTGTAGATTTGTGAGCAAAAGATAATGATAGCTCTACTAAGCCACTGAGGACTGGGTGATTTGTCCTGCAGCCAGAGATGACTGAGACCAATGCAGAGAGGTGGGAGGACCCATCAGTTGGGGCCCTGGTGGATGGTGGAGGTAGGTGAGGAAGGCCCCAGCACCATGCTGTCTACATCCTCTTCCCGCTGTGAGAGAGCACGCCGCCTGGGCAAGCCCAGCTGCTCATGAATGTGATCTCACCACAGTCCTGTGAGATCTTATGGGCCCATTTTATGGATGGGGAAACCAAGCCTGGGGGGTGTGAAAACTGGCCTGGTCCAGAGGACAATGGCACTTGGCCTGGTGTTGAGCTCTCAGAGGGAGCTGCCCAGTGTCAGGCCTGGAAGGTTGTGGGGATGGTTGTGGTCCTCAGGGCCCCCAGCTCAGAGCCCCACCACACCTCGCGCCTCATCACGAGAGCCTGCCTTCTTCCCCAGGCCTTGGACACGGTCCTGGGTGTCTCGTGGGCAGTGTGGGCTGAGATGCAGGTTGTCTAACTGCTGCTTACCCTGGGTCTGGGGGACTCTCCTTCCTCCTCTCTCTGCCTGGGAGTCCCAGGGTGGACAGAGGCAGTGGCTTTGAGTTGTGGCCCACCCCCCGGGAAGGGGGAGACACAAGGGCTGAAGAAGCCCGGCCACAGCTGAATGTCAAGGCCCACAAGTGGACAGATGACACGGGTGGGACTGTGCTGCCCACAGCTTCTGGGGCCTCCAAGTCCCTTCACCTCCTGGGGGTGCTTCAAACACACCAACATTGGCCACTCCAGAGTTACGAGGACACAGTCCCCTCCCTGGCACTGTCTGCTCCTCTGAGCATTCCCACTTTCTGAGCCCACAGCCACCCCTATAGGGGAGACCACCTTCTCAAAGGCATCTGCAGTCCATAGCCTAGGAAAGCCCACTTTAGGTGAAGAATTTTCCAGCCAGTTGCCATGTCTGTTCCTTGGGGAAAGTCTGTCTCAGTCCTGTCATTGACACTGCCCAGCCTTTTGTGTTCCCACCTGGCTGCCTGGTCCAAGGCACCCTCTTCTCTCCCACTGTCTCCCTGAGCAGCTTTGGTCAGGCTTTGGGGTCTAGTCCTGGGTGCTGCTGGACAAACAATACAGTGACTCACATTACCTCTCTGGATGTACATGGTACTCCCTGCCTCAGTTGGCCCCTGAGATGTGTTGGTGGCCCAGGGGACTCTGCTGCCATGGAGGCAAGCCAGGGACGCTGGGGTCCTGGCCAGGAGGGTTTGCATGGACAGTGACGTGGCTATCAGAGGGGCTGAGACTCAGGTCCACCCTCTCCCTCCTTCCAGTCCCAGCTCCCTCAGGGATGCCAGGCCAGACGCCCAGATGTCCCCAGTCTCTTGCACCCTCTCTGAGTACGCTGGTGGGTGGCTGCCCAGATGTGACCAGAGGCAAGCAGGCCTGTTGTGTGTGGGCATGTGTCCATGTGCGAATACTTCTCTGTGCGTGCCCATGCCTACGGTGTCCATGTGGTCGAAGCTGTGGAGGTGTGCACACACGTGCGGCATATCTGTGCCTGTGGTGCTTGCATTTGTATGTGGAGGTCCCGCTCTGTTCACATGGATGTGGGGCAGACACGATGTCCCCGGGTCCCCTGGCCGGGTAGATGCTGCCACCTGGTGGTCAGGAGGGGCTTCCACATGCTGGGTCTGCAGCCTGTGGGTGGGGAACCGTGCAGGCAGGGGAGGGCCACTCATTCCTGTTCCTGAGCAGTAGCCCTCAGGCATCAGCCACCCCCCAAGGCTGGTGGAAGCCCAGAATGCCACCCAGAGCATCTGGCCAGAGTGGGTCTCGGTGAGTACTCCAGGGATGCAGAGGCTGCTGTCCCCGGACCCACCTGAGATTCACTGAGCTGAACAGTGGGGGAGCCCAGGACTGCAGATGCCGAGGAGCCACCAGACCCTTCCCCTGGATGATGACACCCCTGATCCACCCTGCACCAACCCTGACCCAGAGGCCCTGTGAGGCCTGAGGCCCGGACCCCATCATGGTCCTGCCCTCCAGCCCTGCCCTGTCCATGGCTCTGCCCTGTCCCCCACAGACCCCTCCCTGAACGCTGAAGCCCCCTAATCACAGCCCTGGATGTGCTCCATGGCCCAGGACACAGGCTATGTGGAGGCCCTGGGCCTCAGGGCATACCTGCCTGCTTCTGGGCTGGGTACTCTGCACAAGGCATCACCAAGGGGCTGGGGCAGTGGGGATGAGGCCACCAGGCAGGCCAGAGGGCTGGTTGCCCCTGTGGAGCTTCCCTCTGCAGGGAGAGAGAGGCAGCCTGTGACATGTAACTAGAGCCAGGGGCAGATGAGGGTGGCTGGGAGGGGTAGAGGTAAAGGGTGCTCCTGGTAGCCAGAACTGCTGGGCAAAGGCCTGGTGGGTGGGGAGTCTGTGGGGGTGAGGGGGCCACATCACAGGCCCCATTACTCTGCTGGTCAGGAGTCTGCCTTCGTTTCCCTTGGTGGACGCAGGACATCAGCATCTTTGGGAGGCTCTTTAGGTCATGGGACTAAGGTCTGAGCCTGGTGGAGGCCTCTGGCCCCTTCCTAGCTGCCCCACCCCCACCCTGAGCCTTGCTAAGTGCTTCCTGATAGCCCCGCTCTCCCACTGTGCTCTCTGAGGACCCTGTCCAGGGCTGTGACATTGAGGTGTCCCTGGGTGGCTCTGCAGGCCCCGTGGGGGACCAGACAACTGAGCCCAGCAGATGGACCTCCCAGCGCAGCTTACTGGGGTGGGGTCCTGAGATGAGTCCCTGCTCATCTTCCATGACCCCCGCCTGGGAGTGTGGGATAACTCAGAGCCTGGTCTCATCCCCTGCCTGGTCCGTACTTGGAAATTGGTGCTTTGGGATCATAAAGTCCTGTGAGCTCCTCTCGGGGTGGACTGTGGTCCCAGCCCTGGGCATGACTAGATGTCCCTGGTCCCCTCCCAAAGGTGAGCAAACGTCCCCCTCCTGTCCTGCTCCCTGGGGTGCCCCCAACGTTTTTTGAACCTCCCTGTTCAGGGCGGGTTAGTCCTGAGACGCCAGCACCAGGAGGGGGAACCTTTGTGGGGAGCCCAGGTAGACCCCTCCCTCTGTTTTCTGTGGGCAAAGGTAGCACCTGTCCCCTTCCTGGGTCCCCAGGTGGACGCCTGCTGGAGGGGCATGGGTCAGCCTGCCTGAGTTGCTGGTCTCCTTTTTGTTCCTCCTGGGGTGTCAGGGAGTCTTCGGGGGGGTGCCCTCAGGGCCCCCTATGGCCATGTGGTGAGTCTTGGACAGTCCAGTGGCCCAGGCCGGCACTGGGCCTGCATGGGCCCCAAGACACCTCTTAGTACCATGTCCTGGGCTCAGGTGGCGATAGGGGATAGATGCCACGAAGCTAAGAGGTATCCTGTGAAAATAGTGGGATATATTTGAGAAGCTGAGTTCACCATAGCATGTACAGTACAACCTCAGGTCTCTCCATGCTCAGTCTGCCGACACCAAGGAGGCATTTTGAATGGCCCGCCACATCTCCCAGAATGGTGATTTTGGCCCAATTTGGTTTCTTTCAAAATATCAAAATAAAAACTTTTGACACATACATTGCACCCAAGGTAAAAACTAGAAAACAGAGCAAAATGGACCAAGAATCTTTCAGATACTTACAGAAAGAACAAAGCTGTCCCACCTACCCCATTAAGACATGACTCTGTGGAAGGACAATGCCCATAGATCACAGCAGTGCATGGGACACCTCCTTGACCTGATAGCACCTCCATGGCCCTGGCATGAGTGTCCCCGCTGGGCTCCTCAGACTTGGGCTCAGAGCCCAGCTGGGGGCCCTCAGGGAGCTGTCCTCCAGCCTACCCTTCTCCCCTACCCAATCCCCCAGGTACAAAAGACATCACGGAAGGCTTATTCACATTACAACATGAAAATAGCACCAGAAACTTCAGAGTAAAATTGCTGACACTTGGAGCCAGGAGTTTCATGAAGGAGGAAGGCTCTAGAAAGGGCTGAGGCAGGGGATGGGGAGGGAGACCGCAGGAACTGGTGGATGACCAGCCCTCTCCATGTTCCAGATGGGAACCTGGTGCCCGGGTCAAAGTATGCTGGAGCTGGGCGTTTCCCTTGTAGCTCGGACAGGGCCTGACCCTGCGGTCAGGGGACCAGGCTGCTCAGGAGCCTGCCTTCCCCGTGTGGTTTCTAAGGTCACTTCGGAATTTTCCACAGCAGCGATGAGACTGAGAGAGTGGCTGCCTCGACTTACTTTCCTGCTGGGTGACTTGGGGTAGGGATTTTGCAGCTCATGGTACCTGGGGCACATTGGGCTGGGCCAGGGGGTGGGCTGCTCCCTCCTCAAGTACTTGTTGGTCTCAAAGCAGCTGCTGCTGGCCCGTCCCTCACCCCCAGCCTTCCAGCATGAAGGAACTGCTGCCACCCTGGCTCTGACCAAAGCATCACCCTCACAGCCCAGACACAAAGTCTGAGCCTTTGTAGGACAAGGCAGGTGGCCACAAGTTGAACCATGTGAGCCGAAGCTGGTGGGAGGGCGCCTGCTACCATAAATTACTCAGAAATGTCTTTCTTTAAGGGGATCTTGAAGCCAGTTAGTCTCTGCCCAAAGAGCTGGCTGAGGAGGTCACTCTGGGCCTCAGCTGTCCGGTAGTCATGGTCAGCAGGCTCAGCACCGTGGACAGCTCTGCCCCTCCTGGGGGGCCTGAGCAGAGGTCTTGCCTGGGGGAAGGTCTTGCCCTGTACATCTCTCCTGTGAGGGTGGCCAGGCTCTGAGGGCTGCGGCTTCTGCTTGCTGGTCTGGCCACTGGGTCTGGGCTTGGCTGGGGGCACTCGGCTGGGGGTTGCCTGCTTTCGAGGGGCCCGGAGGGGTCTATTAGGGGCTGGGGGGACTCTCCCCAAGTTGTCTGTATTGTCACTGCTAATTGGCCCTGGGATCTGGCCCTTCCTTCTTTTCTCACTCCCGACCCCCTTCTCCCTGGGGCCTGGGCTCCACTGTGGCCCCTGGTCACCACCTCCCCTGGGCCCCTTGGTGTAGCCCTTGGCTTGGGCTCGAGGAGGGGTCTTGTCAGGTGTGGGGCTCTGGCTGGGGACGTCAGGCTTGGCTGGGGTGGTGGCTGTCTCGCTTTGGAGCTGCCCGCTGGCTGGATGGGGCTGGCTTCCACCCCCAATCTTGGTGCCAGGGCGGGGGCCCCCACTGCCCTGGGAGCTGGGTCCTGGCCTATCTTTGGGGGTGGTGGCCTTCGTTCTGTTCTCGGTGCTGCAGGCCAGCTCTCCGGGCTCCAGGTTCCCCACGGCCCTCCTTGGCTGCAATGGGAGCTTGGGTGCTTGGCTGGGGGTGGATGCTCCTGACCTGTTTTTTGATGAACTCCGGCAGCCACCAGGCTTGGTGGCATTGCTCTTGTGGGAGGGTCCCCCCGTCCCCACGTCAGGCACCAGGTGGCACGTGGCCATTTGCTTCTGGAGCACAGAGGGGTCTTCCTGGGAACTTTCAGGGGCACATTTGCCACGGGTGCCTGGGGTCCTGCGTTTCCCTGAGAGCAGGAGGGGAGCCCCTTTTTCTTCTGCACCTTGGCCTCTGGTGCTTGGGTGGGGCAGCGATGGCCCTGATAGGATAGTGGGCTGGACAAAAGGCCCAGGGCTGCCCGGGGAAGCTTTATCCTCCGGCCTCCTTAGGGCTGGGTCCAGCTTGTGAGCGCCTCTGCCATCAGCCAAGGCAGCTGGGAAAGGAGACTGTGATGGGGGTAGGTGCTCCTGGGGGTCAGGTGGCAGGTTGCACCGGGTGCCCACGTGGCCTGCCAGGTCTACAGGCCTCTCTGGAGTATTGGGTGGTCCCTCAGTGGTGCTGGGAGCTGCCTGTGGACAGAGCTGGAGCAGAACTAGGTGGGACTCCTCACTCCGGGCTGGGCTGCTGCTCTGGGGCAGAGGCCTGTCCATGCAGGGACCCAGGGGGCTGCCAGGCACAGCCACCCTGCGCCGTTTGCTGGGCAGCACGCCCTCGAGGGCTGGGGCCTTCTGCCCCAGGGCTCCTGGCCTCCTCACCCCACGGAAGGTGAGGGGCTGTTGCCCCCGCCCCAGGTGCTTATCCATGTGGCGGTCAAACTGCTCCTTCTTGGCAAAAGTGTAGTTGCAGGCGCTGCAGGCGAAGGACTTCTTGATGATGCGCATGACGGTGGCGCAGAGTTCGCAGGCGTACAGCGGCGTGTGCTGCAGCTCCGGCTTCTCCCTCACGCCGTGCGCCCCGTCCAGGTGCGCCAGCAGCTCGCGGTGCTCCGGGTAGACGCGAGGGCACCGGGGGCACAGGTAGACGCGCTGCGGGCTGTGCACCGCCAGGTGGCGCTGCAGCTTGAAGGGCTTGGGGAAGCGCTTCCCGCAGTGGTGGCAGTCGCGGGAGGGGTCCTTGCAGTCCTCGTGCACCGGGATGGCCTGGAGGAGGGACTCGCTGCCGGACCAGGGGTCGGGAGACAGGCTCGGGGACGTCTTGGCGGGGTCTGGGGAGGTGGCGGAGTTGCTGGCCAGAGCAGGGTGCGCGCAAGCTGCGGGACTGCAGGACTCGGCTGACGCACAGGCCAGGACTCTGCCAGGTGTGGAGGCGCCATCTGGGCCCGAGGGGGCAGAGCTGCTTCTCCCTCCAGCTTTCGCCTTCTCCCTCCGGCTGTCTTTCCCGGCTCCCCTTGACGGCTCTCCAGGGGTGCCGTGGGCCTTGCCAGCCGAGCGCTTGCCCCTGTGGGGTTTGCATGCAGGTTCCGGGACGCTGTTCAGGAAGTGGGAGAAGGCACTACCATCCTCCAAGCAGCTAGGCAGGCCCCCCAAAGACCTCTGCACCTGCCCCTTGCGGGCGAAGCGGACGGCGTGCTCTCGCAGGTGCTGATTGTACATCCAGACGTCGGCCACCTCCTTCAGGCACATGCCGCATGCCCAGGGCCCCGCCTTGCCCTGCAGGTGTTTCTCCTGCAGGTGCTCCCGCAGCAGCTGGCTGGAGCCAAAGGTGCGCTCCACGCACATGTAACAGGTGGGGGGCGGGGCGGGGCTGTGCGCCAGCTTGTGCAGGTCCAGCTCACCCAGGCCGGAGAAGCGCTGGAAGCACGCCCTGCACTTGTAAGAGGCCCTCTTGCCCTTGGCTGGTGGCACTCGGCCTTGCGCCCTCCTCTGCCCAGCTGCCTCCTCTGTCATTTGGTCCTGTGACTTTGCTGTGGCCTCAAAATTGAAGAAATTTGTGCCAGAAAGACCCTCGGGGTCTTCAAAGGGTCCCAGGAAGCAGAGGTCTTGCACCTCAAACTTGGTGCCCAGCACCCCAAAGTCCATGGCAGGCAGTGGCAGCAGGCTGGTGTTCCCAGGGTGCCCATCATACCGTTCTCTTTCCAGGTTGGGGGGCTCCGGGCTGGCATCCCCCAGAGTAAGTGGTGTGTCATCAGTGGGGACCTGCAGCTCCGGACCTCGCCAAGCTGCAGGCACCATGTGCAGCTTGGGAATGGTCTCCGGGTGGTCGTCCTCAGGGTGGAGGGGAAGCACCTTCTCCGTGCTGGCTTCACTGTTGGGCTCCAGGGCCCACAGGCTGAGGCCAGGGGCCCAGCGGTCAATGCCAGGGACCTTGCTGCTGAGGAGCCCGTCCAAGAGGAAGGACTCAGGCAGGCCTGTGGCCTCGTCCTCCCACGGATCCTCGTGGGAGAGGCAGAGGGAGCCAGAGTCGCTGAGATCCGTGGACAGGTGGGCACAGCATGGAGGGGAGCCACTCCTAGCCTCGCTGCTGGGCTTGGGCACCGTTGGGCGCTTTGGTTTCTCACTGCGCTTCCCGTACACACGTGGGTTCTTCTTCCCTGTCAAGCGACCGCCCAGAGGAAAGAGCTGGGAAAAGGAGACCTCATCATCAAACAAGCTCAGAGGGTCCTTGAGACCCAGGCTGGGGGCCTCAGGAGTGGAGCCTCCAGGCCTCTGGTCCCCACTCTGGACTGTTGGGTTGTCCAGGAGGCTCGCCTCAGAGCTGCAAGTCTCAGGAGCACCTGGGGGGCTCGGGGAGGGAACATGACCCTCCCAAGCACCCTCCCCTGGGCTGCTCTCGGCCCCTCTGCTGTCTTTTGCAGGCTGGCTCTTGGTGGCCTGAGGTGGCTCTCTGCAAGCCAAGGCCCTGGCCTCTCTTGGGCCCCAGGGCCTCCTTGCCAAGGTCCCCTTGTGCTCAGTTGACCATTCCCCAGCAGACGCCTCCTCTGTCCTCCTTTGACACATCTCTGGGTCTCCGGGCATCCCCTCTGCACACAGGGCCCTGGCACCCTTCTCTGTGGCAGCCTCTATCTCCCTGGGCCCTGGGGCTGCTGTAGGCCCTCCCTCTGGTGGGAGGCAACAGCTTGGAGGGGCTGGGTGACTGGACACTGCAGCTGCTGGACTCGAGCAGGGGCCATCTGGGACCAGGTCAGGGGGAGCAGTCTCTCCCAGCCTCCTTGGTTCCAGCTTTCCCCCTTTCTTCCTTGACGTCTTTGCTAAGTTGCTGAGGGAGCCTGCAGGCTCTCTGAGCCGCCTCTGGCCCTCTCTCTTGTCTGCCTGTCTGCGATAGAGCTTGCCTGGCTCTGGCTGGTCTGGTCTCCTGGATCTGGAGGCTGGGGGCTTCCCACGCATCCCACGTTCTCCCAGGCCCAGAGAGTGGGGCTTCTGGTTGGGTGGGAAGCCTGGTGTTCTGACCCTTGAGCCCTGGTCAGGAGGGGGCTCAGTGGTGTGGCTGGGGCTTGTTATTGAGTGGTGCAGTCCATCCTTCCCAGGTGCCTTTTGGCTCTTCCTCCTCGAGGTCCAGCATGGTTGGACTGTGGGGCTTGGCGGGGAGTTGCCCTCAGGCAGCTGGTGCTTCCTAGCCTTGTGCCGGGTCAGGCCAGGCCTGGAGCGGAAGGAGGCCATGCAGAACTCACAGGTCATGGGCAGCGTGCCTGGAGCCTGGCCCCTCCAGAGCCCATGCTCTGTGGACATGGGCTTCTTTTTAAGGCCATGGGCCTTCTGTTCGAGGGCTTGAAGACCTAGGGGTTCCTCTTGGGCTGTCTGGTTGGGGGTATTTCTGTTGTTGGCGGGGGAGTGGGGCCTGAAGTCACTGGCCATCCTGCTTGGAGATGTGGCCCTGCCAGGGCAGAGTCCTTCAGGAGGGCAGGGGACTATGGGGCTGGCCTCACTAATGCCAGAGCACCCAACTTCAGGCGCCCCCAGGTCCTGCTGTCCCTGGCTGCTGGCCCCCACCTCATCTTCTGGGCAGGTATGGTCATCTGGCCCTGAGGCCCCTACTATAGTAGGGTCAGCGGGCACAGGCCGGGCTCCCTGGCCTTCCCTGCAGCTGAGGCAGGCACTGTTACTTGGAGAAGGTGGGGAGGAGCTGCTGGGCAACCCATCAGGGCTGGTGGGGGCTGGGGCTATGCTGCAGGGTGGATCTGGCACCCGAAGCGCTCTGGCGGCCTCCGTCTCATCTTTGGCGAGCAGGCTGGTCACTCTGGGGGAAACAGTCCCAATGGGGGGAGGTGGGGTATTGTGGGCAGGCGATACCCCAGGTCTCTTTTTTCTAGAATCCTCTAGAGTGCTCAATGTGCTGTCCCCCGAGATACTGACAAAGCCAGGCTGCTGTGAGGGGGGGTCTCCCAAGGGGCTGCTGTCCTCCAGGAGAGGGCAGCGAACCAGGACCTCCTTGGGGTCACAGGGCTGTGTCATTAAGGATGGGGCAGCCTCTGGGGGCCCCCCAGCTCCAGCATCTGTGGGGGCCTGGACACAGTCAGTCTCTCCCAGAGAAGCTGTGAGGTGCCCGGGGCCGAGAGGCTCCCCGCTGGGTGGGGATGGAGGGAATAGACCCCTCCATTCCCCTTGGGCCTCGGTGGAAGTCCAGGTAGGGGGGTCTTGCTGGGGCAGGTGCTTGAGGTTGCAGGGAATGGGGGTGGCTGGAGTGGTGTGTGATGGGGCACAGGTGGCCAGGCTTGTCCCTGTGAGTGGCACCTGCATGTTCGGGCCTGGTGTGGTCACCTTCTCCAGAGACTGGTCCTCAGGCCCGTCTTGTGTATAGGCCTCTGTGCAGGCCTGCTTGAGGGACACTGCACCAGGGCAAGGGGGACTTGGGGTGGTCTGTGACTTGTACTGAAGGCCCGAGGCTGCCCTGCGTCTCTTGAGCACTGCCCCCTGCAGGGCTGCTCTCCTGGTGGGCCTGGCTGGTGTTGTTTCAGGACCAGCACCCAGGGTGGGGTCATCTGACTGAAGCTGGCTGGCTTGGCCTTGGCCCTTGGGCTCTTCAGTCTGGCTGAGCAAGCCCAGGTGTCCATCTGCCTGATGTCCAGCCATCATCTCCTCTCTCCCTGGAGAGCCCTTGGCAGGGCTGTGGGCCGTGTTCCTGCCTTTCGCATTGTGCCCTTCTAGACTGGGGGAGTCCTCTCCCTGAGGCCTTGGGGGGTCAGCAGGTGGTGGCCCCTTTGAGCCCTGGGTGTCATTTTTGCTCCCAGCTGCTTCAGCTCCCACGGATTGGAGTTGGGGGGTTGAGGTTGGGCCTTGGAGCCTCCCGCTAGGGCCAGTGTTGGGCACGCAAGTAGGACTGGGCACAGGGACAAGCTGAGCCTCCCTGTCTGGGGGGGCCATGCGTGAGGAGGCCCCTGCTGGTGCAAACTCACGACCCTCAGAGCCAGGCCCCTCCACTATGGAGTGAAGGACCCTCCCTGATCCCCCTGTTCTGCCTCCAGAGGGTCCCAGGGTGGCTTCGCTGCAGTGGGCCCCAGGAGGCCAGATGACATCCAGATGGAGAGCTCCATCGTCCCGAAATAGCAGGTCAGATGGCAGGCAGGCATTGGGGCCACTGAATGGTTCCGATGTGGGGTTCTCCTTGTGGGACCTGCCTGCCTTGTGGGACTCTGGAAAAAGCCTTCTCTGATCACAGGGACAGGGTAGCAAGGTGCCTTCCCCTTCTTGTGTTCCCACAATCTCCTTATTTTTAGGAAATGGAAGATCTGGGTTTGGGCTGCACCTTGCTGAACTCTTAGCACTCGGCAGGGGCTCCAGCTGCTTGGCGGGGCTGGGAGTGCCTTCTCCTGCTACCTCCGGGACTCTGGCTTTCTGCACCAGCTGAAAACTGCAGCTGGCCTCCACGGGGCCAAAAAGAGCCACAGAAACCAGGTCTTCCTGAGTGAACAAGGCTGGGCGGGGCCACTGCCCTGGGGGTCTCCTGAGAGCCCCTTCCGTGGTGACCACGGATGGTTTTGCACCTTCCCCATGTGAACTCGATTCCCCAACACCAGTGAGGTCAGCTGCAGAGCATGTGTCCCTGGGGGTCAAGGTGGTCTGGTGGGTGGGCAGAGATGAGGATGGCTCCGTGCTTGTGCCCAGGCCCACCTTGCCCACACGCTCAGCTTCTCCACCTGCTCCAGGGGCCCTGTGTGTGCCTTCACTTCTTCGTAGCTGACTTTCTAGTTCAGTGACCAATCTCTGGATCTCTAGCTCATCCTCTGACAGGTGGCTCATAAAAGTGGAGCTACACTCGCTTCCCTTCCCAGGCAGCAAAGAGGGAGGGCTGGGCACCACTGTCCCCACTCCAGGACCCTGCTTCCTGAAGGCCTTTCCCTCCGCAAGGTCAGAAAAATGGCTGGGCAGCACCGGGGATACTTCTTCAAGCAGCAAAATTGTGGGGTACTGAGCATTGACCTGGGATTTCTCCTGGGGAGGGCCAGCACCTGCAAATGGCACATGGGGGTCCCTGTGTGCAGACAAGCTGTCATAGAGGGGTGGGCCAAATCTGTCCATGGGCAACCCCAAAAAGAGGGATGTGGACTCCAAGGTCAGTGGGGATGTAGCTTTGCCTGGGTCCGTTTCAACTGTGTAAGGTGAATTCTTAGGTGGTTTCGGCTTCAGGGAACAGGTATCTGCGCTGTCATCACAGAGATAGGGGCTGCCAGCTGCTGATGTGTCCACAGCCGCAGGCGTGGAGTACAGGTCATCTGGGAAACAGCCAGCCAGGTCTTTGGGTCCAAGGAACCCACTACAGGGATGGGGCCCCTTCTTGGCAACTAGAACCCCCATGGAGAGTCTGTTAACATGAGCAGGGCTACCACCACCATCAGAGTTCTTTGAGAACAGGATGCTGGGTTCCGGGTGGGCAGCACTCACGGCACTAGCAACAGACCCCAGAAATTCCCCTGGCTGGTGGGCAGAGGAGTCCTCTTTGACACAGGGGACAGGGGGCCTCATGTCCCCAACAGCACGCACCAGACCATCTGCGGCTGATGTTGGGGACCTCCCTTGGGACATGGTGTCAGGGAGGCTCCCCGAGGGCTTGGGGCTGCTGTCCTCTCTGTCAGACTGGGGCTGCTCTGGAGGTGGTGGCCTGAGGCTGTCCTTTACACAGGTGGCTGGAGGAGCACTTAAGCCCTCTCTGAGTTCTATGGTGTTGGGGGGTGACTCTTCAGCAATTCCAGGCTTCTTGGCCCGCTGGGGGTGGTTTTCTTCTGGAGTCTTGGTGTCTGGGGGAATCTGTAGGGGTTGCTTGGGGGCTGCCATGGGGTGGTCAGCATGCTGGGGGCCTCTCTCTTCAGCTTCTGGGCTTGGTGGGGGGCCCAGGGAAGGCATGTGTGGTTGCTCTGGGCTTGGAGGGCAGCCATGATCCCCCTGCATCCCCACCTTCCTGGGCTCTGGTACTTCTTTGTCCTCACTGGTACCCTGGGCCAAGCCCAGGTCCTTTCTCTTCCCCTGCTGGTGCCAGCGCCGGCAGCTACGGCGGGGCCGGCCCCTGGAGCCACAGTCCCGCTGCTGAAGAAGCTCATCCTCTGAGTCTGAGGCATCCTTGCACTTCCGGAGCCTATCCTCGGTGCTGGGCTGGGGAGCCTTGGCCACCAGGGAGCCACGCCTGCCACTGGGCTGTGCCTGCCGCTGCAGCCTGTTCTTCTGCTGCACGATCTTGTGGATGAGCTCCTTGCTCCAGGTGCCAGCCCCCGCTTTCCTTCTCCGGGCATGCCTGGAGCTCCTGGTCTCCTCAGCAAGAGGGGTAGCCCTTGGGACTTGGGTGTCAGGTTCTGTGCTGTCCTTGGGGGCCTGAGTCCGGAGGTCCTGGGCACAGTGCCGGGGCCACTCTGCTTGGCTGCCCTTCCTCCTGGGCCTCAGGCAGGTGGCTCTGGCACCTCCATCAGGCCCCTTGGTTGTGTTGGCCGTGTCCAGGTCCTTCTGGAACAGCTTCAACTGCTTCCCTCTCCTCTGGTGCCTGACAAGGCTGGTGGCTTCTGTCTCTGTGGGCGTCAGACCCAGGGAGCGGGTTTTGGGTCTGCTTTGGGCTGGGCGGCCCCCATCCCCGGGGCGGGGAGCTTGTGGCTCCAATGTGGCTGCTGCAAGCGGGGCCTGGGTTCTGTTCTCTGGAGTCATCCCTACCCTGGTCTTGGGGAGCTTCCCAGCGCCAAGTCCTCTGGGGCCAGAAGGTTCCTCGTCAGCAAAGACATCAATGAAGCTGCTGTCGATGTCCGGACTGTCTGGCTGGTGCTCCATGCCGTTCAGGGCCTCGGTGATGAGGCTGTCCAGCTTGGCGTCATCCTCCATGTCCAGGTCCGTGGTGGGGAGGGGCAAAGGGGTGGTAGCCAGGCTGGGCAAGAAACTCATCCTCAGGGAGTCATCTTTGCCTTCTTCCTGGATGTCCCCAGAGGACAGGAAGGGGGAGGTCTTACTGTGGCTGAGCAGGCCTGGGTGCGTGTCAGCAGCTGCTTTGGGGGTGTTGAGTGGTGAGGGCAGCCCCGGGGGGCCCTGGGGCTGCTGGTGGCTGTCCCTGGCCCTGGCTAGGAGCAGGCTGCAGAACTGCCGGTGTGCCAGGAAGGCGGCTAGACTGCTGTAGTTGCGGTCACACTGTCTGCAGGTGAGCAGCACGTCCAGCTGGGCCAGGCTGGCACTGCTGAGGGACAGGTGGTGGGCAGAGCATGGGGATGGCTCGCGGGGGAGCGGGGCCTCCTCCAGGGCCTGGAAAGCACCCTCGACCCCCAGCCTGTCTGTGGGGAATGGGAAGACCTTGGCAGGCTCTGGCTGGTAGTGGGTGGGGTGGGCATGTGGAGGCTCTGGGGATGAGTGGAAGAAGGCTGGGGGCCCAAGAGGGCCGGGGAGCTGGCTCTCCTCAGAGCTGGGGTTGGCTGGGCTGCTGGACAAAGGTGACAGGGAGGAGCAGGTGCTGCCAGCAGCATTGGTGGCTGGCGAAGGCAACGGGGACTCACTGGGGGAGGCTCCCACCACTCTGGCTGGGGGCAGGCTGGGGGTCCCTTGGGGTGAAAGCTGGGGCTGAGCCACCCTGAAGAACAGGGGCTGTGCTCCCGGGTCCTTGGGCCCACTGTAGGTGAACAGCTGGCCTGGACTGCTGCTCATGGCAGCCAGCTTATCCCCAGGCCCGGGTGTCCGGCCAGTGGTACCCAGGGCTCCCTGGCTGTACCCCTGCCACTCTGGGGCTGCAGTGGGGAAAGGCAGCCGGTTTTGCACATCCATTTGGTGGGGATTTGGCCCAGCAGTTGGGAGCACTTGGGCCCAGGGCAGTGGGGGACTCTGGGGGAGGCAGAGCTGCTGGGTGGGGCTAGGCTGGCTTTCGAAGAATGTATTCTGGGTGGTGGCTGGGGGGCCCAAGGGGAGTGTGGGATAGGGGGCTGCTGTGGGGTCCCACAATGGAGGCAGTCTGGTGGGTGAGGGCCCTGGAGTGGCCAGCTCAGTGTCCAGAGGTCCTGGGCTAGTGTCCACCCTGGTTCCACGTGCCTGTCCTGGAAAGCATCTCTGGGGCCGGGGGTTCAGGGGTCCCCTTGGGCTCCCTAGCCCATCCTGGGCTGAAGGTGGCCTGTCGGGAAGGACTTTGGTCAGGCTCTTGTGCAAATTGTCCGAGAAGGGGATCGGGGCTGGGTGAGTGACCCCTGGGGCAGAGAGGGCACTGCTGAGGTCTCTGGAGGGGTTGAGGCTGCCCGGCTGGCCCGGGTAGCAGGGCAGGGCTGGGAGTGCAGGTGTGGCAGGTGGGTAGGCTGGGCCTATGCCCACAGCCTCCCCTGGCCATGCACCTGGGGCCTGGTGGAAGGTGAACACCAGCATCCCATCAGCATACTTCTGCCCAGCTGAGTCTGCAGGGAAGGGCTTCGTGCCCGCCCGGTGCAGTGCTGGGAAGGAGAACGGGAAGGAGACCCCCTTGGGGCTGCCGCCTGGCCCACTACCTTCAGGAAAAGGCTCTGGCTCCGTGGGGGGAACCCCAAAATTAGCACCTGGGAAGCTGTTCTCAGCAGCAAGAGGCCAGGAGTTGGCTCCACTGGCCGGGAATTGCGGATAGGAGGCTGGCCTGAGGGGGCTGGCACCTCTGCTTGGGGGGGCCCGCAGGGTTGGGGGCCTGGGGGTGGTGTTTGCTGAGGTATGGTTGATGGAGGTAAAGCTGGAAGGGGCCTCTCGGAAGCACCTTTGGAAACTGAGCTCTGGCTGGGCCTCAGCTCTCGGAACGCTGGGCCTGAGGGGAGCTTCAGGCCCAGGACCCCGGGAGGTCTCCGCCTCTGGGAGCTGGGTGGCCTCAGGCTGCTGGCCCTCAGGGGCCTTGTTCAGGGCAGGTTTGGACCTTGAGCTGGCAATGCTTAGACTATACGTCTGTGGGGGGCTGCTGGCCACCCCACCTACCAGCCGCATATGAGCCTGTGAGGGGCTCCTTAATGGGGGTTCCTGGGTCCCATCTCCCTTCCCAGGGCCACTGCCCAGGGCCTGGGTTCTCAGGAGTGAGGCCTTGGGAGCCCCCACTTGGGCCTGCCGCAGATGGGCTTCCCGGGGTTCCACAGCCTGGGTCCTGCAGCCAGCCTCCCTTGTGCCCTTGGCGGGCCTGCTGGCTGGGGAGTGGTCCTTGCAGGGGGGCTGGCAGTGGTGCCCTGGGCCACTGGCCACCTGGCAGGGCTGCCAGTCTCCATTCCTGGCCAGGGCTGGTGCTCCTTGGGGCTGCTCCCCAGGCATGGCCCCTCTGTCCCGGTGCTAGGAGGATGTGCTGGTCCGAGGGGGGCTGCGGGGAGTGGACTGGGTGGCCATCCTCGCCCCTTGGGGGGCCTGGGGGAAGCCTGTTCTCATGGTCCTGAGTGGAGCCTGCAAGGAAAGGGTAGAAGTGAGAGGGGCCATGGGGGTGGGTCCAGCAGGGCCCACACTGGGCTCTTGGCCTCTCACAGAGCCTGTGGCCAGGCAGGGGGCAGATGGCCCTGAGCTTAGGAGGAGGGGATGTGGTTCAGGTAGCATGCTGGAGGAACAAGAAGGGAGAGCCGCAGGATGAGAGGGAGCTTCCTGGGGTCTAGGGCCTGAGCAGGTCACCTGCCTCCTCAGAACACCCCTGCTGGGGTTGGCCAGGCCACGGACAGGAGAGTGCCCTGAAGGGTACATAAGCTCCAGGCCTGCAGAACCAACCCAGGGCAGTGTTGGGGGAAGCCTTGAGGGGCAGAGTGGATTCTTGCACCTGCCTGAACACGCCAGCACGCAGCCCATAGCTCACACTTGCATCTCCGAGGGGCCTTGGAGTATGGTCCTGATGGGCATCCACCCTGCCACCAGCCAGGACTCCTGGATGGGATGGCCTTCCATACCCCTCATCCCTGCTCCAGGCTGGGGCAGCCTCTGGAAGGTGCCAGCTTCTGTTCCTGATCTGTGGAGCTCTGCCCAAGGCCACCGAGCCCCTGGGTTCTGTGCCAAGGACCTGGGGCTGTGGTGATTGTGGCCTGTACCTACAGCCTTTGTCATATCTCTCCACCTCTGGCTGAGCCCACTCCCATATCAGTGGCCACTCTGTCTCATGTAAACACTGGGAAGGGGTCTTAGTCACAGCAGGTGACTGGGGGCATGCCCCTGCTCATTCCTTGGTACTCACCAAGGAGGCTCTGAGTGCTAGGCCACAAAGCTTGAACGTGGCTGAGGTGCCTGCCCAGCTCCCTCCTTGCTCAAGCCCTATTTCACTCAGCTATTGTTTGTGCTCTGGGTTATGACATGTGGGACTGTTATCTGTGCGGCTGGGACTCAGAACTGAGGCTGAGAAATTGTCCTTGCCACTGAGCCCTGGGTCCTTACAACAGGCCCAGAGAGGCCAAGTGACCTGGCCAAGGCCACACAGCCTCCAGGCAGCACAGCTGGGAGCTGAAAGGATCAGTCTGGACCTCCAGGTGCTCCAGGGCTTCCCACCCTGAGACCACCTCAGGGCTTGTAACTTAGGGACCCTGGGCCCACCCACTGCCACCTGGTACTCCCTGCTGTGGGGACCTGCCCTGGGACCACACCCCTCAGTTTGGGCCAGGGTCTGCAGGGTGGGTGAAGATCTGGCACCCCCCCCCCCCGTGGAAGACACCATCCTGCCCCCCAGCTAGGCCAGGTGGGGGGCCTGGGCTCCACTTCCTCTTCTGTCCCACCACTGAGCTCCCTCTCCATCTCATTCCATTAGCCTGCAGAGAGGTCCCCTCCCTGCCTCTGGGCCCCACCGGTCATGGGGTGAAGGGCTCATGGGCAAAGCTCATTGAATGACTGAACGATAATGTTGATAGCAGTAACTTTCCAGCATGTCTCCCTTGTCCTCCCAGAGGCTTGGAAATATCAGAACTGTCACCCTTGGGGCTGAATCAAGGCCTCACAGCTAGTGGAGGGTGGGGTCCTCCCAGGAGGGGCACCTCCCAGCCCTGCACACCCCATCATCTCCTGCCCCATTTGGGCTTAGCCACCTACTTGGGGCCAGGATCCCAGGTGTGAGGACAGCAGCTGCCAGGGTCCCCATCTTATGGGGGATACCCACACCCTGAAGTTAGGAGCCTTCAGCTCAGAGTGGGGACCCCAGCCCAGCTGGGGCATCGGCAGGAGGTGCTGATGCATGACTTCCCGCTGGTGGTGAGGTGTATTGGTTTAGGAACAGCTGTGCCCCAAGTCCTTTCTCCAGGAAGGTGCTGGGTCTGATGTGGTGAGGTCCCCTGGCTCTGTGGCCCCCATGAAGAATAAGAGGTGATACTTCTATCCTGCCCACCTAAAGCCACCTGGCAGCCCAGTTTACCGTCCTCAGTATGGGTGTGGGGGTGGGGGAGCCGGGGACGAGGGCACCTGCGGTCAACAGCAGCTGGCCAGCCTCCATGGCAGCTGCCCCTTCTACATACCTGGGGAGTCAGGGGCCCCTCTGCCGGGTCGCCGCACGACTTCCTGAGCGGTGAGAATTTCTTGGCTGTGGAGAAAGTGGAAAGCATGTCAGGATTGGTGTGGAACTTGGTTCTGGGCCGAGAGCCCTGTGGAGCAGGCAGGGCTGGCCATGAGGCCCCCTCAGGGCACCAGGAAGCTGGGGTGGGAAGGCAGCAGTGAGTGGTGAAGGCCAGCCCAGGACCCCAGAGGGCTTGGGGGTCAGTCGGCTGCCTTGGCAGTGCGTTTCATGTTTATTTCACATTTCTTTTCATTAACTTTTTATTTTCACATAGATGATGCGTTCATGTGGTTCCCAAACTCCAGGCCCTATGGAGAGGTCAGCAGCAAGATGGCTCATTCCCCTCCCCTGCTGTGACCCTCTCCCCACTCCTGCTCCCGGGGGGGAGCGGTCTTGTCCCACAGTGTTTCTTGATGCAAATATTACCAAACACAGATGAATACTCCCACTTCCCCCCTCTCCACTCACAGCTCCCTGTCTCAGCTTGGTCCTCAATGAGGAAGGCTGGGGCCTTCACCACATATTCCCTAATGGAGTCCCTGCCTGTCCTCATCACGACTGAAGAGTGTCAACTGATCATGTACCCAGATTTCCCACAAGTTGCCTTTGCAAAAACCCACCACGAATACACACACAAGTTAGAGCATGGGTGAACCTGAGGGACGGTGGCGTGGCCACATGCATTTGTGATGTGGGCAGAGACGTCAGATTAAAACCAAGGCAGTGTTCAATACATGGCCACGCATTCGTTGACACCCCTCTTCAAGGTACAGGCTAACTCCCTCCATGTGCTGTCCAGTGATAATTCACTGAACACGGGAAGATGAGGGTGTGTGACTTTGTTTTTTTCTACGGAGCAACTCTATTGGTTTAAGATGAGCTGCGTAGGAAGGGGAGAGGGTGTGGAAGCACAGGGAGGCATCGCCCATGTCCTCTGTCCAGAAGTTGTGCCCCCATTTTTGGAATCTCTGGTAGGGCAGGACTTGTGTCTCCACAGATTCCAGAACACGTAAGTGGGATGGGGGAACCCAGAGAGAGTATGTAGGACAATAAAGGGGAAAGAAGGGAAGATAGAGGAAGGGAGAAGGAAAAGAGAGAGAAGAAAAAGGGCTCTGAGAAATAGGTTTCTGGCTGTGTGTGTTTCTGTGTAAGGGAGAAAAAAGAAGAAAGGGGGAGACAGACCCCACTCTCCTGTAGGACCCCATCTTCCTGCTGTGCAGTCAGCACCCCCAGCACTGAGAGAGTCCAGTTGGGGCGGGGATGACCCCATTTGCCCGTCTCTGTCTTGTGTTTTTCTTGTATTGGGGTTTGTCCTCTGGATCCCTGTGTCTTCAACAGTTGCCTGTGAGAACCTCCACCCCTGTGACCCTGATGGGGCGAGGTCAGTTGGAGGTGTCAGAGTGAGCACTCCCTGGTCCCTCTGTTGGCAGTGTCACTGAAGGGGGGTCACAGCCTCCTGCCAGCTGCTGTTTGCCCTTATTTCCCGAGGCTGTACATCTGGCCTGCCCCGAGGTTATCTCCACAGCCCCCTGGCACCATCGAGGGTCAGAGAAGGGAATAGGAATCTACACTGCACCCAGGCATCCCCAGGAACATGTCTCTGGATCCTGAGAGATTGAAAGAGCTGCCAGAGCCTGCAGAGGAAGGGGGTGTCGGGGAGCTGGTGCAGCTGTGGTCCTCCGTGTGACTGACACAGCAGTCTTGACGGCATAGATGTTTGCCTCCTCTTGGAACTTTCCAATATTTTTCTTATATCAAATGCACTTGTTGCCAAACCAGTTGGAGACCTGAGAGACTGGGTTGCCACATTTCTTGGTGAGCTCCTCCTTTGCCTCCTCACTAGGATATGGGTTACTCAGGTGGGAACAGAAATGCTCATTTAGGACCTCAGTGGCCTGTTCGCTGAAGTTACGGCGCTTTTCCTCTGGCATCCGGGAAGCAGAAACGCAGGATCATGACAGCGTCACAGGCGCTCTCTGCCTGAGCCATATCTGGATGGCTTTGAACTTCCGATGGATGACACTCACCATGTGCTCCATCTCTCTGGGTGCCACCGGCCTTGTGCAGCTCTGCTCCCTCAGCAGGTTCACATGGGTTGTAAACTCATTACATGATGTTTGTTCATACTTCTCCAGCTCCGAATGGTAGGTGTGGCGGATCTGGGCAAGTTTGCTGCAGTAGTCTGAGTGTTTGATGGAGTTGTCAGGGGACACACTACCCTCGGATGCTGCAGTGGCTGCAGCAGCTGCTGCTGAACCGCCCCCCCAACAAGCCCAGCCACACCCTTTGCCAGAAGCATGTTGTCCAAATGCATCAGCTCCTCCTCTTGGAAGCTTCGAATGCTGAGGCCAGTTTTCTCCTTGACTTAAAACAGGATGCTAAAGAGAGCAGGCTTCATTCAGAGGAAGCTTAGGCCATGTTTCTGCGCCTGGGCCTCGTCCAGGCTCTAGTTGGTGATGGTTATCTGCTACAGAATGTCCCCAACGTCTTGCTTCCCTGGGTCTCCCAGGACCCCCACTCCTGCTACCCCCACCAGGGTCTCCACTACCGGGAGGCTTGGCAGGGCCCCCAGGCTCCCCACCCACTAATCCCAGGCCCCCTCATCCCCACCTGGAGGGGGTAGCCCCAAGCAGCAGCTTGTCCATAACTGGGGGGAGGCCTTGAGGCTCCCTCCCCTCTCCCTGCCTGGTTATATGCCCCATAAACTTGCTGGGGCCACTGCTCCCTCAGCCCTAACCCATGCCCGTCTTTCCCCTTCCCAGCTCCCCCGGGGTTCACCCCAGCACAGAAGGGAGACGGGGGGTACCAGCTGGGCCCCCCACAGGAGACCCTGGCCCCTGGCGGTGGAGATAATGGAACCAGAGAGAGAGAAGAGGCCCAAGCAGGGGTGTCGAGGAGGTGTGACTTTTGAGAGCAGGCTGCTTCCTCACTCTGTCTGGGATCAGACTCCAGGGAGAGGCCAGCCACTGCGCTGTGAGGATGCCCAAGCAGCCCTGTGCACAGGCATGTGGTGAGGGCTAAGGCCTTCTGCTCACAGCCTTGTGAGAGAGCCACCTTGGAAGTGGCTCCCCCAGCCCCGGTTGAGACTTCAGGTGACAGCCCCTGCCAACATTCTGGGGCAACCTCAAGAGAGCCTGACCACAGTCACCCAGCTAAGCCACACTGGTGTCCTGACCCTGAGAAGCTATACATAGCGACAATCAACTTGAGTCCCTCCTAACAGTGTGGAGAACCCAGAGACCCTAATGTAAGTCCCAGAGTCACTGAAGAGAAAGGGGCCTTACCCAGAGATGGGCAGACTGGCCCAGAGAGGGCAGAGTCGTGCAGCCAGCAGGACTCATCACACCCTCGCCCCCATCCATCCACTCATTCTCCCAGCTCCTCAGATCTGAGTCTGACAGTGTACCAGGCACTGGCACACAGTGGTGTGTGCCTGATTCATGGCCTTGGGCCAACTGGAAGAGTTGGGAGAGTTAAGGGACTATTACCGGGGAGGGAGTCTTGGCTCAGAGAGGTGGTGTGATGTGTCCAAGACCTTCTGTGATCATGCTCGTGAGCAGAACTTGGCTGTCCCCTCTTTCCTCAGGACAGCCGACTGACGTGCCTGCAACACCCCAGGTGCTTAAAGACTGGCTGGCTGCTTCCCCAGGGATGTAAGGACCTGCAGGGCAGGCTGGGGACAGCGTGCAGCCCAGGCCTCAGGTTCCAGCCCCCACCCAGGCTCCTGGCAAGGCCACTCTGTGCCACGGTGCCGGTGTGGGTTTCAGCAGGCCGAGGGCCCCTTTGAAGCTGGGAGATCCAATCCCCTAGATCCTGGTTAGGCTCAGGGAGCCCCTGGGGCAGTGCGGGCATCTCCTTTCTCCAGGAAACAGTAACTGGCCACTCTGGTCACCAGCCTGAGTGTTCCGTAATTCAAGATCACAGCGGGGCTGGCTGGCTCTGGCCAGTGGGTGTGGGCTCTCTGCCTGTCCTCTGCTCCTGGCCTCCCCGCACCACCTCTTCTGCTCCTGCCCACTGGGCTGTGGCCTCTCCATCCTCTGTGAGCTGGGTTCCCCCACCCCTGCCTGCCCCTCACCTGGCCATCCCCAAGTCCCTTTTGGGGCTCTTGCTCAAGCAGCTTCCCAGTTTGGGACACCTTCTGCTTCCGCCATGGGCTCTTGAGCCCCAGCACTCCTCTAGGCCAGGTGGGTTTGGCTCTGGGTGCTGGGCCTCGCTCAAGTCCTGGCCCTGATGCTTCTGGCAGGGGCCACAGAAAGCTGCTCTGACCCCAGGGCCACACACCCAGACCATCTCCTGGGAAGCAGCAGTCAGTAAGTGCCTGGCAGATGGTTGCTCTGAAGGTGGCTGTGGCTCTTCCAGGAAGCCCTCCCGTATGGCTCATGGGGCAAAGTCCATGGTGCACGTGTCCACCCAGAGGTGTTTGTGAGGATTCACCTGCAGTTATTAACTATGCTGTAACTCTCCAGGTGGCACATCCTGGGGCTGTCCTGTGGGCACCCAGCTGGAATCTCAGCACATTTGGCTGCACATATGACCTTGCACCTCCTGGCTTGTTTCCCCAACTGTAAATGAGGGGTTGGATCCAAGGCACCTTCACGCCTGTCCCAGACACATAGATTTCAAAGCTCATGATGAAGCCTTCCTCAGAGTGCACATCCTGGCTGCCAACTCCTCCTCCAGGCCTTACCTCACCTGCTGCCAGGCGCCGGGTGGGCCCATGCTTCTGGGGCTGTTTCTATCTCATCGGGGAGGGCAGGGCTGCACCTTCCCGCACAGCAGGAACCATTTAGAGGTCTATCTCCTGCCTGCTCTTCCCCGCTGGGGAGTGTGAGGTGTTGACCACTCCCGACTGCTGGGGGAACACTGGGGTGAAGCATCACCCAGGGGCATGTGCTGCTGAGGCCGGGCATGGGTCCCTTATGACTCATGGGTAGTCCCCATCCCTGCCCAACCCCTGAGCTGGGCTCCTTGGTCTCTCCCTTGGGCCCCACCTGTCCCCAGCTTGGACACAGAATAGGAGGCAAGAAGCATGAGCCCTGGGGCAGGACTAGGGTGCAACAGGGCTGGGGAAGGCCACTGGGCTGCAGCCTGACCCAGATGCAGATGGGGAGGCTGAGGCTTGGGGAAAAGCAGGGCCCGGCATACTGAGAGTGTCTGCAAAGCAAAGCCTGCTCTGCCCGGCCCCCTGCTGTGCTGCAGGCCTGGGGCATCTTCAGGGCACCATCCTGGGCCCAGCTCAGCCTACCCTCAGTGCTGACTCCCTCTGGCCTCTAGTTGCCCACTGTGGCCAACCCACCTGAGCTATGCTGTGCTGGGCACTGTCCTCCCTTAGTCTGCACCACTCTGGCCATCCATGCTCTCCAGCCAGCTGTCTGCTCCCCAATGGGTGTGGTGGGTGAAGCCAGACGTCCTGTGTACCAGCTCTGCTGGGCAGGGCCCCTGGCCCCAGGTTGCCTGAGACAGGGGGCTGGACGGAGCATGGCACTTGCCTGTGCCCACTGGCCCTCGCCTGGCACCTGTCTGCCTAGTACACCCATCCCAATCTGTATACAGCTGGGTGGGCGGCTGGGCTTGCCTCAGCCCCGGGGATGACGCCAGGGTCTCCACCTTGCAGTCAGAGGTGAGGGCAGCGAGTAGGCACATTCCACTGTGTATTTACAAACGCCCCCTCTCTTTCATTTCAAAGGCTTTGCTTAAAAACTATCTGTTACCTGAGTGCTCAGATAAACTTTTGCAGGTAAAATTATATCTGAGATATGGCCTGGAGAGCACGTTTGAGAATACGGCACAAATTATCAGCTGCATTTATCTTAATTACTTGGGGGGGAAGTGGAGGCCGGCTTTGGGGCCTGGAAGCGGTGTTTGTCCCACCTTATCAGGGTGCACATTTGAGATGCTTTAACAGGAGGAAGATAAAGAGACACGTGGGGAGAAAATGATGTCTTCCAGCATGACAGGGGGGCGGCTGTCGGGATGGAGTTTGTGCCTAAAAACAGTGCCCTGTCACCTACCAAGATTGCCAAGAGCTGGTATGGGGCAAAGGGCAGGCATCAGCCACCCTCTCCTGGGTCCCTTTGCACAAAAAAGGCCAAGATTTGGGGGTGCATCACATTGTGACCCTGCTGCCGGCTGCGGCTCTTCCTTACTGGAGCTCAACTCCCCAGGAGGATGCTGTCCCTCCTCCTGGGATCCTCCCCGACATGCCTGTGGCCTTGGGATCAGCCTTCAGTTCAGATCCATGCCTCCTCCTCTAAGAAGCCCTCCCTGCCCGGGCAAATATTGTAGCTGCTGCCGCCTGAGGCTGCTCCCACATTCAAGGCCCTCTGTCAGTCCTGGCTTAGCACTGTGGGTCCTAGTGCTGTTCGCCAACCCCTCTCCCTGAGACTGGCTTAGGGTTGGTGCTTGGGAATCCTGCACAACCACACGTACACACACACGGGAACAGGCAGACACAGAGCACACATATCAATGCCCAGCCCACGGGAGGCTGAGGGCTCAGCTACTATGTGCTAGCAGGCAGAGGCGCTGTCTTGGGCCGGAGGTGTGTGAGGGTGGGTGTGTGCAAGGTGCCTGGCTCACAGGGATTGTACTGGGGATCGGTGGCCCAGGGACCTCCCAGCAAAGTCGAGGTGAATGAAGCCAGGGCTGGGCTGCCCCACAGCTGAGAGAAGACTTGTAGTCCTGAACCTGGGGCTTCATGGAACTGACTTTGGAAGCTTCAGCCCTCAAAAGCTCTGCCTGGGAACCCTAGAGCAAGGCCCTTGGCCTCATGTAGTGTGCTCCCTGCACAGATGGGAGTGGCAGCTCTAAGAGGCCTGGGCCTCAGACCTATGTCACAGAAGAGGACATTGAGGCTGCCAGGATCAAGGAATCAGGAGATGGCCACCCAGATCCCCTGCCAACCCAAGGCCCCTGGGTAGGAGGCTACCTTCTCTGTTTTTTGGAAACTGGATGCATCTTGCTCTGAGTTAGGCCTCTGTGTGAGGAACGGGGACCCAGGGGTCTACATGTAGGTCACTGCCCTCCCCCTCCTGGCTGGGTGTTGTCTACTGAGTAACATGATTAATGAGCCTCCTGGGGCCTGGTGGCTGCGTTAATTACCCTGTGCCTCTGCAGTCTTCAGAATCCCATCAGCCTCCTTTTTCAATTAAAAGTGATTATAATTTGGCTTCCTAAAGATAAGCAGATTAGTAAAGCACCCAGCGGCAGGCTCTGGGTGTGAGGGGGGGTGTCCTAGGTGTGCCCAGAGATGGAGCGCCCAGCTGCTCGGCTGGAAAAGGATCCCAGGGCGTGACCCCAGGTGTGGTATCCCTGGCAGGGGCTGTGCTGACCTGGCCGGGGGTTACACTCCATGTGGCTCTCGGCCCTGGGTGGATGGGGAGATGGAGGATCAGAGTCAGCTCTGTGTGGGACTGGGCCCTGCACCAGCTCTGCCATGTCCAGGCACCATTTGGCCTCCTACTGGCTATCCTTAGGTCCTGGACAAGCCGGGTCCATGTCCTTCTGTCCCTGGAGGATACCTCGGTAGCCATCAGGTACCAGCTGTGATCCTGAAGACAGCCTGCAGTGGGATCCTATGCTGTCTGAATCCCCAGAGTGGTTCCCAGGGTGTGCTGGGCTCTGATGACAGCCATGTCCTTCCTCCCGTTGGAGAGGGAGGTCCTTGGTCAGGGTCTTAGCTTCAGTGTGTTCAGGAGCAGCAAAGGCCTGTGGAAGATGCCCAGAACACCTGTGCTGAGCTCCCAGGATGCAGTGCTATCCCCTCTGCTCCTCAGGCTGGGATGGCCACTGGGTAGGGGCTGAAGGCTGCATAAGGCCCTAGGCTGAGGCTGTATTAGGTGGCCCTGCTCCTCTCAGGGGGCCCTGTTCGCCATAGCCACCATTGGCATGACCAACCTGAGATCCCAGAAGGCCCCTGAAGCTGCAGGGGCTTGCAGCCAGCACAGACTAGCTAATCCTGTGCAGACCCCATGAGCTGTTCTGTCGCCAATGTTCAGTCAAGAGACTGAAGCTTAGAGTGGGGAAGCAACGTGTCCAAGGCCACACAGCTGGGCAGCTTGGGCCTGGGCCTTCCCAGCAAGACTGCTCAGGGTCCTAGTGTGGCTGGCCCTGGAGGCCTCATTCGCTTTGTGGCCTAGGCCAGTCTCTAGGTAGCTGGACTCAAGAGGCCTGGCAGTGCTGCCTGGGCCTGCCCTAATCTGGCTGACTGACTGTCTTTGAGAAGAATCCCAAGGGTGCTGTTTTCTGTGGGTGGGTGACCCTGCCTGGGAGGGGCTGGGCAGGGTGGTGAGTGGATGTCTGGGTAGCACCATGGACTCTGGTGGCAGCAGCCTGGTAAGGGGTGGCCCCATGCTGAGCTGGCTCAGAATAGGGAGGTTGGCTTCCCTTGCAATGTCCTCTTGGGCTCAGCCCAATCCTGAGGGTACAGGCCATAGTCCAGAAGGGCAGAGAAAGACTTCACGGGTGCCAGCCTGAGGCCATGGGACACTGGTGGCCCTGGGCCCTGGGGCCCGTGCACTGGCCTCTCCCTCCATTGACCCTGCTCCTAGTCACACAGGCCTCGTTCCCAGTCTTCCCAGAGGCTGCCACCTTCCAAACCCTCGCTCCTGTGGCCATTCCACAGACTCCCTGGGGCTCCGGTGACTGCAGCCCCTGGTCCCAGGCTCTTTACCGTGGAGGTAATGAGCACTGGTGCCCCCCTTTCTGCTGTCCTGTTGGCCATCTGCCAGGCCAGGTGCACCTGCCCTTTCCTACGTTTGTCCCCAGTTCTCACACACTGCAGGAGCTCATGTCAGGAGGTGAAGGCCATGGGCAGTGAGGAGCCCTGGAGGGCATCAGAGAGGCCAGGGAGGCCTGGACACAGATGGGGCCTCTAGTCCCCAGGCCAGACCCTATTCCATCTTCTTGGGGCTTGGGATTTAGGCCTGAGTGGAGTGGACAAGCTTCAGGGAGGGGCTCCGAGGAGCCTGCAGCCTCCATCTGGCCAGTGGGGAGATACCGACCCCAGGGTGCAAGAGATTCCAGGACTGAGGGGGGCTCCCAGGACAGCTCTGCCATAGTCTTGGGGGTTTCATGGCCTAGCAGCAGCAGCAACATAGTCCCCTCTCCTCCCCTGACTGTCATCCTACTGGGTAGAGGCCAAGGGCCACTGTCTCCCTCACACCATGGCCTCCCCCGGAAATACAAGCCCCAGGGTCGGCCTGGGCTCCAAGTTCTGCCATCCCAGAGCCCACCCAGGCCCAAGGGTGGACACACAGGGCTGGGACCTGGGGTTCTCCGGTTCCCTCACCCTCTAGATCTCGGCTTCAGTGGCCACTGTCACTATCACCCATTTCACAGATGAGGATGCTGAGACCCAGACCCACAGCTAGAGGTGGCATCAGGACTGACAGGGCCCTGTCTACAATGCTGGCCCCACCTCTGCAGCACCCCTCCAAGACGTGGCTGGGGCAGGTTCAGCAAACTCATCACTGGACACCAGGAGGCCACCTGCCATCGGCTGCTCCTCTGTGACCTCCAGGCGCCCACTACCCAAAGCTCCAAAGCCCTGGGTGGTGTTGGGGGTGGTGCAAGAAGGGGAGGCCAGGGCAGGTCTGTGGCACTTGCTAGATGCAGCGGCCTCCTTAGCCTTCTCCAGCTTCATGTGCCTTTCACCAGCCTCACACACACATTTTGTCTCTCAGCCTGTTTGTGGCTCCTGTACCCGAGGAAAAGCTTGTATTGGTCTCGTGCACGGCTGGGCCCAGACAGGGCCAGATCTCAGCACGTCTTGTTTAAGGAGGGGGCGCTGAGGACACCATGCTACTGGTGTCCAGAGATGCCCAAGAGGGCCCTGGGTCTCCCTGTCACCTCCCTTCTCAAGTGGGAGGTCACAGGACCACATGCCCACGGCTGGGTAAGTGGGAATGGCCCGGGCTCCAGCCGATGGTGGCTGCTGGGAAAGGGAGCACAGTGGCAGGCCTTTTGATTTTTCAGGAAAAGCCAGAAATCCAGGTTTTAAAGAGAGATCTCCTCATTTTAAAACTTTGGCAAGAAATTCATGTTAAACAAAATAACTAGTGTGTGGGCTGAGCCATCGAGGCCAGATCTGGCCTGCAGTTTGTTGTGTGTGACCTTTCTCTGAGAGGCACACTTTTTAAGCTGTCCCTACCCTGATTCCACCCCCAGGTCACCCACTCACTCATTCATCCACACAGGGAATATTGACTGACATCTAGGGCAGATGTCACTGTGGAGAGACAGACCATGCCACAGCACTGACATCCCCATGGGCCCAGCTCGGGGCAACCTCAGGACATCAACAAAGGTCTCCAGACGCCACGGCAGGTGCAGGTGCTGGAGCAGGGAGACCCTTCATGGGCAAAGAGCCTTGAGAGCTCCCTCTGCATTGGGCTCAGAGGGGTAAGTGCCATGCCCAGGGTCTCACAGCTACAGAAGGCAGGGAGGTCAGAGCAGACCTGGGGCCTAGGTGAGACAGGGGCTGGACACCTGGCAGGTTCCCAGTGGTTCCTGTGTGGCTGGCCAGAGACTAGGCTTGGTTCCAGGAGGAGAAGGAAACCAGACAGTGACAGAAATGGGCTGAAGATGCACTGGTGTCAACAATGCTCCCCAAAGCCTCGGCCTCTTCTCCAAGATGGCAGAGGCTGTTATCATCCCAACCCGCCACTGTGAGTACCTGGACCTTGGCCCTCTCCCCACCACAGCCGGCTTCAGTGTTTCATGAGCATTGGGGCCAAGCATCTCAGCGAAGACTGGGAATTTGTGGGTGGTTATGGGAGGCCCCAGGACATTGGGACAGGAGGGACCCTAGACTCCAGACTGTCTGGCCTCTTCCTACTACAACATAAAGGAAACTGCAGGTGGGGTGTTACTGCACTCTACAGAGGGAAACCAAGCTCAGACAGGGTGAGGAACTTGCCATGAACGCACAGCAGTGGGCCACAGGCCCAGAGCCCTGGCCTGGCATCTGTCCTGCCTGGCCTTAGGGCACCAGCGTCGTCCCCCCCACCCCACACCTGGTTTCCACACCTGTCTCTGACCCCCTAGGTTTCCTTCACCACTCTCCCAGGCAGCCAGGGGGATTGTGCCAAACACAAACAAGGCCGTACCCTGTGGTGTAAAAAGTTCTCAGCTTCCAAGAGTTGGGATCGAGTCCCAGCCTGGTCCACAAGCCCCTGCATGTCAGCCCAGAGGCCCCAGGCCACACATTCTAGGGATTCCGAGCTTGCTCATGCCAAAGGGCCTCTGAGCCCCGCTCCTCCTAAATGTCTTGCGCTGGAGGCCTTGGCCCAAGTGTTGCTCCTTAGAGAGTTTAAACCCCACAGCCACTCACCAGCAAGTACCTTGTGTTGTGTGTGTAGAGCTCCTGCCCTCTGACCCCGACCGCGTGAGAGAATGGAGGGCAGAGACAGTGGGTTGGGAGGGCTCCAGATGATGGGAGCTCCCACCCCATGGCGGTGTCCTCCCAAGAAGAGATACTCAGAGGAGGAAGCCCCATGAAGACAGAGACTGCAGGGACTGTGGCCACTGGGAGCTGGAGAGGCAGGCAGGAGCCTCTTTGGAGGCCTCTGCAGGGAGGTGGCCCTACCCAGCTGATAGGTTTTTGCCACCTGCCCCCTCCCACATCCCCCTTCTCCTGCTGGGCCACCCGGCCCTCCCTTTCCCATGCTCCTATCTTACCCCATCCTCGGCAGACAGGGCAGCTGGGAAGACCTGTGCCCAACCACCCACCCAAGTCCTCACTCCCCACACTGACAGCCCCTCCCCAGACACCACCTGCCTGCTGTTGTCCTCAGGCCTCTCAGGCTGCTCAGCCTGGACACCTGTCCTACAGGTGCTAGCCCCTTCTCCCTTTCCATATCATCACACCACACTGCACATGCATGAAACACACATTCAACATGGATGTGCAGTGTACGCCGCAGTGCGGGGCACATCCCACCCATCCAGAGGGTCTTCTGGCCCCTGCTGCTTTCACCCTGGTGACGCTGTGCATGGAGTCAAACTTGATGGTGGCGCTAAGCATGGAGTCAGACTCGACAGGGACGCCGTGTGCGGAGCCTGGACTGGCTGTCTGCTGCACCCCGCTCTGTTGCCCTTTCCGTTCCTGAGTGTCAGGGAAGGGCGGCGTGCCTTTCCTGCCTTTTTGTGGCTGGCTCTGTGAGGTCTGTGAGGCGCTGTGATCATGCTCACCTTGCAGGTGAGGAAACTGAGTCACAGCTGTGGGGATTTACCTCCCAGCGTGCTGACCTGAGACTGTGCCTGGGGGAGATGCCATGGGGAGGAGCCCCCAGCTCCAGGCCACTCTCCCGGGAGCCCCTGGCCAAGTGACCTGCACCATGACAGAGGGGCTCCAGGGGAATTCCCTGGCCCCGTCTCCTGCCGTGGGGCACTGGCAGGCACAGCTGAGTATCACTGACAGCCCAGGCATGGCTGGCTCTGGGGGCTTTGAAAGGTGGTGCAGGCAGAAAGCGCCCCCACTCTTCCCTAGGAGTGTTTTTCTTTTAGCTGTTTCTTTTTCAGAGAAAAAGTAGGGAAGGAAGAAAGGAAGAAAGATCTTTTGCCAGGGACTGAAGAAGGCACAGTGTCTGACAGCCTCTGCCGGGGTGTGGGGTGCTGGGCACAGGCGGCCTCTCCCTCTGGCCTGTGAGGTTGGGTCAGGCCAGCCTCAGAAGCCAGGTGAGCCACGTGGACTAGAAATAAGCTGGAGAGAGAGATGATTCCAGAAGGGCGAGTGAAGACATAACAATTCAGTTCTACAAGAATGGAGAAGCATGAATCCTATGTACTCAATTTTGAAATGAGGACAATTAATGACAATTATGGTTATGGGGGGAGAACAGAAAGAGGGAAGGAGGGAGGTGGGTGGGGCCTTGGTGTGTGTCACACTTTATGGGGGCAAGACATGATTGCAAGAGGGACTTTACCTAACAATTGCAATCAGTGTAACCTGGCTTATTGTACCCTCAATGAATCCCCAACAATAAAAAAAAAAAAAAAGAATCATGTACCCCATATTGATTCATCATATCATATTTTTAAGATTTTTTTTTTTTAGTGATTTAGATTCACAGTAATAGCCAGCACAAGGTACACAGATTTCCCACACATCCCCTACCCAGACACATTCAAAGCATCCCTTCTGATCATGCTGTACCAGAGTGGTACATTTATTCCAATTCATAAACCTACCTTGACATATCATTATCACCCAAAGTTCATGGTTTACAGTAGAGTTCACCTTTGGTATTGTTTCAAAAAAAAAAAAAACCAAAAAACAAAAAACAGTTCAGTTCTATGCGTATAGTTGGTACCAGATAAATGTTTACCGGATGGATCTATGGCTGGCTGGCAAGGCCAGTCTGAGCCTCATACAGGTTGCGGACCCTCATTGCAAATGGAGGCCACTCTCCCACCAGCCCCATGGTGACAGTCTTTCCTGATCATTCTGCTTTAAGTTTGACTTTGTTTCTTCAAACCAGCACTGCCTTTGCTCCAATAAGTACTAGAGGAAGCTTAGGAAAAATGATGCCCACCCTGCTCGTTGGCTTAGACACAAACCAGAAACCAAAACCCTTATAGAACACCCAAGCACTGAGCTTTCTCGCCATCAAGGCGAAAAGGGAACAAGGCTCAGACTCACCTCTCCTATCACCCAAACACAGGGCAGTGAACCCAGGAGGGCCAGAGAGCATCTTCCTGGAGCTCACCTAACCCAGCTTCACCTCGACATCTGTGGTGAGTTAGGAACGGTGCCAAGAGGCACATGCATGGTGACCCTGAGCAGAAGTGCTCCACAGCTGTGGATCCCCCCAACTGTGTTACAGGTAAGGAACTGAAACGTGGGGGGCCCAAGATCTTCCAGTGGGCCTGGGAGGCCTGATGAGGCCCCAAGTCACCAGCCCAGACTCTTCCCCAAACCAAGAGGGGTAGTCACAGGGGCTGTGGGTGGGGAGCCCGCCACTCAAGGTCCTGCCAGCCCAAACTCCTGTGGGCTTCTCACCCCCCAAAGAGGGACACGAGAGACCCTGATGTTTTAGAGGCCCTCAGGTGGGGAGAGTGCAGGCAGAAGACTCCCTGGGGCCCTGGCTCTGGCCGGAGAAGCCAACCCAGGGGTGACCCTGACAGGGCGAGGATGACCTGTGGGTGAGGGCGACAGGACCCCTTATGAGCTAAAGGACCAAAGGGCAGTGGGTCCTCTCTGGTAGGGTGAGATCTGAGCAGACACCGGCACAACCATTTTCTTGCTATGTGACCTCAGGCCACAGATTCAGCCTCTCTGAGCCCCTCATGCCCTTTTGTGAAGGTGTCTAACACCCTTCTTCCCGAGGCTTGCGGGGTTACATCAGATGGTGCACATAAGACATTCTGCTCACAGAAGGCAGCAGTGAATGTTAGCTATTACTGTTGAATTATTATTGTTTTTCTATTAGAGTCCATCCACCCCATTGCCCTAGGGATGCACAGATTGGCCCGGAAATAAGAGCGGATTTAAATATTTAAAAAGTAGTGTTTTAAAGTATCTTTCTGGGACTCTGTTTGCGTATATTACTCCCCGCTGGCCCTGTCTCTGCCCCTGCCCTGGGCACTGTCTGGGAAGGTGATGTCTCTGGCAAGTGTGTCGTGGTGACCGGGGGTCTAGCAGAGGCAGCTGTGACTTCTGCTGCTGGTCCATGTCCTCCCCTCCCCTCCTGCAGCTGCCCAGCAGATGGTGCCTGTTGGAAGGTTCCAGACCCAGGCAGGCTATGAAGAAGGCGGGGAGAGTGCTGTGTGCACGTGTGTGTGGGCATGTGCAGGCAGCACGGCCATGTGTGCACATGGTATTTCCTCTGTCCTATTCCTGAGATCGTCTTGATGTGCAGAAATGTGCACACAGAGGCAGAGTGGATGCCAGCAGGGGCCCTGACGGGAACCCCGTGCCCCTACTCACGATGGCAACATCTGAGCACCACAGGGCCCGAGGTGTCCCCACCTGGATTAATTTAAACCTGGGTGCTCAGGTGGGACTCAGGGGCCTGCGAACTTTAGGTGTAAGCCTAGGATCCTGGCTCTGTCACATGCCAACTGTGTGGGCAACTGACTTGCCCACTGCTGGTGCCTCGGTCTTCCCCTGCATGAAGTAGGGACAGAGATGACATCGATTGTGCAGGGCCTGTATGAGGTACCAATATGAAGGGCCTCACTCAGGGTCACATGCCCAGGACCCTCCCTCAAATAATTAACAGTGACACAAAGTGTAAGCACTACTAACACAGGTGTTCAGAGCCATGGGGATCAGCTGTGAAACGGCCACACTGCCCCTCTCCAAGCCTGGTCTTTCCTTTGCAGCCATGAAGGGAGCTGTGAGCCCTCCCACGAAGGGGCTCCAGGAATATCCCCTTTCTGTCCCAGGGGGACCTTGGCCACCCAAGCTCCAGGCCACTGCCACTGCTCCACCCAAGCTCCAGGCCACTGCCACTGCTCCACCCAAGCTCCAGGCCACTGCCACCTGCTCCAGGAGAGCTGGCCCTGAGTGCGCTGGGTCCACCAGGCCATGGAGGTGCAGACAGCAAAGGCCCAAACACCATGACTACAGTGGGATGGCCAACTGTTCAGACTGAGGCCACGGTCTCCAACACTGTAGACAAATACTATGTGTCTTTTTAAAACACAAAGTGTTTATGCTCATTTTTCAGTCAGAAAAAGATTTAAGAAATAAAAGAAAATGCCCACCGACAGCGACTTGGCAGAGTGAGTGCCACCCCATCTTTGCAAAACTGCAGATAAAAGCCACCTAGCTGCCCAGCCACCTAGATGCCTCCACATGGGGAGGTGGGCCAGGCTGCCCCCTCCCCTGGCTGTGGAGATGTCCCCATCTGGGCTGCTGGCACTGGGCTGGGGTCACTTTAACATGAAAAGGACCCAAGAATGGTTCTTCTGAAGAGCCTAGTGATCCTCCCTGAGCAGGAGGTGCTGGCTGGCCCGGGGCAGCTCTCTCTGTGGGGAGGAGGGTGGTGAGGGCTTCCCAGCCAGAAGAGTACCACAGGACACCCTGGGATAGGCAGGTAAACTGGGCACACACATGACCAGCAGAGACACACGCACTCTACCCTCCCACCCCATGTCCTGGACTCAGCTTTGGGCCCCACAAGAAGGGAGTTTCCCTGTGGATCCCACCTCTGGCCAGGCCAGACCAGATTGTCGGGCACGGCTGGACACTATAGCTTGTGGTAGTGGTGGTGGCAGCGTGGTCAGCTTCAGGCTGCTCCCTCCCCAGCCTAGTGGAAAGTTGTCCCTGGCTCCTGCCACCTTCCAGCTTTCACATCTCAGCTGGTTTTAATTAGCTTCCTTCAAAGTCCCCAAAAGCAATTCAGCCACGTTAGCGCTCACCAGCTGCCAAGACTTGGCCACAGCGCGCCTGCGTGTTCAGGGTGGGGTGGGAAATGCAGAAACCATCTTGGCTGCAGCCTGTGGGGGCTTCTCCACGTGAGGCCATGGGCTGAACAGCTGGGTGACCCTGGCCGGCACAGGCTGGGCTGGGCCTGTGGGCAGGCTATGGCTAGCATGGACGCTACAGGCCCACTGTGGCAGCTCAAGGGGCTGGCCACGTGCTTGGACGCCAAGCTTTGTGTGCACTGCCCAGGGTCTCTGGGTACTTGTTGGATCTGTGGGCCCCTCTTTGCCCTCTGCTCTGCTCCACGTATGTTTAGCAAAGTCTTGTTCGTGCCGACCTTGCTGGGGGCCCATGCCCACCCTCTCTCCCCACCTCTACTGGCCACAGTCCCCTCAGCCCTGAGGCATGGATGCAGGTGCTCACGTGAGGCTGGTGGGCAAACAGAACACAGACTGTAGCCAACATGTGACCTCATGGCTTTTCCCAAGGGGCAGGCAAATTGCCCAGGGGCATCCCGGGCTCAGTATGGCCACTGCTTGCTGGTTTCCAGCAGACACTTGGAATTCTTGTGGACTTCCAAAATGTAGCTGGGGCGGGGGGACTGCCAGTTTGCCACCCCTATCCTGCATGTGGCTACCCACCAATGCCCAGGCTCAGATCTTTCTCTGCCTCATTTACACACTGGCCCATTCTTGTGCTGCAAATGTCCCCTCTGTGTGGACAGATGCATTTCTTACTTGCCCACCATCTATTTCCCTATTGTTGGCAAAGTTCTGGAGAACGCCCTGCAACCCAGACCATGTTCATGTGGCTCCCGTGGGAGCTGATCCTTCCCAGCCCCTTGGACTTTATCCTGATGCCTTTATCTTTGAGCACCTGGAGCTGGCTGTGCCTGAAGGCCCTGCACAGTCAAGACCCTCTCCTTTCTGCTAAACCTACTTTGAGTTGGGTTATGTTCTCCTGTGCCTGAAAGGTGCCCTAACCAACACAACCCCATGTGGGGACTCACAGGTGACCTATTGAGTGCTGGGTCCACCATCCTGAGAGCCAGCTCAGCCCTGCGGCCACTACTACCCTTCTCGTTGGGTTGCCCAGACTGTGTCTCTCCTGGTGGCCTGTGCCTCCTTCCTGCAGTGGCCCCCTGTCCGCTCTGGGAGATCAACTGCCCGTGAGCATGCTGATTCACACACCAGCATGCAGCCGCCCTGCACTGGAGGCTTCCGGGTGTTCCCTGTTCTTCCTGTGTGACCTGGGCACAGATGACATCCCCACTGTGGCTCAGCTATGAATTTTTTTTTTCCTTAACTTGCTAATTTCATTTTTATTACCATCAGGTATTTTTTCTGTAAACTGAAGGGTAATTTTAAAATGTTTCTAGCTAAACACAGTTGTCTTCACTCTCAACAGCACGTTGTTCGCAACCAAGACGTTTGGCATCATCTAGGTATGTCTGGGTGTCACCCCAGGCAGGTGGGGGTGTCGGGGACGTACGTGGCACCCTCAGGCCCAGGACAGCCCTGGCATCAGTAGCTGCAGTGGAGAAACCTCACCAGAGCAGGTGCGAGACCCTCTCTGGGACTGGGGTCCTCAGTGCACTGGGGGAGAGGGAGGCTAAGCAGCCTGGCAGGTGGCTGCACGCCCACACTTGTTACTTGTCCAGAATAGTCTGAGTCTTTCCCCGGCTTCTCTGGGCCGGACAGGAGTACTCACCGTGCCCCTAGGAGGGTGACGACTGAATGCCCCTGCCTCTTCCTCATCCCATTAAGAGGGCCTAACAGAATGTGATCAAAGAAGGGACGTGTGATCAGGTCCGTCTCCAGTCCACTCTGGTTAAACCATGTGGGCCAAGAATGTGCTCATACCGGTGAGCCGCTAACACAGCAGCTACCTGTGTGCCGCACCTCTCAAGGGCCTGCTTGGACCACACGATGTCCTTATAGGCAAAACGACCTGGCGTCTGGGATTTGCTTTAAAAAAAGTAAAACAGCAAGACTAACTATAGGGGCAGAGTCAGATGAAGCCAGGCTGCCCAGGGGTCAGGGACCTTTGCACAGGAGCATGGGGTTGTGACACATCTCTCGCTACATTTGTGTATGTTTAAAATGGTCCACAGTAAAATCGTAAAAACAGTGATCCCATCAACAACTATCACCACAGAAATTCCAACCATTTTTCTAATGGTCCTAGAGTTGCAAGGGAGGGGCTCTGGGCCCTTGGATGGTATGTGGGCTCTATCTGCACTATTGGTTTGGAAAGGCAAGGCTGGGGGGGAGCATCCCACAGTGCTGTCCAGGCAGCAGAGCTCAGGGCTGCCCCCTGCCCTGTAGAAACTGCTGAATTTGCTGGTTAGGGGTGGGGAGCAGGCAGGGATAGGGCACCTGAACCAAGCCAGAGGTGGGTCCAGACAGGCCTGGTAAGGCGGTGGGTGGCAGACCAGAGAATATGCTGTCCATACTGGGCAACTTCCCAGAGTTTTAAAAAGGGAGTGAAAAACTCAAGTTACAAGTTTATAATAATTGCAAAATGGGAAAGGCCGATAGTCCAGATGGTCACGAGTAGCATAAACTGTGGGCAAGGGCAGGAGGTGCTGTCCCCTGCTCCAGCGCTGTCTGCCACACCACCCGGACAGTGCAGTCATGGATGGCACTCACAGACCCAGCCCTGCCACGAGGGCCTCCCTGCCCTGAGACCAGAAGGCACTCTCCATCCCTCTGCCCCAACTTCCAGCCACTGACCTGAGAGCAACGTGCTGGTTCTATGGTGTCTGGGTAAGAGGTGGTCTGTCTGATTCCACCACTGTCAAAGCTAGACCAAACAAGCCCATGCTGGGGATTTTAACACAACCATCCACAGACTGTGTTCAACAGTGGAAAATCTGCCGGGCCCAATTGCTCATACTTCTCGTCCTAGATACCTGAGAGACTAAGGTGGAAGGATCCCTTGAGTTCAGGAGTTTGAAACCAGCTTGAGCAAGAGTAAGACCCTATCTCTAACAAACATATAAAACCTAGCTGGGCATCGTGGCAGGTGCCTATAGTCCCAGCTACTCATGAAGCTAAGGCAGGATTGCTTGAGCCCAGGTTGTGTCACCCAAGGCACACATGGGCCCTGAATCTGCCTGCTGGGTATAGCCCTGGAGAGGGAGCCACTAGCGGAGGGGCTATCTAGAACCCTGCCCCTGGCTGTGGTCTCAGAGCTCTGGTGCCCGTGGTCACCCCTGCAGGGCTGGGCACTGCATGAGATAGAAAAACTGGGGCTTTGTTCCCAAAGCAAAGAGGGGTAGGCGGTGGGTTCCAGCCATGTGGGAGGGCTGTGAGGCTGCAGGAGGGTCAATGTCTGTGTCTGGCCTGGCAAGGAGCATTCTGATATGGAAAGCATTTTCCCCTGACCTAGTGGCTGATGTGGGGCAGCTGGGAGGAATCACAGTGAACAGAGTTCTGGCTCCTGTGACAAGGGGCCCGTGTTCCAGCATGGCCCATGGGTGAGGGTGGTGCTCTCTGCTCTGACTTGCCACCCACATCTGTGTTTCTCCTGCCTGGCCCGGAGGGCATTCGCATTTGTGCCTCTGGGTCCCAAACAGGCCTGGTTCAAATCCCAACTCTGTCATCTTCTAACTGTGTGACACTGGGCAAAGAATCTAAGGTGGCCACTGAGAATGTGCAGGACCTCCCATCAAGACCTGGGGTGTCTCTATCCCCAGAACGTGGCTGGCCCAACTTGCTTTGACCAGCAGTATGGGGAAGAAGTGATAACATGTGAGTCTGCAGACTCCACCATCAACAGGAATGAGCAGAGGGAGCTGAGGGGCCCTAGACCACAAGAGTGGAGCCATTTGAACTGGTTAGCTGCTGACCCAGGGCCCAGGTAGGACGGCAAGGGCACTACAGCCAAGCCCAGAATTGTGGGAAATGTGGTCTTAGCTGTCTGCAGCCCTGGGCCGGGCTGTTTGTTACGCAGCAGTGGGTGGCTATAATGCCCTCTCTTGCTTCAGTTTTTTTTTTTTTTTTTTTAATCTCCTGAATGAGAATAAAAACAAAGTCCCCTTCACAGGGTTGTCAGGGGATTCAATGAGACAGTGTACCCCAAGCTCTTAGCATGATGGGTGCACACAGTGACTTTACCATCATCTGCTTTGTCCCTGGACCTGTGGAAGGGACCAGGCTCTTGTGGGAACTGACTCAGATCCAACCCAACCATCAGTCACAGACCCCATCCCAGACGCTCTAGGCTGCTGCCAATTACCCAAGTCTATCCAGCACCTCACGTGTGTCCCTCCATCCACAGGTCAGTGTCTATTGCTCATGGCCTGAACAAGGAGCCAGCAGTGAGGAGGGGGCACCCTGCACCGGTCACCCTAAAGAGCTGGAAGTCACAGAGAGGCTCAAGGGAGAGGGAGGCAGGGATCAAAGGCATCCCTCCACGAGGAAGGAGAGTTTCATTTCCTCCCGTGTTTCCTTTATGTACTGACAGCTCACTGAGGCTTTGTTGTGCTTTCTCTGACCCAGCTGTGTCCAGACGCTGACAGCAGCCCTGCCCTGCCAGGCTGATGCTCCCTGTGGCTCCTGTGCCAGCTCTGGGCAGGGGCACAGGCCCTGGGAGACTGGGCACTCTGACCCCGAGGCCTGTGCCTGACCTCGGCTCTCACACCCAGTGCAGCCTCCACCACATCTAGGGCAGAAGGAGTCTTGAGGTCATCAGGATGGGGACCTGCAAAGTTTCCAGACACCAAAACCTGAATTCAGACCCGCAAGGGAAATCTCACAGAGGGGGTCTATTATTATCTCTCTACTCATCCGTCCACCTTCCTGTCTCTCACACGCTACATGCATACATTTCCATACAGACATCAGACTCACGCCTACACCATGGGGCAAAGACCAGCACCGAGGGCACCCTCCCTTGCCCTCCACCCATGAGAACACTGAAGTTTGCTGGTCCAGTTTCTCTCCTTCACTCTCTTTCCCTGATAGTTCCTCTTCACTGGGAGGGGGCCAGGCTGACCTGCAGGACAAAGGAGCCCGGGGGTGCTTCTCTGGGAGCTTGGATGCCTGGTGTCCTTGTTAAGCCAGCAGGGCAGAGGCCTCTTAGACCCTTCGGGAGGGTCTCCTGAGTTTGGAGCCATCAAACAGGAACGCAGAGCCACAAGATGATGCCTGGCGGCTGGGGCAGCACTGTCCGAGAGCTTGACCCCAGCTCTGCCTGAAGCCCGTCCTTCCACAAGTCACTAATTCCCTTTTGCATTGTGCGCTTGAGAGACCCACAGTACAACGGCACATGAAATACAGCCAGGCTGAATGAGGTCACTGGGAAAGGGCACAGAGTAGGACATGTGAACATGACCTAGAACTGACAGGTGAGTCCAGAGCCACCCTTGGACCTGCTCTCTGCTGCGTGTGGGAGGCCTGAGCCTCACCACACAGTGGGATGACCCCAGAGTTCACTGGGACAGCCCAGAGTCCTGACCTTGTAGGCAGGTATACAAGACAGCATGCACTTCTGATGGACCGTGGCCTGACCTGTGTCAGCGTCTTCTGCCCCTGTGACACACGTGACCTGCACCTGTCAGCAAAACACTGGGTCAGAGTGAGGGAGGCAGTCTTCTGAGCTGGCTCCTTGAGGTTTCAATCCCTTCTTGCTGGCCACATGGCCCTGTACAAGACACTTCAGCCTCTAAGCCTCAAAAAGGAATTACGATTACAATGTATGCGCCCGCAGAGTTACTTGGAGGATGACGGCACCAAAGATTTAGGCAACATCACAGCACAACTCCTGGCATAGGGTAGCCAGGAATGGCACACCCAACCCGAGAATGAATCATAAACATGTGTATTATATATGTACGTATAGAGGGTGCTAAAAAAAATATGTATTAAATTTATAATACTCAAGTCAGCCGGACTTACGCAGTTATAAGAGGTGCTCAACTTACATTCATTGTTTGTTATTGGTATGAATTGAGCATTGAGATTTTAATAGTTTTTCCTTTCTTAAAATGCACTCCATTTTTTGTAAATTATTTATATACGCTGTAATGTACAGTGTCATATTTCTATCCATGCACACAGTGACTTCAGTGTGTGTGTGTGTGTGCGCCTCTATACATGTGGCCACCAAAGCCATGGGAGAGCCTTCCTCCCAGCTCTGCCTGCAGAGCTCGCCTCCAGCTATGTGGGTCCCGGGGCTGATTCCCTACTGGGGGGCCTTGTGAGCCAACCTGAGGCTGCACTGGGTAAGACGTGGCAGGAGAGCCCAGACTCTAGAGTGGCAAGGCTGATCCAGGCAAAGCTGTTGCTGGGGCCAAGGCATAGTAAAGTTGTCCTCTGGGAACAGGGAGGGTGGGAGGGGCACAGACTGTAGGTTCAGTGCCCAGTGATGGGCACAGGTATCTGTGGGGCTCCTGTGGAGAGGGGCCACACAAAAGCCTTGGTGACAAGACTGACTTGTCCAAAGGGAGTCCCAATGTTGTCACCACACTCTGAAGGCCTCTGTGTCTCTTATTTTCTGAATAACTGGATGTCTCCTGGCCTCTGGGGCCAAGAAAACAGCAGGTGTGGCTGGGATTCAACCAGCTCACAAGTTGGCAGAGGGGACGCCAGGTATGACCTGGGGGCAGCAAGGAACATGACACCCCCACAATCCCTGCAGGCCTGCCCTTCACTGCCCTGGTCACATGCTGCTCCCAGGAGCTTTCAGTACCATGAGTGTGGGTGAGACACACCACGTGTGACCGACATGCACCATGTGTGACCACACCTGGCCTGCATAGACCAGTTCAAAAGAATGAGAAATGTGTCATCAACAGTCTTTACAAACCCAGAGTATAGGGGGAAACCCCTCTGGGTGTGCTGGGTTCAATAAAATGTGCCACTGATGCTCGAGCAGCCACGAGAACATGTGGTGTGCCGTGACATGGACATGGCCCCTCTGCCTGAGGCCCCTGCAGCACCCTCGCACCCGGGGCCCCACCAAGCCCTCCTGAGCACTTAGCCTGAATGCCCTGGCTGTGTGAAGCAGTGTCTGCCTCACCTTCTGTTGGAACAGCAACGCTGGCTCTGTCCTGTGGCTCACAAAGCTCTTTCAGAATAATCACCAGCCATGCTGCTATCATCCTGGGGGCAGGACCTGTGATACCAGGGTATGGGCAGGGAAACCGAGGCTCAGGCAGGTGAAATGCCTTGACAGAGACAACACCCCATGACCACCCAGAGCCTCGCTCTGCCTGGCATGGCCAGCCCAGCCCCTGGGTCCTGCCCACCTTTACTCTTTCCTCTGTGGGATCTGGGCACTGTCCACTCTGCACGGCAGGGCCTGGGTCCCAGACCTCTAGGCACCCACCGAGGACTCTAATTAGTTACCTGGGCACTGGCCCAGACGTCCAAGAACAGCAACTGCCAGTGCGGGAGGCTTTCCTAGAGCTCGTGCAGCCTCCCAGTGCTGGGCAGGCCTGAGTGCACTCATAGCAATTGGACACGAGGGCCCTGAGCTGACCCCGTGACGGGCACGTTCCCACTCACCAGGAATCACCACCTCAGCCAGGGTGCCGCCGGCTGCCTTCCTTCCGCTGGGAGGGCACCACAGGGCAGGTGGGGCAGGAATGCACGTGGGCCGGTCTGCGTTTAGAATATATTTATAGACCAGCCCGGCTGCCAGCCGCGAGGTCAGCTTCCTGCCAGACCCTGTGGCCAGATGTTTACTGAGATTGCAGAGACGGACCCGCCCACACATGCCTGGATTTATTTCACATCCACGCTCTGAGGTCTCCCTGTGCCAGGACCTGGCAGGCTCTGGGACTCAGAGAAGAGGGGACAGTCTCCACACTCAGTGGGTGTCAATGCTCCAGGGACTTGAGACACAGGGCCGTGTGCCCATGGCAGATTTCACGAGGAGCAGTGGAGGCCCAGGGGAAGGGCCTGTGCTGCCTCAGAAGGGAAGGCAGGATGATGTTGGAGGTGGGTTTTGAAGGATGAATAGGAGTAGCCCACGTTTTCCAGGTAGGAGCAATCAGCATGGGCAGGGCACAGTGGTGAGCGAAGAAGCTATTTGGGGACAGTTGCTGGGTGGGTGCCTAGAACTTAGCACCCAGAGTCAGAGAGAAAAGGCTTTGGTCATAAACCTCAATGTGTGTAAAAAACACCAGAGGAGCCTGTGAAAGGCCCATAGGAGTCAGGGAATCTGGGGTTCAACCAGCCCTGAGGGAGTCTGACTGAGGGCCAGTGAGCCCATTTTAAGAAACCAGGTCTCAGAGAAGGACGAGGTCCATGACGGCCTCCTGGGGAGATCCGGCAGGAAGCCTATTGGGGGTCAGGAGCTTGGCCAGGGCTGGGGAGAGGGCACCTGCTAGGGGTTTGGGGTCAGGACTATACCACTGAAGGACCCTAAGAGACCAGGGTGCAGGGCTGAGCCACCGAGCCGTTGAGAGGCCTCGCCTATGGCTAGACCTCAGGACAGGGCAGCAGAGAAAATCTAAGCTACCTTACCCACCTTGTACTGAACACCTGCTGGAATGGCAGTATTTCATAATTCTCTGTTAAGTAAAATTCATTTCACCTGTTTCTTTTTTATGTTTGAATGTGGCTAAAAGTTACCTGTGTAGCTCACCTTGTGTTACACTGTATCATGTTTTCATATTACAGTGTGCATTGTAGCACATTAGGCTATGTTAAGGTGTCACGTTACATCTTTATGTGGTATTTTACCTCACCATGTTAAGTTGCATATCATATCATCTCATACTATATTTTTCTAGATATTTCTATCAGACAGCTCTGACCCATAGGCTGCAGACGTGTACAGGATTCAAAACATTTTCTAAAAAATTTCTGGATAGTTGCCAACATTTCAAAACAAGAGATTTTATATAAAAGTCCTGACTTCTGGCTTCTCTTGAAAGCCTATCAGATGTGGCTGTGCCGAGCCTATGTCCTTGCAGGTGGCAAACATGGGGAGATGTACGATCACTGTGGGCCACAAGCTACACTATTCCTTGTTGCCTCCCATCCCTTAGTCCCTCTGCCCCCGTCCCAGGTGCCTTCTCCCCTGCAGTGTGGGCTGTGGGTCTGTGGCTCTTGGAACGAGCCAGCTCTTCATTCCACAGAGAGGACACCAAGGTCCTTGGGATGCACCCTGCCTGGAGTGGCAGAGACAGCAGACTCTTAGAGTCCTTTCTATGTTCAAAATGATGACCCTGAACTTGTATCCAAGGATTCATCCAAGGTCAGGCCTGAGTCACAGATACCTGGACCTGGGAAGTGCAGACGGCCAAGGGTATGGTCACACTGGGCTCCATAGGCGGCCGGAGCTCATGACCCCTGTGCTGCCCAGAGCTTTCCCTTCTGCACAGGGTGGCCCCAGGGAGCTGCCTTGGTGCTCTGAGGGCTCCCCCTTCTCAGAGTTCCACTTCACAATGAGAAAACTGAGGTGCTGAGGAGGGGGTACATTGCCCACAATCATACAGGTCAGAGGTGGCAGAGTGGGACTCCACAGTCCACCTGCCAACCTGTGATAGCAGGCAGAGGACTGGCAGAGCTGGCCCCCTTCCTAGGCAGTGGCCTATTTTGGAGAGGCCGCCTGCAGCCAGCTTACTCAGGCCAGGGCGGCTCACATCACCGAAAGCTGCAAGCCTAGGTATTTTGGAGGTGTTCATGATACGCTGCCGAGGTTCAGGGTCAGTTAACAGGGAGATGACTCTGTGTCTTTGCACACGCTGTGTCCTCCATTTGGAGTGTCCTCTTCCTTCTAGAGTGCCTGGTGAGCTTCTAGTCATCCTTCAAAACTCAGCTCAGAGACCCCTCGCTTCAGAGAGGCTTTCTTGTAACCTCACGCACTGAACTGTCCCCCTGGTCTCATCTGCTGGCCTCTGCCCTCCGGGGAGCAATGTGGGGGCAGTGCTACCCCTGTGGCAACCTTTGTGCATGCTCTGACGGGTCTACAGACCAGAGCTCTCCACGAGGGGAAGCCTGGAGTGGCGGGATCACAACGTGCAGTTTAACACCATTTTTGTTTTCAGAGACCTATGTATCATACAAGGATTGTTCCATGTACTTATGTGCCTTCCCCTGCAGTGCCATGTGGTCTCATGCAGACACAGCTTGCCAACATTGGTATATTCACACTCACGCCACGGGGCAGCCTGGCCCAGGGAAGCACAGTTCATCCCAAAGAGTGTGTTTGTGTACCTTAAGTGTGTGTCACACTGCAAATATCAACTCCAACAGAGCTAAGCAGTCTTTGCAAGTGTGTATCCATGTGCTACATGTAGAACTATCCCAAATTGTTTCCCACAACTCTGTATTAATTTTTCCAATAAAAACAGATGCAGGTGCAGCAAAGCCAAGGTTGGACCCTGGCTTGGTGCCTCTGGTGCTGAGGCCCTCCAGCTGCCCTGGATCCAGCTCCTCTGGATCCACCTGCCCTGGACACCTGAGGACAGTGCACCTTCATCTCCCTGTAAAATTGAGAAAATGCAGCCATCTCTGGGTGTGAGGAGGTGTGGAGAGGACAGTGGGGAGCTGGGACTGCCTCAGGGTGGGGACCCCCACTGGTCCCTGCAGATTCTCACCCTTTCAACCCCAGAGAATGAGCTGGGCTGGCCTGGCTCCCTCGAGTGGCTCGCATTGGCTCCCCACCTCTGGGCTGGAGGTGCTGGTACCCGCCCACCACACCTCTGTCTGCTGCAGGCGGCTCAGCCCACACCCCCTACAGTGTGTCTCCCCACCACACCGTCACACCTGCCCCACAGCTGCACAGCCCCAGTCCCTGGCAGCCCCCAGCCAGACTGCTCCAGGTGGGACGGGGCTGACCCCTTCACAGGGCCCTCCCTACTTGTTTGCTAGATGCCAGCATGAGGCCAAAGGGTGCCCTGTCTGGTGGTGTCAGGATGTTAGTGCTGTGGGAGTCCCTGTGTGAAGACAGTTTCTTCCAACTCCGAGCACAGGTTGTGGCTCAGGAAAACATGCTGCCCAGGAGGGAAGAAGTGGACCCCCAGACCCCCATGGCCATGTCTACATGGGGCTCAGAAAGCAGGAGTGGCTGAGTGGCAGAGCGGCCCCTCCTATTTGTGCTGGAGAAGGAGACACGGTGCTTGGAGGGTCCTCATGGGGTCTGTGGTCTGGCCTGAGCCCCTCGAGCCCTCCAACTTCTCCCTGCTGGGTGGGAGTGCTGCTGGATGCTGGGCCCCGTTGTTCAGCTGTGCATTCCAGGACTGAGGGCAGGTGTGGACCCACCAGGATAAACTCCAAGAACCACCTGACTTCTATAAGCCCCTCTCTGACTGGGGAGCCACAGGGAATCTATGTCAGGTTAGAGCCAGGGTCCAGCAGTCTGGGAAGGTCTGATTACGTCACTTTTCCCAGGGCACAGTCACGCTGGTAAAAGGCCACAGGCCCTTTTGGGGGCAGCTGGGAAGAGACACCCAGGGTAAAGTTTTGGCTGAGTAGTAGGGTCCTTCCTCGAGTGGCTCTGGCCTCATTGTGGGAGGTCCCTCAGGGTTCCTGTGTGGACTAGACCATGGCCCGCCACATGGTGAGCGTCCCCTAACCCAGGGCTGTGGCCTTCTCAGGAGGTTAGAGAGGGGTGGGGGCCACAGGACAGAGCCTCCTGTGTGACAGGACTGTCCCTTAAAGACATAGCCTTGAGGCTGTGACTGCCATGCTCTGGCCTTTGATTCACCATCCGGAGTAGAGTTTGAATCCATGCCTCCATCCCCAGCTGTGCCCTAGGCCAGTGCCCTGCCCTCCCTCCCCTCAGCCTCCTTATCCTTGGAAAGGGGCAAACAAGGTCCTAATGCCCTCACACACCTGGAGGATAGGAGCTGGTGCAGCTGCTGTAGGACCCAGCAATTCCGCCCCTAGGACCCACCCAAGAAAAACAAAAACTAAAAAGCACACAGGGGCTCAGGGCATCTGGTCCCTGACAGCCCAACAGCAGGAGCAACACGCAGTCCATCAACAGAAGGGGCACACACTGTGTTCCCACACAGGGGACTATTATTCAGCCATAAGGAGGAATGGTGTGTGACCACACCACCCTGCAGAGAGACCTTGAGGCCGTGGCGCCCAGTCACGGAAGGCCACACATCACAGGATCCATTCACATGAAATGTCCAGAGAAGGCAGATGATGCGGACAGAGAGAGTTCTGGTTGCTGGGGTTGGGAAGGGAGGACAGGAGTGACTTCTGTGTGGGGTTTCTTTTTGGGGTGATGGAAAATAGTGGTGCTTGTACACATCATGGACAAATTGAAACCCATCGACTTTGAAAGGGTGAATTTTGTGATGTGTTACCTATATCTTAAAAAAGGCTCCTGCCCCAAAGGGCTGATGGGGACACAGGGTGGCCGTCAGCACCCACTCCCCAGCCTCGGTGGACGGAGCCACGTCTGCCCCTGCAGGGGCCCGTTTGGCGGTGGGCTGAGCACACTTCTGGCCCTGCCTGGAATGCAGAGAAGCTCCATTCTGTGGCCTGCCACTGGGCAGTGCCCGGCTGGCCAAGTCCAGGGCCCAGAGGGGCAGGCTGTGTTTACGCATGGCCACCTTGGCCCAGCAGCCCCAGAGGAATGCGGAAAATGCCGCTCAGGGACGCTCCCAACGGTCACATTGTGGAGGCCGCTGCCATGCCCAGGCCCATAGGGAAGGCTCAGAGGCTGCTCATGAATGTGGACTCTGTTTGGCTGCTGGCTGGGATGCCAGCCCTGTGAGCAGCCCAGGGACAGGACAGACGCTGTTAGCAGGCGGCCAGGGGACGGAATGTCCCCCATCCTGCCTCTGGCCCCGGCCTGCCTGCCAGGAGGAGCTGAGGGTGGGGAGGAGCTGAGGGTGGGGAGGAGCTCCAGCCGTGTCTCCCCTAGCAGGTCGGGCTCCATTCACACACACTGGCCATTCACCTCCTCCTCCCCTGCTGGCTCACCCTCCTGTATGCACATGCGCTCAACGCCTCCCTCCCAGGCACTCTTGGTGGCCACTCTGGGGTTGGGTAGAGGCGGCAGCTTCCTTGGCCCACTATGTAATGCCAACCTGCCTTGTCTTACTTTTGGGGCCTAGGGGCTGAGTAGGACTTGGTCCCAGGTTCTGAGGCCCCCAGGCTCATGCTCTTTTCACTCAAGGGGCCACGCAGCTGACCAGAGAGAGGGCAGAACCTCGCTGCCCACTCCTCAGGACAGGCAGTGGCCCTTCCTGCTTCAAGAGCCGCTTATGGGAAAGATGGGGTCAGGAGGGCCTGGAGACCCTGAGGGGGCAAGGTAAGTAAAACCCCATGTCCCCCAGACAGGCAATGCCCACGCCCACTAACTTCCACCTCAGCCTCTCCCCACTGGGCCAGAGTAGAGCTTATATTTGGAATTCTCCTCCCCAAAGTCAGCTCCATTTAAACAACAATGTAATTCCCAGAGACCACTTCAATCCCGGCAAGAGTTCGGATGAGTAATGAGCAGGAAGCCTATAGTTTGAGGCGGGATCATAGTCCCCAAACTCCTGCCAGTGGAGTTGCTGAGCTCACTTTCTGGTCACTGGGACTCAGGACAAGCAACCACAGGCCAGCCGTGTGAGGGGGTGGGGCTGTAGGCTTTGAGGAACATCTGGACACAGCACTGGCCGGGCAGTTCACAGTTCCCCAGCACCCTGGGGCGGGTCCCTGCCGCCTGCTTCTCACCCCTCCCCAAAGGCGGAGAACCCAGCCAAGGGGAAGTTCTGAGAGTGATGCTCGCCCGGAAGAATGCTGAGGGAGCCTGGGTTGAGGACAGCACCTGATGAGGGAGGAGGGAACTACAGGAGCCTCGGCCTCTGGGGGCAGCTTCTAACACACACAGATGGGGTTGCATGGAGAGTCCTTGAGAGCAGAGACAGCTACCTACCTACACCACACATCTCTAAATCAGGGCCACCACTGGTGCTATGCGTACCTTAGGGTGTATAGGACAAGGTGCTCCCCTTGGTGAACACAGCCATGCAGTGAGTGGGAGCCTGATGAGCACAGTATAGGCTAGGTGCCCTTGTGCAGTAGACAACCTGCCCAACTGTACCAGTCCACATTTCCTTCTACCCAAGGGAAATGGTCAATCCGCAGCTAACTCCATAGGGAAGTACAACATTGTGGTCAGTCTCTGAGGACTGCCATCCCACCATGGCCACCATGACTTCAAAATCTTTTCCACAGATGCAAAAAACCTTTTCCGCCATGACACAAAACCTTTTCTAGTCTCCTGCAAACCTGGTGCAGTGACCACAGCAGGTGGCGTGTCCTAAGCACTCACAGCATACCAGGCCCACCCTAGGGTGTGTTGTTCATCAGCCCGGCCCATCCATCCTTGGGTGGGTTTTCTGATGGGACAGTCATGCCCCAGAGAGGTTGGGTGACTTGCCAAGGCCACACAGCCTCTGAACAGGCTGTTTCTAAAGCTCATGTTGTCTACCATACGGTGGCCTTCCTCACATGCCTCACCCCAGGTTTTAGGCAGGGAAGCTGACAGGGCAACTGAACTCTTAGGAAGAGTCAAAGCCAGAAGGAAAGGCGGGGGGCGCTGGCTTAGAAGCATAAGGCTCTAGAGGAATCTCAGTGCACTGGTGTCTTTGGCACCATCAGTGGTGTCAGAATTCCAGAGGACAGGCAGGGGAGCATCTCTGCTGCGGGCCACCCTGGTTTGAGGTTTACTTGTGTCTAGCACCTGTAGGGAAGGGACAGACCCCTACTGGCCTTCTCTCAGGGGAAGTTGTCAGGGTGGCTGGTACCTGATCTGGAATGCCAGGTCAGAAAAGGTACAATGGCCTGAAAAAATTAGGTTTTAAAGGGGACATATAATCTCGCGATTAAAATTCTCCAAAGCCAACCATGTGTGAGTTACCCTGACCTGCTGCGTGTTGCCCCAGGGTGACAGGACTAGAATCACAGAAAGCACAGGTGGGAGCAGAGCCGTCTCGCCAGGGCCCGTGGATGGGTGACAGGGAGTGAGTTCCCTGTTACCAGAGGTATTCAAGCAGAGTCAGTAACCTGGCGGTGGGTCTGGTGGAGACTGAAATACTAACGAGGGGTTCAAGTTCATTACCTCCAAGTTCCCCTTGCCTCTGAAATCCTGAGACTGGCTGGTTTCCATACCACATGGCATCCTGCTCAGCTGTGCTTCCTGGGCCTCCACCACAGGGGCCTGGGGCTCCCTTCAGAATGGCTCCGCCTTCCTATTGCCCTCAAATATTCCGATTCACAGGGAGGAATGGCCAGTTCTCACAGAGCTCTGTCCTGGGGTCTTGAACCTCCAGGTACATTGGCATCAGAAGGCTCTTCCCTCCCAGGCTGCCCCATCAGCCCTGCCTGAAACTGTAACCCCACCCCTGCCTCTGACCTCCCCTGCTCAGCTTAGAACCCATGGTCTAATAACACCGTCCAGGCATTTTACCATTTATCTTGTTTGTTTTCAGGAAGGCAGGGGTCTTGACTGTTGGGGGCACCTAGGACAGGCCAGGCACAGAGAGACCACAATTCGCATTTGTCCAGCCAACAGGTACAAGTGGACTGGAATCTGTCTTGGCACCTTGGACGGGGCTGGCAGTGACTCTGCCCCTCACTGGCCCACTCTGACCAATTTGTTTCCTCATTTGGAACATGGGGTACCACTTCTTTCATGATTTGAGGATTAAATGCCATAATACGTGGCACAGTCCCTATACCGTACTGGGTCAGCTCCAGTCTGGCGGCTAAGCAGTTAATGCCTCCGCCTGGGCCCAGCCGCAGAGTAGACTTCGCAGCCTTCCCTGCCCCCCACCCCTCGCAGTCCTGTCCCTCTGTGTTCGCTCAGGGTGCAAGGACAAGGTCTGGGTGGGCAAGGAAGTCCCCTGGGCCCCGCTGGTCTTCCCTTCCGGCAGCTGCCGCGCGGGGCGCCGCATCCTCACAGGTCCCTCCGACTCCCTGGGCGCCTGAGTCTGCTCGGGGTGAGGGGCTAGGTGGGGGCGCGCGTGGCCTCTGGGGCAGGAGCCCAGAGCATCGAGCCCCCAGGGTCAGCCAAGCGAGAGATCCCATCCCAGACCCAAGCGTTGACGCGCCGCCGCCCCATGAGCCCGCGCCCTACTTTGAGCACTGCGGGGCCAGCGCGCCCGGGGGCGGCCCGAAGGAGGCAAAGGAGCACCCCAGGGAAGAGCTGCTCGATCCGCGATGAATGAGCCACCCGCGGCCCTGCTTCCAAGCACCCACGGGAGGCCGTGCTTCCCCGCTCCGCTGCCCGGCCGGCTCGCAGCCCCGGGCACCGCGCTACACTTTGCGAAGTGCCCGGTGGAGCCAGCCTGGCGTCCACAGCCCGACGCCCCGACTAGGGCAGGCGCGCAGGGCGGGTAGGGGCCGAGAGAGTCCGGGCTCGGGGTGCGGGGCGCAGGATGGGCCGAGGACCCTCAGGGCGCGGCGCAGCCCGGGACACCCCCTCTCCCGTCCGGCCTGGGTCCCCGCGGCAGCGCCAGCCACAGGCGTCCTGCTCCAGAGCCCGGGCAGCGCGTCCACACTCACCTCCGCCTCCGAGGCCCGCTCCGTGCTCCGCGCTAGCCGCCGCAGTGGAGCTCCGGGAAAGCGAGCGGGCCGCAGGCGCCCGGCCCGCGGAGGCGCAGTCCTCATCCCCGCCCGCAGGCCCGCCCGGGCCACCCGCCCGCCGGGCACCGAGCCGCCCCGCCGCGCGCTGCCCCGCAGGGCGGGGTGGGAGGTTCAGGAGCGGCCTCCACCCTGCCCAGGTCCCCGGGAGCCGGCCGGGCGGCGCGCCTCTCCCGGCCAGCGCGCCAGCTCCAGCCCGGCCGGTGCTCAGAGACGCGGCAGCCCGCGGTCTGCCCCCGGAGGCTCGGCCGGCCGGCTTAGGTTACACACTTCGCCGCCCCCGCCCCCCCAACTCCGGCTATTTTTAGCGACGCTTTTCCTAGGTGTCTGTTTCCGCGGATCCACCCTAGCCACGGGGGGCGCTGACAGCAGAGGTACCTCCCTAGGACCCCTCCTCGATGCTCCCGGCTACCCACCCCACACGGCAGCCTGGCCGGGCTCAGATGGAAATGGTGGGATTAGCACAACTCTATAACGGCTGCCAGGCTGCCATCGTGCTGCTGTGAGGGCGCTACTGTCTCCGAGTTCTCTCTTAGGCACCCACATTTCCCCTGTGCGTCTGGGGCGAGGATGTCACAACTGTCACTTGCCACCTGCTTGGGGAACTTCCGCTTGAGGTTCACCAGGTTGGAGGAGGTGCTCCTAGGATACTTTTCTTAGTGGGCAGCCGACACTCCAGCCCCAGCCCTGCTACCTTGAGGCTGGGCCCCTCCCGCAGCCCTGGGCCAGCGGCAGCCTGGCTGGGGAGTTCTGGAGTGTGGCGAGCTGGAACCACCCAGGCCCCCAGAGAGGGAGAGGCCCTGGCAGACCACGCAGCCAAGAGCTTCCTTCACAGACGAGGAAACCAAGGCCCCAGAAGGCAAGGGACCAGCCCAAGGCCAGCAGGCAGAAATGGCTGTGTTAGGGCTGGAGCCAGCAGACGCCCAGTGTGGGACTGTCTCAGGCTGTCCCAGATAGGCTGGAGGGCATTGGCCTCCTCTAAGGTCAGGAGTGCAGCCCTCAGGGGAGGCAACCATGGACAGATCAAGCCCCTTCCCCACTTTAGACAAACACCAAATTGTGGACTGGGTAGGCTTACTGGAAGGAATCCTTTCCAATTTAGTACTGTAAACGAAGCTCACTGATGCAGGAGTCAGGCACGCTTTACCTGCCCAGTTCAAATTCCACACCCTTTTAGGGACACCTTTATTATGTAAAGTGAGGTGTGGCTGACCCAGGAGGGGGCCTGGCCAGAGGCCTCTCCTGTGGCAGCTGGTGGCCCATTTCTGAACTCTCCACACAGTTTGCAATAAACTAAAATAAACTGTAAACCAGAGATGATTTTTCTGTGGTCATCTGCTGCAGCCTGGAGAGGAGGGTCCAGGCATTCCTGCCAGGGGCAATGGCGCTAGGAAGCCCCCGGGGCCGCAGCCAAGGCTCACGTTTCTGCAGCATCATTGAGGGCCCTGGGCCTGGCAGCTCCATCTCCCTGGAAAACAGCACAGGAAGGAACTAAGAACCCTCTAGGGTGAATCAGGGTTTGAATCACGTGGGTTTCCTAAAGTTTCTAGTGTGGGGGTCCCCTGGCTGTGCGCGAAGCTCCCAGAAGGTGTTTCCTTACCTGTGCTTTCTACTGGGTCGACTCATGTTTCTAAGAAGGGGCACAATCTCAAGACCCCTCTGTGTGTGTGTGTGTGTGTGTGTGTGTGTTTGTGCACATGCGAGAGCCCACTCTCTTCTCCAAGCCTGGGACACTTGAATGCTGTCTGCACATGAGAGGTGACAGACGCCCTCACGCAGAGGCCACACCATGACCTCTAGTCTTAACAGTTGATTTACCTGTGCCCACCCTCGGCCAGTCACAGGGAGGGTTAGCAATATACCCAAGGCCACACAACATGCCTTACCTACCCAGGGCCACTGTCACACCCTGTGCCCCATCCTAATCCTCCAGACCCAGTGCTTCTCAACATCTGGCAGTGTCTAGAGATGTTTTTGGCTGCTCCTGGTATCTACCTGTTTTTGGTTGCTCCTGGTATCTACCAACTGGAGGTTAAGATCTGCTAAGCCTCTGAAATGTCTGGGACAAGTCTGTGACAAAAGACCCCGTCCTGGGTGTCCATCTACAAGGGGAGAATTATCCTGGTATCAGTGCTCTCCTGGGGTGGCCAGTGGTCAGGCTTGCATCTGGATTCCTGTTACTCCCCTGCCATTGGAGAGCTGGACAGTGGAACCATGTCCCCCCCTCCACTTGGGACACATGCAGGGGGTGCTCTGGAGAAAGCTGAAGCTGGGAAGGCCTGTGTCCTGAGCCTCTGCTCTCTCTCCAGGCTGCTGGACTCACTCACAGTCACGGCCACTGCACCCAGGTTCCTCGCTCTGACCAAGCCCCTGTGCCACCCAGTGCTTGAGGCCTGCTGCTGGGTG